>NW_028244918.1:0-2440741 GCF_964263255.1 Lissotriton vulgaris
TCCGAAAATTGATTTTTTGGACTGTACCAAAAATGATTCAAAATGTCAAATTGGATCGTGCCTCATGTTGAATAAACCACTTTTTAAACCCTCACAGTGAACCAAAATTGCCATTTTTTACAGAGTTTTGCTTACTCAAAAGCTTCAATTTTGACCCGTATCAGGCACAGAAATGACTTTAAACACACTTATTTTAGTTGACAAAGTCATAATTCACATCCAACAGTCATTTAGAGTCAAAAGATTAAATGTTAAAATTTCATCCATATTGACCATTTTGGGATCGTTCGACAGGTCGGAGTCATCGTTTTTCATCCAAAAATGGAATTTTTGGACTGTACCAAAAATGATTCAAAATGTCAATTGGATCATGCCTCATGTTGAATAACCACTTTTTAAACCCTCACGGTGACCAAAATTGCCATTTTGACAGAGTTTTGCTTACTCAAAAGCTTCAATTTTGACCCGTTTCAGGCACAGAAATGACTTTAAACACACTTATTTTAGTTGACAAAGTCATAATTCACATCCAACAGTCATTTAGAGTCAAAAGATTAAATGTTAAAATTTCATCCATATTGACCATTTTGGGATCGTTCGACAGGTCCGGAGTCATCGTTTTTCCTCCGAAAATTGATTTTTTGGACTGTACCAAAAATGATTCAAAATGTCAATTGGATCGTGCCTCATGTTGAATAACCACTTTTTAAACCCTCACAGTGACCAAAATTGCCATTTTTTACAGAGTTTTGCTTACTCAAAAGCTTCAATTTTGACCCGTATCAGGCTCAGAAATGACTTTCAACACACTTATTTTAGTTGACAAAGTCATAATTCACATCCAACAGTCATTTAGAGTCAAAAGATTAAATGTTAAAATTTCATCCATATTGACCATTTTGGGATCGTTCGACAGGTCGGAGTCATCGTTTTTCATCCAAAATGGAATTTTTAGACTGTACCAAAAATGATTCAAAATGTCAATTGGATCATGCCTCATGTTGAATAACCACTTTTTAAACCCTCACGGTGACCAAAATTGCCATTTTTGACAGAGTTTTGCTTACTCAAAAGCTTCAATTTTGACCCGTTTCAGGCACAGAAATGACTTTAAACACACTTATTTTAGTTGACAAAGTCATAATTCACATCCAACAGTCATTTAGAGTCAAAAGATTAAATGTTAAAATTTCATCCATATTGACCATTTTGGGATCGTTCGACAGGTCCGGAGTCATCGTTTTCCTCCGAAAATTGATTTTTTGGACTGTACCAAAAATGATTCAAAATGTCAATTGGATCGTGCCTCATGTTGAATAACCACTTTTTAAACCCTCACAGTGACCAAAATTGCCATTTTTTACAGAGTTTTGCTTACTCAAAAGCTTCAATTTTGACCCGTATCAGGCTCAGAAATGACTTTCAACACACTTATTTTAGTTGACAAAGTCATAATTCACATCCAACAGTCATTTAGAGTCAAAAGATTAAATGTTAAAATTTCATCCATATTGACCATTTTGGGATCGTTCGACAGGTCCGGAATCATCGTTTTTCATCCGAAAATGGATTTTTTGGACTGTACCAAAAATGATTCAAAATGTCAATTGGATCATGCCTCATGTTGCATAACCCCTTTTTAAACCCTCACAGTGACCAAAATTGCCATTTTTACAGAGTTTTGCTTACTCAAAAGCTTCAATTTTGACCCGTTTCAGGCTCAGAAATGACTTTAAACACACTTATTTTAGTTGACAAAGTCACAATTCACATTCAACAGTCATTTAGAGTCAAAAGACTAAATGTTAAAATTTCATCATTATAGACCATTTTGGGAACGTTCGACAGGTCCGGAGTCATTGTTTTTCATCCGAAAGTGGATTTTTTGGACTGTACCAAAAATGATTGAAAATGTCAATTGGATTGTGCCTCATGTTGAATAACAACTATTTAAACCCGCACAGTGACCAAAATTGCCATTTTTACAGAGTTTTGCTTACTCAAAAGCTTCAATTTTGACCCGTTTCAGGCACAGAAATGACTTTAAACACACTTATTCTAGTTGACAAAGTCATAATTCAGATCCAACAGTCATTTAGAGTCAAAAGATTAAATGTTAAAATTTCATCCATATTGACCATTTTGGGATCGTTCGACAGGTCTGGAGTCATCGTTTTTCATCCGAAAATGGATTTTTTGGACTGTACCAAAAATGATTTAAAATGTCAATTGGATCGTGCCTCATGTTGAATAACCTCTTTTTAAACCCTCACAGTGACCAAATTGCCATTTTTACAGAGTTTTGCTTACTCAAAAGCTTCAATTTTGACCCGTTTCAGGCTCAGAAATGACTTTAAACACACTTATTTTAGTTGACAAAGTCACAATTCACATTCAACAGTCATTTAGAGTCAAAAGACTAAATGGTAAAATTTCCTCATTATAGACCATTTTGGGAACGTTCGACAGGTCCGGCCGGAGTCATTGTTCTTCATCCGAAAATTGATTTTTTGGACTGTACCAAAAATGATTCAAAATGTCAATTGGATCGTGCCTCATGTTGAATAACCACTTTTTAAACCCTCACAGTGACCAAAATTGCCACTTTTTTACAGAGTTTTGCTTACCCAAAAGCTTCAATTTTGACCCGTTTCAGGCTCAGAAATGACTTTCAACACACTTATTTTAGTTGACAAAGTCATAATTCACATTCAACAGTCATTTAGAGTCAAAAGATTAAATGTTAAAATTTCATCATTATAGACCATTTTGGGAACGTTCGACAGGTCCGGAGTCATCGTTTTTCATCCGAAAGTGGATTTTTTGGACTGTACCAAAAATGATTTAAAATGTCAATTGGATCGTGCCTCATGTTGAATAACAACTATTTAAACCCTCACAGTGACCAAAATTGCCATTTTTACAGAGTTTTGCTTACTCAAAAGCTTCAATTTTGACCCGTTTCAGGCACAGAAATGACTTTAAACACACTTATTCTAGTTGACAAAGTCATAATTCAGATCCAACAGTCATTTAGAGTCAAAAGATTAAATGTTAAAATTTCATCCATATTGACCATTTTGGGATCGTTCGACAGGTCTCTGGAGTCATCGTTTTTCATCCGAGAATGGATTTTTTGGACTGTACCAAAAATGATTTAAAATGTCAATTGGATCGTGCCTCATGTTGAATAACCTCTTTTTAAACCCTCACAGTGACCAAAATTGCCATTTTTACAGAGTTTTGCTTACTCAAAAGCTTCAATTTTGACCCGTTTCAGGCTCAGAAATGACTTTAAACACACTTATTTTAGTTGACAAAGTCACAATTCACATTCAACAGTCATTTAGAGTCAAAAGACTAAATGTTAAAATTTCATCATTATAGACCATTTTGGGAACGTTCGACAGGTCCGGAGTCATTGTTTTTCATCCGAAAATTGATTTTTTGGACTGTACCAAAAATGATTCAAAATGTCAATTGGATCATGCCTCATGTTAAATAACCACTTTTGAAACCCTCACAGTGACCAAAATTGCCATTTTTACAGAGTTTTGCTTACTCAAAAGCTTCAATTTTTGACCCGTTTCAGGCACAGAAATGACTTTAAACACACTTATTTTAGTTGACAAAGTCATAATTCACATCCAACAGTCATTTAGAGTCAAAAGATTAAATGTTAAAATTTCATCATTATAGACCATTTTGGGGTCGTTCGACAGGTCCGGAGTCATCTTTCTTCATCTGAAAATTGATTTTTTGGACTGTACCAAAAATGATTCAAAATGTCAATTGGATCATGCCTCATGTTGAATAACCACTTTCGAAACCCTCACAGTGACCAAAATTGCCATTTTTACAGAGTTTTGCTTACTCAAAAGCTTCAATTTTGACCCGTTTCAGGCACAGAAATGACTTTAAACACACTTATTCTAGTTGACAAAGTCCTAATTCACATCCAACAGTCATTTAGAGTCAAAAGATTAAATGTTAAAATTTCATCCATATTGACCATTTTGGGATCGTTCGACAGGTCCGGCCGGAGTCATTGTTTTTCATCCGAACATTGATTTTTTGGACTGTACCAAAAATGATTCAAAATGTCAATTGGATCATGCCTCATGTTGAATAACCTCTTTTGAAACCCTCACAGTGACCAAAATTGCCATTTTTACAGAGTTTTGCTTACTCGAAAGCTTCAATTTGACCCGTTTCAGGCTCAGAAATGACTTTCAACACACTTATGTTAGTTGACAAAGTCATAATTCACATTCAACAGTCATTTAGAGTCAAAAGATTAAATGTTAAAATTTCATCATTATAGACCATTTTGGGAACGTTCGACAGGTCCGGAGTCATCGTTTTTCATCCGAAAGTGGATTTTTTGGACTGTACCAAAAATGATTTAAAATGTCAATTGGATCGTGCCTCATGTTGAATAACAACTATTTAAACCCTCACAGTGACCAAAATTGCCATTTTTACAGAGTTTTGCTTACTCAAAAGCTTCAATTTTGACCCGTTTCAGGCACAGAAATGACTTTAAACACACTTATTCTAGTTGACAAAGTCATAATTCAGATCCAACAGTCATTTAGAGTCAAAAGATTAAATGTTAAAATTTCATCCATATTGACCATTTTGGGATCGTTCGACAGGTCTCTGGAGTCATCGTTTTTCATCCGAAAATGGATTTTTTGGACTGTACCAAAAATGATTAAAATGTCAATTGGATCGTGCCTCATGTTGAATAACCTCTTTTTAAACCCTCACAGTGACCAAAATTGCCATTTTTACAGAGTTTTGCTTACTCAAAAGCTTCAATTTTGACCCGTTTCAGGCTCAGAAATGACTTTAAACACACTTATTTTAGTTGACAAAGTCACAATTCACATTCAACAGTCATTTAGAGTCAAAAGACTAAATGTTAAAATTTCATCATTATAGACCATTTTGGGAACGTTCGACAGGTCCGGAGTCATTGTTTTTCATCCGAAAATTGATTTTTTGGACTGTACCAAAAATGATTCAAAATGTCAATTGCATCATGCCTCATGTTGAATAACCACTTTTGAAACCCTCACAGTGACCAAAATTGCCATTTTTACAGAGTTTTGCTTACTCAAAAGCTTCAATTTTGACCCGTTTCAGGCACAGAAATGACTTTAAACACACTTATTTTAGTTGACAAAGTCATAATTCACATCCAACAGTCATTTAGAGTCAAAAGATTAAATGTAAAAATTCATCCATATTGACCATTTTGGGATCGTTCGACAGGTCCGGAGTCATCGTTTTTCATCCAAAAATGGATTTTTAGGACTGTACCAAAAATGATTTAAAATGTCAATTGGATCGTGCCTCATGTTGAATAACCTCTTTTTAAACCCTCACAGTGACCAAAATTGCCATTTTTACAGAGTTTTGCTTACTCAAAAGCTTCAATTTTGACCCGTTTCAGGCTCAGAAATGACTTTAAACACACTTATTTTAGTTGACAAAGTCACAATTCACATTCAACAGTCATTTAGAGTCAAAAGACTAAATGTTAAAATTTCATCATTATAGACCATTTTGGGAACGTTCGACAGGTCCGGAGTCATTGTTTTTCATCCGAACATTGATTTTTTGGACTGTACCAAAAATGATTCCAAATGTCAATTGGATCATGCCTCATGTTGAATAACCACTTTTTAAACCCTCACAGTGACCAAAATTGCCAATTTTTTACAGAGTTTTGCTTACTCAAAAGCTTCAATTTTGACCCATTTCAGGCACAGAAATGACTTTCAACACGCTTATTTTAATTGACAAAGTCATAATTCACATTCAACAGTCATTTAGAGTCAAAAGATTAAATGTAAAAATGTCATCATTATAGACCATTTTGGGAAGGTTCGACAGGTCCTGAGTCATCGTTTTTCATCCGAAAGTGGATTTTTTGGACTGTACCAAAAATGATTTAAAATGTCAATTGGATCGTGCCTCATGTTGAATAACAACTATTTAAACCCTCACAGTGACCAAAATTGCCATTTTTACAGAGTTTTGCTTACTCAAAAGCTTCAATTTTGACCCGTTTCAGGCACAGAAATGACTTTAAACACACTTATTCTAGTTGACAAAGTCATAATTCAGATCCAACAGTCATTTAGAGTCAAAAGATTAAATGTTAAAATTTCATCCATATTGACCATTTTGGGATCGTTCAACAGGTCTCTGGAGTCATCGTTTTTCATCCGAAAATGGATTTTTGGACTGTACCAAAAATGATTTAAAATGTCAATTGGATCATGCCTCATGTTGAATAACCTCTTTTTAAACCCTCACAGTGACCAAAATTGCCATTTTTACAGAGTTTTGCTTACTCAAAAGCTTCAATTTTGACCCGTTTCAGGCTCAGAAATGACTTTAAACACACTTATTTTAGTTGACAAAGTCACAATTCACATTCAACAGTCATTTAGAGTCAAAAGACTAAATGTTAAAATTTCATCATTATAGACCATTTTGGGAACGTTCGACAGGTCCGGAGTCATTGTTTTTCATCCGAAAATTGATTTTTTGGACTGTACCAAAAATGATTCAAAATGTCAATTGGATCATGCCTCATGTTGAATAACCACTTTTGAAACCCTCACAGTGACCAAAATTGCCATTTTTACAGAGTTTTGCTTACTCAAAAGCTTCAATTTTGACCCGTTTCAGGCACAGAATGACTTTAAACACACTTATTTTAGTTGACAAAGTCATAATTCACATCCAACAGTCATTTAGAGTCAAAAGATTAAATGTTAAAATTTCATCATTATAGACCATTTTGGGATCGTTCGACAGGTCCGGAGTCATCTTTCTTCATCCGAAAATTGATTTTTTGGACTGTACCAAAAATGATTCAAAATGTCAATTGGATCATGCCTCATGTTGAATAACCACTTTCGAAACCCTCACAGTGACCAAAATTGCCATTTTTACAGAGTTTTGCTTACTCAAAAGCTTCAATTTTGACCCGTTTCAGGCACAGAAATGACTTTAAACACACTTATTCTAGTTGACAAAGTCCTAATTCACATCCAACAGTCATTTAGAGTCAAAAGATTAAATGTTAAAATTTCATCCATATTGACCATTTTGGGATCGTTCGACAGGTCCGGCCGGAGTCATTGTTTTTCATCCGAACATTGATTTTTTGGACTGTACCAAAAATGATTCAAATTGTCAATTGGATCATGCCTCATGTTGAATAACCTCTTTTGAAACCCTCACAGTGACCAAAATTGCCATTTTTACAGAGTTTTGCTTACTCAAAAGCTTCAATTTTGACCCGTTTCAGGCTCAGAAATGACTTTCAACACACTTATTTTAGTTGACAAAGTCATAATTCACATTCAACAGTCATTTAGAGTCAAAAGATTAAATGTTAAAATTTCATCATTATAGACCATTTTGGGAACGTTCGACAGGTCCGGAGTCATCGTTTTTCATCCGAAAGTGGATTTTTTGGACTGTACCAAAAATGATTTAAAATGTCAATTGGATCGTGCCTCATGTTGAATAACAACTATTTAAACCCTCACAGTGACCAAAATTGCCATTTTTACAGAGTTTTGCTTACTCAAAAGCTTCAATTTTGACCCGTTTCAGGCACAGAAATGACTTTAAACACACTTATTCTAGTTGACAAAGTCATAATTCAGATCCAACAGTCATTTAGAGTCAAAAGATTAAATGTTAAAATTTCATCCATATTGACCATTTTGGGATCATTCGACAGGTCTCTGGAGTCATCGTTTTTCATCCGAAAATGGATTTTTTGGACTGTACCAAAAATGATTTAAAATGTCAATTGGATCGTGCCTCATGTTGAATAACCTCTTTTTAAACCCTCACAGTGACCAAAATTGCCATTTTTACAGAGTTTTGCTTACTCAAAAGCTTCAATTTTGACCCGTTTCAGGCTCAGAAATGACTTTAAACACACTTATTTTAGTTGACAAAGTCACAATTCACATTCAACAGTCATTTAGAGTCAAAAGACTAAATGTTAAAATTTCATCAATATAGACCATTTTGGGAACGTTCGACAGGTCCGGAGTCATTGTTTTTCATCCGAAAATTGATTTTTTGGACTGTACCAAAAATGATTCAAAATGTCAATTGGATCATGCCTCATGTTGAATAACCACTTTTGAAACCCTCACAGTGACCAAAATTGCCATTTTTACAGAGTTTTGCTTACTCAAAAGCTTCAATTTTGACCCGTTTCAGGCACAGAAATGACTTTAAACACACTTATTTTAGTTGACAAAGTCATAATTCACATCCAACAGTCATTTAGAGTCAAAAGATTAAATGTAAAAATTTCATCCATATTGACCATTTTGGGATCGTTCGACAGGTCCGGAGTCATCGTTTTTCATCTAAAAATGGATTTTTAGGACTGTACCAAAAATGATTTAAAATGTCAATTGGATCGTGCCTCATGTTGAATAACCTCTTTTTAAACCCTCACAGTGACCAAAATTGCCATTTTTACAGAGTTTTGCTTACTCAAAAGCTTCAATTTTGACCCGTTTCAGGCTCAGAAATGACTTTAAACACACTTATTTTAGTTGACAAAGTCACAATTCACATTCAACAGTCATTTAGAGTCAAAAGACTAAATGTTAAAATTTCATCATTATAGACCATTTTGGGAACGTTCGACAGGTCCGGAGTCATTGTTTTTCATCCGAACATTGATTTTTTGGACTGTACCAAAAATGATTCCAAATGTCAATTGGATCATGCCTCATGTTGAATAACCACTTTTTAAACCCTCACAGTGACCAAAATTGCCATTTTTTACAGAGTTCTGCTTACTCAAAAGCTTCAATTTTGACCCATTTCAGGCACAGAAATGACTTTCAACACGCTTATTTTAATTGACAAAGTCATAATTCACATTCAACAGTCATTTAGAGTCAAAAGATTAAATGTAAAAATGTCATCATTATAGACCATTTTGGGAAGGTTCGACAGGTCCGGAGTCATCGCTTTTCATCCGAAAATGGATTTTTTGGACTGTACCAAAAATGATTTAAAATGTCAATTGGATCGTGCCTCGTGTTGAGTAACAACTATTTAAACCCTCATAGTGACCAAAATTGCCATTTTTACAGAGTTTTGCTTACTCAAAAGCTTCAATTTTGACCCATTTTAGGCACAGAAATGACTTTAAACACACTTATTCTAGTTGACAAAGTCATAATTCACATCCAACAGTCATTTAGAGTCAAAAGATTAAATGTTAAAATTTCATCCATATTGACCATTTTGGGATCGTTCCACAGGTCCGGAGTCATCGTTTTTCATAGAAAATTGATTTTTTGGACGGTACCAAAACTGATTCAAAATGTCAATTGGATCATGCCTCATGTTGAATAACCACTTTTGAAACCCTCACGGTGACCAAAATTGCCATTTTGACAGAGTTTTGCTTACTCAAAAGCTTCAATTTTGACCCGTTTCAGGCACAGAAATGACTTTAAACACACTTATTTTAGTTGACAAAGTCATAATTCACATCCAACAGTCATTTAGAGTCAAAAGATTAAATGTTAAAATTTCATCCATATTGACCATTTTGGGATCGTTCGACAGGTCGGAGTCATCGTTTTTCATCCAAAAATGGAATTTTTGGACTGTACCAAAAATGATTCAAAATGTCAATTGGATCATGCCTCATGTTGAATAACCACTTTTTAAACCCTCACGGTGACCAAAATTGCCATTTTGACAGAGTTTTGCTTACTCAAAAGCTTCAATTTTGACCCGTTTCAGGCACAGAAATGACTTTAAACACACTTATTTTAGTTGACAAAGTCATAATTCACATCCAACAGTCATTTAGAGTCAAAAGATTAAATGTTAAAATTTCATCCATATTGACCATTTTGGGATCGTTCGACAGGTCCGGAGTCATCGTTTTTCCTCCGAAAATTGATTTTTTGGACTGTACCAAAAATGATTCAAAATGTCAATTGGATCGTGCCTCATGTTGAATAACCACTTTTTAAACCCTCACAGTGACCAAAATTGCCATTTTTACAGAGTTTTGCTTACTCAAAAGCTTCAATTTTGACCCGTTTCAGGCACAGAAATGACTTTAAACACACTTATTTTAGTTGACAAAGTCATAATTCACATCCAACAGTCATTTAGAGTCAAAAGATTAAATGTTAAAATTTCATCATTATAGACCATTTTGGGATCGTTCGACAGGTCCGGAGTCATCTTTCTTCATCCGAAAATTGATTTTTTGGACTGTACCAAAAATGATTCAAAATGTCAATTGGATCATGCCTCATGTTGAATAACCACTTTCGAAACCCTCACAGTGACCAAAATTGCCATTTTTACAGAGTTTTGCTTACTCAAAAGCTTCAATTTTGACCCGTTTCAGGCACAGAAATGACTTTAAACACACTTATTTTAGTTGACAAAGTCATAATTCACATCCAACAGTCATTTAGAGTCAAAAGATTAAATGTTAAAATTTCATCCATATTGACCATTTTGGGATCGTTCGACAGGTCCGGAGTCATCGTTTTTCCTCCGAAAATTGATTTTTTGGACTGTACCAAAAATGATTCAAAATGTCAATTGGATCGTGCCTCATGTTGAATAACCACTTTTTAAACCCTCACAGTGACCAAAATTGCCATTTTTTACAGAGTTTTGCTTACTCAAAAGCTTCAATTTTGACCCGTATCAGGCACAGAAATGACTTTAAACACACTTATTTTAGTTGACAAAGTCATAATTCACATCCAACAGTCATTTAGAGTCAAAAGATTAAATGTTAAAATTTCATCCATATTGACCATTTTGGGATCGTTCGACAGGTCGGAGTCATCGTTTTTCATCCAAAAATGGAATTTTTAGACTGTACCAAAAATGATTCAAAATGTCAATTGGATCATGCCTCATGTTGAATAACCACTTTTTAAACCCTCACGGTGACCAAAATTGCCATTTTGACAGAGTTTTGCTTACTCAAAAGCTTCAATTTTGACCCGTTTCAGGCACAGAAATGACTTTAAACACACTTATTTTAGTTGACAAAGTCATAATTCACATCCAACAGTCATTTAGAGTCAAAAGATTAAATGTTAAAATTTCATCCATATTGACCATTTTGGGATCGTTCGACAGGTCCGGAGTCATCGTTTTTCCTCCGAAAATTGATTTTTTGGACTGTACCAAAAATGATTCAAAATGTCAATTGGATCGTGCCTCATGTTGAATAACCACTTTTTAAACCCTCACAGTGACCAAAATTGCCATTTTTTACAGAGTTTTGCTTACTCAAAAGCTTCAATTTTGACCCGTATCAGGCTCAGAAATGACTTTCAACACACTTATTTTAGTTGACAAAGTCATAATTCACATCCAACAGTCATTTAGAGTCAAAAGATTAAATGTTAAAATTTCATCCATATTGACCATTTTGGGATCGTTCGACAGGTCCGGAATCATCGTTTTTCATCCGAAAATGGATTTTTTGGACTGTACCAAAAATGATTCAAAATGTCAATTGGATCATGCCTCATGTTGCATAACCCCTTTTTAAACCCTCACAGTGACCAAAATTGCCATTTTTACAGAGTTTTGCTTACTCAAAAGCTTCAATTTTGACCCGTTTCAGGCTCAGAAATGACTTTAAACACACTTATTTTAGTTGACAAAGTCACAATTCACATTCAACAGTCATTTAGAGTCAAAAGACTAAATGTTAAAATTTCATCATTATAGACCATTTTGGGAACGTTCGACAGGTCCGGAGTCATTGTTTTTCATCCGAAAGTGGATTTTTTGGACTGTACCAAAAATGATTGAAAATGTCAATTGGATTGTGCCTCATGTTGAATAACAACTATTTAAACCCGCACAGTGACCAAAATTGCCATTTTTACAGAGTTTTGCTTACTCAAAAGCTTCAATTTTGACCCGTTTCAGGCACAGAAATGACTTTAAACACACTTATTCTAGTTGACAAAGTCATAATTCAGATCCAACAGTCATTTAGAGTCAAAAGATTAAATGTTAAAATTTCATCCATATTGACCATTTTGGGATCGTTCGACAGGTCTGGAGTCATCGTTTTTCATCCGAAAATGGATTTTTTGGACTGTACCAAAAATGATTTAAAATGTCAATTGGATCGTGCCTCATGTTGAATAACCTCTTTTTAAACCCTCACAGTGACCAAAATTGCCATTTTTACAGAGTTTTGCTTACTCAAAAGCTTCAATTTTGACCCGTTTCAGGCTCAGAAATGACTTTAAACACACTTATTTTAGTTGACAAAGTCACAATTCACATTCAACAGTCATTTAGAGTCAAAAGACTAAATGGTAAAATTTCCTCATTATAGACCATTTTGGGAACGTTCGACAGGTCCGGCCGGAGTCATTGTTCTTCATCCGAAAATTGATTTTTTGGACTGTACCAAAAATGATTCAAAATGTCAATTGGATCGTGCCTCATGTTGAATAACCACTTTTTAAACCCTCACAGTGACCAAAATTGCCACTTTTTTACAGAGTTTTGCTTACCCAAAAGCTTCAATTTTGACCCGTTTCAGGCTCAGAAATGACTTTCAACACACTTATTTTAGTTGACAAAGTCATAATTCACATTCAACAGTCATTTAGAGTCAAAAGATTAAATGTTAAAATTTCATCATTATAGACCATTTTGGGAACGTTCGACAGGTCCGGAGTCATCGTTTTTCATCCGAAAGTGGATTTTTTGGACTGTACCAAAAATGATTTAAAATGTCAATTGGATCGTGCCTCATGTTGAATAACAACTATTTAAACCCTCACAGTGACCAAAATTGCCATTTTTACAGAGTTTTGCTTACTCAAAAGCTTCAATTTTGACCCGTTTCAGGCACAGAAATGACTTTAAACACACTTATTCTAGTTGACAAAGTCATAATTCAGATCCAACAGTCATTTAGAGTCAAAAGATTAAATGTTAAAATTTCATCCATATTGACCATTTTGGGATCGTTCGACAGGTCTCTGGAGTCATCGTTTTTCATCCGAAAATGGATTTTTTGGACTGTACCAAAAATGATTTAAAATGTCAATTGGATCGTGCCTCATGTTGAATAACCTCTTTTTAAACCCTCACAGTGACCAAAATTGCCATTTTTACAGAGTTTTGCTTACTCAAAAGCTTCAATTTTGACCCGTTTCAGGCTCAGAAATGACTTTAAACACACTTATTTTAGTTGACAAAGTCACAATTCACATTCAACAGTCATTTAGAGTCAAAAGACTAAATGTTAAAATTTCATCATTATAGACCATTTTGGGAACGTTCGACAGGTCCGGAGTCATTGTTTTTCATCCGAAAATTGATTTTTTGGACTGTACCAAAAATGATTCAAAATGTCAATTGGATCATGCCTCATGTTAAATAACCACTTTTGAAACCCTCACAGTGACCAAAATTGCCATTTTTACAGAGTTTTGCTTACTCAAAAGCTTCAATTTTGACCCGTTTCAGGCACCGAAATGACTTTAAACACACTTATTTTAGTTGACAAAGTCATAATTCACATCCAACAGTCATTTAGAGTCAAAAGATTAAATGTTAAAATTTCATCATTATAGACCATTTTGGGGTCGTTCGACAGGTCCGGAGTCATCTTTCTTCATCTGAAAATTGATTTTTTGGACTGTACCAAAAATGATTCAAAATGTCAATTGGATCATGCCTCATGTTGAATAACCACTTTCGAAACCCTCACAGTGACCAAAATTGCCATTTTTACAGAGTTTTGCTTACTCAAAAGCTTCAATTTTGACCCGTTTCAGGCACAGAAATGACTTTAAACACACTTATTCTAGTTGACAAAGTCCTAATTCACATCCAACAGTCATTTAGAGTCAAAAGATTAAATGTTAAAATTTCATCCATATTGACCATTTTGGGATCGTTCGACAGGTCCGGCCGGAGTCATTGTTTTTCATCCGAACATTGATTTTTTGGACTGTACCAAAAATGATTCAAAATGTCAATTGGATCATGCCTCATGTTGAATAACCTCTTTTGAAACCCTCACAGTGACCAAAATTGCCATTTTTACAGAGTTTTGCTTACTCGAAAGCTTCAATTTTGACCCCTTTCAGGCTCAGAAATGACTTTCAACACACTTATTTTAGTTGACAAAGTCATAATTCACATTCAACAGTCATTTAGAGTCAAAAGATTAAATGTTAAAATTTCATCATTATAGACCATTTTGGGAACGTTCGACAGGTCCGGAGTCATCGTTTTTCATCCGAAAGTGGATTTTTTGGACTGTACCAAAAATGATTTAAAATGTCAATTGGATCGTGCCTCATGTTGAATAACAACTATTTAAACCCTCACAGTGACCAAAATTGCCATTTTTACAGAGTTTTGCTTACTCAAAAGCTTCAATTTTGACCCGTTTCAGGCACAGAAATGACTTTAAACACACTTATTCTAGTTGACAAAGTCATAATTCAGATCCAACAGTCATTTAGAGTCAAAAGATTAAATGTTAAAATTTCATCCATATTGACCATTTTGGGATCGTTCGACAGGTCTCTGGAGTCATCGTTTTTCATCCGAAAATGGATTTTTTGGACTGTACCAAAAATGATTTAAAATGTCAATTGGATCGTGCCTCATGTTGAATAACCTCTTTTTAAACCCTCACAGTGACCAAAATTGCCATTTTTACAGAGTTTTGCTTACTCAAAAGCTTCAATTTTGACCCGTTTCAGGCTCAGAAATGACTTTAAACACACTTATTTTAGTTGACAAAGTCACAATTCACATTCAACAGTCATTTAGAGTCAAAAGACTAAATGTTAAAATTTCATCATTATAGACCATTTTGGGAACGTTCGACAGGTCCGGAGTCATTGTTTTTCATCCGAAAATTGATTTTTTGGACTGTACCAAAAATGATTCAAAATGTCAATTGCATCATGCCTCATGTTGAATAACCACTTTTGAAACCCTCACAGTGACCAAAATTGCCATTTTTACAGAGTTTTGCTTACTCAAAAGCTTCAATTTTGACCCGTTTCAGGCACAGAAATGACTTTAAACACACTTATTTTAGTTGACAAAGTCATAATTCACATCCAACAGTCATTTAGAGTCAAAAGATTAAATGTAAAAAATTCATCCATATTGACCATTTTGGGATCGTTCGACAGGTCCGGAGTCATCGTTTTTCATCCAAAAATGGATTTTTAGGACTGTACCAAAAATGATTTAAAATGTCAATTGGATCGTGCCTCATGTTGAATAACCTCTTTTTAAACCCTCACAGTGACCAAAATTGCCATTTTTACAGAGTTTTGCTTACTCAAAAGCTTCAATTTTGACCCGTTTCAGGCTCAGAAATGACTTTAAACACACTTATTTTAGTTGACAAAGTCACAATTCACATTCAACAGTCATTTAGAGTCAAAAGACTAAATGTTAAAATTTCATCATTATAGACCATTTTGGGAACGTTCGACAGGTCCGGAGTCATTGTTTTTCATCCGAACATTGATTTTTTGGACTGTACCAAAAATGATTCCAAATGTCAATTGGATCATGCCTCATGTTGAATAACCACTTTTTAAACCCTCACAGTGACCAAAATTGCCAATTTTTTACAGAGTTTTGCTTACTCAAAAGCTTCAATTTTGACCCATTTCAGGCACAGAAATGACTTTCAACACGCTTATTTTAATTGACAAAGTCATAATTCACATTCAACAGTCATTTAGAGTCAAAAGATTAAATGTAAAAATGTCATCATTATAGACCATTTTGGGAAGGTTCGACAGGTCCGGAGTCATCGTTTTTCATCCGAAAGTGGATTTTTTGGACTGTACCAAAAATGATTTAAAATGTCAATTGGATCGTGCCTCATGTTGAATAACAACTATTTAAACCCTCACAGTGACCAAAATTGCTATTTTTACAGAGTTTTGCTTACTCAAAAGCTTCAATTTTGACCCGTTTCAGGCACAGAAATGACTTTAAACACACTTATTCTAGTTGACAAAGTCATAATTCAGATCCAACAGTCATTTAGAGTCAAAAGATTAAATGTTAAAATTTCATCCATATTGACCATTTTGGGATCGTTCAACAGGTCTCTGGAGTCATCGTTTTTCATCCGAAAATGGATTTTTTGGACTGTACCAAAAATGATTTAAAATGTCAATTGGATCATGCCTCATGTTGAATAACCTCTTTTTAAACCCTCACAGTGACCAAAATTGCCATTTTTACAGAGTTTTGCTTACTCAAAAGCTTCAATTTTGACCCGTTTCAGGCTCAGAAATGACTTTAAACACACTTATTTTAGTTGACAAAGTCACAATTCACATTCAACAGTCATTTAGAGTCAAAAGACTAAATGTTAAAATTTCATCATTATAGACCATTTTGGGAACGTTCGACAGGTCCGGAGTCATTGTTTTTCATCCGAAAATTGATTTTTTGGACTGTACCAAAAATGATTCAAAATGTCAATTGGATCATGCCTCATGTTGAATAACCACTTTTGAAACCCTCACAGTGACCAAAATTGCCATTTTTACAGAGTTTTGCTTACTCAAAAGCTTCAATTTTGACCCGTTTCAGGCACAGAATGACTTTAAACACACTTATTTTAGTTGACAAAGTCATAATTCACATCCAACAGTCATTTAGAGTCAAAAGATTAAATGTTAAAATTTCATCATTATAGACCATTTTGGGATCGTTCGACAGGTCCGGAGTCATCTTTCTTCATCCGAAAATTGATTTTTTGGACTGTACCAAAAATGATTCAAAATGTCAATTGGATCATGCCTCATGTTGAATAACCACTTTCGAAACCCTCACAGTGACCAAAATTGCCATTTTTACAGAGTTTTGCTTACTCAAAAGCTTCAATTTTGACCCGTTTCAGGCACAGAAATGACTTTAAACACACTTATTCTAGTTGACAAAGTCCTAATTCACATCCAACAGTCATTTAGAGTCAAAAGATTAAATGTTAAAATTTCATCCATATTGACCATTTTGGGATCGTTCGACAGGTCCGGCCGGAGTCATTGTTTTTCATCCGAACATTGATTTTTTGGACTGTACCAAAAATGATTCAAATTGTCAATTGGATCATGCCTCATGTTGAATAACCTCTTTTGAAACCCTCACAGTGACCAAAATTGCCATTTTTACAGAGTTTTGCTTACTCAAAAGCTTCAATTTTGACCCGTTTCAGGCTCAGAAATGACTTTCAACACACTTATTTTAGTTGACAAAGTCATAATTCACATTCAACAGTCATTTAGAGTCAAAAGATTAAATGTTAAAATTTCATCATTATAGACCATTTTGGGAACGTTCGACAGGTCCGGAGTCATCGTTTTTCATCCGAAAGTGGATTTTTTGGACTGTACCAAAAATGATTTAAAATGTCAATTGGATCGTGCCTCATGTTGAATAACAACTATTTAAACCCTCACAGTGACCAAAATTGCCATTTTTACAGAGTTTTGCTTACTCAAAAGCTTCAATTTTGACCCGTTTCAGGCACAGAAATGACTTTAAACACACTTATTCTAGTTGACAAAGTCATAATTCAGATCCAACAGTCATTTAGAGTCAAAAGATTAAATGTTAAAATTTCATCCATATTGACCATTTTGGGATCGTTCGACAGGTCTCTGGAGTCATCGTTTTTCATCCGAAAATGGATTTTTTGGACTGTACCAAAAATGATTTAAAATGTCAATTGGATCGTGCCTCATGTTGAATAACCTCTTTTTAAACCCTCACAGTGACCAAAATTGCCATTTTTACAGAGTTTTGCTTACTCAAAAGCTTCAATTTTGACCCGTTTCAGGCTCAGAAATGACTTTAAACACACTTATTTTAGTTGACAAAGTCACAATTCACATTCAACAGTCATTTAGAGTCAAAAGACTAAATGTTAAAATTTCACCAATATAGACCATTTTGGGAACGTTCGACAGGTCCGGAGTCATTGTTTTTCATCCGAAAATTGATTTTTTGGACTGTACCAAAAATGATTCAAAATGTCAATTGGATCATGCCTCATGTTGAATAACCACTTTTGAAACCCTCACAGTGACCAAAATTGCCATTTTTACAGAGTTTTGCTTACTCAAAAGCTTCAATTTTGACCCGTTTCAGGCACAGAAATGACTTTAAACACACTTATTTTAGTTGACAAAGTCATAATTCACATCCAACAGTCATTTAGAGTCAAAAGATTAAATGTAAAAATTTCATCCATATTGACCATTTTGGGATCGTTCGACAGGTCCGGAGTCATCGTTTTTCATCTAAAAATGGATTTTTAGGACTGTACCAAAAATGATTTAAAATGTCAATTGGATCGTGCCTCATGTTGAATAACCTCTTTTTAAACCCTCACAGTGACCAAAATTGCCATTTTTACAGAGTTTTGCTTACTCAAAAGCTTCAATTTTGACCCGTTTCAGGCTCAGAAATGACTTTAAACACACTTATTTTAGTTGACAAAGTCACAATTCACATTCAACAGTCATTTAGAGTCAAAAGACTAAATGTTAAAATTTCATCATTATAGACCATTTTGGGAACGTTCGACAGGTCCGGAGTCATTGTTTTTCATCCGAACATTGATTTTTTGGACTGTACCAAAAATGATTCCAAATGTCAATTGGATCATGCCTCATGTTGAATAACCACTTTTTAAACCCTCACAGTGACCAAAATTGCCATTTTTTACAGAGTTCTGCTTACTCAAAAGCTTCAATTTTGACCCATTTCAGGCACAGAAATGACTTTCAACACGCTTATTTTAATTGACAAAGTCATAATTCACATTCAACAGTCATTTAGAGTCAAAAGATTAAATGTAAAAATGTCATCATTATAGACCATTTTGGGAAGGTTCGACAGGTCCGGAGTCATCGCTTTTCATCCGAAAATGGATTTTTTGGACTGTACCAAAAATGATTTAAAATGTCAATTGGATTGTGCCTCGTGTTGAGTAACAACTATTTAAACCCTCATAGTGACCAAAATTGCCATTTTTACAGAGTTTTGCTTACTCAAAAGCTTCAATTTTGACCCATTTTAGGCACAGAAATGACTTTAAACACACTTATTCTAGTTGACAAAGTCATAATTCACATCCAACAGTCATTTAGAGTCAAAAGATTAAATGTTAAAATTTCATCCATATTGACCATTTTGGGATCGTTCCACAGGTCCGGAGTCATCGTTTTTCATAGAAAATTGATTTTTTGGACGGTACCAAAACTGATTCAAAATGTCAATTGGATCATGCCTCATGTTGAATAACCACTTTTGAAACCCTCACGGTGACCAAAATTGCCATTTTGACAGAGTTTTGCTTACTCAAAAGCTTCAATTTTGACCCGTTTCAGGCACAGAAATGACTTTAAACACACTTATTTTAGTTGACAAAGTCATAATTCACATCCAACAGTCATTTAGAGTCAAAAGATTAAATGTTAAAATTTCATCCATATTGACCATTTTGGGATCGTTCGACAGGTCGGAGTCATCGTTTTTCATCCAAAAATGGAATTTTTGGACTGTACCAAAAATGATTCAAAATGTCAATTGGATCATGCCTCATGTTGAATAACCACTTTTTAAACCCTCACGGTGACCAAAATTGCCATTTTGACAGAGTTTTGCTTACTCAAAAGCTTCAATTTTGACCCGTTTCAGGCACAGAAATGACTTTAAACACACTTATTTTAGTTGACAAAGTCATAATTCACATCCAACAGTCATTTAGAGTCAAAAGATTAAATGTTAAAATTTCATCCATATTGACCATTTTGGGATCGTTCGACAGGTCCGGAGTCATCGTTTTTCCTCCGAAAATTGATTTTTTGGACTGTACCAAAAATGATTCAAAATGTCAATTGGATCGTGCCTCATGTTGAATAACCACTTTTTAAACCCTCACAGTGACCAAAATTGCCATTTTTACAGAGTTTTGCTTACTCAAAAGCTTCAATTTTGACCCGTTTCAGGCACAGAAATGACTTTAAACACACTTATTTTAGTTGACAAAGTCATAATTCACATCCAACAGTCATTTAGAGTCAAAAGATTAAATGTTAAAATTTCATCATTATAGACCATTTTGGGATCGTTCGACAGGTCCGGAGTCATCTTTCTTCATCCGAAAATTGATTTTTTGGACTGTACCAAAAATGATTCAAAATGTCAATTGGATCATGCCTCATGTTGAATAACCACTTTCGAAACCCTCACAGTGACCAAAATTGCCATTTTTACAGAGTTTTGCTTACTCAAAAGCTTCAATTTTGACCCGTTTCAGGCACAGAAATGACTTTAAACACACTTATTCTAGTTGACAAAGTCCTAATTCACATCCAACAGTCATTTAGAGTCAAAAGATTAAATGTTAAAATTTCATCCATATTGACCATTTTGGGATCGTTCGACAGGTCCGGCCGGAGTCATTGTTTTTCATCCGAACATTGATTTTTTGGACTGTACCAAAAATGATTCAAAATGTCAATTGGATCATGCCTCATGTTGAATAACCTCTTTTGAAACCCTCACAGTGACCAAAATTGCCATTTTTACAGAGTTTTGCTTACTCAAAAGCTTCAATTTTGACCCGTTTCAGGCTCAGAAATGACTTTCAACACACTTATTTTAGTTGACAAAGTCATAATTCACATTCAACAGTCATTTAGAGTCAAAAGATTAAATGTTAAAATTTCATAATTATAGACCATTTTGGGAACGTTCGACAGGTCCGGAGTCATCGTTTTTCATCCGAAAGTGGATTTTTTGGACTGTACCAAAAATGATTTAAAATGTCAATTGGATCGTGCCTCATGTTGAATAACAACTATTTAAACCCTCACAGTGACCAAAATTGCCATTTTTACAGAGTTTTGCTTACTCAAAAGCTTCAATTTTGACCCGTTTCAGGCACAGAAATGACTTTAAACACACTTATTCTAGTTGACAAAGTCATAATTCAGATCCAACAGTCATTTAGAGTCAAAAGATTAAATGTTAAAATTTCATCCATATTGACCATTTTGGGATTGTTCGACAGGTCTCTGGAGTCATCGTTTTTCATCCGAAAATGGATTTTTTGGACTGTACCAAAAATGATTTAAAATGTCAATTGGATCGTGCCTCATGTTGAATAACCTCTTTTTAAACCCTCACAGTGACCAAAATTGCCATTTTTACAGAGTTTTGCTTACTCAAAAGCTTCAATTTTGACCCGTTTCAGGCTCAGAAATGACTTTAAACACACTTATTTTAGTTGACAAAGTCACAATTCACATTCAACAGTCATTTAGAGTCAAAAGACTAAATGTTAAAATTTCATCATTATAGACCATTTTGGGAACGTTCGACAGGTCCGGAGTCATTGTTTTTCATCCGAAAATTGATTTTTTGGACTGTACCAAAAATGATTCAAAATGTCAATTGGATCATGCCTCATGTTGAATAACCACTTTTGAAACCCTCACAGTGACCAAAATTGCCATTTTTACAGAGTTTTGCTTACTCAAAAGCTTCAATTTTGACCCGTTTCAGGCACAGAAATTACTTTAAACACACTTATTTTAGTTGACAAAGTCATAATTTACATCCAACAGTCATTTAGAGTCAAAAGATTAAATGTTAAAATTTCATCATTATAGACCATTTTGGGATCGTTCGACAGGTCCGGAGTCATCTTTCTTCATCCGAAAATTGATTTTTTGGACTGTACCAAAAATGATTCAAAATGTCAATTGGATCATGCCTCATGTTGAATAACCACTTTCGAAACCCTCACAGTGACCAAAATTGCCATTTTTACAGAGTTTTGCTTACTCAAAAGCTTCAATTTTGACCCGTTTCAGGCACAGAAATGACTTTAAACACACTTATTCTAGTTGACAAAGTCCTAATTCACATCCAACAGTCATTTAGAGTCAAAAGATTAAATGTTAAAATTTCATCCATATTGACCATTTTGGGATCGTTCGACAGGTCCGGCCGGAGTCATTGTTTTTCATCCGAACATTGATTTTTTGGACTGTACCAAAAATGATTCAAAATGTCAATTGGATCATGCCTCATGTTGAATAACCTCTTTTGAAACCCTCACAGTGACCAAAATTGCCATTTTTACAGAGTTTTGCTTACTCAAAAGCTTCAATTTTGACCCGTTTCAGGCTCAGAAATGACTTTCAACACACTTATTTTAGTTGACAAAGTCATAATTCACATTCAACAGTCATTTAGAGTCAAAAGATTAAATGTTAAAATTTCATCATTATAGACCATTTTGGGAACGTTCGACAGGTCCGGAGTCATCGTTTTTCATCCGAAAGTGGATTTTTTGGACTGTACCAAAAATGATTTAAAATGTCAATTGGATCGTGCCTCATGTTGAATAACAACTATTTAAACCCTCACAGTGACCAAAATTGCCATTTTTAAAGAGTTTTGCTTACTCAAAAGCTTCAATTTTGACCCGTTTCAGGCACAGAAATGACTTTAAACACACTTATTCTAGTTGACAAAGTCATAATTCAGATCCAACAGTCATTTAGAGTCAAAAGATTAAATGTTAAAATTTCATCCATATTGACCATTTTGGGATCGTTCGACAGGTCTCTGGAGTCATCGTTTTTCATCCGAAAATGGATTTTTTGGACTGTACCAAAAATGATTTAAAATGTCAATTGGATCGTGCCTCATGTTGAATAACCTCTTTTTAAACCCTCACAGTGACCAAAATTGCCATTTTTACAGAGTTTTGCTTACTCAAAAGCTTCAATTTTGACCCGTTTCAGGCTCAGAAATGACTTTAAACACACTTATTTTAGTTGACAAAGTCACAATTCACATTCAACAGTCATTTAGAGTCAAAAGACTAAATGTTAAAATTTCATCAATATAGACCATTTTGGGAACGTTCGACAGGTCCGGAGTCATTGTTTTTCATCCGAAAATTGATTTTTTGGACTGTACCGAAAATGATTCAAAATGTCAATTGGATCATGCCTCATGTTGAATAACCACTTTTGAAACCCTCACAGTGACCAAAATTGCCATTTTTACAGAGTTTTGCTTACTCAAAAGCTTCAATTTTGACCCGTTTCAGGCACAGAAATGACTTTAAACACACTTATTTTAGTTGACAAAGTCATAATTCACATCCAACAGTCATTTAGAGTCAAAAGATTAAATGTAAAAATTTCATCCATATTGACCATTTTGGGATCGTTCGACAGGTCCGGAGTCATCGTTTTTCATCCAAAAATGGATTTTTAGGACTGTACCAAAAATGATTTAAAATGTCAATTGGATCGTGCCTCATGTTGAATACCCTCTTTTTAAACCCTCACAGTGACCAAAATTGCCATTTTTACAGAGTTTTGCTTACTCAAAAGCTTCAATTTTGACCCGTTTCAGGCTCAGAAATGACTTTAAACACACTTATTTTAGTTGACAAAGTCACAATTCACATTCAACAGTCATTTAGAGTCAAAAGACTAAATGTTAAAATTTCATCATTATAGACCATTTTGGGAACGTTCGACAGGTCCGGAGTCATTGTTTTTCATCCGAACATTGATTTTTTGGACTGTACCAAAAATGATTCCAAATGTCAATTGGATCATGCCTCATGTTGAATAACCACTTTTTAAACCCTCACAGTGACCAAAATTGCCATTTTTTACAGAGTTTTGCTTACTCAAAAGCTTCAATTTTGACCCATTTCAGGCACAGAAATGACTTTCAACACGCTTATTTTAATTGACAAAGTCATAATTCACATTCAACAGTCATTTAGAGTCAAAAGATTAAATGTAAAAATGTCATCATTATAGACCATTTTGGGAAGGTTCGACAGGTCCGGAGTCATCGCTTTTCATCCGAAAATGGATTTTTTGGACTGTACCAAAAATGATTTAAAATGTCAATTGGATCGTGCCTCGTGTTGAGTAACAACTATTTAAACCCTCATAGTGACCAAAATTGCCATTTTTACAGAGTTTTGCTTACTCAAAAGCTTCAATTTTGACCCATTTTAGGCACAGAAATGACTTTAAACACACTTATTCTAGTTGACAAAGTCATAATTCACATCCAACAGTCATTTAGAGTCAAAAGATTAAATGTTAAAATTTCATCCATATTGACCATTTTGGGATCGTTCCACAGGTCCGGAGTCATCGTTTTTCATAGAAAATTGATTTTTTGGACGGTACCAAAACTGATTCAAAATGTCAATTGGATCATGCCTCATGTTGAATAACCACTTTTGAAACCCTCAAGGTGACCAAAATTGCCATTTTGACAGAGTTTTGCTTACTCAAAAGCTTCAATTTTGACCCGTTTCAGGCACAGAAATGACTTTAAACACACTTATTTTAGTTGACAAAGTCATAATTCACATCCAACAGTCATTTAGAGTCAAAAGATTAAATGTTAAAATTTCATCCATATTGACCATTTTGGGATCATTCGACAGGTCGGAGTCATCGTTTTTCATCCAAAAATGGAATTTTTGGACTGTACCAAAAATGATTCAAAATGTCAATTGGATCATGCCTCATGTTGAATAACCACTTTTTAAACCCTCACGGTGACCAAAATTGCCATTTTGACAGAGTTTTGCTTACTCAAAAGCTTCAATTTTGACCCGTTTCAGGCACAGAAATGACTTTAAACACACTTATTTTAGTTGACAAAGTCATAATTCACATCCAACAGTCATTTAGAGTCAAAAGATTAAATGTTAAAATTTCATCCATATTGACCATTTTGGGATCGTTCGACAGGTCCGGAGTCATCGTTTTTCCTCCGAAAATTGATTTTTTGGACTGTACCAAAAATGATTCAAAATGTCAATTGGATCGTGCCTCATGTTGAATAACCACTTTTTAAACCCTCACAGTGACCAAAATTGCCATTTTTACAGAGTTTTGCTTACTCAAAAGCTTCAATTTTGACCCGTTTCAGGCACAGAAATGACTTTAAACACACTTATTTTAGTTGACAAAGTCATAATTCACATCCAACAGTCATTTAGAGTCAAAAGATTAAATGTTAAAATTTCATCATTATAGACCATTTTGGGATCGTTCGACAGGTCCGGAGTCATCTTTCTTCATCCGAAAATTGATTTTTTGGACTGTACCAAAAATGATTCAAAATGTCAATTGGATCATGCCTCATGTTGAATAACCACTTTCGAAACCCTCACAGTGACCAAAATTGCCATTTTTACAGAGTTTTGCTTACTCAAAAGCTTCAATTTTGACCCGTTTCAGGCACAGAAATGACTTTAAACACACTTATTCTAGTTGACAATGTCCTAATTCACATCCAACAGTCATTTAGAGTCAAAAGATTAAATGTTAAAATTTCATCCATATTGACCATTTTGGGATCGTTCGACAGGTCCGGCCGGAGTCATTGTTTTTCATCCGAACATTGATTTTTTGGACTGTACCAAAAATGATTCAAAATGTCAATTGGATCATGCCTCATGTTGAATAACCTCTTTTGAAACCCTCACAGTGACCAAAATTGCCATTTTTACAGAGTTTTGCTTACTCAAAAGCTTCAATTTTGACCCGTTTCAGGCTCAGAAATGACTTTCAACACACTTATTTTAGTTGACAAAGTCATAATTCACATTCAACAGTCATTTAGAGTCAAAAGATTAAATGTTAAAATTTCATAATTATAGACCATTTTGGGAACGTTCGACAGGTCCGGAGTCATCGTTTTTCATCCGAAAGTGGATTTTTTGGACTGTACCAAAAATGATTTAAAATGTCAATTGGATCGTGCCTCATGTTGAATAACAACTATTTAAACCCTCACAGTGACCAAAATTGCCATTTTTACAGAGTTTTGCTTACTCAAAAGCTTCAATTTTGACCCGTTTCAGGCACAGAAATGACTTTAAACACACTTATTCTAGTTGACAAAGTCATAATTCAGATCCAACAGTCATTTAGAGTCAAAAGATTAAATGTTAAAATTTCATCCATATTGACCATTTTGGGATTGTTCGACAGGTCTCTGGAGTCATCGTTTTTCATCCGAAAATGGATTTTTTGGACTGTACCAAAAATGATTTAAAAATGTCAATTGGATCGTGCCTCATGTTGAATAACCTCTTTTTAAACCCTCACAGTGACCAAAATTGCCATTTTTACAGAGTTTTGCTTACTCAAAAGCTTCAATTTTGACCCGTTTCAGGCTCAGAAATGACTTTAAACACACTTATTTTAGTTGACAAAGTCACAATTCACATTCAACAGTCATTTAGAGTCAAAAGACTAAATGTTAAAATTTCATCATTATAGACCATTTTGGGAACGTTCGACAGGTCCGGAGTCATTGTTTTTCATCCGAAAATTGATTTTTTGGACTGTACCAAAAATGATTCAAAATGTCAATTGGATCATGCCTCATGTTGAATAACCACTTTTGAAACCCTCACAGTGACCAAAATTGCCATTTTTACAGAGTTTTGCTTACTCAAAAGCTTCAATTTTGACCCGTTTCAGGCACAGAAATTACTCTAAACACACTTATTTTAGTTGACAAAGTCATAATTTACATCCAACAGTCATTTAGAGTCAAAAGATTAAATGTTAAAATTTCATCATTATAGACCATTTTGGGATCGTTCGACAGGTCCGGAGTCATCTTTCTTCATCCGAAAATTGATTTTTTGGACTGTACCAAAAATGATTCAAAATGTCAATTGGATCATGCCTCATGTTGAATAACCACTTTCGAAACCCTCACAGTGACCAAAATTGCAATTTTTACAGAGTTTTGCTTACTCAAAAGCTTCAATTTTGACCCGTTTCAGGCACAGAAATGACTTTAAACACACTTATTCTAGTTGACAAAGTCCTAATTCACATCCAACAGTCATTTAGAGTCAAAAGATTAAATGTTAAAATTTCATCCATATTGACCATTTTGGGATCGTTCCACAGGTCCGGAGTCATCGTTTTTCATAGAAAATTGATTTTTTGGACGGTACCAAAACTGATTCAAAATGTCAATTGGATCATGCCTCATGTTGAATAACCACTTTTGAAACCCTCACGGTGACCAAAATTGCCATTTTGACAGAGTTTTGCTTACTCAAAAGCTTCAATTTTGACCCTTTTCAGGCACAGAAATGACTTTAAACACACTTATTTTAGTTGACAAAGTCATAATTCACATCCAACAGTCATTTAGAGTCAAAAGATTAAATGGTAAAATTTCATCCATATTGACCATTTTGGGATCGTTCGACAGGTCGGAGTCATCGTTTTTCATCCAAAAATGGAATTTTTGGACTGTACCAAAAATGATTCAAAATGTCAATTGGATCATGCCTCATGTTGAATAACCACTTTTTAAACCCTCACGGTGACCAAAATTGCCATTTTGACAGAGTTTTGCTTACTCAAAAGCTTCAATTTTGACCCGTTTCAGGCACAGAAATGACTTTAAACACACTTATTTTAGTTGACAAAGTCATAATTCACATCCAACAGTCATTTAGAGTCAAAAGATTAAATGTTAAAATTTCATCCATATTGACCATTTTGGGATCGTTCGACAGGTCCGGAGTCATCGTTTTTCCTCCGAAAATTGATTTTTTGGACTGTACCAAAAATGATTCAAAATGTCAATTGGATCGTGCCTCATGTTGAATAACCACTTTTTAAACCCTCACAGTGACCAAAATTGCCATTTTTACAGAGTTTTGCTTACTCAAAAGCTTCAATTTTGACCCGTTTCAGGCACAGAAATGACTTTAAACACACTTATTTTAGTTGACAAAGTCATAATTCACATCCAACAGTCATTTAGAGTCAAAAGATTAAATGTTAAAATTTCATCATTATAGACCATTTTGGGATCGTTCGACAGGTCCGGAGTCATCTTTCTTCATCCGAAAATTGATTTTTTGGACTGTACCAAAAATGATTCAAAATGTCAATTGGATCATGCCTCATGTTGAATAACCACTTTCGAAACCCTCACAGTGACCAAAATTGCCATTTTTACAGAGTTTTGCTTACTCAAAAGCTTCAATTTTGACCCGTTTCAGGCACAGAAATGACTTTAAACACACTTATTCTAGTTGACAATGTCCTAATTCACATCCAACAGTCATTTAGAGTCAAAAGATTAAATGTTAAAATTTCATCCATATTGACCATTTTGGGATCGTTCGACAGGTCCGGCCGGAGTCATTGTTTTTCATCCGAACATTGATTTTTTGGACTGTACCAAAAATGATTCAAAATGTCAATTGGATCATGCCTCATGTTGAATAACCTCTTTTGAAACCCTCACAGTGACCAAAATTGCCATTTTTACAGAGTTTTGCTTACTCAAAAGCTTCAATTTTGACCCGTTTCAGGCTCAGAAATGACTTTCAACACACTTATTTTAGTTGACAAAGTCATAATTCACATTCAACAGTCATTTAGAGTCAAAAGATTAAATGTTAAAATTTCATAATTATAGACCATTTTGGGAACGTTCGACAGGTCCGGAGTCATCGTTTTTCATCCGAAAGTGGATTTTTTGGACTGTACCAAAAATGATTTAAAATGTCAATTGGATCGTGCCTCATGTTGAATAACAACTATTTAAACCCTCACAGTGACCAAAATTGCCATTTTTACAGAGTTTTGCTTACTCAAAAGCTTAAATTTTGACCCGTTTCAGGCACAGAAATGACTTTAAACACACTTATTCTAGTTGACAAAGTCATAATTCAGATCCAACAGTCATTTAGAGTCAAAAGATTAAATGTTAAAATTTCATCCATATTGACCATTTTGGGATTGTTCGACAGGTCTCTGGAGTCATCGTTTTTCATCCGAAAATGGATTTTTTGGACTGTACCAAAAATGATTTAAAATGTCAATTGGATCGTGCCTCATGTTGAATAACCTCTTTTTAAACCCTCACAGTGACCAAAATTGCCATTTTTACAGAGTTTTGCTTACTCAAAAGCTTCAATTTTGACCCGTTTCAGGCTCAGAAATGACTTTAAACACACTTATTTTAGTTGACAAAGTCACAATTCACATTCAACAGTCATTTAGAGTCAAAAGACTAAATGTTAAAATTTCATCATTATAGACCATTTTGGGAACGTTCGACAGGTCCGGAGTCATTGTTTTTCATCCGAAAATTGATTTTTTGGACTGTACCAAAAATGATTCAAAATGTCAATTGGATCATGCCTCATGTTGAATAACCACTTTTGAAACCCTCACAGTGACCAAAATTGCCATTTTTACAGAGTTTTGCTTACTCAAAAGCTTCAATTTTGACCCGTTTCAGGCACAGAAATTACTCTAAATACACTTATTTTAGTTGACAAAGTCATAATTTACATCCAACAGTCATTTAGAGTCAAAAGATTAAATGTTAAAATTTCATCATTATAGACCATTTTGGGATCGTTCGACAGGTCCGGAGTCATCTTTCTTCATCCGAAAATTGATTTTTTGGACTGTACCAAAAATGATTCAAAATGTCAATTGGATCATGCCTCATGTTGAATAACCACTTTCGAAACCCTCACAGTGACCAAAATTGCCATTTTTACAGAGTTTTGCTTACTCAAAAGCTTCAATTTTGACCCGTTTCAGGCACAGAAATGACTTTAAACACACTTATTCTAGTTGACAAAGTCCTAATTCACATCCAACAGTCATTTAGAGTCAAAAGATTAAATGTTAAAATTTCATCCATATTGACCATTTTGGGATCGTTCGACAGGTCTCTGGAGTCATCGTTTTTCATCCGAAAATGGATTTTTTGGACTGTACCAAAAATGATTTAAAATGTCAATTGGATCGTGCCTCATGTTGAATAACCTCTTTTTAAACCCTCACAGTGACCAAAATTGCCATTTTTACAGAGTTTTGCTTACTCAAAAGCTTCAATTTTGACCCGTTTCAGGCTCAGAAATGACTTTAAACACACTTATTTTAGTTGACAAAGTCACAATTCACATTCAACAGTCATTTAGAGTCAAAAGACTAAATGTTAAAATTTCATCATTATAGACCATTTTGGGAACGTTCGACAGGTCCGGAGTCATTGTTTTTCATCCGAAAATTGATTTTTTGGACTGTACCAAAAATGATTCAAAATGTCAATTGGATCATGCCTCATGTTGAATAACCACTTTTGAAACCCTCACAGTGACCAAAATTGCCATTTTTTACAGAGTTTTGCTTACTCAAAAGCTTCAATTTTGACCCATTTCAGGCACAGAAATGACTTTCAACACGCTTATTTTAATTGACAAAGTCATAATTCACATTCAACAGTCATTTAGAGTAAAAAGATTAAATGTAAAAATGTCATCATTATAGACCATTTTGGGAAGGTTCGACAGGTCCGGAGTCATCGTTTTTCATCCGAAAATGGATTTTTTGGACTGTACCAAAAATGATTTAAAATGTCAATTGGATCGTGCCTCGTGTTGAGTAACAACTATTTAAACCCTCACAGTGACCAAAATTGCCATTTTTATAGAGTTTTGCTTACTCAAAAGCTTCAATTTTGACCAATTTTAGGCACAGAAATGACTTTAAACACACTTATTCTAGTTGACAAAGTCATAATTCACATCCAACAGTCATTTAGAGTCAAAAGATTAAATGTTAAAATTTCATCATTATAGACCATTTTGGGATCGTTCGACAGGTCCGGAGTCATCTTTCTTCATCCGAAAATTGATTTTTTGGACTGTACCAAAAATGATTCAAAATGTCAATTGGATCATGCCTCATGTTGAATAACCACTTTCGAAACCCTCACAGTGACCAAACTTGCCATTTTTACAGAGTTTTGCTTACTCAAAAGCTTCAATTTAGACCCGTTTCAGGCACAGAAATGACTTTAAACACACTTATTCTAGTTGACAAAGTCCTAATTCACATCCAACAGTCATTTAGAGTCAAAAGATTAAATGTTAAAATTTCATCCATATTGACCATTTTGGGATCGTTCGACAGGTCCGGCCGGAGTCATTGTTTTTCATCCGAACATTGATTTTTTGGACTGTACCAAAAATGATTCAAAATGTCAATTGGATCATGCCTCATGTTGAATAACCTCTTTTGAAACCCTCACAGTGACCAAAACTGCCATTTTTACAGAGTTTTGCTTACTCAAAAGCTTCAATTTTGACCCGTTTCAGGCTCAGAAATGACTTTCAACACACTTATTTTAGTTGACAAAGTCATAATTCACATTCAACAGTCATTTAGAGTCAAAAGATTAAATGTTAAAATTTCATCATTATAGACCATTTTGGGAACGTTCGACAGGTCCGGAGTCATCGTTTTTCATCCGAAAGTGGATTTTTTGGACTTTACCAAAAATGATTTAAAATGTCAATTGGATCGTGCCTCATGTTGAATAACAACTATTTAAACCCTCACAGTGACCAAAATTGCCATTTTTACAGAGTTTTGCTTACTCAAAAGCTTCAATTTTGACCCGTTTCAGGCACAGAAATGACTTTAAACACACTTATTCTAGTTGACAAAGTCATAATTCAGATCCAACAGTCATTTAGAGTCAAAAGATTAAATGTTAAAATTTCATCCATATTGACCATTTTGGGATTGTTCGACAGGTCTCTGGAGTCATCGTTTTTCATCCGAAAATGGATTTTTTGGACTGTACCAAAAATGATTTAAAATGTCAATTGGATCGTGCCTCATGTTGAATAACCTCTTTTTAAACCCTCACAGTGACCAAAATTGCCATTTTTACAGAGTTTTGCTTACTCAGAAGCTTCAATTTTGACCCGTTTCAGGCTCAGAAATGACTTTAAACACACTTATTTTAGTTGACAAAGTCACAATTCACATTCAACAGTCATTTAGAGTCAAAAGACTAAATGTTAAAATGTCATCATTATAGACCATTTTGGGAACGTTCGACAGGTCCGGAGTCATTGTTTTTCATCCGAAAATTGATTTTTTGGACTGTACCAAAAATGATTCAAAATGTCAATTGGATCATGCCTCATGTTGAATAACCACTTTTGAAACCCTCACAGTGACCAAAATTGCCATTTTTACAGAGTTTTGCTTACTCAAAAGCTTCAATTTTGACCCGTTTCAGGCACAGAAATTACTTTAAACACACTTATTTTAGTTGACAAAGTCATAATTTACATCCAACAGTCATTTAGAGTCAAAAGATTAAATGTTAAAATTTCATCATTATAGACCATTTTGGGATCGTTCGACAGGTCCGGAGTCATCTTTCTTCATCCGAAAATTGATTTTTTGGACTGTACCAAAAATGATTCAAAATGTCAATTGGATCATGCCTCATGTTGAATAACCACTTTCGAAACCCTCACAGTGACCAAAATTGCCATTTTTACAGAGTTTTGCTTACTCAAAAGCTTCAATTTTGACCCGTTTCAGGCACAGAAATGACTTTAAACACACTTATTCTAGTTGACAAAGTCCTAATTCACATCCAACAGTCATTTAGAGTCAAAAGATTAAATGTTAAAATTTCATCCATATTGACCATTTTGGGATCGTTCGACAGGTCCGGCCGGAGTCATTGTTTTTCATCCGAACATTGATTTTTTGGACTGTACCAAAAATGATTCAAAATGTCAATTGGATCATGCCTCATGTTGAATAACCTCTTTTGAAACCCTCACAGTGACCAAAATTGCCATTTTTACAGAGTTTTGCTTACTCAAAAGCTTCAATTTTGACCCGTTTCAGGCACAGAAATGACTTTAAACACACTTATTCTAGTTGACAAAGTCATAATTCAGATCCAACAGTCATTTAGAGTCAAAAGATTAAATGTTAAAATTTCATCCATATTGACCATTTTGGGATTGTTCGACAGGTCTCTGGAGTCATCGTTTTTCATCCGAAAATGGATTTTTTGGACTGTACCAAAAATGATTTAAAATGTCAATTGGATCGTGCCTCATGTTGAATAACCTCTTTTTAAACCCTCACAGTGACCAAAATTGCCATTTTTACAGAGTTTTGCTTACTCAAAAGCTTCAATTTTGACCCGTTTCAGGCTCAGAAATGACTTTAAACACACTTATTTTAGTTGACAAAGTCACAATTCACATTCAACAGTCATTTAGAGTCAAAAGACTAAATGTTAAAATTTCATCATTATAGACCATTTTGGGAACGTTCGACAGGTCCGGAGTCATTGTTTTTCATCCGAAAATTGATTTTTTGGACTGTACCAAAAATGATTCAAAATGTCAATTGGATCATGCCTCATGTTGAATAACCACTTTTGAAACCCTCACAGTGACCAAAATTGCCATTTTTACAGAGTTTTGCTTACTCAAAAGCTTCAATTTTGACCCGTTTCAGGCACAGAAATTACTTTAAACACACTTATTTTAGTTGACAAAGTCATAATTTACATCCAACAGTCATTTAGAGTCAAAAGATTAAATGTTAAAATTTCATCATTATAGACCATTTTGGGATCGTTCGACAGGTCCGGAGTCATCTTTCTTCATCCGAAAATTGATTTTTTGGACTGTACCAAAAATGATTCAAAATGTCAATTGGATCATGCCTCATGTTGAATAACCACTTTCGAAACCCTCACAGTGACCAAAATTGCCATTTTTACAGAGTTTTGCTTACTCAAAAGCTTCAATTTTGACCCGTTTCAGGCACAGAAATGACTTTAAACACACTTATTCTAGTTGACAAAGTCCTAATTCACATCCAACAGTCATTTAGAGTCAAAAGATTAAATGTTAAAATTTCATCCATATTGACCATTTTGGGATCGTTCGACAGGTCCGGCCGGAGTCATTGTTTTTCATCCGAACATTGATTTTTTGGACTGTACCAAAAATGATTCAAAATGTCAATTGGATCATGCCTCATGTTGAATAACCTCTTTTAAAACCCTCACAGTGACCAAAATTGCCATTTTTACAGAGTTTTGCTTACTCAAAAGCTTCAATTTTGACCCGTTTCAGGCTCAGAAATGACTTTCAACACACTTATTTTAGTTGACAAAGTCATAATTCACATTCAACAGTCATTTAGAGTCAAAAGATTAAATGTTAAAATTTCATCATTATAGACCATTTTGGGAACGTTCGACAGGTCCGGAGTCATCGTTTTTCATCCGAAAGTGGATTTTTTGGACTGTACCAAAAATGATTTAAAATGTCAATTGGATCGTGCCTCATGTTGAATAACAACTATTTAAACCCTCACAGTGACCAAAATTGCCATTTTTAAAGAGTTTTGCTTACTCAAAAGCTTCAATTTTGACCCGTTTCAGGCACAGAAATGACTTTAAACACACTTATTCTAGTTGACAAAGTCATAATTCAGATCCAACAGTCATTTAGAGTCAAAAGATTAAATGTTAAAATTTCATCCATATTGACCATTTTGGGATCGTTCGACAGGTCTCTGGAGTCATCGTTTTTCATCCGAAAATGGATTTTTTGGACTGTACCAAAAATGATTTAAAATGTCAATTGGATCGTGCCTCATGTTGAATAACCTCTTTTTAAACCCTCACAGTGACCAAAATTGCCATTTTTACAGAGTTTTGCTTACTCAAAAGCTTCAATTTTGACCCGTTTCAGGCTCAGAAATGACTTTAAACACACTTATTTTAGTTGACAAAGTCACAATTCACATTCAACAGTCATTTAGAGTCAAAAGACTAAATGTTAAAATTTCATCATTATAGACCATTTTGGGAACGTTCGACAGGTCCGGAGTCATTGTTTTTCATCCGAAAATTGATTTTTTGGACTGTACCAAAAATGATTCAAAATGTCAATTGGATCTGCCTCATGTTGAATAACCACTTTTGAAACCCTCACAGTGACCAAAATTGCCATTTTTACAGAGTTTTGCTTACTCAAAAGCTTCAATTTTGACCCGTTTCAGGCACAGAAATGACTTTAAACACACTTATTTTAGTTGACAAAGTCATAATTCACATCCAACAGTCATTTAGAGTCAAAAGATTAAATGTAAAAATTTCATCCATATTGACCATTTTGGGATCGTTCGACAGGTCCGGAGTCATCGTTTTTCATCCAAAAATGGATTTTTAGGACTGTACCAAAAATGATTTAAAATGTCAATTGGATCGTGCCTCATGTTGAATAACCTCTTTTTAAACCCTCACAGTGACCAAAATTGCCATTTTTACAGAGTTTTGCTTACTCAAAAGCTTCAATTTTGACCCGTTTCAGGCTCAGAAATGACTTTAAACACACTTATTTTAGTTGACAAAGTCACAATTCACATTCAACAGTCATTTAGAGTCAAAAGACTAAATGTTAAAATTTCATCATTATAGACCATTTTGGGAACGTTCGACAGGTCCGGAGTCATTGTTTTTCATCCGAACATTGATTTTTTGGACTGTACCAAAAATGATTCCAAATGTCAATTGGATCATGCCTCATGTTGAATAACCACTTTTTAAACCCTCACAGTGACCAAAATTGCCATTTTTTACAGAGTTTTGCTTACTCAAAAGCTTCAATTTTGACCCATTTCAGGCACAGAAATGACTTTCAACACGCTTATTTTAATTGACAAAGTCATAATTCACATTCAACAGTCATTTAGAGTAAAAAGATTAAATGTAAAAATGTCATCATTATAGACCATTTTGGGAAGGTTCGACAGGTCCGGAGTCATCGTTTTTCATCCGAAAATGGATTTTTTGGACTGTACCAAAAATGATTTAAAATGTCAATTGGATCGTGCCTCGTGTTGAGTAACAACTATTTAAACCCTCACAGTGACCAAAATTGCCATTTTTATAGAGTTTTGCTTACTCAAAAGCTTCAATTTTGACCAATTTTAGGCACAGAAATGACTTTAAACACACTTATTCTAGTTGACAAAGTCATAATTCACATCCAACAGTCATTTAGAGTCAAAAGATTAAATGTTAAAATTTCATCATTATAGACCATTTTGGGATCGTTCGACAGGTCCGGAGTCATCTTTCTTCATCCGAAAATTGATTTTTTGGACTGTACCAAAAATGATTCAAAATGTCAATTGGATCATGCCTCATGTTGAATAACCACTTTCGAAACCCTCACAGTGACCAAAATTGCCATTTTACAGAGTTTTGCTTACTCAAAAGCTTCAATTTAGACCCGTTTCAGGCACAGAAATGACTTTAAACACACTTATTCTAGTTGACAAAGTCCTAATTCACATCCAACAGTCATTTAGAGTCAAAAGATTAAATGTTAAAATTTCATCCATATTGACCATTTTGGGATCGTTCGACAGGTCCGGCCGGAGTCATTGTTTTTCATCCGAACATTGATTTTTTGGACTGTACCAAAAATGATTCAAAATGTCAATTGGATCATGCCTCATGTTGAATAACCTCTTTTGAAACCCTCACAGTGACCAAAACTGCCATTTTTACAGAGTTTTGCTTACTCAAAAGCTTCAATTTTGACCCGTTTCAGGCTCAGAAATGACTTTCAACACACTTATTTTAGTTGACAAAGTCATAATTCACATTCAACAGTCATTTAGAGTCAAAAGATTAAATGTTAAAATTTCATCATTATAGACCATTTTGGGAACGTTCGACAGGTCCGGAGTCATCGTTTTTCATCCGAAAGTGGATTTTTTGGACTGTACCAAAAATGATTTAAAATGTCAATTGGATCGTGCCTCATGTTGAATAACAACTATTTAAACCCTCACAGTGACCAAAATTGCCATTTTTACAGAGTTTTGCTTACTCAAAAGCTTCAATTTTGACCCGTTTCAGGCACAGAAATGACTTTAAACACACTTATTCTAGTTGACAAAGTCATAATTCAGATCCAACAGTCATTTAGAGTCAAAAGATTAAATGTTAAAATTTCATCCATATTGACCATTTTGGGATTGTTCGACAGGTCTCTGGAGTCATCGTTTTTCATCCGAAAATGGATTTTTTGGACTGTACCAAAAATGATTTAAAATGTCAATTGGATCGTGCCTCATGTTGAATAACCTCTTTTTAAACCCTCACAGTGACCAAAATTGCCATTTTTACAGAGTTTTGCTTACTCAGAAGCTTCAATTTTGACCCGTTTCAGGCTCAGAAATGACTTTAAACACACTTATTTTAGTTGACAAAGTCACAATTCACATTCAACAGTCATTTAGAGTCAAAAGACTAAATGTTAAAATGTCATCATTATAGACCATTTTGGGAACGTTCGACAGGTCCGGAGTCATTGTTTTTCATCCGAAAATTGATTTTTTGGACTGTACCAAAAATGATTCAAAATGTCAATTGGATCATGCCTCATGTTGAATAACCACTTTTGAAACCCTCACAGTGACCAAAATTGCCATTTTTACAGAGTTTTGCTTACTCAAAAGCTTCAATTTTGACCCGTTTCAGGCACAGAAATTACTTTAAACACACTTATTTTAGTTGACAAAGTCATAATTTACATCCAACAGTCATTTAGAGTCAAAAGATTAAATGTTAAAATTTCATCATTATAGACCATTTTGGGATCGTTCGACAGGTCCGGAGTCATCTTTCTTCATCCGAAAATTGATTTTTTGGACTGTACCAAAAATGATTCAAAATGTCAATTGGATCATGCCTCATGTTGAATAACCACTTTTGAAACCCTCACAGTGACCAAAATTGCCATTTTTACAGAGTTTTGCTTACTCAAAAGCTTCAATTTTGACCCGTTTCAGGCACAGAAATTACTTTAAACACACTTATTTTAGTTGACAAAGTCATAATTTACATCCAACAGTCATTTAGAGTCAAAAGATTAAATGTTAAAATTTCATCATTATAGACCATTTTGGGATCGTTCGACAGGTCCGGAGTCATCTTTCTTCATCCGAAAATTGATTTTTTGGACTGTACCAAAAATGATTCAAAATGTCAATTGGATCATGCCTCATGTTGAATAACCACTTTCGAAACCCTCACAGTGACCAAAATTGCCATTTTTACAGAGTTTTGCTTACTCAAAAGCTTCAATTTTGACCCGTTTCAGGCACAGAAATGACTTTAAACACACTTATTCTAGTTGACAAAGTCCTAATTCACATCCAACAGTCATTTAGAGTCAAAAGATTAAATGTTAAAATTTCATCCATATTGACCATTTTGGGATCGTTCGACAGGTCCGGCCGGAGTCATTGTTTTTCATCCGAACATTGATTTTTTGGACTGTACCAAAAATGATTCAAAATGTCAATTGGATCATGCCTCATGTTGAATAACCTCTTTTGAAACCCTCACAGTGACCAAAATTGCCATTTTTACAGAGTTTTGCTTACTCAAAAGCTTCAATTTTGACCCGTTTCAGGCTCAGAAATGACTTTCAACACACTTATTTTAGTTGACAAAGTCATAATTCACATTCAACAGTCATTTAGAGTCAAAAGATTAAATGTTAAAATTTCATCATTATAGACCATTTTGGGAACGTTCGACAGGTCCGGAGTCATCGTTTTTCATCCGAAAGTGGATTTTTTGGACTGTACCAAAAATGATTTAAAATGTCAATTGGATCGTGCCTCATGTTGAATAACAACTATTTAAACCCTCACAGTGACCAAAATTGCCATTTTTAAAGAGTTTTGCTTACTCAAAAGCTTCAATTTTGACCCGTTTCAGGCACAGAAATGACTTTAAACACACTTATTCTAGTTGACAAAGTCATAATTCAGATCCAACAGTCATTTAGAGTCAAAAGATTAAATGTTAAAATTTCATCCATATTGACCATTTTGGGATTGTTCGACAGGTCTCTGGAGTCATCGTTTTTCATCCGAAAATGGATTTTTTGGACTGTACCAAAAATGATTTAAAATGTCAATTGGATCGTGCCTCATGTTGAATAACCTCTTTTTAAACCCTCACAGTGACCAAAATTGCCATTTTTACAGAGTTTTGCTTACTCAAAAGCTTCAATTTTGACCCGTTTCAGGCTCAGAAATGACTTTAAACACACTTATTTTAGTTGACAAAGTCACAATTCACATTCAACAGTCATTTAGAGTCAAAAGACTAAATGTTAAAATTTCATCATTATAGACCATTTTGGGAACGTTCGACAGGTCCGGAGTCATTGTTTTTCATCCGAAAATTGATTTTTTGGACTGTACCAAAAATGATTCAAAATGTCAATTGGATCATGCCTCATGTTGAATAACCACTTTTGAAACCCTCACAGTGACCAAAATTGCCATTTTTACAGAGTTTTGCTTACTCAAAAGCTTCAATTTTGACCCGTTTCAGGCACAGAAATTACTCTAAATACACTTATTTTAGTTGACAAAGTCATAATTTACATCCAACAGTCATTTAGAGTCAAAAGATTAAATGTTAAAATTTCATCATTATAGACCATTTTGGGATCGTTCGACAGGTCCGGAGTCATCTTTCTTCATCCGAAAATTGATTTTTTGGACTGTACCAAAAATGATTCAAAATGTCAATTGGATCATGCCTCATGTTGAATAACCACTTTCGAAACCCTCACAGTGACCAAAATTGCCATTTTTACAGAGTTTTGCTTACTCAAAAGCTTCAATTTTGACCCGTTTCAGGCACAGAAATGACTTTAAACACACTTATTCTAGTTGACTAAGTCCTAATTCACATCCAACAGTCATTTAGAGTCAAAAGATTAAATGTTAAAATTTCATCCATATTGACCATTTTGGGATCGTTCGACAGGTCTCTGGAGTCATCGTTTTTCATCCGAAAATGGATTTTTTGGACTGTACCAAAAATGATTTAAAATGTCAATTGGATCGTGCCTCATGTTGAATAACCTCTTTTTAAACCCTCACAGTGACCAAAATTGCCATTTTTACAGAGTTTTGCTTACTCAAAAGCTTCAATTTTGACCCGTTTCAGGCTCAGAAATGACTTTAAACACACTTATTTTAGTTGACAAAGTCACAATTCACATTCAACAGTCATTTAGAGTCAAAAGACTAAATGTTAAAATTTCATCATTATAGACCATTTTGGGAACGTTCGACAGGTCCGGAGTCATTGTTTTTCATCCGAAAATTGATTTTTTGGACTGTACCAAAAATGATTCAAAATGTCAATTGGATCATGCCTCATGTTGAATAACCACTTTTGAAACCCTCACAGTGACCAAAATTGCCATTTTTACAGAGTTTTACTTACTCAAAAGCTTCAATTTTGACCCGTTTCAGGCACAGAAATGACTTTAAACACACTTATTTTAGTTGACAAAGTCATAATTCACATCCAACAGTCATTTAGAGTCAAAAGATTAAATGTAAAAATTTCATCCATATTGACCATTTTGGGATCGTTCGACAGGTCCGGAGTCATCGTTTTTCATCCAAAAATGGATTTTTAGGACTGTACCAAAAATGATTTAAAATGTCAATTGGATCGTGCCTCATGTTGAATAACCTCTTTTTAAACCCTCACAGTGACCAAAATTGCCATTTTTACAGAGTTTTGCTTACTCAAAAGCTTCAATTTTGACCCGTTTCAGGCTCAGAAATGACTTTAATTACACTTATTTTAGTTGACAAAGTCACAATTCACATTCAACAGTCATTTAGAGTCAAAAGACTAAATGTTAAAATTTCATCATTATAGACCATTTTGGGAACGTTCGACAGGTCCGGAGTCATTGTTTTTCATCCGAACATTGATTTTTTGGACTGTACCAAAAATGATTCCAAATGTCAATTGGATCATGCCTCATGTTGAATAACCACTTTTAAAACCCTCACAGTGACCAAAATTGCCATTTTTTACAGAGTTTTGCTTACTCAAAAGCTTCAATTTTGACCCATTTCAGGCACAGAAATGACTTTCAACACGCTTATTTTAATTGACAAAGTCATAATTCACATTCAACAGTCATTTAGAGTAAAAAGATTAAATGTAAAAATGTCATCATTATAGACCATTTTGGGAAGGTTCGACAGGTCCGGAGTCATCGTTTTTCATCCGAAAATGGATTTTTTGGACTGTACCAAAAATGATTTAAAATGTCAATTGGATCGTGCCTCGTGTTGAGTAACAACTATTTAAACCCTCACAGTGACCAAAATTGCCATTTTTATAGAGTTTTGCTTACTCAAAAGCTTCAATTTTGACCAATTTTAGGCACAGAAATGACTTTAAACACACTTATTCTAGTTGACAAAGTCATAATTCACATCCAACAGTCATTTAGAGTCAAAAGATTAAATGTTAAAATTTCATCATTATAGACCATTTTGGGATCGTTCGACAGGTCCGGAGTCATCTTTCTTCATCCGAAAATTGATTTTTTGGACTGTACCAAAAATGATTCAAAATGTCAATTGGATCATGCCTCATGTTGAATAACCACTTTCGAAACCCTCACAGTGACCAAACTTGCCATTTTTACAGAGTTTTGCTTACTCAAAAGCTTCAATTTAGACCCGTTTCAGGCACAGAAATGACTTTAAACACACTTATTCTAGTTGACAAAGTCCTAATTCACATCCAACAGTCATTTAGAGTCAAAAGATTAAATGTTAAAATTTCATCCATATTGACCATTTTGGGATCGTTCGACAGGTCCGGCCGGAGTCATTGTTTTTCATCTGAACATTGATTTTTTGGACTGTACCAAAAATGATTCAAAATGTCAATTGGATCATGCCTCATGTTGAATAACCTCTTTTGAAACCCTCACAGTGACCAAAACTGCCATTTTTACAGAGTTTTGCTTACTCAAAAGCTTCAATTTTGACCCGTTTCAGGCTCAGAAATGACTTTCAACACACTTATTTTAGTTGACAAAGTCATAATTCACATTCAACAGTCATTTAGAGTCAAAAGATTAAATGTTAAAATTTCATCATTATAGACCATTTTGGGAACGTTCGACAGGTCCGGAGTCATCGTTTTTCATCCGAAAGTGGATTTTTTGGACTTTACCAAAAATGATTTAAAATGTCAATTGGATCGTGCCTCATGTTGAATAACAACTATTTAAACCCTCACAGTGACCAAAATTGCCATTTTTACAGAGTTTTGCTTACTCAAAAGCTTCAATTTTGACCCGTTTCAGGCACAGAAATGACTTTAAACACACTTATTCTAGTTGACAAAGTCATAATTCAGATCCAACAGTCATTTAGAGTCAAAAGATTAAATGTTAAAATTTCATCCATATTGACCATTTTGGGATTGTTCGACAGGTCTCTGGAGTCATCGTTTTTCATCCGAAAATGGATTTTTTGGACTGTACCAAAAATGATTTAAAATGTCAATTGGATCGTGCCTCATGTTGAATAACCTCTTTTTAAACCCTCACAGTGACCAAAATTGCCATTTTTACAGAGTTTTGCTTACTCAGAAGCTTCAATTTTGACCCGTTTCAGGCTCAGAAATGACTTTAAACACACTTATTTTAGTTGACAAAGTCACAATTCACATTCAACAGTCATTTAGAGTCAAAAGACTAAATGTTAAAATGTCATCATTATAGACCATTTTGGGAACGTTCGACAGGTCCGGAGTCATTGTTTTTCATCCGAAAATTGATTTTTTGGACTGTACCAAAAATGATTCAAAATGTCAATTGGATCATGCCTCATGTTGAATAACCACTTTTGAAACCCTCACAGTGACCAAAATTGCCATTTTTACAGAGTTTTGCTTACTCAAAAGCTTCAATTTTGACCCGTTTCAGGCACAGAAATTACTTTAAACACACTTATTTTAGTTGACAAAGTCATAATTTACATCCAACAGTCATTTAGAGTCAAAAGATTAAATGTTAAAATTTCATCATTATAGACCATTTTGGGATCGTTCGACAGGTCCGGAGTCATCTTTCTTCATCCGAAAATTGATTTTTTGGACTGTACCAAAAATGATTCAAAATGTCAATTGGATCATGCCTCATGTTGAATAACCACTTTCGAAACCCTCACAGTGACCAAAATTGCCATTTTTACAGAGTTTTGCTTACTCAAAAGCTTCAATTTTGACCCGTTTCAGGCACAGAAATGACTTTAAACACACTTATTCTAGTTGACAAAGTCCTAATTCACATCCAACAGTCATTTAGAGTCAAAAGATTAAATGTTAAAATTTCATCCATATTGACCATTTTGGGATCGTTCGACAGGTCCGGCCGGAGTCATTGTTTTTCATCCGAACATTGATTTTTTGGACTGTACCAAAAATGATTCAAAATGTCAATTGGATCATGCCTCATGTTGAATAACCTCTTTTGAAACCCTCACAGTGACCAAAATTGCCATTTTTACAGAGTTTTGCTTACTCAAAAGCTTCAATTTTGACCCGTTTCAGGCACAGAAATGACTTTAAACACACTTATTCTAGTTGACAAAGTCATAATTCAGATCCAACAGTCATTTAGAGTCAAAAGATTAAATGTTAAAATTTCATCCATATTGACCATTTTGGGATTGTTCGACAGGTCTCTGGAGTCATCGTTTTTCATCCGAAAATGGATTTTTTGGACTGTACCAAAAATGATTTAAAATGTCAATTGGATCGTGCCTCATGTTGAATAACCTCTTTTTAAACCCTCACAGTGACCAAAATTGCCATTTTTACAGAGTTTTGCTTACTCAAAAGCTTCAATTTTGACCCGTTTCAGGCTCAGAAATGACTTTAAACACACTTATTTTAGTTGACAAAGTCACAATTCACATTCAACAGTCATTTAGAGTCAAAAGACTAAATGTTAAAATTTCATCATTATAGACCATTTTGGGAACGTTCGACAGGTCCGGAGTCATTGTTTTTCATCCGAAAATTGATTTTTTGGACTGTACCAAAAATGATTCAAAATGTCAATTGGATCATGCCTCATGTTGAATAACCACTTTTGAAACCCTCACAGTGACCAAAATTGCCATTTTTACAGAGTTTTGCTTACTCAAAAGCTTCAATTTTGACCCGTTTCAGGCACAGAAATTACTTTAAACACACTTATTTTAGTTGACAAAGTCATAATTTACATCCAACAGTCATTTAGAGTCAAAAGATTAAATGTTAAAATTTCATCATTATAGACCATTTTGGGATCGTTCGACAGGTCCGGAGTCATCTTTCTTCATCCGAAAATTGATTTTTTGGACTGTACCAAAAATGATTCAAAATGTCAATTGGATCATGCCTCATGTTGAATAACCACTTTCGAAACCCTCACAGTGACCAAAATTGCCATTTTTACAGAGTTTTGCTTACTCAAAAGCTTCAATTTTGACCCGTTTCAGGCACAGAAATGACTTTAAACACACTTATTCTAGTTGACAAAGTCCTAATTCACATCCAACAGTCATTTAGAGTCAAAAGATTAAATGTTAAAATTTCATCCATATTGACCATTTTGGGATCGTTCGACAGGTCCGGCCGGAGTCATTGTTTTTCATCCGAACATTGATTTTTTGGACTGTACCAAAAATGATTCAAAATGTCAATTGGATCATGCCTCATGTTGAATAACCTCTTTTAAAACCCTCACAGTGACCAAAATTGCCATTTTTACAGAGTTTTGCTTACTCAAAAGCTTCAATTTTGACCCGTTTCAGGCTCAGAAATGACATTCAACACACTTATTTTAGTTGACAAAGTCATAATTCACATTCAACAGTCATTTAGAGTCAAAAGATTAAATGTTAAAATTTCATCATTATAGACCATTTTGGGAACGTTCGACAGGTCCGGAGTCATCGTTTTTCATCCGAAAGTGGATTTTTTGGACTGTACCAAAAATGATTTAAAATGTCAATTGGATCGTGCCTCATGTTGAATAACAACTATTTAAACCCTCACAGTGACCAAAATTGCCATTTTTAAAGAGTTTTGCTTACTCAAAAGCTTCAATTTTGACCCGTTTCAGGCACAGAAATGACTTTAAACACACTTATTCTAGTTGACAAAGTCATAATTCAGATCCAACAGTCATTTAGAGTCAAAAGATTAAATGTTAAAATTTCATCCATATTGACCATTTTGGGATCGTTCGACAGGTCTCTGGAGTCATCGTTTTTCATCCGAAAATGGATTTTTTGGACTGTACCAAAAATGATTTAAAATGTCAATTGGATCGTGCCTCATGTTGAATAACCTCTTTTTAAACCCTCACAGTGACCAAAATTGCCATTTTTACAGAGTTTTGCTTACTCAAAAGCTTCAATTTTGACCCGTTTCAGGCTCAGAAATGACTTTAAACACACTTATTTTAGTTGACAAAGTCACAATTCACATTCAACAGTCATTTAGAGTCAAAAGACTAAATGTTAAAATTTCATCATTATAGACCATTTTGGGAACGTTCGACAGGTCCGGAGTCATTGTTTTTCATCCGAAAATTGATTTTTTGGACTGTACCAAAAATGATTCAAAATGTCAATTGGATCTGCCTCATGTTGAATAACCACTTTTGAAACCCTCACAGTGACCAAAATTGCCATTTTTACAGAGTTTTGCTTACTCAAAAGCTTCAATTTTGACCCGTTTCAGGCACAGAAATGACTTTAAACACACTTATTTTAGTTGACAAAGTCATAATTCACATCCAACAGTCATTTAGAGTCAAAAGATTAAATGTAAAAATTTCATCCATATTGACCATTTTGGGATCGTTCGACAGGTCCGGAGTCATCGTTTTTCATCCAAAAATGGATTTTTAGGACTGTACCAAAAATGATTTAAAATGTCAATTGGATCGTGCCTCATGTTGAATAACCTCTTTTTAAACCCTCACAGTGACCAAAATTGCCATTTTTACAGAGTTTTGCTTACTCAAAAGCTTCAATTTTGACCCGTTTCAGGCTCAGAAATGACTTTAAACACACTTATTTTAGTTGACAAAGTCACAATTCACATTCAACAGTCATTTAGAGTCAAAAGACTAAATGTTAAAATTTCATCATTATAGACCATTTTGGGAACGTTCGACAGGTCCGGAGTCATTGTTTTTCATCCGAACATTGATTTTTTGGACTGTACCAAAAATGATTCCAAATGTCAATTGGATCATGCCTCATGTTGAATAACCACTTTTTAAACCCTCACAGTGACCAAAATTGCCATTTTTTACAGAGTTTTGCTTACTCAAAAGCTTCAATTTTGACCCATTTCAGGCACAGAAATGACTTTCAACACGCTTATTTTAATTGACAAAGTCATAATTCACATTCAACAGTCATTTAGAGTAAAAAGATTAAATGTAAAAATGTCATCATTATAGACCATTTTGGGAAGGTTCGACAGGTCCGGAGTCATCGTTTTTCATCCGAAAATGGATTTTTTGGACTGTACCAAAAATGATTTAAAATGTCAATTGGATCGTGCCTCGTGTTGAGTAACAACTATTTAAACCCTCACAGTGACCAAAATTGCCATTTTTATAGAGTTTTGCTTACTCAAAAGCTTCAATTTTGACCAATTTTAGGCACAGAAATGACTTTAAACACACTTATTCTAGTTGACAAAGTCATAATTCACATCCAACAGTCATTTAGAGTCAAAAGATTAAATGTTAAAATTTCATCATTATAGACCATTTTGGGATCGTTCGACAGGTCCGGAGTCATCTTTCTTCATCCGAAAATTGATTTTTTGGACTGTACCAAAAATGATTCAAAATGTCAATTGGATCATGCCTCATGTTGAATAACCACTTTCGAAACCCTCACAGTGACCAAAATTGCCATTTTACAGAGTTTTGCTTACTCAAAAGCTTCAATTTAGACCCGTTTCAGGCACAGAAATGACTTTAAACACACTTATTCTAGTTGACAAAGTCCTAATTCACATCCAACAGTCATTTAGAGTCAAAAGATTAAATGTTAAAATTTCATCCATATTGACCATTTTGGGATCGTTCGACAGGTCCGGCCGGAGTCATTGTTTTTCATCCGAACATTGATTTTTTGGACTGTACCAAAAATGATTCAAAATGTCAATTGGATCATGCCTCATGTTGAATAACCTCTTTTGAAACCCTCACAGTGACCAAAACTGCCATTTTTACAGAGTTTTGCTTACTCAAAAGCTTCAATTTTGACCCGTTTCAGGCTCAGAAATGACTTTCAACACACTTATTTTAGTTGACAAAGTCATAATTCACATTCAACAGTCATTTAGAGTCAAAAGATTAAATGTTAAAATTTCATCATTATAGACCATTTTGGGAACGTTCGACAGGTCCGGAGTCATCGTTTTTCATCCGAAAGTGGATTTTTTGGACTGTACCAAAAATGATTTAAAATGTCAATTGGATCGTGCCTCATGTTGAATAACAACTATAAAAAACCCTCACAGTGACCAAAATTGCCATTTTTACAGAGTTTTGCTTACTCAAAAGCTTCAATTTTGACCCGTTTCAGGCACAGAAATGACTTTAAACACACTTATTCTAGTTGACAAAGTCATAATTCAGATCCAACAGTCATTTAGAGTCAAAAGATTAAATGTTAAAATTTCATCCATATTGACCATTTTGGGATTGTTCGACAGGTCTCTGGAGTCATCGTTTTTCATCCGAAAATGGATTTTTTGGACTGTACCAAAAATGATTTAAAATGTCAATTGGATCGTGCCTCATGTTGAATAACCTCTTTTTAAACCCTCACAGTGACCAAAATTGCCATTTTTACAGAGTTTTGCTTACTCAGAAGCTTCAATTTTGACCCGTTTCAGGCTCAGAAATGACTTTAAACACACTTATTTTAGTTGACAAAGTCACAATTCACATTCAACAGTCATTTAGAGTCAAAAGACTAAATGTTAAAATGTCATCATTATAGACCATTTTGGGAACGTTCGACAGGTCCGGAGTCATTGTTTTTCATCCGAAAATTGATTTTTTGGACTGTACCAAAAATGATTCAAAATGTCAATTGGATCATGCCTCATGTTGAATAACCACTTTTGAAACCCTCACAGTGACCAAAATTGCCATTTTTACAGAGTTTTGCTTACTCAAAAGCTTCAATTTTGACCCGTTTCAGGCACAGAAATTACTTTAAACACACTTATTTTAGTTGACAAAGTCATAATTTACATCCAACAGTCATTTAGAGTCAAAAGATTAAATGTTAAAATTTCATCATTATAGACCATTTTGGGATCGTTCGACAGGTCCGGAGTCATCTTTCTTCATCCGAAAATTGATTTTTTGGACTGTACCAAAAATGATTCAAAATGTCAATTGGATCATGCCTCATGTTGAATAACCACTTTCGAAACCCTCACAGTGACCAAAATTGCCATTTTTACAGAGTTTTGCTTACTCAAAAGCTTCAATTTTGACCCGTTTCAGGCACAGAAATGACTTTAAACACACTTATTCTAGTTGACAAAGTCCTAATTCACATCCAACAGTCATTTAGAGTCAAAAGATTAAATGTTAAAATTTCATCCATATTGACCATTTTGGGATCGTTCGACAGGTCCGGCCGGAGTCATTGTTTTTCATCCGAACATTGATTTTTTGGACTGTACCAAAAATGATTCAAAATGTCAATTGGATCATGCCTCATGTTGAATAACCTCTTTTGAAACCCTCACAGTGACCAAAATTGCCATTTTTACAGAGTTTTGCTTACTCAAAAGCTTCAATTTTGACCCGTTTCAGGCTCAGAAATGACTTTCAACACACTTATTTTAGTTGACAAAGTCATAATTCACATTCAACAGTCATTTAGAGTCAAAAGATTAAATGTTAAAATTTCATCATTATAGACCATTTTGGGAACGTTCGACAGGTCCGGAGTCATCGTTTTTCATCCGAAAGTGGATTTTTTGGACTGTACCAAAAATGATTTAAAATGTCAATTGGATCGTGCCTCATGTTGAATAACAACTATTTAAACCCTCACAGTGACCAAAATTGCCATTTTTAAAGAGTTTTGCTTACTCAAAAGCTTCAATTTTGACCCGTTTCAGGCACAGAAATGACTTTAAACACACTTATTCTAGTTGACAAAGTCATAATTCAGATCCAACAGTCATTTAGAGTCAAAAGATTAAATGTTAAAATTTCATCCATATTGACCATTTTGGGATCGTTCGACAGGTCTCTGGAGTCATCGTTTTTCATCCGAAAATGGATTTTTTGGACTGTACCAAAAATGATTTAAAATGTCAATTGGATCGTGCCTCATGTTGAATAACCTCTTTTTAAACCCTCACAGTGACCAAAATTGCCATTTTTACAGAGTTTCGCTTACTCAAAAGCTTCAATTTTGACCCGTTTCAGGCTCAGAAATGACTTTAAACACACTTATTTTAGTTGACAAAGTCACAATTCACATTCAACAGTCATTTAGAGTCAAAAGACTAAATGTTAAAATTTCATCATTATAGACCATTTTGGGAACGTTCGACAGGTCCGGAGTCATTGTTTTTCATCCGAAAATTGATTTTTTGGACTGTACCAAAAATGATTCAAAATGTCAATTGGATCATGCCTCATGTTGAATAACCACTTTTGAAACCCTCACAGTGACCAAAATTGCCATTTTTACAGAGTTTTGCTTACTCAAAAGCTTCAATTTTGACCCGTTTCAGGCACAGAAATGACTTTAAACACACTTATTTTAGTTGACAAAGTCATAATTCACATCCAACAGTCATTTAGAGTCAAAAGATTAAATGTAAAAATTTCATCCATATTGACCATTTTGGGATCGTTCGACATGTCCGGAGTCATCGTTTTTCATCCAAAAATGGATTTTTAGGACTGTACCAAAAATGATTTAAAATGTCAATTGGATCGTGCCTCATGTTGAGTAACAACTATTTAAACCCTCACAGTGACCACAATTGCCATTTTTATAGAGTTTTGCTTACTCAAAAGCTTCAATTTTGACCAATTTTAGGCACAGAAATGACTTTAAACACACTTATTCTAGTTGACAAAGTCATAATTCACATCCAACAGTCATTTAGAGTCAAAAGATTAAATGTTAAAATTTCATCATTATAGACCATTTTGGGATCGTTCGACAGGTCCGGAGTCATCTTTCTTCATCCGAAAATTGATTTTTTGGACTGTACCAAAAATGATTCAAAATGTCAATTGGATCATGCCTCATGTTGAATAACCTCTTTTGAAACCCTCACAGTGACCAAAATTGCCATTTTTACAGAGTTTTGCTTACTCAAAAGCTTCAATTTTGACCCGTTTCAGGCTCAGAAATGACTTTCAACACACTTATTTTAGTTGACAAAGTCATAATTCACATTCAACAGTCATTTAGAGTCAAAAGATTAAATGTTAAAATTTCATCATTATAGACCATTTTGGGAACGTTCGACAGGTCCGGAGTCATCGTTTTTCATCCGAAAGTGGATTTTTTGGACTGTACCAAAAATGATTTAAAATGTCAATTGGATCGTGCCTCATGTTGAATAACAACTATTTAAACCCTCACAGTGACCAAAATTGCCATTTTTACAGAGTTTTGCTTACTCAAAAGCTTCAATTTTGACCCGTTTCAGGCACAGAAATGACTTTAAACACACTTATTCTAGTTGACAAAGTCATAATTCAGATCCAACAGTCATTTAGAGTCAAAAGATTAAATGTTAAAATTTCATCCATATTGACCATTTTGGGATTGTTCGACAGGTCTCTGGAGTCATCGTTTTTCATCCGAAAATGGATTTTTTTGGACTGTACCAAAAATGATTTAAAATGTCAATTGGATCGTGCCTCATGTTGAATAACCTCTTTTTAAACCCTCACAGTGACCAAAATTGCCATTTTTACAGAGTTTTGCTTACTCAGAAGCTTCAATTTTGACCCGTTTCAGGCTCAGAAATGACATTAAACACACTTATTTTAGTTGACAAAGTCACAATTCACATTCAACAGTCATTTAGAGTCAAAAGACTAAATGTTAAAATTTCATCATTATAGACCATTTTGGGAACGTTCGACAGGTCCGGAGTCATTGTTTTTCATCCGAAAATTGATTTTTTGGACTGTACCAAAAATTATTCAAAATGTCAATTGGATCATGCCTCATGTTGAATAACCACTTTTGAAACCCTCACAGTGACCAAAATTGCCATTTTTACAGAGTTTTGCTTACTCAAAAGCTTCAATTTTGACCCGTTTCAGGCACAGAAATTACTTTAAACACACTTATTTTAGTTGACAAAGTCATAATTTACATCCAACAGTCATTTAGAGTCAAAAGATTAAATGTTAAAATTTCATCATTATAGACCATTTTGGGATCGTTCGACAGGTCCGGAGTCATCTTTCTTCATCCGAAAATTGATTTTTTGGACTGTACCAAAAATGATTCAAAATGTCAATTGGATCATGCCTCATGTTGAATAACCACTTTCGAAACCCTCACAGTGACCAAAATTGCCATTTTTACAGAGTTTTGCTTACTCAAAAGCTTCAATTTTGACCCGTTTCAGGCACAGAAATGACTTTAAACACACTTATTCTAGTTGACAAAGTCCTAATTCACATCCAACAGTCATTTAGAGTCAAAAGATTAAATGTTAAAATTTCATCCATATTGACCATTTTGGGATCGTTCGACAGGTCCGGCCGGAGTCATTGTTTTTCATCCGAACATTGATTTTTTGGACTGTACCAAAAATGATTCAAAATGTCAATTGGATCATGCCTCATGTTGAATAACCTCTTTTGAAACCCTCACAGTGACCAAAATTGCCATTTTTACAGAGTTTTGCTTACTCAAAAGCTTCAATTTTGACCCGTTTCAGGCTCAGAAATGACTTTCAACACACTTATTTTAGTTGACAAAGTCATAATTCACATTCAACAGTCATTTAGAGTCAAAAGATTAAATGTTAAAATTTCATCATTATAGACCATTTTGGGAACGTTCGACAGGTCCGGAGTCATCGTTTTTCATCCGAAAGTGGATTTTTTGGACTGTACCAAAAATGATTTAAAATGTCAATTGGATCGTGCCTCATGTTGAATAACAACTATTTAAACCCTCACAGTGACCAAAATTGCCATTTTTAAAGAGTTTTGCTTACTCAAAAGCTTCAATTTTGACCCGTTTCAGGCACAGAAATGACTTTAAACACACTTATTCTAGTTGACAAAGTCATAATTCAGATCCAACAGTCATTTAGAGTCAAAAGATTAAATGTTAAAATTTCATCCATATTGACCATTTTGGGATCGTTCGACAGGTCTCTGGAGTCATCGTTTTTCATCCGAAAATGGATTTTTTGGACTGTACCAAAAATGATTTAAAATGTCAATTGGATCGTGCCTCATGTTGAATAACCTCTTTTTAAACCCTCACAGTGACCAAAATTGCCATTTTTACAGAGTTTTGCTTACTCAAAAGCTTCAATTTTGACCCGTTTCAGGCTCAGAAATGACTTTAAAAACACTTATTTTAGTTGACAAAGTCACAATTCACATTCAACAGTCATTTAGAGTCAAAAGACTAAATGTTAAAATTTCATCATTATAGACCATTTTGGGAACGTTCGACAGGTCCGGAGTCATTGTTTTTCATCCGAAAATTGATTTTTTGGACTGTACCAAAAATGATTCAAAATGTCAATTGGATCATGCCTCATGTTGAATAACCACTTTTGAAACCCTCACAGTGACCAAAATTGCCATTTTTACAGAGTTTTGCTTACTCAAAAGCTTCAATTTTGACCCGTTTCAGGCTCAGAAATGACTTTAATTACACTTATTTTAGTTGACAAAGTCACAATTCACATTCAACAGTCATTTAGAGTCAAAAGACTAAATGTTAAAATGTCATCATTATAGACCATTTTGGGAACGTTCGACAGGTCCGGAGTCATTGTTTTTCATCCGAACATTGATTTTTTGGACTGTACCAAAAATGATTCAAAATGTCAATTGGATCATGCCTCATGTTGAATAACCACTTTTGAAACCCTCACAGTGACCAAAATTGCCATTTTTACAGAGTTTTGCTTACTCAAAAGCTTCAATTTTGACCCGTTTCAGGCACAGAAATGACTTTAAACACACTTATTTTAGTTGACAAAGTCATAATTCACATCCAACAGTCATTTAGCGTCAAAAGATTAAATGTAAAAATTTCATCCATATTGACCATTTTGGGATCGTTCGACAGGTCCGGAGTCATCGTTTTTCATCCAAAAATGGATTTTTAGGACTGTACCAAAAATGATTTAAAATGTCAATTGGATCGTGCCTCATGTTGAATAACCTCTTTTTAAACCCTCACAGTGACCAAAATTGCCATTTTTACAGAGTTTTGCTTACTCAAAAGCTTCAATTTTGACCCGTTTCAGGCTCAGAAATGACTTTAATTACACTTATTTTAGTTGACAAAGTCACAATTCACATTCAACAGTCATTTAGAGTCAAAAGACTAAATGTTAAAATTTCATCATTATAGACCATTTTGGGAACGTTCGACAGGTCCGGAGTCATTGTTTTTCATCCGAACATTGATTTTTTGGACTGTACCAAAAATGATTCCAAATGTCAATTGGATCATGCCTCATGTTGAATAACCACTTTTTAAACCCTCACAGTGACCAAAATTGCCATTTTTTACAGAGTTTTGCTTACTCAAAAGCTTCAATTTTGACCCATTTCAGGCACAGAAATGACTTTCAACACGCTTATTTTAATTGACAAAGTCATAATTCACATTCAACAGTCATTTAGAGTCAAAAGATTAAATGTAAAAATGTCATCATTATAGACCATTTTGGGAAGGTTCGACAGGTCCGGAGTCATCGTTTTTCATCCGAAAATGGATTTTTTGGACTGTACCAAAAATGATTTAAAATGTCAATTGGATCGTGCCTCGTGTTGAGTAACAACTATTTAAACCCTCACAGTGACCAAAATTGCCATTTTTATAGAGTTTTGCTTACTCAAAAGCTTCAATTTTGACCAATTTTAGGCACAGAAATGACTTTAAACACACTTATTCTAGTTGACAAAGTCATAATTCACATCCAACAGTCATTTAGAGTCAAAAGATTAAATGTTAAAATTTCATCATTATAGACCATTTTGGGATCGTTCGACAGGTCCGGAGTCATCTTTCTTCATCCGAAAATTGATTTTTTGGACTGTACCAAAAATGATTCAAAATGTCAATTGGATCATGCCTCATGTTGAATAACCACTTTCGAAACCCTCACAGTGACCAAAATTGCCATTTTTACAGAGTTTTGCTTACTCAAAAGCTTCAATTTTGACCCGTTTCAGGCACAGAAATGACTTTAAACACACTTATTCTAGTTGACAAAGTCCTAATTCACATCCAACAGTCATTTAGAGTCAAAAGATTAAATGTTAAAATTTCATCCATATTGACCATTTTGGGATCGTTCGACAGGTCCGGCCGGAGTCATTGTTTTTCATCCGAACATTGATTTTTTGGACTGTACCAAAAATGATTCAAAATGTCAATTGGATCATGCCTCATGTTGAATAACCTCTTTTGAAACCCTCACAGTGACCAAAATTGCCATTTTTACAGAGTTTTGCTTACTCAATAGCTTCAATTTTGACCCGTTTCAGGCTCAGAAATGACTTTCAACACACTTATTTTAGTTGAAAAAGTCATAATTCACATTCAACAGTCATTTAGAGTCAAAAGATTAAATGTTAAAATTTCATCATTATAGACCATTTTGGGAACGTTCGACAGGTCCGGAGTCATCGTTTTTCATCCGAAAGTGGATTTTTTGGACTGTACCAAAAATGATTTAAAATGTCAATTGGATCGTGCCTCATGTTGAATAACAACTATTTAAACCCTCACAGTGACCAAAATTGCCATTTTTACAGAGTTTTGCTTACTCAAAAGCTTCAATTTTGACCCGTTTCAGGCACAGAAATGACTTTAAACACACTTATTCTAGTTGACAAAGTCATAATTCAGATCCAACAGTCATTTAGAGTCAAAGGATTAAATGTTAAAATTTCATCCATATTGACCATTTTGGGATTGTTCGACAGGTCTCTGGAGTCATCGTTTTTCATCCGAAAATGGATTTTTTGGACTGTACCAAAAATGATTTAAAATGTCAATTGGATCGTGCCTCATGTTGAATAACCTCTTTTTAAACCCTCACAGTGACCAAAATTGCCATTTTTACAGAGTTTTGCTTACTCAGAAGCTTCAATTTTGACCCGTTTCAGGCTCAGAAATGACTTTAAACACACTTATTTTAGTTGACAAAGTCACAATTCACATTCAACAGTCATTTAGAGTCAAAAGACTAAATGTTAAAATTTCATCATTATAGACCATTTTGGGAACGTTCGACAGGTCCGGAGTCATTGTTTTTCATCCGAAAATTGATTTTTTGGACTGTACCAAAAATGATTCAAAATGTCAATTGGATCATGCCTCATGTTGAATAACCACTTTTGAAACCCTCACAGTGACCAAAATTGCCATTTTTACAGAGTTTTGCTTACTCAAAAGCTTCAATTTTGACCCGTTTCAGGCACAGAAATTACTTTAAACACACTTATTTTAGTTGACAAAGTCATAATTTACATCCAACAGTCATTTAGAGTCAAAAGATTAAATGTTAAAATTTCATCATTATAGACCATTTTGGGATCGTTCGACAGGTCCGGAGTCATCTTTCTTCATCCGAAAATTGATTTTTTGGACTGTACCAAAAATGATTCAAAATGTCAATTGGATCATGCCTCATGTTGAATAACCACTTTCGAAACCCTCACAGTGACCAAAATTGCCATTTTTACAGAGTTTTGCTTACTCAAAAGCTTCAATTTTGACCCGTTTCAGGCACAGAAATGACTTTAAACACACTTATTCTAGTTGACAAAGTCCTAATTCACATCCAACAGTCATTTAGAGTCAAAAGATTAAATGTTAAAATTTCATCCATATTGACCATTTTGGGATCGTTCGACAGGTCCGGCCGGAGTCATTGTTTTTCATCCGAACATTGATTTTTTGGACTGTACCAAAAATGATTCAAAATGTCAATTGGATCATGCCTCATGTTGAATAACCTCTTTTAAAACCCTCACAGTGACCAAAATTGCCATTTTTACAGAGTTTTGCTTACTCAAAAGCTTCAATTTTGACCCGTTTCAGGCTCAGAAATGACTTTCAACACACTTATTTTAGTTGACAAAGTCATAATTCACATTCAACAGTCATTTAGAGTCAAAAGATTAAATGTTAAAATTTCATCATTATAGACCATTTTGGGAACGTTCGACAGGTCCGGAGTCATCGTTTTTCATCCGAAAGTGGATTTTTTGGACTGTACCAAAAATGATTTAAAATGTCAATTGGATCGTGCCTCATGTTGAATAACAACTATTTAAACCCTCACAGTGACCAAAATTGCCATTTTTAAAGAGTTTTGCTTACTCAAAAGCTTCAATTTTGACCCGTTTCAGGCACAGAAATGACTTTAAACACACTTATTCTAGTTGACAAAGTCATAATTCAGATCCAACAGTCATTTAGAGTCAAAAGATTAAATGTTAAAATTTCATCCATATTGACCATTTTGGGATCGTTCGACAGGTCTCTGGAGTCATCGTTTTTCATCCGAAAATGGATTTTTTGGACTGTACCAAAAATGATTTAAAATGTCAATTGGATCGTGCCTCATGTTGAATAACCTCTTTTTAAACCCTCACAGTGACCAAAATTGCCATTTTTACAGAGTTTTGCTTACTCAAAAGCTTCAATTTTGACCCGTTTCAGGCTCAGAAATGACTTTAAACACACTTATTTTAGTTGACAAAGTCACAATTCACATTCAACAGTCATTTAGAGTCAAAAGACTAAATGTTAAAATTTCATCATTATAGACCATTTTGGGAACGTTCGACAGGTCCGGAGTCATTGTTTTTCATCCGAAAATTGATTTTTTGGACTGTACCAAAAATGATTCAAAATGTCAATTGGATCATGCCTCATGTTGAATAACCACTTTTGAAACCCTCACAGTGACCAAAATTGCCATTTTTACAGAGTTTTGCTTACTCAAAAGCTTCAATTTTGACCCGTTTCAGGCACAGAAATGACTTTAAACACACTTATTTTAGTTGACAAAGTCATAATTCACATCCAACAGTCATTTAGAGTCAAAAGATTAAATGTAAAAATTTCATCCATATTGACCATTTTGGGATCGTTCGACAGGTCCGGAGTCATCGTTTTTCATCCAAAAATGGATTTTTAGGACTGTACCAAAAATGATTTAAAATGTCAATTGGATCGTGCCTCATGTTGAATAACCTCTTTTTAAACCCTCACAGTGACCAAAATTGCCATTTTTACAGAGTTTTGCTTACTCAAAAGCTTCAATTTTGACCCGTTTCAGGCTCAGAAATGACTTTAATTACACTTATTTTAGTTGACAAAGTCACAATTCACATTCAACAGTCATTTAGAGTCAAAAGACTAAATGTTAAAATTTCATCATTATAGACCATTTTGGGAACGTTCGACAGGTCCGGAGTCATTGTTTTTCATCCGAACATTGATTTTTTGGACTGTACCAAAAATGATTCCAAATGTCAATTGGATCATGCCTCATGTTGAATAACCACTTTTTAAACCCTCACAGTGACCAAAATTGCCATTTTTTACAGAGTTTTGCTTACTCAAAAGCTTCAATTTTGACCCATTTCAGGCACAGAAATGACTTTCAACACGCTTATTTTAATTGACAAAGTCATAATTCACATTCAACAGTCATTTAGAGTAAAAAGATTAAATGTAAAAATGTCATCATTATAGACCATTTTGGGAAGGTTCGACAGGTCCGGAGTCATCGTTTTTCATCCGAAAATGGATTTTTTGGACTGTACCAAAAATGATTTAAAATGTCAATTGGATCGTGCCTCGTGTTGAGTAACAACTATTTAAACCCTCACAGTGACCAAAATTGCCATTTTTATAGAGTTTTGCTTACTCAAAAGCTTCAATTTTGACCAATTTTAGGCACAGAAATGACTTTAAACACACTTATTCTAGTTGACAAAGTCATAATTCACATCCAACAGTCATTTAGAGTCAAAAGATTAAATGTTAAAATTTCATCATTATAGACCATTTTGGGATCGTTCGACAGGTCCGGAGTCATCTTTCTTCATCCGAAAATTGATTTTTTGGACTGTACCAAAAATGATTCAAAATGTCAATTGGATCATGCCTCATGTTGAATAACCACTTTCGAAACCCTCACAGTGACCAAAATTGCCATTTTTACAGAGTTTTGCTTACTCAAAAGCTTCAATTTAGACCCGTTTCAGGCACAGAAATGACTTTAAACACACTTATTCTAGTTGACAAAGTCCTAATTCACATCCAACAGTCATTTAGAGTCAAAAGATTAAATGTTAAAATTTCATCCATATTGACCATTTTGGGATCGTTCGACAGGTCCGGCCGGAGTCATTGTTTTTCATCCGAACATTGATTTTTTGGACTGTACCAAAAATGATTCAAAATGTCAATTGGATCATGCCTCATGTTGAATAACCTCTTTTGAAACCCTCACAGTGACCAAAACTGCCATTTTTACAGAGTTTTGCTTACTCAAAAGCTTCAATTTTGACCCGTTTCAGGCTCAGAAATGACTTTCAACACACTTATTTTAGTTGACAAAGTCATAATTCACATTCAACAGTCATTTAGAGTCAAAAGATTAAATGTTAAAATTTCATCATTATAGACCATTTTGGGAACGTTCGACAGGTCCGGAGTCATCGTTTTTCATCCGAAAGTGGATTTTTTGGACTGTACCAAAAATGATTTAAAATGTCAATTGGATCGTGCCTCATGTTGAATAACAACTATTTAAACCCTCACAGTGACCAAAATTGCCATTTTTACAGAGTTTTGCTTACTCAAAAGCTTCAATTTTGACCCGTTTCAGGCACAGAAATGACTTTAAACACACTTATTCTAGTTGACAAAGTCATAATTCAGATCCAACAGTCATTTAGAGTCAAAAGATTAAATGTTAAAATTTCATCCATATTGACCATTTTGGGATTGTTCGACAGGTCTCTGGAGTCATCGTTTTTCATCCGAAAATGGATTTTTTGGACTGTACCAAAAATGATTTAAAATGTCAATTGGATCGTGCCTCATGTTGAATAACCTCTTTTTAAACCCTCACAGTGACCAAAATTGCCATTTTTACAGAGTTTTGCTTACTCAGAAGCTTCAATTTTGACCCGTTTCAGGCTCAGAAATGACTTTAAACACACTTATTTTAGTTGACAAAGTCACAATTCACATTCAACAGTCATTTAGAGTCAAAAGACTAAATGTTAAAATGTCATCATTATAGACCATTTTGGGAACGTTCGACAGGTCCGGAGTCATTGTTTTTCATCCGAAAATTGATTTTTTGGACTGTACCAAAAATGATTCAAAATGTCAATTGGATCATGCCTCATGTTGAATAACCACTTTTGAAACCCTCACAGTGACCAAAATTGCCATTTTTACAGAGTTTTGCTTACTCAAAAGCTTCAATTTTGACCCGTTTCAGGCACAGAAATTACTTTAAACACACTTATTTTAGTTGACAAAGTCATAATTTACATCCAACAGTCATTTAGAGTCAAAAGATTAAATGTTAAAATTTCATCATTATAGACCATTTTGGGATCGTTCGACAGGTCCGGAGTCATCTTTCTTCATCCGAAAATTGATTTTTTGGACTGTACCAAAAATGATTCAAAATGTCAATTGGATCATGCCTCATGTTGAATAACCACTTTCGAAACCCTCACAGTGACCAAAATTGCCATTTTTACAGAGTTTTGCTTACTCAAAAGCTTCAATTTTGACCCGTTTCAGGCACAGAAATGACTTTAAACACACTTATTCTAGTTGACAAAGTCCTAATTCACATCCAACAGTCATTTAGAGTCAAAAGATTAAATGTTAAAATTTCATCCATATTGACCATTTTGGGATCGTTCGACAGGTCCGGCCGGAGTCATTGTTTTTCATCCGAACATTGATTTTTTGGACTGTACCAAAAATGATTCAAAATGTCAATTGGATCATGCCTCATGTTGAATAACCTCTTTTGAAACCCTCACAGTGACCAAAATTGCCATTTTTAAAGAGTTTTGCTTACTCAAAAGCTTCAATTTTGACCCGTTTCAGGCACAGAAATGACTTTAAACACACTTATTCTAGTTGACAAAGTCATAATTCAGATCCAACAGTCATTTAGAGTCAAAAGATTAAATGTTAAAATTTCATCCATATTGACCATTTTGGGATCGTTCGACAGGTCTCTGGAGTCATCGTTTTTCATCCGAAAATGGATTTTTTGGACTGTACCAAAAATGATTTAAAATGTCAATTGGATCGTGCCTCATGTTGAATAACCTCTTTTTAAACCCTCACAGTGACCAAAATTGCCATTTTTACAGAGTTTTGCTTACTCAAAAGCTTCAATTTTGACCCGTTTCAGGCTCAGAAATGACTTTAAACACACTTATTTTAGTTGACAAAGTCACAATTCACATTCAACAGTCATTTAGAGTCAAAAGACTAAATGTTAAAATTTCATCATTATAGACCATTTTGGGAACGTTCGACAGGTCCGGAGTCATTGTTTTTCATCCGAAAATTGATTTTTTGGACTGTACCAAAAATGATTCAAAATGTCAATTGGATCATGCCTCATGTTGAATAACCACTTTTGAAACCCTCACAGTGACCAAAATTGCCATTTTTACAGAGTTTTGCTTACTCAAAAGCTTCAATTTTGACCCGTTTCAGGCACAGAAATGACTTTAAACACACTTATTTTAGTTGACAAAGTCATAATTCACATCCAACAGTCATTTAGAGTCAAAAGATTAAATGTAAAAATTTCATCCATATTGACCATTTTGGGATCGTTCGACATGTCCGGAGTCATCGTTTTTCATCCAAAAATGGATTTTTAGGACTGTACCAAAAATGATTTAAAATGTCAATTGGATCGTGCCTCATGTTGAATAACCTCTTTTTAAACCCTCACAGTGACCAAAATTGCCATTTTTACAGAGTTTTGCTTACTCAAAAGCTTCAATTTTGACCCGTTTCAGGCTCAGAAATGACTTTAATTACACTTATTTTAGTTGACAAAGTCACAATTCACATTCAACAGTCATTTAGAGTCAAAAGACAAAATGTTAAAATTTCCTCATTATAGACCATTTTGGGAACGTTCGACAGGTCCGGAGTCATTGTTTTTCATCCGAACATTGATTTTTTGGACTGTACCAAAAATGATTCCAAATGTCAATTGGATCATGCCTCATGTTGAATAACCACTTTTTAAACCCTCACAGTGACCAAAATTGCCATTTTTTACAGAGTTTTGCTTACTCAAAAGCTTCAATTTTGACCCATTTCAGGCACAGAAATGACTTTCAACACGCTTATTTTAATTGACAAAGTCATAATTCACATTCAACAGTCATTTAGAGTCAAAAGATTAAATGTAAAAATGTCATCATTATAGACCATTTTGGGAAGGTTCGGCAGATCCGGAGTCATCGTTTTTCATCCGAAAATGGATTTTTTGGACTGTACCAAAAATGATTTAAAATGTCAATTGGATCGTGCCTCGAGTTGAGTAACAACTATTTAAACCCTCACAGTGACCACAATTGCCATTTTTATAGAGTTTTGCTTACTCAAAAGCTTCAATTTTGACCAATTTTAGGCACAGAAATGACTTTAAACACACTTATTCTAGTTGACAAAGTCATAATTCACATCCAACAGTCATTTAGAGTCAAAAGATTAAATGTTAAAATTTCATCATTATAGACCATTTTGGGATCGTTCGACAGGTCCGGAGTCATCTTTCTTCATCCGAAAATTGATTTTTTGGACTGTACCAAAAATGATTCAAAATGTCAATTGGATCATGCCTCATGTTGAATAACCACTTTCGAAACCCTCACAGTGACCAAAATTGCCATTTTTACAGAGTTTTGCTTACTCAAAAGCTTCAATTTTGACCCGTTTCAGGCACAGAAATGACTTTAAACACACTTATTCTAGTTGACAAAGTCCTAATTCACATCCAACAGTCATTTAGAGTCAAAAGATTAAATGTTAAAATTTCATCCATATTGACCATTTTGGGATCGTTCGACAGGTCCGGCCGGAGTCATTGTTTTTCATCCGAACATTGATTTTTTGGACTGTACCAAAAATGATTCAAAATGTCAATTGGATCATGCCTCATGTTGAATAACCTCTTTTGAAACCCTCACAGTGACCAAAATTGCCATTTTTACAGAGTTTTGCTTACTCAAAAGCTTCAATTTTGACCCGTTTCAGGCTCAGAAATGACTTTCAACACACTTATTTTAGTTGACAAAGTCATAATTCACATTCAACAGTCATTTAGAGTCAAAAGATTAAATGTTAAAATTTCATCATTATAGACCATTTTGGGAACGTTCGACAGGTCCGGAGTCATCGTTTTTCATCCGAAAGTGGATTTTTTGGACTGTACCAAAAATGATTTAAAATGTCAATTGGATCGTGCCTCATGTTGAATAACAACTATTTAAACCCTCACAGTGACCAAAATTGCCATTTTTACAGAGTTTTGCTTACTCAAAAGCTTCAATTTTGACCCGTTTCAGGCACAGAAATGACTTTAAACACACTTATTCTAGTTGACAAAGTCATAATTCAGATCCAACAGTCATTTAGAGTCAAAAGATTAAATGTTAAAATTTCATCCATATTGACCATTTTGGGATTGTTCGACAGGTCTCTGGAGTCATCGTTTTTCATCCGAAAATGGATTTTTTGGACTGTACCAAAAATGATTTAAAATGTCAATTGGATCGTGCCTCATGTTGAATAACCTCTTTTTAAACCCTCACAGTGACCAAAATTGCCATTTTTACAGAGTTTTGCTTACTCAGAAGCTTCAATTTTGACCCGTTTCAGGCTCAGAAATGACTTTAAACACACTTATTTTAGTTGACAAAGTCACAATTCACATTCAACAGTCATTTAGAGTCAAAAGACTAAATGTTAAAATTTCATCATTATAGACCATTTTGGGAACGTTCGACAGGTCCGGAGTCATTGTTTTTCATCCGAAAATTGATTTTTTGGACTGTACCAAAAATGATTCAAAATGTCAATTGGATCATGCCTCATGTTGAATAACCACTTTTGAAACCCTCACAGTGACCAAAATTGCCATTTTTACAGAGTTTTGCTTACTCAAAAGCTTCAGTTTTGACCCGTTTCAGGCACAGAAATTACTTTAAACACACTTATTTTAGTTGACAAAGTCATAATTTACATCCAACAGTCATTTAGAGTCAAAAGATTAAATGTTAAAATTTCATCATTATAGACCATTTTGGGATCGTTCGACAGGTCCGGAGTCATCTTTCTTCATCCGAAAATTGATTTTTTGGACTGTACCAAAAATGATTCAAAATGTCAATTGGATCATGCCTCATGTTGAATAACCACTTTCGAAACCCTCACAGTGACCAAAATTACCATTTTTACAGAGTTTTGCTTACTCAAAAGCTTCAATTTTGACCCGTTTCAGGCACAGAAATGACTTTAAACACACTTATTCTAGTTGACAAAGTCCTAATTCACATCCAACAGTCATTTAGAGTCAAAAGATTAAATGTTAAAATTTCATCCATATTGACCATTTTGGGATCGTTCGACAGGTCCGGCCGGAGTCATTGTTTTTCATCCGAACATTGATTTTTTGGACTGTACCAAAAATGATTCAAAATGTCAATTGGATCATGCCTCATGTTGAATAACCTCTTTTGAAACCCTCACAGTGACCAAAATTGCCATTTTTACAGAGTTTTGCTTACTCAAAAGCTTCAATTTTGACCCGTTTCAGGCTCAGAAATGACTTTCAACACACTTATTTTAGTTGACAAAGTCATAATTCACATTCAACAGTCATTTAGAGTCAAAAGATTAAATGTTAAAATTTCATCATTATAGACCATTTTGGGAACGTTCGACAGGTCCGGAGTCATCGTTTTTCATCCGAAAGTGGATTTTTTGGACTGTACCAAAAATGATTTAAAATGTCAATTGGATCGTGCCTCATGTTGAATAACAACTATTTAAACCCTCACAGTGACCAAAATTGCCATTTTTAAAGAGTTTTGCTTACTCAAAAGCTTCAATTTTGACCCGTTTCAGGCACAGAAATGACTTTAAACACACTTATTCTAGTTGACAAAGTCATAATTCAGATCCAACAGTCATTTAGAGTCAAAAGATTAAATGTTAAAATTTCATCCATATTGACCATTTTGGGATCGTTCGACAGGTCTCTGGAGTCATCGTTTTTCATCCGAAAATGGATTTTTTGGACTGTACCAAAAATGATTTAAAATGTCAATTGGATCGTGCCTCATGTTGAATAACCTCTTTTTAAACCCTCACAGTGACCAAAATTGCCATTTTTACAGAGTTTTGCTTACTCAAAAGCTTCAATTTTGACCCGTTTCAGGCTCAGAAATGACTTTAAAAACACTTATTTTAGTTGACAAAGTCACAATTCACATTCAACAGTCATTTAGAGTCAAAAGACTAAATGTTAAAATGTCATCATTATAGACCATTTTGGGAACGTTCGACAGGTCCGGAGTCATTGTTTTTCATCCGAACATTGATTTTTTGGACTGTACCAAAAATGATTCAAAATGTCAATTGGATCATGCCTCATGTTGAATAACCACTTTTGAAACCCTCACAGTGACCAAAATTGCCATTTTTACAGAGTTTTGCTTACTCAAAAGCTTCAATTTTGACCCGTTTCAGGCACAGAAATGACTTTAAACACACTTATTTTAGTTGACAAAGTCATAATTCACATCCAACAGTCATTTAGAGTCAAAAGATTAAATGTAAAAATTTCATCCATATTGACCATTTTGGGATCGTTCGACAGGTCCGGAGTCATCGTTTTTCATCCAAAAATGGATTTTTAGGACTGTACCAAAAATGATTTAAAATGTCAATTGGATCGTGCCTCATGTTGAATAACCTCTTTTTAAACCCTCACAGTGACCAAAATTGCCATTTTTACAGAGTTTTGCTTACTCAAAAGCTTCAATTTTGACCCGTTTCAGGCTCAGAAATGACTTTAATTACACTTATTTTAGTTGACAAAGTCACAATTCACATTCAACAGTCATTTAGAGTCAAAAGACTAAATGTTAAAATTTCATCATTATAGACCATTTTGGGAACGTTCGACAGGTCCGGAGTCATTGTTTTTCATCCGAACATTGATTTTTTGGACTGTACCAAAAATGATTCCAAATGTCAATTGGATCATGCCTCATGTTGAATAACCACTTTTTAAACCCTCACAGTGACCAAAATTGCCATTTTTTACAGAGTTTTGCTTACTCAAAAGCTTCAATTTTGACCCATTTCAGGCACAGAAATGACTTTCAACACGCTTATTTTAATTGACAAAGTCATAATTCACATTCAACAGTCATTTAGAGTCAAAAGATTAAATGTAAAAATGTCATCATTATAGACCATTTTGGGAAGGTTCGACAGGTCCGGAGTCATCGTTTTTCATCCGAAAATGGATTTTTTGGACTGTACCAAAAATGATTTAAAATGTCAATTGGATCGTGCCTCGTGTTGAGTAACAACTATTTAAACCCTCACAGTGACCAAAATTGCCATTTTTATAGAGTTTTGCTTACTCAAAAGCTTCAATTTTGACCAATTTTAGGCACAGAAATGACTTTAAACACACTTATTCTAGTTGACAAAGTCATAATTCACATCCAACAGTCATTTAGAGTCAAAAGATTAAATGTTAAAATTTCATCATTATAGACCATTTTGGGATCGTTCGACAGGTCCGGAGTCATCTTTCTTCATCCGAAAATTGATTTTTTGGACTGTACCAAAAATGATTCAAAATGTCAATTGGATCATGCCTCATGTTGAATAACCACTTTCGAAACCCTCACAGTGACCAAAATTGCCATTTTTACAGAGTTTTGCTTACTCAAAAGCTTCAATTTTGACCCGTTTCAGGCACAGAAATGACTTTAAACACACTTATTCTAGTTGACAAAGTCCTAATTCACATCCAACAGTCATTTAGAGTCAAAAGATTAAATGTTAAAATTTCATCCATATTGACCATTTTGGGATCGTTCGACAGGTCCGGCCGGAGTCATTGTTTTTCATCCGAACATTGATTTTTTGGACTGTACCAAAAATGATTCAAAATGTCAATTGGATCATGCCTCATGTTGAATAACCTCTTTTGAAACCCTCACAGTGACCAAAATTGCCATTTTTACAGAGTTTTGCTTACTCAAAAGCTTCAATTTTGACCCGTTTCAGGCTCAGAAATGACTTTCAACACACTTATTTTAGTTGACAAAGTCATAATTCACATTCAACAGTCATTTAGAGTCAAAAGATTAAATGTTAAAATTTCATCATTATAGACCATTTTGGGAACGTTCGACAGGTCCGGAGTCATCGTTTTTCATCCGAAAGTGGATTTTTTGGACTGTACCAAAAATGATTTAAAATGTCAATTGGATCGTGCCTCATGTTGAATAACAACTATTTAAACCCTCACAGTGACCAAAATTGCCATTTTTACAGAGTTTTGCTTACTCAAAAGCTTCAATTTTGACCCGTTTCAGGCACAGAAATGACTTTAAACACACTTATTCTAGTTGACAAAGTCATAATTCAGATCCAACAGTCATTTAGAGTCAAAGGATTAAATGTTAAAATTTCATCCATATTGACCATTTTGGGATTGTTCGACAGGTCTCTGGAGTCATCGTTTTTCATCCGAAAATGGATTTTTTGGACTGTACCAAAAATGATTTAAAATGTCAATTGGATCGTGCCTCATGTTGAATAACCTCTTTTTAAACCCTCACAGTGACCAAAATTGCCATTTTTACAGAGTTTTGCTTACTCAGAAGCTTCAATTTTGACCCGTTTCAGGCTCAGAAATGACTTTAAACACACTTATTTTAGTTGACAAAGTCACAATTCACATTCAACAGTCATTTAGAGTCAAAAGACTAAATGTTAAAATTTCATCATTATAGACCATTTTGGGAACGTTCGACAGGTCCGGAGTCATTGTTTTTCATCCGAAAATTGATTTTTTGGACTGTACCAAAAATGATTCAAAATGTCAATTGGATCATGCCTCATGTTGAATAACCACTTTTGAAACCCTCACAGTGACCAAAATTGCCATTTTTACAGAGTTTTGCTTACTCAAAAGCTTCAATTTTGACCCGTTTCAGGCACAGAAATTACTTTAAACACACTTATTTTAGTTGACAAAGTCATAATTTACATCCAACAGTCATTTAGAGTCAAAAGATTAAATGTTAAAATTTCATCATTATAGACCATTTTGGGATCGTTCGACAGGTCCGGAGTCATCTTTCTTCATCCGAAAATTGATTTTTTGGACTGTACCAAAAATGATTCAAAATGTCAATTGGATCATGCCTCATGTTGAATAACCACTTTCGAAACCCTCACAGTGACCAAAATTGCCATTTTTACAGAGTTTTGCTTACTCAAAAGCTTCAATTTTGACCCGTTTCAGGCACAGAAATGACTTTAAACACACTTATTCTAGTTGACAAAGTCCTAATTCACATCCAACAGTCATTTAGAGTCAAAAGATTAAATGTTAAAATTTCATCCATATTGACCATTTTGGGATCGTTCGACAGGTCCGGCCGGAGTCATTGTTTTTCATCCGAACATTGATTTTTTGGACTGTACCAAAAATGATTCAAAATGTCAATTGGATCATGCCTCATGTTGAATAACCTCTTTTGAAACCCTCACAGTGACCAAAATTGCCATTTTTACAGAGTTTTGCTTACTCAAAAGCTTCAATTTTGACCCGTTTCAGGCTCAGAAATGACTTTCAACACACTTATTTTAGTTGACAAAGTCATAATTCACATTCAACAGTCATTTAGAGTCAAAAGATTAAATGTTAAAATTTCATCATTATAGACCATTTTGGGAACGTTCGACAGGTCCGGAGTCATCGTTTTTCATCCGAAAGTGGATTTTTTGGACTGTACCAAAAATGATTTAAAATGTCAATTGGATCGTGCCTCATGTTGAATAACAACTATTTAAACCCTCACAGTGACCAAAATTGCCATTTTTAAAGAGTTTTGCTTACTCAAAAGCTTCAATTTTGACCCGTTTCAGGCACAGAAATGACTTTAAACACACTTATTCTAGTTGACAAAGTCATAATTCAGATCCAACAGTCATTTAGAGTCAAAAGATTAAATGTTAAAATTTCATCCATATTGACCATTTTGGGATCGTTCGACAGGTCTCTGGAGTCATCGTTTTTCATCCGAAAATGGATTTTTTGGACTGTACCAAAAATGATTTAAAATGTCAATTGGATCGTGCCTCATGTTGAATAACCTCTTTTTAAACCCTCACAGTGACCAAAATTGCCATTTTTACAGAGTTTTGCTTACTCAAAAGCTTCAATTTTGACCCGTTTCAGGCTCAGAAATGACTTTAAACACACTTATTTTAGTTGACAAAGTCACAATTCACATTCAACAGTCATTTAGAGTCAAAAGACTAAATGTTAAAATTTCATCATTATAGACCATTTTGGGAACGTTCGACAGGTCCGGAGTCATTGTTTTTCATCCGAAAATTGATTTTTTGGACTGTACCAAAAATGATTCAAAATGTCAATTGGATCATGCCTCATGTTGAATAACCACTTTTGAAACCCTCACAGTGACCAAAATTGCCATTTTTACAGAGTTTTGCTTACTCAAAAGCTTCAATTTTGACCCGTTTCAGGCACAGAAATGACTTTAAACACACTTATTTTAGTTGACAAAGTCATAATTCACATCCAACAGTCATTTAGAGTCAAAAGATTAAATGTAAAAATTTCATCCATATTGACCATTTTGGGATCGTTCGACAGGTCCGGAGTCATCGTTTTTCATCCAAAAATGGATTTTTAGGACTGTACCAAAAATGATTTAAAATGTCAATTGGATCGTGCCTCATGTTGAATAACCTCTTTTTAAACCCTCACAGTGACCAAAATTGCCATTTTTACAGAGTTTTGCTTACTCAAAAGCTTCAATTTTGACCCGTTTCAGGCTCAGAAATGACTTTAAACACACTTATTTTAGTTGACAAAGTCACAATTCACATTCAACAGTCATTTAGAGTCAAAAGACTAAATGTTAAAATTTCATCATTATAGACCATTTTGGGAACGTTCGACAGGTCCGGAGTCATTGTTTTTCATCCGAACATTGATTTTTTGGACTGTACCAAAAATGATTCCAAATGTCAATTGGATCATGCCTCATGTTGAATAACCACTTTTTAAACCCTCACAGTGACCAAAATTGCCATTTTTTACAGAGTTTTGCTTACTCAAAAGCTTCAATTTTGACCCATTTCAGGCACAGAAATGACTTTCAACACGCTTATTTTAATTGACAAAGTCATAATTCACATTCAACAGTCATTTAGAGTCAAAAGATTAAATGTAAAAATGTCATCATTATAGACCATTTTGGGAAGGTTCGACAGGTCCGGAGTCATCGTTTTTCATCCGAAAATGGATTTTTTGGACTGTACCAAAAATGATTTAAAATGTCAATTGGATCGTGCCTCGTGTTGAGTAACAACTATTTAAACCCTCACAGTGACCAAAATTGCCATTTTTATAGAGTTTTGCTTACTCAAAAGCTTCAATTTTGACCCATTTTAGGCACAGAAATGACTTTAAACACACTTATTCTAGTTGACAAAGTCATAATTCACATCCAACAGTCATTTAGAGTCAAAAGATTAAATGTTAAAATTTCATCCATATTGACCATTTTGGGATCGTTCCACAGGTCCGGAGTCATCGTTTTTCATAGAAAATGGATTTTTTGGACGGTACCAAAAATGATTCAAAATGTCAATTGGATCATGCCTCATGTTGAATAACCACTTTTGAAACCCTCACAGTGACCAAAATTGCCATTTTTACAGAGTTTTGCTTACTCAAAAGCTTCAATTTTGACCCGTTTCAGGCACAGAAATGACTTTAAACACACTTATTTTAGTTGACAAAGTCATAATTCACATCCAACAGTCATTTAGAGTCAAAAGATTAAATGTTAAAATTTCATCCATATTGACCATTTTGGGATCGTTCGACAGGTCGGAGTCATCGTTTTTCATCCAAAAATGGAATTTTTGGACTGTACCAAAAATGATTCAAAATGTCAATTGGATCATGCCTCATGTTGAATAACCACTTTTTAAACCCTCACGGTGACCAAAATTGCCATTTTGACAGAGTTTTGCTTACTCAAAAGCTTCAATTTTGACCCGTTTCAGGCACAGAAATGACTTTAAACACACTTATTTTAGTTGACAAAGTCATAATTCACATCCAACAGTCATTTAGAGTCAAAAGATTAAATGTTAAAATTTCATCCATATTGACCATTTTGGGATCGTTCGACAGGTCCGGAGTCATCGTTTTTCCTCCGAAAATTGATTTTTTGGACTGTACCAAAAATGATTCAAAATGTCAATTGGATCGTGCCTCATGTTGAATAACCACTTTTTAAACCCTCACAGTGACCAAAATTGCCATTTTTTACAGAGTTTTGCTTACTCAAAAGCTTCAATTTTGACCCGTATCAGGCTCAGAAATGACTTTCAACACACTTATTTTAGTTGACAAAGTCATAATTCACATCCAACAGTCATTTAGAGTCAAAAGATTAAATGTTAAAATTTCATCCATATTGACCATTTTGGGATCGTTCGACAGGTCCGGAATCATCGTTTTTCATCCGAAAATGGATTTTTTGGACTGTACCAAAAATGATTCAAAATGTCAATTGGATCATGCCTCATGTTGCATAACCCCTTTTTAAACCCTCACAGTGACCAAAATTGCCATTTTTACAGAGTTTTGCTTACTCAAAAGCTTCAATTTTGACCCGTTTCAGGCTCAGAAATGACTTTAAACACACTTATTTTAGTTGACAAAGTCACAATTCACATTCAACAGTCATTTAGAGTCAAAAGACTAAATGTTAAAATTTCATCATTATAGACCATTTTGGGAACGTTCGACAGGTCCGGAGTCATTGTTTTTCATCCGAAAGTGGATTTTTTGGACTGTACCAAAAATGATTGAAAATGTCAATTGGATTGTGCCTCATGTTGAATAACAACTATTTAAACCCGCACAGTGACCAAAATTGCCATTTTTACAGAGTTTTGCTTACTCAAAAGCTTCAATTTTGACCCGTTTCAGGCACAGAAATGACTTTAAACACACTTATTCTAGTTGACAAAGTCATAATTCAGATCCAACAGTCATTTAGAGTCAAAAGATTAAATGTTAAAATTTCATCCATATTGACCATTTTGGGATCGTTCGACAGGTCTGGAGTCATCGTTTTTCATCCGAAAATGGATTTTTTGGACTGTACCAAAAATGATTTAAAATGTCAATTGGATCGTGCCTCATGTTGAATAACCTGTTTTTAAACCCTCACAGTGACCAAAATTGCCATTTTTACAGAGTTTTGCTTACTCAAAAGCTTCAATTTTGACCCGTTTCAGGCTCAGAAATGACTTTAAACACACTTATTTTAGTTGACAAAGTCACAATTCACATTCAACAGTCATTTAGAGTCAAAAGACTAAATGTTAAAATTTCATCATTATAGACCATTTTGGGAACGTTCGACAGGTCCGGAGTCATTGTTTTTCATCCGAACATTGATTTTTTGGACTGTACCAAAAATGATTCCAAATGTCAATTGGATCATGCCTCATGTTGAATAACCACTTTTTAAACCCTCACAGTGACCAAAATTGCCATTTTTTACAGAGTTTTGCTTACTCAAAAGCTTCAATTTTGACCCATTTCAGGCACAGAAATGACTTTCAACACGCTTATTTTAATTGACAAAGTCATAATTCACATTCAACAGTCATTTAGAGTCAAAAGATTAAATGTAAAAATGTCATCATTATAGACCATTTTGGGAAGGTTCGACAGGTCCGGAGTCATCGTTTTTCATCCGAAAATGGATTTTTTGGACTGTACCAAAAATGATTTAAAATGTCAATTGGATCGTGCCTCGTGTTGAGTAACAACTATTTAAACCCTCACAGTGACCAAAATTGCCATTTTTACAGAGTTTTGCTTACTCAAAAGCTTCAATTTTGACCCATTTTAGGCACAGAAATGACTTTAAACACACTTATTCTAGTTGACAAAGTCATAATTCACATCCAACAGTCATTTAGAGTCAAAAGATTAAATGTTAAAATTTCATCCATATTGACCATTTTGGGATCGTTCCACAGGTCCGGAGTCATCGTTTTTCATAGAAAATGGATTTTTTGGAGGGTACCAAAAATGATTCAAAATGTCAATTGGATCATGCCTCATGTTGAATAACGACTTTTGAAACCCTCACAGTGACCAAAATTGCCATTTTTACAGAGTTTTGCTTACTCAAAAGCTTCAATTTTGACCCGTTTCAGGCACAGAAATGACTTTAAACACACTTATTTTAGTTGACAAAGTCATAATTCACATCCAACAGTCATTTAGAGTCAAAAGATTAAATGTTAAAATTTCATCCATATTGACCATTTTGGGATCGTTCGACAGGTCGGAGTCATCGTTTTTCATCCAAAAATGGAATTTTTGGACTGTACCAAAAATGATTCAAAATGTCAATTGGATCATGCCTCATGTTGAATAACCACTTTTTAAACCCTCACGGTGACCAAAATTGCCATTTTGACAGAGTTTTGCTTACTCAAAAGCTTCAATTTTGACCCGTTTCAGGCACAGAAATGACTTTAAACACACTTATTTTAGTTGACAAAGTCATAATTTACATCCAACAGTCATTTAGAGTCAAAAGATTAAATGTTAAAATTTCATCCATATTGACCATTTTGGGATCGTTCGACAGGTCCGGAGTCATCGTTTTTCCTCCGAAAATTGATTTTTTGGACTGTACCAAAAATGATTCAAAATGTCAATTGGATCGTGCCTCATGTTGAATAACCACTTTTTAAACCCTCACAGTGACCAAAATTGCCATTTTTTACAGAGTTTTGCTTACTCAAAAGCTTCAATTTTGACCCGTATCAGGCTCAGAAATGACTTTCAACACACTTATTTTAGTTGACAAAGTCATAATTCACATCCAACAGTCATTTAGAGTCAAAAGATGAAATGTTAAAATTTCATCCATATTGACCATTTTGGGATCGTTCGACAGGTCCGGAATCATCGTTTTTCATCCGAAAATGGATTTTTTGGACTGTACCAAAAATGATTCAAAATGTCAATTGGATCATGCCTCATGTTGCATAACCCCTTTTTAAACCCTCACAGTGAACAAAATTGCCAATTTTACAGAGTTTTGCTTACTCAAAAGCTTCAATTTTGACCCGTTTCAGGCTCAGAAATGACTTTAAACACACTTATTTTAGTTGACAAAGTCACAATTCACATTCAACAGTCATTTAGAGTCAAAAGACTAAATGTTAAAATTTCATCATTATAGACCATTTTGGGAACGTTCGACAGGTCCGGAGTCATTGTTTTTCATCCGAAAGTGGATTTTTTGGACTGTACCAAAAATGATTGAAAATGTCAATTGGATTGTGCCTCATGTTGAATAACAACTATTTAAACCCGCACAGTGACCAAAATTGCCATTTTTACAGAGTTTTGCTTACTCAAAAGCTTCAATTTTGACCCGTTTCAGGCACAGAAATGACTTTAAACACACTTATTCTAGTTGACAAAGTCATAATTCAGATCCAACAGTCATTTAGAGTCAAAAGATTAAATGTTAAAATTTCATCCATATTGACCATTTTGGGATCGTTCGACAGGTCTGGAGTCATCGTTTTTCATCCGAAAATGGATTTTTTGGACTGTACCAAAAATGATTTAAAATGTCAATTGGATCGTGCCTCATGTTGAATAACCTCTTTTTAAACCCTCACAGTGACCAAAATTGCCATTTTTACAGAGTTTTGCTTACTCAAAAGCTTCAATTTTAACCCGTTTCAGGCTCAGAAATGACTTTAAACACACTTATTTTAGTTGACAAAGTCACAATTCACATTCAACAGTCATTTAGAGTCAAAAGACTAAATGGTAAAATTTCCTCATTATAGACCATTTTGGGAACGTTCGACAGAACGTTCGGAGTCATTGTTTTTCATCCGAACATTGATTTTTTGGACTGTACCAAAAATGATTCAAAATGTCAATTGGATCATGCCTCATGTTGAATAACCTCTTTTGAAACCCTCACAGTGACCAAAATTGCCATTTTTACAGAGTTTTGCTTTCTCAAAAGCTTCAATTTTGACCCGTTTCAGGCACAGAAATGACTTTAAACACACTTATTTTAGTTGAAAAAGTCATAATTCACATCCAACAGTCATTTAGAGCCAAAAGATTAAATGTACAAATTTCATCATTATAGACCATTTTGGGATCGTTCGACAGGTCCGGAGTCATCTTTCTTCATCCGAAAATTGATTTTTTGGACTGTACCAAAAATGATTCAAAATGTCAATTGGATCGTGCCTCATGTTGAATAACCTCTTTTTAAACCCTCACAGTGACCAAAATTGCCATTTTTACAGAGTTTTGCTTACTCAAAAGCTTCAATTTTGACCCGTTTCAGGCTCAGAAATGACTTTAAACACACTTATTTTAGTTGACAAAGTCACAATTCACATTCAACAGTCATTTAGAGTCAAAAGACTAAATGTTAAAATTTCATCATTATAGACCATTTTGGGAACGTTCGACAGGTCCGGAGTCATTGTTTTTCATCCGAACATTGATTTTTTGGACTGTACCAAAAATGATTCCAAATGTCAATTGGATCATGCCTCATGTTGAATAACCACTTTTTAAACCCTCACAGTGACCAAAATTGCCATTTTTTACAGAGTTTTGCTTACTCAAAAGCTTCAATTTTGACCCATTTCAGGCACAGAAATGACTTTCAACACGCTTATTTTAATTGACAAAGTCATAATTCACATTCAACAGTCATTTAGAGTCAAAAGATTAAATGTAAAAATGTCATCATTATAGACCATTTTGGGAAGGTTCGACAGGTCCGGAGTCATCGTTTTTCATCCGAAAATGGATTTTTTGGACTGTACCAAAAATGATTTAAAATGTCAATTGGATCGTGCCTCGTGTTGAGTAACAACTATTTAAACCCTCACAGTGACCAAAATTGCCATTTTTACAGAGTTTTGATTACTCAAAAGCTTCAATTTTGACCCATTTTAGGCACAGAAATGACTTTAAACACACTTATTCTAGTTGACAAAGTCATAATTCACATCCAACAGTCATTTAGAGTCAAAAGATTAAATGTTAAAATTTCATCCATATTGACCATTTTGGGATCGTTCCACAGGTCCGGAGTCATCGTTTTTCATAGAAAATTGATTTTTTGGAGGGTACCAAAAATGATTCAAAATGTCAATTGGATCATGCCTCATGTTGAATAACCACTTTTGAAACCCTCACAGTGACCAAAATTGCCATTTTTACAGAGTTTTGCTTACTCAAAAGCTTCAATTTTGACCCGTTTCAGGCACAGAAATGACTTTAAACACACTTATTTTAGTTGACAAAGTCATAATTCACATCCAACAGTCATTTAGAGTCAAAAGATTAAATGTTAAAATTTCATCCATATTGACCATTTTGGGATCGTTCGACAGGTCGGAGTCATCGTTTTTCATCCAAAAATGGAATTTTTGGACTGTACCAAAAATGATTCAAAATGTCAATTGGATCATGCCTCATGTTGAATAACCACTTTTTAAACCCTCACGGTGACCAAAATTGCCATTTTGACAGAGTTTTGCTTACTCAAAAGCTTCAATTTTGACCCGTTTCAGGCACAGAAATGACTTTAAACACACTTATTTTAGTTGACAAAGTCATAATTTACATCCAACAGTCATTTAGAGTCAAAAGATTAAATGTTAAAATTTCATCCATATTGACCATTTTGGGATCGTTCGACAGGTCCGGAGTCATCGTTTTTCCTCCGAAAATTGATTTTTTGGACTGTACCAAAAATGATTCAAAATGTCAATTGGATCGTGCCTCATGTTGAATAACCACTTTTTAAACCCACACAGTGACCAAAATTGCCATTTTTTACAGAGTTTTGCTTACTCAAAAGCTTCAATTTTGACCCGTATCAGGCTCAGAAATGACTTTCAACACACTTATTTTAGTTGACAAAGTCATAATTCACATCCAACAGTCATTTAGAGTCAAAAGATTAAATGTTAAAATTTCATCCATATTGACCATTTTGGGATCGTTCGACAGGTCCGGAATCATCGTTTTTCATCCGAAAATGGATTTTTTGGACTGTACCACAAATGATTCAAAATGTCAATTGGATCATGCCTCATGTTGCATAACCCCTTTTTAAACCCTCACAGTGAACAAAATTGCCATTTTTACAGAGTTTTGCTTACTCAAAAGCTTCAATTTTGACCCGTTTCAGGCTCAGAAATGACTTTAAACACACTTATTTTAGTTGACAAAGTCACAATTCACATTCAACAGTCATTTAGAGTCAAAAGACTAAATGTTAAAATTTCATCATTATAGACCATTTTGGGAACGTTCGACAGGTCCGGAGTCATTGTTTTTCATCCGAAAGTGGATTTTTTGGACTGTACCAAAAATGATTGAAAATGTCAATTGGATTGTGCCTCATGTTGAATAACAACTATTTAAACCCGCACAGTGACCAAAATTGCCATTTTTACAGAGTTTTGCTTACTCAAAAGCTTCAATTTTGACCCGTTTCAGGCACAGAAATGACTTTAAACACACTTATTCTAGTTGACAAAGTCATAATTCAGATCCAACAGTCATTTAGAGTCAAAAGATTAAATGTTAAAATTTCATCCATATTGACCATTTTGGGATCGTTCGACAGGTCTGGAGTCATCGTTTTTCATCCGAAAATGGATTTTTTGGACTGTACCAAAAATGATTTAAAATGTCAATTGGATCGTGCCTCATGTTGAATAACCTCTTTTTAAACCCTCACAGTGACCAAAATTGCCATTTTTACAGAGTTTTGCTTACTCAAAAGCTTCAATTTTGACCCGTTTCAGGCTCAGAAATGACTTTAAACACACTTATTTTAGTTGACAAAGTCACAATTCACATTCAACAGTCATTTAGAGTCAAAAGACTAAATGGTAAAATTTCCTCATTATAGACCATTTTGGGAACGTTCGACAGAACGTTCGGAGTCATTGTTTTTCATCCGAACATTGATTTTTTGGACTGTACCAAAAATGATTCAAAATGTCAATTGGATCATGCCTCATGTTGAATAACCTCTTTTGAAACCCTCACAGTGACCAAAATTGCCATTTTTACAGAGTTTTGCTTTCTCAAAAGCTTCAATTTTGACCCGTTTCAGGCACAGAAATGACTTTAAACACACTTATTTTAGTTGAAAAAGTCATAATTCACATCCAACAGTCATTTAGAGCCAAAAGATTAAATGTTAAAATTTCATCATTATAGACCATTTTGGGATCGTTCGACAGGTCCGGAGTCATCTTTCTTCATCCGAAAATTGATTTTTTGGACTGTACCAAAAATGATTCAAAATGTCAATTGGATCGTGCCTCATGTTGAATAACCTCTTTTTAAACCCTCACAGTGACCAAAATTGCCATTTTTACAGAGTTTTGCTTACTCAAAAGCTTCAATTTTGACCCGTTTCAGGCTCAGAAATGACTTTAAACACACTTATTTTAGTTGACAAAGTCACAATTCACATTCAACAGTCATTTAGAGTCAAAAGACTAAATGTTAAAATTTCATCATTATAGACCATTTTGGGAACGTTCGACAGGTCCGGAGTCATTGTTTTTCATCCGAACATTGATTTTTTGGACTGTACCAAAAATGATTCCAAATGTCAATTGGATCATGCCTCATGTTGAATAACCACTTTTTAAACCCTCACAGTGACCAAAATTGCCATTTTTTACAGAGTTTTGCTTACTCAAAAGCTTCAATTTTGACCCATTTCAGGCACAGAAATGACTTTCAACACGCTTATTTTAATTGACAAAGTCATAATTCACATTCAACAGTCATTTAGAGTCAAAAGATTAAATGTAAAAATGTCATCATTATAGACCATTTTGGGAAGGTTCGACAGGTCCGGAGTCATCGTTTTTCATCCGAAAATGGATTTTTTGGACTGTACCAAAAATGATTTAAAATGTCAATTGGATCGTGCCTCGTGTTGAGTAACAACTATTTAAACCCTCACAGTGACGAAAATTGCCATTTTTACAGAGTTTTGCTTACTCAAAAGCTTCAATTTTGACCCATTTTAGGCACAGAAATGACTTTAAACACACTTATTCTAGTTGACAAAGTCATAATTCACATCCAACAGTCATTTAGAGTCAAAAGATTAAATGTTAAAATTTCATCCATATTGACCATTTTGGGATCGTTCCACAGGTCCGGAGTCATCGTTTTTCATAGAAAATGGATTTTTTGGAGGGTACCAAAAATGATTCAAAATGTCAATTGGATCATGCCTCATGTTGAATAACCACTTTTGAAACCCTCACAGTGACCAAAATTGCCATTTTTACAGAGTTTTGCTTACTCAAAAGCTTCAATTTTGACCCGTTTCAGGCACAGAAATGACTTTAAACACACTTATTTTAGTTGACAAAGTCATAATTCACATCCAACAGTCATTTAGAGTCAAAAGTTTAAATGTTAAAATTTCATCCATATTGACCATTTTGGGATCGTTCGACAGGTCGGAGTCATCGTTTTTCATCCAAAAATGGAATTTTTGGACTGTACCAAAAATGATTCAAAATGTCAATTGGATCATGCCTCATGTTGAATAACCACTTTTTAAACCCTCACGGTGACCAAAATTGCCATTTTGACAGAGTTTTGCTTACTCAAAAGCTTCAATTTTGACCCGTTTCAGGCACAGAAATGACTTTAAACACACTTATTTTAGTTGACAAAGTCATAATTTACATCCATTAGTCATTTAGAGTCAAAAGATTAAATGTTAAAATTTCATCCATATTGACCATTTTGGGATCGTTCGACAGGTCCGGAGTCATCGTTTTTCCTCCGAAAATTGATTTTTTGGACTGTACCAAAAATGATTCAAAATGTCAATTGGATCGTGCCTCATGTTGAATAACCACTTTTTAAACCCTCACAGTGACCAAAATTGCCATTTTTTACAGAGTTTTGCTTACTCAAAAGCTTCAATTTTGACCCGTATCAGGCTCAGAAATGACTTTCAACACACTTATTTTAGTTGACAAAGTCATAATTCACATCCAACAGTCATTTAGAGTCAAAAGATTAAATGTTAAAATTTCATCCATATTGACCATTTTGGGATCGTTCGACAGGTCCGGAATCATCGTTTTTCATCCGAAAATGGATTTTTTGGACTGTACCAAAAATGATTCAAAATGTCAATTGGATCATGCCTCATGTTGCATAACCCCTTTTTAAACCCTCACAGTGACCAAAATTGCCATTTTTACAGAGTTTTGCTTACTCAAAAGCTTCAATTTTGACCCGTTTCAGGCTCAGAAATGACTTTAAACACACTTATTTTAGTTGACAAAGTCACAATTCACATTCAACAGTCATTTAGAGTCAAAAGACTAAATGTTAAAATTTCATCATTATAGACCATTTTGGGAACGTTCGACAGGTCCGGAGTCATTGTTTTTCATCCGAAAGTGGATTTTTTGGACTGTACCAAAAATGATTGAAAATGTCAATTGGATTGTGCCTCATGTTGAATAACAACTATTTAAACCCGCACAGTGACCAAAATTGCCATTTTTACAGAGTTTTGCTTACTCAAAAGCTTCAATTTTGACCCGTTTCAGGCACAGAAATGACTTTAAACACACTTATTCTAGTTGACAAAGTCATAATTCAGATCCAACAGTCATTTAGAGTCAAAAGATTAAATGTTAAAATTTCATCCATATTGACCATTTTGGGATCGTTCGACAGGTCTGGAGTCATCGTTTTTCATCCGAAAATTGATTTTTTGGACTGTACCAAAAATGATTTAAAATGTCAATTGGATCGTGCCTCATGTTGAATAACCTCTTTTTAAACCCTCACAGTGACCAAAATTGCCATTTTTACAGAGTTTTGCTTACTCAAAAGCTTCAATTTTGACCCGTTTCAGGCTCAGAAATGACTTTAAACACACTTATTTTAGTTGACAAAGTCACAATTCACATTCAACAGTCATTTAGAGTCAAAAGACTAAATGGTAAAATTTCCTCATTATAGACCATTTTGGGAACGTTCGACAGGTCCGGCCGGAGTCATTGTTTTTCATCCGAACATTGATTTTTTGGACTGTACCAAAAATGATTCAAAATGTCAATTGGATCGTGCCTCATGTTGAATAACCTCTTTTTAAACCCTCACAGTGACCAAAATTGCCATTTTTACAGAGTTTTGCTTACTCAAAAGCTTCAATTTTGACCCGTTTCAGGCACAGAAATGACTTTAAACACACTTATTTTAGTTGACAAAGTCATAATTCACATCCAACAGTCATTTAGAGTCAAAAGACTAAATGTTAAAATTTCATCATTATAGACCATTTTGGGAACGTTCGACAGGTCCGGAGTCATTGTTTTTCATCCGAAAATTGATTTTTTGGACTGTACCAAAAATGATTCAAAATGTCAATTGGATCATGCCTCATGTTGAATAACCACTTTTGAAACCCTCACAGTGACCAAAATTGCCATTTTTACAGAGTTTTGCTTACTCAAAAGCTTCAATTTTGACCCGTTTCAGGCACAGAAATGACTTTAAACACACTTATTCTAGTTGACAAAGTCATAATTCAGATCCAACAGTCATTTAGAGTCAAAAGATTAAATGTTAAAATTTCATCCATATTGACCATTTTGGGATCGTTCGACAGGTCTGGAGTCATCGTTTTTCATCCGAAAATGGATTTTTTGGACTGTACCAAAAATGATTTAAAATGTCAATTGGATCGTGCCTCATGTTGAATAACCTCTTTTTAAACCCTCACAGTGACCAAAATTGCAATTTTTACAGAGTTTTGCTTACTCAAAAGCTTCAATTTTGACCCGTTTCAGGCTCAGAAATGACTTTAAACACACTTATTTTAGTTGACAAAGTCACAATTCACATTCAACAGTCATTTAGAGTCAAAAGACTAAATGGTAAAATTTCCTCATTATAGACCATTTTGGGAACGTTCGACAGGTCCGGCCGGAGTCATTGTTTTTCATCCGAACATTGATTTTTTGGACTGTACCAAAAATGATTCAAAATGTCAATTGGATCATGCCTCATGTTGAATAACCTCTTTTGAAACCCTCACAGTGACCAAAATTGCCACTTTTTTACAGAGTTTTGCTTACCCAAAAGCTTCAATTTTGACCCGTTTCAGGCTCAGAAATGACTTTCAACACACTTATTTTAGTTGACATAGTCATAATTCACATTCAACAGTCATTTAGAGTCAAAAGATTAAATGTTAAAATGTCATCATTATAGACCATTTTGGGAACGTTCGACAGGTCCGGCCGGAGTCATTGTTTTTCATCCGAACATTGATTTTTTGGACTGTACCAAAAATGATTCAAAATGTCAATTGGATCATGCCTCATGTTGAATAACCTCTTTTGAAACCCTCACAGTGACCAAAATTGCCATTTTTACAGAGTTTTGCTTACTCAAAAGCTTCAATTTTGACCCGTTTCAGGCTCAGAAATGACTTTCAACACACTTATTTTAGTTGACAAAGTCATAATTCACATTCAACAGTCATTTAGAGTCAAAAGATTAAATGTTAAAATTTCATCATTATAGACCATTTTGGGAACGTTCGACAGGTCCGGAGTCATCGTTTTTCATCCGAAAGTGGATTTTTTGGACTGTACCAAAATGATTTAAAAATGTCAATTGGATCGTGCCTCATGTTGAATAACAACTATTTAAACCCTCACAGTGACCAAAATTGCCATTTTTACAGAGTTTTGCTTACTCAAAAGCTTCAATTTTGACCCGTTTCAGGCACAGAAATGACTTTAAACACACTTATTCTAGTTGACAAAGTCATAATTCAGATCCAACAGTCATTTAGAGTCAAAAGATTAAATATTAAAATTTCATCCATATTGACCATTTTGGGATCGTTCGACAGGTCTCTGGAGTCATCGTTTTTCATCCGAAAATGGATTTTTTGGACTGTACCAAAAATGATTTAAAATGTCAATTGGATAGTGCCTCATGTTGAATAACCTCTTTTTAAACCCTCACAGTGACGAAAATTGCCATTTTTTACAGAGTTTTGCTTACTCAAAAGCTTCAATTTTGACCCGTTTCAGGCTCAGAAATGACTTTAAACACACTTATTTTAGTTGACAAAGTCACAATTCACATTCAACAGTCATTTAGAGTCAAAAGACTAAATGTTAAAATTTCATCATTATAGACCATTTTGGGAACGTTCGACAGGTCCGGAGTCATTATTTTTCATCCGAAAATTGATTTTTTGGACTGTACCAAAAATGATTCAAAATGTCAATTGGATCATGCCTCATGTTGAATAACCTCTTTTGAAACCCTCACAGTGACCAAAATTGCCATTTTTACAGAGTTTTGCTTACTCAAAAGCTTCAATTTTGACCCGTTTCAGGCTCAGAAATGACTTTCAACACACTTATTTTAGTTGACAAAGTCATAATTCACATTCAACAGTCATTTAGAGTCAAAAGATTAAATGTTAAAATTTCATCATTATAGACCATTTTGGGAACGTTCGACAGGTCCGGAGTCATCGTTTTTCATCCGAAAGTGGATTTTTTGGACTGTACCAAAAATGATTTAAAATGTCAATTGGATCGTGCCTCATGTTGAATAACAACTATTTAAACCCTCACAGTGACCAAAATTGCCATTTTTACAGAGTTTTGCTTACTCAAAAGCTTCAATTTTGACCCGTTTCAGGCACAGAAATGACTTTAAACACACTTATTCTAGTTGACAAAGTCATAATTCAGATCCAACAGTCATTTAGAGTCAAAAGATTAAATATTAAAATTTCATCCATATTGACCATTTTGGGATCGTTCGACAGGTCTCTGGAGTCATCGTTTTTCATCCGAAAATGGATTTTTTGGACTGTACCAAAAATGATTTAAAATGTCAATTGGATAGTGCCTCATGTTGAATAACCTCTTTTTAAACCCTCACAGTGACGAAAATTGCCATTTTTACAGAGTTTTGCTTACTCAAAAGCTTCAATTTTGACCCGTTTCAGGCTCAGAAATGACTTTAAACACACTTATTTTAGTTGACAAAGTCACAATTCACATTCAACAGTCATTTAGAGTCAAAAGACTAAATGTTAAAATTTCATCATTATAGACCATTTTGGGAACGTTCGACAGGTCCGGAGTCATTATTTTTCATCCGAAAATTGATTTTTTGGACTGTACCAAAAATGATTCAAAATGTCAATTGGATAGTGCCTCATGTTGAATAACCTCTTTTGAAACCCTCACAGTGACCAAAATTGCCATTTTTACAGAGTTTTGCTTACTCAAAAGCTTCAATTTTGACCCGTTTCAGGCACAGAAATGACTTTAAACACACTTATTTTAGTTGACAAAGTCATAATTCACATCCAACAGTCATTTAGAGTCAAAAGATTAAATGTAAAAATTTCATCCATATTGACCATTTTGGGATCGTTCGACAGGTCCGGAGTCATCGTTTTTCATCCAAAAATGGATTTTTAGGACTGTACCAAAAATGATTTAAAATGTCAATTGGATCGTGCCTCATGTTGAATAACCTCTTTTTAAACCCTCACAGTGACCAAAATTGCCATTTTTACAGAGTTTTGCTTACTCAAAAGCTTCAATTTTGACCCGTTTCAGGCTCAGAAATGACTTTAAACACACTTATTTTAGTTGACAAAGTCACAATTCACATTCAACAGTCATTTAGAGTCAAAAGACTAAATGTTAAAATTTCATCATTATAGACCATTTTGGGAACGTTCGACAGGTCCGGAGTCATTGTTTTTCATCCGAACATTGATTTTTTGGACTGTACCAAAAATGATTCCAAATGTCAATTGGATCATGCCTCATGTTGAATAACCACTTTTTAAACCCTCACAGTGACCAAAATTGCCATTTTTTACAGAGTTTTGCTTACTCAAAAGCTTCAATTTTGACCCATTTCAGGCACAGAAATGACTTTCAACACGCTTATTTTAATTGACAAAGTCATAATTCACATTCAACAGTCATTTAGAGTCAAAAGATTAAATGTAAAAATGTCATCATTATAGACCATTTTGGGAAGGTTCGACAGGTCCGGAGTCATCGTTTTTCATCCGAAAATGGATTTTTTGGACTGTACCAAAAATGATTTAAAATGTCAATTGGATCGTGCCTCGTGTTGAGTAACAACTATTTAAACCCTCACAGTGACCAAAATTGCCATTTTTACAGAGTTTTGCTTACTCAAAAGCTTTAATTTTGACCCATTTTAGGCACAGAAATGACTTTAAACACACTTATTCTAGTTGACAAAGTCATAATTCACATCCAAAAGTCATTTAGAGTCAAAAGATTAAATGTTAAAATTTCATCCATATTGACCATTTTGGGATCGTTCCACAGGTCCGGAGTCATCGTTTTTCATAGAAAATTGATTTTTTGGACGGTACCAAAAATGATTCAAAATGTCAATTGGATCATGCCTCATGTTGAATAACCACTTTTGAAACCCTCACAGTGACCAAAATTGCCATTTTTACAGAGTTTTGCTTACTCAAAAGCTTCAATTTTGACCCGTTTCAGGCACAGAAATGACTTTAAACACACTTATTTTAGTTGACAAAGTCATAATTCACATCCAACAGTCATTTAGAGTCAAAAGATTAAATGTTAAAATTTCATCCATATTGACCATTTTGGGATCGTTCGACAGGTCGGAGTCATCGTTTTTCATCCAAAAATGGAATTTTTGGACTGTACCAAAAATGATTCAAAATGTCAATTGGATCATGCCTCATGTTGAATAACCACTTTTTAAACCCTCACGGTGACCAAAATTGCCATTTTGACAGAGTTTTGCTTACTCAAAAGCTTCAATTTTGACCCGTTTCAGGCACAGAAATGACTTTAAACACACTTATTTTAGTTGACAAAGTCATAATTCACATCCAACAGTCATTTAGAGTCAAAAGATTAAATGTTAAAATTTCATCCATATTGACCATTTTGGGATCGTTCGACAGGTCCGGAGTCATCGTTTTTCCTCCGAAAATTGATTTTTTGGACTGTACCAAAAATGATTCAAAATGTCAATTGGATCGTGCCTCATGTTGAATAACCACTTTTTAAACCCTCACAGTGACCAAAATTGCCATTTTTTACAGAGTTTTGCTTACTCAAAAGCTTCAATTTTGACCCGTATCAGGCTCAGAAATGACTTTCAACACACTTATTTTAGTTGACAAAGTCATAATTCACATTCAACAGTCATTTAGAGTCAAAAGATTAAATGTTAAAATTTCATCATTATAGACCATTTTGGGATCGTTCGACAGGTCCGGAGTCATCGTTTTTCCTCCGAAAATTGATTTTTTGGACTGTACCAAAAATGATTCAAAATGTCAATTGGATCGTGCCTCATGTTGAATAACCACTTTTTAAACCCTCACAGTGACCAAAATTGCCATTTTTACAGAGTTTTGCTTACTCAAAAGCTTCAATTTTGACCCGTTTCAGGCACAGAAATGACTTTAAACACACTTATTTTAGTTGACAAAGTCATAATTCACATCCAACAGTCATTTAGAGTCAAAAGTTTAAATGTTAAAATTTCATCCATATTGACCATTTTGGGATCGTTCGACAGGTCGGAGTCATCGTTTTTCATCCAAAAATGGAATTTTTGGACTGTACCAAAAATGATTCAAAATGTCAATTGGATCATGCCTCATGTTGAATAACCACTTTTTAAACCCTCACGGTGACCAAAATTGCCATTTTGACAGAGTTTTGCTTACTCAAAAGCTTCAATTTTGACCCGTTTCAGGCACAGAAATGACTTTAAACACACTTATTTTAGTTGACAAAGTCATAATTTACATCCATTAGTCATTTAGAGTCAAAAGATTAAATGTTAAAATTTCATCCATATTGACCATTTTGGGATCGTTCGACAGGTCCGGAGTCATCGTTTTTCCTCCGAAAATTGATTTTTTGGACTGTACCAAAAATGATTCAAAATGTCAATTGGATCGTGCCTCATGTTGAATAACCACTTTTTAAACCCTCACAGTGACCAAAATTGCCATTTTTTACAGAGTTTTGCTTACTCAAAAGCTTCAATTTTGACCCGTATCAGGCTCAGAAATGACTTTCAACACACTTATTTTAGTTGACAAAGTCATAATTCACATCCAACAGTCATTTAGAGTCAAAAGATTAAATGTTAAAATTTCATCCATATTGACCATTTTGGGATCGTTCGACAGGTCCGGAATCATCGTTTTTCATCCGAAAATGGATTTTTTGGACTGTACCAAAAATGATTCAAAATGTCAATTGGATCATGCCTCATGTTGCATAACCCCTTTTTAAACCCTCACAGTGACCAAAATTGCCATTTTTACAGAGTTTTGCTTACTCAAAAGCTTCAATTTTGACCCGTTTCAGGCTCAGAAATGACTTTAAACACACTTATTTTAGTTGACAAAGTCACAATTCACATTCAACAGTCATTTAGAGTCAAAAGACTAAATGTTAAAATTTCATCATTATAGACCATTTTGGGAACGTTCGACAGGTCCGGAGTCATTGTTTTTCATCCGAAAGTGGATTTTTTGGACTGTACCAAAAATGATTGAAAATGTCAATTGGATTGTGCCTCATGTTGAATAACAACTATTTAAACCCGCACAGTGACCAAAATTGCCATTTTTACAGAGTTTTGCTTACTCAAAAGCTTCAATTTTGACCCGTTTCAGGCACAGAAATGACTTTAAACACACTTATTCTAGTTGACAAAGTCATAATTCAGATCCAACAGTCATTTAGAGTCAAAAGATTAAATGTTAAAATTTCATCCATATTGACCATTTTGGGATCGTTCGACAGGTCTGGAGTCATCGTTTTTCATCCGAAAATTGATTTTTTGGACTGTACCAAAAATGATTTAAAATGTCAATTGGATCGTGCCTCATGTTGAATAACCTCTTTTTAAACCCTCACAGTGACCAAAATTGCCATTTTTACAGAGTTTTGCTTACTCAAAAGCTTCAATTTTGACCCGTTTCAGGCTCAGAAATGACTTTAAACACACTTATTTTAGTTGACAAAGTCACAATTCACATTCAACAGTCATTTAGAGTCAAAAGACTAAATGGTAAAATTTCCTCATTATAGACCATTTTGGGAACGTTCGACAGGTCCGGCCGGAGTCATTGTTTTTCATCCGAACATTGATTTTTTGGACTGTACCAAAAATGATTCAAAATGTCAATTGGATCGTGCCTCATGTTGAATAACCTCTTTTTAAACCCTCACAGTGACCAAAATTGCCATTTTTACAGAGTTTTGCTTACTCAAAAGCTTCAATTTTGACCCGTTTCAGGCACAGAAATGACTTTAAACACACTTATTTTAGTTGACAAAGTCATAATTCACATCCAACAGTCATTTAGAGTCAAAAGACTAAATGTTAAAATTTCATCATTATAGACCATTTTGGGAACGTTCGACAGGTCCGGAGTCATTGTTTTTCATCCGAAAATTGATTTTTTGGACTGTACCAAAAATGATTCAAAATGTCAATTGGATCATGCCTCATGTTGAATAACCACTTTTGAAACCCTCACAGTGACCAAAATTGCCATTTTTACAGAGTTTTGCTTACTCAAAAGCTTCAATTTTGACCCGTTTCAGGCACAGAAATGACTTTAAACACACTTATTTTAGTTGACAAAGTCATAATTCACATCCAACAGTCATTTAGAGTCAAAAGATTAAATGTTAAAATTTCATCATTATAGACCATTTTGGGATCGTTCGACAGGTCCGGAGTCATCTTTCTTCATCCGAAAATTGATTTTTTGGACTGTACCAAAAATGATTCAAAATGTCAATTGGATCGTGCCTCATGTTGAATAACCACTTTTTAAACCCTCACAGTGACCAAAATTGCCATTTTTTACAGAGTTTTGCTTACCCAAAAGCTTCAATTTTGACCCGTTTCAGGCTCAGAAATGACTTTCAACACACTTATTTTAGTTGACATAGTCATAATTCACATTCAACAGTCATTTAGAGTCAAAAGATTAAATGTTAAAATGTCATCATTATAGACCATTTTGGGAACGTTCGACAGGTCCGGCCGGAGTCACGTTCGACAGGTCCGGAGTCATCGTTTTTCATCCGAAAGTGGATTTTTTGGACTGTACCAAAAATGATTTAAAATGTCAATTGGATCGTGCCTCATGTTGAATAACCTCTTTTTAAACCCTCACAGTGACCAAAATTGCAATTTTTACAGAGTTTTGCTTACTCAAAAGCTTCAATTTTGACCCGTTTCAGGCTCAGAAATGACTTTAAACACACTTATTTTAGTTGACAAAGTCACAATTCACATTCAACAGTCATTTAGAGTCAAAAGACTAAATGGTAAAATTTCCTCATTATAGACCATTTTGGGAACGTTCGACAGGTCCGGCCGGAGTCATTGTTTTTCATCCGAACATTGATTTTTTGGACTGTACCAAAAATGATTCAAAATGTCAATTGGATCATGCCTCATGTTGAATAACCTCTTTTGAAACCCTCACAGTGACCAAAATTGCCATTTTTACAGAGTTTTGCTTACCCAAAAGCTTCAATTTTGACCCGTTTCAGGCTCAGAAATGACTTTCAACACACTTATTTTAGTTGACATAGTCATAATTCACATTCAACAGTCATTTAGAGTCAAAAGATTAAATGTTAAAATGTCATCATTATAGACCATTTTGGGAACGTTCGACAGGTCCGGCCGGAGTCATTGTTTTTCATCCGAACATTGATTTTTTGGACTGTACCAAAAATGATTCAAAATGTCAATTGGATCATGCCTCATGTTGAATAACCTCTTTTGAAACCCTCACAGTGACCAAAATTGCCATTTTTACAGAGTTTTGCTTACTCAAAAGCTTCAATTTTGACCCGTTTCAGGCTCAGAAATGACTTTCAACACACTTATTTTAGTTGACAAAGTCATAATTCACATTCAACAGTCATTTAGAGTCAAAAGATTAAATGTTAAAATTTCATCATTATAGACCATTTTGGGAACGTTCGACAGGTCCGGAGTCATCGTTTTTCATCCGAAAGTGGATTTTTTGGACTGTACCAAAAATGATTTAAAATGTCAATTGGATCGTGCCTCATGTTGAATAACAACTATTTAAACCCTCACAGTGACCAAAATTGCCATTTTTACAGAGTTTTGCTTACTCAAAAGCTTCAATTTTGACCCGTTTCAGGCACAGAAATGACTTTAAACACACTTATTCTAGTTGACAAAGTCATAATTCAGATCCAACAGTCATTTAGAGTCAAAAGATTAAATATTAAAATTTCATCCATATTGACCATTTTGGGATCGTTCGACAGGTCTCTGGAGTCATCGTTTTTCATCCGAAAATGGATTTTTTGGACTGTACCAAAAATGATTTAAAATGTCAATTGGATAGTGCCTCATGTTGAATAACCTCTTTTTAAACCCTCACAGTGACGAAAATTGCCATTTTTACAGAGTTTTGCTTACTCAAAAGCTTCAATTTTGACCCGTTTCAGGCTCAGAAATGACTTTAAACACACTTATTTTAGTTGACAAAGTCACAATTCACATTCAACAGTCATTTAGAGTCAAAAGACTAAATGTTAAAATTTCATCATTATAGACCATTTTGGGAACGTTCGACAGGTCCGGAGTCATTATTTTTCATCCGAAAATTGATTTTTTGGACTGTACCAAAAATGATTCAAAATGTCAATTGGATAGTGCCTCATGTTGAATAACCTCTTTTGAAACCCTCACAGTGACCAAAATTGCCATTTTTACAGAGTTTTGCTTACTCAAAAGCTTCAATTTTGACCCGTTTCAGGCACAGAAATGACTTTAAACACACTTATTTTAGTTGACAAAGTCATAATTCACATCCAACAGTCATTTAGAGTCAAAAGATTAAATGTAAAAATTTCATCCATATTGACCATTTTGGGATCGTTCGACAGGTCCGGAGTCATCGTTTTTCATCCAAAAATGGATTTTTAGGACTGTACCAAAAATGATTTAAAATGTCAATTGGATCGTGCCTCATGTTGAATAACCTCTTTTTAAACCCTCACAGTGACCAAAATTGCCATTTTTACAGAGTTTTGCTTACTCAAAAGCTTCAATTTTGACCCGTTTCAGGCTCAGAAATGACTTTAAACACACTTATTTTAGTTGACAAAGTCACAATTCACATTCAACAGTCATTTAGAGTCAAAAGACTAAATGTTAAAATTTCATCATTATAGACCATTTTGGGAACGTTCGACAGGTCCGGAGTCATTGTTTTTCATCCGAACATTGATTTTTTGGACTGTACCAAAAATGATTCCAAATGTCAATTGGATCATGCCTCATGTTGAATAACCACTTTTTAAACCCTCACAGTGACCAAAATTGCCATTTTTTACAGAGTTTTGCTTACTCAAAAGCTTCAATTTTGACCCATTTCAGGCACAGAAATGACTTTCAACACGCTTATTTTAATTGACAAAGTCATAATTCACATTCAACAGTCATTTAGAGTCAAAAGATTAAATGTAAAAATGTCATCATTATAGACCATTTTGGGAAGGTTCGACAGGTCCGGAGTCATCGTTTTTCATCCGAAAATGGATTTTTTGGACTGTACCAAAAATGATTTAAAATGTCAATTGGATCGTGCCTCGTGTTGAGTAACAACTATTTAAACCCTCACAGTGACCAAAATTGCCATTTTTACAGAGTTTTGCTTACTCAAAAGCTTTAATTTTGACCCATTTTAGGCACAGAAATGACTTTAAACACACTTATTCTAGTTGACAAAGTCATAATTCACATCCAAAAGTCATTTAGAGTCAAAAGATTAAATGTTAAAATTTCATCCATATTGACCATTTTGGGATCGTTCCACAGGTCCGGAGTCATCGTTTTTCATAGAAAATGGATTTTTTGGACGGTACCAAAAATGATTCAAAATGTCAATTGGATCATGCCTCATGTTGAATAACCACTTTTGAAACCCTCACAGTGACCAAAATTGCCATTTTTACAGAGTTTTGCTTACTCAAAAGCTTCAATTTTGACCCGTTTCAGGCACAGAAATGACTTTAAACACACTTATTTTAGTTGACAAAGTCATAATTCACATCCAACAGTCATTTAGAGTCAAAAGATTAAATGTTAAAATTTCATCCATATTGACCATTTTGGGATCGTTCGACAGGTCGGAGTCATCGTTTTTCATCCAAAAATGGAATTTTTGGACTGTACCAAAAATGATTCAAAATGTCAATTGGATCATGCCTCATGTTGAATAACCACTTTTTAAACCCTCACGGTGACCAAAATTGCCATTTTGACAGAGTTTTGCTTACTCAAAAGCTTCAATTTTGACCCGTTTCAGGCACAGAAATGACTTTAAACACACTTATTTTAGTTGACAAAGTCATAATTCACATCCAACAGTCATTTAGAGTCAAAAGATTAAATGTTAAAATTTCATCCATATTGACCATTTTGGGATCGTTCGACAGGTCCGGAGTCATCGTTTTTCCTCCGAAAATTGATTTTTTGGACTGTACCAAAAATGATTCAAAATGTCAATTGGATCGTGCCTCATGTTGAATAACCACTTTTTAAACCCTCACAGTGACCAAAATTGCCATTTTTTACAGAGTTTTGCTTACTCAAAAGCTTCAATTTTGACCCGTATCAGGCTCAGAAATGACTTTCAACACACTTATTTTAGTTGACAAAGTCATAATTCACATTCAACAGTCATTTAGAGTCAAAAGATTAAATGTTAAAATTTCATCATTATAGACCATTTTGGGATCGTTCGACAGGTCCGGAGTCATCGTTTTTCCTCCGAAAATTGATTTTTTGGACTGTACCAAAAATGATTCAAAATGTCAATTGGATCGTGCCTCATGTTGAATAACCACTTTTTAAACCCTCACAGTGACCAAAATTGCCATTTTTACAGAGTTTTGCTTACTCAAAAGCTTCAATTTTGACCCGTTTCAGGCACAGAAATGACTTTCAACACACTTATTCAAGTTGACAAAGTCATAATTCAGATCCAACAGTCATTTAGAGTCAAAAGATTAAATGTTAAAATTTCATCCATATTGACCATTTTGGGATCGTTCGACAGGTCTCTGGAGTCATCGTTTTTCATCCGAAAATGGATTTTTTGGACTGTACCAAAAATGATTTAAAATGTCAATTGGATCGTGCCTCATGTTGAATAACCTCTTTTTAAACCCTCACAGTGACCAAAATTGCCATTTTTACAGAGTTTTGCTTACTCAAAAGCTTCAATTTTGACCCGTTTCAGGCTCAGAAATGACTTTAAACACACTTATTTTAGTTGACAAAGTCACAATTCACATTCAACAGTCATTTAGAGTCAAAAGACTAAATGTTAAAATGTCATCATTATAGACCATTTTGGGAACGTTCGACAGGTCCGGAGTCATTGTTTTTCATCCGAAAGTGGATTTTTTGGACTGTACCAAAAATGATTGAAAATGTCAATTGGATTGTGCCTCATGTTGAATAACAACTATTTAAACCCGCACAGTGACCAAAATTGCCATTTTTACAGAGTTTTGCTTACTCAAAAGCTTCAATTTTGACCCGTTTCAGGCACAGAAATGACTTTAAACACACTTATTCTAGTTGACAAAGTCATAATTCAGATCCAACAGTCATTTAGAGTCAAAAGATTAAATGTTAAAATTTCATCCATATTGACCATTTTGGGATCGTTCGACAGGTCTGGAGTCATCGTTTTTCATCCGAAAATGGATTTTTTGGACTGTACCAAAAATGATTTAAAATGTCAATTGGATCGTGCCTCATGTTGAATAACCTCTTTTTAAACCCTCACAGTGACCAAAATTGCCATTTTTACAGAGTTTTGCTTACTCAAAAGCTTCAATTTTGACCCGTTTCAGGCTCAGAAATGACTTTAAACACACTTATTTTAGTTGACAAAGTCACAATTCACATTCAACAGTCATTTAGAGTCAAAAGACTAAATGGTAAAATTTCCTCATTATAGACCATTTTGGGAACGTTCGACAGAACGTTCGGAGTCATTGTTTTTCATCCGAACATTGATTTTTTGGACTGTACCAAAAATGATTCAAAATGTCAATTGGATCATGCCTCATGTTGAATAACCTCTTTTGAAACCCTCACAGTGACCAAAATTGCCATTTTTACAGAGTTTTGCTTTCTCAAAAGCTTCAATTTTGACCCGTTTCAGGCACAGAAATGACTTTAAACACACTTATTTTAGTTGAAAAAGTCATAATTCACATCCAACAGTCATTTAGAGCCAAAAGATTAAATGTTAAAATTTCATCATTATAGACCATTTTGGGATCGTTCGACAGGTCCGGAGTCATCTTTCTTCATCCGAAAATTGATTTTTTGGACTGTACCAAAAATGATTCAAAATGTCAATTGGATCGTGCCTCATGTTGAATAACCTCTTTTTAAACCCTCACAGTGACCAAAATTGCCATTTTTACAGAGTTTTGCTTACTCAAAAGCTTCAATTTTGACCCGTTTCAGGCTCAGAAATGACTTTAAACACACTTATTTTAGTTGACAAAGTCACAATTCACATTCAACAGTCATTTAGAGTCAAAAGACTAAATGTTAAAATTTCATCATTATAGACCATTTTGGGAACGTTCGACAGGTCCGGAGTCATTGTTTTTCATCCGAACATTGATTTTTTGGACTGTACCAAAAATGATTCCAAATGTCAATTGGATCATGCCTCATGTTGAATAACCACTTTTTAAACCCTCACAGTGACCAAAATTGCCATTTTTTACAGAGTTTTGCTTACTCAAAAGCTTCAATTTTGACCCATTTCAGGCACAGAAATGACTTTCAACACGCTTATTTTAATTGACAAAGTCATAATTCACATTCAACAGTCATTTAGAGTCAAAAGATTAAATGTAAAAATGTCATCATTATAGACCATTTTGGGAAGGTTCGACAGGTCCGGAGTCATCGTTTTTCATCCGAAAATGGATTTTTTGGACTGTACCAAAAATGATTTAAAATGTCAATTGGATCGTGCCTCGTGTTGAGTAACAACTATTTAAACCCTCACAGTGACGAAAATTGCCATTTTTACAGAGTTTTGCTTACTCAAAAGCTTCAATTTTGACCCATTTTAGGCACAGAAATGACTTTAAACACACTTATTCTAGTTGACAAAGTCATAATTCACATCCAACAGTCATTTAGAGTCAAAAGATTAAATGTTAAAATTTCATCCATATTGACCATTTTGGGATCGTTCCACAGGTCCGGAGTCATCGTTTTTCATAGAAAATGGATTTTTTGGAGGGTACCAAAAATGATTCAAAATGTCAATTGGATCATGCCTCATGTTGAATAACCACTTTTGAAACCCTCACAGTGACCAAAATTGCCATTTTTACAGAGTTTTGCTTACTCAAAAGCTTCAATTTTGACCCGTTTCAGGCACAGAAATGACTTTAAACACACTTATTTTAGTTGACAAAGTCATAATTCACATCCAACAGTCATTTAGAGTCAAAAGTTTAAATGTTAAAATTTCATCCATATTGACCATTTTGGGATCGTTCGACAGGTCGGAGTCATCGTTTTTCATCCAAAAATGGAATTTTTGGACTGTACCAAAAATGATTCAAAATGTCAATTGGATCATGCCTCATGTTGAATAACCACTTTTTAAACCCTCACGGTGACCAAAATTGCCATTTTGACAGAGTTTTGCTTACTCAAAAGCTTCAATTTTGACCCGTTTCAGGCACAGAAATGACTTTAAACACACTTATTTTAGTTGACAAAGTCATAATTTACATCCATTAGTCATTTAGAGTCAAAAGATTAAATGTTAAAATTTCATCCATATTGACCATTTTGGGATCGTTCGACAGGTCCGGAGTCATCGTTTTTCCTCCGAAAATTGATTTTTTGGACTGTACCAAAAATGATTCAAAATGTCAATTGGATCGTGCCTCATGTTGAATAACCACTTTTTAAACCCTCACAGTGACCAAAATTGCCATTTTTTACAGAGTTTTGCTTACTCAAAAGCTTCAATTTTGACCCGTATCAGGCTCAGAAATGACTTTCAACACACTTATTTTAGTTGACAAAGTCATAATTCACATCCAACAGTCATTTAGAGTCAAAAGATTAAATGTTAAAATTTCATCCATATTGACCATTTTGGGATCGTTCGACAGGTCCGGAATCATCGTTTTTCATCCGAAAATGGATTTTTTGGACTGTACCAAAAATGATTCAAAATGTCAATTGGATCATGCCTCATGTTGCATAACCCCTTTTTAAACCCTCACAGTGACCAAAATTGCCATTTTTACAGAGTTTTGCTTACTCAAAAGCTTCAATTTTGACCCGTTTCAGGCTCAGAAATGACTTTAAACACACTTATTTTAGTTGACAAAGTCACAATTCACATTCAACAGTCATTTAGAGTCAAAAGACTAAATGTTAAAATTTCATCATTATAGACCATTTTGGGAACGTTCGACAGGTCCGGAGTCATTGTTTTTCATCCGAAAGTGGATTTTTTGGACTGTACCAAAAATGATTGAAAATGTCAATTGGATTGTGCCTCATGTTGAATAACAACTATTTAAACCCGCACAGTGACCAAAATTGCCATTTTTACAGAGTTTTGCTTACTCAAAAGCTTCAATTTTGACCCGTTTCAGGCACAGAAATGACTTTAAACACACTTATTCTAGTTGACAAAGTCATAATTCAGATCCAACAGTCATTTAGAGTCAAAAGATTAAATGTTAAAATTTCATCCATATTGACCATTTTGGGATCGTTCGACAGGTCTGGAGTCATCGTTTTTCATCCGAAAATTGATTTTTTGGACTGTACCAAAAATGATTTAAAATGTCAATTGGATCGTGCCTCATGTTGAATAACCTCTTTTTAAACCCTCACAGTGACCAAAATTGCCATTTTTACAGAGTTTTGCTTACTCAAAAGCTTCAATTTTGACCCGTTTCAGGCTCAGAAATGACTTTAAACACACTTATTTTAGTTGACAAAGTCACAATTCACATTCAACAGTCATTTAGAGTCAAAAGACTAAATGGTAAAATTTCCTCATTATAGACCATTTTGGGAACGTTCGACAGGTCCGGCCGGAGTCATTGTTTTTCATCCGAACATTGATTTTTTGGACTGTACCAAAAATGATTCAAAATGTCAATTGGATCGTGCCTCATGTTGAATAACCTCTTTTTAAACCCTCACAGTGACCAAAATTGCCATTTTTACAGAGTTTTGCTTACTCAAAAGCTTCAATTTTGACCCGTTTCAGGCACAGAAATGACTTTAAACACACTTATTTTAGTTGACAAAGTCATAATTCACATCCAACAGTCATTTAGAGTCAAAAGACTAAATGTTAAAATTTCATCATTATAGACCATTTTGGGAACGTTCGACAGGTCCGGAGTCATTGTTTTTCATCCGAAAATTGATTTTTTGGACTGTACCAAAAATGATTCAAAATGTCAATTGGATCATGCCTCATGTTGAATAACCACTTTTGAAACCCTCACAGTGACCAAAATTGCCATTTTTACAGAGTTTTGCTTACTCAAAAGCTTCAATTTTGACCCGTTTCAGGCACAGAAATGACTTTAAACACACTTATTCTAGTTGACAAAGTCATAATTCAGATCCAACAGTCATTTAGAGTCAAAAGATTAAATGTTAAAATTTCATCCATATTGACCATTTTGGGATCGTTCGACAGGTCTGGAGTCATCGTTTTTCATCCGAAAATGGATTTTTTGGACTGTACCAAAAATGATTTAAAATGTCAATTGGATCGTGCCTCATGTTGAATAACCTCTTTTTAAACCCTCACAGTGACCAAAATTGCAATTTTTACAGAGTTTTGCTTACTCAAAAGCTTCAATTTTGACCCGTTTCAGGCTCAGAAATGACTTTAAACACACTTATTTTAGTTGACAAAGTCACAATTCACATTCAACAGTCATTTAGAGTCAAAAGACTAAATGGTAAAATTTCCTCATTATAGACCATTTTGGGAACGTTCGACAGGTCCGGCCGGAGTCATTGTTTTTCATCCGAACATTGATTTTTTGGACTGTACCAAAAATGATTCAAAATGTCAATTGGATCATGCCTCATGTTGAATAACCTCTTTTGAAACCCTCACAGTGACCAAAATTGCCACTTTTTTACAGAGTTTTGCTTACCCAAAAGCTTCAATTTTGACCCGTTTCAGGCTCAGAAATGACTTTCAACACACTTATTTTAGTTGACATAGTCATAATTCACATTCAACAGTCATTTAGAGTCAAAAGATTAAATGTTAAAATGTCATCATTATAGACCATTTTGGGAACGTTCGACAGGTCCGGCCGGAGTCATTGTTTTTCATCCGAACATTGATTTTTTGGACTGTACCAAAAATGATTCAAAATGTCAATTGGATCATGCCTCATGTTGAATAACCTCTTTTGAAACCCTCACAGTGACCAAAATTGCCATTTTTACAGAGTTTTGCTTACTCAAAAGCTTCAATTTTGACCCGTTTCAGGCTCAGAAATGACTTTCAACACACTTATTTTAGTTGACAAAGTCATAATTCACATTCAACAGTCATTTAGAGTCAAAAGATTAAATGTTAAAATTTCATCATTATAGACCATTTTGGGAACGTTCGACAGGTCCGGAGTCATCGTTTTTCATCCGAAAGTGGATTTTTTGGACTGTACCAAAAATGATTTAAAATGTCAATTGGATCGTGCCTCATGTTGAATAACAACTATTTAAACCCTCACAGTGACCAAAATTGCCATTTTTACAGAGTTTTGCTTACTCAAAAGCTTCAATTTTGACCCGTTTCAGGCACAGAAATGACTTTAAACACACTTATTCTAGTTGACAAAGTCATAATTCAGATCCAACAGTCATTTAGAGTCAAAAGATTAAATATTAAAATTTCATCCATATTGACCATTTTGGGATCGTTCGACAGGTCTCTGGAGTCATCGTTTTTCATCCGAAAATGGATTTTTTGGACTGTACCAAAAATGATTTAAAATGTCAATTGGATAGTGCCTCATGTTGAATAACCTCTTTTTAAACCCTCACAGTGACGAAAATTGCCATTTTTACAGAGTTTTGCTTACTCAAAAGCTTCAATTTTGACCCGTTTCAGGCTCAGAAATGACTTTAAACACACTTATTTTAGTTGACAAAGTCACAATTCACATTCAACAGTCATTTAGAGTCAAAAGACTAAATGTTAAAATTTCATCATTATAGACCATTTTGGGAACGTTCGACAGGTCCGGAGTCATTATTTTTCATCCGAAAATTGATTTTTTGGACTGTACCAAAAATGATTCAAAATGTCAATTGGATCATGCCTCATGTTGAATAACCTCTTTTGAAACCCTCACAGTGACCAAAATTGCCATTTTTACAGAGTTTTGCTTACTCAAAAGCTTCAATTTTGACCCGTTTCAGGCTCAGAAATGACTTTCAACACACTTATTTTAGTTGACAAAGTCATAATTCACATTCAACAGTCATTTAGAGTCAAAAGATTAAATGTTAAAATTTCATCATTATAGACCATTTTGGGAACGTTCGACAGGTCCGGAGTCATCGTTTTTCATCCGAAAGTGGATTTTTTGGACTGTACCAAAAATGATTTAAAATGTCAATTGGATCGTGCCTCATGTTGAATAACAACTATTTAAACCCTCACAGTGACCAAAATTGCCATTTTTACAGAGTTTTGCTTACTCAAAAGCTTCAATTTTGACCCGTTTCAGGCACAGAAATGACTTTAAACACACTTATTCTAGTTGACAAAGTCATAATTCAGATCCAACAGTCATTTAGAGTCAAAAGATTAAATATTAAAATTTCATCCATATTGACCATTTTGGGATCGTTCGACAGGTCTCTGGAGTCATCGTTTTTCATCCGAAAATGGATTTTTTGGACTGTACCAAAAATGATTTAAAATGTCAATTGGATAGTGCCTCATGTTGAATAACCTCTTTTTAAACCCTCACAGTGACGAAAATTGCCATTTTTACAGAGTTTTGCTTACTCAAAAGCTTCAATTTTGACCCGTTTCAGGCTCAGAAATGACTTTAAACACACTTATTTTAGTTGACAAAGTCACAATTCACATTCAACAGTCATTTAGAGTCAAAAGACTAAATGTTAAAATTTCATCATTATAGACCATTTTGGGAACGTTCGACAGGTCCGGAGTCATTATTTTTCATCCGAAAATTGATTTTTTGGACTGTACCAAAAATGATTCAAAATGTCAATTGGATAGTGCCTCATGTTGAATAACCTCTTTTGAAACCCTCACAGTGACCAAAATTGCCATTTTTACAGAGTTTTGCTTACTCAAAAGCTTCAATTTTGACCCGTTTCAGGCACAGAAATGACTTTAAACACACTTATTTTAGTTGACAAAGTCATAATTCACATCCAACACTCATTTAGAGTCAAAAGATTAAATGTAAAAATTTCATCCATATTGACCATTTTGGGATCGTTCGACAGGTCCGGAGTCATCGTTTTTCATCCAAAAATGGATTTTTAGGACTGTACCAAAAATGATTTAAAATGTCAATTGGATCGTGCCTCATGTTGAATAACCTCTTTTTAAACCCTCACAGTGACCAAAATTGCCATTTTTACAGAGTTTTGCTTACTCAAAAGCTTCAATTTTGACCCGTTTCAGGCTCAGAAATGACTTTAAACACACTTATTTTAGTTGACAAAGTCACAATTCACATTCAACAGTCATTTAGAGTCAAAAGACTAAATGTTAAAATTTCATCATTATAGACCATTTTGGGAACGTTCGACAGGTCCGGAGTCATTGTTTTTCATCCGAACATTGATTTTTTGGACTGTACCAAAAATGATTCCAAATGTCAATTGGATCATGCCTCATGTTGAATAACCACTTTTTAAACCCTCACAGTGACCAAAATTGCCATTTTTTACAGAGTTTTGCTTACTCAAAAGCTTCAATTTTGACCCATTTCAGGCACAGAAATGACTTTCAACACGCTTATTTTAATTGACAAAGTCATAATTCACATTCAACAGTCATTTAGAGTCAAAAGATTAAATGTAAAAATGTCATCATTATAGACCATTTTGGGAAGGTTCGACAGGTCCGGAGTCATCGTTTTTCATCCGAAAATGGATTTTTTGGACTGTACCAAAAATGATTTAAAATGTCAATTGGATCGTGCCTCGTGTTGAGTAACAACTATTTAAACCCTCACAGTGACCAAAATTGCCATTTTTACAGAGTTTTGCTTACTCAAAAGCTTTAATTTTGACCCATTTTAGGCACAGAAATGACTTTAAACACACTTATTCTAGTTGACAAAGTCATAATTCACATCCAAAAGTCATTTAGAGTCAAAAGATTAAATGTTAAAATTTCATCCATATTGACCATTTTGGGATCGTTCCACAGGTCCGGAGTCATCGTTTTTCATAGAAAATTGATTTTTTGGACGGTACCAAAAATGATTCAAAATGTCAATTGGATCATGCCTCATGTTGAATAACCACTTTTGAAACCCTCACAGTGACCAAAATTGCCATTTTTACAGAGTTTTGCTTACTCAAAAGCTTCAATTTTGACCCGTTTCAGGCACAGAAATGACTTTAAACACACTTATTTTAGTTGACAAAGTCATAATTCACATCCAACAGTCATTTAGAGTCAAAAGATTAAATGTTAAAATTTCATCCATATTGACCATTTTGGGATCGTTCGACAGGTCGGAGTCATCGTTTTTCATCCAAAAATGGAATTTTTGGACTGTACCAAAAATGATTCAAAATGTCAATTGGATCATGCCTCATGTTGAATAACCACTTTTTAAACCCTCACGGTGACCAAAATTGCCATTTTGACAGAGTTTTGCTTACTCAAAAGCTTCAATTTTGACCCGTTTCAGGCACAGAAATGACTTTAAACACACTTATTTTAGTTGACAAAGTCATAATTCACATCCAACAGTCATTTAGAGTCAAAAGATTAAATGTTAAAATTTCATCCATATTGACCATTTTGGGATCGTTCGACAGGTCCGGAGTCATCGTTTTTCCTCCGAAAATTGATTTTTTGGACTGTACCAAAAATGATTCAAAATGTCAATTGGATCGTGCCTCATGTTGAATAACCACTTTTTAAACCCTCACAGTGACCAAAATTGCCATTTTTTACAGAGTTTTGCTTACTCAAAAGCTTCAATTTTGACCCGTATCAGGCTCAGAAATGACTTTCAACACACTTATTTTAGTTGACAAAGTCATAATTCACATTCAACAGTCATTTAAAGTCAAAAGATTAAATGTTAAAATTTCATCATTATAGACCATTTTGGGATCGTTCGACAGGTCCGGAGTCATCGTTTTTCCTCCGAAAATTGATTTTTTGGACTGTACCAAAAATGATTCAAAATGTCAATTGGATCGTGCCTCATGTTGAATAACCACTTTTTAAACCCTCACAGTGACCAAAATTGCCATTTTTACAGAGTTTTGCTTACTCAAAAGCTTCAATTTTGACCCGTTTCAGGCACAGAAATGACTTTAAACACACTTATTTTAGTTGACAAAGTCATAATTCACATCCAACAGTCATTTAGAGTCAAAAGTTTAAATGTTAAAATTTCATCCATATTGACCATTTTGGGATCGTTCGACAGGTCGGAGTCATCGTTTTTCATCCAAAAATGGAATTTTTGGACTGTACCAAAAATGATTCAAAATGTCAATTGGATCATGCCTCATGTTGAATAACCACTTTTTAAACCCTCACGGTGACCAAAATTGCCATTTTGACAGAGTTTTGCTTACTCAAAAGCTTCAATTTTGACCCGTTTCAGGCACAGAAATGACTTTAAACACACTTATTTTAGTTGACAAAGTCATAATTTACATCCATTAGTCATTTAGAGTCAAAAGATTAAATGTTAAAATTTCATCCATATTGACCATTTTGGGATCGTTCGACAGGTCCGGAGTCATCGTTTTTCCTCCGAAAATTGATTTTTTGGACTGTACCAAAAATGATTCAAAATGTCAATTGGATCGTGCCTCATGTTGAATAACCACTTTTTAAACCCTCACAGTGACCAAAATTGCCATTTTTTACAGAGTTTTGCTTACTCAAAAGCTTCAATTTTGACCCGTATCAGGCTCAGAAATGACTTTCAACACACTTATTTTAGTTGACAAAGTCATAATTCACATCCAACAGTCATTTAGAGTCAAAAGATTAAATGTTAAAATTTCATCCATATTGACCATTTTGGGATCGTTCGACAGGTCCGGAATCATCGTTTTTCATCCGAAAATGGATTTTTTGGACTGTACCAAAAATGATTCAAAATGTCAATTGGATCATGCCTCATGTTGCATAACCCCTTTTTAAACCCTCACAGTGACCAAAATTGCCATTTTTACAGAGTTTTGCTTACTCAAAAGCTTCAATTTTGACCCGTTTCAGGCTCAGAAATGACTTTAAACACACTTATTTTAGTTGACAAAGTCACAATTCACATTCAACAGTCATTTAGAGTCAAAAGACTAAATGTTAAAATTTCATCATTATAGACCATTTTGGGAACGTTCGACAGGTCCGGAGTCATTGTTTTTCATCCGAAAGTGGATTTTTTGGACTGTACCAAAAATGATTGAAAATGTCAATTGGATTGTGCCTCATGTTGAATAACAACTATTTAAACCCGCACAGTGACCAAAATTGCCATTTTTACAGAGTTTTGCTTACTCAAAAGCTTCAATTTTGACCCGTTTCAGGCACAGAAATGACTTTAAACACACTTATTCTAGTTGACAAAGTCATAATTCAGATCCAACAGTCATTTAGAGTCAAAAGATTAAATGTTAAAATTTCATCCATATTGACCATTTTGGGATCGTTCGACAGGTCTGGAGTCATCGTTTTTCATCCGAAAATTGATTTTTTGGACTGTACCAAAAATGATTTAAAATGTCAATTGGATCGTGCCTCATGTTGAATAACCTCTTTTTAAACCCTCACAGTGACCAAAATTGCCATTTTTACAGAGTTTTGCTTACTCAAAAGCTTCAATTTTGACCCGTTTCAGGCTCAGAAATGACTTTAAACACACTTATTTTAGTTGACAAAGTCACAATTCACATTCAACAGTCATTTAGAGTCAAAAGACTAAATGGTAAAATTTCCTCATTATAGACCATTTTGGGAACGTTCGACAGGTCCGGCCGGAGTCATTGTTTTTCATCCGAACATTGATTTTTTGGACTGTACCAAAAATGATTCAAAATGTCAATTGGATCGTGCCTCATGTTGAATAACCTCTTTTTAAACCCTCACAGTGACCAAAATTGCCATTTTTACAGAGTTTTGCTTACTCAAAAGCTTCAATTTTGACCCGTTTCAGGCACAGAAATGACTTTAAACACACTTATTTTAGTTGACAAAGTCATAATTCACATCCAACAGTCATTTAGAGTCAAAAGACTAAATGTTAAAATTTCATCATTATAGACCATTTTGGGAACGTTCGACAGGTCCGGAGTCATTGTTTTTCATCCGAAAATTGATTTTTTGGACTGTACCAAAAATGATTCAAAATGTCAATTGGATCATGCCTCATGTTGAATAACCACTTTTGAAACCCTCACAGTGACCAAAATTGCCATTTTTACAGAGTTTTGCTTACTCAAAAGCTTCAATTTTGACCCGTTTCAGGCACAGAAATGACTTTAAACACACTTATTTTAGTTGACAAAGTCATAATTCACATCCAACAGTCATTTAGAGTCAAAAGATTAAATGTTAAAATTTCATCATTATAGACCATTTTGGGATCGTTCGACAGGTCCGGAGTCATCTTTCTTCATCCGAAAATTGATTTTTTGGACTGTACCAAAAATGATTCAAAATGTCAATTGGATCGTGCCTCATGTTGAATAACCACTTTTTAAACCCTCACAGTGACCAAAATTGCCATTTTTTACAGAGTTTTGCTTACCCAAAAGCTTCAATTTTGACCCGTTTCAGGCTCAGAAATGACTTTCAACACACTTATTTTAGTTGACATAGTCATAATTCACATTCAACAGTCATTTAGAGTCAAAAGATTAAATGTTAAAATGTCATCATTATAGACCATTTTGGGAACGTTCGACAGGTCCGGCCGGAGTCACGTTCGACAGGTCCGGAGTCATCGTTTTTCATCCGAAAGTGGATTTTTTGGACTGTACCAAAAATGATTTAAAATGTCAATTGGATCGTGCCTCATGTTGAATAACCTCTTTTTAAACCCTCACAGTGACCAAAATTGCAATTTTTACAGAGTTTTGCTTACTCAAAAGCTTCAATTTTGACCCGTTTCAGGCTCAGAAATGACTTTAAACACACTTATTTTAGTTGACAAAGTCACAATTCACATTCAACAGTCATTTAGAGTCAAAAGACTAAATGGTAAAATTTCCTCATTATAGACCATTTTGGGAACGTTCGACAGGTCCGGCCGGAGTCATTGTTTTTCATCCGAACATTGATTTTTTGGACTGTACCAAAAATGATTCAAAATGTCAATTGGATCATGCCTCATGTTGAATAACCTCTTTTGAAACCCTCACAGTGACCAAAATTGCCATTTTTACAGAGTTTTGCTTACCCAAAAGCTTCAATTTTGACCCGTTTCAGGCTCAGAAATGACTTTCAACACACTTATTTTAGTTGACATAGTCATAATTCACATTCAACAGTCATTTAGAGTCAAAAGATTAAATGTTAAAATGTCATCATTATAGACCATTTTGGGAACGTTCGACAGGTCCGGCCGGAGTCATTGTTTTTCATCCGAACATTGATTTTTTGGACTGTACCAAAAATGATTCAAAATGTCAATTGGATCATGCCTCATGTTGAATAACCTCTTTTGAAACCCTCACAGTGACCAAAATTGCCATTTTTACAGAGTTTTGCTTACTCAAAAGCTTCAATTTTGACCCGTTTCAGGCTCAGAAATGACTTTCAACACACTTATTTTAGTTGACAAAGTCATAATTCACATTCAACAGTCATTTAGAGTCAAAAGATTAAATGTTAAAATTTCATCATTATAGACCATTTTGGGAACGTTCGACAGGTCCGGAGTCATCGTTTTTCATCCGAAAGTGGATTTTTTGGACTGTACCAAAAATGATTTAAAATGTCAATTGGATCGTGCCTCATGTTGAATAACAACTATTTAAACCCTCACAGTGACCAAAATTGCCATTTTTACAGAGTTTTGCTTACTCAAAAGCTTCAATTTTGACCCGTTTCAGGCACAGAAATGACTTTAAACACACTTATTCTAGTTGACAAAGTCATAATTCAGATCCAACAGTCATTTAGAGTCAAAAGATTAAATATTAAAATTTCATCCATATTGACCATTTTGGGATCGTTCGACAGGTCTCTGGAGTCATCGTTTTTCATCCGAAAATGGATTTTTTGGACTGTACCAAAAATGATTTAAAATGTCAATTGGATAGTGCCTCATGTTGAATAACCTCTTTTTAAACCCTCACAGTGACGAAAATTGCCATTTTTACAGAGTTTTGCTTACTCAAAAGCTTCAATTTTGACCCGTTTCAGGCTCAGAAATGACTTTAAACACACTTATTTTAGTTGACAAAGTCACAATTCACATTCAACAGTCATTTAGAGTCAAAAGACTAAATGTTAAAATTTCATCATTATAGACCATTTTGGGAACGTTCGACAGGTCCGGAGTCATTATTTTTCATCCGAAAATTGATTTTTTGGACTGTACCAAAAATGATTCAAAATGTCAATTGGATAGTGCCTCATGTTGAATAACCTCTTTTGAAACCCTCACAGTGACCAAAATTGCCATTTTTACAGAGTTTTGCTTACTCAAAAGCTTCAATTTTGACCCGTTTCAGGCACAGAAATGACTTTAAACACACTTATTTTAGTTGACAAAGTCATAATTCACATCCAACAGTCATTTAGAGTCAAAAGATTAAATGTAAAAATTTCATCCATATTGACCATTTTGGGATCGTTCGACAGGTCCGGAGTCATCGTTTTTCATCCAAAAATGGATTTTTAGGACTGTACCAAAAATGATTTAAAATGTCAATTGGATCGTGCCTCATGTTGAATAACCTCTTTTTAAACCCTCACAGTGACCAAAATTGCCATTTTTACAGAGTTTTGCTTACTCAAAAGCTTCAATTTTGACCCGTTTCAGGCTCAGAAATGACTTTAAACACACTTATTTTAGTTGACAAAGTCACAATTCACATTCAACAGTCATTTAGAGTCAAAAGACTAAATGTTAAAATTTCATCATTATAGACCATTTTGGGAACGTTCGACAGGTCCGGAGTCATTGTTTTTCATCCGAACATTGATTTTTTGGACTGTACCAAAAATGATTCCAAATGTCAATTGGATCATGCCTCATGTTGAATAACCACTTTTTAAACCCTCACAGTGACCAAAATTGCCATTTTTTACAGAGTTTTGCTTACTCAAAAGCTTCAATTTTGACCCATTTCAGGCACAGAAATGACTTTCAACACGCTTATTTTAATTGACAAAGTCATAATTCACATTCAACAGTCATTTAGAGTCAAAAGATTAAATGTAAAAATGTCATCATTATAGACCATTTTGGGAAGGTTCGACAGGTCCGGAGTCATCGTTTTTCATCCGAAAATGGATTTTTTGGACTGTACCAAAAATGATTTAAAATGTCAATTGGATCGTGCCTCGTGTTGAGTAACAACTATTTAAACCCTCACAGTGACCAAAATTGCCATTTTTACAGAGTTTTGCTTACTCAAAAGCTTTAATTTTGACCCATTTTAGGCACAGAAATGACTTTAAACACACTTATTCTAGTTGACAAAGTCATAATTCACATCCAAAAGTCATTTAGAGTCAAAAGATTAAATGTTAAAATTTCATCCATATTGACCATTTTGGGATCGTTCCACAGGTCCGGAGTCATCGTTTTTCATAGAAAATGGATTTTTTGGACGGTACCAAAAATGATTCAAAATGTCAATTGGATCATGCCTCATGTTGAATAACCACTTTTGAAACCCTCACAGTGACCAAAATTGCCATTTTTACAGAGTTTTGCTTACTCAAAAGCTTCAATTTTGACCCGTTTCAGGCACAGAAATGACTTTAAACACACTTATTTTAGTTGACAAAGTCATAATTCACATCCAACAGTCATTTAGAGTCAAAAGATTAAATGTTAAAATTTCATCCATATTGACCATTTTGGGATCGTTCGACAGGTCGGAGTCATCGTTTTTCATCCAAAAATGGAATTTTTGGACTGTACCAAAAATGATTCAAAATGTCAATTGGATCATGCCTCATGTTGAATAACCACTTTTTAAACCCTCACGGTGACCAAAATTGCCATTTTGACAGAGTTTTGCTTACTCAAAAGCTTCAATTTTGACCCGTTTCAGGCACAGAAATGACTTTAAACACACTTATTTTAGTTGACAAAGTCATAATTCACATCCAACAGTCATTTAGAGTCAAAAGATTAAATGTTAAAATTTCATCCATATTGACCATTTTGGGATCGTTCGACAGGTCCGGAGTCATCGTTTTTCCTCCGAAAATTGATTTTTTGGACTGTACCAAAAATGATTCAAAATGTCAATTGGATCGTGCCTCATGTTGAATAACCACTTTTTAAACCCTCACAGTGACCAAAATTGCCATTTTTACAGAGTTTTGCTTACTCAAAAGCTTCAATTTTGACCCGTTTCAGGCACAGAAATGACTTTCAACACACTTATTCAAGTTGACAAAGTCATAATTCAGATCCAACAGTCATTTAGAGTCAAAAGATTAAATGTTAAAATTTCATCCATATTGACCATTTTGGGATCGTTCGACAGGTCTCTGGAGTCATCGTTTTTCATCCGAAAATGGATTTTTTGGACTGTACCAAAAATGATTTAAAATGTCAATTGGATCGTGCCTCATGTTGAATAACCTCTTTTTAAACCCTCACAGTGACCAAAATTGCCATTTTTACAGAGTTTTGCTTACTCAAAAGCTTCAATTTTGACCCGTTTCAGGCTCAGAAATGACTTTAAACACACTTATTTTAGTTGACAAAGTCACAATTCACATTCAACAGTCATTTAGAGTCAAAAGACTAAATGTTAAAATTTCATCATTATAGACCATTTTGGGAACGTTCGACAGGTCCGGAGTCATTGTTTTTCATCCGAAAATTGATTTTTTGGACTGTACCAAAAATGATTCAAAATGTCAATTGGATCATGCCTCATGTTGAATAACCACTTTTGAAACCCTCACAGTGACCAAAATTGCCATTTTTACAGAGTTTTGCTTACTCAAAAGCTTCAATTTTGACACGTTTCAGGCACAGAAATGACTTTAAACACACTTATTTTAGTTGACAAAGTCATAATTCACATCCAACAGTCATTTAGAGTCAAAAGATTAAATGTTAAAATTTCATCATTATAGACCATTTTGGGATCGTTCGACAGGTCCGGAGTCATCTTTCTTCATCCGAAAATTGATTTTTTGGACTGTACCAAAAATGATTTAAAATGTCAATTGGATCGTGCCTCATGTTGAATAACAACTATTTAAACCCTCACAGTGACCAAAATTGCCATTTTTACAGAGTTTTGCTTACTCAAAAGCTTCAATTTTGACCCGTTTCAGGCACAGAAATGACTTTAAACACACTTATTCTAGTTGACAAAGTCATAATTCAGATCCAACAGTCATTTAGAGTCAAAAGATTAAATGTTAAAATTTCATCCATATTGACCATTTTGGGATCGTTCGACAGGTCTCTGGAGTCATCGTTTTTCATCCGAAAATGGATTTTTTGGACTGTACCAAAAATGATTTAAAATGTCAATTGGATAGTGCCTCATGTTGAATAACCTCTTTTTAAACCCTCACAGTGACGAAAATTGCCATTTTTACAGAGTTTTGCTTACTCAAAAGCTTCAATTTTGACCCGTTTCAGGCTCAGAAATGACTTTAAACACACTTATTTTAGTTGACAAAGTCACAATTCACATTCAACAGTCATTTAGAGTCAAAAGACTAAATGTTAAAATTTCATCATTATAGACCATTTTGGGAACGTTCGACAGGTCCGGAGTCATTATTTTTCATCCGAAAATTGATTTTTTGGACTGTACCAAAAATGATTCAAAATGTCAATTGGATCATGCCTCATGTTGAATAACCACTTTTGAAACCCTCACAGTGACCAAAATTGCCATTTTTACAGAGTTTTGCTTACTCAAAAGCTTCAATTTTGACCCGTTTCAGGCACAGAAATGACTTTAAACACACTTATTTTAGTTGACAAAGTCATAATTCACATCCAACAGTCATTTAGAGTCAAAAGATTAAATGTAAAAATTTCATCCATATTGACCATTTTGGGATCGTTCGACAGGTCCGGAGTCATCGTTTTTCATCCAAAAATGGATTTTTAGGACTGTACCAAAAATGATTTAAAATGTCAATTGGATCGTGCCTCATGTTGAATAACCTCTTTTTAAACCCTCACAGTGACCAAAATTGCCATTTTTACAGAGTTTTGCTTACTCAAAAGCTTCAATTTTGACCCGTTTCAGGCTCAGAAATGACTTTAAACACACTTATTTTAGTTGACAAAGTCACAATTCACATTCAACAGTCATTTAGAGTCAAAAGACTAAATGTTAAAATTTCATCATTATAGACCATTTTGGGAACGTTCGACAGGTCCGGAGTCATTGTTTTTCATCCGAAAATTGATTTTTTGGACTGTACCAAAAATGATTCAAAATGTCAATTGGATCATGCCTCATGTTGAATAACCACTTTTGAAACCCTCACAGTGACCAAAATTGCCATTTTTACAGAGTTTTGCTTACTCAAAAGCTTCAATTTTGACCCGTTTCAGGCTCAGAAATGACTTTAAACACACTTATTTTAGTTGACAAAGTCACAATTCACATTCAACAGTCATTTAGAGTCAAAAGACTAAATGTTAAAATTTCATCATTATAGACCATTTTGGGATCGTTCGACAGGTCCGGAGTCATCTTTCTTCATCCAAAAATTGATTTTTTGGACTGTACCAAAAATGATTTAAAATGTCAATTGGATCGTGCCTCATGTTGAATAACAACTATTTAAACCCTCACAGTGACCAAAATTGCCATTTTTACAGAGTTTTGCTTACTCAAAAGCTTCAATTTTGACCCGTTTCAGGCACAGAAATGACTTTAAACACACTTATTCTAGTTGACAAAGTCATAATTCAGATCCAACAGTCATTTAGAGTCAAAAGATTAAATGTTAAAATTTCATCCATATTGACCATTTTGGGATCGTTCGACAGGTCTCTGGAGTCATCGTTTTTCATCCGAAAATGGATTTTTTGGACTGTACCAAAAATGATTTAAAATGTCAATTGGATAGTGCCTCATGTTGAATAACCTCTTTTTAAACCCTCACAGTGACGAAAATTGCCATTTTTACAGAGTTTTGCTTACTCAAAAGCTTCAATTTTGACCCGTTTCAGGCTCAGAAATGACTTTAAACACACTTATTTTAGTTGACAAAGTCACAATTCACATTCAACAGTCATTTAGAGTCAAAAGACTAAATGTTAAAATTTCATCATTATAGACCATTTTGGGAACGTTCAACAGGTCCGGAGTCATTATTTTTCATCCGAAAATTGATTTTTTGGACTGTACCAAAAATGATTCAAAATGTCAATTGGATAGTGCCTCATGTTGAATAACCTCTTTTGAAACCCTCACAGTGACCAAAATTGCCATTTTTACAGAGTTTTGCTTACTCAAAAGCTTCAATTTTGACCCGTTTCAGGCACAGAAATGACTTTAAACACACTTATTTTAGTTGACAAAGTCATAATTCACATCCAACAGTCATTTAGAGTCAAAAGATTAAATGTAAAAATTTCATCCATATTGACCATTTTGGGATCGTTCGACAGGTCCGGAGTCATCGTTTTTCATCCAAAAATGGATTTTTAGGACTGTACCAAAAATGATTTAAAATGTCAATTGGATCGTGCCTCATGTTGAATAACCTCTTTTTAAACCCTCACAGTGACCAAAATTGCCATTTTTACAGAGTTTTGCTTACTCAAAAGCTTCAATTTTGACCCGTTTCAGGCTCAGAAATGACTTTAAACACACTTATTTTAGTTGACAAAGTCACAATTCACATTCAACAGTCATTTAGAGTCAAAAGACTAAATGTTAAAATTTCATCATTATAGACCATTTTGGGAACGTTCGACAGGTCCGGAGTCATTGTTTTTCATCCGAACATTGATTTTTTGGACTGTACCAAAAATGATTCCAAATGTCAATTGGATCATGCCTCATGTTGAATAACCACTTTTTAAACCCTCACAGTGACCAAAATTGCCATTTTTTACAGAGTTTTGCTTACTCAAAAGCTTCAATTTTGACCCATTTCAGGCACAGAAATGACTTTCAACACGCTTATTTTAATTGACAAAGTCATAATTCACATTCAACAGTCATTTAGAGTCAAAAGATTAAATGTAAAAATGTCATCATTATAGACCATTTTGGGAAGGTTCGACAGGTCCGGAGTCATCGTTTTTCATCCGAAAATGGATTTTTTGGACTGTACCAAAAATGATTTAAAATGTCAATTGGATCGTGCCTCGTGTTGAGTAACAACTATTTAAACCCTCACAGTGACCAAAATTGCCATTTTTACAGAGTTTTGCTTACTCAAAAGCTTTAATTTTGACCCATTTTAGGCACAGAAATGACTTTAAACACACTTATTCTAGTTGACAAAGTCATAATTCACATCCAAAAGTCATTTAGAGTCAAAAGATTAAATGTTAAAATTTCATCCATATTGACCATTTTGGGATCGTTCCACAGGTCCGGAGTCATCGTTTTTCATAGAAAATGGATTTTTTGGACGGTACCAAAAATGATTCAAAATGTCAATTGGATCATGCCTCATGTTGAATAACCACTTTTGAAACCCTCACAGTGACCAAAATTGCCATTTTTACAGAGTTTTGCTTACTCAAAAGCTTCAATTTTGACCCGTTTCAGGCACAGAAATGACTTTAAACACACTTATTTTAGTTGACAAAGTCATAATTCACATCCAACAGTCATTTAGAGTCAAAAGATTAAATGTTAAAATTTCATCCATATTGACCATTTTGGGATCGTTCGACAGGTCGGAGTCATCGTTTTTCATCCAAAAATGGAATTTTTGGACTGTACCAAAAATGATTCAAAATGTCAATTGGATCATGCCTCATGTTGAATAACCACTTTTTAAACCCTCACGGTGACCAAAATTGCCATTTTGACAGAGTTTTGCTTACTCAAAAGCTTCAATTTTGACCCGTTTCAGGCACAGAAATGACTTTAAACACACTTATTTTAGTTGACAAAGTCATAATTCACATCCAACAGTCATTTAGAGTCAAAAGATTAAATGTTAAAATTTCATCCATATTGACCATTTTGGGATCGTTCGACAGGTCCGGAGTCATCGTTTTTCCTCCGAAAATTGATTTTTTGGACTGTACCAAAAATGATTCAAAATGTCAATTGGATCGTGCCTCATGTTGAATAACCACTTTTTAAACCCTCACAGTGACCAAAATTGCCATTTTTTACAGAGTTTTGCTTACTCAAAAGCTTCAATTTTGACCCGTATCAGGCTCAGAAATGACTTTCAACACACTTATTTTAGTTGACATAGTCATAATTCACATTCAACAGTCATTTAGAGTCAAAAGATTAAATGTTAAAATGTCATCATTATAGACCATTTTGGGAACGTTCGACAGGTCCGGCCGGAGTCATTGTTTTTCATCCGAACATTGATTTTTTGGACTGTACCAAAAATGATTCAAAATGTCAATTGGATCATGCCTCATGTTGAATAACCTCTTTTGAAACCCTCACAGTGACCAAAATTGCCATTTTTACAGAGTTTTGCTTACTCAAAAGCTTCAATTTTGACCCGTTTCAGGCTCAGAAATGACTTTCAACACACTTATTTTAGTTGACAAAGTCATAATTCACATTCAACAGTCATTTAGAGTCAAAAGATTAAATGTTAAAATTTCATCATTATAGACCATTTTGGGAACGTTCGACAGGTCCGGAGTCATCGTTTTTCATCCGAAAGTGGATTTTTTGGACTGTACCAAAAATGATTTAAAATGTCAATTGGATCGTGCCTCATGTTGAATAACCTCTTTTTAAACCCTCACAGTGACCAAAATTGCCATTTTTACAGAGTTTTGCTTACTCAAAAGCTTCAATTTTGACCCGTTTCAGGCTCAGAAATGACTTTAAACACACTTATTTTAGTTGACAAAGTCACAATTCACATTCAACAGTCATTTAGAGTCAAAAGACTAAATGGTAAAATTTCCTCATTATAGACCATTTTGGGAACGTTCGACAGGTCCGGCCGGAGTCATTGTTTTTCATCCGAACATTGATTTTTTGGACTGTACCAAAAATGATTCAAAATGTCAATTGGATCATGCCTCATGTTGAATAACCTCTTTTGAAACCCTCACAGTGACCAAAATTGCCATTTTTACAGAGTTTTGCTTACCCAAAAGCTTCAATTTTGACCCGTTTCAGGCTCAGAAATGACTTTCAACACACTTATTTTAGTTGACATAGTCATAATTCACATTCAACAGTCATTTAGAGTCAAAAGATTAAATGTTAAAATGTCATCATTATAGACCATTTTGGGAACGTTCGACAGGTCCGGAGTCATCGTTTTTCATCCGAAAGTGGATTTTTTGGACTGTACCAAAAATGATTTAAAATGTCAATTGGATCGTGCCTCATGTTGAATAACAACTATTTAAACCCTCACAGTGACCAAAATTGCCATTTTTACAGAGTTTTGCTTACTCAAAAGCTTCAATTTTGACCCGTTTCAGGCACAGAAATGACTTTAAACACACTTATTCTAGTTGACAAAGTCATAATTCAGATCCAACAGTCATTTAGAGTCAAAAGATTAAATGTTAAAATTTCATCCATATTGACCATTTTGGGATCGTTCGACAGGTCTCTGGAGTCATCGTTTTTCATCCGAAAATGGATTTTTTGGACTGTACCAAAAATGATTTAAAATGTCAATTGGATCGTGCCTCATGTTGAATAACCTCTTTTTAAACCCTCACAGTGACCAAAATTGCCATTTTTACAGAGTTTTGCTTACTCAAAAGCTTCAATTTTGACCCGTTTCAGGCTCAGAAATGACTTTAAACACACTTATTTTAGTTGACAAAGTCACAATTCACATTCAACAGTCATTTAGAGTCAAAAGACTAAATGTTAAAATTTCATCATTATAGACCATTTTGGGAACGTTCGACAGGTCCGGAGTCATTGTTTTTCATCCGAAAATTGATTTTTTGGACTGTACCAAAAATGATTCAAAATGTCAATTGGATCATTCCTCATGTTGAATAACCACTTTTGAAACCCTCACAGTGACCAAAATTGCCATTTTTACAGAGTTTTGCTTACTCAAAAGCTTCAATTTTGACACGTTTCAGGCACAGAAATGACTTTAAACACACTTATTTTAGTTGACAAAGTCATAATTCACATCCAACAGTCATTTAGAGTCAAAAGATTAAATGTTAAAATTTCATCATTATAGACCATTTTGGGATCGTTCGACAGGTCCGGAGTCATCTTTCTTCATCCGAAAATTGATTTTTTGGACTGTACCAAAAATGATTTAAAATGTCAATTGGATCGTGCCTCATGTTGAATAACAACTATTTAAACCCTCACAGTGACCAAAATTGCCATTTTTACAGAGTTTTGCTTACTCAAAAGCTTCAATTTTGACCCGTTTCAGGCACAGAAATGACTTTAAACACACTTATTCTAGTTGACAAAGTCATAATTCAGATCCAACAGTCATTTAGAGTCAAAAGATTAAATGTTAAAATTTCATCCATATTGACCATTTTGGGATCGTTCGACAGGTCTCTGGAGTCATCGTTTTTCATCCGAAAATGGATTTTTTGGACTGTACCAAAAATGATTTAAAATGTCAATTGGATAGTGCCTCATGTTGAATAACCTCTTTTTAAACCCTCACAGTGACGAAAATTGCCATTTTTACAGAGTTTTGCTTACTCAAAAGCTTCAATTTTGACCCGTTTCAGGCTCAGAAATGACTTTAAACACACTTATTTTAGTTGACAAAGTCACAATTCACATTCAACAGTCATTTAGAGTCAAAAGACTAAATGTTAAAATTTCATCATTATAGACCATTTTGGGAACGTTCGACAGGTCCGGAGTCATTATTTTTCATCCGAAAATTGATTTTTTGGACTGTACCAAAAATGATTCAAAATGTCAATTGGATCATGCCTCATGTTGAATAACCACTTTTGAAACCCTCACAGTGACCAAAATTGCCATTTTTACAGAGTTTTGCTTACTCAAAAGCTTCAATTTTGACCCGTTTCAGGCACAGAAATGACTTTAAACACACTTATTTTAGTTGACAAAGTCATAATTCACATCCAACAGTCATTTAGAGTCAAAAGATTAAATGTAAAAATTTCATCCATATTGACCATTTTGGGATCGTTCGACAGGTCCGGAGTCATCGTTTTTCATCCAAAAATGGATTTTTAGGACTGTACCAAAAATGATTTAAAATGTCAATTGGATCGTGCCTCATGTTGAATAACCTCTTTTTAAACCCTCACAGTGACCAAAATTGCCATTTTTACAGAGTTTTGCTTACTCAAAAGCTTCAATTTTGACCCGTTTCAGGCTCAGAAATGACTTTAAACACACTTATTTTAGTTGACAAAGTCACAATTCACATTCAACAGTCATTTAGAGTCAAAAGACTAAATGTTAAAATTTCATCATTATAGACCATTTTGGGAACGTTCGACAGGTCCGGAGTCATTGTTTTTCATCCGAACATTGATTTTTTGGACTGTACCAAAAATGATTCCAAATGTCAATTGGATCATGCCTCATGTTGAATAACCACTTTTTAAACCCTCACAGTGACCAAAATTGCCATTTTTTACAGAGTTTTGCTTACTCAAAAGCTTCAATTTTGACCCATTTCAGGCACAGAAATGACTTTCAACACGCTTATTTTAATTGACAAAGTCATAATTCACATTCAACAGTCATTTAGAGTCAAAAGATTAAATGTAAAAATGTCATCATTATAGACCATTTTGGGAAGGTTCGACAGGTCCGGAGTCATCGTTTTTCATCCGAAAATGGTTTTTTTGGACTGTACCAAAAATGATTTAAAATGTCAATTGGATCGTGCCTCGTGTTGAGTAACAACTATTTAAACCCTCACAGTGACCAAAATTGCCATTTTTACAGAGTTTTGCTTACTCAAAAGCTTCAATTTTGACCCATTTTAGGCACAGAAATGACTTTAAACACACTTATTCTAGTTGACAAAGTCATAATTCACATCCAAAAGTCATTTAGAGTCAAAAGATTAAATGTTAAAATTTCATCCATATTGACCATTTTGGGATCGTTCCACAGGTCCGGAGTCATCGTTTTTCATAGAAAATGGATTTTTTGGACGGTACCAAAAATGATTCAAAATGTCAGTTGGATCATGCCTCAGGTTGAATAACCACTTTTGAAACCCTCACAGTGACCAAAATTGCCATTTTTACAGAGTTTTGCTTACTCAAAAGCTTCAATTTTGACCCGTTTCAGGCACAGAAATGACTTTAAACACACTTATTTTAGTTGACAAAGTCATAATTCACATCCAACAGTCATTTAGAGTCAAAAGATTAAATGTTAAAATTTCATCCATATTGACCATTTTGGGATCGTTCGACAGGTCGGAGTCATCGTTTTTCATCCAAAAATGGAATTTTTGGACTGTACCAAAAATGATTCAAAATGTCAATTGGATCATGCCTCATGTTGAATAACCACTTTTTAAACCCTCACGGTGACCAAAATTGCCATTTTGACAGAGTTTTGCTTACTCAAAAGCTTCAATTTTGACCCGTTTCAGGCACAGAAATGACTTTAAACACACTTATTTTAGTTGACAAAGTCATAATTCACATCCAACAGTCATTTAGAGTCAAAAGATTAAATGTTAAAATTTCATCCATATTGACCATTTTGGGATCGTTCGACAGGTCCGGAGTCATCGTTTTTCATCCGAAAATGGATTTTTTGGACTGTACCAAAAATGATTTAAAATGTCAATTGGATCGTGCCTCATGTTGAATAACCTCTTTTTAAACCCTCACAGTGACCAAAATTGCCATTTTTACAGAGTTTTGCTTACTCAAAAGCTTCAATTTTGACCCGTTTCAGGCTCAGAAATGACTTTAAACACACTTATTTTAGTTGACAAAGTCACAATTCACATTCAACAGTCATTTAGAGTCAAAAGACTAAATGGTAAAATTTCCTCATTATAGACCATTTTGGGAACGTTCGACAGGTCCGGCCGGAGTCATTGTTTTTCATCCGAACATTGATTTTTTGGACTGTACCAAAAATGATTCAAAATGTCAATTGGATCATGCCTCATGTTGAATAACCTCTTTTTAAACCCTCACAGTGACCAAAATTGCCATTTTTACAGAGTTTTGCTTTCTCAAAAGCTTCAATTTTGACCCGTTTCAGGCACAGAAATGACTTTAAACACACTTATTTTAGTTGAAAAAGTCATAATTCACATCCAACAGTCATTTAGAGCCAAAAGATTAAATTTTAAAATTTCATCATTATAGACCATTTTGGGATCGTTCGACAGGTCCGGAGTCATCTTTCTTCATCCGAAAATTGATTTTTTGGACTGTACCAAAAATGATTCAAAATGTCAATTGGATCGTGCCTCATGTTGAATAACCACTTTTTAAACCCTCACAGTGACCAAAATTGCCACTTTTTTACAGAGTTTTGCTTACCCAAAAGCTTCAATTTTGACCCGTTTCAGGCTCAGAAATGACTTTCAACACACTTATTTTAGTTGACAAAGTCATAATTCACATTCAACAGTCATTTAGAGTCAAAAGATTAAATGTTAAAATTTCATCATTATAGACCATTTTGGGAACGTTCGACAGGTCCGGAGTCATCGTTTTTCATCCGAAAGTGGATTTTTTGGACTGTACCAAAAATGATTTAAAATGTCAATTGGATCGTGCCTCATGTTGAATAACAACTATTTAAACCCTCACAGTGACCAAAATTGCCATTTTTACGGAGTTTTGCTTACTCAAAAGCTTCAATTTTGACCCGTTTCAGGCACAGAAATGACTTTAAACACACTTATTCTAGATGACAAAGTCATAATTCAGATCCAACAGTCATTTAGAGTCAAAAGATTAAATGTTAAAATTTCATCCATATTGACCATTTTGGGATCGTTCGACAGGTCTCTGGAGTCATCGTTTTTCATCCGAAAATGGATTTTTTGGACTGTACCAAAAATGATTTAAAATGTCAATTGGATCGTGCCTCATGTTGAATAACCTCTTTTTAAACCCTCACAGTGACCAAAATTGCCATTTTTACAGAGTTTTGCTTACTCAAAAGCTTCAATTTTGACCCGTTTCAGGCTCAGAAATGACTTTAAACACACTTATTTTAGTTGACAAAGTCACAATTCACATTCAACAGTCATTTAGAGTCAAAAGACTAAATGTTAAAATTTCATCATTATAGACCATTTTGGGAACGTTCGACAGGTCCGGAGTCATTGTTTTTCATCCGAAAATTGATTTTTTGGACTGTACCAAAAATGATTCAAAATGTCAATTGGATCATGCCTCATGTTGAATAACCACTTTTGAAACCCTCACAGTGACCAAAATTGCCATTTTTACAGAGTTTTGCTTACTCAAAAGCTTCAATTTTGACCCGTTTCAGGCACAGAAATGACTTTAAACACACTTATTTTAGTTGACAAAGTCATAATTCACATCCAACAGTCATTTAGAGTCAAAAGATTAAATGTTAAAATTTCATCATTATAGACCATTTTGGGATCGTTCGACAGGTCCGGAGTCATCTTTCTTCATCCGAAAATTGATTTTTTGGACTGTACCAAAAATGATTCAAAATGTCAATTGGATCGTGCCTCATGTTGAATAACCACTTTTTATACCCTCACAGTGACCAAAATTGCCATTTTTACAGAGTTTTGCTTACCCAAAAGCTTCAATTTTGACCCGTTTCAGGCTCAGAAATGACTTTCAACACACTTATTTTAGTTGACATAGTCATAATTCACATTCAACAGTCATTTAGAGTCAAAAGATTAAATGTTAAAATGTCATCATTATAGACCATTTTGGGAACGTTCGACAGGTCCGGCCGGAGTCACGTTCGACAGGTCCGGAGTCATCGTTTTTCATCCGAAAGTGGATTTTTTGGACTGTACCAAAAATGATTTAAAATGTCAATTGGATCGTGCCTCATGTTGAATAACCTCTTTTTAAACCCTCACAGTGACCAAAATTGCAATTTTTACAGAGTTTTGCTTACTCAAAAGCTTCAATTTTGACCCGTTTCAGGCTCAGAAATGACTTTAAACACACTTATTTTAGTTGACAAAGTCACAATTCACATTCAACAGTCATTTAGAGTCAAAAGACTAAATGGTAAAATTTTCTCATTATAGACCATTTTGGGAACGTTCGACAGGTCCGGCCGGAGTCATTGTTTTTCATCCGAACATTGATTTTTTGGACTGTACCAAAAATGATTCAAAATGTCAATTGGATCATGCCTCATGTTGAATAACCTCTTTTGAAACCCTCACAGTGACCAAAATTGCCATTTTTACAGAGTTTTGCTTACCCAAAAGCTTCAATTTTGACCCGTTTCAGGCTCAGAAATAACTTTCAACACACTTATTTTAGTTGACATAGTCATAATTCACATTCAACAGTCATTTAGAGTCAAAAGATTAAATGTTAAAATGTCATCATTATAGACCATTTTGGGAACGTTCGACAGGTCCGGCCGGAGTCATTGTTTTTCATCCGAACATTGATTTTTTGGACTGTACCAAAAATGATTCAAAATGTCAATTGGATCATGCCTCATGTTGAATAACCTCTTTTGAAACCCTCACAGTGACCAAAATTGCCATTTTTACAGAGTTTTGCTTACTCAAAAGCTTCAATTTTGACCCGTTTCAGGCTCAGAAATGACTTTCAACACACTTATTTTAGTTGACAAAGTCATAATTCACATTCAACAGTCATTTAGAGTCAAAAGATTAAATGTTAAAATTTCATCATTATAGACCATTTTGGGAACGTTCGACAGGTCCGAAGTCATCGTTTTTCATCCGAAAGTGGATTTTTTGGACTGTACCAAAAATGATTTAAAATGTCAATTGGATCGTGCCCCATGTTGAATAACAACTATTTAAACCTTCACAGTGACCAAAATTGCCATTTTTACAGAGTTTTGCTTACTCAAAAGCTTCAATTTTGACCCGTTTCAGGCACAGAAATGACTTTAAACACACTTATTCTAGTTGACAAAGTCATAATTCAGATCCAACAGTCATTTAGAGTCAAAAGATTAAATATTAAAATTTCATCCATATTGACCATTTTGGGATCGTTCGACAGGTCTCTGGAGTCATCGTTTTTCATCCGAAAATGGATTTTTTGGACTGTACCAAAAATGATTTAAAATGTCAATTGGATAGTGCCTCATGTTGAATAACCTCTTTTTAAACCCTCACAGTGACGAAAATTGCCATTTTTACAGAGTTTTGCTTACTCAAAAGCTTCAATTTTGACCCGTTTCAGGCTCAGAAATGACTTTAAACACACTTATTTTAGTTGACAAAGTCACAATTCACATTCAACAGTCATTTAGAGTCAAAAGACTAAATGTTAAAATTTCATCATTATAGACCATTTTGGGAACGTTCGACAGGTCCGGAGTCATTATTTTTCATCCGAAAATTGATTTTTTGGACTGTACCAAAAATGATTCAAAATGTCAATTGGATCATGCCTCATGTTGAATAACCACTTTTGAAACCCTCACAGTGACCAAAATTGCCATTTTTACAGAGTTTTGCTTACTCAAAAGCTTCAATTTTGACCCGTTTCAGGCACAGAAATGACTTTAAACACACTTATTTTAGTTGACAAAGTCATAATTCACATCCAACAGTCATTTAGAGTCAAAAGATTAAATGTAAAAATTTCATCCATATTGACCATTTTGGGATCGTTCGACAGGTCCGGAGTCATCGTTTTTCATCCAAAAATGGATTTTTAGGACTGTACCAAAAATGATTTAAAATGTCAATTGGATCGTGCCTCATGTTGAATAACCTCTTTTTAAACCCTCACAGTGACCAAAATTGCCATTTTTACAGAGTTTTGCTTACTCAAAAGCTTCAATTTTGACCCGTTTCAGGCTCAGAAATGACTTTAAACACACTTATTTTAGTTGACAAAGTCACAATTCACATTCAACAGTCATTTAGAGTCAAAAGACTAAATGTTAAAATTTCATCATTATAGACCATTTTGGGAACGTTCGACAGGTCCGGAGTCATTGTTTTTCATCCGAACATTGATTTTTTGGACTGTACCAAAAATGATTCCAAATGTCAATTGGATCATGCCTCATGTTGAATAACCACTTTTTAAACCCTCACAGTGACCAAAATTGCCATTTTTTACAGAGTTTTGCTTACTCAAAAGCTTCAATTTTGACCCATTTCAGGCACAGAAATGACTTTCAACACGCTTATTTTAATTGACAAAGTCATAATTCACATTCAACAGTCATTTAGAGTCAAAAGATTAAATGTAAAAATGTCATCATTATAGACCATTTTGGGAAGGTTCGACAGGTCCGGAGTCATCGTTTTTCATCCGAAAATGGATTTTTTGGACTGTACCAAAAATGATTCAAAATGTCAATTGGATCATGCCTCATGTTGAATAACCACTTTTGAAACCCTCACAGTGACCAAAATTGCCATTTTTACAGAGTTTTGCTTACTCAAAAGCTTCAATTTTGACCCGTTTCAGGCACAGAAATGACTTTAAACACACTTATTTTAGTTGACAAAGTCATAATTCACATCCAACAGTCATTTAGAGTCAAAAGATTAAATGTTAAAATTTCATCCATATTGACCATTTTGGGATCGTTCGACAGGTCGGAGTCATCGTTTTTCATCCAAAAATGGAATTTTTGGACTGTACCAAAAATGATTCAAAATGTCAATTGGATCATGCCTCATGTTGAATAACCACTTTTTAAACCCTCACGGTGACCAAAATTGCCATTTTGACAGAGTTTTGCTTACTCAAAAGCTTCAATTTTGACCCGTTTCAGGCACAGAAATGACTTTAAACACACTTATTTTAGTTGACAAAGTCATAATTCACATCCAACAGTCATTTAGAGTCAAAAGATTAAATGTTAAAATTTCATCCATATTGACCATTTTGGGATCGTTCGACAGGTCCGGAGTCATCGTTTTTCCTCCGAAAATTGATTTTTTGGACTGTACCAAAAATGATTCAAAATGTCAATTGGATCGTGCCTCATGTTGAATAACCACTTTTTAAACCCTCACAGTGACCAAAATTGCCATTTTTTACAGAGTTTTGCTTACTCAAAAGCTTCAATTTTGACCCGTATCAGGCTCAGAAATGACTTTCAACACACTTATTTTAGTTGACAAAGTCATAATTCACATTCAACAGTCATTTAGAGTCAAAAGATTAAATGTTAAAATTTCATCATTATAGACCATTTTGGGATCGTTCGACAGGTCCGGAGTCATCTTTCTTCATCCGAAAATTGATTTTTTGGACTGTACCAAAAATGATTCAAAATGTCAATTGGATCGTGCCTCATGTTGAATAACCACTTTTTAAACCCTCACAGTGACCAAAATTGCCATTTTTTACAGAGTTTTGCTTACCCAAAAGCTTCAATTTTGACCCGTTTCAGGCTCAGAAATGACTTTCAACACACTTATTTTAGTTGACAAAGTCACAATTCACATTCAACAGTCATTTAGAGTCAAAAGACTAAATGGTAAAATTTCCTCATTATAGACCATTTTGGGAACGTTCGACAGGTCCGGCCGGAGTCATTGTTTTTCATCCGAACATTGATTTTTTGGACTGTACCAAAAATGATTCAAAATGTCAATTGGATCATGCCTCATGTTGAATAACCTCTTTTGAAACCCTCACAGTGACCAAAATTGCCATTTTTACAGAGTTTTGCTTACCCAAAAGCTTCAATTTTGACCCGTTTCAGGCTCAGAAATGACTTTCAACACACTTATTTTAGTTGACAAAGTCACAATTCACATTCAACAGTCATTTAGAGTCAAAAGACTAAATGGTAAAATTTCCTCATTATAGACCATTTTGGGAACGTTCGACAGGTCCGGCCGGAGTCATTGTTTTTCATCCGAACATTGATTTTTTGGACTGTACCAAAAATGATTCAAAATGTCAATTGGATCATGCCTCATGTTGAATAACCTCTTTTGAAACCCTCACAGTGACCAAAATTGCCATTTTTACAGAGTTTTGCTTACCCAAAAGCTTCAATTTTGACCCGTTTCAGGCTCAGAAATGACTTTCAACACACTTATTTTAGTTGACATAGTCATAATTCACATTCAACAGTCATTTAGAGTCAAAAGATTAAATGTTAAAATGTCATCATTATAGACCATTTTGGGAACGTTCGACAGGTCCGGAGTCATCGTTTTTCATCCGAAAGTGGATTTTTTGGACTGTACCAAAAATGATTTAAAATGTCAATTGGATCGTGCCTCATGTTGAATAACAACTATTTAAACCCTCACAGTGACCAAAATTGCCATTTTTACAGAGTTTTGCTTACTCAAAAGCTTCAATTTTGACCCGTTTCAGGCACAGAAATGACTTTAAACACACTTATTCTAGTTGACAAAGTCATAATTCAGATCCAACAGTCATTTAGAGTCAAAAGATTAAATGTTAAAATTTCATCCATATTGACCATTTTGGGATCGTTCGACAGGTCTCTGGAGTCATCGTTTTTCATCCGAAAATGGATTTTTTGGACTGTACCAAAAATGATTTAAAATGTCAATTGGATCGTGCCTCATGTTGAATAACCTCTTTTTAAACCCTCACAGTGACCAAAATTGCCATTTTTACAGAGTTTTGCTTACTCAAAAGCTTCAATTTTCACCCGTTTCAGGCTCAGAAATGACTTTAAACACACTTACTTTAGTTGACAAAGTCACAATTCACATTCAACAGTCATTTAGAGTCAAAAGACTAAATGTTAAAATTTCATCATTATAGACCATTTTGGGAACGTTCGACAGGTCCGGAGTCATTGTTTTTCATCCGAAAGTGGATTTTTTGGACTGTACCAAAAATGATTCCAAATGTCAATTGGATCGTGCCTCATGTTGAATAACCATTTTTTAAACCCTCACAGTGACCAAAATTGCCATTTTTAAAGAGTTTTGCATACTCAGAAGCTTCAATTTTGACCAATTTCAGGCACAGAAATGACTTTAAACACATTTATTTTTGTTGAAAAAGTAATAATTCACATCCAACAGTAATTTACATCCAAAAGATTAAATGTTAAAATTTCATCGAAATTGACCATTTTGGGAACGTTCGACAGCTCCGCGGTCATCGTTTTTCGTCCGAAAATTGATTTTTTGGACTGTACCAAAAATGATTCCAAATGTCAATTGGATCGTGCCTCATGTTGAATAACCATTTTTTAAACCCTCACAGTGACCAAAATTGCCATTTTTAAAGAGTTTTGCATACTCAGAAGCTTCAATTTTGACCAATTTCAGGCACAGGAATGACTTTAAACACATTTATTTTAGTTGAGAAAGTAATATTTCACATCTAACAGTAATTTACAGGCAAAAGATTAAATTTTAAAATTTCATCGAAATTGACCATTTTGGGAACGTTCGACAGCTCCGCGGTCATCGTTTTTTGTCAGAAAATTGATTTTTTGGACTGTACCAAAAATGATTCCAAATGTCAATTGGACCGTGCCTCATGTTGAATAACCACTTTTTAAACCCTCACAGTGACCAAAATTGCCATTTTTACAGAGTTTTGCATACTCAGAAGCTTCAATTTTGACCAATTTCAGGCACAGGAATGACTTTAAACACATTTATTTTAGTTGAGAAAGTAATATTTCACATCTAACAGTAATTTACAGGCAAAAGATTACATTTTAAAATTTCATCGAAATTGACCATTTTGGGAATGTTCGACAGCTCCGCGGTCATCGTTTTTCGTCAGAAAATAGATTTTTTGGACTGTACCAAAAATGATTCTAAATGTCAATTGGATCGTGCCTCATGTTGAATAACCACTTTTTAAACCCTCACAGTGCCCAAAATTACCATTTTTACAGAGTTTTGCATACTCAGAAGCTTCAATTTTGACCAATTTCAGGCACAGAAATGACTTTAAACACATTTATTTTAGTTGAAAAAGTAATAATTCACATCCAACAGTAATTTACAGCCAAAAGATTAAATGTTAAAATTTCATCGAAATTGACCATTTTGGGAAGGTTCGACAGCTCCGCGGTCATCGTTTTTCGTCCGAGAATTAATTTTTTGGACTGTACCAAAAATGATTCCAAATGTCAATTGGACCGTGCCTCATGTTGAATAACCACTTTTTAAACCCTCACAGTGACCAAAATTGCCATTTTTACAGAGTTTTGCATACTCAGAAGCTTCAATTTTGACCAATTTCAGGCACAGAAATGACTTTAAACACATTTATTTTAGTTGAAAAAGTAATAATTCACATCCAACAGTAATTTACAGCCAAAAGATTAAATGTTAAAATTTCATCGAAATTGACCATTTTGGGAACGTTCGACAGCTCCGCGGTCATTGTTTTTCGTCCGAAAATTGATTTTTTGGACTGTACCAAAAATGATTCCAAATGTCAATTGGACCGTGCCTCATGTTGAATAACCACTTTTTAAACCCTCACAGTGACCAAAATTGCCATTTTTACAGAGTTTTGCATACTCAGAAGCTTCAATTTTGACCAATTTCAGGCACAGAAATGACTTTAAACACTTTTATTTTAGTTCAAAAAGTAATAATTCACATCCAACAGTAATTTACAGCCAAAAGATTAAATGATAAAATTTCATCGAAATTGACCATTTTGCGAACGTTCGACAGCTCCGCGGTCATCATTTTTCGTCAGAAAATTTATTTTTTGGACTGTACCAAAAATGATTCAAAATGTCAATTGGATCATGCCTCATGTTGAATAACCACTTTTTAAACCCTCACAGTGCCCAAAATTGCCATTTTTACAGAGTTTTGCTTACTTAGAAGCTTCAATTTTGACCAATTTCAGGCACAGAAATGACTTTAAACACATTTATTTTAGTTGAAAAAGTAATAATTCACATCCAACAGTAATTTACAGCCAAAAGATTAAATGTTAAAATTTCATCGAAATTGACCATTTTGGGAACGTTCGACAGCTCCGCGGTCATCGTTTTTCGTCCGAAAATTGATTTTTTTGGACTGTACCAAAAATGATTCCAAATGTCAATTGGACCGTGCCTCATGTTGAATAACCACTTTTTAAACCCTCACAGTGACCAAAATTGCCATTTTTACAGAGTTTTGCATACTCAGAAGCTTCAATTTTGACCAATTTCAGGAACAGGAATGACTTTAAACACATTTGTTTTAGTTGAGAAAGTAATATTTCACATCTAACAGTAATTTACAGGCAAAAGATTTCATTTTAAAATTTCATCGAAATTGACCATTTTGGGAATGTTCGACAGCTCCGCGGTCATCGTTTTTCGTCAGAAAATAGATTTTTTGGACTGTACCAAAAATGATTCTAAATGTCAATTGGATCGTGCCTCATGTTGAATAACCACTTTTTAAACCCTCACAGTGCCCAAAATTGCCATTTTTACAGAGTTTTGCATACTCAGAAGCTTCAATTTTGACCAATTTCAGGCACAGAAATGACTTTAAACACATTTATTTTAGTTGAAAAAGTGATAATTCACATCCAACAGTAATTTACAGCCAAAAGATTAAATGTTAAAATTTCATCGAAATTGACCATTTTGGGAACGTTCGACAGCTCCGCGGTCATCGTTTTTCGTCCGAAAATTGATTTTTTGGACTGTACCAAAAATGATTCCAAATGTCAATTGGACCGTGCCTCATGTTGAATAACCACTTTTTAAACCCTCACAGTGACTAAATTGCCATTTTTCTACAGAGTTTTGCATACTCAGAAGCTTAAATTTTGACCAATTTCAGGCACAGAAATGACTTTAAACACATTTATTTTAGTTGAAAAAGTAATAATTCATATCCAACAGTAATTTACAGCCAAAAGATTAAATGTTAAAATTTCATCGAAATTGACCATTTTGGGAACGTTCGACAGCTCCGCGGTCATCGTTTTTCGTCCGAAAATTGATTTTTTGGACTGTACCAAAAATGATTCCAAATGTCAATTGGACCGTGCCTCATGTTGAATAGCCACTTTTTAAACCCTCACAGTGACCAAAATTGCCATTTTTACAGAGTTTTGCATACTCAGAAGCTTCAATTTTGACCAATTTCAGGCACAGGAATGACTTTAAACACATTTATTTTAGTTGAAAAAGTAATAATTCACATCCAACAGTAATTTACAGCCAAAAGAATAAATGTTAAAATTTCATCGAAATTGACCATTTTGGGAACTTTCGACAGCTCCGCGGTCATCGTTTTTCGTCCGAAAATTAATTTTTTGGACTGTAGCAAAAATGATTCCAAATGTCAATTGGATCGTGCCTCATGTTGAATAACCACTTTTTAAACCCTCACAGTGACCAAAATTGCCATTTTTACAGAGTTTTGCATACTCAGAAGCTTCAATTTTGACCAATTTCAGGCACAGAAATGACTTTAAACACTTTTATTTTAGTTGAAAAAGTAATAATTCACATCCAACAGTAATTTACAGCCAAAAGATTAAATGATAAAATTTCATCGAAATTGACCATTTTGCGAACGTTCGACAGCTCCGCGGTCATCGTTTTTCATCAGAAAATTGATTTTTTGGACTGTACCAAAAATGATTCAAAATGTCAATTGGATCATGCCTCATGTTGAATAACCACTTTTTAAACCCTCACAGTGCCCAAAATTGCCATTTTTACAGAGTTTTGCTTACTTAGAAGCTTCAATTTTGACCAATTTCAGGCACAGAAATGACTTTAAACACATTTATTTTAGTTGAAAAAGTAATAATTCACATCCAACAGTAATTTACAGCCAAAAGATTAAATGTTAAAATTTCATCGAAATTGACCATTTTGGGAACGTTCGACAGCTCCGCGGTCATCGTTTTTTGTCTGAAAATTGATTTTTTGGACTGTACCAAAAATGATTCCAAATGTCAATTGGACCGTGCCTCATGTTGAATAACCACTTTTTAAACCCTTGCAGTGCCCAAAATGGCCATTTTTACAGAGTTTTGCTTACTCAGAAGCTTCAATTTTGACCAATTTCAGGCACAGGAATGACTTTAAACACATTTATTTTAGTTGAGAAAGTAATATTTCACATCTAACAGTAATTTACAGGCAAAAGATTAAATTTTAATATTTCATCGAAATTGACCATTTTGGGAATGTTCGACAGCTCCGCGGTCATCGTTTTTCGTCAGAAAATAGATTTTTTGGACTGTACCAAAAATGATTCTAAATGTCAATTGGATCGTGCCTCATGTTGAATAACCACTTTTTAAACCCTCACAGTGCCCAAAATTGCCATTTTTACAGAGTTTTGCATACTCAGAAGCTTCAATTTTGACCAATTTCAGGCACAGAAATGACTTTAAACACATTTATTTTAGTTGAAAAAGTGATAATTCACATCCAACAGTAATTTACAGCCAAAAGATTAAATGTTAAAATTTCATCGAAATTGACCATTTTGGGAACGTTCGACAGCTCCGCGGTCATCGTTTTTCGTCCGAAAATTGATTTTTTGGACTGTACCAAAAATGATTCCAAATGTCAATTGGACCGTGCCTCATGTTGAATAACCACTTTTTAAACCCTCACAGTGACCAAAATTGCCATTTTTCTACAGAGTTTTGCATACTCAGAAGCTTAAATTTTGACCAATTTCAGGCACAGAAATGACTTTAAACACATTTATTTTAGTTGAAAAAGTAATAATTCATATCCAACAGTAATTTACAGCCAAAAGATTAAATGTTAAAATTTCATCGAAATTGACCATTTTGGGAACGTTCGACAGCTCCGCGGTCATCGTTTTTCGTCCGAAAATTGATTTTTTGGACTGTACCAAAAATGATTCCAAATGTCAATTGGACCGTGCCTCATGTTGAATAACCACTTTTTAAACCCTCACAGTGACCAAAATTGCCATTTTTACAGAGTTTTGCATACTCAGAAGCTTCAATTTTGACCAATTTCAGGCACAGGAATGACTTTAAACACATTTATTTTAGTTGAAAAAGTAATAATTCACATCCAACAGTAATTTACAGCCAAAAGAATAAATGTTAAAATTTCATCGAAATTGACCATTTTGGGAACTTTCGACAGCTCCGCGGTCATCGTTTTTCGTCCGAAAATTAATTTTTTGGACTGTAGCAAAAATGATTCCAAATGTCAATTGGATCGTGCCTCATGTTGAATAACCACTTTTTAAACCCTCACAGTGACCAAAATTGCCATTTTTACAGAGTTTTGCATACTCAGAAGCTTCAATTTTGACCAATTTCAGGCACAGAAATGACTTTAAACACTTTTATTTTAGTTGAAAAAGTAATAATTCACATCCAACAGTAATTTACAGCCAAAAGATTAAATGATAAAATTTCATCGAAATTGACCATTTTGCGAACGTTCGACAGCTCCGCGGTCATCGTTTTTCGTCAGAAAATTGATTTTTTGGACTGTACCAAAAATGATTCAAAATGTCAATTGGATCATGCCTCATGTTGAATAACCACTTTTTAAACCCTCACAGTGCCCAAAATTGCCATTTTTACAGAGTTTTGCTTACTTAGAAGCTTCAATTTTGACCAATTTCAGGCACAGAAATGACTTTAAACACATTTATTTTAGTTGAAAAAGTAATAATTCACATCCAACAGTAATTTACAGCCAAAAGATTAAATGTTAAAATTTCATCGAAATTGACCATTTTGGGAACGTCCGACAGCTCCGCGGTCATCGTTTTTTGTCTGAAAATTGATTTTTTGGACTGTACCAAAAATGATTCCAAATGTCAATTGGACCGTGCCTCATGTTGAATAACCACTTTTTAAACCCTCACGGTGACCAAAATTGCCATTTTGACAGAGTTTTGCTTACTCAAAAGCTTCAATTTTGACCCGTTTCAGGCACAGAAATGACTTTAAACACACTTATTTTAGTTGACAAAGTCATAATTCACATCCAACAGTCATTTAGAGTCAAAAGATTAAATGTTAAAATTTCATCCATATTGACCATTTTGGGATCGTTCGACAGGTCCGGAGTCATCGTTTTTCATCCGAAAATGGATTTTTTGGACTGTACCAAAAATGATTTAAAATGTCAATTGGATCGTGCCTCATGTTGAATAACCTCTTTTTAAACCCTCACAGTGACCAAAATTGCCATTTTTACAGAGTTTTGCTTACTCAAAAGCTTCAATTTTGACCCGTTTCAGGCTCAGAAATGACTTTAAACACACTTATTTTAGTTGACAAAGTCACAATTCACATTCAACAGTCATTTAGAGTCAAAAGACTAAATGGTAAAATTTCCTCATTATAGACCATTTTGGGAACGTTCGACAGGTCCGGCCGGAGTCATTGTTTTTCATCCGAACATTGATTTTTTGGACTGTACCAAAAATGATTCAAAATGTCAATTGGATCATGCCTCATGTTGAATAACCTCTTTTGAAACGCTCACAGTGACCAAAATTGCCATTTTTACAGAGTTTTGCTTTCTCAAAAGCTTCAATTTTGACCCGTTTCAGGCACAGAAATGACTTTAAACACACTTATTTTAGTTGAAAAAGTCATAATTCACATCCAACAGTCATTTAGAGCCAAAAGATTAAATTTTAAAATTTCATCATTATAGACCATTTTGGGATCGTTCGACAGGTCCGGAGTCATCTTTCTTCATCCGAAAATTGATTTTTTGGACTGTACCAAAAATGATTCAAAATGTCAATTGGATCGTGCCTCATGTTGAATAACCACTTTTTAAACCCTCACAGTGACCAAAATTGCCACTTTTTTACAGAGTTTTGCTTACCCAAAAGCTTCAATTTTGACCCGTTTCAGGCTCAGAAATGACTTTCAACACACTTATTTTAGTTGACAAAGTCATAATTCACATTCAACAGTCATTTAGAGTCAAAAGATTAAATGTTAAAATTTCATCATTATAGACCATTTTGGGAACGTTCGACAGGTCCGGAGTCATCGTTTTTCATCCGAAAGTGGATTTTTTGGACTGTACCAAAAATGATTTAAAATGTCAATTGGATCGTGCCTCATGTTGAATAACAACTATTTAAACCCTCACAGTGACCAAAATTGCCATTTTTACGGAGTTTTGCTTACTCAAAAGCTTCAATTTTGACCCGTTTCAGGCACAGAAATGACTTTAAACACACTTATTCTAGATGACAAAGTCATAATTCAGATCCAACAGTCATTTAGAGTCAAAAGATTAAATGTTAAAATTTCATCCATATTGACCATTTTGGGATCGTTCGACAGGTCTCTGGAGTCATCGTTTTTCATCCGAAAATGGATTTTTTGGACTGTACCAAAAATGATTTAAAATGTCAATTGGATCGTGCCTCATGTTGAATAACCTCTTTTTAAACCCTCACAGTGACCAAAATTGCCATTTTTACAGAGTTTTGCTTACTCAAAAGCTTCAATTTTGACCCGTTTCAGGCTCAGAAATGACTTTAAACACACTTATTTTAGTTGACAAAGTCACAATTCACATTCAACAGTCATTTAGAGTCAAAAGACTAAATGTTAAAATTTCATCATTATAGACCATTTTGGGAACGTTCGACAGGTCCGGAGTCATTGTTTTTCATCCGAAAATTGATTTTTTGGACTGTACCAAAAATGATTCAAAATGTCAATTGGATCATGCCTCATGTTGAATAACCACTTTTGAAACCCTCACAGTGACCAAAATTGCCATTTTTACAGAGTTTTGCTTACTCAAAAGCTTCAATTTTGACCCGTTTCAGGCACAGAAATGACTTTAAACACACTTATTTTAGTTGACAAAGTCATAATTCACATCCAACAGTCATTTAGAGTCAAAAGATTAAATGTTAAAATTTCATCATTATAGACCATTTTGGGATCGTTCGACAGGTCCGGAGTCATCTTTCTTCATCCGAAAATTGATTTTTTGGACTGTACCAAAAATGATTCAAAATGTCAATTGGATCGTGCCTCATGTTGAATAACCACTTTTTATACCCTCACAGTGACCAAAATTGCCATTTTTACAGAGTTTTGCTTACCCAAAAGCTTCAATTTTGACCCGTTTCAGGCTCAGAAATGACTTTCAACACACTTATTTTAGTTGACATAGTCATAATTCACATTCAACAGTCATTTAGAGTCAAAAGATTAAATGTTAAAATGTCATCATTATAGACCATTTTGGGAACGTTCGACAGGTCCGGCCGGAGTCACGTTCGACAGGTCCGGAGTCATCGTTTTTCATCCGAAAGTGGATTTTTTGGACTGTACCAAAAATGATTTAAAATGTCAATTGGATCGTGCCTCATGTTGAATAACCTCTTTTTAAACCCTCACAGTGACCAAAATTGCAATTTTTACAGAGTTTTGCTTACTCAAAAGCTTCAATTTTGACCCGTTTCAGGCTCAGAAATGACTTTAAACACACTTATTTTAGTTGACAAAGTCACAATTCACATTCAACAGTCATTTAGAGTCAAAAGACTAAATGGTAAAATTTTCTCATTATAGACCATTTTGGGAACGTTCGACAGGTCCGGCCGGAGTCATTGTTTTTCATCCGAACATTGATTTTTTGGACTGTACCAAAAATGATTCAAAATGTCAATTGGATCATGCCTCATGTTGAATAACCTCTTTTGAAACCCTCACAGTGACCAAAATTGCCATTTTTACAGAGTTTTGCTTACCCAAAAGCTTCAATTTTGACCCGTTTCAGGCTCAGAAATGACTTTCAACACACTTATTTTAGTTGACATAGTCATAATTCACATTCAACAGTCATTTAGAGTCAAAAGATTAAATGTTAAAATGTCATCATTATAGACCATTTTGGGAACGTTCGACAGGTCCGGCCGGAGTCATTGTTTTTCATCCGAACATTGATTTTTTGGACTGTACCAAAAATGATTCAAAATGTCAATTGGATCATGCCTCATGTTGAATAACCTCTTTTGAAACCCTCACAGTGACCAAAATTGCCATTTTTACAGAGTTTTGCTTACTCAAAAGCTTCAATTTTGACCCGTTTCAGGCTCAGAAATGACTTTCAACACACTTATTTTAGTTGACAAAGTCATAATTCACATTCAACAGTCATTTAGAGTCAAAAGATTAAATGTTAAAATTTCATCATTATAGACCATTTTGGGAACGTTCGACAGGTCCGGAGTCATCGTTTTTCATCCGAAAGTGGATTTTTTGGACTGTACCAAAAATGATTTAAAATGTCAATTGGATCGTGCCCCATGTTGAATAACAACTATTTAAACCCTCACAGTGACCAAAATTGCCATTTTTACAGAGTTTTGCTTACTCAAAAGCTTCAATTTTGACCCGTTTCAGGCACAGAAATGACTTTAAACACACTTATTCTAGTTGACAAAGTCATAATTCAGATCCAACAGTCATTTAGAGTCAAAAGATTAAATATTAAAATTTCATCCATATTGACCATTTTGGGATCGTTCGACAGGTCTCTGGAGTCATCGTTTTTCATCCGAAAATGGATTTTTTGGACTGTACCAAAAATGATTTAAAATGTCAATTGGATAGTGCCTCATGTTGAATAACCTCTTTTTAAACCCTCACAGTGACGAAAATTGCCATTTTTACAGAGTTTTGCTTACTCAAAAGCTTCAATTTTGACCCGTTTCAGGCTCAGAAATGACTTTAAACACACTTATTTTAGTTGACAAAGTCACAATTCACATTCAACAGTCATTTAGAGTCAAAAGACTAAATGTTAAAATTTCATCATTATAGACCATTTTGGGAACGTTCGACAGGTCCGGAGTCATTATTTTTCATCCGAAAATTGATTTTTTGGACTGTACCAAAAATGATTCAAAATGTCAATTGGATCATGCCTCATGTTGAATAACCACTTTTGAAACCCTCACAGTGACCAAAATTGCCATTTTTACAGAGTTTTGCTTACTCAAAAGCTTCAATTTTGACCCGTTTCAGGCACAGAAATGACTTTAAACACACTTATTTTAGTTGACAAAGTCATAATTCACATCCAACAGTCATTTAGAGTCAAAAGATTAAATGTAAAAATTTCATCCATATTGACCATTTTGGGATCGTTCGACAGGTCCGGAGTCATCGTTTTTCATCCAAAAATGGATTTTTAGGACTGTACCAAAAATGATTTAAAATGTCAATTGGATCGTGCCTCATGTTGAATAACCTCTTTTTAAACCCTCACAGTGACCAAAATTGCCATTTTTACAGAGTTTTGCTTACTCAAAAGCTTCAATTTTGACCCGTTTCAGGCTCAGAAATGACTTTAAACACACTTATTTTAGTTGACAAAGTCACAATTCACATTCAACAGTCATTTAGAGTCAATAGACTAAATGTTAAAATTTCATCATTATAGACCATTTTGGGAACGTTCGACAGGTCCGGAGTCATTGTTTTTCATCCGAACATTGATTTTTTGGACTGTACCAAAAATGATTCCAAATGTCAATTGGATCATGCCTCATGTTGAATAACCACTTTTTAAACCCTCACAGTGACCAAAATTGCCATTTTTTACAGAGTTTTGCTTACTCAAAAGCTTCAATTTTGACCCATTTCAGGCACAGAAATGACTTTCAACACGCTTATTTTAATTGACAAAGTCATAATTCACATTCAACAGTCATTTAGAGTCAAAAGATTAAATGTAAAAATGTCATCATTATAGACCATTTTGGGAAGGTTCGACAGGTCCGGAGTCATCGTTTTTCATCCGAAAATGGATTTTTTGGACTGTACCAAAAATGATTCAAAATGTCAATTGGATCATGCCTCATGTTGAATAACCACTTTTGAAACCCTCACAGTGACCAAAATTGCCATTTTTACAGAGTTTTGCTTACTCAAAAGCTTCAATTTTGACCCGTTTCAGGCACAGAAATGACTTTAAACACACTTATTTTAGTTGACAAAGTCATAATTCACATCCAACAGTCATTTAGAGTCAAAAGATTAAATGTTAAAATTTCATCCATATTGACCATTTTGGGATCGTTCGACAGGTCGGAGTCATCGTTTTTCATCCAAAAATGGAATTTTTGGACTGTACCAAAAATGATTCAAAATGTCAATTGGATCATGCCTCATGTTGAATAACCACTTTTTAAACCCTCACGGTGACCAAAATTGCCATTTTGACAGAGTTTTGCTTACTCAAAAGCTTCAATTTTGACCTGTTTCAGGCACAGAAATGACTTTAAACACACTTATTTTAGTTGACAAAGTCATAATTCACATCCAACAGTCATTTAGAGTCAAAAGATTAAATGTTAAAATTTCATCCATATTGACCATTTTGGGATCGTTCGACAGGTCCGGAGTCATCGTTTTTCCTCCGAAAATTGATTTTTTGGACTGTACCAAAAATGATTCAAAATGTCAATTGGATCGTGCCTCATGTTGAATAACCACTTTTTAAACCCTCACAGTGACCAAAATTGCCATTTTTTACAGAGTTTTGCTTACTCAAAAGCTTCAATTTTGACCCGTATCAGGCTCAGAAATGACTTTCAACACACTTATTTTAGTTGACAAAGTCATAATTCACATTCAACAGTCATTTAGAGTCAAAAGATTAAATGTTAAAATTTCATCATTATAGACCATTTTGGGATCGTTCGACAGGTCCGGAGTCATCTTTCTTCATCCGAAAATTGATTTTTTGGACTGTACCAAAAATGATTCAAAATGTCAATTGGATCGTGCCTCATGTTGAATAACCACTTTTTAAACCCTCACAGTGACCAAAATTGCCATTTTTTACAGAGTTTTGCTTACCCAAAAGCTTCAATTTTGACCCGTTTCAGGCTCAGAAATGACTTTCAACACACTTATTTTAGTTGACAAAGTCACAATTCACATTCAACAGTCATTTAGAGTCAAAAGACTAAATGGTAAAATTTCCTCATTATAGACCATTTTGGGAACGTTCGACAGGTCCGGCCGGAGTCATTGTTTTTCATCCGAACATTGATTTTTTGGACTGTACCAAAAATGATTCAAAATGTCAATTGGATCATGCCTCATGTTGAATAACCTCTTTTGAAACCCTCACAGTGACCAAAATTGCCATTTTTACAGAGTTTTGCTTACCCAAAAGCTTCAATTTTGACCCGTTTCAGGCTCAGAAATGACTTTCAACACACTTATTTTAGTTGACATAGTCATAATTCACATTCAACAGTCATTTAGAGTCAAAAGATTAAATGTTAAAATGTCATCATTATAGACCATTTTGGGAACGTTCGACAGGTCCGGAGTCATCGTTTTTCATCCGAAAGTGGATTTTTTGGACTGTACCAAAAATGATTTAAAATGTCAATTGGATCGTGCCTCATGTTGAATAACAACTATTTAAACCCTCACAGTGACCAAAATTGCCATTTTTACAGAGTTTTGCTTACTCAAAAGCTTCAATTTTGACCCGTTTCAGGCACAGAAATGACTTTAAACACACTTATTCTAGTTGACAAAGTCATAATTCAGATCCAACAGTCATTTAGAGTCAAAAGATTAAATGTTAAAATTTCATCCATATTGACCATTTTGGGATCGTTCGACAGGTCTCTGGAGTCATCGTTTTTCATCCGAAAATGGATTTTTTGGACTGTACCAAAAATGATTTAAAATGTCAATTGGATCGTGCCTCATGTTGAATAACCTCTTTTTAAACCCTCACAGTGACCAAAATTGCCATTTTTACAGAGTTTTGCTTACTCAAAAGCTTCAATTTTCACCCGTTTCAGGCTCAGAAATGACTTTAAACACACTTACTTTAGTTGACAAAGTCACAATTCACATTCAACAGTCATTTAGAGTCAAAAGACTAAATGTTAAAATTTCATCATTATAGACCATTTTGGGAACGTTCGACAGGTCCGGAGTCATTGTTTTTCATCCGAAAGTGGATTTTTTGGACTGTACCAAAAATGATTCCAAATGTCAATTGGATCGTGCCTCATGTTGAATAACCATTTTTTAAACCCTCACAGTGACCAAAATTGCCATTTTTAAAGAGTTTTGCATACTCAGAAGCTTCAATTTTGACCAATTTCAGGCACAGAAATGACTTTAAACACATTTATTTTTGTTGAAAAAGTAATAATTCACATCCAACAGTAATTTACATCCAAAAGATTAAATGTTAAAATTTCATCGAAATTGACCATTTTGGGAACGTTCGACAGCTCCGCGGTCATCGTTTTTCGTCCGAAAATTGATTTTTTGGACTGTACCAAAAATGATTCCAAATGTCAATTGGATCGTGCCTCATGTTGAATAACCATTTTTTAAACCCTCACAGTGACCAAAATTGCCATTTTTAAAGAGTTTTGCATACTCAGAAGCTTCAATTTTGACCAATTTCAGGCACAGGAATGACTTTAAACACATTTATTTTAGTTGAGAAAGTAATATTTCACATCTAACAGTAATTTACAGGCAAAAGATTAAATTTTAAAATTTCATCGAAATTGACCATTTTGGGAACGTTCGACAGCTCCGCGGTCATCGTTTTTTGTCAGAAAATTGATTTTTTGGACTGTACCAAAAATGATTCCAAATGTCAATTGGACCGTGCCTCATGTTGAATAACCACTTTTTAAACCCTCACAGTGACCAAAATTGCCATTTTTACAGAGTTTTGCATACTCAGAAGCTTCAATTTTGACCAATTTCAGGCACAGGAATGACTTTAAACACATTTATTTTAGTTGAGAAAGTAATATTTCACATCTAACAGTAATTTACAGGCAAAAGATTACATTTTAAAATTTCATCGAAATTGACCATTTTGGGAATGTTCGACAGCTCCGCGGTCATCGTTTTTCGTCAGAAAATAGATTTTTTGGACTGTACCAAAAATGATTCTAAATGTCAATTGGATCGTGCCTCATGTTGAATAACCACTTTTTAAACCCTCACAGTGCCCAAAATTACCATTTTTACAGAGTTTTGCATACTCAGAAGCTTCAATTTTGACCAATTTCAGGCACAGAAATGACTTTAAACACATTTATTTTAGTTGAAAAAGTAATAATTCACATCCAACAGTAATTTACAGCCAAAAGATTAAATGTTAAAATTTCATCGAAATTGACCATTTTGGGAAGGTTCGACAGCTCCGCGGTCATCGTTTTTCGTCCGAGAATTAATTTTTTGGACTGTACCAAAAATGATTCCAAATGTCAATTGGACCGTGCCTCATGTTGAATAACCACTTTTTAAACCCTCACAGTGACCAAAATTGCCATTTTTACAGAGTTTTGCATACTCAGAAGCTTCAATTTTGACCAATTTCAGGCACAGAAATGACTTTAAACACATTTATTTTAGTTGAAAAAGTAATAATTCACATCCAACAGTAATTTACAGCCAAAAGATTAAATGTTAAAATTTCATCGAAATTGACCATTTTGGGAACGTTCGACAGCTCCGCGGTCATTGTTTTTCGTCCGAAAATTGATTTTTTGGACTGTACCAAAAATGATTCCAAATGTCAATTGGACCGTGCCTCATGTTGAATAACCACTTTTTAAACCCTCACAGTGACCAAAATTGCCATTTTTACAGAGTTTTGCATACTCAGAAGCTTCAATTTTGACCAATTTCAGGCACAGAAATGACTTTAAACACTTTTATTTTAGTTCAAAAAGTAATAATTCACATCCAACAGTAATTTACAGCCAAAAGATTAAATGATAAAATTTCATCGAAATTGACCATTTTGCGAACGTTCGACAGCTCCGCGGTCATCATTTTTCGTCAGAAAATTTATTTTTTGGACTGTACCAAAAATGATTCAAAATGTCAATTGGATCATGCCTCATGTTGAATAACCACTTTTTAAACCCTCACAGTGCCCAAAATTGCCATTTTTACAGAGTTTTGCTTACTTAGAAGCTTCAATTTTGACCAATTTCAGGCACAGAAATGACTTTAAACACATTTATTTTAGTTGAAAAAGTAATAATTCACATCCAACAGTAATTTACAGCCAAAAGATTAAATGTTAAAATTTCATCGAAATTGACCATTTTGGGAACGTTCGACAGCTCCGCGGTCATCGTTTTTCGTCCGAAAATTGATTTTTTTGGACTGTACCAAAAATGATTCCAAATGTCAATTGGACCGTGCCTCATGTTGAATAACCACTTTTTAAACCCTCACAGTGACCAAAATTGCCATTTTTACAGAGTTTTGCATACTCAGAAGCTTCAATTTTGACCAATTTCAGGAACAGGAATGACTTTAAACACATTTGTTTTAGTTGAGAAAGTAATATTTCACATCTAACAGTAATTTACAGGCAAAAGATTTCATTTTAAAATTTCATCGAAATTGACCATTTTGGGAATGTTCGACAGCTCCGCGGTCATCGTTTTTCGTCAGAAAATAGATTTTTTGGACTGTACCAAAAATGATTCTAAATGTCAATTGGATCGTGCCTCATGTTGAATAACCACTTTTTAAACCCTCACAGTGCCCAAAATTGCCATTTTTACAGAGTTTTGCATACTCAGAAGCTTCAATTTTGACCAATTTCAGGCACAGAAATGACTTTAAACACATTTATTTTAGTTGAAAAAGTGATAATTCACATCCAACAGTAATTTACAGCCAAAAGATTAAATGTTAAAATTTCATCGAAATTGACCATTTTGGGAACGTTCGACAGCTCCGCGGTCATCGTTTTTCGTCCGAAAATTGATTTTTTGGACTGTACCAAAAATGATTCCAAATGTCAATTGGACCGTGCCTCATGTTGAATAACCACTTTTTAAACCCTCACAGTGACTAAATTGCCATTTTTCTACAGAGTTTTGCATACTCAGAAGCTTAAATTTTGACCAATTTCAGGCACAGAAATGACTTTAAACACATTTATTTTAGTTGAAAAAGTAATAATTCATATCCAACAGTAATTTACAGCCAAAAGATTAAATGTTAAAATTTCATCGAAATTGACCATTTTGGGAACGTTCGACAGCTCCGCGGTCATCGTTTTTCGTCCGAAAATTGATTTTTTGGACTGTACCAAAAATGATTCCAAATGTCAATTGGACCGTGCCTCATGTTGAATAGCCACTTTTTAAACCCTCACAGTGACCAAAATTGCCATTTTTACAGAGTTTTGCATACTCAGAAGCTTCAATTTTGACCAATTTCAGGCACAGGAATGACTTTAAACACATTTATTTTAGTTGAAAAAGTAATAATTCACATCCAACAGTAATTTACAGCCAAAAGAATAAATGTTAAAATTTCATCGAAATTGACCATTTTGGGAACTTTCGACAGCTCCGCGGTCATCGTTTTTCGTCCGAAAATTAATTTTTTGGACTGTAGCAAAAATGATTCCAAATGTCAATTGGATCGTGCCTCATGTTGAATAACCACTTTTTAAACCCTCACAGTGACCAAAATTGCCATTTTTACAGAGTTTTGCATACTCAGAAGCTTCAATTTTGACCAATTTCAGGCACAGAAATGACTTTAAACACTTTTATTTTAGTTGAAAAAGTAATAATTCACATCCAACAGTAATTTACAGCCAAAAGATTAAATGATAAAATTTCATCGAAATTGACCATTTTGCGAACGTTCGACAGCTCCGCGGTCATCGTTTTTCATCAGAAAATTGATTTTTTGGACTGTACCAAAAATGATTCAAAATGTCAATTGGATCATGCCTCATGTTGAATAACCACTTTTTAAACCCTCACAGTGCCCAAAATTGCCATTTTTACAGAGTTTTGCTTACTTAGAAGCTTCAATTTTGACCAATTTCAGGCACAGAAATGACTTTAAACACATTTATTTTAGTTGAAAAAGTAATAATTCACATCCAACAGTAATTTACAGCCAAAAGATTAAATGTTAAAATTTCATCGAAATTGACCATTTTGGGAACGTTCGACAGCTCCGCGGTCATCGTTTTTTGTCTGAAAATTGATTTTTTGGACTGTACCAAAAATGATTCCAAATGTCAATTGGACCGTGCCTCATGTTGAATAACCACTTTTTAAACCCTTGCAGTGCCCAAAATGGCCATTTTTACAGAGTTTTGCTTACTCAGAAGCTTCAATTTTGACCAATTTCAGGCACAGGAATGACTTTAAACACATTTATTTTAGTTGAGAAAGTAATATTTCACATCTAACAGTAATTTACAGGCAAAAGATTAAATTTTAAAATTTCATCGAAATTGACCATTTTGGGAATGTTCGACAGCTCCGCGGTCATCGTTTTTCGTCAGAAAATAGATTTTTTGGACTGTACCAAAAATGATTCTAAATGTCAATTGGATCGTGCCTCATGTTGAATAACCACTTTTTAAACCCTCACAGTGCCCAAAATTGCCATTTTTACAGAGTTTTGCATACTCAGAAGCTTCAATTTTGACCAATTTCAGGCACAGAAATGACTTTAAACACATTTATTTTAGTTGAAAAAGTGATAATTCACATCCAACAGTAATTTACAGCCAAAAGATTAAATGTTAAAATTTCATCGAAATTGACCATTTTGGGAACGTTCGACAGCTCCGCGGTCATCGTTTTTCGTCCGAAAATTGATTTTTTGGACTGTACAAAAAATGATTCCAAATGTCAATTGGACCGTGCCTCATGTTGAATAACCACTTTTTAAACCCTCACAGTGACCAAAATTGCCATTTTTCTACAGAGTTTTGCATACTCAGAAGCTTAAATTTTGACCAATTTCAGGCACAGAGATGACTTTAAACACATTTATTTTAGTTGAAAAAGTAATAATTCATATCCAACAGTAATTTACAGCCAAAAGATTAAATGTTAAAATTTCATCGAAATTGACCATTTTGGGAACGTTCGACAGCTCCGTGGTCATCGTTTTTCGTCCGAAAATTGATTTTTTGGACTGTACCAAAAATGATTCCAAATGTCAATTGGACCGTGCCTCATGTTGAATAACCACTTTTTAAACCCTCACAGTGACCAAAATTGCCATTTTTACAGAGTTTTGCATACTCAGAAGCTTCAATTTTGACCAATTTCAGGCACAGGAATGACTTTAAACACATTTATTTTAGTTGAAAAAGTAATAATTCACATCCAACAGTAATTTACAGCCAAAAGAATAAATGTTAAAATTTCATCGAAATTGACCATTTTGGGAACTTTCGACAGCTCCGCAGTCATCGTTTTTCGTCCGAAAATTAATTTTTTGGACTGTAGCAAAAATGATTCCAAATGTCAATTGGATCGTGCCTCATGTTGAATAACCACTTTTTAAACCCTCACAGTGACCAAAATTGCCATTTTTACAGAGTTTTGCATACTCAGAAGCTTCAATTTTGACCAATTTCAGGCACAGAAATGACTTTAAACACTTTTATTTTAGTTGAAAAAGTAATAATTCACATCCAACAGTAATTTACAGCCAAAAGATTAAATGATAAAATTTCATCGAAATTGACCATTTTGCGAACGTTCGACAGCTCCGCGGTCATCGTTTTTCGTCAGAAAATTGATTTTTTGGACTGTACCAAAAATGATTCAAAATGTCAATTGGATCATGCCTCATGTTGAATAACCACTTTTTAAACCCTCACAGTGCCCAAAATTGCCATTTTTACAGAGTTTTGCTTACTTAGAAGCTTCAATTTTGACCAATTTCAGGCACAGAAATGACTTTAAACACATTTATTTTAGTTGAAAAAGTAATAATTCACATCCAACAGTAATTTACAGCCAAAAGATTAAATGTTAAAATTTCATCGAAATTGACCATTTTGGGAACGTTCGACAGCTCCGCGGTCATCGTTTTTTGTCTGAAAATTGATTTTTTGGACTGTACCAAAAATGATTCCAAATGTCAATTGGACCGTGCCTCATGTTGAATAACCACTTTTTAAACCCTTGCAGTGCCCAAAATGGCCATTTTTACAGAGTTTTGCTTACTCAGAAGCTTCAATTTTGACCAATTTCAGGCACAGGAATGACTTTAAACACATTTATTTTAGTTGAGAAAGTAATATTTCACATCTAACAGTAATTTACAGGCAAAAGATTAAATTTTAAAATTTCATCGAAATTGACCATTTTGGGAATGTTCGACAGCTCCGCGGTCATCGTTTTTCGTCAGAAAATAGATTTTTTGGACTGTACCAAAAATGATTCTAAATGTCAATTGGATCGTGCCTCATGTTGAATAACCACTTTTTAAACCCTCACAGTGCCCAAAATTGCCATTTTTACAGAGTTTTGCATACTCAGAAGCTTCAATTTTGACCAATTTCAGGCACAGAAATGACTTTAAACACATTTATTTTAGTTGAAAAAGTAATAATTCACATCCAACAGTAATTTACAGCCAAAAGATTAAATGTTAAAATTTCATCGAAATTGACCATTTTGGGAACGTTCGACAGCTCCGCGGTCATCGTTTTTCGTCCGAAAATTAATTTTTTGGACTGTACCAAAAATGATTCCAAATGTCAATTGGACCGTGCCTCATGTTGAATAACCACTTTTTAAACCCTCACAGTGACCAAAATTGCCATTTTTACAGAGTTTTGCATACTCAGAAGCTTCAATTTTGACCAATTTCAGGCACAGAAATGACTTCAAACACATTTATTTTAGTTGAAAAAGTAATAATTCACATCCAACAGTAATATACAGCCAAAAGAATAAATGTTAACATTTCATCGAAATTGACCATTTTGGGAACTTTCGACAGCTCCGCGGTCATCGTTTTTCGTCCGAAAATTAAGTTTTTGGACTGTAGCAAAAATGATTCCAAATGTCAATTGGATCGTGCCTCATGTTGAATAACCACTTTTTAAACCCTCGCAGTGCCCAAAATGGGCATTTTTACAGAGTTTTGCTTACTCAGAAGCTTCAATTTTGACCAATTTCAGGCACAGGAATGACTTTAAACACATTTATTTTAGTTGAGAAAGTAATATTTCACATCTAACAGTAATTTACAGGCAAAAGATTACATTTTAAAATTTCATCGAAATTGACAATTTTGGGAATGTTCGACAGCTCCGTGGTCATCGTTTTTCGTCAGAAAATAGATTTTTTGGACTGTACCAAAAATGATTCTAAATGTCAATTGGATCGTGCCTCATGTTGAATAACCACTTTTTAAACCCTCACAGTGCCCAAAATTACCATTTTTACAGAGTTTTGCACCACTTTTTAAACCCTCACAGTGACCAAAATTGCCATTTTTACAGAGTTTTGCATACTCAGAAGCTTCAATTTTGACCAATTTCAGGCACAGAAATGACTTTAAACACTTTTATTTTAGTTGAAAAAGTAATAATTCACATCCAACAGTAATTTACAGCCAAAAGATTAAATGATAAAATTTCATCGAAATTGACCATTTTGCGTTCGACAGCTCCGCGGTCATCGTTTTTCGTCAGAAAATTTATTTTTTGGACTGTACCAAAAATGATTCTAAATGTCAATTGGATCGTGCCTCATGTTGAATAACCACTTTTTAAACCCTCACAGTGCCCAAAATTACCATTTTTACAGAGTTTTGCACCACTTTTTAAACCCTCACAGTGACCAAAATTGCCATTTTTACAGAGTTTTGCATACTCAGAAGCTTCAATTTTGACCAATTTCAGGCACAGAAATGACTTCAAACAAATTTATTTTAGTTGAAAAAGTAATAATTCACATCCAACAGTAATATACAGCCAAAAGAATAAATGTTAACATTTCATCGAAATTGACCATTTTGGGAACTTTCGACAGCTCCGCGGTCATCATTTTTCGTCCGAAAATTAAGTTTTTGGACTGTAGCAAAAATGATTCCAATTGTCAATTGGATCGTGCCTCATGTTGAATAACCACTTTTTAAACCCTCGCAGTGCCCAAATTTGCCATTTTTACAGAGTTTTGCTTACTTAGAAGCTTCAATTTTGACCAATTTCAGGCACAGAAATGACTTTAAACACATTTATTTTAGTTGAAAAAGTAATAATTCACATCCAACAGTAATTTACAGCCAAAAGAATAAATGTTAAAATTTCATCGAAATTGACCATTTTGGGAACTTTCGACAGCTCCGCGGTCATCGTTTTTCGTCCGAAAATTAATTTTTTGGACTGTAGCAAAAATGATTCCAAATGTCAATTGGATTGTGCCTCATGTTGAATAACCACTTTTTAAACCCTCACAGTGACCAAAATTGCCATTTTTACAGAGTTTTGCATACTCAGAAGCTTCAATTTTGACCAATTTCAGGCACAGAAATGACTTTAAACACTTTTATTTTAGTTGAAAAAGTAATAATTCACATCCAACAGTAATTTACAGCCAAAAGATTAAATGATAAAATTTCATCGAAATTGACCATTTTGCGAACGTTCGACAGCTCCGCGGTCATCGTTTTTCGTCAGAAAATTGATTTTTTGGACTGTACCAAAAATGATTCAAAATGTCAATTGGATCATGCCTCATGTTGAATAACCACTTTTTAAACCCTCACAGTGCCCAAAATTGCCATTTTTACAGAGTTTTGCTTACTTAGAAGCTTCAATTTTGACCAATTTCAGGCACAGAAATGACTTTAAACACATTTATTTTAGTTGAAAAAGTAATATTTCACATCCAACAGTAATTTACAGCCAAAAGATTAAATGTTAAAATTTCATCGAAATTGACCATTTTGGGAACGTTCGACAGCTCCGCGGTCATCGTTTTTTGTCTGAAAATTGATTTTTTGGACTGTACCAAAAATGATTCCAAATGTCAATTGGACCGTGCCTCATGTTGAATAACCACTTTTTAAACCCTTGCAGTGCCCAAAATGGCCATTTTTACAGAGTTTTGCTTACTCAGAAGCTTCAATTTTGACCAATTTCAGGCACAGGAATGACTTTAAACACATTTATTTTAGTTGAGAAAGTAATATTTCACATCTAACAGTAATTTACAGGCAAAAGATTACATTTTAAAATTTCATCGAAATTGACCATTTTGGGAATGTTCGACAGCTCCGCGGTCATCGTTTTTCGTCAGAAAAAAGATTTTTTGGACTGTACCAAAAATGATTCTAAATGTCAAATGGATCGTGCCTCATGTTGAATAACCACTTTTTAAACCCTCACAGTGCCCAAAATTGCCATTTTTACAGAGTTTTGCATACTCAGAAGCTTCAATTTTGACCAATTTCAGGCACAGAAATGACTTTAAACACATTTATTTTAGTTGAAAAAGTAATAATTCACATCCAACAGTAATTTACAGCCAAAAGATTAAATGTTAAAATTTCATCGAAATTGACCATTTTGGGAACGTTCGACAGCTCCGCGGTCATCGTTTTTCGTCCGAAAATTAATTTTTTGGACTGTACCAAAAATGATTCCAAATGTCAATTGGACCGTGCCTCATGTTGAATAACCACTTTTTAAACCCTCACAGTGACCAAAATTGCCATTTTTACAGAGTTTTGCATACTCAGAAGCTTCAATTTTGACCAATTTCAGGCACAGAAATGACTTCAAACAAATTTATTTTAGTTGAAAAAGTAATAATTCACATCCAACAGTAATATACAGCCAAAAGAATAAATGTTAACATTTCATCGAAATTGACCATTTTGGGAACTTTCGACAGCTCCGCGGTCATCATTTTTCGTCCGAAAATTAAGTTTTTGGACTGTAGCAAAAATGATTCCAATTGTCAATTGGATCGTGCCTCATGTTGAATAACCACTTTTTAAACCCTCGCAGTGCCCAAATTTGCCATTTTTACAGAGTTTTGCTTACTTAGAAGCTTCAATTTTGACCAATTTCAGGCACAGAAATGACTTTAAACACATTTATTTTAGTTGAAAAAGTAATAATTCACATCCAACAGTAATTTACAGCCAAAAGAATAAATGTTAAAATTTCATCGAAATTGACCATTTTGGGAACTTTCGACAGCTCCGCGGTCATCGTTTTTCGTCCGAAAATTAATTTTTTGGACTGTAGCAAAAATGATTCCAAATGTCAATTGGATTGTGCCTCATGTTGAATAACCACTTTTTAAACCCTCACAGTGACCAAAATTGCCATTTTTACAGAGTTTTGCATACTCAGAAGCTTCAATTTTGACCAATTTCAGGCACAGAAATGACTTTAAACACTTTTATTTTAGTTGAAAAAGTAATAATTCACATCCAACAGTAATTTACAGCCAAAAGATTAAATGATAAAATTTCATCGAAATTGACCATTTTGCGAACGTTCGACAGCTCCGCGGTCATCGTTTTTCGTCAGAAAATTGATTTTTTGGACTGTACCAAAAATGATTCAAAATGTCAATTGGATCATGCCTCATGTTGAATAACCACTTTTTAAACCCTCACAGTGCCCAAAATTGCCATTTTTACAGAGTTTTGCTTACTTAGAAGCTTCAATTTTGACCAATTTCAGGCACAGAAATGACTTTAAACACATTTATTTTAGTTGAAAAAGTAATATTTCACATCCAACAGTAATTTACAGCCAAAAGATTAAATGTTAAAATTTCATCGAAATTGACCATTTTGGGAACGTTCGACAGCTCCGCGGTCATCGTTTTTTGTCTGAAAATTGATTTTTTGGACTGTACCAAAAATGATTCCAAATGTCAATTGGACCGTGCCTCATGTTGAATAACCACTTTTTAAACCCTTGCAGTGCCCAAAATGGCCATTTTTACAGAGTTTTGCTTACTCAGAAGCTTCAATTTTGACCAATTTCAGGCACAGGAATGACTTTAAACACATTTATTTTAGTTGAGAAAGTAATATTTCACATCTAACAGTAATTTACAGGCAAAAGATTAAATTTTAAAATTTCATCGAAATTGACCATTTTGGGAATGTTCGACAGCTCCGCGGTCATCGTTTTTCGTCAGAAAATAGATTTTTTGGACTGTACCAAAAATGATTCTAAATGTCAATTGGATCGTGCCTCATGTTGAATAACCACTTTTTAAACCCTCACAGTGCCCAAAATTGCCATTTTTACAGAGTTTTGCATACTCAGAAGCTTCAATTTTGACCAATTTCAGGCACAGAAATGACTTTAAACACATTTATTTTAGTTGAAAAAGTGATAATTCACATCCAACAGTAATTTACAGCCAAAAGATTAAATGTTAAAATTTCATCGAAATTGACCATTTTGGGAACGTTCGACAGCTCCGCGGTCATCGTTTTTCGTCCGAAAATTGATTTTTTGGACTGTACCAAAAATGATTCCAAATGTCAATTGGACCGTGCCTCATGTTGAATAACCACTTTTTAAACCCTCACAGTGACCAAAATTGCCATTTTTACAGAGTTTTGCATACTCAGAAGCTTCAATTTTGACCAATTTCAGGCACAGGAATGACTTTAAACACATTTATTTTAGTTGAAAATGTAATAATTCACATCCAACAGTAATTTACAGCCAAAAGAATGAATGTTAAAATTTCATCGAAATTGACCATTTTGGGAACTTTCGACAGCTCCGCGGTCATCGTTTTTCGTCCGAAAATTAATTTTTTGGACTGTAGCAAAAATGATTCCAAATGTCAATTGGACCGTGCCTCATGTTGAATAACCACTTTTTAAACCCTCACAGTGACCAAAATTGCCATTTTTACAGAGTTTTGCATACTCAGAAGCTTCAATTTTGACCAATTTCAGGCACAGGAATGACTTTAAACACATTTATTTTAGTTGAGAAAGTAATATTTCACATCTAACAGTAATTTGCAGGCAAAAGATTACATTTTAAAATTTCATCGAAATTGACCATTTTGGGAATGTTCGACAGCTCCGCGGTCATCGTTTTTCGTCAGAAAATAGATTTTTTGGACTGTACCAAAAATGATTCTAAATGTCAATTGGATCGTGCCTCATGTTGAATAACCACTTTTTAAACCCTCACAGTGCCCAAAATTGCCATTTTTACAGAGTTTTGCATACTCAGAAGCTTCAATTTTGACCAATTTCAGGCACAGAAATGACTTTAAACACATTTATTTTAGTTGAAAAAGTAATAATTCACATCCAACAGTAATTTACAGCCAAAAGAATAAATGTTAAAATTTCATCGAAATTGACCATTTTGGGAACTTTCGACAGCTCCGCGGTCATCGTTTTTCGTCCGAAAATTAATTTTTTGGACTGTAGCAAAAATGATTCCAAATGTCAATTGGATCGTGCCTCATGTTGAATAACCACTTTTTAAACCCTCACAGTGACCAAAATTGCCATTTTTACAGAGTTTTGCATACTCAGAAGCTTCAATTTTGACCAATTTCAGGCACAGAAATGACTTTAAACACTTTTATTTTAGTTGAAAAAGTAATAATTCACATCCAACAGTAATTTACAGCCAAAAGATTAAATGATAAAATTTCATCGAAATTTACCATTTTGCGAACGTTCGACAGCTCCGCGGTCATCGTTTTTCGTCAGAAAATTGATTTTTTGGACTGTACCAAAAATGATTCAAAATGTCAATTGGATCATGCCTCATGTTGAATAACCACTTTTTAAACCCTCACAGTGCCCAAAATTGCCATTTTTACAGAGTTTTGCTTACTTAGAAGCTTCAATTTTGACCAATTTCAGGCACAGAAATGACTTTAAACACATTTATTTTAGTTGAAAAAGTAATAATTCACATCCAACAATAATTTACAGCCAAAAGATTAAATGTTAAAATTTCATCGAAATTGACCATTTTGGGAACGTTCGACAGCTCCGCGGTCATCGTTTTTTGTCTGAAAATTGATTTTTTGGACTGTACCAAAAATGATTCCAAATGTCAATTGGACCGTGCCTCATGTTGAATAACCACTTTTTAAACCCTTGCAGTGCCCAAAATGGCCATTTTTACAGAGTTTTGCTTACTCAGAAGCTTCAATTTTGACCAATTTCAGGCACAGGAATGACTTTAAACACATTTATTTTAGTTGAGAAAGTAATATTTCACATCTAACAGTAATTTACAGGCAAAAGATTAAATTTTAAAATTTCATCGAAATTGACCATTTTGGGAATGTTCGACAGCTCCGCGGTCATCGTTTTTCGTCAGAAAATAGATTTTTTGGACTGTACCAAAAATGATTCTAAATGTCAATTGGATCGTGCCTCATGTTGAATAACCACTTTTTAAACCCTCACAGTGCCCAAAATTGCCATTTTTACAGAGTTTTGCATACTCAGAAGCTTCAATTTTGACCAATTTCAGGCACAGAAATGACTTTAAACACATTTATTTTAGTTGAAAAAGTGATAATTCACATCCAACAGTAATTTACAGCCAAAAGATTAAATGTTAAAATTTCATCGAAATTGACCATTTTGGGAACGTTCGACAGCTCCGCGGTCATCGTTTTTCGTCCGAAAATTGATTTTTTGGACTGTACCAAAAATGATTCCAAATGTCAATTGGACCGTGCCTCATGTTGAATAACCACTTTTTGAACCCTCACAGTGACCAAAATTGCCATTTTTCTACAGAGTTTTGCATACTCAGAAGCTTAAATTTTGACCAATTTCAGGCACAGAAATGACTTTAAACACATTTATTTTAGTTGAAAAAGTAATAATTCATATCCAACAGTAATTTACAGCCAAAAGATTAAATGTTAAAATTTCATCGAAATTGACCATTTTGGGAACGTTCGACAGCTCCGCGGTCATCGTTTTTCGTCCGAAAATTGATTTTTCGGACTGTACCAAAAATGATTCCAAATGTCAATTGGACCGTGCCTCATGTTGAATAACCACTTTTTAAACCCTCACAGTGACCAAAATTGCCATTTTTACAGAGTTTTGCATACTCAGAAGCTTCAATTTTGACCAATTTCAGGCACAGGAATGACTTTAAACACATTTATTTTAGTTGAAAAAGTAATAATTCACATCCAACAGTAATTTACAGCCAAAAGAATAAATGTTAAAATTTCATCGAAATTGACCATTTTGGGAACTTTCGACAGCTCCGCGGTCATCGTTTTTCGTCCGAAAATTAATTTTTTGGACTGTAGCAAAAATGATTCCAAATGTCAATTGGATCGTGCCTCATGTTGAATAACCACTTTTTAAACCCTCACAGTGACCAAAATTGCCATTTTTACAGAGTTTTGCATACTCAGAAGCTTCAATTTTGACCAATTTCAGGCACAGAAATGACTTTAAACACTTTTATTTTAGTTGAAAAAGTAATAATTCACATCCAACAGTAATTTACAGCCAAAAGACTAAATGATAAAATTTCATCGAAATTGACCATTTTGCGAACGTTCGACAGCTCCGCGGTCATCGTTTTTCGTCAGAAAATTGATTTTTTGGACTGTACCAAAAATGATTCAAAATGTCAATTGGATCATGCCTCATGTTGAATAACCACTTTTTAAACCCTCACAGTGCCCAAAACTGCCATTTTTACAGAGTTTTGCTTACTTAGAAGCTTCAATTTTGACCAATTTCAGGCACAGAAATGACTTTAAACACATTTATTTTAGTTGAAAAAGTAATAATTCACATCCAACAGTAATTTACAGCCAAAAGATTAAATGTTAAAATTTCATCGAAATTGACCATTTTGGGAACGTTCGACAGCTCCGCGGTCATCGTTTTTTGTCTGAAAATTGATTTTTTGGACTGTACCAAAAATGATTCCAAATGTCAATTGGACCGTGCCTCATGTTGAATAACCACTTTTTAAACCCTTGCAGTGCCCAAAATGGCCATTTTTACAGAGTTTTGCTTACTCAGAAGCTTCAATTTTGACCAATTTCAGGCACAGGAATGACTTTAAACACATTTATTTTAGTTGAGAAAGTAATATTTCACATCTAACAGTAATTTACAGGCAAAAGATTAAATTTTAAAATTTCATCGAAATTGACCATTTTGGGAATGTTCGACAGCTCCGCGGTCATCGTTTTTCGTCAGAAAATAGATTTTTTGGACTGTACCAAAAATGATTCTAAATGTCAATTGGATCGTGCCTCATGTTGAATAACCACTTTTTAAACCCTCACAGTGCCCAAAATTGCCATTTTTACAGAGTTTTGCATACTCAGAAGCTTCAATTTTGACCAATTTCAGGCACAGAAATGACTTTAAACACATTTATTTTAGTTGAAAAAGTAATAATTCACATCCAACAGTAATTTACAGCCAAAAGATTAAATGTTAAAATTTCATCGAAATTGACCATTTTGGGAACGTTCGACAGCTCCGCGGTCATCGTTTTTCGTCCGAAAATTAATTTTTTGGACTGTACCAAAAATGATTCCAAATGTCAATTGGACCGTGCCTCATGTTGAATAACCACTTTTTAAACCCTCACAGTGACCAAAATTGCCATTTTTACAGAGTTTTGCATACTCAGAAGCTTCAATTTTGACCAATTTCAGGCACAGAAATGACTTTAAACACTTTTATTTTAGTTGAAAAAGTAATAATTCACATCCAACAGTAATTTACAGCCAAAAGATTAAATGTTAAAATTTCATCGAAATTGACCATTTTGGGAACGTTCGACAGCTCCGCGGTCATCGTTTTTCGTCCGAAAATTAATTTTTTGGACTGTAGCAAAAATGATTCCAAATGTCAATTGGATCGTGCCTCATGTTGAATAACCACTTTTTAAACCCTCACAGTGACCAAAATTGCCATTTTTACAGAGTTTTGCATACTCAGAAGCTTCAATTTTGACCAATTTCAGGCACAGAAATGACTTTAAACACTTTTATTTTAGTTGAAAAAGTAATAATTCACATCCAACAGTAATTTACAGCCAAAAGATTAAATGATAAAATTTCATCGAAATTGACCATTTTCCGAACGTTCGACAGCTCCGCGGTCATCGTTTTTCGTCAGAAAATTGATTTTTTGGACTGTACCAAAAATGATTCAAAATGTCAATTGGACCGTGCCTCATGTTGAATAACCACTTTTTAAACCCTTGCAGTGCCCAAAATGGCCATTTTTACAGAGTTTTGCTTACTCAGAAGCTTCAATTTTGACCAATTTCAGGCACAGGAATGACTTTAAACACATTTATTTTAGTTGAGAAAGTAATATTTCACATCTAACAGTAATTTACAGGCAAAAGATTAAATTTTAAAATTTCATCGAAATTGACCATTTTGGGAATGTTCGACAGCTCCGCGGTCATCGTTTTTCGTCAGAAAATAGATTTTTTGGACTGTACCAAAAATGATTCTAAATGTCAATTGGATCGTGCCTCATGTTGAATAACCACTTTTTAAACCCTCACAGTGCCCAAAATTGCCATTTTTACAGAGTTTTGCATACTCAGAAGCTTCAATTTTGACCAATTTCAGGCACAGAAATGACTTTAAACACATTTATTTTAGTTGAAAAAGTAATAATTCACATCCAACAGTAATTTACAGCCAAAAGATTAAATGTTAAAATTTCATCGAAATTGACCATTTTGGGAACGTTCGACAGCTCCGCGGTCATCGTTTTTCGTCCGAAAATTAATTTTTTGGACTGTACCAAAAATGATTCCAAATGTCAATTGGACCGTGCCTCATGTTGAATAACCACTTTTTAAACCCTCACAGTGACCAAAATTGCCATTTTTACAGAGTTTTGCATACTCAGAAGCTTCAATTTTGACCAATTTCAGGCACAGAAATGACTTTAAACACTTTTATTTTAGTTGAAAAAGTAATAATTCACATCCAACAGTAATTTACAGCCAAAAGATTAAATGTTAAAATTTCATCGAAATTGACCATTTTGGGAACGTTCGACAGCTCCGCGGTCATCGTTTTTCGTCCGAAAATTAATTTTTTGGACTCTACCAAAAATGATTCCAAATGTCAATTGGACCGTGCCTCATGTTGAATAACCACTTTTTAAACCCTCACAGTGACCAAAATTGCCATTTTTACAGAGTTTTGCATACTCAGAAGCTTCAATTTTGACCAATTTCAGGCACAGAAATGACTTCAAACACATTTATTTTAGTTGAAAAAGTAATAATTCACATCCAACAGTAATATACAGCCAAAAGAATAAATGTTAACATTTCATCGAAATTGACCATTTTGGGAACTTTCGACAGCTCCGCGGTCATCGTTTTTCGTCCGAAAATTAAGTTTTTGGACTGTAGCAAAAATGATTCCAAATGTCAATTGGATCGTGCCTCATGTTGAATAACCACTTTTTAAACCCTCGCAGTGCCCAAAATGGCCATTTTTACAGAGTTTTGCTTACTCAGAAGCTTCAATTTTGACCAATTTCAGGCACAGGAATGACTTTAAACACATTTATTTTAGTTGAGAAAGTAATATTTCACATCTAACAGTAATTTACAGGCAAAAGATTACATTTTAAAATTTCATTGAAATTGACAATTTTGGGAATGTTCGACAGCTCCGTGGTCATCGTTTTTCGTCAGAAAATAGATTTTTTGGACTGTACCAAAAATGATTCTAAATGTCAATTGGATCGTGCCTCATGTTGAATAACCACTTTTTAAACCCTCACAGTGCCCAAAATTACCATTTTTACAGAGTTTTGCATACTCAGAAGCTTCAATTTTGACCAATTTCAGGCACAGAAATGACTTTAAACACATTTATTTTAGTTGAAAAAGTAATAATTCACATCCAACAGTAATTTACAGCCAAAAGATTAAATGTTAAAATTTCATCGAAATTGACCATTTTGGGAACGTTCGACAGCTCCGCGGTCATCGTTTTTCGTCCGAAAATTAATTTTTTGGACTGTACCAAAAATGATTCCAAATGTCAATTGGACCGTGCCTCATGTTGAATAACCACTTTTTAAACCATCACAGTGACCACAATTGCCATTTTTACAGAGTTTTGCATACTCAGAAGCTTCAATTTTGACCAATTTCAGGCACAGAAATGACTTTAAACACTTTTATTTTAGTTGAAAAAGTAATAATTCACATCCAACAGTAATTTACAGCCAAAAGATTAAATGATAAAATTTCATCGAAATTGACCATTTTGCGAACGTTCGACAGCTCCGCGGTCATCGTTTTTCGTCAGAAAATTTATTTTTTGGACTGTACCAAAAATGATTCAAAATGTCAATTGGATCATGCCTCATGTTGAATAACCACTTTTTAAACCCTCACAGTGCCCAAAATTGCCATTTTTACAGAGTTTTGCTTACTTAGAAGCTTCAATTTTGACCAATTTCAGGCACAGAAATGACTTTAAACACATTTATTTTAGTTGAAAAAGTAATAATTCACATCCAACAGTAATTTACAGCCAAAAGATTAAATGTTAAAATTTCATCGAAATTGACCATTTTGGGAACGTTCGACAGCTCCGCGGTCATCGTTTTTCGTCCGAAAATTGATTTTTTGGACTGTACCAAAAATGCTTCCAAATGTCAATTGGACCGTGCCTCATGTTGAATAACCACTTTTTAAACCCTCACAGTGACCAAAATTGCCATTTTTACAGAGTTTTGCATACTCAGAAGCTTCAATTTTGACCAATTTCAGGCACAGGAATGACTTTAAACACATTTATTTTAGTTGAGAAAGTAATATTTCACATCTAACAGTAATTTACAGGCAAAAGATTACATTTTAAAATTTCATCGAAATTGACCATTTTGGGAATGTTCGACAGCTCCGCGGTCATCGTTTTTCGTCAGAAAATAGATTTTTTGGACTGTACCAAAAATGATTCTAAATGTCAATTGGATCGTGCCTCATGTTGAATAACCACTTTTTAAACCCTCACAGTGCCCAAAATTGCCATTTTTACAGAGTTTTGCATACTCAGAAGCTTCAATTTTGACCAATTTCAGGCACAGAAATGACTTTAAACACATTTATTTTAGTTGAAAAAGTAATAATTCACATCCAACAGTAATTTACAGCCAAAAGATTAAATGTTAAAATTTCATCGAAATTGACCATTTTGGGAACGTTCGACAGCTCCGCGGTCATCGTTTTTCGTCCGAAAATTAATTTTTGGGACTGTACCAAAAATGATTCCAAATGTCAATTGGACCGTGCCTCATGTTGAATAACCACTTTTTAAACCCTCACAGTGACCAAAATTGCCATTTTTACAGAGTTTTGCATACTCAGAAGCTTCAATTTTGAACAATTTCAGGCACAGAAATGACTTCAAACACATTTATTTTAGTTGAAAAAGTAATAATTCACATCCAACAGTAATATACAGCCAAAAGAATAAATGTTAACATTTCATCGAAATTGACCATTTTGGGAACTTTCGACAGCTCGGCGGTCATCATTTTTCGTCCGAAAATTAAGTTTTTGGACTGTAGCAAAAATGATTCCAAATGTCAATTGGATCGTGCCTCATGTTGAATAACCACTTTTTAAACCCTCGCAGTGCCCAAATTTGCCATTTTTACAGAGTTTTGCTTACTTAGAAGCTTCAATTTTGACCAATTTCAGGCACAGAAATGACTTTAAACACATTTATTTTAGTTGAAAAAGTAATAATTCACATCCAACAGTAATTTACAGACAAAAGAATAAATGTTAAAATTTCATCGAAATTGACCATTTTGGGAACTTTCGACAGCTCCGCGGTCATCGTTTTTCGTCCGAAAATTAATTTTTTGGACTGTAGCAAAAATGATTCCAAATGTCAATTGGATCGTGCCTCATGTTGAATAACCACTTTTTAAACCCTCACAGTGACCAAAATTGCCATTTTTACAGAGTTTTGCATACTCAGAAGCTTCAATTTTGACCAATTTCAGGCACAGAAATGACTTTAAACACTTTTATTTTAGTTGAAAAAGTAATAATTCACATCCAACAGTAATTTACAGAAAAAAGATTAAATGATAAAATTTCATCGAAATTGACCATTTTGCGAACGTTCGACAGCTCCGCGGTCATCGTTTTTCGTCAGAAAATTGATTTTTTGGACTGTACCAAAAATGATTCAAAATGTCAATTGGATCATGCCTCATGTTGAATAACCACTTTTTAAACCCTCACAGTGCCCAAAATTGCCATTTTTACAGAGTTTTGCTTACTTAGAAGCTTCAATTTTGACCAATTTCAGGCACAGAAATGACTTTAAACACATTTATTTTAGTTGAAAAAGTAATAATTCACATCCAACAGTAATTTACAGCCAAAAGATTAAATGTTAAAATTTCATCGAAATTGACCATTTTGGGAACGTTCGACAGCTCCGCGGTCATCGTTTTTTGTCTGAAAATTGATTTTTTGGACTGTACCAAAAATGATTCCAAATGTCAATTGGACCGTGCCTCATGTTGAATAACCACTTTTTAAACCCTTGCAGTGCCCAAAATGGCCATTTTTACAGAGTTTTGCTTACTCAGAAGCTTCAATTTTGACCAATTTCAGGCACAGGAATGACTTTAAACACATTTATTTTAGTTGAGAAAGTAATATTTCACATCTAACAGTAATTTACAGGCAAAAGATTAAATTTTAAAATTTCATCGAAATTGACCATTTTGGGAATGTTCGACAGCTCCGCGGTCATCGTTTTTCGTCAGAAAATAGATTTTTTGGACTGTACCAAAAATGATTCTAAATGTCAATTGGATCGTGCCTCATGTTGAATAACCACTTTTTAAACCCTCACAGTGCCCAAAATTGCCATTTTTACAGAGTTTTGCATACTCAGAAGCTTCAATTTTGACCAATTTCAGGCACAGAAATGACTTTAAACACATTTATTTTAGTTGAAAAAGTAATAATTCACATCCAACAGTAATTTACAGCCAAAAGATTAAATGTTAAAATTTCATCGAAATTGACCATTTTGGGAACGTTCGACAGCTCCGCGGTCATCGTTTTTCGTCCGAAAATTAATTTTTTGGACTGTACCAAAAATGATTCCAAATGTCAATTGGACCGTGCCTCATGTTCAATAACCACTTTTTAAACCCTCACAGTGACCAAAATTGCCATTTTTACAGAGTTTTGCATACTCAGAAGCTTCAATTTTGACCAAGTTCAGGCACAGAAATGACTTCAAACACATTTATTTTAGTTGAAAAAGTAATAATTCACATCCAACAGTAATATACAGCCAAAAGAATAAATGTTAACATTTCATCGAAATTGACCATTTTGGGAACTTTCGACAGCTCCGCGGTCATCGTTTTTCGTCCGAAAATTAAGTTTTTGGACTGTAGCAAAAATGATTCCAAATGTCAATTGGATCGTGCCTCATGTTGAATAACCACTTTTTAAACCCTCGCAGTGCCCAAAATGGGCATTTTTACAGAGTTTTGCTTACTCAGAAGCTTCAATTTTGACCAATTTCAGGCACAGGAATGACTTTAAACACATTTATTTTAGTTGAGAAAGTAATATTTCACATCTAACAGTAATTTACAGGCAAAAGATTACATTTTAAAATTTCATCAAAATTGACAATTTTGGGAATGTTCGACAGCTCCGTGGTCATCGTTTTTCGTCAGAAAATAGATTTTTTGGACTGTACCAAAAATGATTCTAAATGTCAATTGGATCGTGCCTCATGTTGAATAACCACTTTTTAAACCCTCACAGTGCCCAAAATTACCATTTTTACAGAGTTTTGCATACTCAGAAGCTTCAATTTTGACTAATTTCAGGCACAGAAATGACTTTAAACACTTTTATTTTAGTTGAAAAAGTAATAATTCACATCCAACAGTAATTTACAGCCAAAAGATTAAATGATAAAATTTCATCGAAATTGACCATTTTGCGAACGTTCGACAGCTCCGCAGTCATCGTTTTTCGTCAGAAAATTTATTTTTTGGACTGTACCAAAAATGATTCAAAATGTCAATTGGATCATGCCTCATGTTGAATAACCACTTTTTAAACCCTCACAGTGCCCAAAATTGCCATTTTTACAGAGTTTTGCTTACTTAGAAGCTTCAATTTTGACCAATTTCAGGCACAGAAATGACTTTAAACACATTTATTTTAGTTGAAAAAGTAATAATTCACATCCAACAATAATTTACAGCCAAAAGATTAAATGTTAAAATTTCATCGAAATTGACCATTTTGGGAACGTTCGACAGCTCCGCGGTCATCGTTTTTCGTCCGAAAATTGATTTTTTGGACTGTACCAAAAATGATTCCAAATGTCAATTGGACCGTGCCTCATGTTGAATAACCACTTTTTAAACCCTCACAGTGACCAAAATTGCCATTTTTACAGAGTTTTGCATACTCAGAAGCTTCAATTTTGACCAATTTCAGGCACAGGAATGACTTTAAACACATTTATTTTAGTTGAGAAAGTAATATTTCACATCTAACAGTAATTTACAGGCAAAAGATTACATTTTAAAATTTCATCGAAATTGACCATTTTGGGAATGTTCGACAGCTCCGCGGTCATCGTTTTTCGTCAGAAAATAGATTTTTTGGACTGTACCAAAAATGATTCTAAATGTCAATTGGATCGTGCCTCATGTTGAATAACCACTTTTTAAACCCTCACAGTGCCCAAAATTGCCATTTTTACAGAGTTTTGCATACTCAGAAGCTTCAATTTTGACCAATTTCAGGCACAGAAATGACTTCAAACACATTTATTTTAGTTGAAAAAGTAATAATTCACATCCAACAGTAATATACAGCCAAAAGAATAAATGTTAACATTTCATCGAAATTGACCATTTTGGGAACTTTCGACAGCTCCGCGGTCATCATTTTTCGTCCGAAAATTAAGTTTTTGGACTGTAGCAAAAATGATTCCAAATGTCAATTGGATCGTGCCTCATGTTGAATAACCACTTTTTAAACCCTCGCAGTGCCCAAATTTGCCATTTTTACAGAGTTTTGCTTACTTAGAAGCTTCAATTTTGACCAATTTCAGGCACAGAAATGACTTTAAACACATTTATTTTAGTTGAAAAAGTAATAATTCACATCCAACAGTAATTTACAGCCAAAAGATTAAATGTTAAAATTTCATCGAAATTGACCATTTTGGGAACGTTCGACAGCTCCGCGGTCATCGTTTTTTGTCTGAAAATTGATTTTTTGGACTGTACCAAAAATTATTCCAAATGTCAATTGGACCGTGCCTCATGTTGAATAACCACTTTTTAAACCCTTGCAGTGCCCAAAATGGCCATTTTTACAGAGTTTTGCTTACTCAGAAGCTTCAATTTTGACCAATTTCAGGCACAGAAATGACTTTAAACACATTTATTTTAGTTGAAAAAGTTATAATTCACATCCAACAGTAATTTACAGCCAAAAGAATAAATGTTAAAATTTCATCGAAATTGACCATTTTGGGAACTTTCGACAGCTCCGCGGTCATCGTTTTTCGTCCGAAAATTGAATTTTTGGACTGTGCCAAAAATGATTCCAAATGTCAATTGGATCGTGCCTCATGTTGAATAACCACTTTTTAAACCCTCACAGTGCCCAAAATGGCCATTTTTACAGAGTTTTGCTTACTCAGAAGCTTCAATTTTGACCAATTACAGGCACAGAAATGACTTTAAACACAATTTTTTAAGTTGAAAAAGTAATAATTCACATCCAACAGTAATATACAGCCAAAAGAATAAATGTTAACATTTCATCGAAATTGACCATTTTGGGAACTTTCGACAGCTCCGCGGTCATCGCTTTTTCGTCCGAAAATTAATTTTTTGGACTGTAGCAAAAATGATTCCAAATGTCAATTGGATCGTGCCTCATGTTGAATAACCACTTTTTAAACCCTCGCAGTGCCCAAAATGGCCATTTTTACAGAGTTTTGCTTACTCAGAAGCTTCAATTTGGAGCAATTTCAGGCACAGAAATGACTTTAAACACATTTATTTTAGTTGAAAAAGTAATAATTCACATCCAACAGTAATTTACATCCAAAAGATTAAATGTTAAAATTTCATCGAAATTGACCATTTTGGGAACGTTCGACAGCTCCGCGGTCATCGTTTTTCGTCCGAAAATAGATTTTTTGGACTGTACCAAAAATGATTCCAAATGTCAATTGGATCGTGCCTCATGTTGAATAACCATTTTTTAAACCCTCACAGTGACCAAAATTGCCATTTTTACAGAGTTTTGCATACTCAGAAGCTTCAATTTTGACCAATTTCAGGCACAGGAATGACTTTAAACACATTTATTTTAGTTGAGAAAGTAATATTTCACATCTAACAGTAATTTACAGGCAAAAGATTAAATTTTAAAATTTCATCGAAATTGACCATTTTGGGAATGTTCGACAGCTCCGCGGTCATCGTTTTTCGTCAGAAAATGGATTTTTTGGACTGTACCAAAAATGATTCCAAATGTCAATTGGACCGTGCCTCATGTTGAATAACCACTTTTTAAACCCTCACAGTGACCAAAATTGCCATTTTTACAGAGTTTTGCATACTCAGAAGCTTCAATTTTGACCAATTTCAGGCACAGGAATGACTTTAAACACATTTATTTTAGTTGAGAAAGTAATATTTCACATCTAACAGTAATTTACAGGCAAAAGATTACATTTTAAAATTTCATCCAAATTGACCATTTTGGGAATGTTCGACAGCTCCGTGGTCATCGTTTTTCGTCAGAAAATAGATTTTTTGGACTGTACCAAAAATTATTCTAAATGTCAATTGGATCGTGCCTCATGTTGAATAACCACTTTTTAAACCCTCACAGTGCCCAAAATTACCATTTTTACAGAGTTTTGCATACTCAGAAGCTTCAATTTTGACCAATTTCAGGCACAGAAATTACTTTAAACACATTTATTTTAGTTGAAAAAGTAATAATTCACATCCAACAGTAATTTACAGCCAAAAGATTAAATGTTAAAATTTCATCGAAATTGACCATTTTGGGAACGTTCGACAGCTCCGCGGTCATCGTTTTTCATCTGAAAATTAATTTTTTGGACTGTACCAAAAATGATTCCAAATGTCAATTGGGCCGTGCCTCATGTTGAATAACCACTTTTTAAACCCTCACAGTGCCCAAAATTGCCATTTTTACAGAGTTTTGCATACTCAGAAGCTTCAATTTTGACCAATTTCAGGCACAGAAATGACTTTAAACACATTTATTTTAGTTGAAAAAGTAATAATTCACATCCAACAGTAATTTACAGCCAAAAGATTAAATGTTAAATTTCATCGAAATTGACCATTTTGGGAACGTTCGACAGCTCCGCGGTCATCGTTTTTTGTCCGAAAATTGATTTTTTGGACTGTACCAAAAATGATTCCAAATGTCAATTGGACCGTGCCTCATGTTGAATAACCACTTTTTAAACCCTCACAGTGACTAAATTGCCATTTTTACAGAGTTTTGCATACTCAAAGCTTCAATTTTGACCAATTTCAGGCACAGGAATGACTTTAAACACATTTATTTTAGTTGAGAAAGTAATATTTCACATCTAACAGTAATTTACAGGCAAAAGATTACATTTTAAAATTTCATCGAAATTGACCATTTTGGGAATGTTCGACAGCTCCGCGGTCATCGTTTTTCGTCAGAAAATAGATTTTTTGGACTGTACCAAAAATGATTCTAAATGTCAATTGGATCGTGCCTCATGTTGAATAACCACTTTTTAAACCCTCACAGTGCCCAAAATTGCCATTTTTACAGAGTTTTGCATGCTCAGAAGCTTCAATTTTGACCAATTTCAGGCACAGAAATGACTTTAAACACATTTATTTTAGTTGAAAAAGTAATAATTCACATCCAACAGTAATTTACAGCCAAAAGATTAAATGTTAAAATTTCATCGAAATTGACCATTTTGGGAACGTTCGACAGCTCCGCGGTCATCGTTTTTCGTCCGAAAATTGATTTTTTGGACTGTACCAAAAATGATTCCAAATGTCAATTGGACCGTGCCTCATGTTGAATAACCACTTTTTAAACCCTCACAGTGACCAAAATTGCCATTTTTACAGAGTTTTGCATACTCAGAAGCTTCAATTTTGACCAATTTCAGGCACAGGAATGACTTTAAACACATTTATTTTAGTTGAAAAAGTAATAATTCACATCCAACAGTAATTTACAGCCAAAAGAATAAATGTTAAAATTTCATCGAAATTGACCATTTTGGGAACTTTCGACAGCTCCGCGGTCATCGTTTTTCGTCCGAAAATTAATTTTTTGGACTGTAGCAAAAATGATTCCAAATGTCAATTGGATCGTGCCTCATGTTGAATAATCACTTTTTAAACCCTCACAGTGCCCAAAATTGCCATTTTTACAGAGTTTTGCTTACTTAGAAGCTTCAATTTTGACCAATTTCAGGCACAGAAATGACTTTAAACACATTTATTTTAGTTGAAAAAGTAATAATTCACATCCAACAGTAATTTACAGCCAAAAGATTAAATGTTAAAATTTCATCGAAATTGACCATTTGGGGAACGTTCGACAGCTCCGCGGTCATCGTTTTTTGTCTGAAAATTGATTTTTTGGACTGTACCAAAAATGATTCCAAATGTCAATTGGACCGTGCCTCATGTTGAATAACCACTTTTTAAACCCTTGCAGTGCCCAAAATGGCCATTTTTACAGAGTTTTGCTTACTCAGAAGCTTCAATTTTGACCAATTTCAGGCACAGAAATGACTTCAAACACATTTATTTTAGTTGAAAAAGTAATAATTCACATCCAACAGTAATATACAGCCAAAAGAATAAATGTTAACATTTCATCGAAATTGACCATTTTGGGAACTTTTGACAGCTCCGCGGTCATCGTTTTTCGTCCGAAAATTAAGTTTTTGGACTGTAGCAAAAATGATTCCAAATGTCAATTGGATCGTGCCTCATGTTGAATAACCACTTTTTAAACCCTCGCAGTGCCCAAAATGGCCATTTTTACAGAGTTTTGCTTACTCAGAAGCTTCAATTTTGACCAATTTCAGGCACAGGAATGACTTTAAACACATTTATTTTAGTTGAGAAAGTAATATTTCACATCTAACAGTAATTTACAGGCAAAAGATTACATTTTAAAATTTCATCGAAATTGACAATTTTGGGAATGTTAGGCAGCTCCGTGGTCATCGTTTTTCGTCAGAAAATAGATTTTTTGGACTGTACCAAAAATGATTCTAAATGTCAATTGGACCGTGCCTCATGTTGAATAACCACTTTTTAAACCCTCACAGTGACCAAAATTGCCATTTTTACAGAGTTTTGCATACTCAGAAGCTTCAATTTTGACCAATTTCAGGCACAGGAATGACTTTAAACACATTTATTTTAGTTGAGATAGTAATATTTCACATCTAACAGTAATTTACAGGCAAAAGATTACATTTTAAAATTTCATCGAAATTGACCATTTTGGGAATGTTCGACAGCTCCGCGGTCATCGTTTTTCGTCAGAAAATAGATTTTTTGGACTGTACCAAAAATGATTCTAAATGTCAATTGGATCGTGCCTCATGTTGAATAACCACTTTTTAAACCCTCACAGTGCCCAAAATTGCCATTTTTACAGAGTTTTGCATACTCAGAAGCTTCAATTTTGACCAATTTCAGGCACAGAAATGACTTTAAACACATTTATTTTAGTTGAAAAAGTAATAATTCACATCCAACAGTAATTTACAGCCAAAAGAATAAATGTTAAAATTTCATCGAAATTGACCATTTTGGGAACTTTCGACAGCTCCGCGGTCATCGTTTTTCGTCCGAAAATTAATTTTTTGGACTGTACCAAAAATGATTCCAAATGTCAATTGGACCGTGCCTCATGTTGAATAACCACTTTTTAAACCCTCACAGTGACCAAAATTGCCATTTTTACAGAGTTTTGCATACTCAGAAGCTTCAATTTTGACCAATTTCAGGCACAGAAATGACTTTAAACACATTTATTTTAGTTGAAAAAGTGATAATTCACATCCAACAGTAATTTACAGCCAAAAGATTAAATGTTAAAATTTCATCGAAATTGACCATTTTGGGAACGTTCGACAGCTCCGCGGTCATCGTTTTTCGTCCGAAAATTGATTTTTTGGACTGTACCAAAAATGATTCCAAATGTCAATTGGACCGTGCCTCATGTTGAATAACCACTTTTTAAACCCTCACAGTGACCAAAATTGCCATTTTTACAGAGTTTTGCATACTCAGAAGCTTAAATTTTGACCAATTTCAGGCACAGAAATGACTTTAAACACTTTTATTTTAGTTGAAAAAGTAATAATTCACATCCAACAGTAATTTACAGCCAAAAGATTAAATGATAAAATTTCATCGAAATTGACCATTTTGCGAACGTTCGACAGCTCCGCGGTCATCGTTTTTCGTCAGAAAATTTATTTTTTGGACTGTACCAAAAATGATTCAAAATGTCAATTGGATCATGCCTCATGTTGAATAACCACTTTTTAAACCCTCACAGTGCCCAAAATTGCCATTTTTACAGAGTTTTGCTTACTTAGAAGCTTCAATTTTGACCAATTTCAGGCACAGAAATGACTTTAAACACATTTATTTTAGTTGAAAAAGTAATAATTCACATCCAACAGTAATTTACAGCCAAAAGATTAAATGTTAAAATTTCATCGAAATTGACCATTTTGGGAACGTTCGACAGCTCCGCGGTCATCGTTTTTCGTCCGAAAATTGATTTTTTGGACTGTACCAAAAATGATTCCAAATGTCAATTGGACCGTGCCTCATGTTGAATAACCACTTTTTAAACCCTCACAGTGACCAAAATTGCCATTTTTACAGAGTTTTGCATACTCAGAAGCTTCAATTTTGACCAATTTCAGGCACAGGAATGACTTTAAACACATTTATTTTAGTTGAAAAAGTAATAATTCACATCCAACAGTAATTTACAGCCAAAAGAATAAATGTTAAAATTTCATCGAAATTGACCATTTTGGGAACTTTCGACAGCTCCGCGGTCATCGTTTTTCGTCCGAAAATTAATTTTTTGGACTGTAGCAAAAATGATTCCAAATGTCAATTGGATCGTGCCTCATGTTGAATAACCACTTTTTAAACCCTCACAGTGACCAAAATTGCCATTTTTACAGAGTTTTGCATACTCAGAAGCTTCAATTTTGACCAATTTCAGGCACAGAAATGACTTTAAACACTTTTATTTTAGTTGAAAAAGTAATAATTCACATCCAACAGTAATTTACAGCCAAAAGATTAAATGATAAAATTTCATCGAAATTGACCATTTTGCGAACGTTCGACAGCTCTGCGGTCATCGTTTTTCGTCAGAAAATTGATTTTTTTGGACTGTACCAAAAATGATTCAAAATGTCAATTGGATCATGCCTCATGTTGAATAACCACTTTTTAAACCCTCACAGTGCCCAAAATTGCCATTTTTACAGAGTTTTGCTTACTTAGAAGCTTCAATTTTGACCAATTTCAGGCACAGAAATGACTTTAAACACATTTATTTTAGTTGAAAAAGTAATAATTCACATCCAACAGTAATTTACAGCCAAAAGATTAAATGTTAAAATTTCATCGAAATTGACCATTTGGGGAACGTTCGACAGCTCCGCGGTCATCGTTTTTTGTCTGAAAATTGATTTTTTGGACTGTACCAAAAATGATTCCAAATGTCAATTGGACCATGCCTCATGTTGAATAACCACTTTTTAAACCCTTGCAGTGCCCAAAATGGCCATTTTTACAGAGTTTTGCTTACTCAGAAGCTTCAATTTTGACCAATTTCAGGCACAGAAATGACTTCAAACACATTTATTTTAGTTGAAAAAGTAATAATTCACATCCAACAGTAATATACAGCCAAAAGAATAAATGTTAACATTTCATCGAAATTGACCATTTTGGGAACTTTTGACAGCTCCGCGGTCATCGTTTTTCGTCCGAAAATTAAGTTTTTGGACTGTAGCAAAAATGATTCCAAATGTCAATTGGATCGTGCCTCATGTTGAATAACCACTTTTTAAACCCTCGCAGTGCCCAAAATGGCCATTTTTACAGAGTTTTGCTTACTCAGAAGCTTCAATTTTGACCAATTTCAGGCACAGGAATGACTTTAAACACATTTATTTTAGTTGAGAAAGTAATATTTCACATCTAACAGTAATTTACAGGCAAAAGATTACATTTTAAAATTTCATCGAAATTGACAATTTTGGGAATGTTCGACAGCTCCGTGGTCATCGTTTTTCGTCAGAAAATAGATTTTTTGGACTGTACCAAAAATGATTCTAAATGTCAATTGGATCGTGCCTCATGTTTAATAACCACTTTTTAAACCCTCACAGTGCCCAAAATTACCATTTTTACAGAGTTTTGCATACTCAGAAGCTTCAATTTTGACCAATTTCAGGCACAGAAATGACTTTAAACACATTTATTTTAGTTGAAAAAGTAATAATTCACATCCAACAGTAATTTACAGCCAAAAGATTAAATGTTAAAATTTCATCGAAATTGACCATTTTGGGAACGTTCGACAGCTCCGCGGTCATCGTTTTTCGTCCGAAAATTTATTTTTTGGACTGTACCAAAAATGATTCCAAATGTCAATTGGACCGTGCCTCATGTTGAATAACCACTTTTTAAACCCTCACAGTGACCAAAATTGCCATTTTTACAGAGTTTTGCATACTCAGAAGCTTCAATTTTGACCAATTTCAGGCACAGAAATGACTTTAAACACTTTTATTTTAGTTGAAAAAGTAATAATTCACATCCAACAGTAATTTACAGCCAAAAGATTAAATGATAAAATTTCATCGAAATTGACCATTTTGCGAACGTTCGACAGCTCCGCGGTCATCGTTTTTCGTCAGAAAATGTATTTTTTGGACTGTACCAAAAATGATTCAAAATGTCAATTGGATCATGCCTCATGTTGAATAACCACTTTTTAAACCCTCACAGTGCCCAAAATTGCCATTTTTACAGAGTTTTGCTTACTTAGAAGCTTCAATTTTGACCAATTTCAGGCACAGAAATGACTTTAAACACATTTATTTTAGTTGAAAAAGTAATAATTCACATCCAACAGTAATTTACAGCCAAAAGATTAAATGTTAAAATTTCATCGAAATTGACCATTTTGGGAACGTTCGACAGCTCCGCGGTCATCGTTTTTCGTCCGAAAATTGATTTTTTGGACTGTACCAAAAATGATTCCAAATGTCAATTGGACCGTGCCTCATGTTGAATAACCACTTTTTAAACCCTCACAGTGACCAAAATTGCCATTTTTACAGAGTTTTGCATACTCAGAAGCTTCAATTTTGACCAATTTCAGGCACAGGAATGACTTTAAACACATTTATTTTAGTTGAGAAAGTAATATTTCACATCTAACAGTAATTTACAGGCAAAAGATTACATTTTAAAATTTCATCGAAATTGACCATTTTGGGAATGTTCGACAGCTCCGCGGTCATCGTTTTTTGTCAGAAAATAGATTTTTTGGACTGTACCAAAAATGATTCTAAATGTCAATTGGATCGTGCCTCATGTTGAATAACCACTTTTTAAACCCTCACAGTGCCCAAAATTGCCATTTTTACAGAGTTTTGCATACTCAGAAGCTTCAAATTTGACCAATTTCAGGCACAGAAATGACTTTAAACACATTTATTTTAGTTGAAAAAGTAATAATTCACATCCAACAGTAATTTACAGCCAAAAGAATAAATGTTAAAATTTCATCGAAATTGACCATTTTGGGAACTTTCGACAGCTCCGCGGTCATCGTTTTTCGTCCGAAAATTAATTTTTTGGACTGTAGCAAAAATGATTCCAAATGTCAATTGGATCGTGCCTCATGTTGAATAACCACTTTTTAAACCCTCACAGTGACCAAAATTGCCATTTTTACAGAGTTTTGCATACTCAGAAGCTTCAATTTTGACCAATTTCAGGCACAGAAATGACTTTAAACACTTTTATTTTAGTTGAAAAAGTAATAATTCACATCCAACAGTAATTTACAGCCAAAAGATTAAATGATAAAATTTCATCGAAATTGACCATTTTGCGAACGTTCGACAGCTCCGCGGTCATCGTTTTTCGTCAGAAAATTGATTTTTTGGACTGTACCAAAAATGATTCAAAATGTCAATTGGATCATGCCTCATGTTGAATAACCACTTTTTAAACCCTCACAGTGACCAAAATTGCCATTTTTACAGAGTTTTGCTTACTTAGAAGCTTCAATTTTGACCAATTTCAGGCACAGAAATGACTTTAAACACATTTATTTTAGTTGAAAAAGTAATAATTCACATCCAACAGTAATTTACAGCCAAAAGATTAAATGTTAAAATTCCATCGAAATTGACCATTTTGGGAACGTTCGACAGCTCCGCGGTCATCGTTTTTCGTCCGAAAATTGATTTTTTGGACTGTACCAAAAATGATTCCAAATGTCAATTGGACCGTGCCTCATGTTGAATAACCACTTTTTAAACCCTCACAGTGACTAAATTGCCATTTTTACAGAGTTTTGCATACTCAGAAGCTTCAATTTTGACCAATTTCAGGCACAGGAATGACTTTAAACACATTTATTTTAGTTGAGAAAGTAATATTTCACATCTAACAGTAATTTACAGGCAAAAGATTACATTTTAAAATTTCATCGAAATTGACCATTTTGGGAATGTTCGACAGCTCCGCGGTCATCGTTTTTCGTCAGAAAATAGATTTTTTGGACTGTACCAAAAATGATTCTAAATGTCAATTGGATCGTGCCTCATGTTGAATAACCACTTTTTAAACCCTCACAGTGCCCAAAATTGCCATTTTTTCAGAGTTTTGCATACTCAGAAGCTTCAATTTTGACCAATTTCAGGCACAGGAATGACTTTAAACACATTTATTTTAGTTGAGAAAGTAATATTTCACATCTAACAGTAATTTACAGGCAAAAGATTACATTTTAAAATTTCATCGAAATTGACCATTTTGGGAATGTTCGACAGCTCCGCGGTCATCGTTTTTCGTCAGAAAATAGATTTTTTGGACTGTACCAAAAATGATTCTAAATGTCAATTGGATCGTGCCTCATGTTGAATAACCACTTTTTAAACCCTCACAGTGCCCAAAATTGCCATTTTTACAGAGTTTTGCATACTCAGAAGCTTCAAATTTGACCAATTTCAGGCACAGAAATGACTTTAAACACATTTATTTTAGTTGAAAAAGTAATAATTCACATCCAACAGTAATTTACAGCCAAAAGAATAAATGTTAAAATTTCATCGAAATTGACCATTTTGGGAACTTTCGACAGCTCCGCGGTCATCGTTTTTCGTCCGAAAATTAATTTTTTGGACTGTAGCAAAAATGATTCCAAATGTCAATTGGATCGTGCCTCATGTTGAATAACCACTTTTTAAACCCTCACAGTGACCAAAATTGCCATTTTTACAGAGTTTTGCATACTCAGAAGCTTCAATTTTGACCAATTTCAGGCACAGAAATGACTTTAAACACTTTTATTTTAGTTGAAAAAGTAATAATTCACATCCAACAGTAATTTACAGCCAAAAGATTAAATGATAAAATTTCATCGAAATTGACCATTTTGCGAACGTTCGACAGCTCCGCGGTCATCGTTTTTCGTCAGAAAATTGATTTTTTGGACTGTACCAAAAATGATTCAAAATGTCAATTGGATCATGCCTCATGTTGAATAATCACTTTTTAAACCCTCACAGTGCCCAAAATTGCCATTTTTACAGAGTTTTGCTTACTTAGAAGCTTCAATTTTGACCAATTTCAGGCACAGAAATGACTTTAAACACATTTATTTTAGTTGAAAAAGTAATAATTCACATCCAACAGTAATTTACAGCCAAAAGATTAAATGTTAAAATTTCATCGAAATTGACCATTTGGGGAACGTTCGACAGCTCCGCGGTCATCGTTTTTTGTCTGAAAATTGATTTTTTGGACTGTACCAAAAATGATTCCAAATGTCAATTGGACCGTGCCTCATGTTGAATAACCACTTTTTAAACCCTTGCAGTGCCCAAAATGGCCATTTTTACAGAGTTTTGCTTACTCAGAAGCTTCAATTTTGACCAATTTCAGGCACAGAAATGACTTCAAACACATTTATTTTAGTTGAAAAAGTAATAATTCACATCCAACAGTAATATACAGCCAAAAGAATAAATGTTAACATTTCATCGAAATTGACCATTTTGGGAACTTTTGACAGCTCCGCGGTCATCGTTTTTCGTCCGAAAATTAAGTTTTTGGACTGTAGCAAAAATGATTCCAAATGTCAATTGGATCGTGCCTCATGTTGAATAACCACTTTTTAAACCCTCGCAGTGCCCAAAATGGCCATTTTTACAGAGTTTTGCTTACTCAGAAGCTTCAATTTTGACCAATTTCAGGCACAGGAATGACTTTAAACACATTTATTTTAGTTGAGAAAGTAATATTTCACATCTAACAGTAATTTACAGGCAAAAGATTACATTTTAAAATTTCATCGAAATTGACAATTTTGGGAATGTTAGGCAGCTCCGTGGTCATCGTTTTTCGTCAGAAAATAGATTTTTTGGACTGTACCAAAAATGATTCTAAATGTCAATTGGACCGTGCCTCATGTTGAATAACCACTTTTTAAACCCTCACAGTGACCAAAATTGCCATTTTTACAGAGTTTTGCATACTCAGAAGCTTCAATTTTGACCAATTTCAGGCACAGGAATGACTTTAAACACATTTATTTTAGTTGAGATAGTAATATTTCACATCTAACAGTAATTTACAGGCAAAAGATTACATTTTAAAATTTCATCGAAATTGACCATTTTGGGAATGTTCGACAGCTCCGCGGTCATCGTTTTTCGTCAGAAAATAGATTTTTTGGACTGTACCAAAAATGATTCTAAATGTCAATTGGATCGTGCCTCATGTTGAATAACCACTTTTTAAACCCTCACAGTGCCCAAAATTGCCATTTTTACAGAGTTTTGCATACTCAGAAGCTTCAATTTTGACCAATTTCAGGCACAGAAATGACTTTAAACACATTTATTTTAGTTGAAAAAGTAATAATTCACATCCAACAGTAATTTACAGCCAAAAGAATAAATGTTAAAATTTCATCGAAATTGACCATTTTGGGAACTTTCGACAGCTCCGCGGTCATCGTTTTTCGTCCGAAAATTAATTTTTTGGACTGTACCAAAAATGATTCCAAATGTCAATTGGACCGTGCCTCATGTTGAATAACCACTTTTTAAACCCTCACAGTGACCAAAATTGCCATTTTTACAGAGTTTTGCATACTCAGAAGCTTCAATTTTGACCAATTTCAGGCACAGAAATGACTTTAAACACATTTATTTTAGTTGAAAAAGTGATAATTCACATCCAACAGTAATTTACAGCCAAAAGATTAAATGTTAAAATTTCATCGAAATTGACCATTTTGGGAACGTTCGACAGCTCCGCGGTCATCGTTTTTCGTCCGAAAATTGATTTTTTGGACTGTACCAAAAATGATTCCAAATGTCAATTGGACCGTGCCTCATGTTGAATAACCACTTTTTAAACCCTCACAGTGACCAAAATTGCCATTTTTACAGAGTTTTGCATACTCAGAAGCTTAAATTTTGACCAATTTCAGGCACAGAAATGACTTTAAACACTTTTATTTTAGTTGAAAAAGTAATAATTCACATCCAACAGTAATTTACAGCCAAAAGATTAAATGATAAAATTTCATCGAAATTGACCATTTTGCGAACGTTCGACAGCTCCGCGGTCATCGTTTTTCGTCAGAAAATTTATTTTTTGGACTGTACCAAAAATGATTCAAAATGTCAATTGGATCATGCCTCATGTTGAATAACCACTTTTTAAACCCTCACAGTGCCCAAAATTGCCATTTTTACAGAGTTTTGCTTACTTAGAAGCTTCAATTTTGACCAATTTCAGGCACAGAAATGACTTTAAACACATTTATTTTAGTTGAAAAAGTAATAATTCACATCCAACAGTAATTTACAGCCAAAAGATTAAATGTTAAAATTTCATCGAAATTGACCATTTTGGGAACGTTCGACAGCTCCGCGGTCATCGTTTTTCGTCCGAAAATTGATTTTTTGGACTGTACCAAAAATGATTCCAAATGTCAATTGGACCGTGCCTCATGTTGAATAACCACTTTTTAAACCCTCACAGTGACCAAAATTGCCATTTTTACAGAGTTTTGCATACTCAGAAGCTTCAATTTTGACCAATTTCAGGCACAGGAATGACTTTAAACACATTTATTTTAGTTGAAAAAGTAATAATTCACATCCAACAGTAATTTACAGCCAAAAGAATAAATGTTAAAATTTCATCGAAATTGACCATTTTGGGAACTTTCGACAGCTCCGCGGTCATCGTTTTTCGTCCGAAAATTAATTTTTTGGACTGTAGCAAAAATGATTCCAAATGTCAATTGGATCGTGCCTCATGTTGAATAACCACTTTTTAAACCCTCACAGTGACCAAAATTGCCATTTTTACAGAGTTTTGCATACTCAGAAGCTTCAATTTTGACCAATTTCAGGCACAGAAATGACTTTAAACACTTTTATTTTAGTTGAAAAAGTAATAATTCACATCCAACAGTAATTTACAGCCAAAAGATTAAATGATAAAATTTCATCGAAATTGACCATTTTGCGAACGTTCGACAGCTCTGCGGTCATCGTTTTTCGTCAGAAAATTGATTTTTTTGGACTGTACCAAAAATGATTCAAAATGTCAATTGGATCATGCCTCATGTTGAATAACCACTTTTTAAACCCTCACAGTGCCCAAAATTGCCATTTTTACAGAGTTTTGCTTACTTAGAAGCTTCAATTTTGACCAATTTCAGGCACAGAAATGACTTTAAACACATTTATTTTAGTTGAAAAAGTAATAATTCACATCCAACAGTAATTTACAGCCAAAAGATTAAATGTTAAAATTTCATCGAAATTGACCATTTGGGGAACGTTCGACAGCTCCGCGGTCATCGTTTTTTGTCTGAAAATTGATTTTTTGGACTGTACCAAAAATGATTCCAAATGTCAATTGGACCATGCCTCATGTTGAATAACCACTTTTTAAACCCTTGCAGTGCCCAAAATGGCCATTTTTACAGAGTTTTGCTTACTCAGAAGCTTCAATTTTGACCAATTTCAGGCACAGAAATGACTTCAAACACATTTATTTTAGTTGAAAAAGTAATAATTCACATCCAACAGTAATATACAGCCAAAAGAATAAATGTTAACATTTCATCGAAATTGACCATTTTGGGAACTTTTGACAGCTCCGCGGTCATCGTTTTTCGTCCGAAAATTAAGTTTTTGGACTGTAGCAAAAATGATTCCAAATGTCAATTGGATCGTGCCTCATGTTGAATAACCACTTTTTAAACCCTCGCAGTGCCCAAAATGGCCATTTTTACAGAGTTTTGCTTACTCAGAAGCTTCAATTTTGACCAATTTCAGGCACAGGAATGACTTTAAACACATTTATTTTAGTTGAGAAAGTAATATTTCACATCTAACAGTAATTTACAGGCAAAAGATTACATTTTAAAATTTCATCGAAATTGACAATTTTGGGAATGTTCGACAGCTCCGTGGTCATCGTTTTTCGTCAGAAAATAGATTTTTTGGACTGTACCAAAAATGATTCTAAATGTCAATTGGATCGTGCCTCATGTTTAATAACCACTTTTTAAACCCTCACAGTGCCCAAAATTACCATTTTTACAGAGTTTTGCATACTCAGAAGCTTCAATTTTGACCAATTTCAGGCACAGAAATGACTTTAAACACATTTATTTTAGTTGAAAAAGTAATAATTCACATCCAACAGTAATTTACAGCCAAAAGATTAAATGTTAAAATTTCATCGAAATTGACCATTTTGGGAACGTTCGACAGCTCCGCGGTCATCGTTTTTCGTCCGAAAATTTATTTTTTGGACTGTACCAAAAATGATTCCAAATGTCAATTGGACCGTGCCTCATGTTGAATAACCACTTTTTAAACCCTCACAGTGACCAAAATTGCCATTTTTACAGAGTTTTGCATACTCAGAAGCTTCAATTTTGACCAATTTCAGGCACAGAAATGACTTTAAACACTTTTATTTTAGTTGAAAAAGTAATAATTCACATCCAACAGTAATTTACAGCCAAAAGATTAAATGATAAAATTTCATCGAAATTGACCATTTTGCGAACGTTCGACAGCTCCGCGGTCATCGTTTTTCGTCAGAAAATGTATTTTTTGGACTGTACCAAAAATGATTCAAAATGTCAATTGGATCATGCCTCATGTTGAATAACCACTTTTTAAACCCTCACAGTGCCCAAAATTGCCATTTTTACAGAGTTTTGCTTACTTAGAAGCTTCAATTTTGACCAATTTCAGGCACAGAAATGACTTTAAACACATTTATTTTAGTTGAAAAAGTAATAATTCACATCCAACAGTAATTTACAGCCAAAAGATTAAATGTTAAAATTTCATCGAAATTGACCATTTTGGGAACGTTCGACAGCTCCGCGGTCATCGTTTTTCGTCCGAAAATTGATTTTTTGGACTGTACCAAAAATGATTCCAAATGTCAATTGGACCGTGCCTCATGTTGAATAACCACTTTTTAAACCCTCACAGTGACCAAAATTGCCATTTTTACAGAGTTTTGCATACTCAGAAGCTTCAATTTTGACCAATTTCAGGCACAGGAATGACTTTAAACACATTTATTTTAGTTGAGAAAGTAATATTTCACATCTAACAGTAATTTACAGGCAAAAGATTACATTTTAAAATTTCATCGAAATTGACCATTTTGGGAATGTTCGACAGCTCCGCGGTCATCGTTTTTTGTCAGAAAATAGATTTTTTGGACTGTACCAAAAATGATTCTAAATGTCAATTGGATCGTGCCTCATGTTGAATAACCACTTTTTAAACCCTCACAGTGCCCAAAATTGCCATTTTTACAGAGTTTTGCATACTCAGAAGCTTCAAATTTGACCAATTTCAGGCACAGAAATGACTTTAAACACATTTATTTTAGTTGAAAAAGTAATAATTCACATCCAACAGTAATTTACAGCCAAAAGAATAAATGTTAAAATTTCATCGAAATTGACCATTTTGGGAACTTTCGACAGCTCCGCGGTCATCGTTTTTCGTCCGAAAATTAATTTTTTGGACTGTAGCAAAAATGATTCCAAATGTCAATTGGATCGTGCCTCATGTTGAATAACCACTTTTTAAACCCTCACAGTGACCAAAATTGCCATTTTTACAGAGTTTTGCATACTCAGAAGCTTCAATTTTGACCAATTTCAGGCACAGAAATGACTTTAAACACTTTTATTTTAGTTGAAAAAGTAATAATTCACATCCAACAGTAATTTACAGCCAAAAGATTAAATGATAAAATTTCATCGAAATTGACCATTTTGCGAACGTTCGACAGCTCCGCGGTCATCGTTTTTCGTCAGAAAATTGATTTTTTGGACTGTACCAAAAATGATTCAAAATGTCAATTGGATCATGCCTCATGTTGAATAACCACTTTTTAAACCCTCACAGTGACCAAAATTGCCATTTTTACAGAGTTTTGCTTACTTAGAAGCTTCAATTTTGACCAATTTCAGGCACAGAAATGACTTTAAACACATTTATTTTAGTTGAAAAAGTAATAATTCACATCCAACAGTAATTTACAGCCAAAAGATTAAATGTTAAAATTCCATCGAAATTGACCATTTTGGGAACGTTCGACAGCTCCGCGGTCATCGTTTTTCGTCCGAAAATTGATTTTTTGGACTGTACCAAAAATGATTCCAAATGTCAATTGGACCGTGCCTCATGTTGAATAACCACTTTTTAAACCCTCACAGTGACTAAATTGCCATTTTTACAGAGTTTTGCATACTCAGAAGCTTCAATTTTGACCAATTTCAGGCACAGGAATGACTTTAAACACATTTATTTTAGTTGAGAAAGTAATATTTCACATCTAACAGTAATTTACAGGCAAAAGATTACATTTTAAAATTTCATCGAAATTGACCATTTTGGGAATGTTCGACAGCTCCGCGGTCATCGTTTTTCGTCAGAAAATAGATTTTTTGGACTGTACCAAAAATGATTCTAAATGTCAATTGGATCGTGCCTCATGTTGAATAACCACTTTTTAAACCCTCACAGTGCCCAAAATTGCCATTTTTTCAGAGTTTTGCATACTCAGAAGCTTCAATTTTGACCAATTTCAGGCACAGGAATGACTTTAAACACATTTATTTTAGTTGAGAAAGTAATATTTCACATCTAACAGTAATTTACAGGCAAAAGATTACATTTTAAAATTTCATCGAAATTGACCATTTTGGGAATGTTCGACAGCTCCGCGGTCATCGTTTTTCGTCAGAAAATAGATTTTTTGGACTGTACCAAAAATGATTCTAAATGTCAATTGGATCGTGCCTCATGTTGAATAACCACTTTTTAAACCCTCACAGTGCCCAAAATTGCCATTTTTACAGAGTTTTGCATACTCAGAAGCTTCAAATTTGACCAATTTCAGGCACAGAAATGACTTTAAACACATTTATTTTAGTTGAAAAAGTAATAATTCACATCCAACAGTAATTTACAGCCAAAAGAATAAATGTTAAAATTTCATCGAAATTGACCATTTTGGGAACTTTCGACAGCTCCGCGGTCATCGTTTTTCGTCCGAAAATTAATTTTTTGGACTGTAGCAAAAATGATTCCAAATGTCAATTGGATCGTGCCTCATGTTGAATAACCACTTTTTAAACCCTCACAGTGACCAAAATTGCCATTTTTACAGAGTTTTGCATACTCAGAAGCTTCAATTTTGACCAATTTCAGGCACAGAAATGACTTTAAACACTTTTATTTTAGTTGAAAAAGTAATAATTCACATCCAACAGTAATTTACAGCCAAAAGATTAAATGATAAAATTTCATCGAAATTGACCATTTTGCGAACGTTCGACAGCTCCGCGGTCATCGTTTTTCGTCAGAAAATTGATTTTTTGGACTGTACCAAAAATGATTCAAAATGTCAATTGGATCATGCCTCATGTTGAATAACCACTTTTTAAACCCTCACAGTGACCAAAATTGCCATTTTTACAGAGTTTTGCTTACTTAGAAGCTTCAATTTTGACCAATTTCAGGCACAGAAATGACTTTAAACACATTTATTTTAGTTGAAAAAGTAATAATTCACATCCAACAGTAATTTACAGCCAAAAGATTAAATGTTAAAATTCCATCAAAATTGACCATTTTGGGAACGTTCGACAGCTCCGCGGTCATCGTTTTTCGTCCGAAAATTGATTTTTTGGACTGTACCAAAAATGATTCCAAATGTCAATTGGACTGTGCCTCATGTTGAATAACCACTTTTTAAACCCTCACAGTGACTAAATTGCCATTTTTACAGAGTTTTGCATACTCAGAAGCTTCAATTTTGACCAATTTCAGGCACAGGAATGACTTTAAACACATTTATTTTAGTTGAGAAAGTAATATTTCACATCTAACAGTAATTTACAGGCAAAAGATTACATTTTAAAATTTCATCGAAATTGACCATTTTGGGAATGTTCGACAGCTCCGCGGTCATCGTTTTTCGTCAGAAAATAGATTTTTTGGACTGTACCAAAAATGATTCTAAATGTCAATTGGATCGTGCCTCATGTTGAATAACCACTTTTTAAACCCTCACAGTGCCCAAAATTGCCATTTTTTCAGAGTTTTGCATACTCAGAAGCTTCAATTTTGACCAATTTCAGGCACAGAAATGACTTTAAACACATTTATTTTAGTTGAAAAAGTAATAATTCACATCCAACAGTAATTTACAGCCAAAAGAATAAATGTTAAAATTTCATCGAAATTGACCATTTTGGGAACTTTCGACAGCTCCGCGGTCATCGTTTTTCGTCCAAAAATTCATTTTTTGGACTGTACCAAAAATGATTCCAAATGTCAATTGGACCGTGCCTCATGTTGAATAACCACTTTTTAAACCCTCACAGTGACCAAAATTGCCATTTTTACAGAGTTTTGCATGCTCAGAAGCTTCAATTTTGACCAATTTCAGGCACAGAAATGACTTTAAACACATTTATTTTAGTTGAAAAAGTGATAATTCACATCCAACAGTAATTTACAGCCAAAAGATTAAATGTTAAAATTTCATCGAAATTGACCATTTTGGGAACGTTCGACAGCTCCGCGGTCATCGTTTTTCGTCCGAAAATTGATTTTTTGGACTGTACCAAAAATGATTCCAAATGTCAATTGGACCATGCCTCATGTTGAATAACCACTTTTTAAACCCTCACAGTGACCAAAATTGCCATTTTTACAGAGTTTTGAATACTCAGAAGCTTAAATTTTGACCAATTTCAGGCACAGAAATGACTTTAAACACTTTTATTTTAGTTAAAAAAGTAATAATTCGCATCCAACAGTAATTTACAGCCAAAAGATTAAATGATAAAATTTCATCGAAATTGACCATTTTGCGAACGTTCGACAGCTCCGCGGTCATCGTTTTTCGTCAGAAAATTAATTTTTTGGACTGTACCAAAAATGATTCAAAATGTCAATTGGATCATGCCTCATGTTGAATAACCACTTTTTAAACCCTCACAGTGCCCAAAATTGCCATTTTTACAGAGTTTTGCTTACTTAGAAGCTTCAATTTTGACCAATTTCAGGCACAGAAATGACTTTAAACACATTTATTTTAGTTGAAAAAGGAATAATTCACATCCAACAGTAATTTACAGCCAAAAGATTAAATGTTAAAATTTCATCGAAATTGACCATTTTGGGAATGTTCGACAGCTCCGCGGTCATCGTTTTTCGTCAGAAAATAGATTTTTTGGACTGTACCAAAAATGATTCTAAATGTCAATTGGATCGTGCCTCATGTTGAATAACCACTTTTTAAACCCTCACAGTGCCCAAAATTGCCATTTCTACAGAGTTTTGCATACTCAGAAGCTTCAATTTTGACCAATTTCAGGCACAGAAATGACTTTAAACACTTTTATTTTAGTTGAAAAAGTAATAATTCACATCCAACAGTAATTTACAGCCAAAAGATTAAATGATAAAATTTCATCGAAATTGGCCATTTTGCGAACGTTCGACAGCTCCGCGGTCATCGTTTTTCGTCAGAAAATAGATTTTTTGGACTGTACCAAAAATGATTCTAAATGTCAATTGGATCGTGCCTCATGTTGAATAACCACTTTTTAAACCCTCACAGTGCCCAAAATTGCCATTTTTACAGAGTTTTGCATACTCAGAAGCTTCAATTTTGACCAATTTCAGGCACAGAAATGACTTTAAACACATTTATTTTAGTTGAAAAAGTAATAATTCACATCCAACAGTAATTTACAGCCAAAAGATTAAATGTTAAAATTTCATCGAAATTGACCATTTTGGGAACGTTCGACAGCTCCGCGGTCATCGTTTTTCGTCCGAAAATTAATTTTTTGGACTGTACCAAAAATGATTCCAAATGTCAATTGGACCGTGCCTCATGTTGAATAACCACTTTTTAAACCCTCACAGTGACCAAAATTGCCATTTTTACAGAGTTTTGCATACTCAGAAGCTTCAATTTTGACCAATTTCAGGCACAGAAATGACTTCAAACACATTTATTTTAGTTGAAAAAGTAATAATTCACATCCAACAGTAATATACAGCCAAAAGAATAAATGTTAACATTTCATCGAAATTGACCATTTTGGGAACTTTCGACAGCTCCGCGGTCATCGTTTTTCGTCCGAAAATTAAGTTTTTGGACTGTAGCAAAAATGATTCCAAATGTCAATTGGATCGTGCCTCATGTTGAATAACCACTTTTTAAACCCTCGCAGTGCCCAAAATGGGCATTTTTACAGAGTTTTGCTTACTCAGAAGCTTCAATTTTGACCAATTTCAGGCACAGGAATGACTTTAAACACATTTATTTTAGTTGAGAAAGTAATATTTCACATCTAACAGTAATTTACAGGCAAAAGATTACATTTTAAAATTTCATCGAAATTGACAATTTTGGGAATGTTCGACAGCTCCGTGGTCATCGTTTTTCGTCAGAAAATAGATTTTTTGGACTGTACCAAAAATGATTCTAAATGTCAATTGGATCGTGCCTCATGTTGAATAACCACTTTTTAAACCCTCACAGTGCCCAAAATTACCATTTTTACAGAGTTTTGCACCACTTTTTAAACCCTCACAGTGACCAAAATTGCCATTTTTACAGAGTTTTGCATACTCAGAAGCTTCAATTTTGACCAATTTCAGGCACAGAAATGACTTTAAACACTTTTATTTTAGTTGAAAAAGTAATAATTCACATCCAACAGTAATTTACAGCCAAAAGATTAAATGATAAAATTTCATCGAAATTGACCATTTTGCGTTCGACAGCTCCGCGGTCATCGTTTTTCGTCAGAAAATTTATTTTTTGGACTGTACCAAAAATGATTCCAAATGTCAATTGGACCGTGCCTCATGTTGAATAACCACTTTTTAAACCCTTGCAGTGCCCAAAATGGCCATTTTTACAGAGTTTTGCTTACTCAGAAGCTTCAATTTTGACCAATTTCAGGCACAGGAATGACTTTAAACACATTTATTTTAGTTGAGAAAGTAATATTTCACATCTAACAGTAATTTACAGGCAAAAGATTACATTTTAAAATTTCATCGAAATTGACCATTTTGGGAATGTTCGACAGCTCCGCGGTCATCGTTTTTCGTCAGAAAATAGATTTTTTGGACTGTACCAAAAATGATTCTAAATGTCAATTGGATCGTGCCTCATGTTGAATAACCACTTTTTAAACCCTCACAGTGCCCAAAATTGCCATTTTTACAGAGTTTTGCATACTCAGAAGCTTCAATTTTGACCAATTTCAGGCACAGAAATGACTTCAAACAAATTTATTTTAGTTGAAAAAGTAATAATTCACATCCAACAGTAATATACAGCCAAAAGAATAAATGTTAACATTTCATCGAAATTGACCATTTTGGGAACTTTCGACAGCTCCGCGGTCATCATTTTTCGTCCGAAAATTAAGTTTTTGGACTGTAGCAAAAATGATTCCAATTGTCAATTGGATCGTGCCTCATGTTGAATAACCACTTTTTAAACCCTCGCAGTGCCCAAATTTGCCATTTTTACAGAGTTTTGCTTACTTAGAAGCTTCAATTTTGACCAATTTCAGGCACAGAAATGACTTTAAACACATTTATTTTAGTTGAAAAAGTAATAATTCACATCCAACAGTAATTTACAGCCAAAAGAATAAATGTTAAAATTTCATCGAAATTGACCATTTTGGGAACTTTCGACAGCTCCGCGGTCATCGTTTTTCGTCCGAAAATTAATTTTTTGGACTGTAGCAAAAATGATTCCAAATGTCAATTGGATTGTGCCTCATGTTGAATAACCACTTTTTAAACCCTCACAGTGACCAAAATTGCCATTTTTACAGAGTTTTGCATACTCAGAAGCTTCAATTTTGACCAATTTCAGGCACAGAAATGACTTTAAACACTTTTATTTTAGTTGAAAAAGTAATAATTCACATCCAACAGTAATTTACAGCCAAAAGATTAAATGATAAAATTTCATCGAAATTGACCATTTTGCGAACGTTCGACAGCTCCGCGGTCATCGTTTTTCGTCAGAAAATTGATTTTTTGGACTGTACCAAAAATGATTCAAAATGTCAATTGGATCATGCCTCATGTTGAATAACCACTTTTTAAACCCTCACAGTGCCCAAAATTGCCATTTTTACAGAGTTTTGCTTACTTAGAAGCTTCAATTTTGACCAATTTCAGGCACAGAAATGACTTTAAACACATTTATTTTAGTTGAAAAAGTAATATTTCACATCCAACAGTAATTTACAGCCAAAAGATTAAATGTTAAAATTTCATCGAAATTGACCATTTTGGGAACGTTCGACAGCTCCGCGGTCATCGTTTTTTGTCTGAAAATTGATTTTTTGGACTGTACCAAAAATGATTCCAAATGTCAATTGGACCGTGCCTCATGTTGAATAACCACTTTTTAAACCCTTGCAGTGCCCAAAATGGCCATTTTTACAGAGTTTTGCTTACTCAGAAGCTTCAATTTTGACCAATTTCAGGCACAGGAATGACTTTAAACACATTTATTTTAGTTGAGAAAGTAATATTTCACATCTAACAGTAATTTACAGGCAAAAGATTAAATTTTAAAATTTCATCGAAATTGACCATTTTGGGAATGTTCGACAGCTCCGCGGTCATCGTTTTTCGTCAGAAAATAGATTTTTTGGACTGTACCAAAAATGATTCTAAATGTCAATTGGATCGTGCCTCATGTTGAATAACCACTTTTTAAACCCTCACAGTGCCCAAAATTGCCATTTTTACAGAGTTTTGCATACTCAGAAGCTTCAATTTTGACCAATTTCAGGCACAGAAATGACTTTAAACACATTTATTTTAGTTGAAAAAGTGATAATTCACATCCAACAGTAATTTACAGCCAAAAGATTAAATGTTAAAATTTCATCGAAATTGACCATTTTGGGAACGTTCGACAGCTCCGCGGTCATCGTTTTTCGTCCGAAAATTGATTTTTTGGACTGTACCAAAAATGATTCCAAATGTCAATTGGACCGTGCCTCATGTTGAATAACCACTTTTTAAACCCTCACAGTGACCAAAATTGCCATTTTTACAGAGTTTTGCATACTCAGAAGCTTCAATTTTGACCAATTTCAGGCACAGGAATGACTTTAAACACATTTATTTTAGTTGAAAATGTAATAATTCACATCCAACAGTAATTTACAGCCAAAAGAATGAATGTTAAAATTTCATCGAAATTGACCATTTTGGGAACTTTCGACAGCTCCGCGGTCATCGTTTTTCGTCCGAAAATTAATTTTTTGGACTGTAGCAAAAATGATTCCAAATGTCAATTGGACCGTGCCTCATGTTGAATAACCACTTTTTAAACCCTCACAGTGACCAAAATTGCCATTTTTACAGAGTTTTGCATACTCAGAAGCTTCAATTTTGACCAATTTCAGGCACAGGAATGACTTTAAACACATTTATTTTAGTTGAGAAAGTAATATTTCACATCTAACAGTAATTTGCAGGCAAAAGATTACATTTTAAAATTTCATCGAAATTGACCATTTTGGGAATGTTCGACGGCTCCGCGGTCATCGTTTTTCGTCAGAAAATAGATTTTTTGGACTGTACCAAAAATGATTCTAAATGTCAATTGGATCGTGCCTCATGTTGAATAACCACTTTTTAAACCCTCACAGTGCCCAAAATTGCCATTTTTACAGAGTTTTGCATACTCAGAAGCTTCAATTTTGACCAATTTCAGGCACAGAAATGACTTTAAACACATTTATTTTAGTTGAAAAAGTAATAATTCACATCCAACAGTAATTTACAGCCAAAAGATTAAATGTTAAAATTTCATCGAAATTGACCATTTTGGGAACGTTCGACAGCTCCGCGGTCATCGTTTTTTGTCTGAAAATTGATTTTTTGGACTGTACCAAAAATGATTCCAAATGTCAATTGGACCGTGCCTCATGTTGAATAACCACTTTTTAAACCCTCACAGTGACCAAAATTGCCATTTTTACAGAGTTTTGCATACTCAGAAGCTTCAATTTTGACCAATTTCAGGCACAGAAATGACTTTAAACACTTTTATTTTAGTTGAAAAAGTAATAATTCACATCCAACAGTAATTTACAGCCAAAAGATTAAATGATAAAATTTCATCGAAATTTACCATTTTGCGAACGTTCGACAGCTCCGCGGTCATCGTTTTTCGTCAGAAAATTGATTTTTTGGACTGTACCAAAAATGATTCAAAATGTCAATTGGATCATGCCTCATGTTGAATAACCACTTTTTAAACCCTCACAGTGCCCAAAATTGCCATTTTTACAGAGTTTTGCTTACTTAGAAGCTTCAATTTTGACCAATTTCAGGCACAGAAATGACTTTAAACACATTTATTTTAGTTGAAAAAGTAATAATTCACATCCAACAATAATTTACAGCCAAAAGATTAAATGTTAAAATTTCATCGAAATTGACCATTTTGGGAACGTTCGACAGCTCCGCGGTCATCGTTTTTTGTCTGAAAATTGATTTTTTGGACTGTACCAAAAATGATTCCAAATGTCAATTGGACCGTGCCTCATGTTGAATAACCACTTTTTAAACCCTTGCAGTGCCCAAAATGGCCATTTTTACAGAGTTTTGCTTACTCAGAAGCTTCAATTTTGACCAATTTCAGGCACAGGAATGACTTTAAACACATTTATTTTAGTTGAGAAAGTAATATTTCACATCTAACAGTAATTTACAGGCAAAAGATTAAATTTTAAAATTTCATCGAAATTGACCATTTTGGGAATGTTCGACAGCTCCGCGGTCATCGTTTTTCGTCAGAAAATAGATTTTTTGGACTGTACCAAAAATGATTCTAAATGTCAATTGGATCGTGCCTCATGTTGAATAACCACTTTTTAAACCCTCACAGTGCCCAAAATTGCCATTTTTACAGAGTTTTGCATACTCAGAAGCTTCAATTTTGACCAATTTCAGGCACAGAAATGACTTTAAACACATTTATTTTAGTTGAAAAAGTGATAATTCACATCCAACAGTAATTTACAGCCAAAAGATTAAATGTTAAAATTTCATCGAAATTGACCATTTTGGGAACGTTCGACAGCTCCGCGGTCATCGTTTTTCGTCCGAAAATTGATTTTTTGGACTGTACCAAAAATGATTCCAAATGTCAATTGGACCGTGCCTCATGTTGAATAACCACTTTTTGAACCCTCACAGTGACCAAAATTGCCATTTTTCTACAGAGTTTTGCATACTCAGAAGCTTAAATTTTGACCAATTTCAGGCACAGAAATGACTTTAAACACATTTATTTTAGTTGAAAAAGTAATAATTCATATCCAACAGTAATTTACAGCCAAAAGATTAAATGTTAAAATTTCATCGAAATTGACCATTTTGGGAACGTTCGACAGCTCCGCGGTCATCGTTTTTCGTCCGAAAATTGATTTTTTGGACTGTACCAAAAATGATTCCAAATGTCAATTGGACCGTGCCTCATGTTGAATAACCACTTTTTAAACCCTCACAGTGACCAAAATTGCCATTTTTACAGAGTTTTGCATACTCAGAAGCTTCAATTTTGACCAATTTCAGGCACAGGAATGACTTTAAACACATTTATTTTAGTTGAAAAAGTAATAATTCACATCCAACAGTAATTTACAGCCAAAAGAATAAATGTTAAAATTTCATCGAAATTGACCATTTTGGGAACTTTCGACAGCTCCGCGGTCATCGTTTTTCGTCCGAAAATTAATTTTTTGGACTGTAGCAAAAATGATTCCAAATGTCAATTGGATCGTGCCTCATGTTGAATAACCACTTTTTAAACCCTCACAGTGACCAAAATTGCCATTTTTACAGAGTTTTGCATACTCAGAAGCTTCAATTTTGACCAATTTCAGGCACAGAAATGACTTTAAACACTTTTATTTTAGTTGAAAAAGTAATAATTCACATCCAACAGTAATTTACAGCCAAAAGACTAAATGATAAAATTTCATCGAAATTGACCATTTTGCGAACGTTCGACAGCTCCGCGGTCATCGTTTTTCGTCAGAAAATTGATTTTTTGGACTGTACCAAAAATGATTCAAAATGTCAATTGGATCATGCCTCATGTTGAATAACCACTTTTTAAACCCTCACAGTGCCCAAAACTGCCATTTTTACAGAGTTTTGCTTACTTAGAAGCTTCAATTTTGACCAATTTCAGGCACAGAAATGACTTTAAACACATTTATTTTAGTTGAAAAAGTAATAATTCACATCCAACAGTAATTTACAGCCAAAAGATTAAATGTTAAAATTTCATCGAAATTGACCATTTTGGGAACGTTCGACAGCTCCGCGGTCATCGTTTTTTGTCTGAAAATTGATTTTTTGGACTGTACCAAAAATGATTCCAAATGTCAATTGGACCGTGCCTCATGTTGAATAACCACTTTTTAAACCCTTGCAGTGCCCAAAATGGCCATTTTTACAGAGTTTTGCTTACTCAGAAGCTTCAATTTTGACCAATTTCAGGCACAGGAATGACTTTAAACACATTTATTTTAGTTGAGAAAGTAATATTTCACATCTAACAGTAATTTACAGGCAAAAGATTAAATTTTAAAATTTCATCGAAATTGACCATTTTGGGAATGTTCGACAGCTCCGCGGTCATCGTTTTTCGTCAGAAAATAGATTTTTTGGACTGTACCAAAAATGATTCTAAATGTCAATTGGATCGTGCCTCATGTTGAATAACCACTTTTTAAACCCTCACAGTGCCCAAAATTGCCATTTTTACAGAGTTTTGCATACTCAGAAGCTTCAATTTTGACCAATTTCAGGCACAGAAATGACTTTAAACACATTTATTTTAGTTGAAAAAGTAATAATTCACATCCAACAGTAATTTACAGCCAAAAGATTAAATGTTAAAATTTCATCGAAATTGACCATTTTGGGAACGTTCGACAGCTCCGCGGTCATCGTTTTTCGTCCGAAAATTAATTTTTTGGACTGTACCAAAAATGATTCCAAATGTCAATTGGACCGTGCCTCATGTTGAATAACCACTTTTTAAACCCTCACAGTGACCAAAATTGCCATTTTTACAGAGTTTTGCATACTCAGAAGCTTCAATTTTGACCAATTTCAGGCACAGAAATGACTTTAAACACTTTTATTTTAGTTGAAAAAGTAATAATTCACATCCAACAGTAATTTACAGCCAAAAGATTAAATGTTAAAATTTCATCGAAATTGACCATTTTGGGAACGTTCGACAGCTCCGCGGTCATCGTTTTTCGTCCGAAAATTAATTTTTTGGACTGTAGCAAAAATGATTCCAAATGTCAATTGGATCGTGCCTCATGTTGAATAACCACTTTTTAAACCCTCACAGTGACCAAAATTGCCATTTTTACAGAGTTTTGCATACTCAGAAGCTTCAATTTTGACCAATTTCAGGCACAGAAATGACTTTAAACACTTTTATTTTAGTTGAAAAAGTAATAATTCACATCCAACAGTAATTTACAGCCAAAAGATTAAATGATAAAATTTCATCGAAATTGACCATTTTGCGAACGTTCGACAGCTCCGCGGTCATCGTTTTTCGTCAGAAAATTGATTTTTTGGACTGTACCAAAAATGATTCAAAATGTCAATTGGACCGTGCCTCATGTTGAATAACCACTTTTTAAACCCTTGCAGTGCCCAAAATGGCCATTTTTACAGAGTTTTGCTTACTCAGAAGCTTCAATTTTGACCAATTTCAGGCACAGGAATGACTTTAAACACATTTATTTTAGTTGAGAAAGTAATATTTCACATCTAACAGTAATTTACAGGCAAAAGATTAAATTTTAAAATTTCATCGAAATTGACCATTTTGGGAATGTTCGACAGCTCCGCGGTCATCGTTTTTCGTCAGAAAATAGATTTTTTGGACTGTACCAAAAATGATTCTAAATGTCAATTGGATCGTGCCTCATGTTGAATAACCACTTTTTAAACCCTCACAGTGCCCAAAATTGCCATTTTTACAGAGTTTTGCATACTCAGAAGCTTCAATTTTGACCAATTTCAGGCACAGAAATGACTTTAAACACATTTATTTTAGTTGAAAAAGTAATAATTCACATCCAACAGTAATTTACAGCCAAAAGATTAAATGTTAAAATTTCATCGAAATTGACCATTTTGGGAACGTTCGACAGCTCCGCGGTCATCGTTTTTCGTCCGAAAATTAATTTTTTGGACTGTACCAAAAATGATTCCAAATGTCAATTGGACCGTGCCTCATGTTGAATAACCACTTTTTAAACCCTCACAGTGACCAAAATTGCCATTTTTACAGAGTTTTGCATACTCAGAAGCTTCAATTTTGACCAATTTCAGGCACAGAAATGACTTTAAACACTTTTATTTTAGTTGAAAAAGTAATAATTCACATCCAACAGTAATTTACAGCCAAAAGATTAAATGTTAAAATTTCATCGAAATTGACCATTTTGGGAACGTTCGACAGCTCCGCGGTCATCGTTTTTCGTCCGAAAATTAATTTTTTGGACTCTACCAAAAATGATTCCAAATGTCAATTGGACCGTGCCTCATGTTGAATAACCACTTTTTAAACCCTCACAGTGACCAAAATTGCCATTTTTACAGAGTTTTGCATACTCAGAAGCTTCAATTTTGACCAATTTCAGGCACAGAAATGACTTCAAACACATTTATTTTAGTTGAAAAAGTAATAATTCACATCCAACAGTAATATACAGCCAAAAGAATAAATGTTAACATTTCATCGAAATTGACCATTTTGGGAACTTTCGACAGCTCCGCGGTCATCGTTTTTCGTCCGAAAATTAAGTTTTTGGACTGTAGCAAAAATGATTCCAAATGTCAATTGGATCGTGCCTCATGTTGAATAACCACTTTTTAAACCCTCGCAGTGCCCAAAATGGCCATTTTTACAGAGTTTTGCTTACTCAGAAGCTTCAATTTTGACCAATTTCAGGCACAGGAATGACTTTAAACACATTTATTTTAGTTGAGAAAGTAATATTTCACATCTAACAGTAATTTACAGGCAAAAGATTACATTTTAAAATTTCATCGAAATTGACAATTTTGGGAATGTTCGACAGCTCCGTGGTCATCGTTTTTCGTCAGAAAATAGATTTTTTGGACTGTACCAAAAATGATTCTAAATGTCAATTGGATTGTGCCTCATGTTGAATAACCACTTTTTAAACCCTCACAGTGCCCAAAATTACCATTTTTACAGAGTTTTGCATACTCAGAAGCTTCAATTTTGACCAATTTCAGGCACAGAAATGACTTTAAACACATTTATTTTAGTTGAAAAAGTAATAATTCACATCCAACAGTAATTTACAGCCAAAAGATTAAATGTTAAAATTTCATCGAAATTGACCATTTTGGGAACGTTCGACAGCTCCGCGGTCATCGTTTTTCGTCCGAAAATTAATTTTTTGGACTGTACCAAAAATGATTCCAAATGTCAATTGGACCGTGCCTCATGTTGAATAACCACTTTTTAAACCATCACAGTGACCACAATTGCCATTTTTACAGAGTTTTGCATACTCAGAAGCTTCAATTTTGACCAATTTCAGGCACAGAAATGACTTTAAACACTTTTATTTTAGTTGAAAAAGTAATAATTCACATCCAACAGTAATTTACAGCCAAAAGATTAAATGATAAAATTTCATCGAAATTGACCATTTTGCGAACGTTCGACAGCTCCGCGGTCATCGTTTTTCGTCAGAAAATTTATTTTTTGGACTGTACCAAAAATGATTCAAAATGTCAATTGGATCATGCCTCATGTTGAATAACCACTTTTTAAACCCTCACAGTGCCCAAAATTGCCATTTTTACAGAGTTTTGCTTACTTAGAAGCTTCAATTTTGACCAATTTCAGGCACAGAAATGACTTTAAACACATTTATTTTAGTTGAAAAAGTAATAATTCACATCCAACAGTAATTTACAGCCAAAAGATTAAATGTTAAAATTTCATCGAAATTGACCATTTTGGGAACGTTCGACAGCTCCGCGGTCATCGTTTTTCGTCCGAAAATTGATTTTTTGGACTGTACCAAAAATGCTTCCAAATGTCAATTGGACCGTGCCTCATGTTGAATAACCACTTTTTAAACCCTCACAGTGACCAAAATTGCCATTTTTACAGAGTTTTGCATACTCAGAAGCTTCAATTTTGACCAATTTCAGGCACAGGAATGACTTTAAACACATTTATTTTAGTTGAGAAAGTAATATTTCACATCTAACAGTAATTTACAGGCAAAAGATTACATTTTAAAATTTCATCGAAATTGACCATTTTGGGAATGTTCGACAGCTCCGCGGTCATCGTTTTTCGTCAGAAAATAGATTTTTTGGACTGTACCAAAAATGATTCTAAATGTCAATTGGATCGTGCCTCATGTTGAATAACCACTTTTTAAACCCTCACAGTGCCCAAAATTGCCATTTTTACAGAGTTTTGCATACTCAGAAGCTTCAATTTTGACCAATTTCAGGCACAGAAATGACTTTAAACACATTTATTTTAGTTGAAAAAGTAATAATTCACATCCAACAGTAATTTACAGCCAAAAGATTAAATGTTAAAATTTCATCGAAATTGACCATTTTGGGAACGTTCGACAGCTCCGCGGTCATCGTTTTTCGTCCGAAAATTAATTTTTGGGACTGTACCAAAAATGATTCCAAATGTCAATTGGACCGTGCCTCATGTTGAATAACCACTTTTTAAACCCTCACAGTGACCAAAATTGCCATTTTTACAGAGTTTTGCATACTCAGAAGCTTCAATTTTGAACAATTTCAGGCACAGAAATGACTTCAAACACATTTATTTTAGTTGAAAAAGTAATAATTCACATCCAACAGTAATATACAGCCAAAAGAATAAATGTTAACATTTCATCGAAATTGACCATTTGGGGAACTTTCGACAGCTCGGCGGTCATCATTTTTCGTCCGAAAATTAAGTTTTTGGACTGTAGCAAAAATGATTCCAAATGTCAATTGGATCGTGCCTCATGTTGAATAACCACTTTTTAAACCCTCGCAGTGCCCAAATTTGCCATTTTTACAGAGTTTTGCTTACTTAGAAGCTTCAATTTTGACCAATTTCAGGCACAGAAATGACTTTAAACACATTTATTTTAGTTGAAAAAGTAATAATTCACATCCAACAGTAATTTACAGACAAAAGAATAAATGTTAAAATTTCATCGAAATTGACCATTTTGGGAACTTTCGACAGCTCCGCGGTCATCGTTTTTCGTCCGAAAATTAATTTTTTGGACTGTAGCAAAAATGATTCCAAATGTCAATTGGATCGTGCCTCATGTTGAATAACCACTTTTTAAACCCTCACAGTGACCAAAATTGCCATTTTTACAGAGTTTTGCATACTCAGAAGCTTCAATTTTGACCAATTTCAGGCACAGAAATGACTTTAAACACTTTTATTTTAGTTGAAAAAGTAATAATTCACATCCAACAGTAATTTACAGAAAAAAGATTAAATGATAAAATTTCATCGAAATTGACCATTTTGCGAACGTTCGACAGCTCCGCGGTCATCGTTTTTCGTCAGAAAATTGATTTTTTGGACTGTACCAAAAATGATTCAAAATGTCAATTGGATCATGCCTCATGTTGAATAACCACTTTTTAAACCCTCACAGTGCCCAAAATTGCCATTTTTACAGAGTTTTGCTTACTTAGAAGCTTCAATTTTGACCAATTTCAGGCACAGAAATGACTTTAAACACATTTATTTTAGTTGAAAAAGTAATAATTCACATCCAACAGTAATTTACAGCCAAAAGATTAAATGTTAAAATTTCATCGAAATTGACCATTTTGGGAACGTTCGACAGCTCCGCGGTCATCGTTTTTTGTCTGAAAATTGATTTTTTGGACTGTACCAAAAATGATTCCAAATGTCAATTGGACCGTGCCTCATGTTGAATAACCACTTTTTAAACCCTTGCAGTGCCCAAAATGGCCATTTTTACAGAGTTTTGCTTACTCAGAAGCTTCAATTTTGACCAATTTCAGGCACAGGAATGACTTTAAACACATTTATTTTAGTTGAGAAAGTAATATTTCACATCTAACAGTAATTTACAGGCAAAAGATTAAATTTTAAAATTTCATCGAAATTGACCATTTTGGGAATGTTCGACAGCTCCGCGGTCATCGTTTTTCGTCAGAAAATAGATTTTTTGGACTGTACCAAAAATGATTCTAAATGTCAATTGGATCGTGCCTCATGTTGAATAACCACTTTTTAAACCCTCACAGTGCCCAAAATTGCCATTTTTACAGAGTTTTGCATACTCAGAAGCTTCAATTTTGACCAATTTCAGGCACAGAAATGACTTTAAACACATTTATTTTAGTTGAAAAAGTAATAATTCACATCCAACAGTAATTTACAGCCAAAAGATTAAATGTTAAAATTTCATCGAAATTGACCATTTTGGGAACGTTCGACAGCTCCGCGGTCATCGTTTTTCGTCCGAAAATTAATTTTTTGGACTGTACCAAAAATGATTCCAAATGTCAATTGGACCGTGCCTCATGTTCAATAACCACTTTTTAAACCCTCACAGTGACCAAAATTGCCATTTTTACAGAGTTTTGCATACTCAGAAGCTTCAATTTTGACCAATTTCAGGCACAGAAATGACTTCAAACACATTTATTTTAGTTGAAAAAGTAATAATTCACATCCAACAGTAATATACAGCCAAAAGAATAAATGTTAACATTTCATCGAAATTGACCATTTTGGGAACTTTCGACAGCTCCGCGGTCATCGTTTTTCGTCCGAAAATTAAGTTTTTGGACTGTAGCAAAAATGATTCCAAATGTCAATTGGATCGTGCCTCATGTTGAATAACCACTTTTTAAACCCTCGCAGTGCCCAAAATGGGCATTTTTACAGAGTTTTGCTTACTCAGAAGCTTCAATTTTGACCAATTTCAGGCACAGGAATGACTTTAAACACATTTATTTTAGTTGAGAAAGTAATATTTCACATCTAACAGTAATTTACAGGCAAAAGATTACATTTTAAAATTTCATCAAAATTGACAATTTTGGGAATGTTCGACAGCTCCGTGGTCATCGTTTTTCGTCAGAAAATAGATTTTTTGGACTGTACCAAAAATGATTCTAAATGTCAATTGGATCGTGCCTCATGTTGAATAACCACTTTTTAAACCCTCACAGTGCCCAAAATTACCATTTTTACAGAGTTTTGCATACTCAGAAGCTTCAATTTTGACCAATTTCAGGCACAGAAATGACTTTAAACACATTTATTTTAGTTGAAAAAGTAATAATTCACATCCAACAGTAATTTACAGCCAAAAGATTAAATGTTAAAATTTCATCGAAATTGACCATTTTGGGAACGTTCGACAGCTCCGCGGTCATCGTTTTTCGTCCGAAAATTAATTTTTGGGACTGTACCAAAAATGATTCCAAATGTCAATTGGACCGTGCCTCATGTTGAATAACCACTTTTTAAACCCTCACAGTGACCAAAATTGCCATTTTTACAGAGTTTTGCATACTCAGAAGCTTCAATTTTGACTAATTTCAGGCACAGAAATGACTTTAAACACTTTTATTTTAGTTGAAAAAGTAATAATTCACATCCAACAGTAATTTACAGCCAAAAGATTAAATGATAAAATTTCATCGAAATTGACCATTTTGCGAACGTTCGACAGCTCCGCAGTCATCGTTTTTCGTCAGAAAATTTATTTTTTGGACTGTACCAAAAATGATTCAAAATGTCAATTGGATCATGCCTCATGTTGAATAACCACTTTTTAAACCCTCACAGTGCCCAAAATTGCCATTTTTACAGAGTTTTGCTTACTTAGAAGCTTCAATTTTGACCAATTTCAGGCACAGAAATGACTTTAAACACATTTATTTTAGTTGAAAAAGTAATAATTCACATCCAACAATAATTTACAGCCAAAAGATTAAATGTTAAAATTTCATCGAAATTGACCATTTTGGGAACGTTCGACAGCTCCGCGGTCATCGTTTTTCGTCCGAAAATTGATTTTTTGGACTGTACCAAAAATGATTCCAAATGTCAATTGGACCGTGCCTCATGTTGAATAACCACTTTTTAAACCCTCACAGTGACCAAAATTGCCATTTTTACAGAGTTTTGCATACTCAGAAGCTTCAATTTTGACCAATTTCAGGCACAGGAATGACTTTAAACACATTTATTTTAGTTGAGAAAGTAATATTTCACATCTAACAGTAATTTACAGGCAAAAGATTACATTTTAAAATTTCATCGAAATTGACCATTTTGGGAATGTTCGACAGCTCCGCGGTCATCGTTTTTCGTCAGAAAATAGATTTTTTGGACTGTACCAAAAATGATTCTAAATGTCAATTGGATCGTGCCTCATGTTGAATAACCACTTTTTAAACCCTCACAGTGCCCAAAATTGCCATTTTTACAGAGTTTTGCATACTCAGAAGCTTCAATTTTGACCAATTTCAGGCACAGAAATGACTTCAAACACATTTATTTTAGTTGAAAAAGTAATAATTCACATCCAACAGTAATATACAGCCAAAAGAATAAATGTTAACATTTCATCGAAATTGACCATTTTGGGAACTTTCGACAGCTCCGCGGTCATCATTTTTCGTCCGAAAATTAAGTTTTTGGACTGTAGCAAAAATGATTCCAAATGTCAATTGGATCGTGCCTCATGTTGAATAACCACTTTTTAAACCCTCGCAGTGCCCAAATTTGCCATTTTTACAGAGTTTTGCTTACTTAGAAGCTTCAATTTTGACCAATTTCAGGCACAGAAATGACTTTAAACACATTTATTTTAGTTGAAAAAGTAATAATTCACATCCAACAGTAATTTACAGCCAAAAGATTAAATGTTAAAATTTCATCGAAATTGACCATTTTGGGAACGTTCGACAGCTCCGCGGTCATCGTTTTTTGTCTGAAAATTGATTTTTTGGACTGTACCAAAAATTATTCCAAATGTCAATTGGACCGTGCCTCATGTTGAATAACCACTTTTTAAACCCTTGCAGTGCCCAAAATGGCAATTTTTACAGAGTTTTGCTTACTCAGAAGCTTCAATTTTGACCAATTTCAGGCACAGAAATGACTTTAAACACATTTATTTTAGTTGAAAAAGTTATAATTCACATCCAACAGTAATTTACAGCCAAAAGAATAAATGTTAAAATTTCATCGAAATTGACCATTTTGGGAACTTTCGACAGCTCCGCGGTCATCGTTTTTCGTCCGAAAATTGAATTTTTGGACTGTGCCAAAAATGATTCCAAATGTCAATTGGATCGTGCCTCATGTTGAATAACCACTTTTTAAACCCTCACAGTGCCCAAAATGGCCATTTTTACAGAGTTTTGCTTACTCAGAAGCTTCAATTTTGACCAATTACAGGCACAGAAATGACTTTAAACACAATTTTTTAAGTTGAAAAAGTAATAATTCACATCCAACAGTAATATACAGCCAAAAGAATAAATGTTAACATTTCATCGAAATTGACCATTTTGGGAACTTTCGACAGCTCCGCGGTCATCGCTTTTTCGTCCGAAAATTAATTTTTTGGACTGTAGCAAAAATGATTCCAAATGTCAATTGGATCGTGCCTCATGTTGAATAACCACTTTTTAAACCCTCGCAGTGCCCAAAATGGCCATTTTTACAGAGTTTTGCTTACTCAGAAGCTTCAATTTGGAGCAATTTCAGGCACAGAAATGACTTTAAACACATTTATTTTAGTTGAAAAAGTAATAATTCACATCCAACAGTAATTTACATCCAAAAGATTAAATGTTAAAATTTCATCGAAATTGACCATTTTGGGAACGTTCGACAGCTCCGCGGTCATCGTTTTTCGTCCGAAAATAGATTTTTTGGACTGTACCAAAAATGATTCCAAATGTCAATTGGATCGTGCCTCATGTTGAATAACCATTTTTTAAACCCTCACAGTGACCAAAATTGCCATTTTTACAGAGTTTTGCATACTCAGAAGCTTCAATTTTGACCAATTTCAGGCACAGGAATGACTTTAAACACATTTATTTTAGTTGAGAAAGTAATATTTCACATCTAACAGTAATTTACAGGCAAAAGATTAAATTTTAAAATTTCATCGAAATTGACCATTTTGGGAATGTTCGACAGCTCCGCGGTCATCGTTTTTCGTCAGAAAATGGATTTTTTGGACTGTACCAAAAATGATTCCAAATGTCAATTGGACCGTGCCTCATGTTGAATAACCACTTTTTAAACCCTCACAGTGACCAAAATTGCCATTTTTACAGAGTTTTGCATACTCAGAAGCTTCAATTTTGACCAATTTCAGGCACAGGAATGACTTTAAACACATTTATTTTAGTTGAGAAAGTAATATTTCACATCTAACAGTAATTTACAGGCAAAAGATTACATTTTAAAATTTCATCCAAATTGACCATTTTGGGAATGTTCGACAGCTCCGTGGTCATCGTTTTTCGTCAGAAAATAGATTTTTTGGACTGTACCAAAAATTATTCTAAATGTCAATTGGATCGTGCCTCATGTTGAATAACCACTTTTTAAACCCTCACAGTGCCCAAAATTACCATTTTTACAGAGTTTTGCATACTCAGAAGCTTCAATTTTGACCAATTTCAGGCACAGAAATGACTTTAAACACATTTATTTTAGTTGAAAAAGTAATAATTCACATCCAACAGTAATTTACAGCCAAAAGATTAAATGTTAAAATTTCATCGAAATTGACCATTTTGGGAACGTTCGACAGCTCCGCGGTCATCGTTTTTCATCCGAAAATTAATTTTTTGGACTGTACCAAAAATGATTCCAAATGTCAATTGGGCCGTGCCTCATGTTGAATAACCACTTTTTAAACCCTCACAGTGCCCAAAATTGCCATTTTTACAGAGTTTTGCATACTCAGAAGCTTCAATTTTGACCAATTTCAGGCACAGAAATGACTTTAAACACATTTATTTTAGTTGAAAAAGTAATAATTCACATCCAACAGTAATTTACAGCCAAAAGATTAAATGTTAAATTTCATCGAAATTGACCATTTTGGGAACGTTCGACAGCTCCGCGGTCATCGTTTTTTGTCCGAAAATTGATTTTTTGGACTGTACCAAAAATGATTCCAAATGTCAATTGGACCGTGCCTCATGTTGAATAACCACTTTTTAAACCCTCACAGTGACTAAATTGCCATTTTTACAGAGTTTTGCATACTCAAAGCTTCAATTTTGACCAATTTCAGGCACAGGAATGACTTTAAACACATTTATTTTAGTTGAGAAAGTAATATTTCACATCTAACAGTAATTTACAGGCAAAAGATTACATTTTAAAATTTCATCGAAATTGACCATTTTGGGAATGTTCGACAGCTCCGCGGTCATCGTTTTTCGTCAGAAAATAGATTTTTTGGACTGTACCAAAAATGATTCTAAATGTCAATTGGATCGTGCCTCATGTTGAATAACCACTTTTTAAACCCTCACAGTGCCCAAAATTGCCATTTTTACAGAGTTTTGCATACTCAGAAGCTTCAATTTTGACCAATTTCAGGCACAGAAATGACTTTAAACACATTTATTTTAGTTGAAAAAGTAATAATTCACATCCAACAGTAATTTACAGCCAAAAGATTAAATGTTAAAATTTCATCGAAATTGACCATTTTGGGAACGTTCGACAGCTCCGCGGTCATCGTTTTTCGTCCGAAAATTGATTTTTTGGACTGTACCAAAAATGATTCCAAATGTCAATTGGACCGTGCCTCATGTTGAATAACCACTTTTTAAACCCTCACAGTGACCAAAATTGCCATTTTTACAGAGTTTTGCATACTCAGAAGCTTCAATTTTGACCAATTTCAGGCACAGGAATGACTTTAAACACATTTATTTTAGTTGAAAAAGTAATAATTCACATCCAACAGTAATTTACAGCCAAAAGAATAAATGTTAAAATTTCATCGAAATTGACCATTTTGGGAACTTTCGACAGCTCCGCGGTCATCGTTTTTCGTCCGAAAATTAATTTTTTGGACTGTAGCAAAAATGATTCCAAATGTCAATTGGATCGTGCCTCATGTTGAATAATCACTTTTTAAACCCTCACAGTGCCCAAAATTGCCATTTTTACAGAGTTTTGCTTACTTAGAAGCTTCAATTTTGACCAATTTCAGGCACAGAAATGACTTTAAACACATTTATTTTAGTTGAAAAAGTAATAATTCACATCCAACAGTAATTTACAGCCAAAAGATTAAATGTTAAAATTTCATCGAAATTGACCATTTGGGGAACGTTCGACAGCTCCGCGGTCATCGTTTTTTGTCTGAAAATTGATTTTTTGGACTGTACCAAAAATGATTCCAAATGTCAATTGGACCGTGCCTCATGTTGAATAACCACTTTTTAAACCCTTGCAGTGCCCAAAATGGCCATTTTTACAGAGTTTTGCTTACTCAGAAGCTTCAATTTTGACCAATTTCAGGCACAGAAATGACTTCAAACACATTTATTTTAGTTGAAAAAGTAATAATTCACATCCAACAGTAATATACAGCCAAAAGAATAAATGTTAACATTTCATCGAAATTGACCATTTTGGGAACTTTTGACAGCTCCGCGGTCATCGTTTTTCGTCCGAAAATTAAGTTTTTGGACTGTAGCAAAAATGATTCCAAATGTCAATTGGATCGTGCCTCATGTTGAATAACCACTTTTTAAACCCTCGCAGTGCCCAAAATGGCCATTTTTACAGAGTTTTGCTTACTCAGAAGCTTCAATTTTGACCAATTTCAGGCACAGGAATGACTTTAAACACATTTATTTTAGTTGAGAAAGTAATATTTCACATCTAACAGTAATTTACAGGCAAAAGATTACATTTTAAAATTTCATCGAAATTGACAATTTTGGGAATGTTAGGCAGCTCCGTGGTCATCGTTTTTCGTCAGAAAATAGATTTTTTGGACTGTACCAAAAATGATTCTAAATGTCAATTGGACCGTGCCTCATGTTGAATAACCACTTTTTAAACCCTCACAGTGACCAAAATTGCCATTTTTACAGAGTTTTGCATACTCAGAAGCTTCAATTTTGACCAATTTCAGGCACAGGAATGACTTTAAACACATTTATTTTAGTTGAGATAGTAATATTTCACATCTAACAGTAATTTACAGGCAAAAGATTACATTTTAAAATTTCATCGAAATTGACCATTTTGGGAATGTTCGACAGCTCCGCGGTCATCGTTTTTCGTCAGAAAATAGATTTTTTGGACTGTACCAAAAATGATTCTAAATGTCAATTGGATCGTGCCTCATGTTGAATAACCACTTTTTAAACCCTCACAGTGCCCAAAATTGCCATTTTTACAGAGTTTTGCATACTCAGAAGCTTCAATTTTGACCAATTTCAGGCACAGAAATGACTTTAAACACATTTATTTTAGTTGAAAAAGTAATAATTCACATCCAACAGTAATTTACAGCCAAAAGAATAAATGTTAAAATTTCATCGAAATTGACCATTTTGGGAACTTTCGACAGCTCCGCGGTCATCGTTTTTCGTCCGAAAATTAATTTTTTGGACTGTACCAAAAATGATTCCAAATGTCAATTGGACCGTGCCTCATGTTGAATAACCACTTTTTAAACCCTCACAGTGACCAAAATTGCCATTTTTACAGAGTTTTGCATACTCAGAAGCTTCAATTTTGACCAATTTCAGGCACAGAAATGACTTTAAACACATTTATTTTAGTTGAAAAAGTGATAATTCACATCCAACAGTAATTTACAGCCAAAAGATTAAATGTTAAAATTTCATCGAAATTGACCATTTTGGGAACGTTCGACAGCTCCGCGGTCATCGTTTTTCGTCCGAAAATTGATTTTTTGGACTGTACCAAAAATGATTCCAAATGTCAATTGGACCGTGCCTCATGTTGAATAACCACTTTTTAAACCCTCACAGTGACCAAAATTGCCATTTTTACAGAGTTTTGCATACTCAGAAGCTTAAATTTTGACCAATTTCAGGCACAGAAATGACTTTAAACACTTTTATTTTAGTTGAAAAAGTAATAATTCACATCCAACAGTAATTTACAGCCAAAAGATTAAATGATAAAATTTCATCGAAATTGACCATTTTGCGAACGTTCGACAGCTCCGCGGTCATCGTTTTTCGTCAGAAAATTTATTTTTTGGACTGTACCAAAAATGATTCAAAATGTCAATTGGATCATGCCTCATGTTGAATAACCACTTTTTAAACCCTCACAGTGCCCAAAATTGCCATTTTTACAGAGTTTTGCTTACTTAGAAGCTTCAATTTTGACCAATTTCAGGCACAGAAATGACTTTAAACACATTTATTTTAGTTGAAAAAGTAATAATTCACATCCAACAGTAATTTACAGCCAAAAGATTAAATGTTAAAATTTCATCGAAATTGACCATTTTGGGAACGTTCGACAGCTCCGCGGTCATCGTTTTTCGTCCGAAAATGGATTTTTTGGACTGTACCAAAAATGATTCCAAATGTCAATTGGACCGTGCCTCATGTTGAATAACCACTTTTTAAACCCTCACAGTGACCAAAATTGCCATTTTTACAGAGTTTTGCATACTCAGAAGCTTCAATTTTGACCAATTTCAGGCACAGGAATGACTTTAAACACATTTATTTTAGTTGAAAAAGTAATAATTCACATCCAACAGTAATTTACAGCCAAAAGAATAAATGTTAAAATTTCATCGAAATTGACCATTTTGGGAACTTTCGACAGCTCCGCGGTCATCGTTTTTCGTCCGAAAATTAATTTTTTGGACTGTAGCAAAAATGATTCCAAATGTCAATTGGATCGTGCCTCATGTTGAATAACCACTTTTTAAACCCTCACAGTGACCAAAATTGCCATTTTTACAGAGTTTTGCATACTCAGAAGCTTCAATTTTGACCAATTTCAGGCACAGAAATGACTTTAAACACTTTTATTTTAGTTGAAAAAGTAATAATTCACATCCAACAGTAATTTACAGCCAAAAGATTAAATGATAAAATTTCATCGAAATTGACCATTTTGCGAACGTTCGACAGCTCTGCGGTCATCGTTTTTCGTCAGAAAATTGATTTTTTTGGACTGTACCAAAAATGATTCAAAATGTCAATTCGATCATGCCTCATGTTGAATAACCACTTTTTAAACCCTCACAGTGCCCAAAATTGCCATTTTTACAGAGTTTTGCTTACTTAGAAGCTTCAATTTTGACCAATTTCAGGCACAGAAATGACTTTAAACACATTTATTTTAGTTGAAAAAGTAATAATTCACATCCAACAGTAATTTACAGCCAAAAGATTAAATGTTAAAATTTCATCGAAATTGACCATTTGGGGAACGTTCGACAGCTCCGCGGTCATCGTTTTTTGTCTGAAAATTGATTTTTTGGACTGTACCAAAAATGATTCCAAATGTCAATTGGACCGTGCCTCATGTTGAATAACCACTTTTTAAACCCTTGCAGTGCCCAAAATGGCCATTTTTACAGAGTTTTGCTTACTCAGAAGCTTCAATTTTGACCAATTTCAGGAACAGAAATGACTTCAAACACATTTATTTTAGTTGAAAAAGTAATAATTCACATCCAACAGTAATATACAGCCAAAAGAATAAATGTTAACATTTCATCGAAATTGACCATTTTGGGAACTTTTGACAGCTCCGCGGTCATCGTTTTTCGTCCGAAAATTAAGTTTTTGGACTGTAGCAAAAATGATTCCAAATGTCAATTGGATCGTGCCTCATGTTGAATAACCACTTTTTAAACCCTCGCAGTGCCCAAAATGGCCATTTTTACAGAGTTTTGCTTACTCAGAAGCTTCAATTTTGACCAATTTCAGGCACAGGAATGACTTTAAACACATTTATTTTAGTTGAGAAAGTAATATTTCACATCTAACAGTAATTTACAGGCAAAAGATTACATTTTAAAATTTCATCGAAATTGACAATTTTGGGAATGTTCGACAGCTCCGTGGTCATCGTTTTTCGTCAGAAAATAGATTTTTTGGACTGTACCAAAAATGATTCTAAATGTCAATTGGATCGTGCCTCATGTTTAATAACCACTTTTTAAACCCTCACAGTGCCCAAAATTACCATTTTTACAGAGTTTTGCATACTCAGAAGCTTCAATTTTGACCAATTTCAGGCACAGAAATGACTTTAAACACATTTATTTTAGTTGAAAAAGTAATAATTCACATCCAACAGTAATTTACAGCCAAAAGATTAAATGTTAAAATTTCATCGAAATTGACCATTTTGGGAACGTTCGACAGCTCCGCGGTCATCGTTTTTCGTCCGAAAATTTATTTTTTGGACTGTACCAAAAATGATTCCAAATGTCAATTGGACCGTGCCTCATGTTGAATAACCACTTTTTAAACCCTCACAGTGACCAAAATTGCCATTTTTACAGAGTTTTGCATACTCAGAAGCTTCAATTTTGACCAATTTCAGGCACAGAAATGACTTTAAACACTTTTATTTTAGTTGAAAAAGTAATAATTCACATCCAACAGTAATTTACAGCCAAAAGATTAAATGATAAAATTTCATCGAAATTGACCATTTTGCGAACGTTCGACAGCTCCGCGGTCATCGTTTTTCGTCAGAAAATGTATTTTTTGGACTGTACCAAAAATGATTCAAAATGTCAATTGGATCATGCCTCATGTTGAATAACCACTTTTTAAACCCTCACAGTGCCCAAAATTGCCATTTTTACAGAGTTTTGCTTACTTAGAAGCTTCAATTTTGACCAATTTCAGGCACAGAAATGACTTTAAACACATTTATTTTAGTTGAAAAAGTAATAATTCACATCCAACAGTAATTTACAGCCAAAAGATTAAATGTTAAAATTTCATCGAAATTGACCATTTTGGGAACGTTCGACAGCTCCGCGGTCATCGTTTTTCGTCCGAAAATTGATTTTTTGGACTGTACCAAAAATGATTCCAAATGTCAATTGGACCGTGCCTCATGTTGAATAACCACTTTTTAAACCCTCACAGTGACCAAAATTGCCATTTTTACAGAGTTTTGCATACTCAGAAGCTTCAATTTTGACCAATTTCAGGCACAGGAATGACTTTAAACACATTTATTTTAGTTGAGAAAGTAATATTTCACATCTAACAGTAATTTACAGGCAAAAGATTACATTTTAAAATTTCATCGAAATTGACCATTTTGGGAATGTTCGACAGCTCCGCGGTCATCGTTTTTTGTCAGAAAATAGATTTTTTGGACTGTACCAAAAATGATTCTAAATGTCAATTGGATCGTGCCTCATGTTGAATAACCACTTTTTAAACCCTCACAGTGCCCAAAATTGCCATTTTTACAGAGTTTTGCATACTCAGAAGCTTCAAATTTGACCAATTTCAGGCACAGAAATGACTTTAAACACATTTATTTTAGTTGAAAAAGTAATAATTCACATCCAACAGTAATTTACAGCCAAAAGAATAAATGTTAAAATTTCATCGAAATTGACCATTTTGGGAACTTTCGACAGCTCCGCGGTCATCGTTTTTCGTCCGAAAATTAATTTTTTGGACTGTAGCAAAAATGATTCCAAATGTCAATTGGATCGTGCCTCATGTTGAATAACCACTTTTTAAACCCTCACAGTGACCAAAATTGCCATTTTTACAGAGTTTTGCATACTCAGAAGCTTCAATTTTGACCAATTTCAGGCACAGAAATGACTTTAAACACTTTTATTTTAGTTGAAAAAGTAATAATTCACATCCAACAGTAATTTACAGCCAAAAGATTAAATGTTAAAATTTCATCGAAATTGACCATTTTGGGAACGTTCGACAGCTCCGCGGTCATCGTTTTTCGTCCGAAAATTTATTTTTTGGACTGTACCAAAAATGATTCCAAATGTCAATTGGACCGTGCCTCATGTTGAATAACCACTTTTTAAACCCTCACAGTGACCAAAATTGCCATTTTTACAGAGTTTTGCATACTCAGAAGCTTCAATTTTGACCAATTTCAGGCACAGAAATGACTTTAAACACTTTTATTTTAGTTGAAAAAGTAATAATTCACATCCAACAGTAATTTACAGCCAAAAGATTAAATGATAAAATTTCATCGAAATTGACCATTTTGCGAACGTTCGACAGCTCCGCGGTCATCGTTTTTCGTCAGAAAATGTATTTTTTGGACTGTACCAAAAATGATTCAAAATGTCAATTGGATCATGCCTCATGTTGAATAACCACTTTTTAAACCCTCACAGTGCCCAAAATTGCCATTTTTACAGAGTTTTGCTTACTTAGAAGCTTCAATTTTGACCAATTTCAGGCACAGAAATGACTTTAAACACATTTATTTTAGTTGAAAAAGTAATAATTCACATCCAACAGTAATTTACAGCCAAAAGATTAAATGTTAAAATTTCATCGAAATTGACCATTTTGGGAACGTTCGACAGCTCCGCGGTCATCGTTTTTCGTCCGAAAATTGATTTTTTGGACTGTACCAAAAATGATTCCAAATGTCAATTGGACCGTGCCTCATGTTGAATAACCACTTTTTAAACCCTCACAGTGACCAAAATTGCCATTTTTACAGAGTTTTGCATACTCAGAAGCTTCAATTTTGACCAATTTCAGGCACAGGAATGACTTTAAACACATTTATTTTAGTTGAGAAAGTAATATTTCACATCTAACAGTAATTTACAGGCAAAAGATTACATTTTAAAATTTCATCGAAATTGACCATTTTGGGAATGTTCGACAGCTCCGCGGTCATCGTTTTTTGTCAGAAAATAGATTTTTTGGACTGTACCAAAAATGATTCTAAATGTCAATTGGATCGTGCCTCATGTTGAATAACCACTTTTTAAACCCTCACAGTGCCCAAAATTGCCATTTTTACAGAGTTTTGCATACTCAGAAGCTTCAAATTTGACCAATTTCAGGCACAGAAATGACTTTAAACACATTTATTTTAGTTGAAAAAGTAATAATTCACATCCAACAGTAATTTACAGCCAAAAGAATAAATGTTAAAATTTCATCGAAATTGACCATTTTGGGAACTTTCGACAGCTCCGCGGTCATCGTTTTTCGTCCGAAAATTAATTTTTTGGACTGTAGCAAAAATGATTCCAAATGTCAATTGGATCGTGCCTCATGTTGAATAACCACTTTTTAAACCCTCACAGTGACCAAAATTGCCATTTTTACAGAGTTTTGCATACTCAGAAGCTTCAATTTTGACCAATTTCAGGCACAGAAATGACTTTAAACACTTTTATTTTAGTTGAAAAAGTAATAATTCACATCCAACAGTAATTTACAGCCAAAAGATTAAATGATAAAATTTCATCGAAATTGACCATTTTGCGAACGTTCGACAGCTCCGCGGTCATCGTTTTTCGTCAGAAAATTGATTTTTTGGACTGTACCAAAAATGATTCAAAATGTCAATTGGATCATGCCTCATGTTGAATAACCACTTTTTAAACCCTCACAGTGACCAAAATTGCCATTTTTACAGAGTTTTGCTTACTTAGAAGCTTCAATTTTGACCAATTTCAGGCACAGAAATGACTTTAAACACATTTATTTTAGTTGAAAAAGTAATAATTCACATCCAACAGTAATTTACAGCCAAAAGATTAAATGTTAAAATTCCATCGAAATTGACCATTTTGGGAACGTTCGACAGCTCCGCGGTCATCGTTTTTCGTCCGAAAATTGATTTTTTGGACTGTACCAAAAATGATTCCAAATGTCAATTGGACCGTGCCTCATGTTGAATAACCACTTTTTAAACCCTCACAGTGACTAAATTGCCATTTTTACAGAGTTTTGCATACTCAGAAGCTTCAATTTTGACCAATTTCAGGCACAGGAATGACTTTAAACACATTTATTTTAGTTGAGAAAGTAATATTTCACATCTAACAGTAATTTACAGGCAAAAGATTACATTTTAAAATTTCATCGAAATTGACCATTTTGGGAATGTTCGACAGCTCCGCGGTCATCGTTTTTCGTCAGAAAATAGATTTTTTGGACTGTACCAAAAATGATTCTAAATGTCAATTGGATCGTGCCTCATGTTGAATAACCACTTTTTAAACCCTCACAGTGCCCAAAATTGCCATTTTTTCAGAGTTTTGCATACTCAGAAGCTTCAATTTTGACCAATTTCAGGCACAGGAATGACTTTAAACACATTTATTTTAGTTGAGAAAGTAATATTTCACATCTAACAGTAATTTACAGGCAAAAGATTACATTTTAAAATTTCATCGAAATTGACCATTTTGGGAATGTTCGACAGCTCCGCGGTCATCGTTTTTCGTCAGAAAATAGATTTTTTGGACTGTACCAAAAATGATTCTAAATGTCAATTGGATCGTGCCTCATGTTGAATAACCACTTTTTAAACCCTCACAGTGCCCAAAATTGCCATTTTTACAGAGTTTTGCATACTCAGAAGCTTCAAATTTGACCAATTTCAGGCACAGAAATGACTTTAAACACATTTATTTTAGTTGAAAAAGTAATAATTCACATCCAACAGTAATTTACAGCCAAAAGAATAAATGTTAAAATTTCATCGAAATTGACCATTTTGGGAACTTTCGACAGCTCCGCGGTCATCGTTTTTCGTCCGAAAATTAATTTTTTGGACTGTAGCAAAAATGATTCCAAATGTCAATTGGATCGTGCCTCATGTTGAATAACCACTTTTTAAACCCTCACAGTGACCAAAATTGCCATTTTTACAGAGTTTTGCATACTCAGAAGCTTCAATTTTGACCAATTTCAGGCACAGAAATGACTTTAAACACTTTTATTTTAGTTGAAAAAGTAATAATTCACATCCAACAGTAATTTACAGCCAAAAGATTAAATGATAAAATTTCATCGAAATTGACCATTTTGCGAACGTTCGACAGCTCCGCGGTCATCGTTTTTCGTCAGAAAATTGATTTTTTGGACTGTACCAAAAATGATTCAAAATGTCAATTGGATCATGCCTCATGTTGAATAACCACTTTTTAAACCCTCACAGTGACCAAAATTGCCATTTTTACAGAGTTTTGCTTACTTAGAAGCTTCAATTTTGACCAATTTCAGGCACAGAAATGACTTTAAACACATTTATTTTAGTTGAAAAAGTAATAATTCACATCCAACAGTAATTTACAGCCAAAAGATTAAATGTTAAAATTCCATCGAAATTGACCATTTTGGGAACGTTCGACAGCTCCGCGGTCATCGTTTTTCGTCCGAAAATTGATTTTTTGGACTGTACCAAAAATGATTCCAAATGTCAATTGGACTGTGCCTCATGTTGAATAACCACTTTTTAAACCCTCACAGTGACTAAATTGCCATTTTTACAGAGTTTTGCATACTCAGAAGCTTCAATTTTGACCAATTTCAGGCACAGGAATGACTTTAAACACATTTATTTTAGTTGAGAAAGTAATATTTCACATCTAACAGTAATTTACAGGCAAAAGATTACATTTTAAAATTTCATCGAAATTGACCATTTTGGGAATGTTCGACAGCTCCGCGGTCATCGTTTTTCGTCAGAAAATAGATTTTTTGGACTGTACCAAAAATGATTCTAAATGTCAATTGGATCGTGCCTCATGTTGAATAACCACTTTTTAAACCCTCACAGTGCCCAAAATTGCCATTTTTTCAGAGTTTTGCATACTCAGAAGCTTCAATTTTGACCAATTTCAGGCACAGAAATGACTTTAAACACATTTATTTTAGTTGAAAAAGTAATAATTCACATCCAACAGTAATTTACAGCCAAAAGAATAAATGTTAAAATTTCATCGAAATTGACCATTTTGGGAACTTTCGACAGCTCCGCGGTCATCGTTTTTCGTCCAAAAATTCATTTTTTGGACTGTACCAAAAATGATTCCAAATGTCAATTGGACCGTGCCTCATGTTGAATAACCACTTTTTAAACCCTCACAGTGACCAAAATTGCCATTTTTACAGAGTTTTGCATGCTCAGAAGCTTCAATTTTGACCAATTTCAGGCACAGAAATGACTTTAAACACATTTATTTTAGTTGAAAAAGTGATAATTCACATCCAACAGTAATTTACAGCCAAAAGATTAAATGTTAAAATTTCATCGAAATTGACCATTTTGGGAACGTTCGACAGCTCCGCGGTCATCGTTTTTCGTCCGAAAATTGATTTTTTGGACTGTACCAAAAATGATTCCAAATGTCAATTGGACCATGCCTCATGTTGAATAACCACTTTTTAAACCCTCACAGTGACCAAAATTGCCATTTTTACAGAGTTTTGAATACTCAGAAGCTTAAATTTTGACCAATTTCAGGCACAGAAATGACTTTAAACACTTTTATTTTAGTTAAAAAAGTAATAATTCGCATCCAACAGTAATTTACAGCCAAAAGATTAAATGATAAAATTTCATCGAAATTGACCATTTTGCGAACGTTCGACAGCTCCGCGGTCATCGTTTTTCGTCAGAAAATTAATTTTTTGGACTGTACCAAAAATGATTCAAAATGTCAATTGGATCATGCCTCATGTTGAATAACCACTTTTTAAACCCTCACAGTGCCCAAAATTGCCATTTTTACAGAGTTTTGCTTACTTAGAAGCTTCAATTTTGACCAATTTCAGGCACAGAAATGACTTTAAACACATTTATTTTAGTTGAAAAAGGAATAATTCACATCCAACAGTAATTTACAGCCAAAAGATTAAATGTTAAAATTTCATCGAAATTGACCATTTTGGGAATGTTCGACAGCTCCGCGGTCATCGTTTTTCGTCAGAAAATAGATTTTTTGGACTGTACCAAAAATGATTCTAAATGTCAATTGGATCGTGCCTCATGTTGAATAACCACTTTTTAAACCCTCACAGTGCCCAAAATTGCCATTTCTACAGAGTTTTGCATACTCAGAAGCTTCAATTTTGACCAATTTCAGGCACAGAAATGACTTTAAACACTTTTATTTTAGTTGAAAAAGTAATAATTCACATCCAACAGTAATTTACAGCCAAAAGATTAAATGATAAAATTTCATCGAAATTGGCCATTTTGCGAACGTTCGACAGCTCCGCGGTCATCGTTTTTCGTCAGAAAATTGATTTTTTGGACTGTACCAAAAATGATTCAAAATGTCAATTGGATCATGCCTCATGTTGAATAACCACTTTTTAAACCCTCACAGTGCCCAAAATTGCCATTTTTACAGAGTTTTGCTTACTTAGAAGCTTCAATTTTGACCAATTTCAGGCACAGAAATGACTTTAAACACATTTATTTTAGTTGAAAAAGTAATAATTCACATCCAACAGTAATTTACAGCCAAAAGATTAAATGTTAAAATTTCATCGAAATTGACCATTTGGGGAACGTTCGACAGCTCCGCGGTCATCGTTTTTTGTCTGAAAATTGATTTTTTGGACTGTACCAAAAATGATTCCAAATGTCAATTGGACCGTGCCTCATGTTGAATAACCACTTTTTAAACCCTTGCAGTGCCCAAAATGGCCATTTTTACAGAGTTTTGCTTACTCAGAAGCTTCAATTTTGACCAATTTCAGGCACAGAAATGACTTCAAACACATTTATTTTCGTTGAAAAAGTAATAATTCACATCCAACAGTAATATACAGCCAAAAGAATAAATGTTAACATTTCATCGAAATTGACCATTTTGGGAACTTTTGACAGCTCCGCGGTCATCGTTTTTCGTCCGAAAATTAAGTTTTTGGACTGTAGCAAAAATGATTCCAAATGTCAATTGGATCGTGCCTCATGTTGAATAACCACTTTTTAAACCCTCGCAGTGCCCAAAATGGCCATTTTTACAGAGTTTTGCTTACTCAGAAGCTTCAATTTTGACCAATTTCAGGCACAGGAATGACTTTAAACACATTTATTTTAGTTGAGAAAGTAATATTTCACATCTAACAGTAATTTACAGGCAAAAGATTACATTTTAAAATTTCATCGAAATTGACCATTTTGGGAACGTTCGACAGCTCCGCGGTCATCGTTTTTCGTCCGAAAATTTATTTTTTGGACTGTACCAAAAATGATTCCAAATGTCAATTGGACCGTGCCTCATGTTGAATAACCACTTTTTAAACCCTCACAGTGACCAAAATTGCCATTTTTACAGAGTTTTGCATACTCAGAAGCTTAAATTTTGACCAATTTCAGGCACAGAAATGACTTTAAACACTTTTATTTTAGTTGAAAAAGTAATAATTCACATCCAACAGTAATTTACAGCCAAAAGATTAAATGATAAAATTTCATCGAAATTGACCATTTTGCGAACGTTCGACAGCTCCGCGGTCATCGTTTTTCGTCAGAAAATTAATTTTTTGGACTGTACCAAAAATGATTCAAAATGTCAATTGGATCATGCCTCATGTTGAATAACCACTTTTTAAACCCTCACAGTGCCCAAAATTGCCATTTTTACAGAGTTTTGCTTACTTAGAAGCTTCAATTTTGACCAATTTCAGGCACAGAAATGACTTTAAACACATTTATTTTAGTTGAAAAAGGAATAATTCACATCCAACAGTAATTTACAGCCAAAAGATTAAATGTTAAAATTTCATCGAAATTGACCATTTTGGGAATGTTCGACAGCTCCGCGGTCATCGTTTTTCGTCAGAAAATAGATTTTTTGGACTGTACCAAAAATGATTCTAAATGTCAATTGGATCGTGCCTCATGTTGAATAACCACTTTTTAAACCCTCACAGTGCCCAAAATTGCCATTTCTACAGAGTTTTGCATACTCAGAAGCTTCAATTTTGACCAATTTCAGGCACAGAAATGACTTTAAACACTTTTATTTTAGTTGAAAAAGTAATAATTCACATCCAACAGTAATTTACAGCCAAAAGATTAAATGATAAAATTTCATCGAAATTGACCATTTTGCGAACGTTCGACAGCTCCGCGGTCATCGTTTTTCGTCAGAAAATTGATTTTTTGGACTGTACCAAAAATGATTCAAAATGTCAATTGGATCGTGCCTCATGTTGAATAACCACTTTTTAAACCCTCACAGTGCCCAAAATTGCCATTTTTACAGAGTTTTGCTTACTTAGAAGCTTCAATTTTGACCAATTTCAGGCACAGAAATGACTTTAAACACATTTATTTTAGTTGAAAAAGTAATAATTCACATCCAACAGTAATTTACAGCCAAAAGAATAAATGTTAACATTTCATCGAAATTGACCATTTTGGGAACTTTTGACAGCTCCGCGGTCATCGTTTTTCGTCCGAAAATTAAGTTTTTGGACTGTAGCAAAAATGATTCCAAATGTCAATTGGATCGTGCCTCATGTTGAATAACCACTTTTTAAACCCTCGCAGTGCCCAAAATGGCCATTTTTACAGAGTTTTGCTTACTCAGAAGCTTCAATTTTGACCAATTTCAGGCACAGGAATGACTTTAAACACATTTATTTTAGTTGAGAAAGTAATATTTCACATCTAACAGTAATTTACAGGCAAAAGATTACATTTTAAAATTTCATCGAAATTGACAATTTTGGGAATGTTCGACAGCTCCGTGGTCATCGTTTTTCGTCAGAAAATAGATTTTTTGGACTGTACCAAAAATGATTCTAAATGTCAATTGGATCGTGCCTCATGTTTAATAACCACTTTTTAAACCCTCACAGTGCCCAAAATTACCATTTTTACAGAGTTTTGCATACTCAGAAGCTTCAATTTTGACCAATTTCAGGCACAGAAATGACTTTAAACACATTTATTTTAGTTGAAAAAGTAATAATTCACATCCAACAGTAATTTACAGCCAAAAGATTAAATGTTAAAATTTCATCGAAATTGACCATTTTGGGAACGTTCGACAGCTCCGCGGTCATCGTTTTTCGTCCGAAAATTTATTTTTTGGACTGTACCAAAAATGATTCCAAATGTCAATTGGACCGTGCCTCATGTTGAATAACCACTTTTTAAACCCTCACAGTGACCAAAATTGCCATTTTTACAGAGTTTTGCATACTCAGAAGCTTCAATTTTGACCAATTTCAGGCACAGAAATGACTTTAAACACATTTATTTTAGTTGAAAAAGTGATAATTCACATCCAACAGTAATTTACAGCCAAAAGATTAAATGTTAAAATTTCATCGAAATTGACCATTTTGGGAACGTTCGACAGCTCCGCGGTCATCGTTTTTCGTCCGAAAATTGATTTTTTGGACTGTACCAAAAATGATTCCAAATGTCAATTGGACCGTGCCTCATGTTGAATAACCACTTTTTAAACCCTCACAGTGACCAAAATTGCCATTTTTACAGAGTTTTGCATACTCAGAAGCTTAAATTTTGACCAATTTCAGGCACAGAAATGACTTTAAACACTTTTATTTTAGTTGAAAAAGTAATAATTCACATCCAACAGTAATTTACAGCCAAAAGATTAAATGATAAAATTTCATCGAAATTGACCATTTTGCGAACGTTCGACAGCTCCGCGGTCATCGTTTTTCGTCAGAAAATTTATTTTTTGGACTGTACCAAAAATGATTCAAAATGTCAATTGGATCATGCCTCATGTTGAATAACCACTTTTTAAACCCTCACAGTGCCCAAAATTGCCATTTTTACAGAGTTTTGCTTACTTAGAAGCTTCAATTTTGACCAATTTCAGGCACAGAAATGACTTTAAACACATTTATTTTAGTTGAAAAAGTAATAATTCACATCCAACAGTAATTTACAGCCAAAAGATTAAATGTTAAAATTTCATCGAAATTGACCATTTTGGGAACGTTCGACAGCTCCGCGGTCATCGTTTTTCGTCCGAAAATTGATTTTTTGGACTGTACCAAAAATGATTCCAAATGTCAATTGGACCGTGCCTCATGTTGAATAACCACTTTTTAAACCCTCACAGTGACCAAAATTGCCATTTTTACAGAGTTTTGCATACTCAGAAGCTTCAATTTTGACCAATTTCAGGCACAGAAATGACTTTAAACACTTTTATTTTAGTTGAAAAAGTAATAATTCACATCCAACAGTAATTTACAGCCAAAAGATTAAATGATAAAATTTCATCGAAATTGACCATTTTGCGAACGTTCGACAGCTCTGCGGTCATCGTTTTTCGTCAGAAAATTGATTTTTTTGGACTGTACCAAAAATGATTCAAAATGTCAATTGGATCATGCCTCATGTTGAATAACCACTTTTTAAACCCTCACAGTGCCCAAAATTGCCATTTTTACAGAGTTTTGCTTACTTAGAAGCTTCAATTTTGACCAATTTCAGGCACAGAAATGACTTTAAACACATTTATTTTAGTTGAAAAAGTAATAATTCACATCCAACAGTAATTTACAGCCAAAAGATTAAATGTTAAAATTTCATCGAAATTGACCATTTGGGGAACGTTCGACAGCTCCGCGGTCATCGTTTTTTGTCTGAAAATTGATTTTTTGGACTGTACCAAAAATGATTCCAAATGTCAATTGGACCGTGCCTCATGTTGAATAACCACTTTTTAAACCCTTGCAGTGCCCAAAATGGCCATTTTTACAGAGTTTTGCTTACTCAGAAGCTTCAATTTTGACCAATTTCAGGCACAGAAATGACTTCAAACACATTTATTTTAGTTGAAAAAGTAATAATTCACATCCAACAGTAATATACAGCCAAAAGAATAAATGTTAACATTTCATCGAAATTGACCATTTTGGGAACTTTTGACAGCTCCGCGGTCATCGTTTTTCGTCCGAAAATTAAGTTTTTGGACTGTAGCAAAAATGATTCCAAATGTCAATTGGATCGTGCCTCATGTTGAATAACCACTTTTTAAACCCTCGCAGTGCCCAAAATGGCCATTTTTACAGAGTTTTGCTTACTCAGAAGCTTCAATTTTGACCAATTTCAGGCACAGGAATGACTTTAAACACATTTATTTTAGTTGAGAAAGTAATATTTCACATCTAACAGTAATTTACAGGCAAAAGATTACATTTTAAAATTTCATCGAAATTGACAATTTTGGGAATGTTCGACAGCTCCGTGGTCATCGTTTTTCGTCAGAAAATAGATTTTTTGGACTGTACCAAAAATGATTCTAAATGTCAATTGGATCGTGCCTCATGTTTAATAACCACTTTTTAAACCCTCACAGTGCCCAAAATTACCATTTTTACAGAGTTTTGCATACTCAGAAGCTTCAATTTTGACCAATTTCAGGCACAGAAATGACTTTAAACACATTTATTTTAGTTGAAAAAGTAATAATTCACATCCAACAGTAATTTACAGCCAAAAGATTAAATGTTAAAATTTCATCGAAATTGACCATTTTGGGAACGTTCGACAGCTCCGCGGTCATCGTTTTTCGTCCGAAAATTTATTTTTTGGACTGTACCAAAAATGATTCCAAAGGTCAATTGGACCGTGCCTCATGTTGAATAACCACTTTTTAAACCCTCACAGTGACCAAAATTGCCATTTTTACAGAGTTTTGCATACTCAGAAGCTTCAATTTTGACCAATTTCAGGCACAGAAATGACTTTAAACACTTTTATTTTAGTTGAAAAAGTAATAATTCACATCCAACAGTAATTTACAGCCAAAAGATTAAATGATAAAATTTCATCGAAATTGACCATTTTGCGAACGTTCGACAGCTCCGCGGTCATCGTTTTTCGTCAGAAAATTTATTTTTTGGACTGTACCAAAAATGATTCAAAATGTCAATTGGATCATGCCTCATGTTGAATAACCACTTTTTAAACCCTCACAGTGCCCAAAATTGCCATTTTTACAGAGTTTTGCTTACTTAGAAGCTTCAATTTTGACCAATTTCAGGCACAGAAATGACTTTAAACACATTTATTTTAGTTGAAAAAGTAATAATTCACATCCAACAGTAATTTACAGCCAAAAGATTAAATGTTAAAATTTCATCGAAATTGACCATTTTGGGAACGTTCGACAGCTCCGCGGTCATCGTTTTTCGTCCGAAAATTGATTTTTTGGACTGTACCAAAAATGATTCCAAATGTCAATTGGACCGTGCCTCATGTTGAATAACCACTTTTTAAACCCTCACAGTGACCAAAATTGCCATTTTTACAGAGTTTTGCATACTCAGAAGCTTCAATTTTGACCAATTTCAGGCACAGGAATGACTTTAAACACATTTATTTTAGTTGAGAAAGTAATATTTCACATCTAACAGTAATTTACAGGCAAAAGATTACATTTTAAAATTTCATCGAAATTGACCATTTTGGGAATGTTCGACAGCTCCGCGGTCATCGTTTTTCGTCAGAAAATAGATTTTTTGGACTGTACCAAAAATGATTCTAAATGTCAATTGGATCGTGCCTCATGTTGAATAACCACTTTTTAAACCCTCACAGTGCCCAAAATTGCCATTTTTACAGAGTTTTGCATACTCAGAAGCTTCAATTTTGACCAATTTCAGGCACAGAAATGACTTTAAACACATTTATTTTAGTTGAAAAAGTAATAATTCACATCCAACAGTAATTTACAGCCAAAAGAATAAATGTTAAAATTTCATCGAAATTGACCATTTTGGGAACTTTCGACAGCTCCGCGGTCATCGTTTTTCGTCCGAAAATTAATTTTTTGGACTGTAGCAAAAATGATTCCAAATGTCAATTGGATCGTGCCTCATGTTGAATAACCACTTTTTAAACCCTCACAGTGACCAAAATTGCCATTTTTACAGAGTTTTGCATACTCAGAAGCTTCAATTTTGACCAATTTCAGGCACAGAAATGACTTTAAACACTTTTATTTTAGTTGAAAAAGTAATAATTCACATCCAACAGTAATTTACAGCCAAAAGATTAAATGATAAAATTTCATCGAAATTGACCATTTTGCGAACGTTCGACAGCTCCGCGGTCATCGTTTTTCGTCAGAAAATTGATTTTTTGGACTGTACCAAAAATGATTCAAAATGTCAATTGGATCATGCCTCATGTTGAATAACCACTTTTTAAACCCTCACAGTGACCAAAATTGCCATTTTTACAGAGTTTTGCTTACTTAGAAGCTTCAATTTTGACCAATTTCAGGCACAGAAATGACTTTAAACACATTTATTTTAGTTGAAAAAGTAATAATTCACATCCAACAGTAATTTACAGCCAAAAGATTAAATGTTAAAATTTCATCGAAATTGACCATTTTGGGAACGTTCGACAGCTCCGCGGTCATCGTTTTTCGTCCGAAAATTGATTTTTTGGACTGTACCAAAAATGATTCCAAATGTCAATTGGACCGTGCCTCATGTTGAATAACCACTTTTTAAACCCTCACAGTGACTAAATTGCCATTTTTACAGAGTTTTGCATACTCAGAAGCTTCAATTTTGACCAATTTCAGGCACAGGAATGACTTTAAACACATTTATTTTAATTGAGAAAGTAATATTTCACATCTAACAGTAATTTACAGGCAAAAGATTACATTTTAAAATTTCATCGAAATTGACCATTTTGGGAATGTTCGACAGCTCCGCGGTCATCGTTTTTCGTCAGAAAATAGATTTTTTGGACTGTACCAAAAATGATTCTAAATGTCAATTGGATCGTGCCTCATGTTGAATAACCACTTTTTAAACCCTCACAGTGCCCAAAATTGCCATTTTTACATAGTTTTGCATACTCAGAAGCTTCAATTTTGACCAATTTCAGGCACAGAAATGACTTTAAACACATTTATTTTAGTTGAAAAAGTAATAATTCACATCCAACAGTAATTTACAGCCAAAAGAATAAATGTTAACATTTCATCGAAATTGACCATTTTGGGAACTTTTGACAGCTCCGCGGTCATCGTTTTTCGTCCGAAAATTAAGTTTTTGGACTGTAGCAAAAATGATTCCAAATGTCAATTGGATCGTGCCTCATGTTGAATAACCACTTTTTAAACCCTCGCAGTGCCCAAAATGGCCATTTTTACAGAGTTTTGCTTACTCAGAAGCTTCAATTTTGACCAATTTCAGGCACAGGAATGACTTTAAACACATTTATTTTAGTTGAGAAAGTAATATTTCACATCTAACAGTAATTTACAGGCAAAAGATTACATTTTAAAATTTCATCGAAATTGACAATTTTGGGAATGTTCGACAGCTCCGTGGTCATCGTTTTTCGTCAGAAAATAGATTTTTTGGACTGTACCAAAAATGATTCTAAATGTCAATTGGATCGTGCCTCATGTTTAATAACCACTTTTTAAACCCTCACAGTGCCCAAAATTACCATTTTTACAGAGTTTTGCATACTCAGAAGCTTCAATTTTGACCAATTTCAGGCACAGAAATGACTTTAAACACTTTTATTTTAGTTGAAAAAGTAATAATTCACATCCAACAGTAATTTACAGCCAAAAGATTAAATGATAAAATTTCATCGAAATTGACCATTTTGCGAACGTTCGACAGCTCCGCGGTCATCGTTTTTCGTCAGAAAATTTATTTTTTGGACTGTACCAAAAATGATTCAAAATGTCAATTGGATCATGCCTCATGTTGAATAACCACTTTTTAAACCCTCACAGTGCCCAAAATTGCCATTTTTACAGAGTTTTGCTTACTTAGAAGCTTCAATTTTGACCAATTTCAGGCACAGAAATGACTTTAAACACATTTATTTTAGTTGAAAAAGTAATAATTCACATCCAACAGTAATTTACAGCCAAAAGATTAAATGTTAAAATTTCATCGAAATTGACCATTTTGGGAACGTTCGACAGCTCCGCGGTCATCGTTTTTCGTCCGAAAATTGATTTTTTGGACTGTACCAAAAATGATTCCAAATGTCAATTGGACCGTGCCTCATGTTGAATAACCACTTTTTAAACCCTCACAGTGACCAAAATTGCCATTTTTACAGAGTTTTGCATACTCAGAAGCTTCAATTTTGACCAATTTCAGGCACAGGAATGACTTTAAACACATTTATTTTAGTTGAGAAAGTAATATTTCACATCTAACAGTAATTTACAGGCAAAAGATTACATTTTAAAATTTCATCGAAATTGACCATTTTGGGAATGTTCGACAGCTCCGCGGTCATCGTTTTTCGTCAGAAAATAGATTTTTTGGACTGTACCAAAAATGATTCTAAATGTCAATTGGATCGTGCCTCATGTTGAATAACCACTTTTTAAACCCTCACAGTGCCCAAAATTGCCATTTTTACAGAGTTTTGCATACTCAGAAGCTTCAATTTTGACCAATTTCAGGCACAGAAATGACTTTAAACACATTTATTTTAGTTGAAAAAGTAATAATTCACATCCAACAGTAATTTACAGCCAAAAGAATAAATGTTAAAATTTCATCGAAATTGACCATTTTGGGAACTTTCGACAGCTCCGCGGTCATCGTTTTTCGTCCAAAAATTAATTTTTTGGACTGTACCAAAAATGATTCCAAATGTCAATTGGACCGTGCCTCATGTTGAATAACCACTTTTTAATCCCTCACAGTGACCAAAATTGCCATTTTTACAGAGTTTTGCATACTCAGAAGCTTCAATTTTGACCAATTTCAGGCACAGAAATGACTTTAAACACATTTATTTTAGTTGAAAAAGTGATAATTCACATCCAACAGTAATTTACAGCCAAAAGATTAAATGTTAAAATTTCATCGAAATTGACCATTTTGGGAACGTTCGACAGCTCCGCGGTCATCGTTTTTCGTCCGAAAATTGATTTTTTGGACTGTACCAAAAATGATTCCAAATGTCAATTGGACCATGCCTCATGTTGAATAACCACTTTTTAAACCCTCACAGTGACCTAAATTGCCATTTTTACAGAGTTTTGAATACTCAGAAGCTTAAATTTTGACCAATTTCAGGCACAGAAATGACTTTAAACACTTTTATTTTAGTTGAAAAAGTAATAATTCACATCCAACAGTAATTTACAGCCAAAAGATTAAATGATAAAATTTCATCGAAATTGACCATTTTGCGAACGTTCGACAGCTCCGCGGTCATCGTTTTTCGTCAGAAAATTTATTTTTTGGACTGTACCAAAAATGATTCAAAATGTCAATTGGATCATGCCTCATGTTGAATAACCACTTTTTAAACCCTCACAGTGCCCAAAATTGCAATTTTTACAGAGTTTTGCTTACTTAGAAGCTTCAATTTTGACCAATTTCAGGCACAGAAATGACTTTAAACACATTTATTTTAGTTGAAAAAGGAATAATTCACATCCAACAGTAATTTACAGCCAAAAGATTAAATGTTAAAATTTCATCGAAATTGACCATTTTGGGAACGTTCGACAGCTCCGCGGTCATCGTTTTTCGTCCGAAAATTGATTTTTTGGACTGTACCAAAAATGATTCCAAATGTCAATTGGACCGTGCCTCATGTTGAATAACCACTTTTTAAACCCTCACAGTGACCAAAATAGCCATTTTTACAGAGTTTTGCATACTCAGAAGCTTCAATTTTGACCAATTTCAGGCACAGAAATGACTTTAAACACTTTTATTTTAGTTGAAAAAGTAATAATTCACATCCAACAGTAATTTACAGCCAAAAGATTAAATGATAAAATTTCATCGAAATTGACCATTTTGCGAACGTTCGACAGCTCCGCGGTCATCGTTTTTCGTCAGAAAATTGATTTTTTGGACTGTACCAAAAATGATTCAAAATGTCAATTGGATCATGCCTCAAGTTGAATAACCACTTTTTAAACCCTCACAGTCCCCAAAATTGCCATTTTTACAGAGTTTTGCTTACTTAGAAGCTTCAATTTTGACCAATTTCAGGCACAGAAATGACTTTAAACACATTTATTTTAGTTGAAAAAGTAATAATTCACATCCAACAGTAATTTACAGCCAAAAGATTAAATGTTAAAATTTCATCGAAATTGACCATTTTGGGAACGTTCGACAGCTCCGCGGTCATCGTTTTTCGTCCGAAAATTAATTTTTTGGACTGTAGCAAAAATGATTCCAAATGTCAATTGGATCGTGCCTCATGTTGAATAACCACTTTTTAAACCCTCACAGTGACCAAAATTGCCATTTTTACAGAGTTTTGCATACTCAGAAGCTTCAATTTTGACCAATTTCAGGCACAGAAATGACTTTAAACACTTTTATTTTAGTTGAAAAAGTAATAATTCACATCCAACAGTAATTTACAGCCAAAAGATTAAATGATAAAATTTCATCGAAATTGACCATTTTGCGAACGTTCGACAGCTCCGCGGTCATCGTTTTTCGTCAGAAAATTGATTTTTTGGACTGAACCAAAAATGATTCCAAATGTCAATTGGACCGTGCCTCATGTTGAATAACCACTTTTTAAACCCTCACAGTGACTAAATTGCCATTTTTACAGAGTTTTGCATACTCAGAAGCTTCAATTTTGACCAATTTCAGGCACAGGAATGACTTTAAACACATTTATTTTAGTTGAGAAAGTAATATTTCACATCTAACAGTAATTTACAGGCAAAAGATTACATTTTAAAATTTCATCGAAATTGACCATTTTGGGAATGTTCGACAGCTCCGCGGTCATCGTTTTTCGTCAGAAAATAGATTTTTTGGACTGTACCAAAAATGATTCTAAATGTCAATTGGATCGTGCCTCATGTTGAATAACCACTTTTTAAACCCTCACAGTGCCCAAAATTGCCATTTTTACAGAGTTTTGCATACTCAGAAGCTTCAATTTTGACCAATTTCAGGCACAGAAATGACTTTAAACACATTTATTTTAGTTGAAAAAGTAATAATTCACATCCAACAGTAATTTACAGCCAAAAGAATAAATGTTAAAATTTCATCGAAATTGACCATTTTGGGAACTTTCGACAGCTCCGCGGTCATCGTTTTTCGTCCAAAAATTAATTTTTTGGACTGTACCAAAAATGATTCCAAATGTCAATTGGACCGTGCCTCATGTTGAATAACCACTTTTTAAACCCTCACAGTGACCAAAATTGCCATTTTTACAGAGTTTTGCATACTCAGAAGCTTCAATTTTGACCAATTTCAGGCACAGAAATGACCTTAAACACATTTATTTTAGTTGAAAAAGTGATAATTCACATCCAACAGTAATTTACAGCCAAAAGATTAAATGTTAAAATTTCATCGAAATTGACCATTTTGGGAACGTTCGACAGCTCCGCGGTCATCGTTTTTCGTCCGAAAATTGATTTTTTGGACTGTACCAAAAATGATTCCAAATGTCAATTGGACCATGCCTCATGTTGAATAACCACTTTTTAAACCCTCACAGTGACCAAAATGGCCATTTTTACAGAGTTTTGCTTACTCAGAAGCTTCAATTTTGACCAATTTCAGGCACAGGAATGACTTTAAACACATTTATTTTAGTTGAGAAAGTAATATTTCACATCTAACAGTAATTTACAGGCAAAAGATTAAATTTTAAAATTTCATCGAAATTGACCATTTTGGGAATGTTCGACAGCTCCGCGGTCATCGTTTTTCGTCAGAAAATAGATTTTTTGGACTGTACCAAAAATGATTCTAAATGTCAATTGGATCGTGCCTCATGTTGAATAACCACTTTTTAAACCCTCACAGTGCCCAAAATTGCCATTTTTACAGAGTTTTGCATACTCAGAAGCTTCAATTTTGACCAATTTCAGGCACAGAAATGACTTTAAACACATTTATTTTAGTTGAAAAAGTAATAATTCACATCCAACAGTAATTTACAGCCAAAAGAATAAATGTTAAAATTTCATCGAAATTGACCATTTTGGGAACTTTCGACAGCTCCGCGGTCATCGTTTTTCGTCCGAAAATTAATTTTTTGGACTGTAGCAAAAATGATTCCAAATGTCAATTGGATCGTGCCTCATGTTGAATAACCACTTTTTAAACCCTCACAGTGACCAAAATTGCCATTTTTACAGAGTTTTGCCTACTCAGAAGCTTCAATTTTGACCAATTTCAGGCACAGAAATGACTTTAAACACTTTTATTTTAGTTGAAAAAGTAATGATTCACATCCAACAGTAATTTACAGCCAAAAGATTAAATGATAAAATTTCATCGAAATTGACCATTTTGCGAACGTTCGACAGCTCCGCGGTCATCGTTTTTCGTCAGAAAATTGATTTTTTGGACTGTACCAAAAATGATTCCAAATGTCAATTGGATCATGCCTCATGTTGAATAACCACTTTTTAAACCCTCACAGTGACCAAAATTGCCATTTTTACTGAGTTTTGCTTACTTAGAAGCTTCAATTTTGACCAATTTCAGGCACAGAAATGACTTTAAACACATTTATTTTAGTTGAAAAAGTAATAATTCACATCCAACAGTAATTTACAGCCAAAAGATTAAATGATAAAATTTCATCGAAATTGACCATTTTGCGAACGTTCGACAGCTCCGCGGTCATCGTTTTTCGTCAGAAAATTAATTTTTTGGACTGTACCAAAAATGATTCAAAATGTCAATTGGATCATGCCTCATGTTGAATAACCACTTTTTAAACCCTCACAGTGCCCAAAATTGCCATTTTTACAGAGTTTTGCTTACTTAGAAGCTTCAATTTTGACCAATTTCAGGCACAGAAATGACTTTAAACACATTTATTTTAGTTGAAAAAGTTATAATTCACATCCAACAGTAATTTACAGCCAAAAGAATAAATGTTAAAATTTCATCGAAATTGACCATTTTGGGAACGTTCGACAGCTCCGCGGTCATCGTTTTTCGTCCGAAAATTGAATTTTTGGACTGTACCAAAAATGATTCCAAATGTCAATCGGATCTTGCCTCATGTTGAATAACCACTTTTTAAACCCTCACAGTGCCCAAAATGGCCATTTTTACAGAGTTTTGCTTACTCAGAAGCTTCAATTTTGACCAATTACAGGCACAGAAATGACTTTAAACACATTTTTTTAAGTTGAAAAAGTAATAATTCACATCCAACAGTAATATACAGCCAAAAGAATAAATGTTAACATTTCATCGAAATTGACCATTTTGGGAACTTTCGACAGCTCCGCGGTCATCGTTTTTCGTCCGAAAATTAATTTTTTGGACTGTAGCAAAAATGATTCCAAATGTCAATTGGATCGTGCCTCATGTTGAATAACCACTTTTTAAACCCTCGCAGTGCCCAAAATGGCCATTTTTACAGAGTTTTGCTTACTCAGAAGCTTCAATTTTGACCAATTTCAGGCACAGAAATGACTTTAAACACATTTATTTTAGTTGAAAAAGTAATAATTCACATCTAACAGTAATTTACAGCCAAAAGATTAAATGATAAAATTTCATCGAAATTGACCATTTTGGAAACGTTCGACAGCTCCGCGGTCATCGTTTTTCGTCCGAAAATTGATTTTTTGGACTGTACCAAAAATGATTCCAAATGTCAATTGGACCGTGGCTCATGTTGAATAACCACTTTTTAAACCCTCACAGTGACCAAAATTGCCATTTTTACAGAGTTTTGCATACTCAGAAGCTTCAATTTTGACCAATTTCAGGCACAGAAATGACTTTAAACACATTTATTTTAGTTGAAAAAGTTATAATTCACATCCAACAGTAATTTACAGCCAAAAGAATAAATGTTAAAATTTGCTCGAAATTGACCATTTTGGGAACTTTCGACAGCTCCGCGGTCATCGTTTTTCGTCCGAAAATTGAATTTTTGGACTGTACCAAAAATGATTCCAAATGTCAATTGGATCGTGCCTCATGTTGAATAACCACTTTTTAAACCCTCACAGTGCCCAAAATGGCCATTTTTACAGAGTTTTGCTTACTCAGAAGCTTCAATTTTGACCAATTACAGGCACAGAAATGACTTTAAACACATTTTTTTAAGTTGAAAAAGTAATAATTCACATCCAACAGTAATATACAGCCAAAAGAATAAATGTTAACATTTCATCGAAATTGACCATTTTGGGAACTTTCGACAGCTCCGCGGTCATCGTTTTTCGTCCGAAAATTAATTTTTTGGACTGTAGCAAAAATGATTCCAAATGTCAATTGGATCGTGCCTCATGTTGAATAACCACTTTTTAAACCCTCGCAGTGCCCAAAATGGCCATTTTTACAGAGTTTTGCTTACTCAGAAGCTTCATTTTTGACCAATTTCAGGCACAGAAATGACTTTAAACACATTTATTTTAGTTGACAAAGTAATAATTCACATCTAACAGTAATTTACAGCCAAAAGATTAAATGATAAAATTTCATCGAAATTGACCATTTTGGAAACGTTCGACAGCTCCGCGGTCATCGTTTTTCCTCCGAAAATTGATTTTTTGGACTGTACCAAAAATGATTCCAAATGTCAATTGGACCGTGCCTCATGTTGAATAACCACTTTTTAAACCCTCACAGTGACCAAAATTGCCATTTTTACAGAGTTTTGCATACTCAGAAGCTTCAATTTTGACCAATTTCAGGCACAGGAATGACTTTAAACACATTTATTTTAGTTGAGAAAGTAATATTTCACATCTAACAGTAATTTACAGGCAAAAGATTAAATTTTAAAATTTCATCGAAATTGACCATTTTGGGAATGTTCGACAGCTCCGCGGTCATCGTTTTTCGTCAGAAAATAGATTTTTTGGACTGTACCAAAAATGATTCTAAATGTCAATTGGATCGTGCCTCATGTTGAATAACCACTTTTTAAACCCTCACAGTGCCCAAAATTGCCATTTTTACAGAGTTTTGCATACTCAGAAGCTTCAATTTTGACCAATTTCAGGCACAGAAATGACTTTAAACACATTTATTTTAGTTGAAAAAGTAATAATTCACATCCAACAGTAATTTACAGCCAAAAGAATAAATGTTAAAATTTCATCGAAATTGACCATTTTGGGAACTTTCGACAGCTCCGCGGTCATCGTTTTTCGTCCGAAAATTAATTTTTTGGACTGTAGCAAAAATGATTCCAAATGTCAATTGGATCGTGCCTCATGTTGAATAACCACTTTTTAAACCCTCACAGTGACCAAAATTGCCATTTTTACAGAGTTTTGCCTACTCAGAAGCTTCAATTTTGACCAATTTCAGGCACAGAAATGACTTTAAACACTTTTATTTTAGTTGAAAAAGTAATGATTCACATCCAACAGTAATTTACAGCCAAAAGATTAAATGATAAAATTTCATCGAAATTGACCATTTTGCGAACGTTCGACAGCTCCGCGGTCATCGTTTTTCGTCAGAAAATTGATTTTTTGGACTGTACCAAAAATGATTCCAAATGTCAATTGGATCATGCCTCATGTTGAATAACCACTTTTTAAACCCTCACAGTGACCAAAATTGCCATTTTTACTGAGTTTTGCTTACTTAGAAGCTTCAATTTTGACCAATTTCAGGCACAGAAATGACTTTAAACACATTTATTTTAGTTGAAAAAGTAATAATTCACATCCAACAGTAATTTACAGCCAAAAGATTAAATGATAAAATTTCATCGAAATTGACCATTTTGCGAACGTTCGACAGCTCCGCGGTCATCGTTTTTCGTCAGAAAATTAATTTTTTGGACTGTACCAAAAATGATTCAAAATGTCAATTGGATCATGCCTCATGTTGAATAACCACTTTTTAAACCCTCACAGTGCCCAAAATTGCCATTTTTACAGAGTTTTGCTTACTTAGAAGCTTCAATTTTGACCAATTTCAGGCACAGAAATGACTTTAAACACATTTATTTTAGTTGAAAAAGTTATAATTCACATCCAACAGTAATTTACAGCCAAAAGAATAAATGTTAAAATTTCATCGAAATTGACCATTTTGGGAACGTTCGACAGCTCCGCGGTCATCGTTTTTCGTCCGAAAATTGAATTTTTGGACTGTACCAAAAATGATTCCAAATGTCAATCGGATCTTGCCTCATGTTGAATAACCACTTTTTAAACCCTCACAGTGCCCAAAATGGCCATTTTTACAGAGTTTTGCTTACTCAGAAGCTTCAATTTTGACCAATTACAGGCACAGAAATGACTTTAAACACATTTTTTTAAGTTGAAAAAGTAATAATTCACATCCAACAGTAATATACAGCCAAAAGAATAAATGTTAACATTTCATCGAAATTGACCATTTTGGGAACTTTCGACAGCTCCGCGGTCATCGTTTTTCGTCCGAAAATTAATTTTTTGGACTGTAGCAAAAATGATTCCAAATGTCAATTGGATCGTGCCTCATGTTGAATAACCACTTTTTAAACCCTCGCAGTGCCCAAAATGGCCATTTTTACAGAGTTTTGCTTACTCAGAAGCTTCAATTTTGACCAATTTCAGGCACAGAAATGACTTTAAACACATTTATTTTAGTTGAAAAAGTAATAATTCACATCTAACAGTAATTTACAGCCAAAAGATTAAATGATAAAATTTCATCGAAATTGACCATTTTGGAAACGTTCGACAGCTCCGCGGTCATCGTTTTTCGTCCGAAAATTGATTTTTTGGACTGTACCAAAAATGATTCCAAATGTCAATTGGACCGTGGCTCATGTTGAATAACCACTTTTTAAACCCTCACAGTGACCAAAATTGCCATTTTTACAGAGTTTTGCATACTCAGAAGCTTCAATTTTGACCAATTTCAGGCACAGAAATGACTTTAAACACATTTATTTTAGTTGAAAAAGTTATAATTCACATCCAACAGTAATTTACAGCCAAAAGAATAAATGTTAAAATTTGCTCGAAATTGACCATTTTGGGAACTTTCGACAGCTCCGCGGTCATCGTTTTTCGTCCGAAAATTGAATTTTTGGACTGTACCAAAAATGATTCCAAATGTCAATTGGATCGTGCCTCATGTTGAATAACCACTTTTTAAACCCTCACAGTGCCCAAAATGGCCATTTTTACAGAGTTTTGCTTACTCAGAAGCTTCAATTTTGACCAATTACAGGCACAGAAATGACTTTAAACACATTTTTTTAAGTTGAAAAAGTAATAATTCACATCCAACAGTAATATACAGCCAAAAGAATAAATGTTAACATTTCATCGAAATTGACCATTTTGGGAACTTTCGACAGCTCCGCGGTCATCGTTTTTCGTCCGAAAATTAATTTTTTGGACTGTAGCAAAAATGATTCCAAATGTCAATTGGATCGTGCCTCATGTTGAATAACCACTTTTTAAACCCTCGCAGTGCCCAAAATGGCCATTTTTACAGAGTTTTGCTTACTCAGAAGCTTCATTTTTGACCAATTTCAGGCACAGAAATGACTTTAAACACATTTATTTTAGTTGACAAAGTAATAATTCACATCTAACAGTAATTTACAGCCAAAAGATTAAATGATAAAATTTCATCGAAATTGACCATTTTGGAAACGTTCGACAGCTCCGCGGTCATCGTTTTTCCTCCGAAAATTGATTTTTTGGACTGTACCAAAAATGATTCCAAATGTCAATTGGACCGTGCCTCATGTTGAATAACCACTTTTTAAACCCTCACAGTGACCAAAATTGCCATTTTTACAGAGTTTTGCATACTCAGAAGCTTCAATTTTGACCAATTTCAGGCACAGAAATGACTTTAAACACTTTTATTTTAGTTGAAAAAGTAATAATTCATATCCAACAGTAATTTACAGCCAAAAGATTAAATGATAAAATTTCATCGAAATTGACCATTTTGCGAACGTTCGACAGCTCCGCAGTCATCGTTTTTCGTCAGAAAATTTATTTTTTGGACTGTACCAAAAATGATTCAAAATGTCAATTGGATCATGCCTCATGTTGAATAACCACTTTTTAAACCCTCACAGTGCCCAAAATTGCCATTTTTACAGAGTTTTGCTTACTTAGAAGCTTCAATTTTGACCAATTTCAGGCACAGAAATGACTTTAAACACATTTATTTTAGTTGAAAAAGTAATAATTCACATCCAACAGTAATTTACAGCCAAAAGATTAAATGTTAAAATTTCATCGAAATTGACCATTTTGGGAACGTTCGACAGCTCCGCGGTCATCGTTTTTCGTCCGAAAATTGATTTTTTGGACTGTACCAAAAATGATTCCAAATGTCAATTGGACCGTGCCTCATGTTGAATAACCACTTTTTAAACCCTCACAGTGACCAAAATTGCCATTTTTACAGAGTTTTGCATACTCAGAAGCTTCAATTTTGACCAATTTCAGGCACAGGAATGACTTTAAACACATTTATTTTAGTTGAGAAAGTAATATTTCACATCTAACAGTAATTTACAGGCAAAAGATTACATTTTAAAATTTCATCGAAATTGACCATTTTGGGAATGTTCGACAGCTCCGCGGTCATCGTTTTTCGTCAGAAAATAGATTTTTTGGACTGTACCAAAAATGATTCTAAATGTCAATTGGATCGTGCCTCATGTTGAATAACCACTTTTTAAACCCTCACAGTGCCCAAAATTGCCATTTTTACAGAGTTTTGCATACTCAGAAGCTTCAATTTTGACCAATTTCAGGCACAGAAATGACTTTAAACACATTTATTTTAGTTGAAAAAGTAATAATTCACATCCAACAGTAATTTACAGCCAAAAGAATAAATGTTAAAATTTCATCGAAATTGACCATTTTGGGAACTTTCGACAGCTCCGCGGTCATCGTTTTTCGTCCGAAAATTAATTTTTTGGACTGTAGCAAAAATGATTCCAAATGTCAATTGGATCGTGCCTCATGTTGAATAACCACTTTTTAAACCCTCACAGTGACCAAAATTGCCATTTTTACAGAGTTTTGCATACTCAGAAGCTTCAATTTTGACCAATTTCAGGCACAGAAATGACTTTAAACACTTTTATTTTAGTTGAAAAAGTAATGATTCACATCCAACAGTAATTTACAGCCAAAAGATTAAATGATAAAATTTCATCGAAATTGACCATTTTGCGAACGTTCGACAGCTCCGCGGTCATCGTTTTTCGTCAGAAAATTGATTTTTTGGACTGTACCAAAAATGATTCCAAATGTCAATTGGATCATGCCTCATGTTGAATAACCACTTTTTAAACCCTCACAGTGACCAAAATTGCCATTTTTACTGAGTTTTGCTTACTTAGAAGCTTCAATTTTGACCAATTTCAGGCACAGAAATGACTTTAAACACATTTATTTTAGTTGAAAAAGTAATAATTCACATCCAACAGTAATTTACAGCCAAAAGATTAAATGATAAAATTTCATCGAAATTGACCATTTTGCGAACGTTCGACAGCTCCGCGGTCATCGTTTTTCGTCAGAAAATTAATTTTTTGGACTGTACCAAAAATGATTCAAAATGTCAATTGGATCATGCCTCATGTTGAATAACCACTTTTTAAACCCTCACAGTGCCCAAAATTGCCATTTTTACAGAGTTTTGCTTACTTAGAAGCTTCAATTTTGACCAATTTCAGGCACAGAAATGACTTTAAACACATTTATTTTAGTTGAAAAAGTTATAATTCACATCCAACAGTAATTTACAGCCAAAAGAATAAATGTTAAAATTTCATCGAAATTGACCATTTTGGGAACGTTCGACAGCTCCGCGGTCATCGTTTTTCGTCCGAAAATTGAATTTTTGGACTGTACCAAAAATGATTCCAAATGTCAATCGGATCTTGCCTCATGTTGAATAACCACTTTTTAAACCCTCACAGTGCCCAAAATGGCCATTTTTACAGAGTTTTGCTTACTCAGAAGCTTCAATTTTGACCAATTACAGGCACAGAAATGACTTTAAACACATTTTTTTAAGTTGAAAAAGTAATAATTCACATCCAACAGTAATATACAGCCAAAAGAATAAATGTTAACATTTCATCGAAATTGACCATTTTGGGAACTTTCGACAGCTCCGCGGTCATCGTTTTTCGTCCGAAAATTAATTTTTTGGACTGTAGCAAAAATGATTCCAAATGTCAATTGGATCGTGCCTCATGTTGAATAACCACTTTTTAAACCCTCGCAGTGCCCAAAATGGCCATTTTTACAGAGTTTTGCTTACTCAGAAGCTTCAATTTTGACCAATTTCAGGCACAGAAATGACTTTAAACACATTTATTTTAGTTGAAAAAGTAATAATTCACATCTAACAGTAATTTACAGCCAAAAGATTAAATGATAAAATTTCATCGAAATTGACCATTTTGGAAACGTTCGACAGCTCCGCGGTCATCGTTTTTCGTCCGAAAATTGATTTTTTGGACTGTACCAAAAATGATTCCAAATGTCAATTGGACCGTGGCTCATGTTGAATAACCACTTTTTAAACCCTCACAGTGACCAAAATTGCCATTTTTACAGAGTTTTGCATACTCAGAAGCTTCAATTTTGACCAATTTCAGGCACAGAAATGACTTTAAACACATTTATTTTAGTTGAAAAAGTTATAATTCACATCCAACAGTAATTTACAGCCAAAAGAATAAATGTTAAAATTTGCTCGAAATTGACCATTTTGGGAACTTTCGACAGCTCCGCGGTCATCGTTTTTCGTCCGAAAATTGAATTTTTGGACTGTACCAAAAATGATTCCAAATGTCAATTGGATCGTGCCTCATGTTGAATAACCACTTTTTAAACCCTCACAGTGCCCAAAATGGCCATTTTTACAGAGTTTTGCTTACTCAGAAGCTTCAATTTTGACCAATTACAGGCACAGAAATGACTTTAAACACATTTTTTTAAGTTGAAAAAGTAATAATTCACATCCAACAGTAATATACAGCCAAAAGAATAAATGTTAACATTTCATCGAAATTGACCATTTTGGGAACTTTCGACAGCTCCGCGGTCATCGTTTTTCGTCCGAAAATTAATTTTTTGGACTGTAGCAAAAATGATTCCAAATGTCAATTGGATCGTGCCTCATGTTGAATAACCACTTTTTAAACCCTCGCAGTGCCCAAAATGGCCATTTTTACAGAGTTTTGCTTACTCAGAAGCTTCATTTTTGACCAATTTCAGGCACAGAAATGACTTTAAACACATTTATTTTAGTTGACAAAGTAATAATTCACATCTAACAGTAATTTACAGCCAAAAGATTAAATGATAAAATTTCATCGAAATTGACCATTTTGGAAACGTTCGACAGCTCCGCGGTCATCGTTTTTCCTCCGAAAATTGATTTTTTGGACTGTACCAAAAATGATTCCAAATGTCAATTGGACCGTGCCTCATGTTGAATAACCACTTTTTAAACCCTCACAGTGACCAAAATTGCCATTTTTACAGAGTTTTGCATACTCAGAAGCTTCAATTTTGACCAATTTCAGGCACAGAAATGACTTTAAACACTTTTATTTTAGTTGAAAAAGTAATAATTCATATCCAACAGTAATTTACAGCCAAAAGATTAAATGATAAAATTTCATCGAAATTGACCATTTTGCGAACGTTCGACAGCTCCGCAGTCATCGTTTTTCGTCAGAAAATTTATTTTTTGGACTGTACCAAAAATGATTCAAAATGTCAATTGGATCATGCCTCATGTTGAATAACCACTTTTTAAACCCTCACAGTGCCCAAAATTGCCATTTTTACAGAGTTTTGCTTACTTAGAAGCTTCAATTTTGACCAATTTCAGGCACAGAAATGACTTTAAACACATTTATTTTAGTTGAAAAAGTAATAATTCACATCCAACAGTAATTTACAGCCAAAAGATTAAATGTTAAAATTTCATCGAAATTGACCATTTTGGGAACGTTCGACAGCTCCGCGGTCATCGTTTTTCGTCCGAAAATTGATTTTTTGGACTGTACCAAAAATGATTCCAAATGTCAATTGGACCGTGCCTCATGTTGAATAACCACTTTTTAAACCCTCACAGTGACCAAAATTGCCATTTTTACAGAGTTTTGCATACTCAGAAGCTTCAATTTTGACCAATTTCAGGCACAGGAATGACTTTAAACACATTTATTTTAGTTGAGAAAGTAATATTTCACATCTAACAGTAATTTACAGGCAAAAGATTACATTTTAAAATTTCATCGAAATTGACCATTTTGGGAATGTTCGACAGCTCCGCGGTCATCGTTTTTCGTCAGAAAATAGATTTTTTGGACTGTACCAAAAATGATTCTAAATGTCAATTGGATCGTGCCTCATGTTGAATAACCACTTTTTAAACCCTCACAGTGCCCAAAATTGCCATTTTTACAGAGTTTTGCATACTCAGAAGCTTCAATTTTGACCAATTTCAGGCACAGAAATGACTTTAAACACATTTATTTTAGTTGAAAAAGTAATAATTCACATCCAACAGTAATTTACAGCCAAAAGAATAAATGTTAAAATTTCATCGAAATTGACCATTTTGGGAACTTTCGACAGCTCCGCGGTCATCGTTTTTCGTCCGAAAATTAATTTTTTGGACTGTAGCAAAAATGATTCCAAATGTCAATTGGATCGTGCCTCATGTTGAATAACCACTTTTTAAACCCTCACAGTGACCAAAATTGCCATTTTTACAGAGTTTTGCATACTCAGAAGCTTCAATTTTGACCAATTTCAGGCACAGAAATGACTTTAAACACTTTTATTTTAGTTGAAAAAGTAATGATTCACATCCAACAGTAATTTACAGCCAAAAGATTAAATGATAAAATTTCATCGAAATTGACCATTTTGCGAACGTTCGACAGCTCCGCGGTCATCGTTTTTCGTCAGAAAATTGATTTTTTGGACTGTACCAAAAATGATTCCAAATGTCAATTGGATCATGCCTCATGTTGAATAACCACTTTTTAAACCCTCACAGTGACCAAAATTGCCATTTTTACTGAGTTTTGCTTACTTAGAAGCTTCAATTTTGACCAATTTCAGGCACAGAAATGACTTTAAACACATTTATTTTAGTTGAAAAAGTAATAATTCACATCCAACAGTAATTTACAGCCAAAAGATTAAATGATAAAATTTCATCGAAATTGACCATTTTGCGAACGTTCGACAGCTCCGCGGTCATCGTTTTTCGTCAGAAAATTAATTTTTTGGACTGTACCAAAAATGATTCAAAATGTCAATTGGATCATGCCTCATGTTGAATAACCACTTTTTAAACCCTCACAGTGCCCAAAATTGCCATTTTTACAGAGTTTTGCTTACTTAGAAGCTTCAATTTTGACCAATTTCAGGCACAGAAATGACTTTAAACACATTTATTTTAGTTGAAAAAGTTATAATTCACATCCAACAGTAATTTACAGCCAAAAGAATAAATGTTAAAATTTCATCGAAATTGACCATTTTGGGAACGTTCGACAGCTCCGCGGTCATCGTTTTTCGTCCGAAAATTGAATTTTTGGACTGTACCAAAAATGATTCCAAATGTCAATCGGATCTTGCCTCATGTTGAATAACCACTTTTTAAACCCTCACAGTGCCCAAAATGGCCATTTTTACAGAGTTTTGCTTACTCAGAAGCTTCAATTTTGACCAATTACAGGCACAGAAATGACTTTAAACACATTTTTTTAAGTTGAAAAAGTAATAATTCACATCCAACAGTAATATACAGCCAAAAGAATAAATGTTAACATTTCATCGAAATTGACCATTTTGGGAACTTTCGACAGCTCCGCGGTCATCGTTTTTCGTCCGAAAATTAATTTTTTGGACTGTAGCAAAAATGATTCCAAATGTCAATTGGATCGTGCCTCATGTTGAATAACCACTTTTTAAACCCTCGCAGTGCCCAAAATGGCCATTTTTACAGAGTTTTGCTTACTCAGAAGCTTCAATTTTGACCAATTTCAGGCACAGAAATGACTTTAAACACATTTATTTTAGTTGAAAAAGTAATAATTCACATCTAACAGTAATTTACAGCCAAAAGATTAAATGATAAAATTTCATCGAAATTGACCATTTTGGAAACGTTCGACAGCTCCGCGGTCATCGTTTTTCGTCCGAAAATTGATTTTTTGGACTGTACCAAAAATGATTCCAAATGTCAATTGGACCGTGGCTCATGTTGAATAACCACTTTTTAAACCCTCACAGTGACCAAAATTGCCATTTTTACAGAGTTTTGCATACTCAGAAGCTTCAATTTTGACCAATTTCAGGCACAGAAATGACTTTAAACACATTTATTTTAGTTGAAAAAGTTATAATTCACATCCAACAGTAATTTACAGCCAAAAGAATAAATGTTAAAATTTGCTCGAAATTGACCATTTTGGGAACTTTCGACAGCTCCGCGGTCATCGTTTTTCGTCCGAAAATTGAATTTTTGGACTGTACCAAAAATGATTCCAAATGTCAATTGGATCGTGCCTCATGTTGAATAACCACTTTTTAAACCCTCACAGTGCCCAAAATGGCCATTTTTACAGAGTTTTGCTTACTCAGAAGCTTCAATTTTGACCAATTACAGGCACAGAAATGACTTTAAACACATTTTTTTAAGTTGAAAAAGTAATAATTCACATCCAACAGTAATATACAGCCAAAAGAATAAATGTTAACATTTCATCGAAATTGACCATTTTGGGAACTTTCGACAGCTCCGCGGTCATCGTTTTTCGTCCGAAAATTAATTTTTTGGACTGTAGCAAAAATGATTCCAAATGTCAATTGGATCGTGCCTCATGTTGAATAACCACTTTTTAAACCCTCGCAGTGCCCAAAATGGCCATTTTTACAGAGTTTTGCTTACTCAGAAGCTTCATTTTTGACCAATTTCAGGCACAGAAATGACTTTAAACACATTTATTTTAGTTGACAAAGTAATAATTCACATCTAACAGTAATTTACAGCCAAAAGATTAAATGATAAAATTTCATCGAAATTGACCATTTTGGAAACGTTCGACAGCTCCGCGGTCATCGTTTTTCCTCCGAAAATTGATTTTTTGGACTGTACCAAAAATGATTCCAAATGTCAATTGGACCGTGCCTCATGTTGAATAACCACTTTTTAAACCCTCACAGTGACCAAAATTGCCATTTTTACAGAGTTTTGCATACTCAGAAGCTTCAATTTTGACCAATTTCAGGCACAGAAATGACTTTAAACACTTTTATTTTAGTTGAAAAAGTAATAATTCATATCCAACAGTAATTTACAGCCAAAAGATTAAATGATAAAATTTCATCGAAATTGACCATTTTGCGAACGTTCGACAGCTCCGCAGTCATCGTTTTTCGTCAGAAAATTTATTTTTTGGACTGTACCAAAAATGATTCAAAATGTCAATTGGATCATGCCTCATGTTGAATAACCACTTTTTAAACCCTCACAGTGCCCAAAATTGCCATTTTTACAGAGTTTTGCTTACTTAGAAGCTTCAATTTTGACCAATTTCAGGCACAGAAATGACTTTAAACACATTTATTTTAGTTGAAAAAGTAATAATTCACATCCAACAGTAATTTACAGCCAAAAGATTAAATGTTAAAATTTCATCGAAATTGACCATTTTGGGAACGTTCGACAGCTCCGCGGTCATCGTTTTTCGTCCGAAAATTGATTTTTTGGACTGTACCAAAAATGATTCCAAATGTCAATTGGACCGTGCCTCATGTTGAATAACCACTTTTTAAACCCTCACAGTGACCAAAATTGCCATTTTTACAGAGTTTTGCATACTCAGAAGCTTCAATTTTGACCAATTTCAGGCACAGGAATGACTTTAAACACATTTATTTTAGTTGAGAAAGTAATATTTCACATCTAACAGTAATTTACAGGCAAAAGATTACATTTTAAAATTTCATCGAAATTGACCATTTTGGGAATGTTCGACAGCTCCGCGGTCATCGTTTTTCGTCAGAAAATAGATTTTTTGGACTGTACCAAAAATGATTCTAAATGTCAATTGGATCGTGCCTCATGTTGAATAACCACTTTTTAAACCCTCACAGTGCCCAAAATTGCCATTTTTACAGAGTTTTGCATACTCAGAAGCTTCAATTTTGACCAATTTCAGGCACAGAAATGACTTTAAACACATTTATTTTAGTTGAAAAAGTAATAATTCACATCCAACAGTAATTTACAGCCAAAAGAATAAATGTTAAAATTTCATCGAAATTGACCATTTTGGGAACTTTCGACAGCTCCGCGGTCATCGTTTTTCGTCCGAAAATTAATTTTTTGGACTGTAGCAAAAATGATTCCAAATGTCAATTGGATCGTGCCTCATGTTGAATAACCACTTTTTAAACCCTCACAGTGACCAAAATTGCCATTTTTACAGAGTTTTGCATACTCAGAAGCTTCAATTTTGACCAATTTCAGGCACAGAAATGACTTTAAACACTTTTATTTTAGTTGAAAAAGTAATGATTCACATCCAACAGTAATTTACAGCCAAAAGATTAAATGATAAAATTTCATCGAAATTGACCATTTTGCGAACGTTCGACAGCTCCGCGGTCATCGTTTTTCGTCAGAAAATTGATTTTTTGGACTGTACCAAAAATGATTCCAAATGTCAATTGGATCATGCCTCATGTTGAATAACCACTTTTTAAACCCTCACAGTGACCAAAATTGCCATTTTTACTGAGTTTTGCTTACTTAGAAGCTTCAATTTTGACCAATTTCAGGCACAGAAATGACTTTAAACACATTTATTTTAGTTGAAAAAGTAATAATTCACATCCAACAGTAATTTACAGCCAAAAGATTAAATGTTAAAATTTCATCGAAATTGACCATTTTGGGAACGTTCGACAGCTCCGCGGTCATCGTTTTTTGTCTGAAAATTGATTTTTTGGACTGTACCAAAAATGATTCCAAATGTCAATTGGACCGTGCCTCATGTTGAATAACCACTTTTTAAACCCTTGCAGTGCCCAAAATGGCCATTTTTACAGAGTTTTGCTTACTCAGAAGCTTCAATTTTGACCAATTTCAGGCACAGGAATGACTTTAAACACATTTATTTTAGTTGAGAAAGTAATATTTCACATCTAACAGTAATTTACAGGCAAAAGATTAAATTTTAAAATTTCATCGAAATTGACCATTTTGGGAATGTTCGACAGCTCCGCGGTCATCGTTTTTCGTCAGAAAATAGATTTTTTGGACTGTACCAAAAATGATTCTAAATGTCAATTGGATCGTGCCTCATGTTGAATAACCACTTTTTAAACCCTCACAGTGCCCAAAATTGCCATTTTTACAGAGTTTTGCATACTCAGAAGCTTCAATTTTGACCAATTTCAGGCACAGAAATGACTTTAAACACATTTATTTTAGTTGAAAAAGTAATAATTCACATCCAACAGTAATTTACAGCCAAAAGATTAAATGTTAAAATTTCATCGAAATTGACCATTTTGGGAACGTTCGACAGCTCCGCGGTCATCGTTTTTCGTCCGAAAATTGATTTTTTGGACTGTACCAAAAATGATTCCAAATGTCAATTGGATCGTGCCTCATGTTGAATAACCATTTTTTAAACCCTCACAGTGACCAAAATTGCCATTTTTACAGAGTTTTGCATACTCAGAAGCTTCAATTTTGACCAATTTCAGGCACAGGAATGACTTTAAACACATTTATTTTAGTTGAGAAAGTAATATTTCACATCTAACAGTAATTTACAGGCAAAAGATTAAATTTTAAAATTTCATCGAAATTGACCATTTTGGGAACGTTCGACAGCTCCGCGGTCATCGTTTTTCGTCAGAAAATTGATTTTTTGGACTGTACCAAAAATGATTCCAAATGTCAATTGGACCGTGCCTCATGTTGAATAACCACTTTTTAAACCCTCACAGTGACCAAAATTGCCATTTTTACAGAGTTTTGCATACTCAGAAGCTTCAATTTTGACCAATTTCAGGCACAGGAATGACTTTAAACACATTTATTTTAGTTGAGAAAGTAATATTTCACATCTAACAGTAATTTACAGGCAAAAGATTACATTTTAAAATTTCATCGAAATTGACCATTTTGGGAATGTTCGACAGCTCCGCGGTCATCGTTTTTCGTGAGAAAATAGATTTTTTGGACTGTACCAAAAATGATTCTAAATGTCAATTGGATTGTGCCTCATGTTGAATAACCACTTTTTAAACCCTCACAGTGCCCAAAATTACCATTTTTACAGAGTTTTGCATACTCAGAAGCTTCAATTTTGACCAATTTCAGGCACAGAAATGACTTTAAACACATTTATTTTAGTTGAAAAAGTAATAATTCACATCCAACAGTAATTTACAGCCAAAAGATTAAATGTTAAAATTTCATCGAAATTGACCATTTTGGGAACGTTCGACAGCTCCGCGGTCATCGTTTTTCGTCCGAAAATTAATTTTTTGGACTCTACCAAAAATGATTCCAAATGTCAATTGGACCGTGCCTCATGTTGAATAACCACTTTTTAAACCCTCACAGTGACCAAAATTGCCATTTTTACAGAGTTTTGCATACTCAGAAGCTTCAATTTTGACCAATTTCAGGCACAGAAATGACTTTAAACACATTTATTTTAGTTGAAAAAGTAATAATTCACATCCAACAGTAATTTACAGCCAAAAGATTAAATGATAAAATTTCATCGAAATTGACCATTTTGCGAACGTTCGACAGCTCCGCGGTCATCGTTTTTCGTCAGAAAATTAATTTTTTGGACTGTACCAAAAATGATTCAAAATGTCAATTGGATCATGCCTCATGTTGAATAACCACTTTTTAAACCCTCACAGTGCCCAAAATTGCCATTTTTACAGAGTTTTGCTTACTTAGAAGCTTCAATTTTGACCAATTTCAGGCACAGAAATGACTTTAAACACATTTATTTTAGTTGAAAAAGTTATAATTCACATCCAACAGTAATTTACAGCCAAAAGAATAAATGTTAAAATTTCATCGAAATTGACCATTTTGGGAACGTTCGACAGCTCCGCGGTCATCGTTTTTCGTCCGAAAATTGAATTTTTGGACTGTACCAAAAATGATTCCAAATGTCAATCGGATCTTGCCTCATGTTGAATAACCACTTTTTAAACCCTCACAGTGCCCAAAATGGCCATTTTTACAGAGTTTTGCTTACTCAGAAGCTTCAATTTTGACCAATTACAGGCACAGAAATGACTTTAAACACATTTTTTTAAGTTGAAAAAGTAATAATTCACATCCAACAGTAATATACAGCCAAAAGAATAAATGTTAACATTTCATCGAAATTGACCATTTTGGGAACTTTCGACAGCTCCGCGGTCATCGTTTTTCGTCCGAAAATTAATTTTTTGGACTGTAGCAAAAATGATTCCAAATGTCAATTGGATCGTGCCTCATGTTGAATAACCACTTTTTAAACCCTCGCAGTGCCCAAAATGGCCATTTTTACAGAGTTTTGCTTACTCAGAAGCTTCAATTTTGACCAATTTCAGGCACAGAAATGACTTTAAACACATTTATTTTAGTTGAAAAAGTAATAATTCACATCTAACAGTAATTTACAGCCAAAAGATTAAATGATAAAATTTCATCGAAATTGACCATTTTGGAAACGTTCGACAGCTCCGCGGTCATCGTTTTTCGTCCGAAAATTGATTTTTTGGACTGTACCAAAAATGATTCCAAATGTCAATTGGACCGTGGCTCATGTTGAATAACCACTTTTTAAACCCTCACAGTGACCAAAATTGCCATTTTTACAGAGTTTTGCATACTCAGAAGCTTCAATTTTGACCAATTTCAGGCACAGAAATGACTTTAAACACATTTATTTTAGTTGAAAAAGTAATAATTCACATCCAACAGTAATATACAGCCAAAAGAATAAATGTTAACATTTCATCGAAATTGACCATTTTGGGAACTTTCGACAGCTCCGCGGTCATCGTTTTTCGTCCGAAAATTAATTTTTTGGACTGTAGCAAAAATGATTCCAAATGTCAATTGGATCGTGCCTCATGTTGAATAACCACTTTTTAAACCCTCGCAGTGCCCAAAATGGCCATTTTTACAGAGTTTTGCTTACTCAGAAGCTTCATTTTTGACCAATTTCAGGCACAGAAATGACTTTAAACACATTTATTTTAGTTGACAAAGTAATAATTCACATCTAACAGTAATTTACAGCCAAAAGATTAAATGATAAAATTTCATCGAAATTGACCATTTTGGAAACGTTCGACAGCTCCGCGGTCATCGTTTTTCCTCCGAAAATTGATTTTTTGGACTGTACCAAAAATGATTCCAAATGTCAATTGGACCGTGCCTCATGTTGAATAACCACTTTTTAAACCCTCACAGTGACCAAAATTGCCATTTTTACAGAGTTTTGCATACTCAGAAGCTTCAATGTTGACCAATTTCAGGCACAGGAATGACTTTAAACACATTTATTTTAGTTGAGAAAGTAATATTTCACATCTAACAGTAATTTACAGGCAAAAGATTACATTTTAAAATTTCATCGAAATTGACAATTTTGGGAATGTTCGACAGCTCCGTGGTCATCGTTTTTCGTCAGAAAATAGATTTTTTTGGACTGTACCAAAAATGATTCTAAATGTCAATTGGATCGTGCCTCATGTTGAATAACCACTTTTTAAACCCTCACAGTGCCCAAAATTACCATTTTTACAGAGTTTTGCATACTCAGAAGCTTCAATTTTGACCAATTTCAGGCACAGAAATGACTTTAAACACATTTATTTTAGTTGAAAAAGTAATAATTCACATCCAACAGTAATTTACAGCCAAAAGATTAAATGTTAAAATTTCATCGAAATTGACCATTTTGGGAACGTTCGACAGCTCCGCGGTCATCGTTTTTCGTCCGAAAATTAATTTTTTGGACTGTACCAAAAATGATTCCAAATGTCAATTGGACCGTGCCTCATGTTGAATAACCACTTTTTAAACCCTCACAGTGACCAAAATTGCCATTTTTACAGAGTTTTGCATACTCAGAAGCTTCAATTTTGACCAATTTCAGGCACAGAAATGACTTTAAACACTTTTATTTTAGTTGAAAAAGTAATAATTCATATCCAACAGTAATTTACAGCCAAAAGATTAAATGATAAAATTTCATCGAAATTGACCATTTTGCGAACGTTCGACAGCTCCGCAGTCATCGTTTTTCGTCAGAAAATTTATTTTTTGGACTGTACCAAAAATGATTCAAAATGTCAATTGGATCATGCCTCATGTTGAATAACCACTTTTTAAACCCTCACAGTGCCCAAAATTGCCATTTTTACAGAGTTTTGCTTACTTAGAAGCTTCAATTTTGACCAATTTCAGGCACAGAAATGACTTTAAACACATTTATTTTAGTTGAAAAAGTAATAATTCACATCCAACAGTAATTTACAGCCAAAAGATTAAATGTTAAAATTTCATCGAAATTGACCATTTTGGGAACGTTCGACAGCTCCGCGGTCATCGTTTTTCGTCCGAAAATTGATTTTTTGGACTGTACCAAAAATGATTCCAAATGTCAATTGGACCGTGCCTCATGTTGAATAACCACTTTTTAAACCCTCACAGTGACCAAAATTGCCATTTTTACAGAGTTTTGCATACTCAGAAGCTTCAATTTTGACCAATTTCAGGCACAGGAATGACTTTAAACACATTTATTTTAGTTGAGAAAGTAATATTTCACATCTAACAGTAATTTACAGGCAAAAGATTACATTTTAAAATTTCATCGAAATTGACCATTTTGGGAATGTTCGACAGCTCCGCGGTCATCGTTTTTCGTCAGAAAATAGATTTTTTGGACTGTACCAAAAATGATTCTAAATGTCAATTGGATTGTGCCTCATGTTGAATAACCACTTTTTAAACCCTCACAGTGCCCAAAATTGCCATTTTTACAGAGTTTTGCATACTCAGAAGCTTCAATTTTGACCAATTTCAGGCACAGAAATGACTTTAAACACATTTATTTTAGTTGAAAAAGTAATAATTCACATCCAACAGTAATTTACAGCCAAAAGAATAAATGTTAACATTTCATCGAAATTGACCATTTTGGGAACTTTCGACAGCTCCGCGGTCATCGTTTTTCGTCCGAAAATTAATTTTTTGGACTGTAGCAAAAATGATTCCAAATGTCAATTGGATCGTGCCTCATGTTGAATAACCACTTTTTAAACCCTCACAGTGACCAAAATTGCCATTTTTACAGAGTTTTGCATACTCAGAAGCTTCAATGTTGACCAATTTCAGGCACAGAAATGACTTTAAACACTTTTATTTTAGTTGAAAAAGTAATAATTCACATCTAACAGTAATTTACAGGCAAAAGATTAAATTTTAAAATTTCATCGAAATTGACCATTTTGGGAACGTTCGACAGCTCCGCGGTCATCGTTTTTCGTCAGAAAATTGATTTTTTGGACTGTACCAAAAATGATTCCAAATGTCAATTGGACCGTGCCTCATGTTGAATAACCACTTTTTAAACCCTCACAGTGACCAAAATTGCCATTTTTACAGAGTTTTGCATACTCAGAAGCTTCAATTTTGACCAATTTCAGGCACAGGAATGACTTTAAACACATTTATTTTAGTTGAGAAAGTAATATTTCACATCTAACAGTAATTTACAGGCAAAAGATTACATTTTAAAATTTCATCGAAATTGACCATTTTGGGAATGTTCGACAGCTCCGCGGTCATCGTTTTTCGTGAGAAAATAGATTTTTTGGACTGTACCAAAAATGATTCTAAATGTCAATTGGATTGTGCCTCATGTTGAATAACCACTTTTTAAACCCTCACAGTGCCCAAAATTACCATTTTTACAGAGTTTTGCATACTCAGAAGCTTCAATTTTGACCAATTTCAGGCACAGAAATGACTTTAAACACATTTATTTTAGTTGAAAAAGTAATAATTCACATCCAACAGTAATTTACAGCCAAAAGATTAAATGTTAAAATTTCATCGAAATTGACCATTTTGGGAACGTTCGACAGCTCCGCGGTCATCGTTTTTCGTCCGAAAATTAATTTTTTGGACTCTACCAAAAATGATTCCAAATGTCAATTGGACCGTGCCTCATGTTGAATAACCACTTTTTAAACCCTCACAGTGACCAAAATTGCCATTTTTACAGAGTTTTGCATACTCAGAAGCTTCAATTTTGACCAATTTCAGGCACAGAAATGACTTTAAACACATTTATTTTAGTTGAAAAAGTAATAATTCACATCCAACAGTAATTTACAGCCAAAAGATTAAATGATAAAATTTCATCGAAATTGACCATTTTGCGAACGTTCGACAGCTCCGCGGTCATCGTTTTTCGTCAGAAAATTAATTTTTTGGACTGTACCAAAAATGATTCAAAATGTCAATCGGATCATGCCTCATGTTGAATAACCACTTTTTAAACCCTCACAGTGCCCAAAATTGCCATTTTTACAGAGTTTTGCTTACTCAGAAGCTTCAATTTTGACCAATTACAGGCACAGAAATGACTTTAAACACATTTTTTTAAGTTGAAAAAGTAATAATTCACATCCAACAGTAATATACAGCCAAAAGAATAAATGTTAACATTTCATCGAAATTGACCATTTTGGGAACTTTCGACAGCTCCGCGGTCATCGTTTTTCGTCCGAAAATTAATTTTTTGGACTGTAGCAAAAATGATTCCAAATGTCAATTGGATCGTGCCTCATGTTGAATAACCACTTTTTAAACCCTCGCAGTGCCCAAAATGGCCATTTTTACAGAGTTTTGCTTACTCAGAAGCTTCAATTTTGACCAATTTCAGGCACAGAAATGACTTTAAACACATTTATTTTAGTTGAAAAAGTAATAATTCACATCTAACAGTAATTTACAGCCAAAAGATTAAATGATAAAATTTCATCGAAATTGACCATTTTGGAAACGTTCGACAGCTCCGCGGTCATCGTTTTTCGTCCGAAAATTGATTTTTTGGACTGTACCAAAAATGATTCCAAATGTCAATTGGACCGTGGCTCATGTTGAATAACCACTTTTTAAACCCTCACAGTGACCAAAATTGCCATTTTTACAGAGTTTTGCATACTCAGAAGCTTCAATTTTGACCAATTTCAGGCACAGAAATGACTTTAAACACATTTATTTTAGTTGAAAAAGTTATAATTCACATCCAACAGTAATTTACAGCCAAAAGAATAAATGTTAAAATTTGCTCGAAATTGACCATTTTGGGAACTTTCGACAGCTCCGCGGTCATCGTTTTTCGTCCGAAAATTGAATTTTTGGACTGTACCAAAAATGATTCCAAATGTCAATTGGATCGTGCCTCATGTTGAATAACCACTTTTTAAACCCTCACAGTGCCCAAAATGGCCATTTTTACAGAGTTTTGCTTACTCAGAAGCTTCAATTTTGACCAATTACAGGCACAGAAATGACTTTAAACACATTTTTTTAAGTTGAAAAAGTAATAATTCACATCCAACAGTAATATACAGCCAAAAGAATAAATGTTAACATTTCATCGAAATTGACCATTTTGGGAACTTTCGACAGCTCCGCGGTCATCGTTTTTCGTCCGAAAATTAATTTTTTGGACTGTAGCAAAAATGATTCCAAATGTCAATTGGATCGTGCCTCATGTTGAATAACCACTTTTTAAACCCTCGCAGTGCCCAAAATGGCCATTTTTACAGAGTTTTGCTTACTCAGAAGCTTCATTTTTGACCAATTTCAGGCACAGAAATGACTTTAAACACATTTATTTTAGTTGACAAAGTAATAATTCACATCTAACAGTAATTTACAGCCAAAAGATTAAATGATAAAATTTCATCGAAATTGACCATTTTGGAAACGTTCGACAGCTCCGCGGTCATCGTTTTTCCTCCGAAAATTGATTTTTTGGACTGTACCAAAAATGATTCCAAATGTCAATTGGACCGTGCCTCATGTTGAATAACCACTTTTTAAACCCTCACAGTGACCAAAATTGCCATTTTTACAGAGTTTTGCATACTCAGAAGCTTCAATGTTGACCAATTTCAGGCACAGGAATGACTTTAAACACATTTATTTTAGTTGAGAAAGTAATATTTCACATCTAACAGTAATTTACAGGCAAAAGATTACATTTTAAAATTTCATCGAAATTGACAATTTTGGGAATGTTCGACAGCTCCGTGGTCATCGTTTTTCGTCAGAAAATAGATTTTTTTGGACTGTACCAAAAATGATTCTAAATGTCAATTGGATCGTGCCTCATGTTGAATAACCACTTTTTAAACCCTCACAGTGCCCAAAATTACCATTTTTACAGAGTTTTGCATACTCAGAAGCTTCAATTTTGACCAATTTCAGGCACAGAAATGACTTTAAACACATTTATTTTAGTTGAAAAAGTAATAATTCACATCCAACAGTAATTTACAGCCAAAAGATTAAATGTTAAAATTTCATCGAAATTGACCATTTTGGGAACGTTCGACAGCTCCGCGGTCATCGTTTTTCGTCCGAAAATTAATTTTTTGGACTGTACCAAAAATGATTCCAAATGTCAATTGGACCGTGCCTCATGTTGAATAACCACTTTTTAAACCCTCACAGTGACCAAAATTGCCATTTTTACAGAGTTTTGCATACTCAGAAGCTTCAATTTTGACCAATTTCAGGCACAGAAATGACTTTAAACACTTTTATTTTAGTTGAAAAAGTAATAATTCATATCCAACAGTAATTTACAGCCAAAAGATTAAATGATAAAATTTCATCGAAATTGACCATTTTGCGAACGTTCGACAGCTCCGCAGTCATCGTTTTTCGTCAGAAAATTTATTTTTTGGACTGTACCAAAAATGATTCAAAATGTCAATTGGATCATGCCTCATGTTGAATAACCACTTTTTAAACCCTCACAGTGCCCAAAATTGCCATTTTTACAGAGTTTTGCTTACTTAGAAGCTTCAATTTTGACCAATTTCAGGCACAGAAATGACTTTAAACACATTTATTTTAGTTGAAAAAGTAATAATTCACATCCAACAGTAATTTACAGCCAAAAGATTAAATGTTAAAATTTCATCGAAATTGACCATTTTGGGAACGTTCGACAGCTCCGCGGTCATCGTTTTTCGTCCGAAAATTGATTTTTTGGACTGTACCAAAAATGATTCCAAATGTCAATTAGACCGTGCCTCATGTTGAATAACCACTTTTTAAACCCTCACAGTGACCAAAATTGCCATTTTTACAGAGTTTTGCATACTCAGAAGCTTCAATTTTGACCAATTTCAGGCACAGGAATGACTTTAAACACATTTATTTTAGTTGAGAAAGTAATATTTCACATCTAACAGTAATTTACAGGCAAAAGATTACATTTTAAAATTTCATCGAAATTGACCATTTTGGGAATGTTCGACAGCTCCGCGGTCATCGTTTTTCGTCAGAAAATAGATTTTTTGGACTGTACCAAAAATGATTCTAAATGTCAATTGGATCGTGCCTCATGTTGAATAACCACTTTTTAAACCCTCACAGTGCCCAAAATTGCCATTTTTACAGAGTTTTGCATACTCAGAAGCTTCAATTTTGACCAATTTCAGGCACAGAAATGACTTTAAACACATTTATTTTAGTTGAAAAAGTAATAATTCACATCCAACAGTAATTTACAGCCAAAAGAATAAATGTTAAAATTTCATCGAAATTGACCATTTTGGGAACTTTCGACAGCTCCGCGGTCATCGTTTTTCGTCCGAAAATTATTTTTTGGACTGTAGCAAAAATGATTCCAAATGTCAATTGGATCGTGCCTCATGTTGAATAACCACTTTTTAAACCCTCACAGTGACCAAAATTGCCATTTTTACAGAGTTTTGCATACTCAGAAGCTTCAATTTTGACCAATTTCAGGCACAGAAATGACTTTAAACACTTTTATTTTAGTTGAAAAAGTAATGATTCACATCCAACAGTAATTTACAGCCAAAAGATTAAATGATAAAATTTCATCGAAATTGACCATTTTGCGAACGTTCGACAGCTCCGCGGTCATCGTTTTTCGTCAGAAAATTGATTTTTTGGACTGTACCAAAAATGATTCCAAATGTCAATTGGATCATGCCTCATGTTGAATAACCACTTTTTAAACCCTCACAGTGACCAAAATTGCCATTTTTACTGAGTTTTGCTTACTTAGAAGCTTCAATTTTGACCAATTTCAGGCACAGAAATGACTTTAAACACATTTATTTTAGTTGAAAAAGTAATAATTCACATCCAACAGTAATTTACAGCCAAAAGATTAAATGTTAAAATTTCATCGAAATTGACCATTTTGGGAACGTTCGACAGCTCCGCGGTCATCGTTTTTTGTCTGAAAATTGATTTTTTGGACTGTACCAAAAATGATTCCAAATGTCAATTGGACCGTGCCTCATGTTGAATAACCACTATTTAAACCCTTGCAGTGCCCAAAATGGCCATTTTTACAGAGTTTTGCTTACTCAGAAGCTTCAATTTTGACCAATTTCAGGCACAGGAATGACTTTAAACACATTTATTTTAGTTGAGAAAGTAATATTTCACATCTAACAGTAATTTACAGGCAAAAGATTAAATTTTAAAATTTCATCGAAATTGACCATTTTGGGAATGTTCGACAGCTCCGCGGTCATCGTTTTTCGTCAGAAAATAGATTTTTTGGACTGTACCAAAAATGATTCTAAATGTCAATTGGATCGTGCCTCATGTTGAATAACCACTTTTTAAACCCTCACAGTGCCCAAAATTGCCATTTTTACAGAGTTTTGCATACTCAGAAGCTTCAATTTTGACCAATTTCAGGCACAGAAATGACTTTAAACACATTTATTTTAGTTGAAAAAGTAATAATTCACATCCAACAGTAATTTACAGCCAAAAGATTAAATGTTAAAATTTCATCGAAATTGACCATTTTGGGAACGTTCGACAGCTCCGCGGTCATCGTTTTTCGTCCGAAAATTGATTTTTTGGACTGTACCAAAAATGATTCCAAATGTCAATTGGATCGTGCCTCATGTTGAATAACCATTTTTTAAACCCTCACAGTGACCAAAATTGCCATTTTTACAGAGTTTTGCATACTCAGAAGCTTCAATTTTGACCAATTTCAGGCACAGGAATGACTTTAAACACATTTATTTTAGTTGAGAAAGTAATATTTCACATCTAACAGTAATTTACAGGCAAAAGATTAAATTTTAAAATTTCATCGAAATTGACCATTTTGGGAACGTTCGACAGCTCCGCGGTCATCGTTTTTCGTCAGAAAATTGATTTTTTGGACTGTACCAAAAATGATTCCAAATGTCAATTGGACCGTGCCTCATGTTGAATAACCACTTTTTAAACCCTCACAGTGACCAAAATTGCCATTTTTACAGAGTTTTGCATACTCAGAAGCTTCAATTTTGACCAATTTCAGGCACAGGAATGACTTTAAACACATTTATTTTAGTTGAGAAAGTAATATTTCACATCTAACAGTAATTTACAGGCAAAAGATTACATTTTAAAATTTCATCGAAATTGACCATTTTGGGAATGTTCGACAGCTCCGCGGTCATCGTTTTTCGTGAGAAAATAGATTTTTTGGACTGTACCAAAAATGATTCTAAATGTCAATTGGATTGTGCCTCATGTTGAATAACCACTTTTTAAACCCTCACAGTGCCCAAAATTACCATTTTTACAGAGTTTTGCATACTCAGAAGCTTCAATTTTGACCAATTTCAGGCACAGAAATGACTTTAAACACATTTATTTTAGTTGAAAAAGTAATAATTCACATCCAACAGTAATTTACAGCCAAAAGATTAAATGTTAAAATTTCATCGAAATTGACCATTTTGGGAACGTTCGACAGCTCCGCGGTCATCGTTTTTCGTCCGAAAATTAATTTTTTGGACTCTACCAAAAATGATTCCAAATGTCAATTGGACCGTGCCTCATGTTGAATAACCACTTTTTAAACCCTCACAGTGACCAAAATTGCCATTTTTACAGAGTTTTGCATACTCAGAAGCTTCAATTTTGACCAATTTCAGGCACAGAAATGACTTTAAACACATTTATTTTAGTTGAAAAAGTAATAATTCACATCCAACAGTAATTTACAGCCAAAAGATTAAATGATAAAATTTCATCGAAATTGACCATTTTGCGAACGTTCGACAGCTCCGCGGTCATCGTTTTTCGTCAGAAAATTAATTTTTTGGACTGTACCAAAAATGATTCAAAATGTCAATTGGATCATGCCTCATGTTGAATAACCACTTTTTAAACCCTCACAGTGCCCAAAATTGCCATTTTTACAGAGTTTTGCTTACTCAGAAGCTTCAATTTTGACCAATTACAGGCACAGAAATGACTTTAAACACATTTTTTTAAGTTGAAAAAGTAATAATTCACATCCAACAGTAATATACAGCCAAAAGAATAAATGTTAACATTTCATCGAAATTGACCATTTTGGGAACTTTCGACAGCTCCGCGGTCATCGTTTTTCGTCCGAAAATTAATTTTTTGGACTGTAGCAAAAATGATTCCAAATGTCAATTGGATCGTGCCTCATGTTGAATAACCACTTTTTAAACCCTCGCAGTGCCCAAAATGGCCATTTTTACAGAGTTTTGCTTACTCAGAAGCTTCAATTTTGACCAATTTCAGGCACAGAAATGACTTTAAACACATTTATTTTAGTTGAAAAAGTAATAATTCACATCTAACAGTAATTTACAGCCAAAAGATTAAATGATAAAATTTCATCGAAATTGACCATTTTGGAAACGTTCGACAGCTCCGCGGTCATCGTTTTTCGTCCGAAAATTGATTTTTTGGACTGTACCAAAAATGATTCCAAATGTCAATTGGACCGTGGCTCATGTTGAATAACCACTTTTTAAACCCTCACAGTGACCAAAATTGCCATTTTTACAGAGTTTTGCATACTCAGAAGCTTCAATTTTGACCAATTTCAGGCACAGAAATGACTTTAAACACATTTATTTTAGTTGAAAAAGTTATAATTCACATCCAACAGTAATTTACAGCCAAAAGAATAAATGTTAAAATTTGCTCGAAATTGACCATTTTGGGAACTTTCGACAGCTCCGCGGTCATCGTTTTTCGTCCGAAAATTGAATTTTTGGACTGTACCAAAAATGATTCCAAATGTCAATTGGATCGTGCCTCATGTTGAATAACCACTTTTTAAACCCTCACAGTGCCCAAAATGGCCATTTTTACAGAGTTTTGCTTACTCAGAAGCTTCAATTTTGACCAATTACAGGCACAGAAATGACTTTAAACACATTTTTTTAAGTTGAAAAAGTAATAATTCACATCCAACAGTAATATACAGCCAAAAGAATAAATGTTAACATTTCATCGAAATTGACCATTTTGGGAACTTTCGACAGCTCCGCGGTCATCGTTTTTCGTCCGAAAATTAATTTTTTGGACTGTAGCAAAAATGATTCCAAATGTCAATTGGATCGTGCCTCATGTTGAATAACCACTTTTTAAACCCTCGCAGTGCCCAAAATGGCCATTTTTACAGAGTTTTGCTTACTCAGAAGCTTCATTTTTGACCAATTTCAGGCACAGAAATGACTTTAAACACATTTATTTTAGTTGAAAAAGTAATAATTCACATCTAACAGTAATTTACAGCCAAAAGATTAAATGATAAAATTTCATCGAAATTGACCATTTTGGAAACGTTCGACAGCTCCGCGGTCATCGTTTTTCCTCCGAAAATTGATTTTTTGGACTGTACCAAAAATGATTCCAAATGTCAATTGGACCGTGCCTCATGTTGAATAACCACTTTTTAAACCCTCACAGTGACCAAAATTGCCATTTTTACAGAGTTTTGCATACTCAGAAGCTTCAATGTTGACCAATTTCAGGCACAGGAATGACTTTAAACACATTTATTTTAGTTGAGAAAGTAATATTTCACATCTAACAGTAATTTACAGGCAAAAGATTACATTTTAAAATTTCATCGAAATTGACCATTTTGGGAATGTTCGACAGCTCCGCGGTCATCGTTTTTCGTGAGAAAATAGATTTTTTGGACTGTACCAAAAATGATTCTAAATGTCAATTGGATCGTGCCTCATGTTGAATAACCACTTTTTAAACCCTCACAGTGACCAAAATTGCCATTTTTACAGAGTTTTGCATACTCAGAAGCTTCAATTTTGACCAATTTCAGGCACAGAAATGACTTTAAACACATTTATTTTAGTTGAAAAAGTAATAATTCACATCCAACAGTAATTTACAGCCAAAAGATTAAATGATAAAATTTCATCGAAATTGACCATTTTGGAAACGTTCGACAGCTCCGCGGTCATCGTTTTTCCTCCGAAAATTGATTTTTTGGACTGTACCAAAAATGATTCCAAATGTCAATTGGACCGTGCCTCATGTTGAATAACCACTTTTTAAACCCTCACAGTGACCAAAATTGCCATTTTTACAGAGTTTTGCATACTCAGAAGCTTCAATGTTGACCAATTTCAGGCACAGGAATGACTTTAAACACATTTATTTTAGTTGAGAAAGTAATATTTCACATCTAACAGTAATTTACAGGCAAAAGATTACATTTTAAAATTTCATCGAAATTGACAATTTTGGGAATGTTCGACAGCTCCGTGGTCATCGTTTTTCGTCCGAAAATTGAATTTTTGGACTGTACCAAAAATGATTCCAAATGTCAATTGGATCGTGCCTCATGTTGAATAACCACTTTTTAAACCCTCACAGTGCCCAAAATGGCCATTTTTACAGAGTTTTGCTTACTCAGAAGCTTCAATTTTGACCAATTACAGGCACAGAAATGACTTTAAACACATTTTTTTAAGTTGAAAAAGTAATAATTCACATCCAACAGTAATATACAGCCAAAAGAATAAATGTTAACATTTCATCGAAATTGACCATTTTGGGAACTTTCGACAGCTCCGCGGTCATCGTTTTTCGTCCGAAAATTAATTTTTTGGACTGTAGCAAAAATGATTCCAAATGTCAATTGGATCGTGCCTCATGTTGAATAACCACTTTTTAAACCCTCGCAGTGCCCAAAATGGCCATTTTTACAGAGTTTTGCTTACTCAGAAGCTTCATTTTTGACCAATTTCAGGCACAGAAATGACTTTAAACACATTTATTTTAGTTGAAAAAGTAATAATTCACATCTAACAGTAATTTACAGCCAAAAGATTAAATGATAAAATTTCATCGAAATTGACCATTTTGGAAACGTTCGACAGCTCCGCGGTCATCGTTTTTCCTCCGAAAATTGATTTTTTGGACTGTACCAAAAATGATTCCAAATGTCAATTGGACCGTGCCTCATGTTGAATAACCACTTTTTAAACCCTCACAGTGACCAAAATTGCCATTTTTACAGAGTTTTGCATACTCAGAAGCTTCAATGTTGACCAATTTCAGGCACAGGAATGACTTTAAACACATTTATTTTAGTTGAGAAAGTAATATTTCACATCTAACAGTAATTTACAGGCAAAAGATTACATTTTAAAATTTCATCGAAATTGACAATTTTGGGAATGTTCGACAGCTCCGCGGTCATCGTTTTTCGTCAGAAAATAGATTTTTTGGACTGTACCAAAAATGATTCTAAATGTCAATTGGATCGTGCCTCATGTTGAATAACCACTTTTTAAACCCTCACAGTGCCCAAAATTACCATTTTTACAGAGTTTTGCATACTCAGTAGCTTCAATTTTGACCAATTTCAGGCACAGAAATGACTTTAAACACATTTATTTTAGTTGAAAAAGTAATAATTCACATCCAACAGTAATTTACAGCCAAAAGATTAAATGTTAAAATTTCATCGAAATTGACCATTTTGGGAACGTTCGACAGCTCCGCGGTCATCGTTTTTCGTCCGAAAATTAATTTTTTGGACTGTACCAAAAATGATTCCAAATGTCAATTGGACCGTGCCTCATGTTGAATAACCACTTTTTAAACCCTAACAGTGACCAAAATTGCCATTTTTACAGAGTTTTGCATACTCAGAAGCTTCAATTTTGACCAATTTCAGGCACAGAAATGACTTCAAACACATTTATTTTAGTTGAGAAAGTAATATTTCACATCTAACAGTAATTTACAGGCAAAAGATTACATTTTAAAATTTCATCGAAATTGACAATTTTGGGAATGTTCGACAGCTCCGTGGTCATCGTTTTTCGTCAGAAAATAGATTTTTTGGACTGTACCAAAAATGATTCTAAATGTCAATTGGATCGTGCCTCATGTTGAATAACCACTTTTTAAACCCTCACAGTGCCCAAAATTACCATTTTTACAGAGTTTTGCATACTCAGAAGCTTCAATTTTGACGAATTTCAGGCACAGAAATGACTTTAAACACATTTATTTTAGTTGAAAAAGTAATAATTTACATCCAACAGTAATTTACAGCCAAAAGATTAAATGTTAAAATTTCATCGAAATTGACCATTTTGGGAACGTTCGACAGCTCCGCGGTCATCGTTTTTCGTCCGAAAATTAATTTTTTGGACTGTGCCAAAAATGATTCCAAATGTCAATTGGACCGTGCCTCATGTTGAATAACCACTTTTTAAACCCTCACAGTGACCAAAATTGCCATTTTTACAGAGTTTTGCATACTCAGAAGCTTCAATTTTGACCAATTTCAGGCACAGAAATGACTTTAAACACTTTTATTTTAGTTGAAAAAGTAATAATTCACATCCAACAGTAATTTACAGCCAAAAGATTAAATGATAAAATTTCATCGAAATTGACCATTTTGCAAACGTTCGACAGCTCCGCGGTCATCGTTTTTCGTCAGAAAATTTATTTTTTGGACTGTACCAAAAATGATTCAAAATGTCAATTGGATCATGCCTCATGTTGAATAACCACTTTTTAAACCCTCACAGTGCCCAAAATTGCCATTTTTACAGAGTTTTGCTTACTTAGAAGCTTCAATTTTGACCAATTTCAGGCACAGAAATGACTTTAAACACATTTCTTTTAGTTGAAAAAGTAATAATTCACATCCAACAGTAATTTACAGCCAAAAGATTAAATGTTAAAATTTCATCGAAATTGACCATTTTGCGAACGTTCGACAGCTCCGCGGTCATCGTTTTTCGTCAGAAAATTTCTTTTTTGGACTGTACCAAAAATGATTCAAAATGTCAATTGGATCATGCCTCATGTTGAATAACCACTTTTTAAACCCTCACAGTGCCCAAAATTGCCATTTTTACAGAGTTTTGCTTACTTAGAAGCTTCAATTTTGACCAATTTCAGGCACAGAAATGACTTTAAACACATTTCTTTTAGTTGAAAAAGTAATAATTCACATCCAACAGTAATTTACAGCCAAAAGATTAAATGTTAAAATTTCATCGAAATTGACCATTTTGGGAACGTTCGACAGCTCCGCGGTCATCGTTTTTCGTCCGAAAATTGATTTTTTGGACTGTACCAAAAATGATTCCAAATGTCAATTGGACCGTGCCTCATGTTGAATAACCACTTTTTAAACCCTCACAGTGACCAAAATTGCCATTTTTACAGAGTTTTGCATACTCAGAAGCTTCAATTTTGACCAATTTCAGGCACAGGAATGACTTTAAACACATTTATTTTAGTTGAGAAAGTAATATTTCACATCTAACAGTAATTTACAGGCAAAAGATTACATTTTAAAATTTCATCGAAATTGACCATTTTGGGAATGTTCGACAGCTCCGCGGTCATCGTTTTTCGTCAGAAAATAGATTTTTTGGACTGTACCAAAAATGATTCTAAATGTCAATTGGATTGTGCCTCATGTTGAATAACCACTTTTTAAACCCTCACAGTGCCCAAAATTGCCATTTTTACAGAGTTTTGCATACTCAGAAGCTTCAATTTTGACCAATTTCAGGCACAGAAATGACTTTAAACACATTTATTTTAGTTGAAAAAGTAATAATTCACATCCAACAGTAATTTACAGCCAAAAGAATAAATGTTAACATTTCATCGAAATTGACCATTTTGGGAACTTTCGACAGCTCCGCGGTCATCGTTTTTCGTCCGAAAATTAATTTTTTGGACTGTAGCAAAAATGATTCCAAATGTCAATTGGATCGTGCCTCATGTTGAATAACCACTTTTTAAACCCTCACAGTGACCAAAATTGCCATTTTTACAGAGTTTTGCATACTCAGAAGCTTCAATGTTGACCAATTTCAGGCACAGAAATGACTTTAAACACTTTTATTTTAGTTGAAAAAGTAATAATTCACATCCAACAGTAATTTACAGCCAAAAGATTAAATGATAAAATTTCATCGAAATTGACCATTTTGCGAACGTTCGACAGCTCCGCAGTCATCGTTTTTCGTCAGAAAATGGATTTTTTGGACTGTACCAAAAATGATTCAAAATGTCAATTGGATCATGCCTCATGTTGAATAACCACTTTTTAAACCCTCACAGTGACCAAAATTGCCATTTTTACAGAGTTTTGCTTACTTAGAAGCTTCAATTTTGACCAATTTCAGGCACAGAAATGACTTTAAACACATTTATTTTAGTTGAAAAAGTAATAATTCACATCCAACAGTAATTTACAGCCAAAAGATTAAATGTTAAAATTTCATCGAAATTGACCATTTTGGGAACGTTCGACAGCTCCGCGGTCATCGTTTTTTGTCTGAAAATTGATTTTTTGGACTGTACCAAAAATGATTCCAAATGTCAATTGGACCGTGCCTCGTGTTGAAAAACCACTTTTTAAACCCTTGCAGTGCCCAAAATGGCCATTTTTACAGAGTTTTGCTTACTCAGAAGCTTCAATTTTGACCAATTTCAGGCACAGGAATGACTTTAAACACATTTATTTTAGTTGAGAAAGTAATATTTCACATCTAACAGTAATTTACAGGCAAAAGATTAAATTTTAAAATTTCATCGAAATTGACCATTTTGGGAATGTTCGACAGCTCCGCGGTCATCGTTTTTCGTCAGAAAATAGATTTTTTGGACTGTACCAAAAATGATTCTTAATGTCAATTGGATCGTGCCTCATGTTGAATAACCACTTTTTAAACCCTCACAGTGCCCAAAATTGCCATTTTTACAGAGTTTTGCATACTCAGAAGCTTCAATTTTGACCAATTTCAGGCACAGAAATGACTTTAAACACATTTATTTTAGTTGAAAAAGTAATAATTCACATCCAACAGTAATTTACAGCCAAAAGATTAAATGTTAAAATTTCATCGAAATTGACCATTTTGGGAACGTTCGACAGCTCCGCGGTCATCGTTTTTCGTTCGAAAATTTATTTTTTGGACTGTACCAAAAATGATTCCAAATGTCAATTGGACCGTGCCTCATGTTGAATAACCACTTTTTAAACCCTCACAGTGCCCAAAATTGCCATTTTTACAGAGTTTTGCATACTCAGAAGCTTCAATTTTGACCAATTTCAGGCACAGAAATGACTTCAAACACATTTATTTTAGTTGAAAAAGTAATAATTCACATCCAACAGTAATTTACAGCCAAAAGATTAAATGATAAAATTTCATCGAAATTGACCATTTTGCGAACGTTCGACAGCTCCGCGGTCATCGTTTTTCGTCAGAAAATTAATTTTTTGGACTGTACCAAAAATGATTCAAAATGTCAATTGGATCATGCCTCATGTTGAATAACCACTTTTTAAACCCTCACAGTGCCCAAAATTGCCATTTTTACAGAGTTTTGCTTACTTAGAAGCTTCAATTTTGACCAATTTCAGGCACAGAAATGACTTTAAACACATTTATTTTAGTTGAAAAAGTAATAATTCACATCCAACAGTAATTTACAGCCAAAAGATTAAATGTTAAATTTCATCGAAATTGACCATTTTGGGAACGTTCGACAGCTCCGCGGTCATCGTTTTTCGTCAGAAAATTGATTTTTTGGACTGTACCAAAAATGATTCCAAATGTCAATTGGACCGTGCCTCATGTTGAATAACCACTTTTTAAACCCTCACAGTGACTAAATTGCCATTTTTACAGAGTTTTGCATACTCAGAAGCTTCAATTTTGACCAATTTCAGGCACAGGAATGACTTTAAACACATTTATTTTAGTTGAGAAAGTAATATTTCACATCTAACAGTAATTTACAGGCAAAAGATTACATTTTAAAATTTCATCGAAATTGACCATTTTGGGAATGTTCGACAGCTCCGCGGTCATCGTTTTTCGTCAGAAAATAGATTTTTTGGACTGTACCAAAAATGATTCTAAATGTCAATTAGATCGTGCCTCATGTTGAATAACCACTTTTTAAACCCTCGCAGTGCCCAAAATGGCCATTTTTACAGAGTTTTGCTTACTCAGAAGCTTCAATTTTGACCAATTTCAGGCACAGAAATGACTTTAAACACATTTATTTTAGTTGAAAAAGTAATAATTCACATCTAACAGTAATTTACAGCCAAAAGATTAAATGATAAAATTTCATCGAAATTGACCATTTTGGGAACGTTCGACAGCTCCGCGGTCATCGTTTTTCGTCTGAAAATTGATTTTTTGGACTGCACCAAAAATGATTCCAAATGTCAATTGGAGCGTGCCTCATGTTGAATAACCACTTTTTAAACCCTCGCAGTGCCCAAAATGGCCATTTTTACAGAGTTTTGCTTACTCAGAAGCTTCAATTTTGACCAATTTCAGGCACAGAAATGACTTTAAACACATTTATTTTAGTTGAAAAAGTTATAATTCACATCCAACAGTAATTTACATCCAAAAGATTAAATGTTAAAATTTCATCGAAATTGACCATTTTGGGAATGTTCGACAGCTCCGCGGTCATCGTTTTTCGTCAGAAAATAGATTTTTTGGACTGTACCAAAAATGATTCTAAATGTCAATTGGATCGTGCCTCATGTTGAATAACCACTTTTTAAACCCTCACAGTGCCCAAAATTACCATTTTTACAGAGTTTTGCATACTCAGAAGCTTCAATTTTGACCAATTTCAGGCACAGAAATTACTTTAAACACATGTATTTTAGTTGAAAAAGTAATAATTCACAACCAACAGTAATTTACAGCCAAAAGATTAAATGTTAAAATTTCATCGAAATTGACCATTTTGGGAACGTTCGACAGCTCCGCGGTCATCGTTTTTCGTCCAAAAATTAATTTTTTGGACTGTACCAAAAATGATTCCAAATGTCAATTGGACCGTGCCTCATGTTGAATAACCACTTTTTAAACCCTCACAGTGACCAAAATTGCCATTTTTACAGAGTTTTGCATACTCAGAAGCTTCAATTTTGACCAATTTCAGGCACAGAAATGACTTTAAACACATTTATTTTAGTTGAAAAAGTAATAATTCACATCCAACAGTAATTTACAGCCAAAAGATTAAATGATAAAATTTCATCGAAATTGACCATTTTGCGAACGTTCGACAGCTCCGCGGTCATCGTTTTTCGTCAGAAAATTAATTTTTTGGACTGTACCAAAAATGATTCAAAATGTCAATTGGATCATGCCTCATGTTGAATAACCACTTTTTAAACCCTCACAGTGCCCAAAATTGCCATTTTTACAGAGTTTTGCTTACTTAGAAGCTTCAATTTTGACCAATTTCAGGCACAGAAATGACATTAAACACATTTATTTTAGTTGAAAAAGTTATAATTCACATCCAACAGTAATTTACAGCCAAAAGAATAAATGTTAAAATTTCATCGAAATTGACCATTTTGGGAACGTTCGACAGCTCCGCGGTCATCGTTTTTCGTCCGAAAATTGAATTTTTGGACTGTACCAAAAATGATTCCAAATGTCAATCGGATCGTGCCTCATGTTGAATAACCACTTTTTAAACCCTCACAGTGCCCAAAATGGCCATTTTTACAGAGTTTTGCTTACTCAGAAGCTTCAATTTTGACCAATTACAGGCACAGAAATGACTTTAAACACATTTTTTTAAGTTGAAAAAGTAATAATTCACATCCAACAGTAATATACAGCCAAAAGAATAAATGTTAACATTTCATCGAAATTGACCATTTTGGGAACTTTCGACAGCTCCGCGGTCATCGTTTTTCGTCCGAAAATTAATTTTTTGGACTGTAGCAAAAATGATTCCAAATGTCAATTGGATCGTGCCTCATGTTGAATAACCACTTTTTAAACCCTCGCAGTGCCCAAAATGGCCATTTTTACAGAGTTTTGCTTACTCAGAAGCTTCAATTTTGACCAATTTCAGGCACAGAAATGACTTTAAACACATTTATTTTAGTTGAAAAAGTAATAATTCACATCTAACAGTAATTTACAGCCAAAAGATTAAATGATAAAATTTCATCGAAATTGACCATTTTGGAAACGTTCGACAGCTCCGCGGTCATCGTTTTTCGTCCGAAAATTGATTTTTTGGACTGTACCAAAAATGATTCCAAATGTCAATTGGACCGTGGCTCATGTTGAATAACCACTTTTTAAACCCTCACAGTGACCAAAATTGCCATTTTTACAGAGTTTTGCATACTCAGAAGCTTCAATTTTGACCAATTTCAGGCACAGAAATGACTTTAAACACATTTATTTTAGTTGAAAAAGTTATAATTCACATCCAACAGTAATTTACAGCCAAAAGAATAAATGTTAAAATTTGCTCGAAATTGACCATTTTGGGAACTTTCGACAGCTCCGCGGTCATCGTTTTTCGTCCGAAAATTGAATTTTTGGACTGTACCAAAAATGATTCCAAATGTCAATTGGATCGTGCCTCATGTTGAATAACCACTTTTTAAACCCTCACAGTGCCCAAAATGGCCATTTTTACAGAGTTTTGCTTACTCAGAAGCTTCAATTTTGACCAATTACAGGCACAGAAATGACTTTAAACACATTTTTTTAAGTTGAAAAAGTAATAATTCACATCCAACAGTAATATACAGCCAAAAGAATAAATGTTAACATTTCATCGAAATTGACCATTTTGGGAACTTTCGACAGCTCCGCGGTCATCGTTTTTCGTCCGAAAATTAATTTTTTGGACTGTAGCAAAAATTATTCCAAATGTCAATTGGATCGTGCCTCATGTTGAATAACCACTTTTTAAACCCTCGCAGTGCCCAAAATGGCCATTTTTACAGAGTTTTGCTTACTCAGAAGCTTCATTTTTGACCAATTTCAGGCACAGAAATGACTTTAAACACATTTATTTTAGTTGACAAAGTAATAAATCACATCTAACAGTAATTTACAGCCAAAAGATTAAATGATAAAATTTCATCGAAATTGACCATTTTGGAAACGTTCGACAGCTCCGCGGTCATCGTTTTTCCTCCGAAAATTGATTTTTTGGACTGTACCAAAAATGATTCCAAATGTCAATTGGACCGTGCCTCATGTTGAATAACCACTTTTTAAACCCTCACAGTGACCAAAATTGCCATTTTTACAGAGTTTTGCATACTCAGAAGCTTCAATGTTGACCAATTTCAGGCACAGGAATGACTTTAAACACATTTATTTTAGTTGAGAAAGTAATATTTCACATCTAACAGTAATTTACAGGCAAAAGATTACATTTTAAAATTTCATCGAAATTGACAATTTTGGGAATGTTCGACAGCTCCGTGGTCATCGTTTTTCGTCAGAAAATAGATTTTTTGGACTGTACCAAAAATGATTCTAAATGTCAATTGGATCGTGCCTCATGTTGAATAACCACTTTTTAAACCCTCACAGTGCCCAAAATTACCATTTTTACAGAGTTTTGCATACTCAGAAGCTTCAATTTTGACCAATTTCAGGCACAGAAATGACTTTAAACACATTTATTTTAGTTGAAAAAGTAATAATTCACATCCAACAGTAATTTACAGCCAAAAGATTAAATGTTAAAATTTCATCGAAATTGACCATTTTGGGAACGTTCGACAGCTCCGCGGTCATCGTTTTTCGTCCGAAAATTAATTTTTTGGACTGTACCAAAAATGATTCCAAATGTCAATTGGACCGTGCCTCATGTTGAATAACCACTTTTTAAACCCTCACAGTGACCAAAATTGCCATTTTTACAGAGTTTTGCATACTCAGAAGCTTCAATTTTGACCAATTTCAGGCACAGAAATGACTTTAAACACTTTTATTTTAGTTGAAAAAGTAATAATTCATATCCAACAGTAATTTACAGCCAAAAGATTAAATGATAACATTTCATCGAAATTGACCATTTTGCGAACGTTCGACAGCTCCGCAGTCATCGTTTTTCGTCAGAAAATTTATTTTTTGGACTGTACCAAAAATGATTCAAAATGTCAATTGGATCATGCCTCATGTTGAATAACCACTTTTTAAACCCTCACAGTGCCCAAAATTGCCATTTTTACAGAGTTTTGCTTACTTAGAAGCTTCAATTTTGACCAATTTCAGGCACAGAAATGACTTTAAACACATTTATTTTAGTTGAAAAAGTAATAATTCACATCCAACAGTAATTTACAGCCAAAAGATTAAATGTTAAAATTTCATCGAAATTGACCATTTTGGGAACGTTCGACAGCTCCGCGGTCATCGTTTTTCGTCCGAAAATTGATTTTTTGGACTGTACCAAAAATGATTCCAAATGTCAATTGGACCGTGCCTCATGTTGAATAACCACTTTTTAAACCCTCACAGTGACCAAAATTGCCATTTTTACAGAGTTTTGCATACTCAGAAGCTTCAATTTTGACCAATTTCAGGCACAGGAATGACTTTAAACACATTTATTTTAGTTGAGAAAGTAATATTTCACATCTAACAGTAATTTACAGGCAAAAGATTACATTTTAAAATTTCATCGAAATTGACCATTTTGGGAATGTTCGACAGCTCCGCGGTCATCGTTTTTCGTCAGAAAATAGATTTTTTGGACTGTACCAAAAATGATTCTAAATGTCAATTGGATCGTGCCTCATGTTGAATAACCACTTTTTAAACCCTCACAGTGCCCAAAATTGCCATTTTTACAGAGTTTTGCATACTCAGAAGCTTCAATTTTGACCAATTTCAGGCACAGAAATGACTTTAAACACATTTATTTTAGTTGAAAAAGTAATAATTCACATCCAACAGTAATTTACAGCCAAAAGATTAAATGTTAAAATTTCATCGAAATTGACCATTTTGGGAACGTTCGACAGCTCCGCGGTCATCGTTTTTCGTCCGAAAATTGATTTTTTGGACTGTACCAAAAATGATTCCAAATGTCAATTGGATCGTGCCTCATGTTGAATAACCATTTTTTAAACCCTCACAGTGACCAAAATTGCCATTTTTACAGAGTTTTGCATACTCAGAAGCTTCAATTTTGACCAATTTCAGGCACAGGAATGACTTTAAACACATTTATTTTAGTTGAGAAAGTAATATTTCACATCTAACAGTAATTTACAGGCAAAAGATTAAATTTTAAAATTTCATCGAAATTGACCATTTTGGGAACGTTCGACAGCTCCGCGGTCATCGTTTTTCGTCAGAAAATTGATTTTTTGGACTGTACCAAAAATGATTCCAAATGTCAATTGGACCGTGCCTCATGTTGAATAACCACTTTTTAAACCCTCACAGTGACCAAAATTGCCATTTTTACAGAGTTTTGCATACTCAGAAGCTTCAATTTTGACCAATTTCAGGCACAGGAATGACTTTAAACACATTTATTTTAGTTGAGAAAGTAATATTTCACATCTAACAGTAATTTACAGGCAAAAGATTACATTTTAAAATTTCATCGAAATTGACCATTTTGGGAATGTTCGACAGCTCCGCGGTCATCGTTTTTCGTCAGAAAATAGATTTTTTGGACTGTACCAAAAATGATTCTAAATGTCAATTGGATTGTGCCTCATGTTGAATAACCACTTTTTAAACCCTCACAGTGCCCAAAATTACCATTTTTACAGAGTTTTGCATACTCAGAAGCTTCAATTTTGACCAATTTCAGGCACAGAAATGACTTTAAACACATTTATTTTAGTTGAAAAAGTAATAATTCACATCCAACAGTAATTTACAGCCAAAAGATTAAATGTTAAAATTTCATCGAAATTGACCATTTTGGGAACGTTCGACAGCTCCGCGGTCATCGTTTTTCGTCCGAAAATTAATTTTTTGGACTCTACCAAAAATGATTCCAAATGTCAATTGGACCGTGCCTCATGTTGAATAACCACTTTTTAAACCCTCACAGTGACCAAAATTGCCATTTTTACAGAGTTTTGCATACTCAGAAGCTTCAATTTTGACCAATTTCAGGCACAGAAATGACTTTAAACACATTTATTTTAGTTGAAAAAGTAATAATTCACATCCAACAGTAATTTACAGCCAAAAGAATAAATGTTAAAATTTCATCGAAATTGACCATTTTGGGAACTTTCGACAGCTCCGCGGTCATCGTTTTTCGTCCGAAAATTATTTTTTGGACTGTAGCAAAAATGATTCCAAATGTCAATTGGATCGTGCCTCATGTTGAATAACCACTTTTTAAACCCTCACAGTGACCAAAATTGCCATTTTTACAGAGTTTTGCATACTCAGAAGCTTCAATTTTGACCAATTTCAGGCACAGAAATGACTTTAAACACTTTTATTTTAGTTGAAAAAGTAATGATTCACATCCAACAGTAATTTACAGCCAAAAGATTAAATGATAAAATTTCATCGAAATTGACCATTTTGCGAACGTTCGACAGCTCCGCGGTCATCGTTTTTCGTCAGAAAATTGATTTTTTGGACTGTACCAAAAATGATTCCAAATGTCAATTGGATCATGCCTCATGTTGAATAACCACTTTTTAAACCCTCACAGTGACCAAAATTGCCATTTTTACTGAGTTTTGCTTACTTAGAAGCTTCAATTTTGACCAATTTCAGGCACAGAAATGACTTTAAACACATTTATTTTAGTTGAAAAAGTAATAATTCACATCCAACAGTAATTTACAGCCAAAAGATTAAATGTTAAAATTTCATCGAAATTGACCATTTTGGGAACGTTCGACAGCTCCGCGGTCATCGTTTTTTGTCTGAAAATTGATTTTTTGGACTGTACCAAAAATGATTCCAAATGTCAATTGGACCGTGCCTCATGTTGAATAACCACTTTTTAAACCCTTGCAGTGCCCAAAATGGCCATTTTTACAGAGTTTTGCTTACTCAGAAGCTTCAATTTTGACCAATTTCAGGCACAGGAATGACTTTAAACACATTTATTTTAGTTGAGAAAGTAATATTTCACATCTAACAGTAATTTACAGGCAAAAGATTAAATTTTAAAATTTCATCGAAATTGACCATTTTGGGAATGTTCGACAGCTCCGCGGTCATCGTTTTTCGTCAGAAAATAGATTTTTTGGACTGTACCAAAAATGATTCTAAATGTCAATTGGATCGTGCCTCATGTTGAATAACCACTTTTTAAACCCTCACAGTGCCCAAAATTGCCATTTTTACAGAGTTTTGCATACTCAGAAGCTTCAATTTTGACCAATTTCAGGCACAGAAATGACTTTAAACACATTTATTTTAGTTGAAAAAGTAATAATTCACATCCAACAGTAATTTACAGCCAAAAGATTAAATGTTAAAATTTCATCGAAATTGACCATTTTGGGAACGTTCGACAGCTCCGCGGTCATCGTTTTTCGTCCGAAAATTGATTTTTTGGACTGTACCAAAAATGATTCCAAATGTCAATTGGATCGTGCCTCATGTTGAATAACCATTTTTTAAACCCTCACAGTGACCAAAATTGCCATTTTTACAGAGTTTTGCATACTCAGAAGCTTCAATTTTGACCAATTTCAGGCACAGGAATGACTTTAAACACATTTATTTTAGTTGAGAAAGTAATATTTCACATCTAACAGTAATTTACAGGCAAAAGATTAAATTTTAAAATTTCATCGAAATTGACCATTTTGGGAACGTTCGACAGCTCCGCGGTCATCGTTTTTCGTCAGAAAATTGATTTTTTGGACTGTACCAAAAATGATTCCAAATGTCAATTGGACCGTGCCTCATGTTGAATAACCACTTTTTAAACCCTCACAGTGACCAAAATTGCCATTTTTACAGAGTTTTGCATACTCAGAAGCTTCAATTTTGACCAATTTCAGGCACAGGAATGACTTTAAACACATTTATTTTAGTTGAGAAAGTAATATTTCACATCTAACAGTAATTTACAGGCAAAAGATTACATTTTAAAATTTCATCGAAATTGACCATTTTGGGAATGTTCGACAGCTCCGCGGTCATCGTTTTTCGTCAGAAAATAGATTTTTTGGACTGTACCAAAAATGATTCTAAATGTCAATTGGATTGTGCCTCATGTTGAATAACCACTTTTTAAACCCTCACAGTGCCCAAAATTACCATTTTTACAGAGTTTTGCATACTCAGAAGCTTCAATTTTGACCAATTTCAGGCACAGAAATGACTTTAAACACATTTATTTTAGTTGAAAAAGTAATAATTCACATCCAACAGTAATTTACAGCCAAAAGATTAAATGTTAAAATTTCATCGAAATTGACCATTTTGGGAACGTTCGACAGCTCCGCGGTCATCGTTTTTCGTCCGAAAATTAATTTTTTGGACTCTACCAAAAATGATTCCAAATGTCAATTGGACCGTGCCTCATGTTGAATAACCACTTTTTAAACCCTCACAGTGACCAAAATTGCCATTTTTACAGAGTTTTGCATACTCAGAAGCTTCAATTTTGACCAATTTCAGGCACAGAAATGACTTTAAACACATTTATTTTAGTTGAAAAAGTAATAATTCACATCCAACAGTAATTTACAGCCAAAAGATTAAATGATAAAATTTCATCGAAATTGACCATTTTGCGAACGTTCGACAGCTCCGCGGTCATCGTTTTTCGTCAGAAAATTAATTTTTTGGACTGTACCAAAAATGATTCAAAATGTCAATTGGATCATGCCTCATGTTGAATAACCACTTTTTAAACCCTCACAGTGCCCAAAATTGCCATTTTTACAGAGTTTTGCTTACTCAGAAGCTTCAATTTTGACCAATTACAGGCACAGAAATGACTTTAAACACATTTTTTTAAGTTGAAAAAGTAATAATTCACATCCAACAGTAATATACAGCCAAAAGAATAAATGTTAACATTTCATCGAAATTGACCATTTTGGGAACTTTCGACAGCTCCGCGGTCATCGTTTTTCGTCCGAAAATTAATTTTTTGGACTGTAGCAAAAATGATTCCAAATGTCAATTGGATCGTGCCTCATGTTGAATAACCACTTTTTAAACCCTCGCAGTGCCCAAAATGGCCATTTTTACAGAGTTTTGCTTACTCAGAAGCTTCAATTTTGACCAATTTCAGGCACAGAAATGACTTTAAACACATTTATTTTAGTTGAAAAAGTAATAATTCACATCTAACAGTAATTTACAGCCAAAAGATTAAATGATAAAATTTCATCGAAATTGACCATTTTGGAAACGTTCGACAGCTCCGCGGTCATCGTTTTTCGTCCGAAAATTGATTTTTTGGACTGTACCAAAAATGATTCCAAATGTCAATTGGACCGTGGCTCATGTTGAATAACCACTTTTTAAACCCTCACAGTGACCAAAATTGCCATTTTTACAGAGTTTTGCATACTCAGAAGCTTCAATTTTGACCAATTTCAGGCACAGAAATGACTTTAAACACATTTATTTTAGTTGAAAAAGTTATAATTCACATCCAACAGTAATTTACAGCCAAAAGATTAAATGTTAAAATTTCATCGAAATTGACCATTTTGGGAACGTTCGACAGGTCATCGTTTTTCGTCCGAAAATTGATTTTTTGGACTGTACCAAAAATGATTCCAAATGTCAATTGGACCGTGCCTCATGTTGAATAACCACTTTTTAAACCCTCACAGTGCCCAAAATGGCCATTTTTACAGAGTTTTGCTTACTCAGAAGCTTCAATTTTGACCAATTACAGGCACAGAAATGACTTTAAACACATTTTTTTAAGTTGAAAAAGTAATAATTCACATCCAACAGTAATATACAGCCAAAAGAATAAATGTTAACATTTCATCGAAATTGACCATGTTGGGAACTTTCGACAGCTCCGCGGTCATCGTTTTTCGTCCGAAAATTAATTTTTTGGACTGTAGCAAAAATGATTCCAAATGTCAATTGGATCGTGCCTCATGTTGAATAACCACTTTTTAAACCCTCGCAGTGCCCAAAATGGCCATTTTTACAGAGTTTTGCTTACTCAGAAGCTTCATTTTTGACCAATTTCAGGCACAGAAATGACTTTAAACACATTTATTTTAGTTGAAAAAGTAATAATTCACATCTAACAGTAATTTACAGCCAAAAGATTAAATGATAAAATTTCATCGAAATTGACCATTTTGGAAACGTTCGACAGCTCCGCGGTCATCGTTTTTCCTCCGAAAATTGATTTTTTGGACTGTACCAAAAATGATTCCAAATGTCAATTGGACCGTGCCTCATGTTGAATAACCACTTTTTAAACCCTCACAGTGACCAAAATTGCCATTTTTACAGAGTTTTGCATACTCAGAAGCTTCAATGTTGACCAATTTCAGGCACAGGAATGACTTTAAACACATTTATTTTAGTTGAGAAAGTAATATTTCACATCTAACAGTAATTTACAGGCAAAAGATTACATTTTAAAATTTCATCGAAATTGACCATTTTGGGAATGTTCGACAGCTCCGCGGTCATCGTTTTTCGTGAGAAAATAGATTTTTTGGACTGTACCAAAAATGATTCCAAATGTCAATTGGATCGTGCCTCATGTTGAATAACCACTTTTTAAACCCTCACAGTGACCAAAATTGCCATTTTTACAGAGTTTTGCATACTCAGAAGCTTCAATTTTGACCAATTTCAGGCACAGAAATGACTTTAAACACATTTATTTTAGTTGAAAAAGTAATAATTCACATCCAACAGTAATTTACAGCCAAAAGATTAAATGTTAAAATTTCATCGAAATTGACCATTTTTGGAACGTTCGACAGCTCCGCGATCATCGTTTTTCGTCCGAAAATTAATTTTTTGGACTGTACCAAAAATGATTCCAAATGTCAATTGGACCGTGCCTCATGTTGAATAACCACTTTTTAAACCCTCACAGTGCCCAAAATGGCCATTTTTACAGAGTTTTGCATACTCAGAAGCTTCAATTTTGACCAATTTCAGGCACAGAAATGACTTTAAACACATTTATTTTAGTTGAAAAAGTAATAATTCACATCTAACAGTAATTTACAGCCAAAAGATTAAATGATAAAATTTCATCGAAATTGACCATTTTGGGAACGTTCGACAGCTCCGCGGTCATCGTTTTTCGTCCGAAAATTGATTTTTTGGACTGTACCAAAAATGATTCCAAATGTCAATTGGACCGTGCCTCATGTTGAATAACCACTTTTTAAACCCTCACAGTGACCAAAATTGCCATTTTTACAGAGTTTTGCATACTCAGAAGCTTCAATGTTGACCAATTTCAGACACAGGAATGACTTTAAACACATTTATTTTAGTTGAGAAAGTAATATTTCACATCTAACAGTAATTTTCAGGCAAAAGATTACATTTTAAAATTTCATCGAAATTGACCATTTTGGGAATGTTCGACAGCTCCGCGGTCATCGTTTTTCGTCAGAAAATAGATTTTTTGGACTGTACCAAAAATGATTCTAAATGTCAATTGGATCGTGCCTCATGTTGAATAACCACTTTTTAAACCCTCACAGTGCCCAAAATTACCATTTTTACAGAGTTTTGCATACTCAGAAGCTTCAATTTTGACCACTTTCAGGCACAGAAATGACTTTAAACACATTTATTTTAGTTGAAAAAGTAATAATTCACATCCAACAGTAATTTACAGCCAAAAGATTAAATTTTAAAATTTCATCGAAATTGACCATTTTGGGAATGTTCGACAGCTCCGCGGTCATCGTTTTTCGTCAGAAAATAGATTTTTTGGACTGTACCAAAAATGATTCTAAATGTCAATTGGATCGTGCCTCATGTTGAATAACCACTTTTTAAACCCTCACAGTGACCAAAATTGCCATTTTTACAGAGTTTTGCATACTCAGAAGCTTCAATTTTGACCAATTTCAGGCACAGAAATGACTTCAAACACATTTATTTTAGTTGAAAAAGTAATAATTCACATCCAACAGTAATTTACAGCCAAAAGATTAAATGTTAAAATTTCATCGAAATTGACCATTTTGGGAACGTTCGACAGCTCCGCGGTCATCGTTTTTCGTCTGAAAATTGATTTTTTGGACTGTACCAAAAATGATTCCAAATGTCAATTGGACCGTGCCTCATGTTGAATAACCACTTTTTAAACCCTCGCAGTGCCCAAAATGGCCATTTTTACAGAGTTTTGCTTACTCAGAAGCTTCAATTTTGACCAATTTCAGGCACAGAAATGACTTTAAACACATTTATTTTAGTTGAAAAAGTTATAATTCACATCCAACAGTAATTTACAGCCAAAAGAATAAATGTTAAAATTTCATCGAAATTGACCATTTTGGGAACTTTCGACAGCTCCGCGGTCATCGTTTTTCGTCCGAAAATTGAATTTTTGGACTGTACCAAAAAGGATTCCAAATGTCAATTGGATCGTGCCTCATGTTGAATAACCACTTTTTAAACCCTCACAGTGCCCAAAATGGCCATTTTTACAGAGTTTTGCTTACTCAGAAGCTTCAATTTTGACCAATTACAGGCACAGAAATGACTTTAAACACATTTTTTTAAGTTGAAAAAGTAATATTTCACATCCAACAGTAATATACAGCCAAAAGAATAAATGTTAACATTTCATCGAAATTGACCATTTTGGGAACTTTCGACAGCTCCGCGGTCATCGTTTTTCGTCCGAAAATTAATTTTTTCGACTGTAGCAAAAATGATTCCAAATGTCAATTGGATCGTGCCTCATGTTGAATAACCACTTTTTAAACCCTCGCAGTGCCCAAAATGGCCATTTTTACAGAGTTTTGTTTACTCAGAAGCTTCAATTTTGACCAATTTCAGGCACAGAAATGACTTTAAACACATTTATTTTAGTTGAAAAAGTAATAATTCACATCCAACAGTAATTTACATCCAAAAGATTAAATGTTAAAATTTCATCGAAATTGACCATTTTGGGAACGTTCGACAGCTCCGCGGTCATCGTTTTTCGTCCGAAAATTGATTTTTTGGACTGTACCAAAAATGATTCCAAATGTCAATTGGATCGTGCCTCATGTTGAATAACCATTTTTTAAACCCTCACAGTGACCAAAATTGCCATTTTTACAGAGTTTTGCAAACTCAGAAGCTTCAATTTTGACCAATTTCAGGCACAGGAATGACTTTAAACACATTTATTTTAGTTGAGAAAGTAATATTTCACATCTAACAGTAATTTACAGGCAAAAGATTACATTTTAAAATTTCATCGAAAATGACCATTTTGGGAATGTTCGACAGCTCCGCGGTCATCGTTTTTCGTCAGAAAATAGATTTTTTGGACTGTACCAAAAATGATTCTAAATGTCAATTGGATCGTGCCTCATGTTGAATAACCACTTTTTAAACCCTCACAGTGCCCAAAATTACCATTTTTACAGAGTTTTGCATACTCAGAAGCTTCAATTTTGACCAATTTCAGGCACAGAAATGACTTTAAACACATTTATTTTAGTTGAAAAAGTAATAATTCACATCCAACAGTAATTTACAGCCAAAAGATTAAATGTTAAAATTTCATCGAAATTGACCATTTTGGGAACGTTCGACAGCTCCGCGGTCATCGTTTTTCGTCCGAAAATAGATTTTTTGGACTGTACCAAAAATGATTCCAAATGTCAATTGGACCGTGCCTCATGTTGAATAACCACTTTTTAAACCCTCACAGTGACCAAAATTGCCATTTTTACAGAGTTTTGCATACTCAGAAGCTTCAATTTTGACCAATTTCAGGCACAGAAATGACTTTAAACACTTTTATTTTAGTTGAAAAAGTAATAATTCACATCCAACAGTAATTTACAGCCAAAAGATTAAATGATAAAATTTCATCGAAATTGACCATTTTGCGAACGTTCGACAGCTCCGCGGTCATCGTTTTTCGTCAGAAAATTGATTTTTTGGACTGTACCAAAAATGATTCAAAATGTCAATTGGATCATGCCTCATGTTGAATAACCACTTTTTAAACCCTCACAGTGCCCAAAATTGCCATTTTTACAGAGTTTTGCTTACTTAGAAGCTTCAATTTTGACCAATTTCAGGCACAGAAATGACTTTAAACACATTTATTTTAGTTGAAAAAGTAATAATTCACATCCAACAGTAATTTACAGCCAAAAGATTAAATGTTAAAATTTCATCGAAATTGACCATTTTGGGAACGTTCGACAGGTCATCGTTTTTCGTCCGAAAATTGATTTTTTGGACTGTACCAAAAATGATTCCAAATGTCAATTGGACCGTGCCTCATGTTGAATAACCACTTTTTAAACCCTCACAGTGACCAAAATTGCCATTTTTACAGAGTTTTGCATACTCAGAAGCTTCAATTTTGACCAATTTCAGGCACAGGAATGACTTTAAACACATTTATTTTAGTTGAGAAAGTAATATTTCACATCTAACAGTAATTTACAGGCAAAAGATTACATTTTAACATTTCATCGAAATTGACCATTTTGGGAATGTTCGACAGCTCCGCGGTCATCGTTTTTCGTCAGAAAATAGATTTTTTGGACTGTACCAAAAATGATTCTAAATGTCAATTGGATCGTGCCTCATGTTGAATAACCACTTTTTAAACCCTCACAGTGCCCAAAATTACCATTTTTACAGAGTTTTGCATACTCAGAAGCTTCAATTTTGACCAATTTCAGGCACAGAAATGACTTTAAACAAATTTATTTTAGTTGAAAAAGTAATAATTCACATCCAACAGTAATTTACAGCCAAAAGATTAAATGTTAAAATTTCATCGAAATTGACCATTTTGGGAACGTTCGACAGCTCCGCGGTCATCGTTTTTCGTCCGAAAATTAATTTTTTGGACTGTACCAAAAATGATTCCAAATGTCAATTGGACCGTGCCTCATGTTGAATAACCACTTTTTAAACCCTCACAGTGACCAAAATTGCCATTTTTACAGAGTTTTGCATACTCAGAAGCTTCAATTTTGACCAATTTCAGGCACAGAAATGACTTTAAACACATTTATTTTAGTTGAAAAAGTAATAATTCACATCCAACAGTAATTTACAGCCAAAAGATTAAATGTTAAAATTTCATCGAAATTGACCATTTTGGGAACGTTCGACAGCTCCGCGGTCATCGTTTTTCGTCCGAAAATTGATTTTTTGGACTGTACCAAAAATGATTCCAAATGTCAATTGGACCGTGCCTCATGTTGAATAACCACTTTTTAAACCCTCACAGTGACCAAAATTGCCATTTTTACAGAGTTTTGCATACTCAGAAGCTTCAATTTTGACCAATTTCAGGCACAGAAATGACTTCAAACACATTTATTTTAGTTGAAAAAGTTATAATTCACATCCAACAGTAATTTACAGCCAAAAGATTAAATGTTAAAATTTCATCGAAATTGACCATTTTGGGAACGTTCGACAGCTCCGCGGTCATCGTTTTTCGTCTGAAAATTGATTTTTTGGACTGTACCAAAAATGATTCCAAATGTCAATTGGACCGTGCCTCATGTTGAATAACCACTTTTTAAACCCTCGCAGTGCCCAAAATGGCCATTTTTACAGTGTTTTGCATACTCAGAAGCTTCAATTTTGACAATTTCAGGCACAGGAATGACTTTAAACACATTTATTTTAGTTGAGAAAGTAATATTTCACATCTAACAGTAATTTACAGGCAAAAGATTACATTTTAAAATTTCATCGAAATTGACCATTTTGGGAATGTTCGACAGCTCCGCGGTCATCGTTTTTCGTCAGAAAATAGATTTTTTGGACTGTACCAAAAATGATTCAAAATGTTAATTGGATCATGCCTCATGTTGAATAACCACTTTTTAAACCCTCACAGTGCCCAAAATTGCCATTTTTACAGAGTTTTGCTTACTTAGAAGCTTCAATTTTGACCAATTTCAGGCACAGAAATGACTTTAAACACATTTATTTTAGTTGAAAAAGTAATAATTCACATCCAACAGTAATTTACAGCCAAAAGATTAAATGTTAAAATTTCATCGAAATTGACCATTTTGGGAACGTTCGACAGGTCATCGTTTTTCGTCCGAAAATTGATTTTTTGGACTGTACCAAAAATGATTCCAAATGTCAATTGGACCGTGCCTCATGTTGAATAACCACTTTTTAAACCCTCGCAGTGCCCAAAATTGCCATTTTTACAGAGTTTTGCATACTCAGAAGCTTCAATTTTGACAATTTCAGGCACAGGAATGACTTTAAACACATTTATTTTAGTTGAGAAAGTAATATTTCACATCTAACAGTAATTTACAGGCAAAAGATTACATTTTAAAATTTCATCGAAATTGACCATTTTGGGAATGTTCGACAGCTCCGCGGTCATCGTTTTTCGTCAGAAAATAGATTTTTTGGACTGTACCAAAAATGATTCAAAATGTTAATTGGATCATGCCTCATGTTGAATAACCACTTTTTAAACCCTCACAGTGCCCAAAATTGCCATTTTTACAGAGTTTTGCTTACTTAGAAGCTTCAATTTTGACCAATTTCAGGCACAGAAATGACTTTAAACACATTTATTTTAGTTGAAAAAGTAATAATTCACATCCAACAGTAATTTACAGCCAAAAGATTAAATGTTAAAATTTCATCGAAATTGACCATTTTGGGAACGTTCGACAGGTCATCGTTTTTCGTCCGAAAATTGATTTTTTGGACTGTAGCAAAAATGATTCCAAATGTCAATTGGACCGTGCCTCATGTTGAATAACCACTTTTTAAACCCTCACAGTGACCAAAATTGCCATTTTTACAGAGTTTTGCATACTCAGAAGCTTCAATTTTGACCAATTTCAGGCACAGAAATGACTTTAAACACATTTATTTTAGTTGAAAAAGTTATAATTCACATCCAACAGTAATTTACAGCCAAAAGAATAAATGTTAAAATTTCATCGAAATTGACCATTTTGGGAACTTTCGACAGCTCCGCGGTCATCGTTTTTCGTCCGAAAATTAATTTTTTGGACTGTAGCAAAAATGATTCCAAATGTCAATTGGATCGTGCCTCATGTTGAATAACCACTTTTTAAACCCTCGCAGTGCCCAAAATGGCCATTTTTACAGAGTTTTGCTTACTCAGAAGCTTCAATTTTGACCAATTTCAGGCACAGGAATGACTTTAAACACATTTATTTTAGTTGAGAAAGTAATATTTCACATCTAACAGTAATTTACAGGCAAAAGATTACATTTTAAAATTTCATCGAAATTGACCATTTTGGGAATGTTCGACAGCTCCGCGGTCATCGTTTTTCGTCAGAAAATAGATTTTTTGGACTGTACCAAAAATGATTCTAAATGTCAATTGGATCGTGCCTCATGTTGAATAACCACTTTTTAAACCCTCACAGTGCCCAAAATTACCATTTTTACAGAGTTTTGCATACTCAGAAGCTTCAATTTTGACCAATTTCAGGCACAGAAATGACTTTAAACACTTTTATTTTAGTTGAAAAAGTAATAATTCACATCCAACAGTAATTTACAGCCAAAAGATTAAATGATAAAATTTCATCGAAATTGACCATTTTGCGAACGTTCGACAGCTCCGCGGTCATCGTTTTTCGTCAGAAAATTGATTTTTTGGACTGTACCAAAAATGATTCAAAATGTCAATTGGATCGTGCCTCATGTTGAATAACCACTTTTTAAACCCTCACAGTGCCCAAAATTGCCATTTTTACAGAGTTTTGCTTACTTAGAAGCTTCAATTTTGACCAATTTCAGGCACAGAAATGACTTTAAACACATTTATTTTAGTTGAAAAAGTAATAATTCACATCCAACAGTAATTTACAGCCAAAAGATTAAATGTTAAAATTTCATCGAAATTGACCATTTTGGGAACGTTCGACAGGTCATCGTTTTTCGTCCGAAAATTGATTTTTTGGACTGTACCAAAAATGATTCCAAATGTCAATTGGACCGTGCCTCATGTTGAATAACCACTTTTTAAACCCTCACAGTGACCAAAATTGCCATTTTTACAGAGTTTTGCATACTCAGAAGCTTCAATTTTGACCAATTTCAGGCACAGGAATGACTTTAAACACATTTATTTTAGTTGAGAAAGTAATATTTCACATCTAACAGTAATTTACAGGCAAAAGATTACATTTTAAAATTTCATCGAAATTGACCATTTTGGGAATGTTCGACAGCTCCGCGGTCATCGTTTTTCGTCAGAAAATAGATTTTTTGGACTGTACCAAAAATGATTCTAAATGTCAATTGGATCGTGCCTCATGTTGAATAACCACTTTTTAAACCCTCACAGTGCCCAAAATTACCATTTTTACAGAGTTTTGCATACTCAGAAGCTTCAATTTTGACCAATTTCAGGCACAGAAATGACTTTAAACAAATTTATTTTAGTTGAAAAAGTAATAATTCACATCCAACAGTAATTTACAGCCAAAAGATTAAATGTTAAAATTTCATCGAAATTGACCATTTTGGGAACGTTCGACAGCTCCGCGGTCATCGTTTTTCGTCCGAAAATTAATTTTTTGGACTGTACCAAAAATGATTCCAAATGTCAATTGGACCGTGCCTCATGTTGAATAACCACTTTTTAAACCCTCACAGTGACCAAAATTGCCATTTTTACAGAGTTTTGCATACTCAGAAGCTTCAATTTTGACCAATTTCAGGCACAGAAATGACTTTAAACACATTTATTTTAGTTGAAAAAGTAATAATTCACATCCAACAGTAATTTACAGCCAAAAGATTAAATGTTAAAATTTCATCGAAATTGACCATTTTGGGAACGTTCGACAGCTCCGCGGTCATCGTTTTTCGTCCGAAAATTAATTTTTTGGACTGTACCAAAAATGATTCCAAATGTCAATTGGACCGTGCCTCATGTTGAATAACCACTTTTTAAACCCTCACAGTGACCAAAATTGCCATTTTTACAGAGTTTTGCATACTCAGAAGCTTCAATTTTGACCAATTTCAGGCACAGAAATGACTTCAAACACATTTATTTTAGTTGAAAAAGTAATAATTCACATCCAACAGTAATTTACAGCCAAAAGATTAAATGTTAAAATTTCATCGAAATTGACCATTTTGGGAACGTTCGACAGCTCCGCGGTCATCGTTTTTCGTCTGAAAATTGATTTTTTGGACTGTACCAAAAATGATTCCAAATGTCAATTGGACCGTGCCTCATGTTGAATAACCACTTTTTAAACCCTCGCAGTGCCCAAAATGGCCATTTTTACAGAGTTTTGCTTACTCAGAAGCTTCAATTTTGACCAATTTCAGGCACAGAAATGACTTTAAACACATTTATTTTAGTTGAAAAAGTTATAATTCACATCCAACAGTAATTTACAGCCAAAAGAATAAATGTTAAAATTTCATCGAAATTGACCATTTTGGGAACTTTCGACAGCTCCGCGGTCATCGTTTTTCGTCCGAAAATTGAATTTTTGGACTGTACCAAAAATGATTCAAAATGTCAATTGGATCGTGCCTCATGTTGAATAACCACTTTTTAAACCCTCACAGTGCCCAAAATGGCCATTTTTACAGAGTTTTGCTTACTCAGAAGCTTCAATTTTGACCAATTACAGGCACAGAAATGACTTTAAACACATTTTTTTAAGTTGAAAAAGTAATAATTCACATCCAACAGTAATATACAGCCAAAAGAATAAATGTTAACATTTCATCGAAATTGACCATTTTGGGAACTTTCGACTGCTCCGCGGTCATCGTTTTTCGTCCGAAAATTAATTTTTTGGACTGTAGCAAAAATGATTCCAAATGTCAATTGGATCGTGCCTCATGTTGAATAACCACTTTTTAAACCCTCGCAGTGCCCAAAATGGCCATTTTTACAGAGTTTTGCTTACTCCGAAGCTTCAATTTTGACCAATTTCAGGCACAGAAATGACTTTAAACACATTTATTTTAGTTGAGAAAGTAATATTTCACATCTAACAGTAATTTACAGGCAAAAGATTAAATTTTAAAATTTCATCGAAATTGACCATGTTGGGAACGTTCGACAGCTCCGCGGTCATCGTTTTTCGTCCGAAAATTGATTTTTTGGACTGTACCAAAAATGATTCCAAATGTCAATTGGACCGTGCCTCATGTTGAATAACCACTTTTTAAACCCTCACAGTGACCAAAATTGCCATTTTTACAGAGTTTTGCATACTCAGAAGCTTCAATTTTGACCAATTTCAGGCACAGAAATGACTTCAAACACATTTATTTTAGTTGAAAAAGTAATAATTCACATCCAACAGTAATTTACAGCCAAAAGATTAAATGTTAAAATTTCATCGAAATTGACCATTTTGGGAACGTTCGACAGCTCCGCGGTCATCGTTTTTCGTCTGAAAATTGATTTTTTGGACTGTACCAAAAATGATTCCAAATGTCAATTGGACCGTGCCTCATGTTGAATAACCACTTTTTAAACCCTCGCAGTGCCCAAAATGGCCATTTTTACAGAGTTTTGCTTACTCAGAAGCTTCAATTTTGACCAATTACAGGCACAGAAATGACTTTAAACACATTTTTTTAAGTTGAAAAAGTAATAATTCACATCCAACAGTAATATACAGCCAAAAGAATAAATGTTAACATTTCATCGAAATTGACCATTTTGGGAACTTTCGACTGCTCCGCGGTCATCGTTTTTCGTCCGAAAATTAATTTTTTGGACTGTAGCAAAAATGATTCCAAATGTCAATTGGATCGTGCCTCATGTTGAATAACCACTTTTTAAACCCTCGCAGTGCCCAAAATGGCCATTTTTACAGAGTTTTGCTTACTCAGAAGCTTCAATTTTGACCAATTTCAGGCACAGAAATGACTTTAAACACATTTATTTTAGTTGAAAAAGTAATAATTCACATCCAACAGTAATTTACATCCAAAAGAATAAATGTTAAAATTTCATCGAAATTGACCATTTTGGGAACGTTCGACAGCTCCGCGGTCATCGTTTTTCGTCCGAAAATTGATTTTTTGGACTGTACCAAAAATGATTCCAAATGTCAATTGGATCGTGCCTCATGTTGAATAACCATTTTTTAAACCCTCACAGTGACCAAAATTGCCATTTTTACAGAGTTTTGCATACTCAGAAGCTTCAATTTTGACCAATTTCAGGCACAGGAATGACTTTAAACACATTTATTTTAGTTGAGAAAGTAATATTTCACATCTAACAGTAATTTACAGGCAAAAGATTAAATTTTAAAATTTCATCGAAATTGACCATGTTGGGAACGTTCGACAGCTCCGCGGTCATCGTTTTTCGTCCGAAAATTGATTTTTTGGACTGTACCAAAAATGATTCCAAATGTCAATTGGACCGTGCCTCATGTTGAATAACCACTTTTTAAACCCTCACAGTGACCAAAATTGCCATTTTTACAGAGTTTTGCATACTCAGAAGCTTCAATTTTGACCAATTTCAGGCACAGGAATGACTTTAAACACATTTATTTTAGTTGAGAAAGTAATATTTCACATCTAACAGTAATTTACAGGCAAAAGATTACATTTTAAAATTTCATCGAAATTGACCATTTTGTGAATGTTCGACAGCTCCGCGGTCATCGTTTTTCGTCAGAAAATAGATTTTTTGGACTGTACCAAAAATGATTCTAAATGTCAATTGGATCGTGCCTCATGTTGAATAACCACTTTTTAAACCCTCACAGTGCCCAAAATTACCATTTTTACAGAGTTTTGCATACTCAGAAGCTTCAATTTTGACCAATTTCAGGCACAGAAATGACTTTAAACACATTTATTTTAGTTGAAAAAGTAATAATTCACATCCAACAGTAATTTACAGCCAAAAGATTAAATGTTAAAATTTCATCGAAATTGACCATTTTTGGAACGTTCGACAGCTCCGCGATCATCGTTTTTCGTCCGAAAATTAATTTTTTGGACTGTACCAAAAATGATTCCAAATGTCAATTGGACCGTGCCTCATGTTGAATAACCACTTTTTAAACCCTCACAGTGCCCAAAATGGCCATTTTTACAGAGTTTTGCATACTCAGAAGCTTCAATTTTGACCAATTTCAGGCACAGAAATGACTTTAAACACATATATTTTAGTTGAAAAAGTAATAATTCACATCTAACAGTAATTTACAGCCAAAAGATTAAATGATAAAATTTCATCGAAATTGACCATTTTGGGAACGTTCGACAGCTCCGCGGTCATCGTTTTTCGTCCGAAAATTGATTTTTTGGACTGTACCAAAAATGATTCCAAATGTCAATTGGACCGTGCCTCATGTTGAATAACCACTTTTTAAACCCTCACAGTGACCAAAATTGCCATTTTTACAGAGTTTTGCATACTCAGAAGCTTCAATGTTGACCAATTTCAGACACAGGAATGACTTTAAACACATTTATTTTAGTTGAGAAAGTAATATTTCACATCTAACAGTAATTTTCAGGCAAAAGATTACATTTTAAAATTTCATCGAAATTGACCATTTTGGGAATGTTCGACAGCTCCGCGGTCATCGTTTTTCGTCAGAAAATAGATTTTTTGGACTGTACCAAAAATGATTCTAAATGTCAATTGGATCGTGCCTCATGTTGAATAACCACTTTTTAAACCCTCACAGTGCCCAAAATTACCATTTTTACAGAGTTTTGCATACTCAGAAGCTTCAATTTTGACCACTTTCAGGCACAGAAATGACTTTAAACACATTTATTTTAGTTGAAAAAGTAATAATTCACATCCAACAGTAATTTACAGCCAAAAGATTAAATTTTAAAATTTCATCGAAATTGACCATTTTGGGAATGTTCGACAGCTCCGCGGTCATCGTTTTTCGTCAGAAAATAGATTTTTTGGACTGTACCAAAAATGATTCTAAATGTCAATTGGATCGTGCCTCATGTTGAATAACCACTTTTTAAACCCTCACAGTGACCAAAATTGCCATTTTTACAGAGTTTTGCATACTCAGAAGCTTCAATTTTGACCAATTTCAGGCACAGAAATGACTTCAAACACATTTATTTTAGTTGAAAAAGTAATAATTCACATCCAACAGTAATTTACAGCCAAAAGATTAAATGTTAAAATTTCATCGAAATTGACCATTTTGGGAACGTTCGACAGCTCCGCGGTCATCGTTTTTCGTCTGAAAATTGATTTTTTGGACTGTACCAAAAATGATTCCAAATGTCAATTGGACCGTGCCTCATGTTGAATAACCACTTTTTAAACCCTCGCAGTGCCCAAAATGGCCATTTTTACAGAGTTTTGCTTACTCAGAAGCTTCAATTTTGACCAATTTCAGGCACAGAAATGACTTTAAACACATTTATTTTAGTTGAAAAAGTTATAATTCACATCCAACAGTAATTTACAGCCAAAAGAATAAATGTTAAAATTTCATCGAAATTGACCATTTTGGGAACTTTCGACAGCTCCGCGGTCATCGTTTTTCGTCCGAAAATTGAATTTTTGGACTGTACCAAAAAGGATTCCAAATGTCAATTGGATCGTGCCTCATGTTGAATAACCACTTTTTAAACCCTCACAGTGCCCAAAATGGCCATTTTTACAGAGTTTTGCTTACTCAGAAGCTTCAATTTTGACCAATTACAGGCACAGAAATGACTTTAAACACATTTTTTTAAGTTGAAAAAGTAATATTTCACATCCAACAGTAATATACAGCCAAAAGAATAAATGTTAACATTTCATCGAAATTGACCATTTTGGGAACTTTCGACAGCTCCGCGGTCATCGTTTTTCGTCCGAAAATTAATTTTTTCGACTGTAGCAAAAATGATTCCAAATGTCAATTGGATCGTGCCTCATGTTGAATAACCACTTTTTAAACCCTCGCAGTGCCCAAAATGGCCATTTTTACAGAGTTTTGTTTACTCAGAAGCTTCAATTTTGACCAATTTCAGGCATAGAAATGACTTTAAACACATTTATTTTAGTTGAAAAAGTAATAATTCACATCCAACAGTAATTTACATCCAAAAGATTAAATGTTAAAATTTCATCGAAATTGACCATTTTGGGAACGTTCGACAGCTCCGCGGTCATCGTTTTTCGTCCGAAAATTGATTTTTTGGACTGTACCAAAAATGATTCCAAATGTCAATTGGATCGTGCCTCATGTTGAATAACCATTTTTTAAACCCTCACAGTGACCAAAATTGCCATTTTTACAGAGTTTTGCATACTCAGAAGCTTCAATTTTGACCAATTTCAGGCACAGGAATGACTTTAAACACATTTATTTTAGTTGAGAAAGTAATATTTCACATCTAACAGTAATTTACAGGCAAAAGATTACATTTTAAAATTTCATCGAAATTGACCATTTTGGGAATGTTCGACAGCTCCGCGGTCATCGTTTTTCGTCAGAAAATAGATTTTTTGGACTGTACCAAAAATGATTCTAAATGTCAATTGGATCGTGCCTCATGTTGAATAACCACTTTTTAAACCCTCACAGTGCCCAAAATTACCATTTTTACAGAGTTTTGCATACTCAGAAGCTTCAATTTTGACCAATTTCAGGCACAGAAATGACTTTAAACACATTTATTTTAGTTGAAAAAGTAATAATTCACATCCAACAGTAATTTACAGCCAAAAGATTAAATGTTAAAATTTCATCGAAATTGACCATTTTGGGAACGTTCGACAGCTCCGCGGTCATCGTTTTTCGTCCGAAAATTGATTTTTTGGACTGTACCAAAAATGATTCCAAATGTCATTTGGACCGTGCCTCATGTTGAATAACCACTTTTTAAACCCTCACAGTGACCAAAATTGCCATTTTTACAGAGTTTTGCATACTCAGAAGCTTCAATTTTGACCAATTTCAGGCACAGAAATGACTTCAAACACATTTATTTTAGTTGAAAAAGTAATAATTCACATCCAACAGTAATTTACAGCCAAAAGATTAAATGTTAAAATTTCATCGAAATTGACCATTTTGGGAACGTTCGACAGCTCCGCGGTCATCGTTTTTCGTCTGAAAATTGATTTTTTGGACTGTACCAAAAATGATTCCAAATGTCAATTGGACCGTGCCTCATGTTGAATAACCACTTTTTAAACCCTCGCAGTGCCCAAAATGGCCATTTTTACAGAGTTTTGCTTACTCAGAAGCTTCAATTTTGACCAATTTCAGGCACAGAAATGACTTTAAACACATTTATTTTAGTTGAAAAAGTTATAATTCACATCCAACAGTAATTTACAGGCAAAAGAATAAATGTTAAAATTTCATCGAAATTGACCATTTTGGGAACTTTCGACAGCTCCGCGGTCATCGTTTTTCGTCCGAAAATTGAATTTTTGGACTGTACCAAAAAGGATTCCAAATGTCAATTGGATCGTGCCTCATGTTGAATAACCACTTTTTAAACCCTCACAGTGCCCAAAATGGCCATTTTTACAGAGTTTTGCTTACTCAGAAGCTTCAATTTTGACCAATTTCAGGCACAGGAATGACTTTAAACACATTTATTTTAGTTGAGAAAGTAATATTTCACATCTAACAGTAATTTACAGGCAAAAGATTACATTTTAACATTTCATCGAAATTGACCATTTTGGGAATGTTCGACAGCTCCGCGGTCATCGTTTTTCGTCAGAAAATAGATTTTTTGGACTGTACCAAAAATGATTCTAAATGTCAATTGGATCGTGCCTCATGTTGAATAACCACTTTTTAAACCCTCACAGTGCCCAAAATTACCATTTTTACAGAGTTTTGCATACTCAGAAGCTTCAATTTTGACCAATTTCAGGCACAGAAATGACTTTAAACAAATTTATTTTAGTTGAAAAAGTAATAATTCACATCCAACAGTAATTTACAGCCAAAAGATTAAATGTTAAAATTTCATCGAAATTGACCATTTTGGGAACGTTCGACAGCTCCGCGGTCATCGTTTTTCGTCCGAAAATTAATTTTTTGGACTGTACCAAAAATGATTCCAAATGTCAATTGGACCGTGCCTCATGTTGAATAACCACTTTTTAAACCCTCACAGTGACCAAAATTGCCATTTTTACAGAGTTTTGCATACTCAGAAGCTTCAATTTTGACCAATTTCAGGCACAGAAATGACTTTAAACACATTTATTTTAGTTGAAAAAGTAATAATTCACATCCAACAGTAATTTACAGCCAAAAGATTAAATGTTAAAATTTCATCGAAATTGACCATTTTGGGAACGTTCGACAGCTCCGCGGTCATCGTTTTTCGTCCGAAAATTGATTTTTTGGACTGTACCAAAAATGATTCCAAATGTCAATTGGACCGTGCCTCATGTTGAATAACCACTTTTTAAACCCTCACAGTGACCAAAATTGCCATTTTTACAGAGTTTTGCATACTCAGAAGCTTCAATTTTGACCAATTTCAGGCACAGAAATGACTTCAAACACATTTATTTTAGTTGAAAAAGTTATAATTCACATCCAACAGTAATTTACAGCCAAAAGATTAAATGTTAAAATTTCATCGAAATTGACCATTTTGGGAACGTTCGACAGCTCCGCGGTCATCGTTTTTCGTCTGAAAATTGATTTTTTGGACTGTACCAAAAATGATTCCAAATGTCAATTGGACCGTGCCTCATGTTGAATAACCACTTTTTAAACCCTCGCAGTGCCCAAAATGGCCATTTTTACAGTGTTTTGCATACTCAGAAGCTTCAATTTTGACAATTTCAGGCACAGGAATGACTTTAAACACATTTATTTTAGTTGAGAAAGTAATATTTCACATCTAACAGTAATTTACAGGCAAAAGATTACATTTTAAAATTTCATCGAAATTGACCATTTTGGGAATGTTCGACAGCTCCGCGGTCATCGTTTTTCGTCAGAAAATAGATTTTTTGGACTGTACCAAAAATGATTCAAAATGTTAATTGGATCATGCCTCATGTTGAATAACCACTTTTTAAACCCTCACAGTGCCCAAAATTGCCATTTTTACAGAGTTTTGCTTACTTAGAAGCTTCAATTTTGACCAATTTCAGGCACAGAAATGACTTTAAACACATTTATTTTAGTTGAAAAAGTAATAATTCACATCCAACAGTAATTTACAGCCAAAAGATTAAATGTTAAAATTTCATCGAAATTGACCATTTTGGGAACGTTCGACAGGTCATCGTTTTTCGTCCGAAAATTGATTTTTTGGACTGTACCAAAAATGATTCCAAATGTCAATTGGACCGTGCCTCATGTTGAATAACCACTTTTTAAACCCTCGCAGTGCCCAAAATTGCCATTTTTACAGAGTTTTGCATACTCAGAAGCTTCAATTTTGACAATTTCAGGCACAGGAATGACTTTAAACACATTTATTTTAGTTGAGAAAGTAATATTTCACATCTAACAGTAATTTACAGGCAAAAGATTACATTTTAAAATTTCATCGAAATTGACCATTTTGGGAATGTTCGACAGCTCCGCGGTCATCGTTTTTCGTCAGAAAATAGATTTTTTGGACTGTACCAAAAATGATTCAAAATGTTAATTGGATCATGCCTCATGTTGAATAACCACTTTTTAAACCCTCACAGTGCCCAAAATTGCCATTTTTACAGAGTTTTGCTTACTTAGAAGCTTCAATTTTGACCAATTTCAGGCACAGAAATGACTTTAAACACATTTATTTTAGTTGAAAAAGTAATAATTCACATCCAACAGTAATTTACAGCCAAAAGATTAAATGTTAAAATTTCATCGAAATTGACCATTTTGGGAACGTTCGACAGGTCATCGTTTTTCGTCCGAAAATTGATTTTTTGGACTGTAGCAAAAATGATTCCAAATGTCAATTGGACCGTGCCTCATGTTGAATAACCACTTTTTAAACCCTCACAGTGACCAAAATTGCCATTTTTACAGAGTTTTGCATACTCAGAAGCTTCAATTTTGACCAATTTCAGGCACAGAAATGACTTTAAACACATTTATTTTAGTTGAAAAAGTTATAATTCACATCCAACAGTAATTTACAGCCAAAAGAATAAATGTTAAAATTTCATCGAAATTGACCATTTTGGGAACTTTCGACAGCTCCGCGGTCATCGTTTTTCGTCCGAAAATTAATTTTTTGGACTGTAGCAAAAATGATTCCAAATGTCAATTGGATCGTGCCTCATGTTGAATAACCACTTTTTAAACCCTCGCAGTGCCCAAAATGGCCATTTTTACAGAGTTTTGCTTACTCAGAAGCTTCAATTTTGACCAATTTCAGGCACAGGAATGACTTTAAACACATTTATTTTAGTTGAGAAAGTAATATTTCACATCTAACAGTAATTTACAGGCAAAAGATTACATTTTAAAATTTCATCGAAATTGACCATTTTGGGAATGTTCGACAGCTCCGCGGTCATCGTTTTTCGTCAGAAAATAGATTTTTTGGACTGTACCAAAAATGATTCTAAATGTCAATTGGATCGTGCCTCATGTTGAATAACCACTTTTTAAACCCTCACAGTGCCCAAAATTACCATTTTTACAGAGTTTTGCATACTCAGAAGCTTCAATTTTGACCAATTTCAGGCACAGAAATGACTTTAAACACTTTTATTTTAGTTGAAAAAGTAATAATTCACATCCAACAGTAATTTACAGCCAAAAGATTAAATGATAAAATTTCATCGAAATTGACCATTTTGCGAACGTTCGACAGCTCCGCGGTCATCGTTTTTCGTCAGAAAATTGATTTTTTGGACTGTACCAAAAATGATTCAAAATGTCAATTGGATCGTGCCTCATGTTGAATAACCACTTTTTAAACCCTCACAGTGCCCAAAATTGCCATTTTTACAGAGTTTTGCTTACTTAGAAGCTTCAATTTTGACCAATTTCAGGCACAGAAATGACTTTAAACACATTTATTTTAGTTGAAAAAGTAATAATTCACATCCAACAGTAATTTACAGCCAAAAGATTAAATGTTAAAATTTCATCGAAATTGACCATTTTGGGAACGTTCGACAGGTCATCGTTTTTCGTCCGAAAATTGATTTTTTGGACTGTACCAAAAATGATTCCAAATGTCAATTGGACCGTGCCTCATGTTGAATAACCACTTTTTAAACCCTCACAGTGACCAAAATTGCCATTTTTACAGAGTTTTGCATACTCAGAAGCTTCAATTTTGACCAATTTCAGGCACAGGAATGACTTTAAACACATTTATTTTAGTTGAGAAAGTAATATTTCACATCTAACAGTAATTTACAGGCAAAAGATTACATTTTAAAATTTCATCGAAATTGACCATTTTGGGAATGTTCGACAGCTCCGCGGTCATCGTTTTTCGTCAGAAAATAGATTTTTTGGACTGTACCAAAAATGATTCTAAATGTCAATTGGATCGTGCCTCATGTTGAATAACCACTTTTTAAACCCTCACAGTGCCCAAAATTACCATTTTTACAGAGTTTTGCATACTCAGAAGCTTCAATTTTGACCAATTTCAGGCACAGAAATGACTTTAAACAAATTTATTTTAGTTGAAAAAGTAATAATTCACATCCAACAGTAATTTACAGCCAAAAGATTAAATGTTAAAATTTCATCGAAATTGACCATTTTGGGAACGTTCGACAGCTCCGCGGTCATCGTTTTTCGTCCGAAAATTAATTTTTTGGACTGTACCAAAAATGATTCCAAATGTCAATTGGACCGTGCCTCATGTTGAATAACCACTTTTTAAACCCTCACAGTGACCAAAATTGCCATTTTTACAGAGTTTTGCATACTCAGAAGCTTCAATTTTGACCAATTTCAGGCACAGAAATGACTTTAAACACATTTATTTTAGTTGAAAAAGTAATAATTCACATCCAACAGTAATTTACAGCCAAAAGATTAAATGTTAAAATTTCATCGAAATTGACCATTTTGGGAACGTTCGACAGCTCCGCGGTCATCGTTTTTCGTCCGAAAATTAATTTTTTGGACTGTACCAAAAATGATTCCAAATGTCAATTGGACCGTGCCTCATGTTGAATAACCACTTTTTAAACCCTCACAGTGACCAAAATTGCCATTTTTACAGAGTTTTGCATACTCAGAAGCTTCAATTTTGACCAATTTCAGGCACAGAAATGACTTCAAACACATTTATTTTAGTTGAAAAAGTAATAATTCACATCCAACAGTAATTTACAGCCAAAAGATTAAATGTTAAAATTTCATCGAAATTGACCATTTTGGGAACGTTCGACAGCTCCGCGGTCATCGTTTTTCGTCTGAAAATTGATTTTTTGGACTGTACCAAAAATGATTCCAAATGTCAATTGGACCGTGCCTCATGTTGAATAACCACTTTTTAAACCCTCGCAGTGCCCAAAATGGCCATTTTTACAGAGTTTTGCTTACTCAGAAGCTTCAATTTTGACCAATTTCAGGCACAGAAATGACTTTAAACACATTTATTTTAGTTGAAAAAGTTATAATTCACATCCAACAGTAATTTACAGCCAAAAGAATAAATGTTAAAATTTCATCGAAATTGACCATTTTGGGAACTTTCGACAGCTCCGCGGTCATCGTTTTTCGTCCGAAAATTGAATTTTTGGACTGTACCAAAAATGATTCAAAATGTCAATTGGATCGTGCCTCATGTTGAATAACCACTTTTTAAACCCTCACAGTGCCCAAAATGGCCATTTTTACAGAGTTTTGCTTACTCAGAAGCTTCAATTTTGACCAATTACAGGCACAGAAATGACTTTAAACACATTTTTTTAAGTTGAAAAAGTAATAATTCACATCCAACAGTAATATACAGCCAAAAGAATAAATGTTAACATTTCATCGAAATTGACCATTTTGGGAACTTTCGACTGCTCCGCGGTCATCGTTTTTCGTCCGAAAATTAATTTTTTGGACTGTAGCAAAAATGATTCCAAATGTCAATTGGATCGTGCCTCATGTTGAATAACCACTTTTTAAACCCTCGCAGTGCCCAAAATGGCCATTTTTACAGAGTTTTGCTTACTCCGAAGCTTCAATTTTGACCAATTTCAGGCACAGAAATGACTTTAAACACATTTATTTTAGTTGAGAAAGTAATATTTCACATCTAACAGTAATTTACAGGCAAAAGATTAAATTTTAAAATTTCATCGAAATTGACCATGTTGGGAACGTTCGACAGCTCCGCGGTCATCGTTTTTCGTCCGAAAATTGATTTTTTGGACTGTACCAAAAATGATTCCAAATGTCAATTGGACCGTGCCTCATGTTGAATAACCACTTTTTAAACCCTCACAGTGACCAAAATTGCCATTTTTACAGAGTTTTGCATACTCAGAAGCTTCAATTTTGACCAATTTCAGGCACAGAAATGACTTCAAACACATTTATTTTAGTTGAAAAAGTAATAATTCACATCCAACAGTAATTTACAGCCAAAAGATTAAATGTTAAAATTTCATCGAAATTGACCATTTTGGGAACGTTCGACAGCTCCGCGGTCATCGTTTTTCGTCTGAAAATTGATTTTTTGGACTGTACCAAAAATGATTCCAAATGTCAATTGGACCGTGCCTCATGTTGAATAACCACTTTTTAAACCCTCGCAGTGCCCAAAATGGCCATTTTTACAGAGTTTTGCTTACTCAGAAGCTTCAATTTTGACCAATTACAGGCACAGAAATGACTTTAAACACATTTTTTTAAGTTGAAAAAGTAATAATTCACATCCAACAGTAATATACAGCCAAAAGAATAAATGTTAACATTTCATCGAAATTGACCATTTTGGGAACTTTCGACTGCTCCGCGGTCATCGTTTTTCGTCCGAAAATTAATTTTTTGGACTGTAGCAAAAATGATTCCAAATGTCAATTGGATCGTGCCTCATGTTGAATAACCACTTTTTAAACCCTCGCAGTGCCCAAAATGGCCATTTTTACAGAGTTTTGCTTACTCAGAAGCTTCAATTTTGACCAATTTCAGGCACAGAAATGACTTTAAACACATTTATTTTAGTTGAAAAAGTAATAATTCACATCCAACAGTAATTTACATCCAAAAGAATAAATGTTAAAATTTCATCGAAATTGACCATTTTGGGAACGTTCGACAGCTCCGCGGTCATCGTTTTTCGTCCGAAAATTGATTTTTTGGACTGTACCAAAAATGATTCCAAATGTCAATTGGATCGTGCCTCATGTTGAATAACCATTTTTTAAACCCTCACAGTGACCAAAATTGCCATTTTTACAGAGTTTTGCATACTCAGAAGCTTCAATTTTGACCAATTTCAGGCACAGGAATGACTTTAAACACATTTATTTTAGTTGAGAAAGTAATATTTCACATCTAACAGTAATTTACAGGCAAAAGATTAAATTTTAAAATTTCATCGAAATTGACCATGTTGGGAACGTTCGACAGCTCCGCGGTCATCGTTTTTCGTCCGAAAATTGATTTTTTGGACTGTACCAAAAATGATTCCAAATGTCAATTGGACCGTGCCTCATGTTGAATAACCACTTTTTAAACCCTCACAGTGACCAAAATTGCCATTTTTACAGAGTTTTGCATACTCAGAAGCTTCAATTTTGACCAATTTCAGGCACAGGAATGACTTTAAACACATTTATTTTAGTTGAGAAAGTAATATTTCACATCTAACAGTAATTTACAGGCAAAAGATTACATTTTAAAATTTCATCGAAATTGACCATTTTGTGAATGTTCGACAGCTCCGCGGTCATCGTTTTTCGTCAGAAAATAGATTTTTTGGACTGTACCAAAAATGATTCTAAATGTCAATTGGATCGTGCCTCATGTTGAATAACCACTTTTTAAACCCTCACAGTGCCCAAAATTACCATTTTTACAGAGTTTTGCATACTCAGAAGCTTCAATTTTGACCAATTTCAGGCACAGAAATGACTTTAAACACATTTATTTTAGTTGAAAAAGTAATAATTCACATCCAACAGTAATTTACAGCCAAAAGATTAAATGTTAAAATTTCATCGAAATTGACCATTTTTGGAACGTTCGACAGCTCCGCGATCATCGTTTTTCGTCCGAAAATTAATTTTTTGGACTGTACCAAAAATGATTCCAAATGTCAATTGGACCGTGCCTCATGTTGAATAACCACTTTTTAAACCCTCACAGTGCCCAAAATGGCCATTTTTACAGAGTTTTGCATACTCAGAAGCTTCAATTTTGACCAATTTCAGGCACAGAAATGACTTTAAACACATATATTTTAGTTGAAAAAGTAATAATTCACATCTAACAGTAATTTACAGCCAAAAGATTAAATGATAAAATTTCATCGAAATTGACCATTTTGGGAACGTTCGACAGCTCCGCGGTCATCGTTTTTCGTCCGAAAATTGATTTTTTGGACTGTACCAAAAATGATTCCAAATGTCAATTGGACCGTGCCTCATGTTGAATAACCACTTTTTAAACCCTCACAGTGACCAAAATTGCCATTTTTACAGAGTTTTGCATACTCAGAAGCTTCAATGTTGACCAATTTCAGACACAGGAATGACTTTAAACACATTTATTTTAGTTGAGAAAGTAATATTTCACATCTAACAGTAATTTTCAGGCAAAAGATTACATTTTAAAATTTCATCGAAATTGACCATTTTGGGAATGTTCGACAGCTCCGCGGTCATCGTTTTTCGTCAGAAAATAGATTTTTTGGACTGTACCAAAAATGATTCTAAATGTCAATTGGATCGTGCCTCATGTTGAATAACCACTTTTTAAACCCTCACAGTGCCCAAAATTACCATTTTTACAGAGTTTTGCATACTCAGAAGCTTCAATTTTGACCACTTTCAGGCACAGAAATGACTTTAAACACATTTATTTTAGTTGAAAAAGTAATAATTCACATCCAACAGTAATTTACAGCCAAAAGATTAAATTTTAAAATTTCATCGAAATTGACCATTTTGGGAATGTTCGACAGCTCCGCGGTCATCGTTTTTCGTCAGAAAATAGATTTTTTGGACTGTACCAAAAATGATTCTAAATGTCAATTGGATCGTGCCTCATGTTGAATAACCACTTTTTAAACCCTCACAGTGACCAAAATTGCCATTTTTACAGAGTTTTGCATACTCAGAAGCTTCAATTTTGACCAATTTCAGGCACAGAAATGACTTCAAACACATTTATTTTAGTTGAAAAAGTAATAATTCACATCCAACAGTAATTTACAGCCAAAAGATTAAATGTTAAAATTTCATCGAAATTGACCATTTTGGGAACGTTCGACAGCTCCGCGGTCATCGTTTTTCGTCTGAAAATTGATTTTTTGGACTGTACCAAAAATGATTCCAAATGTCAATTGGACCGTGCCTCATGTTGAATAACCACTTTTTAAACCCTCGCAGTGCCCAAAATGGCCATTTTTACAGAGTTTTGCTTACTCAGAAGCTTCAATTTTGACCAATTTCAGGCACAGAAATGACTTTAAACACATTTATTTTAGTTGAAAAAGTTATAATTCACATCCAACAGTAATTTACAGCCAAAAGAATAAATGTTAAAATTTCATCGAAATTGACCATTTTGGGAACTTTCGACAGCTCCGCGGTCATCGTTTTTCGTCCGAAAATTGAATTTTTGGACTGTACCAAAAAGGATTCCAAATGTCAATTGGATCGTGCCTCATGTTGAATAACCACTTTTTAAACCCTCACAGTGCCCAAAATGGCCATTTTTACAGAGTTTTGCTTACTCAGAAGCTTCAATTTTGACCAATTACAGGCACAGAAATGACTTTAAACACATTTTTTTAAGTTGAAAAAGTAATATTTCACATCCAACAGTAATATACAGCCAAAAGAATAAATGTTAACATTTCATCGAAATTGACCATTTTGGGAACTTTCGACAGCTCCGCGGTCATCGTTTTTCGTCCGAAAATTAATTTTTTCGACTGTAGCAAAAATGATTCCAAATGTCAATTGGATCGTGCCTCATGTTGAATAACCACTTTTTAAACCCTCGCAGTGCCCAAAATGGCCATTTTTACAGAGTTTTGTTTACTCAGAAGCTTCAATTTTGACCAATTTCAGGCACAGAAATGACTTTAAACACATTTATTTTAGTTGAAAAAGTAATAATTCACATCCAACAGTAATTTACATCCAAAAGATTAAATGTTAAAATTTCATCGAAATTGACCATTTTGGGAACGTTCGACAGCTCCGCGGTCATCGTTTTTCGTCCGAAAATTGATTTTTTGGACTGTACCAAAAATGATTCCAAATGTCAATTGGATCGTGCCTCATGTTGAATAACCATTTTTTAAACCCTCACAGTGACCAAAATTGCCATTTTTACAGAGTTTTGCATACTCAGAAGCTTCAATTTTGACCAATTTCAGGCACAGGAATGACTTTAAACACATTTATTTTAGTTGAGAAAGTAATATTTCACATCTAACAGTAATTTACAGGCAAAAGATTACATTTTAAAATTTCATCGAAATTGACCATTTTGGGAATGTTCGACAGCTCCGCGGTCATCGTTTTTCGTCAGAAAATAGATTTTTTGGACTGTACCAAAAATGATTCTAAATGTCAATTGGATCGTGCCTCATGTTGAATAACCACTTTTTAAACCCTCACAGTGCCCAAAATTACCATTTTTACAGAGTTTTGCATACTCAGAAGCTTCAATTTTGACCAATTTCAGGCACAGAAATGACTTTAAACACATTTATTTTAGTTGAAAAAGTAATAATTCACATCCAACAGTAATTTACAGCCAAAAGATTAAATGTTAAAATTTCATCGAAATTGACCATTTTGGGAACGTTCGACAGCTCCGCGGTCATCGTTTTTCGTCTGAAAATTGATTTTTTGGACTGTACCAAAAATGATTCCAAATGTCAATTGGACCGTGCCTCATGTTGAATAACCACTTTTTAAACCCTCGCAGTGCCCAAAATGGCCATTTTTACAGAGTTTTGCTTACTCAGAAGCTTCAATTTTGACCAATTTCAGGCACAGAAATGACTTTAAACACATTTATTTTAGTTGAAAAAGTTATAATTCACATCCAACAGTAATTTACAGGCAAAAGAATAAATGTTAAAATTTCATCGAAATTGACCATTTTGGGAACTTTCGACAGCTCCGCGGTCATCGTTTTTCGTCCGAAAATTGAATTTTTGGACTGTACCAAAAAGGATTCCAAATGTCAATTGGATCGTGCCTCATGTTGAATAACCACTTTTTAAACCCTCACAGTGCCCAAAATGGCCATTTTTACAGAGTTTTGCTTACTCAGAAGCTTCAATTTTGACCAATTTCAGGCACAGGAATGACTTTAAACACATTTATTTTAGTTGAGAAAGTAATATTTCACATCTAACAGTAATTTACAGGCAAAAGATTACATTTTAAAATTTCATCGAAATTGACCATTTTGGGAATGTTCGACAGCTCCGCGGTCATCGTTTTTCGTCAGAAAATAGATTTTTTGGACTGTACCAAAAATGATTCTAAATGTCAATTGGATCGTGCCTCATGTTGAATAACCACTTTTTAAACCCTCACAGTGCCCAAAATTACCATTTTTACAGAGTTTTGCATACTCAGAAGCTTCAATTTTGACCAATTTCAGGCACAGAAATGACTTTAAACACATTTATTTTAGTTGAAAAAGTAATAATTCACATCCAACAGTAATTTACAGCCAAAAGATTAAATGTTAAAATTTCATCGAAATTGACCATTTTGGGAACGTTCGACAGCTCCGCGGTCATCGTTTTTCGTCCGAAAATTGATTTTTTGGACTGTACCAAAAATGATTCCAAATGTCAATTGGACCGTGCCTCATGTTGAATAACCACTTTTTAAACCCTCACAGTGACCAAAATTGCCATTTTTACAGAGTTTTGCATACTCAGAAGCTTCAATTTTGACCAATTTCAGGCACAGAAATGACTTTAAACACTTTTATTTTAGTTGAAAAAGTAATAATTCACATCCAACAGTAATTTACAGCCAAAAGATTAAATGATAAAATTTCATCGAAATTGACCATTTTGCGAACGTTCGACAGCTCCGCGGTCATCGTTTTTCGTCAGAAAATTGATTTTTTGGACTGTACCAAAAATGATTCAAAATGTCAATTGGATCATGCCTCATGTTGAATAACCACTTTTTAAACCCTCACAGTGCCCAAAATTGCCATTTTTACAGAGTTTTGCTTACTTAGAAGCTTCAATTTTGACCAATTTCAGGCACAGAAATGACTTTAAACACATTTATTTTAGTTGAAAAAGTAATAATTCACATCCAACAGTAATTTACAGCCAAAAGATTAAATGTTAAAATTTCATCGAAATTGACCATTTTGGGAACGTTCGACAGGTCATCGTTTTTCGTCCGAAAATTGATTTTTTGGACTGTACCAAAAATGATTCCAAATGTCAATTGGACCGTGCCTCATGTTGAATAACCACTTTTTAAACCCTCACAGTGACCAAAATTGCCATTTTTACAGAGTTTTGCATACTCAGAAGCTTCAATTTTGACCAATTTCAGGCACAGGAATGACTTTAAACACATTTATTTTAGTTGAGAAAGTAATATTTCACATCTAACAGTAATTTACAGGCAAAAGATTACATTTTAAAATTTCATCGAAATTGACCATTTTGGGAATGTTCGACAGCTCCGCGGTCATCGTTTTTCGTCAGAAAATAGATTTTTTGGACTGTACCAAAAATGATTCTAAATGTCAATTGGATCGTGCCTCATGTTGAATAACCACTTTTTAAACCCTCACAGTGCCCAAAATTACCATTTTTACAGAGTTTTGCATACTCAGAAGCTTCAATTTTGACCAATTTCAGGCACAGAAATGACTTTAAACAAATTTATTTTAGTTGAAAAAGTAATAATTCACATCCAACAGTAATTTACAGCCAAAAGATTAAATGTTAAAATTTCATCGAAATTGACCATTTTGGGAACGTTCGACAGCTCCGCGGTCATCGTTTTTCGTCCGAAAATTAATTTTTTGGACTGTACCAAAAATGATTCCAAATGTCAATTGGACCGTGCCTCATGTTGAATAACCACTTTTTAAACCCTCACAGTGACCAAAATTGCCATTTTTACAGAGTTTTGCATACTCAGAAGCTTCAATTTTGACCAATTTCAGGCACAGAAATGACTTTAAACACATTTATTTTAGTTGAAAAAGTAATAATTCACATCCAACAGTAATTTACAGCCAAAAGATTAAATGTTAAAATTTCATCGAAATTGACCATTTTGGGAACGTTCGACAGCTCCGCGGTCATCGTTTTTCGTCCGAAAATTGATTTTTTGGACTGTACCAAAAATGATTCCAAATGTCAATTGGACCGTGCCTCATGTTGAATAACCACTTTTTAAACCCTCACAGTGACCAAAATTGCCATTTTTACAGAGTTTTGCATACTCAGAAGCTTCAATTTTGACCAATTTCAGGCACAGAAATGACTTTAAACACTTTTATTTTAGTTGAAAAAGTAATAATTCACATCCAACAGTAATTTACAGCCAAAAGATTAAATGTTAAAATTTCATCGAAATTGACCATTTTGGGAATGTTCGACAGCTCCGCGGTCATCGTTTTTCGTCCGAAAATTAATTTTTTGGACTGTACCAAAAATGATTCCAAATGTCAATTGGACCGTGCCTCATGTTGAATAACCACTTTTTAAACCCTCACAGTGACCAAAATTGCCATTTTTACAGAGTTTTGCATACTCAGAAGCTTCAATTTTGACCAATTTCAGGCACAGAAATGACTTCAAACACATTTATTTTAGTTGAAAAAGTAATAATTCACATCCAACAGTAATTTACAGCCAAAAGATTAAATGTTAAAATTTCATCGAAATTGACCATTTTGGGAACGTTCGACAGCTCCGCGGTCATCGTTTTTCGTCTGAAAATTGATTTTTTGGACTGTACCAAAAATGATTCCAAATGTCAATTGGACCGTGCCTCATGTTGAATAACCACTTTTTAAACCCTCGCAGTGCCCAAAATGGCCATTTTTACAGAGTTTTGCTTACTCAGAAGCTTCAATTTTGACCAATTTCAGGCACAGAAATGACTTTAAACACATTTATTTTAGTTGAAAAAGTTATAATTCACATCCAACAGTAATTTACAGCCAAAAGAATAAATGTTAAAATTTCATCGAAATTGACCATTTTGGGAACTTTCGACAGCTCCGCGGTCATCGTTTTTCGTCCGAAAATTGAATTTTTGGACTGTACCAAAAATGATTCAAAATGTCAATTGGATCGTGCCTCATGTTGAATAACCACTTTTTAAACCCTCACAGTGCCCAAAATGGCCATTTTTACAGAGTTTTGCTTACTCAGAAGCTTCAATTTTGACCAATTACAGGCACAGAAATGACTTTAAACACATTTTTTTAAGTTGAAAAAGTAATAATTCACATCCAACAGTAATATACAGCCAAAAGAATAAATGTTAACATTTCATCGAAATTGACCATTTTGGGAACTTTCGACTGCTCCGCGGTCATCGTTTTTCGTCCGAAAATTAATTTTTTGGACTGTAGCAAAAATGATTCCAAATGTCAATTGGATCGTGCCTCATGTTGAATAACCACTTTTTAAACTCTCGCAGTGCCCAAAATGGCCATTTTTACAGAGTTTTGCTTACTCAGAAGCTTCAATTTTGACCAATTTCAGGCACAGAAATGACTTTAAACACATTTATTTTAGTTGAAAAAGTAATAATTCACATCCAACAGTAATTTACATCCAAAAGATTAAATGTTAAAATTTCATCGAAATTGACCATTTTGGGAACGTTCGACAGCTCCGCGGTCATCGTTTTTCGTCCGAAAATTGATTTTTTGGACTGTACCAAAAATGATTCCAAATGTCAATTGGATCGTGCCTCATGTTAAATAACCATTTTTTAAACCCTCACAGTGACCAAAATTGCCATTTTTACAGAGTTTTGCATACTCAGAAGCTTCAATTTTGACCAATTTCAGGCACAGGAATGACTTTAAACACATTTATTTTAGTTGAAAAAGTAATAATTCACATCCAACAGTAATTTACATCCAAAAGATTAAATGTTAAAATTTCATCGAAATTGACCATTTTGGGAACGTTCGACAGCTCCGCGGTCATCGTTTTTCGTCCGAAAATTGATTTTTTGGACTGTACCAAAAATGATTCCAAATGTCAATTGGATCGTGCCTCATGTTGAATAACCATTTTTTAAACCCTCACAGTGACCAAAATTGCCATTTTTACAGAGTTTTGCATACTCAGAAGCTTCAATTTTGACCAATTTCAGGCACAGGAATGACTTTAAACACATTTATTTTAGTTGAGAAAGTAATATTTCACATCTAACAGTAATTTACAGGCAAAAGATTAAATTTTAAAATTTCATCGAAATTGACCATGTTGGGAACGTTCGACAGCTCCGCGGTCATCGTTTTTCGTCCGAAAATTGATTTTTTGGACTGTACCAAAAATGATTCCAAATGTCAATTGGACCGTGCCTCATGTTGAATAACCACTTTTTAAACCCTCACAGTGACCAAAATTGCCATTTTTACAGAGTTTTGCATACTCAGAAGCTTCAATTTTGACCAATTTCAGGCACAGGAATGACTTTAAACACATTTATTTTAGTTGAGAAAGTAATATTTCACATCTAACAGTAATTTACAGGCAAAAGATTACATTTTAAAATTTCATCGAAATTGACCATTTTGTGAATGTTCGACAGCTCCGCGGTCATCGTTTTTCGTCAGAAAATAGATTTTTTGGACTGTACCAAAAATGATTCTAAATGTCAATTGGATCGTGCCTCATGTTGAATAACCACTTTTTAAACCCTCACAGTGCCCAAAATTACCATTTTTACAGAGTTTTGCATACTCAGAAGCTTCAATTTTGACCAATTTCAGGCACAGAAATGACTTTAAACACATTTATTTTAGTTGAAAAAGTAATAATTCACATCCAACAGTAATTTACAGCCAAAAGATTAAATGTTAAAATTTCATCGAAATTGACCATTTTTGGAACGTTCGACAGCTCCGCGATCATTGTTTTTCGTCCGAAAATTAATTTTTTGGACTGTACCAAAAATGATTCCAAATGTCAATTGGACCGTGCCTCATGTTGAATAACCACTTTTTAAACCCTCACAGTGACCAAAATTGCCATTTTTACAGAGTTTTGCATACTCAGAAGCTTCAATTTTGACCAATTTCAGGCACAGAAATGACTTTAAACACATTTATTTTAGTTGAAAAAGTAATAATTCACATCCAACAGTAATTTACAGCCAAAAGATTAAATGTTAAAATTTCATCGAAATTGACCATTTTGGGAACGTTCGACAGCTCCGCGGTCATCGTTTTTCGTCCGAAAATTGATTTTTTTGGACTGTACCAAAAATGATTCCAAATGTCAATTGGACCGTGCCTCATGTTGAATAACCACTTTTTAAACCCTCACAGTGACCAAAATTGCCATTTTTACAGAGTTTTGCATACTCAGAAGCTTCAATTTTGACCAATTTCAGGCACAGAAATGACTTTAAACACATTTATTTTAGTTGAAAAAGTAATAATTCACATCCAACAGTAATTTACAGCCAAAAGAATAAATGTTAAAATTTCATCGAAATTGACCATTTTGGGAACTTTCGACAGCTCCGCGGTCATCGTTTTTCATCAGAAAATAGATTTTTTGGACTGTACCAAAAATGATTCTAAATGTCAATTGGATCGTGCCTCATGTTGAATAACCACTTTTTAAACCCTCACAGTGCCCAAAATTGCCATTTTTACAGAGTTTTGCATACTCAGAAGCTTCAATTTTGACCAATTTCAGGCACAGAAATGACTTTAAACACATTTATTTTAGTTGAAAAAGTAATAATTCACATCCAACAGTAATTTACAGCCAAAAGATTAAATGTTAAAATTTCATCGAAATTGACCATTTTGGGAACGTTCGACAGCTCCGCGGTCATCGTTTTTCGTCCGAAAATTAATTTTTTGGACTGTACCAAAAATGATTCCAAATGTCAATTGGACCGTGCCTCATGTTGAATAACCACTTTTTAAACCCTCACAGTGACCAAAATTGCCATTTTTACAGAGTTTTGCATACTCAGAAGCTTCAATTTTGACCAATTTCAGGCACAGAAATGACTTCAAACACATTTATTTTAGTTGAAAAAGTAATAATTCACATCCAACAGTAATTTACAGCCAAAAGATTAAATGTTAAAATTTCATCGAAATTGACCATTTTGGGAACGTTCGACAGCTCCGCGGTCATCGTTTTTCGTCTGAAAATTGATTTTTTGGACTGTACCAAAAATGATTCCAAATGTCAATTGGACCGTGCCTCATGTTGAATAACCACTTTTTAAACCCTCGCAGTGCCCAAAATGGCCATTTTTACAGAGTTTTGCTTACTCAGAAGCTTCAATTTTGACCAATTTCAGGCACAGAAATGACTTTAAACACATTTATTTTAGTTGAAAAAGTTATAATTCACATCCAACAGTAATTTACAGCCAAAAGAATAAATGTTAAAATTTCATCGAAATTGACCATTTTGGGAACTTTCGACAGCTCCGCGGTCATCGTTTTTCGTCCGAAAATTGAATTTTTGGACTGTACCAAAAATGATTCAAAATGTCAATTGGATTGTGCCTCATGTTGAATAACCACTTTTTAAACCCTCACAGTGCCCAAAATGGCCATTTTTACAGAGTTTTGCTTACTCAGAAGCTTCAATTTTGACCAATTACAGGCACAGAAATGACTTTAAACACATTTTTTTAAGTTGAAAAAGTAATAATTCACATCCAACAGTAATATACAGCCAAAAGAATAAATGTTAACATTTCATCGAAATTGACCATTTTGGGAACTTTCGACTGCTCCGCGGTCATCGTTTTTCGTCCGAAAATTAATTTTTTGGACTGTAGCAAAAATGATTCCAAATGTCAATTGGATCGTGCCTCATGTTGAATAACCACTTTTTAAACCCTCGCAGTGCCCAAAATGGCCATTTTTACAGAGTTTTGCTTACTCAGAAGCTTCAATTTTGACCAATTTCAGGCACAGAAATGACTTTAAACACATTTATTTTAGTTGAAAAAGTAATAATTCACATCCAACAGTAATTTACATCCAAAAGATTAAATGTTAAAATTTCATCGAAATTGACCATTTTGGGAACGTTTGACAGCTCCGCGGTCATCGTTTTTCGTCCGAAAATTGATTTTTTGGACTGTACCAAAAATGATTCCAAATGTCAATTGGATCGTGCCTCATGTTAAATAACCATTTTTTAAACCCTCACAGTGACCAAAATTGCCATTTTTACAGAGTTTTGCATACTCAGAAGCTTCAATTTTGACCAATTTCAGGCACAGGAATGACTTTAAACACATTTATTTTAGTTGAGAAAGTAATATTTCACATCTAACAGTAATTTACAGGCAAAAGATTAAATTTTAAAATTTCATCGAAATTGACCATGTTGGGAACGTTCGACAGCTCCGCGGTCATCGTTTTTCGTCCGATAATTGATTTTTTGGACTGTACCAAAAATGATTCCAAATGTCAATTGGACCGTGCCTCATGTTGAATAACCACTTTTTAAACCCTCACAGTGACCAAAATTGCCATTTTTACAGAGTTTTGCATACTCAGAAGCTTCAATTTTGACCAATTTCAGGCACAGAAATGACTTTAAACACTTTTATTTTAGTTGAAAAAGTAATAATTCACATCCAACAGTAATTTACAGCCAAAAGATTAAATGATAAAATTTCATCGAAATTGACCATTTTGCGAACGTTCGACACCTCCGCGGTCATCGTTTTTCGTCAGAAAATTGATTTTTTGGACTGTACCAAAAATGATTAAAAATGTCAATTGGATCATGCCTCATGTTGAATAACCACTTTTTAAACCCTCACAGTGCCCAAAATTGCCATTTTTACAGAGTTTTGCATACTCAGAAGCTTCAATTTTGACCAATTTCAGGCACAGAAATGACTTTAAACACTTTTATTTTAGTTGAAAAAGTAATAATTCACATCCAACAGTAATTTACAGCCAAAAGATTAAATGTTAAAATTTCATCGAAATTGACCATTTTGGGAACGTTCGACAGCTCCGCGGTCATCGTTTTTCGTCCGAAAATTGATTTTTTGGACTGTACCAAAAACGATTCCAAATGTCAATTGGACCGTGCCTCATGTTGAATAACCACTTTTTAAACCCTCACAGTGACCAAAATTGCCATTTTTACAGAGTTTTGCATACTCAGAAGCTTCAATTTTGACCAATTTCAGGCACAGAAATGACTTTAAACACATTTATTTTAGTTGAAAAAGTAATAATTCACATCCAACAGTAATTTACAGCCAAAAGAATAAATGTTAAAATTTCATCGAAATTGACCATTTTGGGAACTTTCGACAGCTCCGCGGTCATCGTTTTTCGTCCGAAAATTAATTTTTTGGACTGTAGCAAAAATGATTCCAAATGTCAATTGGATCGTGCCTCATGTTGAATAACCATTTTTTAAACCCTCGCAGTGCCCAAAATGGCCATTTTTACAGAGTTTTGCTTACTCAGAAGCTTCAATTTTGACCAATTTCAGGCACAGAAATGACTTTAAACACATTTATTTTAGTTGAAAAAGTAATAATTCACATCTAACAGTAATTTACAGCCAAAAGATTAAATGATAAAATTTCATCGAAATTGACCATTTTGGGAACGTTCGACAGCTCCGCGGTCATCGTTTTTCGTCCGAAAATTGATTTTTTGGACTGTACCAAAAATGATTCCAAATGTCAATTGGACCGTGCCTCATGTTGAATAACCACTTTTTAAACCCTCACAGTGACCAAAATTGCCATTTTTACAGAGTTTTGCATACTCAGAAGCTTCAATTTTGACCAATTTCAGACACAGGAATGACTTTAAACACATTTATTTTAGTTGAGAAAGTAATATTTCACATCTAACAGTAATTTTCAGGCAAAAGATTACATTTTATAATTTCATCGAAATTGACCTTTTTGGGAATGTTCGACAGCTCCGCGGTCATCGTTTTTCGTCAGAAAATAGATTTTTTGGACTGTACCAAAAATGATTCTAAATGTCAATTGGATCGTGCCTCATGTTGAATAACCACTTTTTAAACCCTCACAGTGCCCAAAATTACCATTTTTACAGAGTTTTGCATACTCAGAAGCTTCAATTTTGACCAATTTCAGGCACAGAAATGACTTTAAACACATTTATTTTAGTTGAAAAAGTAATAATTCACATCCAACAGTAATTTACAGCCAAAAGATTAAATGTTAAAATTTCATCGAAATTGACCATTTTGGGAACGTTCGACAGCTCCGCGGTCATCGTTTTTTGTCTGAAAATTGATTTTTTGGACTGTACCAAAAATGATTCCAAATGTCAATTGGACCGTGCCTCATGTTGAATAACCACTTTTTAAACCCTTGCAGTGCCCACAATGGCCATTTTTACAGAGTTTTGCTTACTCAGAAGCTTCAATTTTGACCAATTTCAGGCACAGGAATGACTTTAAACACATTTATTTTAGTTGAGAAAGTAATATTTCACATCTAACAGTAATTTACAGGCAAAAGATTAAATTTTAAAATTTCATCGAAATTGACCATTTTGGGAATGTTCGACAGCTCCGCGGTCATCGTTTTTCGTCAGAAAATAGATTTTTTGGACTGTACCAAAAATGAATCTAAATGTCAATTGGATCGTGCCTCATGTTGAATAACCACTTTTTAAACCCTCACAGTGCCCAAAATTGCCATTTTTACAGAGTTTTGCATACTCAGAAGCTTCAATTTTGACCAATTTCAGGCACAGAAATGACTTTAAACACATTTATTTTAGTTGAAAAAGTAATAATTCACATCCAACAGTAATTTACAGCCAAAAGATTAAATGTTAAAATTTCATCGAAATTGACCATTTTGGGAACGTTCGACAGCTCCGCGGTCATCGTTTTTCGTCCGAAAATTAATTTTTTGGACTGTACCAAAAATGATTCCAAATGTCAATTGGACCGTGCCTCATGTTGAATAACCACTTTTTAAACCCTCACAGTGACCAAAATTGCCATTTTTACAGAGTTTTGCATACTCAGAAGCTTCAATTTTGACCAATTTCAGGCACAGAAATGACTTCAAACACATTTATTTTAGTTGAAAAAGTAATAATTCACATCCAACAGTAATTTACAGCCAAAAGATTAAATGTTAAAATTTCATCGAAATTGACCATTTTGGGAACGTTCGACAGCTCCGCGGTCATCGTTTTTCGTCTGAAAATTGATTTTTTGGACTGTACCAAAAATGATTCCAAATGTCAATTGGACCGTGCCTCATGTTGAATAACCACTTTTTAAACCCTCGCAGTGCCCAAAATGGCCATTTTTACAGAGTTTTGCTTACTCAGAAGCTTCAATTTTGACCAATTTCAGGCACAGAAATGACTTTAAACACATTTATTTTAGTTGAAAAAGTTATAATTCACATCCAACAGTAATTTACAGCCAAAAGAATAAATGTTAAAATTTCATCAAAATTGACCATTTTGGGAACTTTCGACAGCTCCGCGGTCATCGTTTTTCGTCCGAAAATTGAATTTTTGGACTGTACCAAAAAGGATTCCAAATGTCAATTGGATCGTGCCTCATGTTGAATAACCACTTTTTAAACCCTCACAGTGCCCAAAATGGCCATTTTTACAGAGTTTTGCATACTCAGAAGCTTCAATTTTGACCAATTTCAGGCACAGGAATGACTTTAAACACATTTATTTTAGTTGAGAAAGTAATATTTCACATCTAACAGTAATTTACAGGCAAAAGATTACATTTTAAAATTTCATCGAAATTGACCATTTTGGGAATGTTCGACAGCTCCGCGGTCATCGTTTTTCGGCAGAAAATAGATTTTTTGGACTGTACCAAAAATGATTCTAAATGTCAATTGGATCGTGCCTCATGTTGAATAACCTCTTTTTAAACCCTCACAGTGCCCAAAATTGCCATTTTTACAGAGTTTTGCATTCTCAGAAGCTTCAATTTTGACCAATTTCAGGCACAGAAATGACTTTAAACACATTTATTTTAGTTGAAAAAGTAATAATTCACATCCAACAGTAATTTACAGCCAAAAGAATAAATGTTAAAATTTCATCGAAATTGACCATTTTGGGAACTTTCGACAGCTCCGCGGTCATCGTTTTTCGTCCGAAAATTAATTTTTTGGACTTTACCAAAAATGATTCCAAATGTCAATTGGACCGTGCCTCATGTTGAATAACCACTTTTTAAACCCTCACAGTGACCAAAATTGCCATTTTTACAGAGTTTTGCATACTCAGAAGCTTCAATTTTGACCAATTTCAGGCACAGGAATGACTTTAAACACATTTATTTTAGTTGAGAAAGTAATATTTCACATCTAACAGTAATTTACAGGCAAAAGATTACATTTTAAAATTTCATCGAAATTGACCATTTTGGGAATGTTCGACAGCTCCGCGGTCATCGTTTTTCGTCAGAAAATAGATTTTTTGGACTGTACCAAAAATGATTCTAAATGTCAATTGGATCGTGCCTCATGTTGAATAACCACTTTTTAAACCCTCACAGTGACCAAAATTGCCATTTTTACAGAGTTTTGCATACTCAGAAGCTTCAATTTTGACCAATTTCAGGCACAGAAATGACTTCAAACACATTTATTTTAGTTGAAAAAGTAATAATTCACATCCAACAGTAATTTACAGGCAAAAGATTAAATGTTAAAATTTCATCGAAATTGACCATTTTGGGAACGTTCGACAGCTCCGCGGTCATCGTTTTTCGTCTGAAAATTGATTTTTTGGACTGTACCAAAAATGATTCCAAATGTCAATTGGACCGTGCCTCATGTTGAATAACCACTTTTTAAACCCTCGCAGTGCCCAAAATGGCCATTTTTACAGAGTTTTGCTTACTCAGAAGCTTCAATTTTGACCAATTTCAGGCACAGAAATGACTTTAAACACATTTATTTTAGTTGAGAAAGTAATATTTCACATCTAACAGTAATTTACAGGCAAAAGATTACATTTTAAAATTTCATCGAAATTGACCATTTTGGGAATGTTCGACAGCTCCGCGGTCATTGTTTTTCGGCAGAAAATAGATTTTTTGGACTGTACCAAAAATGATTCTAAATGTCAATTGGATCGTGCCTCATGTTGAATAACCTCTTTTTAAACCCTCACAGTGCCCAAAATTGCCATTTTTACAGAGTTTTGCATTCTCAGAAGCTTCAATTTTGACCAATTTCAGGCACAGAAATGACTTTAAACACATTTATTTTAGTTGAAAAAGTAATAATTCACATCCAACAGTAATTTACAGCCAAAAGAATAAATGTTAAAATTTCATCGAAATTGACCATTTTGGGAACTTTCGACAGCTCCGCGGTCATCGTTTTTCGTCCGAAAATTAATTTTTTGGACTGTACCAAAAATGATTCCAAATGTCAATTGGACTGTGCCTCATGTTGAATAACCACTTTTTAAACCCTCGCAGTGCCCAAAATGGCCATTTTTACAGAGTTTTGCTTACTCAGAAGCTTCAATTTTGACCAATTTCAGGCACAGAAATGACTTTAAACACATTTATTTTAGTTGAAAAAGTTATAATTCACATCCAACAGTAATTTACAGCCAAAAGAATAAATGTTAAAATTTCATCGAAATTGACCATTTTGGGAACTTTCGACAGCTCCGCGGTCATCGTTTTTCGTCCGAAAATTGAATTTTTGGACTGTACCAAAAATGATTCAAAATGTCAATTGGATCGTGCCTCATGTTGAATAACCACTTTTTAAACCCTCACAGTGCCCAAAATGGCCATTTTTACAGAGTTTTGCTTACTCAGAAGCTTCAATTTTGACCAATTACAGGCACAGAAATGACTTTAAACACATTTTTTTAAGTTGAAAAAGTAATAATTCACATCCAACAGTAATATACAGCCAAAAGAATAAATGTTAACATTTCATCGAAATTGACCATTTTGGGAACTTTCGACTGCTCCGCGGTCATCGTTTTTCGTCCGAAAATTAATTTTTTGGACTGTAGCAAAAATGATTCCAAATGTCAATTGGATCGTGCCTCATGTTGAATAACCACTTTTTAAACCCTCGCAGTGCCCAAAATGGCCATTTTTACAGAGTTTTGCTTACTCAGAAGCTTCAATTTTGACCAATTTCAGGCACAGAAATGACTTTAAACACATTTATTTTAGTTGAAAAAGTAATAATTCACATCCAACAGTAATTTACATCCAAAAGATTAAATGTTAAAATTTCATCGAAATTGACCATTTTGGGAACGTTCGACAGCTCCGCGGTCAACGTTTTTCGTCCGAAAATTGATTTTTTGGACTGTACCAAAAATGATTCCAAATGTCAATTGGATCGTGCCTCATGTTGAATAACCATTTTTTAAACCCTCACAGTGACCAAAATTGCCATTTTTACAGAGTTTTGCATACTCAGAAGCTTCAATTTTGACCAATTTCAGGCACAGGAATGACTTTAAACACATTTATTTTAGTTGAGAAAGTAATATTTCACATCTAACAGTAATTTACAGGCAAAAGATAAAATTTTAAAATTTCATCGAAATTGACCATGTTGGGAACGTTCGACAGCTCCGCGGTCATCGTTTTTCGTCCGATAATTGATTTTTTGGACTGTACCAAAAATGATTCCAAATGTCAATTGGACCGTGCCTCATGTTGAATAACCACTTTTTAAACCCTCACAGTGACCAAAATTGCCATTTTTACAGAGTTTTGCATACTCAGAAGCTTCAATTTTGACCAATTTCAGGCACAGAAATGACTTTAAACACTTTTATTTTAGTTGAAAAAGTAATAATTCACATCCAACAGTAATTTACAGCCAAAAGATTAAATGATAAAATTTCATCGAAATTGACCATTTTGCGAACGTTCGACACCTCCGCGGTCATCGTTTTTCGTCAGAAAATTGATTTTTTGGACTGTACCAAAAATGATTAAAAATGTCAATTGGATCATGCCTCATGTTGAATAACCACTTTTTAAACCCTCACAGTGCCCAAAATTGCCATTTTTACAGAGTTTTGCTTACTTAGAAGCTTCAATTTTGACCAATTTCAGGCACAGAAATGACTTTAAACACATTTATTTTAGTTGAAAAAGTAATAATTCACATCCAACAGTAATTTACAGCCAAAAGATTAAATGTTAAAATTTCATCGAAATTGACCATTTTGGGAACGTTCGACAGCTCCGCGGTCATCGTTTTTCGTCCGAAAATTGATTTTTTGGACTGTACCAAAAATGATTCCAAATGTCAATTGGACCGTGCCTCATGTTGAATAACCACTTTTTAAACCCTCACAGTGACCAAAATTGCCATTTTTACAGAGTTTTGCATACTCAGAAGCTTCAATTTTGACCAATTTCAGGCACAGAAATGACTTTAAACACATTTATTTTAGTTGAAAAAGTAATAATTCACATCCAACAGTAATTTACAGCCAAAAGAATAAATGTTAAAATTTCATCGAAATTGACCATTTTGGGAACTTTCGACAGCTCCGCGGTCATCGTTTTTCGTACGAAAATTAATTTTTTGGACTGTAGCAAAAATGATTCCAAATGTCAATTGGATCGTGCCTCATGTTGAATAACCACTTTTTAAACCCTCGCAGTGCCCAAAATGGCCATTTTTACAGAGTTTTGCTTACTCAGAAGCTTCAATTTTGACCAATTTCAGGCACAGAAATGACTTTAAACACATTTATTTTAGTTGAAAAAGTAATAATTCACATCTAACAGTAATTTACAGCCAAAAGATTAAATGATAAAATTTCATCGAAATTGACCATTTTGGGAACGTTCGACAGCTCCGCGGTCATCGTTTTTCGTCCGAAAATTGATTTTTTGGACTGTACCAAAAATGATTCCAAATGTCAATTGGACCGTGCCTCATGTTGAATAACCACTTTTTAAACCCTCACAGTGACCAAAATTGCCATTTTTACAGAGTTTTGCATACTCAGAAGCTTCAATTTTGACCAATTTCAGACACAGGAATGACTTTAAACACATTTATTTTAGTTGAGAAAGTAATATTTCACATCTAACAGTAATTTTCAGGCAAAAGATTACATTTTATAATTTCATCGAAATTGACCTTTTTGGGAATGTTCGACAGCTCCGCGGTCATCGTTTTTCGTCAGAAAATAGATTTTTTGGACTGTACCAAAAATGATTCTAAATGTCAATTGGATCGTGCCTCATGTTGAATAACCACTTTTTAAACCCTCACAGTGCCCAAAATTACCATTTTTACAGAGTTTTGCATACTCAGAAGCTTCAATTTTGACCAATTTCAGGCACAGAAATGACTTTAAACACATTTATTTTAGTTGAAAAAGTAATAATTCACATCCAACAGTAATTTACAGCCAAAAGATTAAATGTTAAAATTTCATCGAAATTGACCATTTTGGGAACGTTCGACAGCTCCGCTGTCATCGTTTTTCGTCCGAAAATTGATTTTTTGGACTGTACCAAAAATGATTCCAAATGTCAATTGGACCGTGCCTCATGTTGAATAACCACTTTTTAAACCCTCACAGTGACCAAAATTGCCATTTTTACAGAGTTTTGCATACTCAGATGCTTCAATTTTGACCAATTTCAGACACAGGAATGACTTTAAACACATTTATTTTAGTTGAGAAAGTAATATTTCACATCTAACAGTAATTTTCAGGCAAAAGATTACATTTTATAATTTCATCGAAATTGACCTTTTTGGGAATGTTCGACAGCTCCGCGGTCATCGTTTTTCGTCAGAAAATAGATTTTTTGGACTGTACCAAAAATGATTCTAAATGTCAATTGGATCGTGCCTCATGTTGAATAACCACTTTTTAAACCCTCACAGTGCCCAAAATTACCATTTTTACAGAGTTTTGCATTCTCAGAAGCTTCAATTTTGACCAATTTCAGGCACAGAAATGACTTTAAACACATTTATTTTAGTTGAAAAAGTAATAATTCACATCCAACAGTAATTTACAGCCAAAAGAATAAATGTTAAAATTTCATCGAAATTGACCATTTTGGGAACTTTCGACAGCTCCGCGGTCATCGTTTTTCGTCCGAAAATTAATTTTTTGGACTTTACCAAAAATGATTCCAAATGTCAATTGGACCGTGCCTCATGTTGAATAACCACTTTTTAAACCCTCACAGTGACCAAAATTGCCATTTTTACAGAGTTTTGCATACTCAGAAGCTTCAATTTTGACCAATTTCAGGCACAGGAATGACTTTAAACACATTTATTTTAGTTGAGAAAGTAATATTTCACATCTAACAGTAATTTACAGGCAAAAGATTACATTTTAAAATTTCATCGAAATTGACCATTTTGGGAATGTTCGACAGCTCCGCGGTCATCGTTTTTCGTCAGAAAATAGATTTTTTGGACTGTACCAAAAATGATTCTAAATGTCAATTGGATCGTGCCTCATGTTGAATAACCACTTTTTAAACCCTCACAGTGACCAAAATTGCCATTTTTACAGAGTTTTGCATACTCAGAAGCTTCAATTTTGACCAATTTCAGGCACAGAAATGACTTCAAACACATTTATTTTAGTTGAAAAAGTAATAATTCACATCCAACAGTAATTTACAGCCAAAAGATTAAATGTTAAAATTTCATCGAAATTGACCATTTTGGGAACGTTCGACAGCTCCGCGGTCATCGTTTTTCGTCTGAAAATTGATTTTTTGGACTGTACCAAAAATGATTCCAAATGTCAATTGGACCGTGCCTCATGTTGAATAACCACTTTTTAAACCCTCGCAGTGCCCAAAATGGCCATTTTTACAGAGTTTTGCTTACTCAGAAGCTTCAATTTTGACCAATTTCAGGCACAGAAATGACTTTAAACACATTTATTTTAGTTGAGAAAGTAATATTTCACATCTAACAGTAATTTACAGGCAAAAGATTACATTTTAAAATTTCATCGAAATTGACCATTTTGGGAATGTTCGACAGCTCCGCGGTCATTGTTTTTCGGCAGAAAATAGATTTTTTGGACTGTACCAAAAATGATTCTAAATGTCAATTGGATCGTGCCTCATGTTGAATAACCTCTTTTTAAACCCTCACAGTGCCCAAAATTGCCATTTTTACAGAGTTTTGCATTCTCAGAAGCTTCAATTTGACCAATTTCAGGCACAGAAATGACTTTAAACACATTTATTTTAGTTGAAAAAGTAATAATTCACATCCAACAGTAATTTACAGCCAAAAGAATAAATGTTAAAATTTCATCGAAATTGACCATTTTGGGAACTTTCGACAGCTCCGCGGTCATCGTTTTTCGTCCGAAAATTAATTTTTTGGACTGTACCAAAAATGATTCCAAATGTCAATTGGACTGTGCCTCATGTTGAATAACCACTTTTTAAACCCTCGCAGTGCCCAAAATGGCCATTTTTACAGAGTTTTGCTTACTCAGAAGCTTCAATTTTGACCAATTTCAGGCACAGAAATGACTTTAAACACATTTATTTTAGTTGAAAAAGTTATAATTCACATCCAACAGTAATTTACAGCCAAAAGAATAAATGTTAAAATTTCATCGAAATTGACCATTTTGGGAACTTTCGACAGCTCCGCGGTCATCGTTTTTCGTCCGAAAATTGAATTTTTGGACTGTACCAAAAATGATTCAAAATGTCAATTGGATCGTGCCTCATGTTGAATAACCACTTTTTAAACCCTCACAGTGCCCAAAATGGCCATTTTTACAGAGTTTTGCTTACTCAGAAGCTTCAATTTTGACCAATTACAGGCACAGAAATGACTTTAAACACATTTTTTTAAGTTGAAAAAGTAATAATTCACATCCAACAGTAATATACAGCCAAAAGAATAAATGTTAACATTTCATCGAAATTGACCATTTTGGGAACTTTCGACTGCTCCGCGGTCATCGTTTTTCGTCCGAAAATTAATTTTTTGGACTGTAGCAAAAATGATTCCAAATGTCAATTGGATCGTGCCTCATGTTGAATAACCACTTTTTAAACCCTCGCAGTGCCCAAAATGGCCATTTTTACAGAGTTTTGCTTACTCAGAAGCTTCAATTTTGACCAATTTCAGGCACAGAAATGACTTTAAACACATTTATTTTAGTTGAAAAAGTAATAATTCACATCCAACAGTAATTTACATCCAAAAGATTAAATGTTAAAATTTCATCGAAATTGACCATTTTGGGAACGTTCGACAGCTCCGCGGTCAACGTTTTTCGTCCGAAAATTGATTTTTTGGACTGTACCAAAAATGATTCCAAATGTCAATTGGATCGTGCCTCATGTTGAATAACCATTTTTTAAACCCTCACAGTGACCAAAATTGCCATTTTTACAGAGTTTTGCATACTCAGAAGCTTCAATTTTGACCAATTTCAGGCACAGGAATGACTTTAAACACATTTATTTTAGTTGAGAAAGTAATATTTCACATCTAACAGTAATTTACAGGCAAAAGATAAAATTTTAAAATTTCATCGAAATTGACCATGTTGGGAACGTTCGACAGCTCCGCGGTCATCGTTTTTCGTCCGATAATTGATTTTTTGGACTGTACCAAAAATGATTCCAAATGTCAATTGGACCGTGCCTCATGTTGAATAACCACTTTTTAAACCCTCACAGTGACCAAAATTGCCATTTTTACAGAGTTTTGCATACTCAGAAGCTTCAATTTTGACCAATTTCAGGCACAGAAATGACTTTAAACACTTTTATTTTAGTTGAAAAAGTAATAATTCACATCCAACAGTAATTTACAGCCAAAAGATTAAATGATAAAATTTCATCGAAATTGACCATTTTGCGAACGTTCGACACCTCCGCGGTCATCGTTTTTCGTCAGAAAATTGATTTTTTGGACTGTACCAAAAATGATTAAAAATGTCAATTGGATCATGCCTCATGTTGAATAACCACTTTTTAAACCCTCACAGTGCCCAAAATTGCCATTTTTACAGAGTTTTGCTTACTTAGAAGCTTCAATTTTGACCAATTTCAGGCACAGAAATGACTTTAAACACATTTATTTTAGTTGAAAAAGTAATAATTCACATCCAACAGTAATTTACAGCCAAAAGATTAAATGTTAAAATTTCATCGAAATTGACCATTTTGGGAACGTTCGACAGCTCCGCGGTCATCGTTTTTCGTCCGAAAATTGATTTTTTGGACTGTACCAAAAATGATTCCAAATGTCAATTGGACCGTGCCTCATGTTGAATAACCACTTTTTAAACCCTCACAGTGACCAAAATTGCCATTTTTACAGAGTTTTGCATACTCAGAAGCTTCAATTTTGACCAATTTCAGGCACAGAAATGACTTTAAACACATTTATTTTAGTTGAAAAAGTAATAATTCACATCCAACAGTAATTTACAGCCAAAAGAATAAATGTTAAAATTTCATCGAAATTGACCATTTTGGGAACTTTCGACAGCTCCGCGGTCATCGTTTTTCGTCCGAAAATTAATTTTTTGGACTGTAGCAAAAATGATTCCAAATGTCAATTGGATCGTGCCTCATGTTGAATAACCACTTTTTAAACCCTCGCAGTGCCCAAAATGGCCATTTTTACAGAGTTTTGCTTACTCAGAAGCTTCAATTTTGACCAATTTCAGGCACAGAAATGACTTTAAACACATTTATTTTAGTTGAAAAAGTAATAATTCACATCTAACAGTAATTTACAGCCAAAAGATTAAATGATAAAATTTCATCGAAATTGACTATTTTGGGAACGTTCGACAGCTCCGCGGTCATCGTTTTTCGTCCGAAAATTGATTTTTTGGACTGTACCAAAAATGATTCCAAATGTCAATTGGACCGTGCCTCATGTTGAATAACCACTTTTTAAACCCTCACAGTGACCAAAATTGCCATTTTTACAGAGTTTTGCATACTCAGAAGCTTCAATTTTGACCAATTTCAGACACAGGAATGACTTTAAACACATTTATTTTAGTTGAGAAAGTAATATTTCACATCTAACAGTAATTTTCAGGCAAAAGATTACATTTTATAATTTCATCGAAATTGACCTTTTTGGGAATGTTCGACAGCTCCGCGGTCATCGTTTTTCGTCAGAAAATAGATTTTTTGGACTGTACCAAAAATGATTCTAAATGTCAATTGGATCGTGCCTCATGTTGAATAACCACTTTTTAAACCCTCACAGTGCCCAAAATTACCATTTTTACAGAGTTTTGCATACTCAGAAGCTTCAATTTTGACCAATTTCAGGCACAGAAATGACTTTAAACACATTTATTTTAGTTGAAAAAGTAATAATTCACATCCAACAGTAATTTACAGCCAAAAGATTAAATGTTAAAATTTCATCGAAATTGACCATTTTGGGAACGTTCGACAGCTCCGCGGTCATCGTTTTTCGTCCGAAAATTGATTTTTTGGACTGTACCAAAAATGATTCCAAATGTCAATTGGACCGTGCCTCATGTTGAATAACCACTTTTTAAACCCTCACAGTGACCAAAATTGCCATTTTTACAGAGTTTTGCATACTCAGATGCTTCAATTTTGACCAATTTCAGACACAGGAATGACTTTAAACACATTTATTTTAGTTGAGAAAGTAATATTTCACATCTAACAGTAATTTTCAGGCAAAAGATTACATTTTATAATTTCATCGAAATTGACCTTTTTGGGAATGTTCGACAGCTCCGCGGTCATCGTTTTTCGTCAGAAAATAGATTTTTTGGACTGTACCAAAAATGATTCTAAATGTCAATTGGATCGTGCCTCATGTTGAATAACCACTTTTTAAACCCTCACAGTGCCCAAAATTACCATTTTTACAGAGTTTTGCATACTCAGAAGCTTCAATTTTGACCAATTTCAGGCACAGAAATGACTTTAAACACATTTATTTTAGTTGAAAAAGTAATAATTCACATCCAACAGTAATTTACAGCCAAAAGATTAAATGTTAAAATTTCATCGAAATTGACCATTTTGGGAACGTTCGACAGCTCCGCGGTCATCGTTTTTCGTCCGAAAATTGATTTTTTGGACTGTTCCAAAAATGATTCCAAATGTCAATTGGACCGTGCCTCATGTTGAATAACCACTTTTTAAACCCTCACAGTGACCAAAATTGCCATTTTTACAGAGTTTTGCATACTCAGATGCTTCAATTTTGACCAATTTCAGGCACAGAAATGACTTTAAACACTTTTATTTTAGTTGAAAAAGTAATAATTCACATCCAACAGTAATTTACAGCCAAAAGATTAAATGATAAAATTTCATCGAAATTGACCATTTTGCGAACGTTCGACAGCTCCGCGGTCATCGTTTTTCGTCAGAAAATTGATTTTTTGGACTGTACCAAAAATGATTCAAAATGTCAATTGGATCATGCCTCATGTTGAATAACCACTTTTTAAACCCTCACAGTGCCCAAAATTGCCATTTTTACAGAGTTTTGCTTACTTAGAAGCTTCAATTTTGACCAATTTCAGGCACAGAAATGACTTTAAACACATTTATTTTAGTTGAAAAAGTAATAATTCACATCCAACAGTAATTTACAGCCAAAAGATTAAATGTTAAAATTTCATCGAAATTGACCATTTTGGGAACGTTCGACAGCTCCGCGGTCATCGTTTTTTGTCTGAAAATTGATTTTTTGGACTGTACCAAAAATGATTCCAAATGTCAATTGGACCGTGCCTCATGTTGAATAACCACTTTTTAAACCCTTGCAGTGCCCACAATGGCCATTTTTACAGAGTTTTGCTTACTCAGAAGCTTCAATTTTGACCAATTTCAGGCACAGGAATGACTTTAAACACATTTATTTTAGTTGAGAAAGTAATATTTCACATCTAACAGTAATTTACAGGCAAAAGATTAAATTTTAAAATTTCATCGAAATTGACCATTTTGGGAATGTTCGACAGCTCCGCGGTCATCGTTTTTCGTCAGAAAATAGATTTTTTGGACTGTACCAAAAATGATTCCAAATGTCAATTGGACCGTGCCTCATATTGAATAACCACTTTTTAAACCCTCACAGTGACCAAAATTGCCATTTTTACAGAGTTTTGCATACTCAGAAGCTTCAATTTTGACCAATTTCAGGCACAGAAATGACTTCAAACACATTTATTTTAGTTGAAAAAGTAATAATTCACATCCAACAGTAATTTACAGCCAAAAGATTAAATGTTAAAATTTCATCGAAATTGACCATTTTGGGAACGTTCGACAGCTCCGCGGTCATCGTTTTTCGTCTGAAAATTGATTTTTTGGACTGTACCAAAAATGATTCCAAATGTCAATTGGACCGTGCCTCATGTTGAATAACCACTTTTTAAACCCTCGCAGTGCCCAAAATGGCCATTTTTACAGAGTTTTGCTTACTCAGAAGCTTCAATTTTGACCAATTTCAGGCACAGAAATGACTTTAAACACATTTATTTTAGTTGAAAAAGTTATAATTCACATCCAACAGTAATTTACAGCCAAAAGAATAAATGTTAAAATTTCATCGAAATTGACCATTTTGGGAACTTTCGACAGCTCCGCGGTCATCGTTTTTCGTCCGAAAATTGAATTTTTGGACTGTACCAAAAAGGATTCCAAATGTCAATTGGATCGTGCCTCATGTTGAATAACCACTTTTTAAACCCTCACAGTGCCCAAAATGGCCATTTTTACAGAGTTTTGCATACTCAGAAGCTTCAATTTTGACCAATTTCAGGCACAGGAATGACTTTAAAAATTTTTTATTTTAGTTGAGAAAGTAATATTTCACATCTAACAGTAATTTACAGGCAAAAGATTACATTTTAAAATTTCATCGAAATTGACCATTTTGGGAATGTTCGACAGCTCCGCGGTCATCGTTTTTCGGCAGAAAATAGATTTTTTGGACTGTACCAAAAATGATTCTAAATGTCAATTGGATCGTGCCTCATGTTGAATAACCACTTTTTAAACCCTCACAGTGCCCAAAATGGCCATTTTTACAGAGTTTTGCATACTCAGAAGCTTCAATTTTGACCAATTTCAGGCACAGGAATGACTTTAAAAAAAATTTATTTTAGTTGAGAAAGTAATATTTCACATCTAACAGTAATTTACAGGCAAAAGATTACATTTTAAAATTTCATCGAAATTGACCATTTTGGGAATGTTCGACAGCTCCGCGGTCATCGTTTTTCGTCCGAAAATTGAATTTTTGGACTGTACCAAAAAGGATTCCAAATGTCAATTGGATCGTGCCTCATGTTGAATAACCACTTTTTAAACCCTCACAGTGCCCAAAATGGCCATTTTTACAGAGTTTTGCTTACTCAGAAGCTTCAATTTTGACCAATTACAGGCACAGAAATGACTTTAAACACATTTTTTTAAGTTGAAAAAGTAATATTTCACATCCAACAGTAATATACAGCCAAAAGAATAAATGTTAACATTTCATCGAAATTGACCATTTTGGGAACTTTCGACAGCTCCGCGGTCATCGTTTTTCGTTCGAAAATTGATTTTTTGGACTGTACCAAAAATGATTCCAAATGTCAATTGGATCGTGCCTCATGTTGAATAACCATTTTTTAAACCCTCACAGTGACTAAAATTGCCATTTTTACAGAGTTTTGCATACTCAGAAGCTTCAATTTTGACCAATTTCAGGCACAGGAATGACTTTAAACACATTTATTTTAGTTGAGAAAGTAATATTTCACATCTAACAGTAATTTACAGGCAAAAGATTACATTTTAAAATGTCATCGAAATTGACCATTTTGGGAATGTTCGACAGCTCCGCGGTCATCGTTTTTCGTCAGAAAATAGATTTTTTGGACTGTACCAAAAATGATTCTAAATGTCAATTGGATCGTGCCTCATGTTGAATAACCACTTTTTAAACCCTCACAGTGCCCAAAATTACCATTTTTACAGAGTTTTGCATACTCAGAAGCTTCAATTTTGACCAATTTCAGGCACAGAAATGACTTTAAACACATTTATTTTAGTTGAAAAAGTAATAATTCACATCCAACAGTAATTTACAGCCAAAAGAATAAATGTTAAAATTTCATCGAAATTGACCATTTTGGGAACGTTCGACAGCTCCGTGGTCATCGTTTTTCGTCCGAAAATTAATTTTTTGGACTGTACCAAAAATGATTCCAAATGTCAATTGGACCGTGCCTCATGTTGAATAACCACTTTTTAAACCCTCACAGTGACCAAAATTGCCATTTTTACAGAGTTTTGCATACTCAGAAGCTTCAATTTTGACCAATTTCAGGCACAGAAATGACTTTAAACACATTTATTTTAGTTGAAAAAGTAATAATTCACATCCAACAGTAATTTACAGCCAAAAGATTAAATGTTAAAATTTCATCGAAATTGACCATTTTGGGAACGTTCGACAGCTCCGCGGTCATCGTTTTTCGTCCGAAAATTGATTTTTTGGACTGTACCAAAAATGATTCCAAATGTCAATTGGACCGTGCCTCATTTTGAATAACCACTTTTTAAACCCTCACATTGACCAAAATTGCCATTTTTACAGAGTTTTGCATACTCAGAAGCTTCAATTTTGACCAATTTCAGGCACAGAAATGACTTTAAACACTTTTATTTTAGTTGAAAAAGTAATAATTCACATCCAACAGTAATTTACAGCCAAAAGATTAAATGATAACATTTCATCGAAATTGACCATTTTGGGAACTTTGGACAGCTCCGCGGTCATCGTTTTTCGTCCGAAAATTGAATTTTTGGACTGTACCAAAAATGATTCAAAATGTCAATTGGATCGTGCCTCATGTTGAATAACCACTTTTTAAACCCTCACAGTGCCCAAAATGGCCATTTTTACAGAGTTTTGCTTACTCAGAAGCTTCAATTTTGACCAATTACAGGCACAGAAATGACTTTAAACACATTTTTTTAAGTTGAAAAAGTAATAATTCACATCCAACAGTAATATACAGCCAAAAGAATAAATGTTAACATTTCATCGAAATTGACCATTTTGGGAACTTTCGACTGCTCCGCGTCATCGTTTTTCGTCCGAAAATTAATTTTTTGGACTGTAGCAAAAATGATTCCAAATGTCAATTGGATCGTGCCTCATGTTGAATAACCACTTTTTAAACCCTCGCAGTGCCCAAAATGGCCATTTTTACAGAGTTTTGCTTACTCAGAAGCTTCAATTTTGACCAATTTCAGGCACAGAAATGACTTTAAACACATTTATTTTAGTTGAAAAAGTAATAATTCACATCCAACAGTAATTTACAGCCAAAAGATTAAATGTTAAAATTTCATCGAAATTGACCATTTTGGGAACGTTCGACAGCTCCGCGGTCATCGTTTTTCGTCCGAAAATTGATTTTTTGGACTGTACCAAAAATGATTCCAAATGTCAATTGGACCGTGCCTCATGTTGAATAACCACTTTTTAAACCCTCACAGTGACCAAAATTGCCATTTTTACAGAGTTTTGCATACTCAGAAGCTTCAATTTTGACCAATTTCAGGCACAGAAATGACTTTAAACACTTTTATTTTAGTTGAAAAAGTAATAATTCACATCCAACAGTAATTTACAGCCAAAAGATTAAATGTTAAAATTTCATCGAAATTGACCATTTTGGGAACGTTCGACAGCTCCGCGGTCATCGTTTTTCGTCCGAAAATTAATTTTTTGGACTGTACCAAAAATGATTCCAAATGTCAATTGGACCGTGCCTCATGTTGAATAACCACTTTTTAAACCCTCACAGTGACCAAAATTGCCATTTTTACAGAGTTTTGCTTACTCAGAAGCTTCAATTTTGACCAATTTCAGGCACAGAAATGACTTTAAACACATTTATTTTAGTTGAAAAAGTTATAATTCACATCCAACAGTAATTTACAGCCAAAAGAATAAATGTTAAAATTTCATCAAAATTGACCATTTTGGGAACTTTCGACAGCTCCGCGGTCATCGTTTTTCGTCCGAAAATTGAATTTTTGGACTGTACCAAAAAGGATTCCAAATGTCAATTGGATCGTGCCTCATGTTGAATAACCACTTTTTAAACCCTCACAGTGCCCAAAATGGCCATTTTTACAGAGTTTTGCATACTCAGAAGCTTCAATTTTGACCAATTTCAGGCACAGGAATGACTTTAAACACATTTATTTTAGTTGAGAAAGTAATATTTCACATCTAACAGTAATTTACAGGCAAAAGATTACATTTTAAAATTTCATCGAAATTGACCATTTTGGGAATGTTCGACAGCTCCGCGGTCATCGTTTTTCAGCAGAAAATAGATTTTTTGGACTGTACCAAAAATGATTCTAAATGTCAATTGGATCGTGCCTCATGTTGAATAACCTCTTTTTAAACCCTCACAGTGCCCAAAATTGCCATTTTTACAGAGTTTTGCATTCTCAGAAGCTTCAATTTTGACCAATTTCAGGCACAGAAATGACTTTAAACACATTTATTTTAGTTGAAAAAGTAATAATTCACATCCAACAGTAATTTACAGCCAAAAGAATAAATGTTAAAATTTCATCGAAATTGACCATTTTGGGAACTTTCGACAGCTCCGCGGTCATCGTTTTTCGTCCGAAAATTAATTTTTTGGACTGTACCAAAAATGATTCCAAATGTCAATTGGACCGTGCCTCATGTTGAATAACCACTTTTTAAACCCTCACAGTGACCAAAATTGCCATTTTTACAGAGTTTTGCATACTCAGAAGCTTCAATTTTGACCAATTTCAGGCACAGGAATGACTTTAAACACATTTATTTTAGTTGAGAAAGTAATATTTCACATCTAACAGTAATTTACAGGCAAAAGATTACATTTTAAAATTTCATCGAAATTGACCATTTTGGGAATGTTCGACAGCTCCGCGGTCATCGTTTTTCGTCAGAAAATAGATTTTTTGGACTGTACCAAAAATGATTCTAAATGTCAATTGGATCGTGCCTCATGTTGAATAACCACTTTTTAAACCCTCACAGTGACCAAAATTGCCATTTTTACAGAGTTTTGCATACTCAGAAGCTTCAATTTTGACCAATTTCAGGCACAGAAATGACTTCAAACACATTTATTTTAGTTGAAAAAGTAATAATTCACATCCAACAGTAATTTACAGCCAAAAGATTAAATGTTAAAATTTCATCGAAATTGACCATTTTGGGAACGTTCGACAGCTCCGCGGTCATCGTTTTTCGTCTGAAAATTGATTTTTTGGACTGTACCAAAAATGATTCCAAATGTCAATTGGACCGTGCCTCATGTTGAATAACCACTTTTTAAACCCTCGCAGTGCCCAAAATGGCCATTTTTACAGAGTTTTGCTTACTCAGAAGCTTCAATTTTGACCAATTTCAGGCACAGAAATGACTTTAAACACATTTATTTTAGTTGAGAAAGTAATATTTCACATCTAACAGTAATTTACAGGCAAAAGATTACATTTTAAAATTTCATCGAAATTGACCATTTTGGGAATGTTCGACAGCCCCGCGGTCATTGTTTTTCGGCAGAAAATAGATTTTTTGGACTGTACCAAAAATGATTCTAAATGTCAATTGGATCGTGCCTCATGTTGAATAACCTCTTTTTAAACCCTCACAGTGCCCAAAATTGCCATTTTTACAGAGTTTTGCATTCTCAGAAGCTTCAATTTTGACCAATTTCAGGCACAGAAATGACTTTAAACACATTTATTTTAGTTGAAAAAGTAATAATTCACATCCAACAGTAATTTACAGCCAAAAGAATAAATGTTAAAATTTCATCGAAATTGACCATTTTGGGAACTTTCGACATCGTTTTTCGTCCGAAAATTAATTTTTTGGACTGTACCAAAAATGATTCCAAATGTCAATTGGACTGTGCCTCATGTTGAATAACCACTTTTTAAACCCTCGCAGTGCCCAAAATGGCCATTTTTACAGAGTTTTGCTTACTCAGAAGCTTCAATTTTGACCAATTTCAGGCACAGAAATGACTTTAAACACATTTATTTTAGTTGAAAAAGTTATAATTCACATCCAACAGTAATTTACAGCCAAAAGAATAAATGTTAAAATTTCATCGAAATTGACCATTTTGGGAACTTTCGACAGCTCCGCGGTCATCGTTTTTCGTCCGAAAATTGAATTTTTGGACTGTACCAAAAATGATTCAAAATGTCAATTGGATCGTGCCTCATGTTGAATAACCACTTTTTAAACCCTCACAGTGCCCAAAATGGCCATTTTTACAGAGTTTTGCTTACTCAGAAGCTTCAATTTTGACCAATTACAGGCACAGAAATGACTTTAAACACATTTTTTTAAGTTGAAAAAGTAATAATTCACATCCAACAGTAATATACAGCCAAAAGAATAAATGTTAACATTTCATCGAAATTGACCATTTTGGGAACTTTCGACTGCTCCGCGGTCATCGTTTTTCGTCCGAAAATTAATTTTTTGGACTGTAGCAAAAATGATTCCAAATGTCAATTGGATCGTGCCTCATGTTGAATAACCACTTTTTAAACCCTCGCAGTGCCCAAAATGGCCATTTTTACAGAGTTTTGCTTACTCAGAAGCTTCAATTTTGACCAATTTCAGGCACAGAAATGACTTCAAACACATTTATTTTAGTTGAAAAAGTAATAATTCACATCCAACAGTAATTTACATCCAAAAGATTAAATGTTAAAATTTCATCGAAATTGACCATTTTGGGAACGTTCGACAGCTCCGCGGTCAACGTTTTTCGTCCGAAAATTGATTTTTTGGACTGTACCAAAAATGATTCCAAATGTCAATTGGATCGTGCCTCATGTTGAATAACCATTTTTTAAACCCTCACAGTGCCCAAAATTGCCATTTTTACAGAGTTTTGCATACTCAGAAGCTTCAATTTTGACCAATTTCAGGCACAGGAATGACTTTAAACACATTTATTTTAGTTGAGAAAGTAATATTTCACATCTAACAGTAATTTACAGGCAAAAGATAAAATTTTAAAATTTCATCGAAATTGACCATGTTGGGAACGTTCGACAGCTCCGCGGTCATCGTTTTTCGTCCGATAATTGATTTTTTGGACTGTACCAAAAATGATTCCAAATGTCAATTGGACCGTGCCTCATGTTGAATAACCACTTTTTAAACCCTCACAGTGACCAAAATTGCCATTTTTACAGAGTTTTGCATACTCAGAAGCTTCAATTTTGACCAATTTCAGGCACAGAAATGACTTTAAACACTTTTATTTTAGTTGAAAAAGTAATAATTCACATCCAACAGTAATTTACAGCCAAAAGATTAAATGATAAAATTTCATCGAAATTGACCATTTTGCGAACGTTCGACACCTCCGCGGTCATCGTTTTTCGTCAGAAAATTGATTTTTTGGACTGTACCAAAAATGATTAAAAATGTCAATTGGATCATGCCTCATGTTGAATAACCACTTTTTAAACCCTCACAGTGCCCAAAATTGCCATTTTTACAGAGTTTTGCTTACTTAGAAGCTTCAATTTTGACCAATTTCAGGCACAGAAATGACTTTAAACACATTTATTTTAGTTGAAAAAGTAATAATTCACATCCAACAGTAATTTACAGCCAAAAGATTAAATGTTAAAATTTCATCGAAATTGACCATTTTGGGAACGTTCGACAGCTCCGCGGTCATCGTTTTTCGTCCGAAAATTGATTTTTTGGACTGTACCAAAAATGATTCCAAATGTCAATTGGACCGTGCCTCATGTTGAATAACCACTTTTTAAACCCTCACAGTGACCAAAATTGCCATTTTTACAGAGTTTTGCATACTCAGAAGCTTCAATTTTGACCAATTTCAGGCACAGAAATGACTTTAAACACATTTATTTTAGTTGAAAAAGTAATAATTCACATCCAACAGTAATTTACAGCCAAAAGAATAAATGTTAAAATTTCATCGAAATTGACCATTTTGGGAACTTTCGACAGCTCCGCGGTCATCGTTTTTCGTCCGAAAATTAATTTTTTGGACTGTAGCAAAAATGATTCCAAATGTCAATTGGATCGTGCCTCATGTTGAATAACCACTTTTTAAACCCTCGCAGTGCCCAAAATGGCCATTTTTACAGAGTTTTGCTTACTCAGAAGCTTCAATTTTGACCAATTTCAGGCACAGAAATGACTTTAAACACATTTATTTTAGTTGAAAAAGTAATAATTCACATCTAACAGTAATTTACAGCCAAAAGATTAAATGATAAAATTTCATCGAAATTGACCATTTTGGGAACGTTCGACAGCTCCGCGGTCATCGTTTTTCGTCCGAAAATTGATTTTTTGGACTGTACCAAAAATGATTCCAAATGTCAATTGGACCGTGCCTCATGTTGAATAACCACTTTTTAAACCCTCACAGTGACCAAAATTGCCATTTTTACAGAGTTTTGCATACTCAGAAGCTTCAATTTTGACCAATTTCAGACACAGGAATGACTTTAAACACATTTATTTTAGTTGAGAAAGTAATATTTCACATCTAACAGTAATTTTCAGGCAAAAGATTACATTTTATAATTTCATCGAAATTGACCTTTTTGGGAATGTTCGACAGCTCCGCGGTCATCGTTTTTCGTCAGAAAATAGATTTTTTGGACTGTACCAAAAATGATTCTAAATGTCAATTGGATCGTGCCTCATGTTGAATAACCACTTTTTAAACCCTCACAGTGCCCAAAATTACCATTTTTACAGAGTTTTGCATACTCAGAAGCTTCAATTTTGACCAATTTCAGGCACAGAAATGACTTTAAACACATTTATTTTAGTTGAAAAAGTAATAATTCACATCCAACAGTAATTTACAGCCAAAAGATTAAATGTTAAAATTTCATCGAAATTGACCATTTTGGGAACGTTCGACAGCTCCGCGGTCATCGTTTTTCGTCCGAAAATTGATTTTTTGGACTGTACCAAAAATGATTCCAAATGTCAATTGGACCGTGCCTCATGTTGAATAACCACTTTTTAAACCCTCACAGTGACCAAAATTGCCATTTTTACAGAGTTTTGCATACTCAGATGCTTCAATTTTGACCAATTTCAGACACAGGAATGACTTTAAACACATTTATTTTAGTTGAGAAAGTAATATTTCACATCTAACAGTAATTTTCAGGCAAAAGATTACATTTTATAATTTCATCGAAATTGACCTTTTTGGGAATGTTCGACAGCTCCGCGGTCATCGTTTTTCGTCAGAAAATAGATTTTTTGGACTGTACCAAAAATGATTCTAAATGTCAATTGGATCGTGCCTCATGTTGAATAACCACTTTTTAAACCCTCACAGTGCCCAAAATTACCATTTTTACAGAGTTTTGCATACTCAGAAGCTTCAATTTTGACCAATTTCAGGCACAGAAATGACTTTAAACACATTTATTTTAGTTGAAAAAGTAATAATTCACATCCAACAGTAATTTACAGCCAAAAGATTAAATGTTAAAATTTCATCGAAATTGACCATTTTGGGAACGTTCGACAGCTCCGCGGTCATCGTTTTTCGTCCGAAAATTGATTTTTTGGACTGTACCAAAAATTATTCCAAATGTCAATTGGACCGTGCCTCATGTTGAATAACCACTTTTTAAACCCTCACAGTGACCAAAATTGCCATTTTTACAGAGTTTTGCATACTCAGATGCTTCAATTTTGACCAATTTCAGGCACAGAAATGACTTTAAACACTTTTATTTTAGTTGAAAAAGTAATAATTCACATCCAACAGTAATTTACAGCCAAAAGATTAAATGATAAAATTTCATCGAAATTGACCATTTTGCGAACGTTCGACAGCTCCGCGGTCATCGTTTTTCGTCAGAAAATTGATTTTTTGGACTGTACCAAAAATGATTCAAAATGTCAATTGGATCATGCCTCATGTTGAATAACCACTTTTTAAACCCTCACAGTGCCCAAAATTGCCATTTTTACAGAGTTTTGCTTACTTAGAAGCTTCAATTTTGACCAATTTCAGGCACAGAAATGACTTTAAACACATTTATTTTAGTTGAAAAAGTAATAATTCACATCCAACAGTAATTTACAGCCAAAAGATTAAATGTTAAAATTTCATCGAAATTGACCATTTTGGGAACGTTCGACAGCTCCGCGGTCATCGTTTTTTGTCTGAAAATTGATTTTTTGGACTGTACCAAAAATGATTCCAAATGTCAATTGGACCGTGCCTCATGTTGAATAACCACTTTTTAAACCCTTGCAGTGCCCACAATGGCCATTTTTACAGAGTTTTGCTTACTCAGAAGCTTCAATTTTGACCAATTTCAGGCACAGGAATGACTTTAAACACATTTATTTTAGTTGAGAAAGTAATATTTCACATCTAACAGTAATTTACAGGCAAAAGATTACATTTTAAAATTTCATCGAAATTGACCATTTTGGGAATGTTCGACAGCTCCGCGGTCATCGTTTTTCGTCAGAAAATAGATTTTTTGGACTGTAGCAAAAATGATTCTAAATGTCAATTGGATCGTGCCTCATGTTGAATAACCACTTTTTAAACCCTCACAGTGCCCAAAATTACCATTTTTACAGAGTTTTGCATACTCAGAAGCTTCAATTTTGACCAATTTCAGGCACAGAAATGACTTTAAACAAATTTCTTTTAGTTGAAAAAGTAATAATTCACATCCAACAGTAATTTACAGCCAAAAGATTAAATGTTAAAATTTCATCGAAATTGACCATTTTGGGAACGTTCGACAGCTCCGCGGTCATCGTTTTTCGTCCGAAAATTAATTTTTTGGACTGTACCAAAAATGATTCCAAATGTCAATTGGACCGTGCTTCATGTTGAATAACCACTTTTTAAACCCTCACAGTGACCAAAATTGCCATTTTTACAGAGTTTTGCATACTCAGAAGCTTCAATTTTGACCAATTTCAGGCACAGAAATGACTTTAAACACATTTATTTTAGTTGAAAAAGTAATAATTCACATCCAACAGTAATTTACAGCCAAAAGATTAAATGTTAAAATTTCATCGAAATTGACCATTTTGGGAACGTTCGACAGCTCCGCGGTCATCGTTTTTCGTCCGAAAATTAATTTTTTGGACTGTACCAAAAATGATTCCAAATGTCAATTGGACCGTGCCTCATGTTGAATAACCACTTTTTAAACCCTCACAGTGACCAAAATTGCCATTTTTACAGAGTTTTGCATACTCAGAAGCTTCAATTTTGACCAATTTCAGGCACAGAAATGACTTCAAACACATTTATTTTAGTTGAAAAAGTAATAATTCACATCCAACAGTAATTTACAGCCAAAAGATTAAATGTTAAAATTTCATCGAAATTGACCATTTTGGGAACGTTCGACAGCTCCGCGGTCATCGTTTTTCGTCTGAAAATTGATTTTTTGGACTGTACCAAAAATGATTCCAAATGTCAATTGGACCGTGCCTCATGTTGAATAACCACTTTTTAAACCCTCGCAGTGCCCAAAATGGCCATTTTTACAGAGTTTTGCTTACTCAGAAGCTTCAATTTTGACCAATTTCAGGCACAGAAATGACTTTAAACACATTTATTTTAGTTGAAAAAGTTATAATTCACATCCAACAGTAATTTACAGCCAAAAGAATAAATGTTAAAATTTCATCGAAATTGACCATTTTGGGAACTTTCGACAGCTCCGCGGTCATCGTTTTTCGTCCGAAAATTGAATTTTTGGACTGTACCAAAAAGGATTCCAAATGTCAATTGGATCGTGCCTCATGTTGAATAACCACTTTTTAAACCCTCACAGTGCCCAAAATGGCCATTTTTACAGAGTTTTGCATACTCAGAAGCTTCAATTTTGACCAATTTCAGGCACAGGAATGACTTTAAAAAAATTTATTTTAGTTGAGAAAGTAATATTTCACATCTAACAGTAATTTACAGGCAAAAGATTACATTTTAAAATTTCATCGAAATTGACCATTTTGGGAATGTTCGACAGCTCCGCGGTCATCGTTTTTCGGCAGAAAATAGATTTTTTGGACTGTACCAAAAATGATTCTAAATGTCAATTGGATCGTGCCTCATGTTGAATAACCACTTTTTAAACCCTCACAGTGCCCAAAATGGCCATTTTTACAGAGTTTTGCATACTCAGAAGCTTCAATTTTGACCAATTTCAGGCACAGGAATGACTTTAAAAAAAATTTATTTTAGTTGAGAAAGTAATATTTCACATCTAACAGTAATTTACAGGCAAAAGATTACATTTTAAAATTTCATCGAAATTGACCATTTTGGGAATGTTCGACAGCTCCGCGGTCATCGTTTTTCGTCCGAAAATTGAATTTTTGGACTGTACCAAAAAGGATTCCAAATGTCAATTGGATCGTGCCTCATGTTGAATAACCACTTTTTAAACCCTCACAGTGCCCAAAATGGCCATTTTTACAGAGTTTTGCTTACTCAGAAGCTTCAATTTTGACCAATTACAGGCACAGAAATGACTTTAAACACATTTTTTTAAGTTGAAAAAGTAATATTTCACATCCAACAGTAATATACAGCCAAAAGAATAAATGTTAACATTTCATCGAAATTGACCATTTTGGGAACTTTCGACAGCTCCGCGGTCATCGTTTTTCGTTCGAAAATTGATTTTTTGGACTGTACCAAAAATGATTCCAAATGTCAATTGGATCGTGCCTCATGTTGAATAACCATTTTTTAAACCCTCACAGTGACTAAAATTGCCATTTTTACAGAGTTTTGCATACTCAGAAGCTTCAATTTTGACCAATTTCAGGCACAGGAATGACTTTAAACACATTTATTTTAGTTGAGAAAGTAATATTCCACATCTAACAGTAATTTACAGGCAAAAGATTACATTTTAAAATTTCATCGAAATTGACCATTTTGGGAATGTTCGACAGCTCTGCGGTCATCGTTTTTCGTCAGAAAATAGATTTTTTGGACTGTACCAAAAATGATTCTAAATGTCAATTGGATCGTGCCTCATGTTGAATAACCACTTTTTAAACCCTCACAGTGCCCAAAATTACCATTTTTACAGAGTTTTGCATACTCAGAAGCTTCAATTTTGACCAATTTCAGGCACAGAAATGACTTTAAACACATTTATTTTAGTTGAAAAAGTAATAATTCACATCCAACAGTAATTTACAGCCAAAAGATTAAATGTTAAAATTTCATCGAAATTGACCATTTTGGGAACGTTCGACAGCTCCGTGGTCATCGTTTTTCGTCCGAAAATTAATTTTTTGGACTGTACCAAAAATGATTCCAAATGTCAATTGGACCGTGCCTCATGTTGAATAACCACTTTTTAAACCCTCACAGTGACCAAAATTGCCATTTTTACAGAGTTTTGCATACTCAGAAGCTTCAATTTTGACCAATTTCAGGCACAGAAATGACTTTAAACACATTTATTTTAGTTGAAAAAGTAATAATTCACATCCAACAGTAATTTACAGCCAAAAGATTAAATGTTAAAATTTCATCGAAATTGACCATTTTGGGAACGTTCGACAGCTCCGCGGTCATCGTTTTTCGTCCGAAAATTGATTTTTTGGACTGTACCAAAAATGATTCCAAATGTCAATTGGACCGTGCCTCATGTTGAATAACCACTTTTTAAACCCTCACATTGACCAAAATTGCCATTTTTACAGAGTTTTGCATACTCAGAAGCTTCAATTTTGACCAATTTCAGGCACAGAAATGACTTTAAACACTTTTATTTTAGTTGAAAAAGTAATAATTCACATCCAACAGTAATTTACAGCCAAAAGATTAAATGATAACATTTCATCGAAATTGACCATTTTGGGAACTTTGGACAGCTCCGCGGTCATCGTTTTTCGTCCGAAAATTGAATTTTTGGACTGTACCAAAAATGATTCAAAATGTCAATTGGATCGTGCCTCATGTTGAATAACCACTTTTTAAACCCTCACAGTGCCCAAAATGGCCATTTTTACAGAGTTTTGCTTACTCAGAAGCTTCAATTTTGACCAATTACAGGCACAGAAATGACTTTAAACACATTTTTTTAAGTTGAAAAAGTAATAATTCACATCCAACAGTAATATACAGCCAAAAGAATAAATGTTAACATTTCATCGAAATTGACCATTTTGGGAACTTTCGACTGCTCCGCGTCATCGTTTTTCTTCCGAAAATTAATTTTTTGGACTGTAGCAAAAATGATTCCAAATGTCAATTGGATCGTGCCTCATGTTGAATAACCACTTTTTAAACCCTCGCAGTGCCCAAAATGGCCATTTTTACAGAGTTTTGCTTACTCAGAAGCTTCAATTTTGACCAATTTCAGGCACAGAAATGACTTTAAACACATTTATTTTAGTTGAAAAAGTAATAATTCACATCCAACAGTAATTTACAGCCAAAAGATTAAATGTTAAAATTTCATCGAAATTGACCATTTTGGGAACGTTCGACAGCTCCGCGGTCATCGTTTTTCGTCCGAAAATTGATTTTTTGGACTGTACCAAAAATGATTCCAAATGTCAATTGGACCGTGCCTCATGTTGAATAACCACTTTTTAAACCCTCACAGTGACCAAAATTGCCATTTTTACAGAGTTTTGCATACTCAGAAGCTTCAATTTTGACCAATTTCAGGCACAGAAATGACTTTAAACACTTTTATTTTAGTTGAAAAAGTAATAATTCACATCCAACAGTAATTTACAGCCAAAAGATTAAATGTTAAAATTTCATCGAAATTGACCATTTTGGGAACGTTCGACAGCTCCGCGGTCATCGTTTTTCGTCCGAAAATTAATTTTTTGGACTGTACCAAAAATGATTCCAAATGTCAATTGGACCGTGCCTCATGTTGAATAACCACTTTTTAAACCCTCACAGTGACCAAAATTGCCATTTTTACAGAGTTTTGCATACTCAGAAGCTTCAATTTTGACCAATTTCAGGCACAGAAATGACTTTAAACACATTTATTTTAGTTGAAAAAGTTATAATTCGCATCCAACAGTAATTAACAGCCAAAAGAATAAATGTTAAAATTTCATCGAAATTGACCATTTTGGGAACTTCGACAGCTCCGCGGTCATCGTTTTTCGTCCGAAAATTGAATTTTTGGACTGTACCAAAAATGATTCAAAATGTCAATTGGATCGTGCCTCATGTTGAATAACCACTTTTTAAACCCTCACAGTGCCCAAAATGGCCATTTTTACAGAGTTTTGCTTACTCAGAAGCTTCAATTTTGACCAATTACAGGCACAGAAATGACTTTAAACACATTTTTTTAAGTTGAAAAAGTAATAATTCACATCCAACAGTAATATACAGCCAAAAGAATAAATGTTAACATTTCATCGAAATTGACCATTTTGGGAACTTTCGACTGCTCCGCGGTCATCGTTTTTCGTCCGAAAATTAATTTTTTGGACTGTAGCAAAAATGATTCCAAATGTCAATTGGATCGTGCCTCATGTTGAATAACCACTTTTTAAACCCTCGCAGTGCCCAAAATGGCCATTTTTACAGAGTTTTGCTTACTCAGAAGCTTCAATTTTGACCAATTACAGGCACAGAAATGACTTTAAACACATTTTTTAAGTTGAAAAAGTAATAATTCACATCCAACAGTAATATACAGCCAAAAGAATAAATGTTAACATTTCATCGAAATTGACCATTTTGGGAACTTTCGACTGCTCCGCGGTCATCGTTTTTCGTCCGAAAATTAATTTTTTGGACTGTAGCAAAAATGATTCCAAATGTCAATTGGATCGTGCCTCATGTTGAATAACCACTTTTTAAACCCTCGCAGTGCCCAAAATGGCCATTTTTACAGAGTTTTGCATACTCAGAAGCTTCAATTTTGACCAATTTCAGGCACAGGAATGACTTTAAACACATTTATTTTAGTTGAGAAAGTAATATTTCACATCTAACAGTAATTTACAGGCAAAAGATAAAATTTTAAAATTTCATCGAAATTGACCATGTTGGGAACGTTCGACAGCTCCGCGGTCATCGTTTTTCGTCCGATAATTGATTTTTTGGACTGTACCAAAAATGATTCCAAATGTCAATTGGATCGTGCCTCATGTCGAATAACCATTTTTTAAACCCTCACAGTGACCAAAATTGCCATTTTTACAGAGTTTTGCATACTCAGAAGCTTCAATTTTGACCAATTTCAGGCACAGGAATGACTTTAAACACATTTATTTTAGTTGAGAAAGTAATATTTCACATCTAACAGTAATTTACAGGCAAAAGATTAAATTTTAAAATTTCATCGAAATTGACCATGTTGGGAACGTTCGACAGCTCCGCGGTCATCGTTTTTCGTCCGATAATTGATTTTTTGGACTGTACCAAAAATGATTCCAAATGTCAATTGGACCGTGCCTCATGTTGAATAACCACTTTTTAAACCCTCACAGTGACCAAAATTGCCATTTTTACAGAGTTTTGCATACTCAGAAGCTTCAATTTTGACCAATTTCAGGCACAGAAATGACTTTAAACACATTTATTTTAGTTGAAAAAGTAATAATTCACATCCAACAGTAATTTACAGCCAAAAGATTAAATGTTAAAATTTCATCGAAATTTACCATTTTGGGAACGTTCGACAGCTCCGCGGTCATCGTTTTTTGTCTGAAAATTGATTTTTTGGACTGTACCAAAAATGATTCCAAATGTCAATTGGACCGTGCCTCATGTTGAATAACCACTTTTTAAACCCTTGCAGTGCCCAAAATGGCCATTTTTACAGAGTTTTGCTTACTCAGAAGCTTCAATTTTGACCAATTTCAGGCACAGGAATGACTTTAAACACATTTATTTTAGTTGAGAAAGTAATATTTCACATCTAACTGTAATTTACAGGCAAAAGATTAAATTTTAAAATTTCATCGAAATTGACCATTTTGGGAATGTTCGACAGCTCCGCGGTCATCGTTTTTCGTCAGAAAATAGATTTTTTGGACTGTACCAAAAATGATTCTAAATGTCAATTGGATCGTGCCTCATGTTGAATAACCACTTTTTAAAATCTCACAGTGCCCAAAATTGCCATTTTTACAGAGTTTTGCATACTCAGAAGCTTCAATTTTGACCAATTTCAGGCACAGAAATGACTTTAAACACATTTATTTTAGTTGAAAAAGTAATAATTCACATCCAACAGTAATTTACAGCCAAAAGATTAAATGTTAAAATTTCATCGAAATTGACCATTTTGGGAACGTTCGACAGCTCCGCGGTCATCGTTTTTCGTCCGAAAATTAATTTTTTGGACTGTACCAAAAATGATTCCAAATGTCAATTGGACCGTGCCTCATGTTGAATAACCACTTTTTAAACCCTCACAGTGACCAAAATTGCCATTTTTACAGAGTTTTGCATACTCAGAAGCTTCAATTTTGACCAATTTCAGGCACAGAAATGACTTCAAACACATTTATTTTAGTTGAAAAAGTAATAATTCACATCCAACAGTAATTTACAGCCAAAAGATTAAATGTTAAAATTTCATCGAAATTGACCATTTTGGGAACGTTCGACAGCTCCGCGGTCATCGTTTTTCGTCTGAAAATTGATTTTTGGGACTGTACCAAAAATGATTCCAAATGTCAATTGGACCGTGCCTCATGTTGAATAACCACTTTTTAAACCCTCGCAGTGCCCAAAATGGCCATTTTTACAGAGTTTTGCTTACTCAGAAGCTTCAATTTTGACCAATTTCAGGCACAGAAATGACTTTAAACACATTTATTTTAGTTGAAAAAGTTATAATTCACATCCAACAGTAATTTACAGCCAAAAGAATAAATGTTAAAATTTCATCGAAATTGACCATTTTGGGAACTTTCGACAGCTCCGCGGTCATCGTTTTTCGTCCGAAAATTGAATTTTTGGACTGTACCAAAAAGGATTCCAAATGTCAATTGGATCGTGCCTCATGTTGAATAACCACTTTTTAAACCCTCACAGTGCCCAAAATGGCCATTTTTACAGAGTTTTGCTTACTCAGAAGCTTCAATTTTGACCAATTACAGGCACAGAAATGACTTTAAACACATTTTTTTAAGTTGAAAAAGTAATATTTCACATCCAACAGTAATATACAGCCAAAAGAATAAATGTTAACATTTCATCGAAATTGACCATTTTGGGAACTTTCGACAGCTCCGCGGTCATCGTTTTTCGTCTGAAAATTGATTTTTTGGACTGTACCAAAAATGATTCCAAATGTCAATTGGACCGTGCCTCATGTTGAATAACCACTTTTTAAACCCTCGCAGTGCCCAAAATGGCCATTTTTACAGAGTTTTGCTTACTCAGAAGCTTCAATTTTGACCAATTTCAGGCACAGAAATGACTTTAAACACATTTATTTTAGTTGAAAAAGTTATAATTCGCATCCAACAGTAATTTACAGCCAAAAGAATAAATGTTAAAATTTCATCGAAATTGACCATTTTGGGAACTTTCGACAGCTCCGCGGTCATCGTTTTTCGTCCGAAAATTGAATTTTTGGACTGTACCAAAAATGATTCAAAATGTCAATTGGATCGTGCCTCATGTTGAATAACCACTTTTTAAACCCTCACAGTGCCCAAAATGGCCATTTTTACAGAGTTTTGCTTACTCAGAAGCTTCAATTTTGACCAATTACAGGCACAGAAATGACTTTAAACACATTTTTTTAAGTTGAAAAAGTAATAATTCACATCCAACAGTAATATACAGCCAAAAGAATAAATGTTAACATTTCATCGAAATTGACCATTTTGGGAACTTTCGACTGCTCCGCGGTCATCGTTTTTCGTCCGAAAATTAATTTTTTGGACTGTACCAAAAATGATTCCAAATGTCAATTGGACCGTGCCTCATGTTGAATAACCACTTTTTAAACCCTCACAGTGACCAAAATTGCCATTTTTACAGAGTTTTGCATACTCAGAAGCTTCAATTTTGACCAATTTCAGGCACAGAAATGACTTCAAACACATTTATTTTAGTTGAAAAAGTAATAATTCACATCCAACAGTAATTTACAGCCAAAAGATTAAATGTTAAAATTTCATCGAAATTGACCATTTTGGGAACGTTCGACAGCTCCGCGGTCATCGTTTTTCGTCTGAAAATTGATTTTTTGGACTGTACCAAAAATGATTCCAAATGTCAATTGGACCGTGCCTCATGTTGAATAACCACTTTTTAAACCCTCGCAGTGCCCAAAATGGCCATTTTTACAGAGTTTTGCTTACTCAGAAGCTTCAATTTTGACCAATTTCAGGCACAGAAATGACTTTAAACACATTTATTTTAGTTGAAAAAGTTATAATTCACATCCAACAGTAATTTACAGCCAAAAGAATAAATGTTAAAATTTCATCGAAATTGACCATTTTGGGAACTTTCGACAGCTCCGCGGTCATCGTTTTTCGTCCGAAAATTGAATTTTTGGACTGTACCAAAAAGGATTCCAAATGTCAATTGGATCGTGCCTCATGTTGAATAACCACTTTTTAAACCCTCACAGTGCCCAAAATGGCCATTTTTACAGAGTTTTGCTTACTCAGAAGCTTCAATTTTGACCAATTACAGGCACAGAAATGACTTTAAACACATTTTTTTAAGTTGAAAAAGTAATATTTCACATCCAACAGTAATATACAGCCAAAAGAATAAATGTTAACATTTCATCGAAATTGACCATTTTGGGAACTTTCGACAGCTCCGCGGTCATCGTTTTTCGTCTGAAAATTGATTTTTTTGACTGTACCAAAAATGATTCCAAATGTCAATTGGACCGTGCCTCATGTTGAATAACCACTTTTTAAACCCTCGCAGTGCCCAAAATGGCCATTTTTACAGAGTTTTGCTTACTCAGAAGCTTCAATTTTGACCAATTTCAGGCACAGAAATGACTTTAAACACATTTATTTTAGTTGAAAAAGTTATAATTCGCATCCAACAGTAATTTACAGCCAAAAGAATAAATGTTAAAATTTCATCGAAATTGACCATTTTGGGAACTTTCGACAGCTCCGCGGTCATCGTTTTTCGTCCGAAAATTGAATTTTTGGACTGTACCAAAAATGATTCAAAATGTCAATTGGATCGTGCCTCATGTTGAATAACCACTTTTTAAACCCTCACAGTGCCCAAAATGGCCATTTTTACAGAGTTTTGCTTACTCAGAAGCTTCAATTTTGACCAATTACAGGCACAGAAATGACTTTAAACACATTTTTTTAAGTTGAAAAAGTAATAATTCACATCCAACAGTAATATACAGCCAAAAGAATAAATGTTAACATTTCATCGAAATTGACCATTTTGGGAACTTTCGACTGCTCCGCGGTCATCGTTTTTCGTCCGAAAATTAATTTTTTGGACTGTAGCAAAAATGATTCCAAATGTCAATTGGATTGTGCCTCATGTTGAATAACCACTTTTTAAACCCTCGCAGTGCCCAAAATGGCCATTTTTACAGAGGTTTGCTTACTCAGAAGCTTCAATTTTGACCAATTTCAGGCACAGAAATGACTTTAAACACATTTATTTTAGTTGAAAAAGTAATAATTCACATCCAACAGTAATTTACATCCAAAAGATTAAATGTTAAAATTTCATCGAAATTGACCATTTTGGGAACGTTCGACAGCTCCGCGGTCATCGTTTTTCGTCCGAAAATTGATTTTTTGGACTGTACCAAAAATGATTCCAAATGTCAATTGGATCGTGCCTCATGTTGAATAACCATTTTTTAAACCCTCACAGTGACCAAAATTGCCATTTTTACAGAGTTTTGCATACTCAGAAGCTTCAATTTTGACCAATTTCAGGCACAGGAATGACTTTAAACACATTTATTTTAGTTGAGAAAGTAATATTTCACATCTAACAGTAATTTACAGGCAAAAGATTAAATTTTAAAATTTCATCGAAATTGACCATGTTGGGAACGTTCGACAGCTCCGCGGTCATCGTTTTTCGTCCGATAATTGATTTTTTGGACTGTACCAAAAATGATTCCAAATGTCAATTGGATCGTGCCTCATGTTGAATAACCATTTTTTAAACCCTCACAGTGACCAAAATTGCCATTTTTACAGAGTTTTGCATACTCAGAAGCTTCAATTTTGACCAATTTCAGGCACAGGAATGACTTTAAACACATTTATTTTAGTTGAGAAAGTAATATTTCACATCTAACAGTAATTTACAGGCAAAAGATTAAATTTTAAAATTTCATCGAAATTGACCATGTTGGGAACGTTCGACAGCTCCGCGGTCATCGTTTTTCGTCCGATAATTGATTTTTTGGACTGTACCAAAAATTATTCCAAATGTCAATTGGACCGTGCCTCATGTTGAATAACCACTTTTTAAACCCTCACAGTGACCAAAATTGCCATTTTTACAGAGTTTTGCATACTCAGAAGCTTCAATTTTGACCAATTTCAGGCACAGAAATGACTTTAAACACTTTTATTTTAGTTGAAAAAGTAATAATTCACATCCAACAGTAATTTACAGCCAAAAGATTAAATGTTAAAATTTCATCGAAATTGACCATTTTGGGAACGTTCGACAGCTCCGCGGTCATCGTTTTTCGTCCGAAAATTGATTTTTTGGACTGTACCAAAAATGATTCCAAATATCAATTGGACCGTGCCTCATGTTGAATAACCACTTTTTAAACCCTCGCAGTGCCCAAAATGGCCATTTTTACAGAGTTTTGCTTACTCAGAAGCTTCAATTTTGACCAATTTCAGGCACAGAAATGACTTTAAACACATTTATTTTAGTTGAAAAAGTTATAATTCACATCCAACAGTAATTTACAGCCAAAAGAATAAATGTTAAAATTTCATCGAAATTGACCATTTTGGGAACTTTCGACAGCTCCGCGGTCATCGTTTTTCGTCCGAAAATTGAATTTTTGGACTGTACCAAAAAGGATTCCAAATGTCAATTGGATCGTGCCTCATGTTGAATAACCACTTTTTAAACCCTCACAGTGCCCAAAATGGCCATTTTTACAGAGTTTTGCTTACTCAGAAGCTTCAATTTTGACCAATTACAGGCACAGAAATGACTTTAAACACATTTTTTTAAGTTGAAAAAGTAATATTTCACATCCAACAGTAATATACAGCCAAAAGAATAAATGTTAACATTTCATCGAAATTGACCATTTTGGGAACTTTCGACAGCTCCGCGGTCATCGTTTTTCGTCTGAAAATTGATTTTTTGGACTGTACCAAAAATGATTCCAAATGTCAATTGGACCGTGCCTCATGTTGAATAACCACTTTTTAAACCCTCGCAGTGCCCAAAATGGCCATTTTTACAGAGTTTTGCTTACTCAGAAGCTTCAATTTTGACCAATTTCAGGCACAGAAATGACTTTAAACACATTTATTTTAGTTGAAAAAGTTATAATTCGCATCCAACAGTAATTTACAGCCAAAAGAATAAATGTTAAAATTTCATCGAAATTGACCATTTTGGGAACTTTCGACAGCTCCGCGGTCATCGTTTTTCGTCCGAAAATTGAATTTTTGGACTGTACCAAAAATGATTCAAAATGTCAATTGGATCGTGCCTCATGTTGAATAACCACTTTTTAAACCCTCACAGTGCCCAAAATGGCCATTTTTACAGAGTTTTGCTTACTCAGAAGCTTCAATTTTGACCAATTACAGGCACAGAAATGACTTTAAACACATTTTTTTAAGTTGAAAAAGTAATAATTCACATCCAACAGTAATATACAGCCAAAAGAATAAATGTTAACATTTCATCGAAATTGACCATTTTGGGAACTTTCGACTGCTCCGCGGTCATCGTTTTTCGTCCGAAAATTAATTTTTTGGACTGTACCAAAAATGATTCCAAATGTCAATTGGACCGTGCCTCATGTTGAATAACCACTTTTTAAACCCTCACAGTGACCAAAATTGCCATTTTTACAGAGTTTTGCATACTCAGAAGCTTCAATTTTGACCAATTTCAGGCACAGAAATGACTTCAAACACATTTATTTTAGTTGAAAAAGTAATAATTCACATCCAACAGTAATTTACAGCCAAAAGATTAAATGTTAAAATTTCATCGAAATTGACCATTTTGGGAACGTTCGACAGCTCCGCGGTCATCGTTTTTCGTCTGAAAATTGATTTTTTGGACTGTACCAAAAATGATTCCAAATGTCAATTGGACCGTGCCTCATGTTGAATAACCACTTTTTAAACCCTCGCAGTGCCCAAAATGGCCATTTTTACAGAGTTTTGCTTACTCAGAAGCTTCAATTTTGACCAATTTCAGGCACAGAAATGACTTTAAACACATTTATTTTAGTTGAAAAAGTTATAATTCACATCCAACAGTAATTTACAGCCAAAAGAATAAATGTTAAAATTTCATCGAAATTGACCATTTTGGGAACTTTCGACAGCTCCGCGGTCATCGTTTTTCGTCCGAAAATTGAATTTTTGGACTGTACCAAAAAGGATTCCAAATGTCAATTGGATCGTGCCTCATGTTGAATAACCACTTTTTAAACCCTCACAGTGCCCAAAATGGCCATTTTTACAGAGTTTTGCTTACTCAGAAGCTTCAATTTTGACCAATTACAGGCACAGAAATGACTTTAAACACATTTTTTTAAGTTGAAAAAGTAATATTTCACATCCAACAGTAATATACAGCCAAAAGAATAAATGTTAACATTTCATCGAAATTGACCATTTTGGGAACTTTCGACAGCTCCGCGGTCATCGTTTTTCGTCTGAAAATTGATTTTTTTGACTGTACCAAAAATGATTCCAAATGTCAATTGGACCGTGCCTCATGTTGAATAACCACTTTTTAAACCCTCGCAGTGCCCAAAATGGCCATTTTTACAGAGTTTTGCTTACTCAGAAGCTTCAATTTTGACCAATTTCAGGCACAGAAATGACTTTAAACACATTTATTTTAGTTGAAAAAGTTATAATTCGCATCCAACAGTAATTTACAGCCAAAAGAATAAATGTTAAAATTTCATCGAAATTGACCATTTTGGGAACTTTCGACAGCTCCGCGGTCATCGTTTTTCGTCCGAAAATTGAATTTTTGGACTGTACCAAAAATGATTCAAAATGTCAATTGGATCGTGCCTCATGTTGAATAACCACTTTTTAAACCCTCACAGTGCCAAAAATGGCCATTTTTACAGAGTTTTGCTTACTCAGAAGCTTCAATTTTGACCAATTACAGGCACAGAAATGACTTTAAACACATTTTTTTAAGTTGAAAAAGTAATAATTCACATCCAACAGTAATATACAGCCAAAAGAATAAATGTTAACATTTCATCGAAATTGACCATTTTGGGAACTTTCGACTGCTCCGCGGTCATCGTTTTTCGTCCGAAAATTAATTTTTTGGACTGTAGCAAAAATGATTCCAAATGTCAATTGGATTGTGCCTCATGTTGAATAACCACTTTTTAAACCCTCGCAGTGCCCAAAATGGCCATTTTTACAGAGGTTTGCTTACTCAGAAGCTTCAATTTTGACCAATTTCAGGCACAGAAATGACTTTAAACACATTTATTTTAGTTGAAAAAGTAATAATTCACATCCAACAGTAATTTACATCCAAAAGATTAAATGTTAAAATTTCATCGAAATTGACCATTTTGGGAACGTTCGACAGCTCCGCGGTCATCGTTTTTCGTCCGAAAATTGATTTTTTGGACTGTACCAAAAATGATTCCAAATGTCAATTGGATCGTGCCTCATGTTGAATAACCATTTTTTAAACCCTCACAGTGACCAAAATTGCCATTTTTACAGAGTTTTGCATACTCAGAAGCTTCAATTTTGACCAATTTCAGGCACAGGAATGACTTTAAACACATTTATTTTAGTTGAGAAAGTAATATTTCACATCTAACAGTAATTTACAGGCAAAAGATTAAATTTTAAAATTTCATCGAAATTGACCATGTTGGGAACGTTCGACAGCTCCGCGGTCATCGTTTTTCGTCCGATAATTGATTTTTTGGACTGTACCAAAAATGATTCCAAATGTCAATTGGATCGTGCCTCATGTTGAATAACCATTTTTTAAACCCTCACAGTGACCAAAATTGCCATTTTTACAGAGTTTTGCATACTCAGAAGCTTCAATTTTGACCAATTTCAGGCACAGGAATGACTTTAAACACATTTATTTTAGTTGAGAAAGTAATATTTCACATCTAACAGTAATTTACAGGCAAAAGATTAAATTTTAAAATTTCATCGAAATTGACCATGTTGGGAACGTTCGACAGCTCCGCGGTCATCGTTTTTCGTCCGATAATTGATTTTTTGGACTGTACCAAAAATGATTCCAAATGTCAATTGGACCGTGCCTCATGTTGAATAACCACTTTTTAAACCCTCACAGTGACCAAAATTGCCATTTTTACAGAGTTTTGCATACTCAGAAGCTTCAATTTTGACCAATTTCAGGCACAGAAATGACTTTAAACACTTTTATTTTAGTTGAAAAAGTAATAATTCACATCCAACAGTAATTTACAGCCAAAAGATTAAATGTTAAAATTTCATCGAAATTGACCATTTTGGGAACGTTCGACAGCTCCGCGGTCATCGTTTTTCGTCCGAAAATTGATTTTTTGGACTGTACCAAAAATGATTCCAAATATCAATTGGACCGTGCCTCATGTTGAATAACCACTTTTTAAACCCTCACAGTGACCAAAATTGCCATTTTTACAGAGTTTTGCATACTCAGAAGCTTCAATTTTGACCAATTTCAGGCACAGAAATGACTTTAAACACATTTATTTTAGTTGAAAAAGTAATAATTCACATCCAACAGTAATTTACAGCCAAAAGATTAAATGTTAAAATTTCATCGAAATTTACCATTTTGGGAACGTTCGACAGCTCCGCGGTCATCGTTTTTTGTCTGAAAATTGATTTTTTGGACTGTACCAAAAATGATTCCAAATGTCAATTGGACCGTGCCTCATGTTGAATAACCACTTTTTAAACCCTTGCAGTGCCCAAAATGGCCATTTTTACAGAGTTTTGCTTACTCAGAAGCTTCAATTTTGACCAATTTCAGGCACAGGAATGACTTTAAACACAGTTATTTTAGTTGAGAAAGTAATATTTCACATCTAACAGTAATTTACAGGCAAAAGATTAAATTTTAAAATTTCATCGAAATTGACCATATTGGGAATGTTCGACAGCTCCGCGGTCATCGTTTTTCGTCAGAAAATAGATTTTTTGGACTGTACCAAAAATGATTCTAAATGTCAATTGGATCGTGCCTCATGTTGAATAACCACTTTTTAAAATCTCACAGTGCCCAAAATTGCCATTTTTACAGAGTTTTGCATACTCAGAAGCTTCAATTTTGACCAATTTCAGGCACAGAAATGACTTTAAACACATTTATTTTAGTTGAAAAAGTAATAATTCACATCCAACAGTAATATACAGCCAAAAGAATAAATGTTAACATTTCATCGAAATTGACCATTTTGGGAACTTTCGACTGCTCCGCGGTCATCGTTTTTCGTCCGAAAATTAATTTTTTGGACTGTAGCAAAAATGATTCCAAATGTCAATTGGATCGTGCCTCATGTTGAATAACCACTTTTTAAACCCTCGCAGTGCCCAAAATGGCCATTTTTACAGAGGTTTGCTTACTCAGAAGCTTCAATTTTGACCAATTTCAGGCACAGAAATGACTTTAAACACATTTATTTTAGTTGAAAAAGTAATAATTCACATCCAACAGTAATTTACATCCAAAAGATTAAATGTTAAAATTTCATCGAAATTGACCATTTTGGGAACGTTCGACAGCTCCGCGGTCATCGTTTTTCGTCCGAAAATTGATTTTTTGGACTGTACCAAAAATGATTCCAAATGTCAATTGGATCGTGCCTCATGTTGAATAACCATTTTTTAAACCCTCACAGTGACCAAAATTGCCATTTTTACAGAGTTTTGCATACTCAGAAGCTTCAATTTTGACCAATTTCAGGCACAGGAATGACTTTAAACACATTTATTTTAGTTGAGAAAGTAATATTTCACATCTAACAGTAATTTACAGGCAAAAGATTAAATTTTTAAATTTCATCGAAATTGACCATGTTGGGAACGTTCGACAGCTCCGCGGTCATCGTTTTTCGTCCGATAATTGATTTTTTGGACTGTACCAAAAATGATTCCAAATGTCAATTGGATCGTGCCTCATGTTGAATAACCATTTTTTAAACCCTCACAGTGACCAAAATTGCCATTTTTACAGAGTTTTGAATACTCAGAAGCTTCAATTTTGACCAATTTCAGGCACAGGAATGACTTTAAACACATTTATTTTAGTTGAGAAAGTAATATTTCACATCTAACAGTAATTTACAGGCAAAAGATTAAATTTTAAAATTTCATCGAAATTGACCATGTTGGGAACGTTCGACAGCTCCGCGGTCATCGTTTTTCGTCCGATAATTGATTTTTTGGACTGTACCAAAAATGATTCCAAATGTCAATTGGACCGTGCCTCATGTTGAATAACCACTTTTTAAACCCTCACAGTGACCAAAATTGCCATTTTTACAGAGTTTTGCATACTCAGAAGCTTCAATTTTGACCAATTTCAGGCACAGAAATGACTTTAAACACTTTTATTTTAGTTGAAAAAGTAATAATTCACATCCAACAGTAATTTACAGCCAAAAGATTAAATGTTAAAATTTCATCGAAATTGACCATTTTGGGAACGTTCGACAGCTCCGCGGTCATCGTTTTTCGTCCGAAAATTGATTTTTTGGACTGTACCAAAAATGATTCCAAATATCAATTGGACCGTGCCTCATGTTGAATAACCACTTTTTAAACCCTCACAGTGACCAAAATTGCCATTTTTACAGAGTTTTGCATACTCAGAAGCTTCAATTTTGACCAATTTCAGGCACAGAAATGACTTTAAACACATTTATTTTAGTTGAAAAAGTAATAATTCACATCCAACAGTAATTTACAGCCAAAAGATTAAATGTTAAAATTTCATCGAAATTTACCATTTTGGGAACGTTCGACAGCTCCGCGGTCATCGTTTTTTGTCTGAAAATTGATTTTTTGGACTGTACCAAAAATGATTCCAAATGTCAATTGGACCGTGCCTCATGTTGAATAACCACTTTTTAAACCCTTGCAGTGCCCAAAATGGCCATTTTTACAGAGTTTTGCTTACTCAGAAGCTTCAATTTTGACCAATTTCAGGCACAGGAATGACTTTAAACACATTTATTTTAGTTGAGAAAGTAATATTTCACATCTAACAGTAATTTACAGGCAAAAGATTAAATTTTAAAATTTCATCGAAATTGACCATTTTGGGAATGTTCGACAGCTCCGCGGTCATCGTTTTTCGTCAGAAAATAGATTTTTTGGACTGTACCAAAAATTATTCTAAATGTCAATTGGATCGTGCCTCATGTTGAATAACCACTTTTTAAAATCTCACAGTGCCCAAAATTGCCATTTTTACAGAGTTTTGCATACTCAGAAGCTTCAATTTTGACCAATTTCAGGCACAGAAATGACTTTAAACACATTTATTTTAGTTGAAAAAGTAATAATTCACATCCAACAGTAATTTACAGCCAAAAGATTAAATGTTAAAATTTCATCGAAATTGACCATTTTGGGAACGTTCGACAGCTCCGCGGTCATCGTTTTTCGTCCGAAAATTAATTTTTTGGACTGTACCAAAAATGATTCCAAATGTCAATTGGACCGTGCCTCATGTTGAATAACCACTTTTTAAACCCTCACAGTGACCAAAATTGCCATTTTTACAGAGTTTTGCATACTCAGAAGCTTCAATTTTGACCAATTTCAGGCACAGAAATGACTTCAAACACATTTATTTTAGTTGAAAAAGTAATAATTCACATCCAACAGTAATTTACAGCCAAAAGATTAAATGTTAAAATTTCATCGAAATTGACCATTTTGGGAAAGTTCGACAGCTCCGCGGTCATCGTTTTTCGTCTGAAAATTGATTTTTTGGACTGTACCAAAAATGATTCCAAATGTCAATTGGACCGTGCCTCATGTTGAATAACCACTTTTTAAACCCTCGCAGTGCCCAAAATGGCCATTTTTACAGAGTTTTGCTTACTCAGAAGCTTCAATTTTGACCAATTTCAGGCACAGAAATGACTTTAAACACATTTATTTTAGTTGAAAAAGTTATAATTCACATCCAACAGTAATTTACAGCCAAAAGAATAAATGTTAAAATTTCATCGAAATTGACCATTTTGGGAACTTTCGACAGCTCCGCGGTCATCGTTTTTCGTCCGAAAATTGAATTTTTGGACTGTACCAAAAAGGATTCCAAATGTCAATTGGATCGTGCCTCATGTTGAATAACCACTTTTTAAACCCTCACAGTGCCCAAAATGGCCATTTTTACAGAGTTTTGCTTACTCAGAAGCTTCAATTTTGACCAATTACAGGCACAGAAATGACTTTAAACACATTTTTTTAAGTTGAAAAAGTAATATTTCACATCCAACAGTAATATACAGCCAAAAGAATAAATGTTAACATTTCATCGAAATTGACCATTTTGGGAACTTTCGACAGCTCCGCGGTCATCGTTTTTCGTTCGAAAATTGATTTTTTGGACTGTACCAAAAATGATTCCAAATGTCAATTGGATCGTGCCTCATGTTGAATAACCACTTTTTAAACCCTCGCAGTGCCCAAAATGGCCATTTTTACAGAGGTTTGCTTACTCAGAAGCTTCAATTTTGACCAATTTCAGGCACAGAAATGACTTTAAACACATTTATTTTAGTTGAAAAAGTAATAATTCACATCCAACAGTAATTTACATCCAAAAGATTAAATGTTAAAATTTCATCGAAATTGACCATTTTGGGAACGTTCGACAGCTCCGCGGTCATCGTTTTTCGTCCGAAAATTGATTTTTTGGACTGTACCAAAAATGATTCCAAATGTCAATTGGATCGTGCCTCATGTTGAATAACCATTTTTTAAACCCTCACAGTGACCAAAATTGCCATTTTTACAGAGTTTTGCATACTCAGAAGCTTCAATTTTGACCAATTTCAGGCACAGGAATGACTTTAAACACATTTATTTTAGTTGAGAAAGTAATATTTCACATCTAACAGTAATTTACAGGCAAAAGATTAAATTTTTAAATTTCATCGAAATTGACCATGTTGGGAACGTTCGACAGCTCCGCGGTCATCGTTTTTCGTCCGATAATTGATTTTTTGGACTGTACCAAAAATGATTCCAAATGTCAATTGGATCGTGCCTCATGTTGAATAACCATTTTTTAAACCCTCACAGTGACCAAAATTGCCATTTTTACAGAGTTTTGAATACTCAGAAGCTTCAATTTTGACCAATTTCAGGCACAGGAATGACTTTAAACACATTTATTTTAGTTGAGAAAGTAATATTTCACATCTAACAGTAATTTACAGGCAAAAGATTAAATTTTAAAATTTCATCGAAATTGACCATGTTGGGAACGTTCGACAGCTCCGCGGTCATCGTTTTTCGTCCGATAATTGATTTTTTGGACTGTACCAAAAATGATTCCAAATGTCAATTGGACCGTGCCTCATGTTGAATAACCACTTTTTAAACCCTCACAGTGACCAAAATTGCCATTTTTACAGAGTTTTGCATACTCAGAAGCTTCAATTTTGACCAATTTCAGGCACAGAAATGACTTTAAACACTTTTATTTTAGTTGAAGAAGTAATAATTCACATCCAACAGTAATTTACAGCCAAAAGATTAAATGTTAAAATTTCATCGAAATTGACCATTTTGGGAACGTTCGACAGCTCCGCGGTCATCGTTTTTCGTCCGAAAATTGATTTTTTGGACTGTACCAAAAATGATTCCAAATATCAATTGGACCGTGCCTCATGTTGAATAACCACTTTTTAAACCCTCACAGTGACCAAAATTGCCATTTTTACAGAGTTTTGCATACTCAGAAGCTTCAATTTTGACCAATTTCAGGCACAGAAATGACTTTAAACACATTTATTTTAGTTGAAAAAGTAATAATTCACATCCAACAGTAATTTACAGCCAAAAGATTAAATGTTAAAATTTCATCGAAATTTACCATTTTGGGAACGTTCGACAGCTCCGCGGTCATCGTTTTTTGTCTGAAAATTGATTTTTTGGACTGTACCAAAAATGATTCCAAATGTCAATTGGACCGTGCCTCATGTTGAATAACCACTTTTTAAACCCTTGCAGTGCCCAAAATGGCCATTTTTACAGAGTTTTGCTTACTCAGAAGCTTCAATTTTGACCAATTTCAGGCACAGGAATGACTTTAAACACATTTATTTTAGTTGAGAAAGTAATATTTCACATCTAACAGTAATTTACAGGCAAAAGATTAAATTTTAAAATTTCATCGAAATTGACCATTTTGGGAATGTTCGACAGCTCCGCGGTCATCGTTTTTCGTCAGAAAATAGATTTTTTGGACTGTACCAAAAATTATTCTAAATGTCAATTGGATCGTGCCTCATGTTGAATAACCACTTTTTAAAATCTCACAGTGCCCAAAATTGCCATTTTTACAGAGTTTTGCATACTCAGAAGCTTCAATTTTGACCAATTTCAGGCACAGAAATGACTTTAAACACATTTATTTTAGTTGAAAAAGTAATAATTCACATCCAACAGTAATTTACAGCCAAAAGATTAAATGTTAAAATTTCATCGAAATTGACCATTTTGGGAACGTTCGACAGCTCCGCGGTCATCGTTTTTCGTCCGAAAATTAATTTTTTGGACTGTACCAAAAATGATTCCAAATGTCAATTGGACCGTGCCTCATGTTGAATAACCACTTTTTAAACCCTCACAGTGACCAAAATTGCCATTTTTACAGAGTTTTGCATACTCAGAAGCTTCAATTTTGACCAATTTCAGGCACAGAAATGACTTCAAACACATTTATTTTAGTTGAAAAAGTAATAATTCACATCCAACAGTAATTTACAGCCAAAAGATTAAATGTTAAAATTTCATCGAAATTGACCATTTTGGGAAAGTTCGACAGCTCCGCGGTCATCGTTTTTCGTCTGAAAATTGATTTTTTGGACTGTACCAAAAATGATTCCAAATGTCAATTGGACCGTGCCTCATGTTGAATAACCACTTTTTAAACCCTCGCAGTGCCCAAAATGGCCATTTTTACAGAGTTTTGCTTACTCAGAAGCTTCAATTTTGACCAATTTCAGGCACAGAAATGACTTTAAACACATTTATTTTAGTTGAAAAAGTTATAATTCACATCCAACAGTAATTTACAGCCAAAAGAATAAATGTTAAAATTTCATCGAAATTGACCATTTTGGGAACTTTCGACAGCTCCGCGGTCATCGTTTTTCGTCCGAAAATTGAATTTTTGGACTGTACCAAAAAGGATTCCAAATGTCAATTGGATCGTGCCTCATGTTGAATAACCATTTTTTAAACCCTCACAGTGACCAAAATTGCCATTTTTACAGAGTTTTGCATACTCAGAAGCTTCAATTTTGACCAATTTCAGGCACAGGAATGACTTTAAACACATTTATTTTAGTTGAGAAAGTAATATTTCACATCTAACAGTAATTTACAGGCAAAAGATTACATTTTAAAATTTCATCGAAATTGACCATTTTGGGAATGTTCGACAGCTCCGCGGTCATCGTTTTTCGTCAGAAAATAGATTTTTTGGACTGTACCAAAAATGATTCTAAATGTCAATTGGATCGTGCCTCATGTTGAATAACCACTTTTTAAACCCTCACAGTGCCCAAAATTACCATTTTTACAGAGTTTTGCATACTCAGAAGCTTCAATTTTGACCAATTTCAGGCACAGAAATGACTTTAAACACATTTATTTTAGTTGAAAAAGTAATAATTCACATCCAACAGTAATTTACAGCCAAAAGATTAAATGTTAAAATTTCATCGAAATTGACCATTTTGGGAACGTTCGACAGCTCCGTGGTCATCGTTTTTCGTCCGAAAATTAATTTTTTGGACTTTACCAAAAATGATTCCAAATGTCAATTGGACCGTGCCTCATGTTGAATAACCACTTTTTAAACCCTCACAGTGACCAAAATTGCCATTTTTACAGAGTTTTGCATACTCAGAAGCTTCAATTTTGACCAATTTCAGGCACAGAAATGACTTTAAACACATTTATTTTAGTTGAAAAAGTAATAATTCATATCCAACAGTAATTTACAGCCAAAAGATTAAATGTTAAAATTTCATCGAAATTGACCATTTTGGGAACGTTCGACAGCTCCGCGGTCATCGTTTTTCGTCCGAAAATTGATTTTTTGGACTGTACCAAAAATGATTCCAAATGTAAATTGGACCGTGCCTCATGTTGAATAACCACTTTTTAAACCCTCACATTGACCAAAATTGCCATTTTTACAGAGTTTTGCATACTCAGAAGCTTCAATTTTGACCAATTTCAGGCACAGAAATGACTTTAAACACTTTTATTTTAGTTGAAAAAGTAATAATTCACATCCAACAGTAATTTACAGCCAAAAGATTAAATGATAAAATTTCATCGAAATTGACCATTTTGGGAACTTTCGACAGCTCCGCGGTCATCGTTTTTCGTCCGAAAATTGAATTTTTGGACTGTACCAAAAATGATTCAAAATGTCAATTGGATCGTGCCTCATGTTGAATAACCACTTTTTAAACCCTCACAGTGCCCAAAATGGCCATTTTTACAGAGTTTTGCTTACTCAGAAGCTTCAATTTTGACCAATTTCAGGCACAGAAATGACTTCAAACACATTTATTTTAGTTGAAAAAGTAATAATTCACATCCAACAGTAATTTACAGCCAAAAGATTAAATGTTAAAATTTCATCGAAATTGACCATTTTGGGAAGGTTCGACAGCTCCGCGGTCATCGTTTTTCGTCTGAAAATTGATTTTTTGGACTGTACCAAAAATGATTCCAAATGTCAATTGGACCGTGCCTCATGTTGAATAACCACTTTTTAAACCCTCGCAGTGCCCAAAATGGCCATTTTTACAGAGTTTTGCTTACTCAGAAGCTTCAATTTTGACCAATTTCAGGCACAGAAATGACTTTAAACACATTTATTTTAGTTGAAAAAGTTATAATTCGCATCCAACAGTAATTTACAGCCAAAAGAATAAATGTTAAAATTTCATCGAAATTGACCATTTTGGGAACTTTCGACAGCTCCGCGGTCATCGTTTTTCGTCCGAAAATTGAATTTTTGGACTGTACCAAAAATGATTCAAAATGTCAATTGGATCGTGCCTCATGTTGAATAACCACTTTTTAAACCCTCACAGTGCCCAAAATGGCAATTTTTACAGAGTTTTGCTTACTCAGAAGCTTCAATTTTGACCAATTACAGGCACAGAAATGACTTTAAACACATTTTTTAAAGTTGAAAAAGTAATAATTCACATCCAACAGTAATATACAGCCAAAAGAATAAATGTTAACATTTCATCGAAATAGACCATTTTGGGAACTTTCGACTGCTCCGCGGTCATCGTTTTTCGTCCGAAAATTAATTTTTTGGACTGTAGCAAAAATGATTCCAAATGTCAATTGGATCGTGCCTCATGTTGAATAACCACTTTTTAAACCCTCGCAGTGCCCAAAATGGCCATTTTTACAGAGTTTTGCTTACTCAGAAGCTTCAATTTTGACCAATTTCAGGCACAGAAATGACTTTAAACACATTTATTTTAGTTGAAAAAGTAATAATTCACATCCAACAGTAATTTACATCCAAAAGATTAAATGTTAAAATTTCATCGAAATTGACCATTTTGGGAACGTTCGACAGCTCCGCGGTCATCGTTTTTCGTCCGAAAATTGATTTTTTGGACTGTACCAAAAATGATTCCAAATGTCAATTGGATCGTGCCTCATGTTGAATAACCATTTTTTAAACCCTCACAGTGACCAAAATTGCCATTTTTACAGAGTTTTGCATACTCAGAAGCTTCAATTTTGACCAATTTCAGGCACAGGAATGACTTTAAACACATTTATTTTAGTTGAGAAAGTAATATTTCACATCTAACAGTAATTTACAGGCAAAAGATTAAATTTTAAAATTTCATCGAAATTGACCATGTTGGGAACGTTCGACAGCTCCGCGGTCATCGTTTTTCGTCCGATAATTGATTTTTTGGACTGTACCAAAAATGATTCCAAATGTCAATTGGATCGTGCCTCATGTTGAATAACCATTTTTTAAACCCTCACAGTGACCAAAATTGCCATTTTTACAGAGTTTTGCATACTCAGAAGCTTCAATTTTGACCAATTTCAGGCACAGGAATGACTTTAAACACTTTTATTTTAGTTGAAAAAGTAATAATTCACATCCAACAGTAATTTACAGCCAAAAGATTAAATGATAAAATTTCATCGAAATTGACCATTTTGGGAACTTTCGACAGCTCCGCGGTCATCGTTTTTCGTCCGAAAATTGAATTTTTGGACTGTACCAAAAATGATTCAAAATGTCAATTGGATCGTGCCTCATGTTGAATAATCACTTTTTAAACCCTCACAGTGCCCAAAATGGCCATTTTTACGGAGTTTTGCTTACTCAGAAGCTTCAATTTTGACCAATTACAGGCACACAAATGACTTTAAACACATTTTTTTAAGTTGAAAAAGTAATAATTCACATCCAACAGTAATATACAGCCAAAAGAATAAATGTTAACATTTCATCGAAATTGACCATTTTGGGAACTTTCGACTGCTCCGCGGTCATCATTTTTCGTCCGAAAATTAATTTTTTGGACTGTAGCAAAAATGATTCCAAATGTCAATTGGATCGTGCCTCATGTTGAATAACCACTTTTTAAACCCTCGCAGTGCCCCAAATGGCCATTTCTACAGAGTTTTGCTTACTCAGAAGCTTCAATTTTTACCAATTTCAGGCACAGAAATGACTTTAAACACATTTATTTTAGTTGAAAAAGTAATAATTCACATCCAACAGTAATTTACAGCCAAAAGATTAAATGTTAAAATTTCATCGAAATTGACCATTTTGGGAACGTTCGACAGCTCCGCGGTCATCGTTTTTCGTCCGAAAATTGATTTTTTGGACTGTACCAAAAATGATTCCAAATGTCAATTGGACCGTGCCTCATGTTGAATAACCACTTTTTAAACCCTCACAGTGACCAAAATTGCCATTTTTACAGAGTTTTGCATACTCAGAAGCTTCAATTTTGACCAATTTCAGGCACAGAAATGACTTTAAACACTTTTATTTTAGTTGAAAAAGTAATAATTCACATCCAACAGTAATTTACAGCCAAAAGATTAAATGTTAAAATTTCATCGAAATTGACCATTTTGGGAACGTTCGACAGCTCCGCGGTCATCGTTTTTCGTCCGAAAATTAATTTTTTGGACTGTACCAAAAATGATTCCAAATGTCAATTGGACCGTGCCTCATGTTGAATAACCACTTTTTAAACCCTCACAGTGACCAAAATTGCCATTTTTACAGAGTTTTGCATACTCAGAAGCTTCAATTTTGACCAATTTCAGGCACAGAAATGACTTCAAACACATTTATTTTAGTTGAAAAAGTAATAATTCACATCCAACAGTAATTTACAGCCAAAAGATTAAATGTTAAAATTTCATCGAAATTGACCATTTTGGGAAGGTTCGACAGCTCCGCGGTCATCTTTTTTCGTCTGAAAATTGATTTTTTGGACTGTACCAAAAATGATTCCAAATGTCAATTGGACCGTGCCTCATGTTGAATAACCACTTTTTAAACCCTCGCAGTGCCCAAAATGGCCATTTTTACAGAGTTTTGCTTACTCAGAAGCTTCAATTTTGACCAATTTCAGGCACAGAAATGACTTTAAACACATTTATTTTAGTTGAAAAAGTTATAATTCGCATCCAACAGTAATTTACAGCCAAAAGAATAAATGTTAAAATTTCATCGAAATTGACCATTTTGGGAACTTTCGACAGCTCCGCGGTCATCGTTTTTCGTCCGAAAATTGAATTTTTGGACTGTACCAAAAATGATTCAAAATGTCAATTGGATCGTGTCTCATGTTGAATAACCACTTTTTAAACCCTCACAGTGCCCAAAATGGCCATTTTTACAGAGTTTTGCTTACTCAGAAGCTTCAATGTTGACCAATTACAGGCACAGAAATGACTTTAAACACATTTTTTTAAGTTGAAAAAGTAATAATTCACATCCAACAGTAATATACAGCCAAAAGAATAAATGTTAACATTTCATCGAAATTGACCATTTTGGGAACTTTCGACTGCTCCGCGGTCATCGTTTTTCGTCAGAAAATTAATTTTTTGGACTGTAGCAAAAATGATTCCAAATGTCAATTGGATCGTGCCTCATGTTGAATAACCACTTTTTAAACCCTCGCAGTGCCCAAAATGGCCATTTTTACAGAGTTTTACTTACTCAGAAGCTTCAATTTTGACCAATTTCAGGCACAGAAATGACTTTAAACACATTTATTTTAGTTGAAAAAGTAATAATTCACATCCAACAGTAATTTACATCCAAAAGATTAAATGTTAAAATTTCATCGAAATTGACCATTTTGGGAACGTTCGACAGCTCCGCGGTCATCGTTTTTCGTCCGAAAATTGGTTTTTTGGACTGTACCAAAAATGATTCCAAATGTCAATTGGATCGTGCCTCATGTTGAATAACCATTTTTTAAACCCTCACAGTGACCAAAATTGCCATTTTTACAGAGTTTTGCATACTCAGAAGCTTCAATTTTGACCAATTTCAGGCACAGGAATGACTTTAAACACATTTATTTTAGTTGAGAAAGTAATATTTCACATCTAACAGTAATTTACAGGCAAAAGATTAAATTTTAAAATTTCATCGAAATTGACCATGTTGGGAACGTTCGACAGCTCCGCGGTCATCGTTTTTCGTCCGATAATTGATTTTTTGGACTGTACCAAAAATGATTCCAAATGTCAATTGGATCGTGCCTCATGTTGAATAACCATTTTTTAAACCCTCACAGTGACCAAAATTGCCATTTTTACAGAGTTTTGCATACTCAGAAGCTTCAATTTTGACCAATTTCAGGCACAGGAATGACTTTAAACACATTTATTTTAGTTGAGAAAGTAATATTTCACATCTAACAGTAATTTACAGGCAAAAGATTAAATTTTAAAATTTCATCGAAATTGACCATGTTGGGAACGTTCGACAGCTCCGCGGTCATCGTTTTTCGTCCGATAATTGATTTTTTGGACTGTACCAAAAATGATTCCAAATGTCAATTGGACCGTGCCTCATGTTGAATAACCACTTTTTAAACCCTCACAGTGACCAAAATTGCCATTTTTACAGAGTTTTGCATACTCAGAAGCTTCAATTTTGACCAATTTCAGGCACAGAAATGACTTTAAACACTTTTATTTTAGTTGAAAAAGTAATAATTCACATCCAACAGTAATTTACAGCCAAAAGATTAAATGATAAAATTTCATCGAAATTGACCATTTTGCGAACGTTCGACACCTCCGCGGTCATCGTTTTTCGTCAGAAAATTGATTTTTTGGACTGTACCAAAAATGATTAAAAATGTCAATTGGATCATGCCTCATGTTGAATAACCACTTTTTAAACCCTCACAGTGCCCAAAATTGCCATTTTTACAGAGTTTTGCTTACTTAGAAGCTTCAATTTTGACCAATTTCAGGCACAGAAATGACTTTAAACACATTTATTTTAGTTGAAAAAGTAATAATTCACATCCAACAGTAATTTACAGCCAAAAGATTAAATGTTAAAATTTCATTGAAATTGACCATTTTGGGAACGTTCGACAGCTCCGCGGTCATCGTTTTTCGTCCGAAAATTGATTTTTTGGACTGTACCAAAAATGATTCCAAATGTCAATTGGACTGTGCCTCATGTTGAATAACCACTTTTTAAACCCTCACAGTGACCAAAATTGCCATTTTTACAGAGTTTTGCATACTCAGAAGCTTCAATTTTGACCAATTTCAGGCACAGAAATGACTTTAAACACATTTATTTTAGTTGAAAAAGTAATAATTCACATCCAACAGTAATTTACAGCCAAAAGATTAAATGTTAAAATTTCATCGAAATTGACCATTTTGGGAACGTTCGACAGCTCCGCGGTCATCGTTTTTCGGCCGAAAATTGATTTTTTGGACTGTACCAAAAATGATTCCAAATGTCAATTGGACCGTGCCTCATGTTGAATAACCACTTTTTAAACCCTCACAGTGACCAAAATTGCCATTTTTACAGAGTTTTGCATACTCAGAAGCTTCAATTTTGACCAATTTCAGACACAGGAATGACTTTAAACACATTTATTTTAGTTGAGAAAGTAATATTTCACATCTAACAGTAATTTTCAGGCAAAAGATTACATTTTAAAATTTCATCGAAATTGACCTTTTTGGGAATGTTCGACAGCTCCGCGGTCATCGTTTTTCGTCAGAAAATAGATTTTTTGGACTGTACCAAAAATGATTCTAAATGTCAATTGGATCGTGCCTCATGTTGAATAACTACTTTTTAAACCCTCACAGTGCCCAAAATTACCATTTTTACAGAGTTTTGCATACTCAGAAGCTTCAATTTTGACCAATTTCAGGCACAGGAATGACTTTAAACACATTTATTTTAGTTGAGAAAGTAATATTTCACATCTAACAGTAATTTACAGGCAAAAGATTACATTTTAAAATTTCATCGAAATTGACCATTTTGGGAATGTTCGACAGCTCCGCGGTCATCGTTTTTCGTCAGAAAATAGATTTTTTGGACTGTACCAAAAATGATTCTAAATGTCAATTGGATCGTGCCTCATGTTGAATAACCACTTTTTAAACCCTCACAGTGCCCAAAATTACCATTTTTACAGAGTTTTGCATACTCAGAAGCTTCAATTTTGACCAATTTCAGGCACAGAAATGACTTTAAACACATTTATTTTAGTTGAAAAAGTAATAATTCACATCCAACAGTAATTTACAGCCAAAAGATTAAATGTTAAAATTTCATCGAAATTGACCATTTTGGGAACGTTCGACAGCTCCGCGGTCATCGTTTTTCGGCCGAAAATTGATTTTTTGGACTGTACCAAAAATGATTCCAAATGTCAATTGGACCGTGCCTCATGTTGAATAACCACTTTTTAAACCCTCACAGTGACCAAAATTGCCATTTTTACAGAGTTTTGCATACTCAGAAGCTTCAATTTTGACCAATTTCAGACACAGGAATGACTTTAAACACATTTATTTTAGTTGAGAAAGTAATATTTCACATCTAACAGTAATTTTCAGGCAAAAGATTACATTTTAAAATTTCATCGAAATTGACCTTTTTGGGAATGTTCGACAGCTCCGCGGTCATCGTTTTTCGTCAGAAAATAGATTTTTTGGACTGTACCAAAAATGATTCTAAATGTCAATTGGATCGTGCCTCATGTTGAATAACTACTTTTTAAACCCTCACAGTGCCCAAAATTACCATTTTTACAGAGTTTTGCATACTCAGAAGCTTCAATTTTGACCAATTTCAGGCACAGGAATGACTTTAAACACATTTATTTTAGTTGAGAAAGTAATATTTCACATCTAACAGTAATTTACAGGCAAAAGATTAAATGTTAAAATTTCATCGAAATTGACCATTTTGGGAACGTTCGACAGCTCCGCGGTCATCGTTTTTCGTCCGAAAATTGATTTTTTGGACTCTACCAAAAATGATTCCAAATGTCAATTGGACCGTGCCTCATGTTGAATAACCACTTTTTAAACCCTCACAGTGACCAAAATTGCCATTTTTACAGAGTTTTGCAACTCAGAAGCTTCAATTTTGACCAATTTCAGGCACAGAAATGACTTTAAACACTTTTATTTTAGTTGAAAAAGTAATAATTCACATCCAACAGTAATTTACAGCCAAAAGATTAAATGATAAAATTTCATCGAAATTGACCATTTTGCGAACGTTCGACAGCTCCGCGGTCATCGTTTTTCGTCAGAAAATTGATTTTTTGGACTGTACCAAAAATGATTCAAAATGTCAATTGGATCATGCCTCATGTTGAATAACCACTTTTTAAACCCTCACAGTGCCCAAAATTGCCATTTTTACAGAGTTTTGCTTACTTAGAAGCTTCAATTTTGACCAATTTCAGGCACAGAAATGACTTTAAACACATTTATTTTAGTTGAAAAAGTAATAATTCACATCCAACAGTAATTTACAGCCAAAAGATTAAATGTTAAAATTTCATCGAAATTGACCATTTTGGGAACGTTCGACAGGTCATCGTTTTTCATCCGAAAATTGATTTTTTGGACTGTACCAAAAATGATTCCAAATGTCAATTGGACCGTGCCTCATGTTGAATAACCACTTTTTAAACCCTCACAGTGCCCAAAATTGCCATTTTTACAGAGTTTTGCATACTCAGAAGCTTCAATTTTGACCAATTTCAGGCACAGGAATGACTTTAAACACATTTATTTTAGTTGAGAAAGTAATATTTCACATCTAACAGTAATTTACAGGCAAAAGATTACATTTTAAAATTTCATCGAAATTGACCATTTTGGGAATGTTCGACAGCTCCGCGGTCATCGTTTTTCGTCAGAAAATAGATTTTTTGGACTGTACCAAAAATGATTCTAAATGTCAATTGGATCGTGCCTCATGTTGAATAACCACTTTTTAAACCCTCACAGTGCCCAAAATTGCCATTTTTACAGAGTTTTGCATACTCAGAAGCTTCAATTTTGACCAATTTCAGGCACAGAAATGACTTTAAACACATTTATTTTAGTTGAAAAAGTAATAATTCACATCCAACAGTAATTTACAGCCAAAAGAATAAATGTTAAAATTTCATCGAAATTGACCATTTTGGGAACTTTCGACAGCTCCGCGGTCATCGTTTTTCGTCCGAAAATTAATTTTTTGGACTGTACCAAAAATGATTCCAAATGTCAATTGGACCGTGCCTCATGTTGAATAACCACTTTTTAAACCCTCACAGTGACCAAAATTGCCATTTTTACAGAGTTTTGCATACTCAGAAGCTTCAATTTTGACCAATTTCAGGCACAGGAATGACTTTAAACACATTTATTTTAGTTGAGAAAGTAATATTTCACATCTAACAGTAATTTACAGGCAAAAGATTACATTTTAAAATTTCATCGAAATTGACCATTTTGGGAATGTTCGACAGCTCCGCGGTCATCGTTTTTCGTCAGAAAATAGATTTTTTGGACTGTACCAAAAATGATTCTAAATGTCAATTGGATCGTGCCTCATGTTGAATAACCACTTTTTAAACCCTCACAGTGCCCAAAATTACCATTTTTACAGAGTTTTGCATACTCAGAAGCTTCAATTTTGACCAATTTCAGGCACAGAAATGACTTTAAACACATTAATTTTAGTTGAAAAAGTAATAATTCACATCCAACAGTAATTTACAGCCAAAAGATTAAATGTTAAAATTTCATCGAAATTGACCATTTTGGGAACGTTCGACAGCTCCGCGGTCATCGTTTTTCGTCCGTAAATTTATTTTTTGTACTGTACCAAAAATGATTCCAAATGTCAATTGGACCGTGCCTCATGTTGAATAACCACTTTTTAAACCCTCACAGTGACCAAAATTGCCATTTTTACAGAGTTTTGCATACTCAGAAGCTTCAATTTTGACCAATTTCAGGCACAGAAATGACTTTAAACACATTTATTTTAGTTGAAAAAGTAATAATTCACATCCAACAGTAATTTACAGCCAAAAGATTAAATGTTAAAATTTCATCAAAATTGACCATTTTGGGAACGTTCGACAGCTCCGCGGTCATCGTTTTTCGTCCGAAAATTGATTTTTTGGACTGTACCAAAAATGATTCCAAATGTCAATTGGACCGTGCCTCATGTTGAATAACCACTTTTTAAACCCTCACAGTGACCAAAATTGCCATTTTTACAGAGTTTTGCATACTCAGAAGCTTCAATTTTGACCAATTTCAGGCACAGAAATGACTTTAAACACTTTTATTTTAGTTGAAAAAGTAATAACTCACATCCAACAGTAATTTACAGCCAAAAGATTAAATGATAAAATTTCATCGAAATTGACCATTTTGCGAACGTTCGACAGCTCCGCGGTCATCGTTTTTCGTCAGAAAATTTATTTTTTGGACTGCACCAAAAATGATTCAAAATGTCAATTGGATCATGCCTCATGTTAAATAACCACTTTTTAAACCCTCACAGTGCCCAAAATTGCCATTTTTACAGAGTTTTGCTTACTTAGAAGCTTCAATTTTGACCAATTTCAGGCACAGAAATGACTTTAAACACATTTATTTTAGTTGAAAATGTAATAATTCACATCCAACAGTAATTTACAGCCAAAAGATTAAATGTTAAAATTTCATCGAAATTGACCATTTTGGGAACGTTCGACAGCTCCGCGGTCATCGTTTTTCGTCCGAAAATTAATTTTTTGGACTGTACCAAAAATGATTCCAAATGTCAATTGGACCGTGCCTCATGTTGAATAACCACTTTTTAAACCCTCACAGTGACCAAAATTGCCATTTTTACAGAGTTTTGCATACTCAGAAGCTTCAATTTTGACCAATTTCAGGCACAGAAATGACTTCAAACACATTTATTTTAGTTGAAAAAGTAATAATTCACATCCAACAGTAATTTACAGCCAAAAGATTAAATGTTAAATTTCATCGAAATTGACCATTTTGGGAACTTTCGACAGCTCCGCGGTCATCGTTTTTCGTCCGAAAATTGAATTTTTGGACTGTACCAAAAATGATTCCAAATGTCAATTGGATCGTGCCTCATGTTGAATAACCACTTTTTAAACCCTCACAGTGCCCAAAATGGCCATTTTTACGGAGTTTTGCTTACTCAGAAGCTTCAATTTTGACCAATTTCAGGCACAGAAATGACTTTAAACACATTTATTTTAGTTGAAAAAGTAATAATTCACATCCAACAGTAATTTACATCCAAAAGATTAAATGTTAAAATTTCATCGAAATTGACCATTTTGGGAACGTTCGACAGCTCCACGGTCATCGTTTTTCGTCCGAAAATTGATTTTTTGGACTGTACCAAAAATGATTCCAAATGTCAATTGGATCGTGCCTCATGTTGAATAACCATTTTTTAAACCCTCACAGTGACCAAAATTGCCATTTTTACAGAGTTTTGCATACTCAGAAGCTTCAATTTTGACCAATTTCAGGCACAGGAATGACTTTAAACACATTTATTTTAGTTGAGAAAGTAATATTTCACATCTAACAGTAATTTACAGGCAAAAGATTAAATTTTAAAATTTCATCGAAATTGACCATTTTGGGAACGTTCGACAGCTCCGCGGTCATCGTTTTTCGTCCGAAAATTGATTTTTTGGACTGTACCAAAAATGATTCCAAATGTCAATTGGACCGTGCCTCATGTTGAATAACCACTTTTTAAACCCTTGCAGTGCCCAAAATGGCCATTTTTACAGAGTTTTGCTTACTCAGAAGCTTCAATTTTGACCAATTTCAGGCACAGGAATGACTTTAAACACATTTATTTTAGTTGAGAAAGTAATATTTCACATCTAACAGTAATTTACAGGCAAAAGATTAAATTTTAAAATTTCATCGAAATTGACCATTTTGGGAATGTTCGACAGCTCCGCGGTCATCGTTTTTCATCAGAAAATAGATTTTTTGGACTGTACCAAAAATGATTCTAAATGTCAATTGGATCGTGCCTCATGTTGAATAACCACTTTTTAAACCCTCACAGTGCCCAAAATTGCCATTTTTACAGAGTTTTGCATACTCAGAAGCTTCAATTTTGACCAATTTCAGGCACAGAAATGACTTTAAACACATTTATTTTAGTTGAAAAAGTAATAATTCACATCCAACAGTAATTTACAGCCAAAAGATTAAATGTTAAAATTTCATCGAAATTGACCATTTTGGGAACGTTCGACAGCTCCGCGGTAATCGTTTTTCGTCTGAAAATTGATTTTTTGGACTGTACCAAAAATGATTCCAAATGTCAATTGGACCGTGCCTCATGTTGAATAACCACTTTTTAAACCCTCGCAGTGCCCAAAATGGCCATTTTTACAGAGTTTTGCTTACTCAGAAGCTTCAATTTTGACCAATTTCAGGCACAGAAATGACTTTAAACACATTTATTTTAGTTGAAAAAGTTATAATTCACATCCAACAGTAATTTACAGCCAAAAGAATAAATGTTAAAATTTCATCGAAATTGACCATTTTGGGAACTTTCGACAGCTCCGCGGTCATCGTTTTTCGTCCGAAAATTGAATTTTTGGACTGTACCAAAAATGATTCCAAATGTCAATTGGATCGTGCCTCATGTTGAATAACCACTTTTTAAACCCTCACAGTGCCCAAAATGGCCATTTTTACAGAGTTTTGCTTACTCAGAAGCTTCAATTTTGACCAATTACAGGCACAGAAATGACTTTAAACACATTTTTTTAAGTTGAAAAAGTAATAATTCACATCCAACAGTAATATACAGCCAAAAGAATAAATGTTAACATTTCATCGAAATTGACCATTTTGGGAACTTTCGACAGCTCCGCGTCATCGTTTTTTGTCCGAAAATTAATTTTTTGGACTGTAGCAAAAATGATTCCAAATGTCAATTGGATCGTGCCTCATGTTGAATAACCACTTTTTAAACCCTCACAGTGCCCAAAATTACCATTTTTACAGAGTTTTGCATACTCAGAAGCTTCAATTTTGACCAATTTCAGGCACAGAAATGACTTTAAACACATTTATTTTAGTTGAAAAAGTAATAATTCACATCCAACAGTAATTTACAGCCAAAAGATTAAATGTTAAAATTTCATCGAAATTGACCATTTTGGGAACGTTCGACAGCTCTGCGGTCATCGTTTTTCGTCCGAAAATTAATTTTTTGGACTGTACCAAAAATGATTCCAAATGTCAATTGGACCGTGCCTCATGTTGAATAACCACTTTTTAAACCCTCACAGTGACCAAAATTGCCATTTTTACAGAGTTTTGCATACTCAGAAGCTTCAATTTTGACCAATTTCAGGCACAGAAATGACTTTAAACACATTTATTTTAGTTGAAAAAGTAATAATTCACATCCAACAGTAATTTACAGCCAAAAGATTAAATGTTAAAATTTCATCGAAATTGACCATTTTGGGAACGTTCGAAAGCTCCGCGGTCATCGTTTTCCATCCGAAAATTGATTTTTTGGACTGTACCAAAAATGATTCCAAATGTCAATTGGATCGTGCCTCATGTTGAATAACCACTTTTTAAACCCTCGCAGTGCCCAAAATGGCCATTTTTACAGAGTTTTGCTTCAATTTTGACCAATTTCAGGCACAGAAATGACTTTAAACACATTTATTTTAGTTGAAAAAGTAATAATTCACATCCAACAGTAATTTACATCCAAAAGATTAAATGTTAAAATTTCATCGAAATTGACCATTTTGGGAACGTTCGACAGCTCCGCGGTCATCGTTTTTTGTCCGAAAATTGATTTTTTGGACTGTACCAAAAATGATTCCAAATGTCAATTGGATCGTGCCTCATGTTGAATAACCATTTTTTAAACCCTCGCAGTGCCCAAAATGGCCATTTTTACAGAGTTTTGCTTACTCAGAAGCTTCAATTTTGACCAATTTCAGGCACAGAAATGACTTTAAACACATTTATTTTAGTTGAAAAAGTAATAATTCACATCCAACAGTAATTTACATCCAAAAGATTAAATGTTAAAATTTCATCGAAATTGACCATTTTGGGAACGTTCGACAGCTCCGCGGTCATCGTTTTTCGTCCGAAAATTGATTTTTTGGACTGTACCAAAAATGATTCCAAATGTCAATTGGATCGTGCCTCATGTTGAATAACCATTTTTTAAACCCTCACAGTGACCAAAATTGCCATTTTTACAGAGTTTTGCATACTCAGAAGCTTCAATTTTGACCAATTTCAGGCACAGGAATGACTTTAAACACATTTATTTTAGTTGAGAAAGTAATATTTCACATCTAACAGTAATTTACAGGCAAAAGATTAAATTTTAAAATTTAATCGAAATTGACCATGTTGGGAACGTTCGACAGCTCCGCGGTCATCGTTTTTCGTCCGATAATTGATTTTTTGGACTGTACCAAAAATGATTCCAAATGTCAATTGGATCGTGCCTCATGTTGAATAACCATTTTTTAAACCCTCACAGTGACCAAAATTGCCATTTTTACAGAGTTTTGCATACTCAGAAGCTTCAATTTTGACCAATTTCAGGCACAGGAATGACTTTAAACACATTTATTTTAGTTGAGAAAGTAATATTTCACATCTAACAGTAATTTACAGGCAAAAGATTAAATTTTAAAATTTCATCGAAATTGACCATGTTGGGAACGTTCGACAGCTCCGCGGTCATCGTTTTTCGTCCGATAATTGATTTTTTGGACTGTACCAAAAATGATTCCAAATGTCAATTGGACCGTGCCTCATGTTGAATAACCACTTTTTAAACCCTCACAGTGACCAAAATTGCCATTTTTACAGAGTTTTGCATACTCAGAAGCTTCAATTTTGACCAATTTCAGGCACAGAAATGACTTTAAACACTTTTATTTTAGTTGAAAAAGTAATAATTCACATCCAACAGTAATTTACAGCCAAAAGATTAAATGATAAAATTTCATCGAAATTGACCATTTTGCGAACGTTCGACACCTCCGCGGTCATCGTTTTTCATCAGAAAATTGATTTTTTGGACTGTACCAAAAATGATTAAAAATGTCAATTGGATCATGCCTCATGTTGAATAACCACTTTTTAAACCCTCACAGTGCCCAAAATTGCCATTTTTACAGAGTTTTGCTTACTTAGAAGCTTCAATTTTGACCAATTTCAGGCACAGAAATGACTTTAAACACATTTATTTTAGTTGAAAAAGTAATAATTCACATCCAACAGTAATTTACAGCCAAAAGATTAAATGTTAAAATTTCATCGAAATTGACCATTTTGGGAACGTTCGACAGCACCGCGGTCATCGTTTTTCGTCCGAAAATTGATTTTTTGGACTGTACCAAAAATGATTCCAAATGTCAATTGGACCATGCCTCATGTTGAATAACCACTTTTTAAACCCTCACAGTGACCAAAATTGCCATTTTTACAGAGTTTTGCATACTCAGAAGCTTCAATTTTGACCAATTTCAGGCACAGAAATGACTTTAAACACATTTATTTTAGTTGAAAAAGTAATAATTCACATCCAACAGTAATTTACAGCCAAAAGATTAAATGTTAAAATTTCATCGAAATTGACCATTTTGGGAACGTTCGACAGCTCCGCGGTCATCGTTTTTCGGCCGAAAATTGATTTTTTGGACTGTACCAAAAATGATTCCAAATGTCAATTGGACCGTGCCTCATGTTGAATAACCACTTTTTAAACCCTCACAGTGACCAAAATTGCCATTTTTACAGAGTTTTGCATACTCAGAAGCTTCAATTTTGACCAATTTCAGACACAGGAATGACTTTAAACACATTTATTTTAGTTGAGAAAGTAATATTTCACATCTAACAGTAATTTTCAGGCAAAAGATTACATTTTAAAATTTCATCGAAATTGACCTTTTTGGGAATGTTCGACAGCTCCGCGGTCATCGTTTTTCGTCAGAAAATAGATTTTTTGGACTGTACCAAAAATGATTCTAAATGTCAATTGGATCGTGCCTCATGTTGAATAACCACTTTTTAAACCCTCACAGTGCCCAAAATTACCATTTTTACAGAGTTTTGCATACTCAGAAGCTTCAATTTTGACCAATTTCAGGCACAGAAATGACTTTAAACACATTTATTTTAGTTGAAAAAGTAATAATTCACATCCAACAGTAATTTACAGCCAAAAGATTAAATGTTAAAATTTCATCGAAATTGACCATTTTGGGAACGTTCGACAGCTCCGCGGTCATCGTTTTTCGTCCGAAAATTGATTTTTTGGACTGTACCAAAAATGATTCCAAATGTCAATTGGACCGTGCCTCATGTTGAATAACCACTTTTTAAACCCTCACAGTGACCAAAATTGCCATTTTTACAGAGTTTTGCATACTCAGAAGCTTCAATTTTGACCAATTTCAGGCACAGGAATGACTTTAAACACATTTATTTTAGTTGAGAAAGTAATATTTCACATCTAACAGTAATTTACAGGCAAAAGATTACATTTTAAAATTTCATCGAAATTGACCATTTTGGGAATGTTCGACAGCTCCGCGGTCATCGTTTTTCGTCAGAAAATAGATTTTTTGGACTGTACCAAAAATGATTCTAAATGTCAATTGGATCGTGCCTCATGTTGAATAACCACTTTTTAAACCCTCACAGTGCCCAAAATTACCATTTTTACAGAGTTTTGCATACTCAGAAGCTTCAATTTTGACCAATTTCAGGCACAGAAATGACTTTAAACACATTTATTTTAGTTGAAAAAGTAATAATTCACATCCAACAGTAATTTACAGCCAAAAGATTAAATGTTAAAATTTCATCGAAATTGACCATTTTGGGAACGTTCGACAGCTCCGTGGTCATCGTTTTTCGTCCGAAAATTAATTTTTTGGACTGTACCAAAAATGATTCCAAATGTCAATTGGACCGTGCCTCATGTTGAATAACCACTTTTTAAACCCTCACAGTGACCAAAATTGCCATTTTTACAGAGTTTTGCATACTCAGAAGCTTCAATTTTGACCAATTTCAGGCACAGAAATGACTTTAAACACATTTATTTTAGTTGAAAAAGTAATAATTCACATCCAACAGTAATTTACAGCCAAAAGATTAAATGTTAAAATTTCATCGAAATTGACCATTTTGGGAACGTTCGACAGCTCCGCGGTCATCGTTTTTCGTCCGAAAATTGATTTTTTGGACTGTACCAAAAATGATTCCAAATGTCAATTGGACCGTGCCTCATGTTGAATAACCACTTTTTAAACCCTCACAGTGACCAAAATTGCCATTTTTACAGAGTTTTGCATACTCAGAAGCTTCAATTTTGACCAATTTCAGGCACAGAAATGACTTTAAACACTTTTATTTTAGTTGAAAAAGTAATAATTCACATCCAACAGTAATTTACAGCCAAAAGATTAAATGATAAAATTTCATCGAAATTGACCATTTTGCGAACGTTCGACAGCTCCGCGGTCATCGTTTTTTGTCAGAAAATTGATTTTTTGGACTGTACCAAAAATGATTCAAAATGTCAATTGGATCATGCCTCATGTTGAATAACCACTTTTTAAACCCTCACAGTGCCCAAAATTGCCATTTTTACAGAGTTTTGCTTACTTAGAAGCTTCAATTTTGACCAATTTCAGGCACAGAAATGACTTTAAACACATTTATTTTAGTTGATAAAGTAATAATTCACATCCAACAGTAATTTACAGCCAAAAGATTAAATGTTAAAATTTCATCGAAATTGACCATTTTGGGAACGTTCGACAGGTCATCGTTTTTCATCCGAAAATTGATTTTTTGGACTGTACCAAAAATGATTCCAAATGTCAATTGGACCGTGCCTCATGTTGAATAACCACTTTTTAAACCCTCACAGTGCCCAAAATTGCCATTTTTACAGAGTTTTGCATACTCAGAAGCTTCAATTTTGACCAATTTCAGGCACAGGAATGACTTTAAACACATTTATTTTAGTTGAGAAAGTAATATTTCACATCTAACAGTAATTTACAGGCAAAAGATTACATTTTAAAATTTCATCGAAATTGACCATTTTGGGAATGTTCGACAGCTCCGCGGTCATCGTTTTTCGTCAGAAAATAGATTTTTTGGACTGTACCAAAAATGATTCTAAATGTCAATTGGATCGTGCCTCATGTTGAATAACCACTTTTTAAACCCTCACAGTGCCCAAAATTGCCATTTTTACAGAGTTTTGCATACTCAGAAGCTTCAATTTTGACCAATTTCAGGCACAGAAATGACTTTAAACACATTTATTTTAGTTGAAAAAGTAATAATTCACATCCAACAGTAATTTACAGCCAAAAGAATAAATGTTAAAATTTCATCGAAATTGACCATTTTGGGAACTTTCGACAGCTCTGCGGTCATCGTTTTTCGTCCGAAAATTAATTTTTTGGACTGTACCAAAAATGATTCCAAATGTCAATTGGACCGTGCCTCATGTTGAATAACCACTTTTTAAACCCTCACAGTGACCAAAATTGCCATTTTTACAGAGTTTTGCATACTCAGAAGCTTCAATTTTGACCAATTTCAGGCACAGGAATGACTTTAAACACATTTATTTTAGTTGAGAAAGTAATATTTCACATCTAACAGTAATTTACAGGCAAAAGATTACATTTTAAAAATTCATCGAAATTGACCATTTTGGGAATGTTCGACAGCTCCGCGGTCATCGTTTTTCGTCAGAAAATAGATTTTTTGGACTGTACCAAAAATGATTCTAAATGTCAATTGGATCGTGCCTCATGTTGAATAACCACTTTTTAAACCCTCACAGTGCCCAAAATTACCATTTTTACAGAGTTTTGCATACTCAGAAGCTTCAATTTTGACCAATTTCAGGCACAGAAATGACTTTAAACACATTTATTTTAGTTGAAAAAGTAATAATTCACATCCAACAGTAATTTACAGCCAAAAGATTAAATGTTAAAATTTCATCGAAATTGACCATTTTGGGAACGTTCGACAGCTCCGCGGTCATCGTTTTTCGTCCGAAAATTTATTTTTTGTACTGTACCAAAAATGATTCCAAATGTCAATTGGACCGTGCCTCATGTTGAATAACCACTTTTTAAACCCTCACAGTGACCAAAATTGCCATTTTTACAGAGTTTTGCATACTCAGAAGCTTCAATTTTGACCAATTTCAGGCACAGAAATGACTTTAAACACATTTATTTTAGTTGAAAAAGTAATAATTCACATCCAACAGTAATTTACAGCCAAAAGATTAAATGTTAAAATTTCATCAAAATTGACCATTTTGGGAACGTTCGACAGCTCCGCGGTCATCGTTTTTCGTCCGAAAATTGATTTTTTGGACTGTACCAAAAATGATTCCAAATGTCAATTGGACCATGCCTCATGTTGAATAACCACTTTTTAAACCCTCACAGTGACCAAAATTGCCGTTTTTACAGAGTTTTGCATACTCAGAAGCTTCAATTTTGACCAATTTCAGGCACAGAAATGACTTTAAACACTTTTATTTTAGTTGAAAAAGTAATAATTCACATCCAACAGTAATTTACAGCCAAAAGATTAAATGATAAAATTTCATCGAAATTGACCATTTTGCGAACGTTCGACAGCTCCGCGGTCATCGTTTTTCGTCAGAAAATTTATTTTTTGGACTGTACCAAAAATGATTCAAAATGTCAATTGGATCATGCCTCATGTTGAATAACCACTTTTTAAACCCTCACAGTGCCCAAAATTGCCATTTTTACAGAGTTTTGCTTACTTAGAAGCTTCAATTTTGACCAATTTCAGGCACAGAAATGACTTTAAACACATTTATTTTAGTTGAAAATGTAATAATTCACATCCAACAGTAATTTACAGCCAAAAGATTAAATGTTAAAATTTCATCGAAATTGACCATTTTGGGAACGTTCGACAGCTCCGCGGTCATCGTTTTTCGTCAGAAAATTAATTTTTTGGACTGTACCAAAAATGATTCCAAATGTCAATTGGACCGTGCCTCATGTTGAATAACCACTTTTTAAACCCTCACAGTGACCAAAATTGCCATTTTTACAGAGTTTTGCATACTCAGAAGCTTCAATTTTGACCAATTTCAGGCACAGAAATGACTTCAAACACATTTATTTTAGTTGAAAAAGTAATAATTCACATCCAACAGTAATTTACAGCCAAAAGATTAAATGTTAAAATTTCATCGAAATTGACCATTTTGGGAACTTTCGACAGCTCCGCGGTCATCGTTTTTCGTCCGAAAATTGAATTTTTGGACTGTACCAAAAATGATTCCAAATGTCAATTGGATCGTGCCTCATGTTGAATAACCACTTTTTAAACCCTCACAGTGCCCAAAATGGCCATTTTTACGGAGTTTTGCTTACTCAGAAGCTTCAATTTTGACCAATTTCAGGCACAGAAATGACTTTAAACACATTTATTTTAGTTGAAAAAGTAATAATTCACATCCAACAGTAATTTACATCCAAAAGATTAAATGTTAAAATTTCATCGAAATTGACCATTTTGGGAACGTTCGACAGCTCCGCGGTCATTGTTTTTCGTCCGAAAATTGATTTTTTGGACTGTACCAAAAATGATTCCAAATGTCAATTGGACCGTGCCTCATGTTGAATAACCACTTTTTAAACCCTTGCAGTGCCCAAAATGGCCATTTTTACAGAGTTTTGCTTACTCAGAAGCTTCAATTTTGACCAATTTCAGGCACAGGAATGACTTTAAACACATTTATTTTAGTTGAGAAAGTAATATTTCACATCTAACAGTAATTTACAGGCAAAAGATTAAATTTTAAAATTTCATCGAAATTGACCATTTTGGGAATGTTCGACAGCTCCGCGGTCATCGTTTTTCATCAGAAAATAGATTTTTTGGACTGTACCAAAAATGATTCTAAATGTCAATTGGATCGTGCCTCATGTTGAATAACCACTTTTTAAACCCTCACAGTGCCCAAAATTGCCATTTTTACAGAGTTTTGCATACTCAGAAGCTTCAATTTTGACCAATTTCAGGCACAGAAATGACTTTAAACACATTTATTTTAGTTGAAAAAGTAATAATTCACATCCAACAGTAATTTACAGCCAAAAGATTAAATGTTAAAATTTCATCGAAATTGACCATTTTGGGAACGTTCGACAGCTCCGCGGTCATCGTTTTTCGTCCGAAAATTTATTTTTTGGACTGTACCAAAAATGATTCCAAATGTCAATTGGACCGTGCCTCATGTTGAATAACCACTTTTTAAACCCTCACAGTGACCAAAATTGCCATTTTTACAGAGTTTTGCATACTCAGAAGCTTCAATTTTGACCAATTTCAGGCACAGAAATGACTTCAAACACATTTATTTTAGTTGAAAAAGTTATAATTCACATCCAACAGTAATTTACAGCCAAAAGATTAAATGTTAAAATTTCATCGAAATTGACCATTTTGGGAACGTTCGACAGCTCCGCGGTCATCGTTTTTCGTCTGAAAATTGATTTTTTGGACTGTACCAAAAATGATTCCAAATGTCAATTGGACCGTGCCTCATGTTGAATAACCACTTTTTAAACCCTCGCAGTGCCCAAAATGGCCATTTTTACAGAGTTTTGCTTACTCAGAAGCTTCAATTTTGACCAATTTCAGGCACAGAAATGACTTTAAACACATTTATTTTAGTTGAAAAAGTTATAATTCACATCCAACAGTAATTTACAGCCAAAAGAATAAATGTTAAAATTTCATCGAAATTGACCATTTTGGGAACTTTCGACAGCTCCGCGGTCATCGTTTTTCGTCCGAAAATTGAATTTTTGGACTGTACCAAAAATGATTCCAAATGTCAATTGGATCGTGCCTCATGTTGAATAACCACTTTTTAAACCCTCACAGTGCCCAAAATGGCCATTTTTACAGAGTTTTGCTTACTCAGAAGCTTCAATTTTGACCAATTACAGACACAGAAATGACTTTAAACACATTTTTTTAAGTTGAAAAAGTAATAATTCACATCCAACAGTAATATACAGCCAAAAGAATAAATGTTAACATTTCATCGAAATTGACCATTTTGGGAACTTTCGACAGCTCCGCGGTCATCGTTTTTTGTCCGAAAATTAATTTTTTGGACTGTAGCAAAAATGATTCCAAATGTCAATTGGATCGTGCCTCATGTTGAATAACCACTTTTTAAACCCTCGCAGTGCCCAAAATGGCCATTTTTACAGAGTTTTGCTTCAATTTTTACCAATTTCAGGCACAGAAATGACTTTAAACACATTTATTTTAGTTGAAAAAGTAATAATTCACATCCAACAGTAATTTACATCCAAAAGATTAAATGTTAAAATTTCATCGAAATTGACCATTTTGGGAACGTTCGACAGCTCCGCGGTCATCGTTTTTCGTGCGAAAATTGATTTTTTGGACTGTACCAAAAATGATTCCAAATGTCAATTGGATCGTGCCTCATGTTGAATAACCATTTTTTAAACCCTCACAGTGACCAAAATTGCCATTTTTATAGAGTTTTGCATACTCAGAAGCTTCAATTTTGACCAATTTCAGGCACAGGAATGACTTTAAACACATTTATTTTAGTTGAGAAAGTAATATTTCACATCTAACAGTAATTTACAGGCAAAAGATTACATTTTAAAATTTCATCGAAATTGACCATTTTGGGAATGTTCGACAGCTCCGCGGTCATCGTTTTTCGTCAGAAAATAGATTTTTTGGACTGTACCAAAAATGATTCCAAATGTCAATTGGACCGTGCCTCATGTTGAATAACCACTTTTTAAACCCTCACAGTGACCAAAATTGCCATTTTTACAGAGTTTTGCATACTCAGAAGCTTCAATTTTGACCAATTTCAGGCACAGAAATGACTTTAAACACATTTATTTTAGTTGAAAAAGTAATAATTCACATCCAACAGTAATTTACAGCCAAAAGATTAAATGTTAAAATTTCATCGAAATTGACCATTTTGGGAACGTTCGACAGCTCCGCGGTCATCGTTTTTCATCCGAAAATTGATTTTTTGGACTGTACCAAAAATGATTCCAAATGTCAATTGGATCGTGCCTCATGTTGAATAACCACTTTTTAAACCCTCGCAGTGCCCAAAATGGCCATTTTTACAGAGTTTTGCTTCAATTTTGACCAATTTCAGGCACAGAAATGACTTTAAACACATTTATTTTAGTTGAAAAAGTAATAATTCACATCCAACAGTAATTTACATCCAAAAGATTAAATGTTAAAATTTCATCGAAATTGACCATTTTGGGAACGTTCGACAGCTCCGCGGTCATCGTTTTTCGTCCGAAAATTGATTTTTTGGACTGTACCAAAAATGATTCCAAATGTCAATTGGATCGTGCCTCATGTTGAATAACCATTTTTTAAACCCTCACAGTGACCAAAATTGCCATTTTTATAGAGTTTTGCATACTCAGAAGCTTCAATTTTGACCAATTTCAGGCACAGGAATGACTTTAAACACATTTATTTTAGTTGAGAAAGTAATATTTCACATCTAACAGTAATTTACAGGCAAAAGATTACATTTTAAAATTTCATCGAAATTGACCATTTTGGGAATGTTCGACAGCTCCGCGGTCATCGTTTTTCGTCAGAAAATAGATTTTTTGGACTGTACCAAAAATGATTCTAAATGTCAATTGGATCGTGCCTCATGTTGAATAACCACTTTTTAAACCCTCACAGTGCCCAAAATTACCATTTTTACAGAGTTTTGCATACTCAGAAGCTTCAATTTTGACCAATTTCAGGCACAGAAATGACTTTAAACACATTTATTTTAGTTGAAAAAGTAATAATTCACATCCAACAGTAATTTACAGCCAAAAGATTAAATGTTAAAATTTCATCGAAATTGACCATTTTGGGAACGTTCGACAGCTCCGCGGTCATCGTTTTTCGTCCGAAAATTAATTTTTTGGACTGTACCAAAAATGATTCCAAATGTCAATTGGACCGTGCCTCATGTTGAATAACCACTTTTTAAACCCTCACAGTGACCAAAATTGCCATTTTTACAGAGTTTTGCATACTCAGAAGCTTCAATTTTGACCAATTTCAGGCACAGAAATGACTTTAAACACATTTATTTTAGTTGAAAAAGTAATAATTCACATCCAACAGTAATTTACAGCCAAAAGATTAAATGTTAAAATTTCATCGAAATTGACCATTTTGGGAACGTTCGACAGCTCCGCGGTCATCGTTTTTCATCCGAAAATTGATTTTTTGGACTGTACCAAAAATGATTCCAAATGTCAATTGGACCGTGCCTCATGTTGAATAACCACTTTTTAAACCCTCACAGTGACCAAAATTGCTATTTTTACAGAGTTTTGCATACTCAGAAGCTTCAATTTTGACCAATTTCAGGCACAGAAATGGCTTTAAACACTTTTATTTTAGTTGAAAAAGTAATAATTCACATCCAACAGTAATTTACAGCCAAAAGATTAAATGTTAAAATTTCATCGAAATTGACCATTTTGGGAACGTTCGACAGCTCCGCGGTCATCGTTTTTCGTCCGAAAATTGAATTTTTGGACTGTACCAAAAATGATTCCAAATGTCAATTGGATCGTGCCTCATGTTGAATAACCACTTTTTAAACCCTCACAGTGCCCAAAATGGCCATTTTTACGGAGTTTTGCTTACTCAGAAGCTTCAATTTTGACCAATTTCAGGCACAGAAATGACTTTAAACACATTTATTTTAGTTGAAAAAGTAATAATTCACATCCAACAGTAATTTACATCCAAAAGATTAAATGTTAAAATTTCATCGAAATTGACCATTTTGGGAACGTTCGACAGCTCCACGGTCATCGTTTTTCGTCCGAAAATTGATTTTTTGGACTGTACCAAAAATGATTCCAAATGTCAATTGGATCGTGCCTCATGTTGAATAACCATTTTTTAAACCCTCACAGTGACCAAAATTGCCATTTTTACAGAGTTTTGCATACTCAGAAGCTTCAATTTTGACCAATTTCAGGCACAGGAATGACTTTAAACACATTTATTTTAGTCGAGAAAGTAATATTTCACATCTAACAGTAATTTACAGGCAAAAGATTAAATTTTAAAATTTCATCGAAATTGACCATTTTGGGAACGTTCGACAGCTCCGCGGTCATCGTTTTTCGTCCGAAAATTGATTTTTTGGACTGTACCAAAAATGATTCCAAATGTCAATTGGACCGTGCCTCATGTTGAATAACCACTTTTTAAACCCTTGCAGTGCCCAAAATGGCCATTTTTACAGAGTTTTGCTTACTCAGAAGCTTCAATTTTGACCAATTTCAGGCACAGGAATGACTTTAAACACATTTATTTTAGTTGAGAAAGTAATATTTCACATCTAACAGTAATTTACAGGCAAAAGATTAAATTTTAAAATTTCATCGAAATTGACCATTTTGGGAATGTTCGACAGCTCCGCGGTCATCGTTTTTCATCAGAAAATAGATTTTTTGGACTGTACCAAAAATGATTCTAAATGTCAATTGGATCGTGCCTCATGTTGAATAACCACTTTTTAAACCCTCACAGTGCCCAAAATTGCCATTTTTACAGAGTTTTGCATACTCAGAAGCTTCAATTTTGACCAATTTCAGGCACAGAAATGACTTTAAACACATTTATTTTAGTTGAAAAAGTAATAATTCACATCCAACAGTAATTTACAGCCAAAAGATTAAATGTTAAAATTTCATCGAAATTGACCATTTTGGGAACGTTCGACAGCTCCGCGGTCATCGTTTTTCGTCCGAAAATTAATTTTTTGGACTGTACCAAAAATGATTCCAAATGTCAATTGGACCGTGCCTCATGTTGAATAACCACTTTTTAAACCCTCACAGTGACCAAAATTGCCATTTTTACAGAGTTTTGCATACTCAGAAGCTTCAATTTTGACCAATTTCAGGCACAGAAATGACTTCAAACACATTTATTTTAGTTGAAAAAGTAATAATTCACATCCAACAGTAATTTACAGCCAAAAGATTAAATGTTAAAATTTCATCGAAATTGACCATTTTGGGAACGTTGGACAGCTCCGCGGTCATCGTTTTTCGTCTGAAAATTGATTTTTTGGACTGTACCAAAAATGATTCCAAATGTCAATTGGACCGTGCCTCATGTTGAATAACCACTTTTTAAACCCTCGCAGTGCCCAAAATGGCCATTTTTACAGAGTTTTGCTTACTCAGAAGCTTCAATTTTGACCAATTTCAGGCACAGAAATGACTTTAAACACATTTATTTTAGTTGAAAAAGTTATAATTCACATCCAACAGTAATTTACAGCCAAAAGAATAAATGTTAAAATTTCATCGAAATTGACCATTTTGGGAACTTTCGACAGCTCCGCGGTCATCGTTTTTCGTCCGAAAATTGAATTTTTGGACTGTACCAAAAATGATTCCAAATGTCAATTGGATCGTGCCTCATGTTGAATAACCACTTTTTAAACCCTCACAGTGCCCAAAATGGCCATTTTTACAGAGTTTTGCTTACTCAGAAGCTTCAATTTTGACCAATTACAGGCACAGAAATGACTTTAAACACATTTTTTTAAGTTGAAAAAGTAATAATTCACATCCAACAGTAATATACAGCCAAAAGAATAAATGTTAACATTTCATCGAAATTGACCATTTTGGGAACTTTCGACAGCTCCGCGGTCATCGTTTTTTGTCCGAAAATTAATTTTTTGGACTGTAGCAAAAATGATTCCAAATGTCAATTGGATCGTGCCTCATGTTGAATAACCACTTTTTAAACCCTCGCAGTGCCCAAAATGGCCATTTTTACAGAGTTTTGCTTCAATTTTGACCAATTTTAGGCACAGAAATGACTTTAAACACATTTATTTTAGTTGAAAAAGTAATAATTCACATCCAACAGTAATTTACAGCCAAAAGATTAAATGTTAAAATTTCATCGAAATTGACCATTTTGGGAACGTTCGACAGCACCGCGGTCATCGTTTTTCGTCCGAAAATTGATTTTTTGGACTGTACCAAAAATGATTCCAAATGTCAATTGGACCATGCCTCATGTTGAATAACCACTTTTTAAACCCTCACAGTGACCAAAATTGCCATTTTTACAGAGTTTTGCATACTCAGAAGCTTCAATTTTGACCAATTTCAGGCACAGAAATGACTTTAAACACATTTATTTTAGTTGAAAAAGTAATAATTCACATCCAACAGTAATTTACAGCCAAAAGATTAAATGTTAAAATTTCATCGAAATTGACCATTTTGGGAACGTTCGACAGCTCCGCGGTCATCGTTTTTCGGCCGAAAATTGATTTTTTGGACTGTACCAAAAATGATTCCAAATGTCAATTGGACCGTGCCTCATGTTGAATAACCACTTTTTAAACCCTCACAGTGACCAAAATTGCCATTTTTACAGAGTTTTGCATACTCAGAAGCTTCAATTTTGACCAATTTCAGACACAGGAATGACTTTAAACACATTTATTTTAGTTGAGAAAGTAATATTTCACATCTAACAGTAATTTTCAGGCAAAAGATTACATTTTAAAATTTCATCGAAATTGACCTTTTTGGGAATGTTCGACAGCTCCGCGGTCATCGTTTTTCGTCAGAAAATAGATTTTTTGGACTGTACCAAAAATGATTCTAAATGTCAATTGGATCGTGCCTCATGTTGAATAACCACTTTTTAAACCCTCACAGTGCCCAAAATTACCATTTTTACAGAGTTTTGCATACTCAGAAGCTTCAATTTTGACCAATTTCAGGCACAGAAATGACTTTAAACACATTTATTTTAGTTGAAAAAGTAATAATTCACATCCAACAGTAATTTACAGCCGAAAGATTAAATGTTAAAATTTCATCGAAATTGACCATTTTGGGAACGTTCGACAGCTCCGCGGTCATCGTTTTTCGTCCGAAAATTGATTTTTTGGACTGTACCAAAAATGATTCCAAATGTCAATTGGACCGTGCCTCATGTTGAATAACCACTTTTTAAACCCTCACAGTGACCAAAATTGCCATTTTTACAGAGTTTTGCATACTCAGAAGCTTCAATTTTGACCAATTTCAGGCACAGGAATGACTTTAAACACATTTATTTTAGTTGAGAAAGTAATATTTCACATCTAACAGTAATTTACAGGCAAAAGATTACATTTTAAAATTTCATCGAAATTGACCATTTTGGGAATGTTCGACAGCTCCGCGGTCATCGTTTTTCGTCAGAAAATAGATTTTTTGGACTGTACCAAAAATGATTCTAAATGTCAATTGGATCGTGCCTCATGTTGAATAACCACTTTTTAAACCCTCACAGTGCCCAAAATTACCATTTTTACAGAGTTTTGCATACTCAGAAGCTTCAATTTTGACCAATTTCAGGCACAGAAATGACTTTAAACACATTTATTTTAGTTGAAAAAGTAATAATTCACATCCAACAGTAATTTACAGCCAAAAGATTAAATGTTAAAATTTCATCGAAATTGACCATTTTGGGAACGTTCGACAGCTCCGTGGTCATCGTTTTTCGTCCGAAAATTAATTTTTTGGACTGTACCAAAAATGATTCCAAATGTCAATTGGACCGTGCCTCATGTTGAATAACCACTTTTTAAACCCTCACAGTGACCAAAATTGCCATTTTTACAGAGTTTTGCATACTCAGAAGCTTCAATTTTGACCAATTTCAGGCACAGAAATGACTTTAAACACATTTATTTTAGTTGAAAAAGTAATAATTCACATCCAACAGTAATTTACAGCCAAAAGATTAAATGTTAAAATTTCATCGAAATTGACCATTTTGGGAACGTTCGACAGCTCCGCGGTCATCGTTTTTCGTCCGAAAATTGATTTTTTGGACTGTACCAAAAATGATTCCAAATGTCAATTGGACCGTGCCTCATGTTGAATAACCACTTTTTAAACCCTCACAGTGACCAAAATTGCCATTTTTACAGAGTTTTGCATACTCAGAAGCTTCAATTTTGACCAATTTCAGGCACAGAAATGACTTTAAACACTTTTATTTTAGTTGAAAAAGTAATAATTCACATCCAACAGTAATTTACAGCCAAAAGATTAAATGATAAAATTTCATCGAAATTGACCATTTTGCGAACGTTCGACAGCTCCGCGGTCATCGTTTTTTGTCAGAAAATTGATTTTTTGGACTGTACCAAAAATGATTCAAAATGTCAATTGGATCATGCCTCATGTTGAATAACCACTTTTTAAACCCTCACAGTGCCCAAAATTGCCATTTTTACAGAGTTTTGCTTACTTAGAAGCTTCAATTTTGACCAATTTCAGGCACAGAAATGACTTTAAACACATTTATTTTAGTTGATAAAGTAATAATTCACATCCAACAGTAATTTACAGCCAAAAGATTAAATGTTAAAATTTCATCGAAATTGACCATTTTGGGAACGTTCGACAGGTCATCGTTTTTCATCCGAAAATTGATTTTTTGGACTGTACCAAAAATGATTCCAAATGTCAATTGGACCGTGCCTCATGTTGAATAACCACTTTTTAAACCCTCACAGTGCCCAAAATTGCCATTTTTACAGAGTTTTGCATACTCAGAAGCTTCAATTTTGACCAATTTCAGGCACAGGAATGACTTTAAACACATTTATTTTAGTTGAGAAAGTAATATTTCACATCTAACAGTAATTTACAGGCAAAAGATTACATTTTAAAATTTCATCGAAATTGACCATTTTGGGAATGTTCGACAGCTCCGCGGTCATCGTTTTTCGTCAGAAAATAGATTTTTTGGACTGTACCAAAAATGATTATAAATGTCAATTGGATCGTGCCTCATGTTGAATAACCACTTTTTAAACCCTCACAGTGCCCAAAATTGCCATTTTTACAGAGTTTTGCATACTCAGAAGCTTCAATTTTGACCAATTTCAGGCACAGAAATGACTTTAAACACATTTATTTTAGTTGAAAAAGTAATAATTCACATCCAACAGTAATTTACAGCCAAAAGAATAAATGTTAAAATTTCATCGAAATTGACCATTTTGGGAACTTTCGACAGCTCTGCGGTCATCGTTTTTCGTCCGAAAATTAATTTTTTGGACTGTACCAAAAATGATTCCAAATGTCAATTGGACCGTGCCTCATGTTGAATAACCACTTTTTAAACCCTCACAGTGACCAAAATTGCCATTTTTACAGAGTTTTGCATACTCAGAAGCTTCAATTTTGACCAATTTCAGGCACAGGAATGACTTTAAACACATTTATTTTAGTTGAGAAAGTAATATTTCACATCTAACAGTAATTTACAGGCAAAAGATTACATTTTAAAAATTCATCGAAATTGACCATTTTGGGAATGTTCGACAGCTCCGCGGTCATCGTTTTTCGTCAGAAAATAGATTTTTTGGACTGTACCAAAAATGATTCTAAATGTCAATTGGATCGTGCCTCATGTTGAATAACCACTTTTTAAACCCTCACAGTGCCCAAAATTACCATTTTTACAGAGTTTTGCATACTCAGAAGCTTCAATTTTGACCAATTTCAGGCACAGAAATGACTTTAAACACATTTATTTTAGTTGAAAAAGTAATAATTCACATCCAACAGTAATTTACAGCCAAAAGATTAAATGTTAAAATTTCATCGAAATTGACCATTTTGGGAACGTTCGACAGCTCCGCGGTCATCGTTTTTCGTCCGAAAATTTATTTTTTGTACTGTACCAAAAATGATTCCAAATGTCAATTGGACCGTGCCTCATGTTGAATAACCACTTTTTAAACCCTCACAGTGACCAAAATTGCCATTTTTACAGAGTTTTGCATACTCAGAAGCTTCAATTTTGACCAATTTCAGGCACAGAAATGACTTTAAACACATTTATTTTAGTTGAAAAAGTAATAATTCACATCCAACAGTAATTTACAGCCAAAAGATTAAATGTTAAAATTTCATCAAAATTGACCATTTTGGGAACGTTCGACAGCTCCGCGGTCATCGTTTTTCGTCCGAAAATTGATTTTTTGGACTGTACCAAAAATGATTCCAAATGTCAATTGGACCGTGCCTCATGTTGAATAACCACTTTTTAAACCCTCACAGTGACCAAAATTGCCGTTTTTACAGAGTTTTGCATACTCAGAAGCTTCAATTTTGACCAATTTCAGGCACAGAAATGACTTTAAACACTTTTATTTCAGTTGAAAAAGTAATAATTCACATCCAACAGTAATTTACAGCCAAAAGATTAAATGATAAAATTTCATCGAAATTGACCATTTTGCGAACGTTCGACAGCTCCGCGGTCATCGTTTTTCGTCAGAAAATTTATTTTTTGGACTGTACCAAAAATGATTCAAAATGTCAATTGGATCATGCCTCATGTTGAATAACCACTTTTTAAACCCTCACAGTGCCCAAAATTGCCATTTTTACAGAGTTTTGCTTACTTAGAAGCTTCAATTTTGACCAATTTCAGGCACAGAAATGACTTTAAACACATTTATTTTAGTTGAAAATGTAATAATTCACATCCAACAGTAATTTACAGCCAAAAGATTAAATGTTAAAATTTCATCGAAATTGACCATTTTGGGAACGTTCGACAGCTCCGCGGTCATCGTTTTTCGTCAGAAAATTAATTTTTTGGACTGTACCAAAAATGATTCCAAATGTCAATTGGACCGTGCCTCATGTTGAATAACCACTTTTTAAACCCTCACAGTGACCAAAATTGCCATTTTTACAGAGTTTTGCATACTCAGAAGCTTCAATTTTGACCAATTTCAGGCACAGAAATGACTTCAAACACATTTATTTTAGTTGAAAAAGTAATAATTCACATCCAACAGTAATTTACAGCCAAAAGATTAAATGTTAAAATTTCATCGAAATTGACCATTTTGGGAACTTTCGACAGCTCCGCGGTCATCGTTTTTCGTCCGAAAATTGAATTTTTGGACTGTACCAAAAATGATTCCAAATGTCAATTGGATCGTGCCTCATGTTGAATAACCACTTTTTAAACCCTCACAGTGCCCAAAATGGCCATTTTTACGGAGTTTTGCTTACTCAGAAGCTTCAATTTTGACCAATTTCAGGCACAGAAATGACTTTAAACACATTTATTTTAGTTGAAAAAGTAATAATTCACATCCAACAGTAATTTACATCCAAAAGATTAAATGTTAAAATTTCATCGAAATTGACCATTTTGGGAACGTTCGACAGCTCCACGGTCATCGTTTTTCGTCCGAAAATTGATTTTTTGGACTGTACCAAAAATGATTCCAAATGTCAATTGGATCGTGCCTCATGTTGAATAACCATTTTTTAAACCCTCACAGTGACCAAAATTGCCATTTTTACAGAGTTTTGCATACTCAGAAGCTTCAATTTTGACCAATTTCAGGCACAGGAATGACTTTAAACACATTTATTTTAGTTGAGAAAGTAATATTTCACATCTAACAGTAATTTACAGGCAAAAGATTAAATTTTAAAATTTCATCGAAATTGACCATTTTGGGAACGTTCGACAGCTCCGCGGTCATCGTTTTTCGTCCGAAAATTGATTTTTTGGACTGTACCAAAAATGATTCCAAATGTCAATTGGACCGTGCCTCATGTTGAATAACCACTTTTTAAACCCTTGCAGTGCCCAAAATGGCCATTTTTACAGAGTTTTGCTTACTCAGAAGCTTCAATTTTGACCAATTTCAGGCACAGGAATGACTTTAAACACATTTATTTTAGTTGAGAAAGTAATATTTCACATCTAACAGTAATTTACAGGCAAAAGATTAAATTTTAAAATTTCATCGAAATTGACCATTTTGGGAATGTTCGACAGCTCCGCGGTCATCGTTTTTCATCAATGAACTTACCACGGATGACAGAACCCTCCCAGCCCAGACCCCCTCCCAAGTGACATGCGACGCACTAAACCACTTTTTTGTTGAAAAGATTATAAAAATAAAAAACTCCATTCCTTCCTGTCCTCAGTTATACATTTCGGAACCCTCATCCGATAATCCCTTGACCTTCACGACCTTTCCCGCCCTTGATTCTACTTCCTTAGCGGGCCTTGCTAACCGGGTTCAGTCGGGTTCCCCTAATGACTGTTGTCCGCCATCAGTACTGCGGGATATCTGCCTTAAATTACCGGACGACATTCTATCCCTACTGAATGGCTCTCTGGGGAGCGGCATTGTTCCTAACTCCTTTAAAAATGCCATTTTAGTGCCCCTTCTCAAGAAACCTGGAGCTGATCCCGGCGATCTCTCAAATTTTCGCCCTATTTCTCTTCTTCCCTACTTTTCTAAATTGACAGAAGCATATGTCACCCGTTGTCTCTCTAATTTTATTGAGACTTCTGGCTACCTGGAGCCCAACCAGGCCGGTTTTAGACCCGCCCATTCAACTGAGGCTGTTATCCTCGCGGCCTTGGATACACTGAGGAGAAACGCAGATGCGGGCATTCCTCAAGTCCTTGTACTCCTGGACTTGTCTGCCGCATTCGACACGGTGGACCACAACATCCTTCTCCACCGTGTTGGCCAGGCAGGCATACAGGGTACTGCCCTTAAATGGATTGCGTCATTTCTAACTGGACGTACTCAGGCAGTGCGTCTGGGCCCGTACACCGCAGCAAAAACCTCCACGTCTTGTGGAGTACCCCAAGGCTCTTCCATCTCGCCACTATTATTCAACCTTTACCTCCGCCCACTTATCCACTCACTCAAGAACTGGGACATCACGGTATATAATTATGCCGATGATTTGCAGATAATTTTTCCCCTCAACTCTTCCAATGCTGTTAACACCTTTCGCACTGCTATGATTCACATCCTACATTGGATGAATGAGAATCAATTAAAGTTGAATCCAGGAAAAACCGAGCTGCTCCTTCCCGGCTCCAGTTCTGCTCACTGGGGTCCACAGTTCTGGCCCACAGAATTTGGCCCCCTTCCACCGTCGGTCAAATCAGTGAAAAGTCTGGGCGTGATTATTGATGCAGAGCTTTCTTTGAAAGCCCAAGTGGGCGCTGTCATCTCGTCCTGTATGTATCAGCTGAGAAAGATCCGCAAAGTTAGCCATCTTTTACCACCTCCTGCTCTAACTCAGGTTGTCATCTCTTTGGTTCTCTCCCGCCTGGACTTTTCCAATTCCATCTACCATGGCCTCCCTCAGTCTCTGCTGCATCGTCTCCAGGTGGTTCAGAACCAGGCGGCCCGGCTCATCTATAAAATCCCTAAATGGCAATCGGCAAAACCCCTGCTGTATCGCCTTCATTGGTTGCCGATAGGACTAAGGTCAGCTTTTAAGGTAGCCTGCCTCACTTACAAAGCCCAGCACTGCACTAGTCCTGCATTCTTGCAATCTTTAATTACCCCTCATCGCCCGTCACGCAACCTCCGTTCTGCTTACCTTCACATGCTTGTTGCTCCCAAAGTCAAAACCAAGAAGTACGGCGGCCGCCGCTTCTCTCATCTGGCCCCTAGCCTTTGGAATTCCCTCCCTCTTTCCATCAAGTCAAGCACCTCCCTTTCTATTTTCAGAAAACTGCTTAAGACATTTCTCTTCCCCTCCCTAGGCTAATCTGGTCAGTGTCAACTCTTCATTTTCCATCCTGTTATAAAGAGCGCCAGGAAACCTTTGGTGACAGTGCGCGTTACAAGAGTCATTTAACATAACATAACATAACATCAGAAAATAGATTTTTTGGACTGTACCAAAAATGATTCTAAATGTCAATTGGATCGTGCCTCATGTTGAATAACCACTTTTTAAACCCTCACAGTGCCCAAAATTGCCATTTTTACAGAGTTTTGCATACTCAGAAGCTTCAATTTTGACCAATTTCAGGCACAGAAATGACTTTAAACACATTTATTTTAGTTGAAAAAGTAATAATTCACATCCAACAGTAATTTACAGCCAAAAGATTAAATGTTAAAATTTCATCGAAATTGACCATTTTGGGAACGTTCGACAGCTCCGCGGTCATCGTTTTTCGTCCGAAAATTTATTTTTTGGACTGTACCAAAAATGATTCCAAATGTCAATTGGACCGTGCCTCATGTTGAATAACCACTTTTTAAACCCTCACAGTGACCAAAATTGCCATTTTTACAGAGTTTTGCATACTCAGAAGCTTCAATTTTGACCAATTTCAGGCACAGAAATGACTTCAAACACATTTATTTTAGTTGAAAAAGTTATAATTCACATCCAACAGTAATTTACAGCCAAAAGATTAAATGTTAAAATTTCATCGAAATTGACCATTTTGGGAACGTTCGACAGCTCCGCGGTCATCGTTTTTCGTCTGAAAATTGATTTTTTGGACTGTACCAAAAATGATTCCAAATGTCAATTGGACCGTGCCTCATGTTGAATAACCACTTTTTAAACCCTCGCAGTGCCCAAAATGGCCATTTTTACAGAGTTTTGCTTACTCAGAAGCTTCAATTTTGACCAATTTCAGGCACAGAAATGACTTTAAACACATTTATTTTAGTTGAAAAAGTTATAATTCACATCCAACAGTAATTTACAGCCAAAAGAAAAAATGTTAAAATTTCATCGAAATTGACCATTTTGGGAACTTTCGACAGCTCCGCGGTCATCGTTTTTCGTCCGAAAATTGAATTTTTGGACTGTACCAAAAATGATTCCAAATGTCAATTGGATCGTGCCTCATGTTGAATAACCACTTTTTAAACCCTCACAGTGCCCAAAATGGCCATTTTTACAGAGTTTTGCTTACTCAGAAGCTTCAATTTTGACCAATTACAGGCACAGAAATGACTTTAAACACATTTTTTTAAGTTGAAAAAGTAATAATTCACATCCAACAGTAATATACAGCCAAAAGAATAAATGTTAACATTTCATCGAAATTGACCATTTTGGGAACTTTCGACAGCTCCGCGGTCATCGTTTTTTGTCCGAAAATTAATTTTTTGGACTGTAGCAAAAATGATTCCAAATGTCAATTGGATCGTGCCTCATGTTGAATAACCACTTTTTAAACCCTCGCAGTGCCCAAAATGGCCATTTTTACAGAGTTTTGCTTCAATTTTTACCAATTTCAGGCACAGAAATGACTTTAAACACATTTATTTTAGTTGAAAAAGTAATAATTCACATCCAACAGTAATTTACATCCAAAAGATTAAATGTTAAAATTTCATCGAAATTGACCATTTTGGGAACGTTCGACAGCTCCGCGGTCATCGTTTTTCGTGCGAAAATTGATTTTTTGGACTGTACCAAAAATGTTTCCAAATGTCAATTGGATCGTGCCTCATGTTGAATAACCATTTTTTAAACCCTCACAGTGACCAAAATTGCCATTTTTATAGAGTTTTGCATACTCAGAAGCTTCAATTTTGACCAATTTCAGGCACAGGAATGACTTTAAACACATTTATTTTAGTTGAGAAAGTAATATTTCACATCTAACAGTAATTTACAGGCAAAAGATTACATTTTAAAATTTCATCGAAATTGACCATTTTGGGAATGTTCGACAGCTCCGCGGTCATCGTTTTTCGTCAGAAAATAGATTTTTTGGACTGTACCAAAAATGATTCCAAATGTCAATTGGACCGTGCCTCATGTTGAATAACCACTTTTTAAACCCTCACAGTGACCAAAATTGCCATTTTTACAGAGTTTTGCATACTCAGAAGCTTCAATTTTGACCAATTTCAGGCACAGAAATGACTTTAAACACATTTATTTTAGTTGAAAAAGTAATAATTCACATCCAACAGTAATTTACAGCCAAAAGATTAAATGTTAAAATTTCATCGAAATTGACCATTTTGGGAACGTTCGACAGCTCCGCGGTCATCGTTTTTCATCCGAAAATTGATTTTTTGGACTGTACCAAAAATGATTCCAAATGTCAATTGGATCGTGCCTCATGTTGAATAACCACTTTTTAAACCCTCGCAGTGCCCAAAATGGCCATTTTTACAGAGTTTTGCTTCAATTTTGACCAATTTCAGGCACAGAAATGACTTTAAACACATTTATTTTAGTTGAAAAAGTAATAATTCACATCCAACAGTAATTTACATCCAAAAGATTAAATGTTAAAATTTCATCGAAATTGACCATTTTGGGAACGTTCGACAGCTCCGCGGTCATCGTTTTTCGTCCGAAAATTAATTTTTTGGACTGTACCAAAAATGATTCCAAATGTCAATTGGACCGTGCCTCATGTTGAATAACCACTTTTTAAACCCTCACAGTGACCAAAATTGCCATTTTTACAGAGTTTTGCATACTCAGAAGCTTCAATTTTGACCAATTTCAGGCACAGAAATGACTTTAAACACATTTATTTTAGTTGAAAAAGTAATAATTCACATCCAACAGTAATTTACAGCCAAAAGATTAAATGTTAAAATTTCATCGAAATTGACCATTTTGGGAACGTTCGACAGCTCCGCGGTCATCGTTTTTCATCCGAAAATTGATTTTTTGGACTGTACCAAAAATGATTCCAAATGTCAATTGGACCGTGCCTCATGTTGAATAACCACTTTTTAAACCCTCACAGTGACCAAAATTGCTATTTTTACAGAGTTTTGCATACTCAGAAGCTTCAATTTTGACCAATTTCAGGCACAGAAATGGCTTTAAACACTTTTATTTTAGTTGAAAAAGTAATAATTCACATCCAACAGTAATTTACAGCCAAAAGATTAAATGTTAAAATTTCATCGAAATTGACCATTTTGGGAACGTTCGACAGCTCCGCGGTCATCGTTTTTCGTCCGAAAATTGAATTTTTGGACTGTACCAAAAATGATTCCAAATGTCAATTGGATCGTGCCTCATGTTGAATAACCACTTTTTAAACCCTCACAGTGCCCAAAATGGCCATTTTTACGGAGTTTTGCTTACTCAGAAGCTTCAATTTTGACCAATTTCAGGCACAGAAATGACTTTAAACACATTTATTTTAGTTGAAAAAGTAATAATTCACATCCAACAGTAATTTACATCCAAACGATTAAATGTTAAAATTTCATCGAAATTGACCATTTTGGGAACGTTCGACAGCTCCACGGTCATCGTTTTTCGTCCGAAAATTGATTTTTTGGACTGTACCAAAAATGATTCCAAATGTCAATTGGATCGTGCCTCATGTTGAATAACCATTTTTTAAACCCTCACAGTGACCAAAATTGCCATTTTTACAGAGTTTTGCATACTCAGAAGCTTCAATTTTGACCAATTTCAGGCACAGGAATGACTTTAAACACATTTATTTTAGTCGAGAAAGTAATATTTCACATCTAACAGTAATTTACAGGCAAAAGATTAAATTTTAAAATTTCATCGAAATTGACCATTTTGGGAACGTTCGACAGCTCCGCGGTCATCGTTTTTCGTCCGAAAATTGATTTTTTGGACTGTACCAAAAATGATTCCAAATGTCAATTGGACCGTGCCTCATGTTGAATAACCACTTTTTAAACCCTTGCAGTGCCCAAAATGGCCATTTTTACAGAGTTTTGCTTACTCAGAAGCTTCAATTTTGACCAATTTCAGGCACAGGAATGACTTTAAACACATTTATTTTAGTTGAGAAAGTAATATTTCACATCTAACAGTAATTTACAGGCAAAAGATTAAATTTTAAAATTTCATCGAAATTGACCATTTTGGGAATGTTCGACAGCTCCGCGGTCATCGTTTTTCATCAGAAAATAGATTTTTTGGACTGTACCAAAAATGATTCTAAATGTCAATTGGATCGTGCCTCATGTTGAATAACCACTTTTTAAACCCTCACAGTGCCCAAAATTGCCATTTTTACAGAGTTTTGCATACTCAGAAGCTTCAATTTTGACCAATTTCAGGCACAGAAATGACTTTAAACACATTTATTTTAGTTGAAAAAGTAATAATTCACATCCAACAGTAATTTACAGCCAAAAGATTAAATGTTAAAATTTCATCGAAATTGACCATTTTGGGAACGTTCGACAGCTCCGCGGTCATCGTTTTTCGTCCGAAAATTAATTTTTTGGACTGTACCAAAAATGATTCCAAATGTCAATTGGACCGTGCCTCATGTTGAATAACCACTTTTTAAACCCTCACAGTGACCAAAATTGCCATTTTTACAGAGTTTTGCATACTCAGAAGCTTCAATTTTGACCAATTTCAGGCACAGAAATGACTTCAAACACATTTATTTTAGTTGAAAAAGTAATAATTCACATCCAACAGTAATTTACAGCCAAAAGATTAAATGTTAAAATTTCATCGAAATTGACCATTTTGGGAACGTTGGACAGCTCCGCGGTCATCGTTTTTCGTCTGAAAATTGATTTTTTGGACTGTACCAAAAATGATTCCAAATGTCAATTGGACCGTGCCTCATGTTGAATAACCACTTTTTAAACCCTCGCAGTGCCCAAAATGGCCATTTTTACAGAGTTTTGCTTACTCAGAAGCTTCAATTTTGACCAATTTCAGGCACAGAAATGACTTTAAACACATTTATTTTAGTTGAAAAAGTTATAATTCACATCCAACAGTAATTTACAGCCAAAAGAATAAATGTTAAAATTTCATCGAAATTGACCATTTTGGGAACTTTCGACAGCTCCGCGGTCATCGTTTTTCGTCCGAAAATTGAATTTTTGGACTGTACCAAAAATGATTCCAAATGTCAATTGGATCGTGCCTCATGTTGAATAACCACTTTTTAAACCCTCACAGTGCCCAAAATGGCCATTTTTACAGAGTTTTGCTTACTCAGAAGCTTCAATTTTGACCAATTACAGGCACAGAAATGACTTTAAACACATTTTTTTAAGTTGAAAAAGTAATAATTCACATCCAACAGTAATATACAGCCAAAAGAATAAATGTTAACATTTCATCGAAATTGACCATTTTGGGAACTTTCGACAGCTCCGCGGTCATCGTTTTTTGTCCGAAAATTAATTTTTTGGACTGTAGCAAAAATGATTCCAAATGTCAATTGGATCGTGCCTCATGTTGAATAACCACTTTTTAAACCCTCGCAGTGCCCAAAATGGCCATTTTTACAGAGTTTTGCTTCAATTTTGACCAATTTTAGGCACAGAAATGACTTTAAACACATTTATTTTAGTTGAAAAAGTAATAATTCACATCCAACAGTAATTTACATCCAAAAGATTAAATGTTAAAATTTCATCGAAATTGACCATTTTGGGAACGTTCGACAGCTCCGCGGTCATCGTTTTTCGTCCGAAAATTGATTTTTTGGACTGTACCAAAAATGATTCCAAATGTCAATTGGATCGTGCCTCATGTTGAATAACCATTTTTTAAACCCTCACAGTGACCAAAATTGCCATTTTTATAGAGTTTTGCATACTCAGAAGCTTCAATTTTGACCAATTTCAGGCACAGGAATGACTTTAAACACATTTATTTTAGTTGAGAAAGTAATATTTCACATCTAACAGTAATTTATAGGCAAAAGATTACATTTTTAAAATTTCATCGAAATTGACCATTTTTGGGAATGTTCGACAGCTCCGCGGTCATCATTTTTCGTCAGAAAATAGATTTTTTGGACTGTACCAAAAATGATTCTAAATGTCAATTGGATCGTGCCTCATGTTGAATAACCACTTTTTAAACCCTCACAGTGCCCAAAATTACCATTTTTACAGAGTTTTGCATACTCAGAAGCTTCAATTTTGACCAATTTCAGGCACAGAAATGACTTTAAACACATTTATTTTAGTTGAAAAAGTAATAATTCACATCCAACAGTAATTTACAGCCAAAAGATTAAATGTTAAAATTTCATCGAAATTGACCATTTTGGGAACGTTCGACAGCTCCGCGGTTATCGTTTTTCGTCCGAAAATTAATTTTTTGGACTGTACCAAAAATGATTCCAAATGTCAATTGGACCGTGCCTCATGTTGAATAACCACTTTTTAAACCCTCACAGTGACCAAAATTGCCATTTTTACAGAGTTTTGCATACTCAGAAGCTTCAATTTTGACCAATTTCAGGCACAGAAATGACTTTAAACACATTTATTTTAGTTGAAAAAGTAATAATTCACATCCAACAGTAATTTACAGCCAAAAGATTAAATGTTAAAATTTCATCGAAATTGACCATTTTGGGAACGTTCGACAGCTCCGCGGTCATCGTTTTTCATCCGAAAATTGATTTTTTGGACTGTACCAAAAATGATTCCAAATGTCAATTGGACCGTGCCTCATGTTGAATAACCACTTTTTAAACCCTCACAGTGACCAAAATTGCCATTTTTACAGAGTTTTGCATACTCAGAAGCTTCAATTTTGACCAATTTCAGGCACAGAAATGACTTTAAACACATTTATTTTAGTTGAAAAAGTAATAATTCACATCCAACAGTAATTTACAGCCAAAAGATTAAATGTTAAAATTTCATCGAAATTGACCATTTTGGGAACGTTCGACAGCTCCGCGGTCATCGTTTTTCGTCCGAAAATTGATTTTTTGGACTGTACCAAAAATGATTCCAAATGTCAATTGGACCGTGCCTCATGTTGAATAACCACTTTTTAAACCCTCACAGTGACCAAAATTGCCATTTTTACAGAGTTTTGCATACTCAGAAGCTTCAATTTTGACCAATTTCAGGCACAGGAATGACTTTAAACACATTTATTTTAGTTGAGAAAGTAATATTTCACATCTAACAGTAATTTACAGGCAAAAGATTACATTTTAAAATTTCATCGAAATTGACCATTTTGGGAATGTTCGACAGCTCCGCGGTCATCGTTTTTCGTCAGAAAATAGATTTTTTGGACTGTACCAAAAATGATTCTAAATGTCAATTGGATCGTGCCTCATGTTGAATAACCACTTTTTAAACCCTCACAGTGCCCAAAATTACCATTTTTACAGAGTTTTGCATACTCAGAAGCTTCAATTTTGACCAATTTCAGGCACAGAAATGACTTTAAACACATTTATTTTAGTTGAAAAAGTAATAATTCACATCCAACAGTAATTTACAGCCAAAAGATTAAATGTTAAAATTTCATCGAAATTGACCATTTTGGGAACGTTCGACAGCTCCGTGGTCATCGTTTTTCGTCCGAAAATTAATTTTTTGGACTGTACCAAAAAGGATTCCAAATGTCAATTGGACCGTGCCTCATGTTGAATAACCACTTTTTAAACCCTCACAGTGACCAAAATTGCCATTTTTACAGAGTTTTGCATACTCAGAAGCTTCAATTTTGACCAATTTCAGGCACAGAAATGACTTTAAACACATTTATTTTAGTTGAAAAAGTAATAATTCACATCCATCAGTAATTTACAGCCAAAAGATTAAATGATAAAATTTCATCGAAATTGACCATTTTGCGAACGTTCGACAGCTCCGCGGTCATCGTTTTTCGTCAGAAAATTGATTTTTTGGACTGTACCAAAAATGATTCAAAATGTCAATTGGATCATGCCTCATGTTGAATAACCACTTTTTAAACCCTCACAGTGCCCAAAATTGCCATTTTTACAGAGTTTTGCTTACTTAGAAGCTTCAATTTTGACCAATTTCAGGCACAGAAATGATTTTAAACACATTTATTTTAGTTGAAAAAGTAATAATTCACATCCAACAGTAATTTACAGCCAAAAGATTAAATGTTAAAATTTCATCGAAATTGACCATTTTGGGAACGTTCGACAGGTCATCGTTTTTCATCCGAAAATTGATTTTTTGGACTGTACCAAAAATGATTCTAAATGTCAATTGGATCGTGCCTCATGTTGAATAACCACTTTTTAAACCCTCACAGTGCCCAAAATTACCATTTTTACAGAGTTTTGCATACTCAGAAGCTTCAATTTTGACCAATTTCAGGCACAGAAATGACTTTGAACACATTTATTTTAGTTGAAAAAGTAATAATTCACATCCAACAGTAATTTACAGCCAAAAGATTAAATGTTAAAATTTCATCGAAATTGACCATTTTGGGAACGTTCGACAGCTCCGCGGTCATCGTTTTTCGTCCGAAAATTTATTTTTTGTACTGTACCAAAAATGATTCCAAATGTCAATTGGACCGTGCCTCATGTTGAATAACCACTTTTTAAACCCTCACAGTGACCAAAATTGCCATTTTTACAGAGTTTTGCATACTCAGAAGCTTCAATTTTGACCAATTTCAGGCACAGAAATGACTTTAAACACATTTATTTTAGTTGAAAAAGTAATAATTCACATCCAACAGTAATTTACAGCCAAAAGATTAAATGTTAAAATTTCATCAAAATTGACCATTTTGGGAACGTTCGACAGCTCCGCGGTCATCGTTTTTCGTCCGAAAATTGATTTTTTGGACTGTACCAAAAATGATTCCAAATGTCAATTGGACCGTGCCTCATGTTGAATAACCACTTTTTAAACCCTCACAGTGACCAAAATTGCCATTTTTACAGAGTTTTGCATACTCAGAAGCTTCAATTTTGACCAATTTCAGGCACAGAAATGACTTTAAACACTTTTATTTTAGTTGAAAAAGTAATAATTCACATCCAACAGTAATTTACAGCCAAAAGATTAAATGATAAAATTTCATCGAAATTGACCATTTTGCGAACGTTCGACAGCTCCGCGGTCATCGTTTTTCGTCCGAAAATTAATTTTTTGGACTGTACCAAAAATGATTCCAAATGTCAATTGGACCGTGCCTCATGTTGAATAACCACTTTTTAAACCCTCACAGTGACCAAAATTGCCATTTTTACAGAGTTTTGCATACTCAGAAGCTTCAATTTTGACCAATTTCAGGCACAGAAATGACTTTAAACACTTTTATTTTAGTTGAAAAAGTAATAATTCACATCCAACAGTAATTTACAGCCAAAAGATTAAATGATAAAATTTCATCGAAATTGACCATTTTGCGAACGTTCGACAGCTCCGCGGTCATCGTTTTTCGTCCGAAAATTAATTTTTTGGACTGTACCAAAAATGATTCCAAATGTCAATTGGACCGTGCCTCATGTTGAATAACCACTTTTTAAACCCTCACAGTGACCAAAATTGCCATTTTTACAGAGTTTTGCATACTCAGAAGCTTCAATTTTGACCAATTTCAGGCACAGAAATGACTTCAAACACATTTATTTTAGTTGAAAAAGTAATAATTCACATCCAACAGTAATTTACAGCCAAAAGATTAAATGTTAAAATTTCATCGAAATTGACCATTTTGGGAACGTTGGACAGCTCCGCGGTCATCGTTTTTCGTCTGAAAATTGATTTTTTGGACTGTACCAAAAATGATTCCAAATGTCAATTGGACCGTGCCTCATGTTGAATAACCACTTTTTAAACCCTCGCAGTGCCCAAAATGGCCATTTTTACAGAGTTTTGCTTACTCAGAAGCTTCAATTTTGACCAATTTCAGGCACAGAAATGACTTTAAACACATTTATTTTAGTTGAAAAAGTTATAATTCACATCCAACAGTAATTTACAGCCAAAAGAATAAATGTTAAAATTTCATCGAAATTGACCATTTTGGGAACTTTCGACAGCTCCGCGGTCATCGTTTTTCGTCCGAAAATTGAATTTTTGGACTGTACCAAAAATGATTCCAAATGTCAATTGGATCGTGCCTCATGTTGAATAACCACTTTTTAAACCCTCACAGTGCCCAAAATGGCCATTTTTACAGAGTTTTGCTTACTCAGAAGCTTCAATTTTGACCAATTACAGGCACAGAAATGACTTTAAACACATTTTTTTAAGTTGAAAAAGTAATAATTCACATCCAACAGTAATATACAGCCAAAAGAATAAATGTTAACATTTCATCGAAATTGACCATTTTGGGAACTTTCGACAGCTCCGCGGTCATCGTTTTTTGTCCGAAAATTAATTTTTTGGACTGTAGCAAAAATGATTCCAAATGTCAATTGGATCGTGCCTCATGTTGAATAACCACTTTTTAAACCCTCGCAGTGCCCAAAATGGCCATTTTTACAGAGTTTTGCTTCAATTTTGACCAATTTTAGGCACAGAAATGACTTTAAACACATTTATTTTAGTTGAAAAAGTAATAATTCACATCCAACAGTAATTTACATCCAAAAGATTAAATGTTAAAATTTCATCGAAATTGACCATTTTGGGAACGTTCGACAGCTCCGCGGTCATCGTTTTTCGTCCGAAAATTGATTTTTTGGACTGTACCAAAAATGATTCCAAATGTCAATTGGATCGTGCCTCATGTTGAATAACCATTTTTTAAACCCTCACAGTGACCAAAATTGCCATTTTTATAGAGTTTTGCATACTCAGAAGCTTCAATTTTGACCAATTTCAGGCACAGGAATGACTTTAAACACATTTATTTTAGTTGAGAAAGTAATATTTCACATCTAACAGTAATTTATAGGCAAAAGATTACATTTTTAAAATTTCATCGAAATTGACCATTTTTGGGAATGTTCGACAGCTCCGCGGTCATCATTTTTCGTCAGAAAATAGATTTTTTGGACTGTACCAAAAATGATTCTAAATGTCAATTGGATCGTGCCTCATGTTGAATAACCACTTTTTAAACCCTCACAGTGCCCAAAATTACCATTTTTACAGAGTTTTGCATACTCAGAAGCTTCAATTTTGACCAATTTCAGGCACAGAAATGACTTTAAACACATTTATTTTAGTTGAAAAAGTAATAATTCACATCCAACAGTAATTTACAGCCAAAAGATTAAATGTTAAAATTTCATCGAAATTGACCATTTTGGGAACGTTCGACAGCTCCGCGGTTATCGTTTTTCGTCCGAAAATTAATTTTTTGGACTGTACCAAAAATGATTCCAAATGTCAATTGGACCGTGCCTCATGTTGAATAACCACTTTTTAAACCCTCACAGTGACCAAAATTGCCATTTTTACAGAGTTTTGCATACTCAGAAGCTTCAATTTTGACCAATTTCAGGCACAGAAATGACTTTAAACACATTTATTTTAGTTGAAAAAGTAATAATTCACATCCAACAGTAATTTACAGCCAAAAGATTAAATGTTAAAATTTCATCGAAATTGACCATTTTGGGAACGTTCGACAGCTCCGCGGTCATCGTTTTTCATCCGAAAATTGATTTTTTGGACTGTACCAAAAATGATTCCAAATGTCAATTGGACCGTGCCTCATGTTGAATAACCACTTTTTAAACCCTCACAGTGACCAAAATTGCCATTTTTACAGAGTTTTGCATACTCAGAAGCTTCAATTTTGACCAATTTCAGGCACAGAAATGACTTTAAACACATTTATTTTAGTTGAAAAAGTAATAATTCACATCCAACAGTAATTTACAGCCAAAAGATTAAATGTTAAAATTTCATCGAAATTGACCATTTTGGGAACGTTCGACAGCTCCGCGGTCATCGTTTTTCGTCCGAAAATTGATTTTTTGGACTGTACCAAAAATGATTCCAAATGTCAATTGGACCGTGCCTCATGTTGAATAACCACTTTTTAAACCCTCACAGTGACCAAAATTGCCATTTTTACAGAGTTTTGCATACTCAGAAGCTTCAATTTTGACCAATTTCAGGCACAGGAATGACTTTAAACACATTTATTTTAGTTGAGAAAGTAATATTTCACATCTAACAGTAATTTACAGGCAAAAGATTACATTTTAAAATTTCATCGAAATTGACCATTTTGGGAATGTTCGACAGCTCCGCGGTCATCGTTTTTCGTCAGAAAATAGATTTTTTGGACTGTACCAAAAATGATTCTAAATGTCAATTGGATCGTGCCTCATGTTGAATAACCACTTTTTAAACCCTCACAGTGCCCAAAATTACCATTTTTACAGAGTTTTGCATACTCAGAAGCTTCAATTTTGACCAATTTCAGGCACAGAAATGACTTTAAACACATTTATTTTAGTTGAAAAAGTAATAATTCACATCCAACAGTAATTTACAGCCAAAAGATTAAATGTTAAAATTTCATCGAAATTGACCATTTTGGGAACGTTCGACAGCTCCGTGGTCATCGTTTTTCGTCCGAAAATTAATTTTTTGGACTGTACCAAAAAGGATTCCAAATGTCAATTGGACCGTGCCTCATGTTGAATAACCACTTTTTAAACCCTCACAGTGACCAAAATTGCCATTTTTACAGAGTTTTGCATACTCAGAAGCTTCAATTTTGACCAATTTCAGGCACAGAAATGACTTTAAACACATTTATTTTAGTTGAAAAAGTAATAATTCACATCCATCAGTAATTTACAGCCAAAAGATTAAATGATAAAATTTCATCGAAATTGACCATTTTGCGAACGTTCGACAGCTCCGCGGTCATCGTTTTTCGTCAGAAAATTGATTTTTTGGACTGTACCAAAAATGATTCAAAATGTCAATTGGATCATGCCTCATGTTGAATAACCACTTTTTAAACCCTCACAGTGCCCAAAATTGCCATTTTTACAGAGTTTTGCTTACTTAGAAGCTTCAATTTTGACCAATTTCAGGCACAGAAATGATTTTAAACACATTTATTTTAGTTGAAAAAGTAATAATTCACATCCAACAGTAATTTACAGCCAAAAGATTAAATGTTAAAATTTCATCGAAATTGACCATTTTGGGAACGTTCGACAGGTCATCGTTTTTCATCCGAAAATTGATTTTTTGGACTGTACCAAAAATGATTCTAAATGTCAATTGGATCGTGCCTCATGTTGAATAACCACTTTTTAAACCCTCACAGTGCCCAAAATTACCATTTTTACAGAGTTTTGCATACTCAGAAGCTTCAATTTTGACCAATTTCAGGCACAGAAATGACTTTGAACACATTTATTTTAGTTGAAAAAGTAATAATTCACATCCAACAGTAATTTACAGCCAAAAGATTAAATGTTAAAATTTCATCGAAATTGACCATTTTGGGAACGTTCGACAGCTCCGCGGTCATCGTTTTTCGTCCGAAAATTTATTTTTTGTACTGTACCAAAAATGATTCCAAATGTCAATTGGACCGTGCCTCATGTTGAATAACCACTTTTTAAACCCTCACAGTGACCAAAATTGCCATTTTTACAGAGTTTTGCATACTCAGAAGCTTCAATTTTGACCAATTTCAGGCACAGAAATGACTTTAAACACATTTATTTTAGTTGAAAAAGTAATAATTCACATCCAACAGTAATTTACAGCCAAAAGATTAAATGTTAAAATTTCATCAAAATTGACCATTTTGGGAACGTTCGACAGCTCCGCGGTCATCGTTTTTCGTCCGAAAATTGATTTTTTGGACTGTACCAAAAATGATTCCAAATGTCAATTGGACCGTGCCTCATGTTGAATAACCACTTTTTAAACCCTCACAGTGACCAAAATTGCCATTTTTACAGAGTTTTGCATACTCAGAAGCTTCAATTTTGACCAATTTCAGGCACAGAAATGACTTTAAACACTTTTATTTTAGTTGAAAAAGTAATAATTCACATCCAACAGTAATTTACAGCCAAAAGATTAAATGATAAAATTTCATCGAAATTGACCATTTTGCGAACGTTCGACAGCTCCGCGGTCATCGTTTTTCGTCCGAAAATTAATTTTTTGGACTGTACCAAAAATGATTCCAAATGTCAATTGGACCGTGCCTCATGTTGAATAACCACTTTTTAAACCCTCACAGTGACCAAAATTGCCATTTTTACAGAGTTTTGCATACTCAGAAGCTTCAATTTTGACCAATTTCAGGCACAGAAATGACTTTAAACACTTTTATTTTAGTTGAAAAAGTAATAATTCACATCCAACAGTAATTTACAGCCAAAAGATTAAATGATAAAATTTCATCGAAATTGACCATTTTGCGAACGTTCGACAGCTCCGCGGTCATCGTTTTTCGTCCGAAAATTAATTTTTTGGACTGTACCAAAAATGATTCCAAATGTCAATTGGACCGTGCCTCATGTTGAATAACCACTTTTTAAACCCTCACAGTGACCAAAATTGCCATTTTTACAGAGTTTTGCATACTCAGAAGCTTCAATTTTGACCAATTTCAGGCACAGAAATGACTTCAAACACATTTATTTTAGTTGAAAAAGTAATAATTCACATCCAACAGTAATTTACAGCCAAAAGATTAAATGTTAAAATTTCATCGAAATTGACCATTTTGGGAACTTTCGACAGCTCCGCGGTCATCGTTTTTCGTCCGAAAATTGAATTTTTGGACTGTACCAAAAATGATTCCAAATGTCAATTGGATCGTGCCTCATGTTGAATAACCACTTTTTAAACCCTCACAGTGCCCAAAATGGCCATTTTTATGGAGTTTTGCTTACTCAGAAGCTTCAATTTTGACCAATTTTAGGCACAGAAATGACTTTAAACACATTTATTTTAGTTGAAAAAGTAATAATTCACATCCAACAGTAATTTACATCCAAAAGATTAAATGTTAAAATTTCATCGAAATTGACCATTTTGGGAACGTTCGACAGCTCCACGGTCATCGTTTTTCGTCCGAAAATTGATTTTTTGGACTGTACCAAAAATGATTCCAAATGTCAATTGGATCGTGCCTCATGTTGAATAACCATTTTTTAAACCCTCACAGTGACCAAAATTGCCATTTTTACAGAGTTTTGCATACTCAGAAGCTTCAATTTTGACCAATTTCAGGCACAGGAATGACTTTAAACACATTTATTTTAGTTGAGAAAGTAATATTTCACATCTAACAGTAATTTACAGGCAAAAGATTAAATTTTAAAATTTCATCGAAATTGACCATTTTGGGAACGTTCGACAGCTCCGCGGTCATCGTTTTTCGTCCGAAAATTGATTTTTTGGACTGTACCAAAAATGATTCCAAATGTCAATTGGACCGTGCCTCATGTTGAATAACCACTTTTTAAACCCTTGCAGTGCCCAAAATGGCCATTTTTACAGAGTTTTGCTTACTCAGAAGCTTCAATTTTGACCAATTTCAGGCACAGGAATGACTTTAAACACATTTATTTTAGTTGAGAAAGTAATATTTCACATCTAACAGTAATTTACAGGCAAAAGATAAAATTTTAAAATTTCATCGAAATTGACCACTTTGGGAATGTTCGACAGCTCCGCGGTCATCGTTTTTCATCAGAAAATAGATTTTTTGGACTGTACCAAAAATGATTCTAAATGTCAATTGGATCGTGCCTCATGTTGAATAACCACTTTTTAAACCCTCACACTGCCCAAAATTGCCATTTTTACAGAGTTTTGCATACTCAGAAGCTTCAATTTTGACCAATTTCAGGCACAGAAATGACTTTAAACACATTTATTTTAGTTGAAAAAGTAATAATTCACATCCAACAGTAATTTACAGCCAAAAGATTAAATGTTAAAATTTCATCGAAATTGACCATTTTGGGAACGTTCGACAGCTCCGCGGTCATCGTTTTTCGTCCGAAAATTAATTTTTTGGACTGTACCAAAAATGATTCCAAATGTCAATTGGACCGTGCCTCATGTTGAATAACCACTTTTTAAACCCTCACAGTGACCAAAATTGCCATTTTTACAGAGTTTTGCATACTCAGAAGCTTCAATTTTGACCAATTTCAGGCACAGAAATGACTTCAAACACATTTATTTTAGTTGAAAAAGTAATAATTCACATCCAACAGTAATTTACAGCCAAAAGATTAAATGTTAAAATTTCATCGAAATTGACCATTTTGGGAACGTTCGACAGCTCCGCGGTCATCGTTTTTCGTCTGAAAATTGATTTTTTGGACTGTACCAAAAATGATTCCAAATGTCAATTGGACCGTGCCTCATGTTGAATAACCACTTTTTAAACCCTCGCAGTGCCCAAAATGGCCATTTTTACAGAGTTTTGCTTACTCAGAAGCTTCAATTTTGACCAATTTCAGGCACAGAAATGACTTTAAACACATTTATTTTAGTTGAAAAAGTTATAATTCACATCCAACAGTAATTTACAGCCAAAAGAATAAATGTTAAAATTTCATCGAAATTGACCATTTTGGGAACTTTCGACAGCTCCGCGGTCATCGTTTTTCGTCCGAAAATTGAATTTTTGGACTGTACCAAAAATGATTCCAAATGTCAATTGGATCGTGCCTCATGTTGAATAACCACTTTTTAAACCCTCACAGTGCCCAAAATGGCCATTTTTACAGAGTTTTGCTTACTCAGAAGCTTCAATTTTGACCAATTACAGGCACAGAAATGACTTTAAACACATTTTTTTAAGTTGAAAAAGTAATAATTCACATCCAACAGTAATATACAGCCAAAAGAATAAATGTTAACATTTCATCGAAATTGACCATTTTGGGAACTTTCGACAGCTCCGCGGTCATCGTTTTTTGTCCGAAAATTATTTTTTGGACTGTAGCAAAAATGATTCCAAATGTCAATTGGATCGTGCCTCATGTTGAATAACCACTTTTTAAACCCTCGCAGTGCCCAAAATGGCCATTTTTACAGAGTTTTGCTTCAATTTTGACCAATTTCAGGCACAGAAATGACTTTAAACACATTTATTTTAGTTGAAAAAGTAATAATTCACATCCAACAGTAATTTACATCCAAAAGATTAAATGTTAAAATTTCATCGAAATTGACCATTTTGGGAACGTTCGACAGCTCCGCGGTCATCGTTTTTCGTCCGAAAATTGATTTTTTGGACTGTACCAAAAATGATTCCAAATGTCAATTGGATCGTGCCTCATGTTGAATAACCATTTTTTAAACCCTCACAGTGACCAAAATTGCCATTTTTATAGAGTTTTGCATACTCAGAAGCTTCAATTTTGACCAATTTCAGGCACAGGAATGACTTTAAACACATTTATTTTAGTTGAGAAAGTAATATTTCACATCTAACAGTAATTTACAGGCAAAAGATTACATTTTAAAATTTCATCGAAATTGACCATTTTGGGAATGTTCGACAGCTCCGCGGTCATCGTTTTTCGTCAGAAAATAGATTTTTTGGACTGTACCAAAAATGATTCTAAATGTCAATTGGATCGTGCCTCATGTTGAATAACCACTTTTTAAACCCTCACAGTGCCCAAAATTACCATTTTTACAGAGTTTTGCATACTCAGAAGCTTCAATTTTGACCAATTTCAGGCACAGAAATGACTTTAAACACATTTATTTCAGTTGAAAAAGTAATAATTCACATCCAACAGTAATTTACAGCCAAAAGATTAAATGTTAAAATTTCATCGAAATTGACCATTTTGGGAACGTTTGACAGCTCCGCGGTCATCGTTTTTCGTCCGAAAATTAATTTTTTGGACTGTACCAAAAATGATTCCAAATGTCAATTGGACCGTGCCTCATGTTGAATAACCACTTTTTAAACCCTCACAGTGACCAAAATTGCCATTTTTACAGAGTTTTGCATACTCAGAAGCTTCAATTTTGACCAATTTCAGGCACAGAAATGACTTTAAACACATTTATTTTAGTTGAAAAAGTAATAATTCACATCCAACAGTAATTTACAGCCAAAAGATTAAATGTTAAAATTTCATCGAAATTGACCATTTTGGGAACGTTCGACAGCTCCGCGGTCATCGTTTTTCATCCGAAAATTGATTTTTTGGACTGTACCAAAAATGATTCCAAATGTCAATTGGACCGTGCCTCATGTTGAATAACCACTTTTTAAACCCTCACAGTGACCAAAATTGCCATTTTTACAGAGTTTTGCATACTCAGAAGCTTCAATTTTGACCAATTTCAGGCACAGAAATGACTTTAAACACTTTTATTTTAGTTGAAAAAGTAATAATTCACATCCAACAGTAATTTACAGCCAAAAGATTAAATGTTAAAATTTCATCGAAATTGACCATTTTGGGAACGTTCGACAGCTCCGCGGTCATCGTTTTTCGTCCGAAAATTGATTTTTTGGACTGTACCAAAAATGATTCCAAATGTCAATTGGACCGTGCCTCATGTTGAATAACCACTTTTTAAACCCTCACAGTGACCAAAATTGCCATTTTTACAGAGTTTTGCATACTCAGAAGCTTCAATTTTGACCAATTTCAGGCACAGAAATGACTTCAAACCCATTTATTTTAGTTGAAAAAGTAATAATTCACATCCAACAGTAATTTACAGCCAAAAGATTAAATGTTAAAATTTCATCGAAATTGACCATTTTGGGAACTTTCGACAGCTCCGCGGTCATCGTTTTTCGTCCGAAAATTGAATTTTTGGACTGTACCAAAAATGATTCCAAATGTCAATTGGATCGTGCCTCATGTTGAATAACCACTTTTTAAACCCTCACAGTGCCCAAAATGGCCATTTTTACGGAGTTTTGCTTACTCAGAAGCTTCAATTTTGACCAATTTCAGGCACAGAAATGACTTTAAACACATTTATTTTAGTTGAAAAAGTAATAATTCACATCCAACAGTAATTTACATCCAAAAGATTAAATGTTAAAATTTCATCGAAATTGACCATTTTGGGAACGTTCGACAGCTCCACGGTCATCGTTTTTCGTCCGAAAATTGATTTTTTGGACTGTACCATAAATGATTCCAAATGTCAATTGGATCGTGCCTCATGTTGAATAACCATTTTTTAAACCCTCACAGTGACCAAAATTGCCATTTTTACAGAGTTTTGCATACTCAGAAGCTTCAATTTTGACCAATTTCAGGCACAGGAATGACTTTAAACACATTTATTTTAGTTGAGAAAGTAATATTTCACATCTAACAGTAATTTACAGGCAAAAGATTAAATTTTAAAATTTCATCGAAATTGACCATTTTGGGAACGTTCGACAGCTCCGCGGTCATCGTTTTTCGTCCGAAAATTGATTTTTTGGACTGTACCAAAAATGATTCCAAATGTCAATTGGACCGTGCCTCATGTTGAATAACCACTTTTTAAACCCTCGCAGTGCCCAAAATGGCCATTTTTACAGAGTTTTGCTTACTCAGAAGCTTCAATTTTGACCAATTTCAGGCACAGAAATGACTTTAAACACATTTATTTTAGTTGAAAAAGTTATAATTCACATCCAACAGTAATTTACAGCCAAAAGAATAAATGTTAAAATTTCATCGAAATTGACCATTTTGGGAACTTTCGACAGCTCCGCGGTCATCGTTTTTCGTCCGAAAATTGAATTTTTGGACTGTACCAAAAATGATTCCAAATGTCAATTGGATCGTGCCTCATGTTGAATAACCACTTTTTAAACCCTCACAGTGCCCAAAATGGCCATTTTTACAGAGTTTTGCTTACTCAGAAGCTTCAATTTTGACCAATTACAGGCACAGAAATGACTTTAAACACATTTTTTTAAGTTGAAAAAGTAATAATTCACATCCAACAGTAATATACAGCCAAAAGAATAAATGTTAACATTTCATCGAAATTGACCATTTTGGGAACTTTCGACAGCTCCGCGGTCATCGTTTTTTGTCCGAAAATTAATTTTTTGGACTGTAGCAAAAATGATTCCAAATGTCAATTGGATCGTGCCTCATGTTGAATAACCACTTTTTAAACACTCGCAGTGCCCAAAATGGCCATTTTTACAGAGTTTTGCTTCAATTTTGACCAATTTCAGGCACAGAAATGACTTTAAACACATTTATTTTAGTTGAAAAAGTAATAATTCACATCCAACAGTAATTTACATCCAAAAGATTAAATGTTAAAATTTCATCGAAATTGACCATTTTGGGAACGTTCGACAGCTCCGCGGTCATCGTTTTTCGTCCGAAAATTGATTTTTTGGACTGTACCAAAAATGATTCCAAATGTCAATTTGATCGTGCCTCATGTTGAATAACCATTTTTTAAACCCTCACAGTGACCAAAATTGCCATTTTTATAGAGTTTTGCATACTCAGAAGCTTCAATTTTGACCAATTTCAGGCACAGGAATGACTTTAAACACATTTATTTTAGTTGAGAAAGTAATATTTCACATCTAACAGTAATTTACAGGCAAAAGATTACATTTTAAAATTTCATCGAAATTGACCATTTTGGGAATGTTCGACAGCTCCGCGGTCATCGTTTTTCGTCAGAAAATAGATTTTTTGGACTGTACCAAAAATGATTCTAAATGTCAATTGGATCGTGCCTCATGTTGAATAACCACTTTTTAAACCCTCACAGTGCCCAAAATTACCATTTTTACAGAGTTTTGCATACTCAGAAGCTTCAATTTTGACCAATTTCAGGCACAGAAATGACTTTAAACACATTTATTTTAGTTGAAAAAGTAATAATTCACATCCAACAGTAATTTACAGCCAAAAGATTAAATGTTAAAATTTCATCGAAATTGACCATTTTGGGAACGTTCGACAGCTCCGCGGTCATCGTTTTTCGTCCGAAAATTAATTTTTTGGACTGTACCAAAAATGATTCCAAATGTCAATTGGACCGTGCCTCATGTTGAATAACCACTTTTTAAACCCTCACAGTGACCAAAATTGCCATTTTTACAGAGTTTTGCATACTCAGAAGCTTCAATTTTGACCAATTTCAGGCACAGAAATGACTTTAAACACATTTATTTTAGTTGAAAAAGTAATAATTCACATCCAACAGTAATTTACAGCCAAAAGATTAAATGTTAAAATTTCATCGAAATTGACCATTTTGGGAACGTTCGACAGCTCCGCGGTCATCGTTTTTCATCCGAAAATTGATTTTTTGGACTGTACCAAAAATGATTCCAAATGTCAATTGGACCGTGCCTCATGTTGAATAACCACTTTTTAAACCCTCACAGTGACCAAAATTGCCATTTTTACAGAGTTTTGCATACTCAGAAGCTTCAATTTTGACCAATTTCAGGCACAGAAATGACTTTAAACACTTTTATTTTAGTTGAAAAAGTAATAATTCACATCCAACAGTAATTTACAGCCAAAAGATTAAATGTTAAAATTTCATCGAAATTGACCATTTTGCGAACGTTCGACAGCTCCGCGGTCATCGTTTTTCGTCAGAAAATTGATTTTTTGGACTGTACCAAAAATGATTCAAAATGTCAATTGGATCATGCCTCATGTTGAATAACCACTTTTTAAACCCTCACAGTGCCCAAAATTGCCATTTTTACAGAGTTTTGCTTACTTAGAAGCTTCAATTTTGACCAATTTCAGGCACAGAAATGACTTTAAACACATTTATTTTAGTTGAAAATGTAATAATTCACATCCAACAGTAATTTACAGCCAAAAGATTAAATGTTAAAATTTCATCGAAATTGACCATTTTGGGAACGTTCGACAGCTCCGCGGTCATCGTTTTTCGTCCGAAAATTAATTTTTTGGACTGTACCAAAAATGATTCCAAATGTCAATTGGACCGTGCCTCATGTTGAATAACCACTTTTTAAACCCTCACAGTGACCAAAATTGCCATTTTTACAGAGTTTTGCATACTCAGAAGCTTCAATTTTGACCAATTTCAGGCACAGAAATGACTTCAAACACATTTATTTTAGTTGAAAAAGTAATAATTCACATCCAACAGTAATTTACAGCCAAAAGATTAAATGTTAAAATTTCATCGAAATTGACCATTTTGGGAACTTTCGACAGCTCCGCGGTCATCGTTTTTCGTCCGAAAATTGAATTTTTGGACTGTACCAAAAATGATTCCAAATGTCAATTGGATCGTGCCTCATGTTGAATAACCACTTTTTAAACCCTCACAGTGCCCAAAATGGCCATTTTTACGGAGTTTTGCTTACTCAGAAGCTTCAATTTTGACCAATTTCAGGCACAGAAATGACTTTAAACACATTTATTTTAGTTGAAAAAGTAATAATTCACATCCAACAGTAATTTACATCCAAAAGATTAAATGTTAAAATTTCATCGAAATTGACCATTTTGGGAACGTTCGACAGCTCCACGGTCATCGTTTTTCGTCCGAAAATTGATTTTTTGGACTGTACCAAAAATGATTCCAAATGTCAATTGGATCGTGCCTCATGTTGAATAACCATTTTTTAAACCCTCACAGTGACCAAAATTGCCATTTTTACAGAGTTTTGCATACTCAGAAGCTTCAATTTTGACCAATTTCAGGCACAGGAATGACTTTAAACACATTTATTTTAGTTGAGAAAGTAATAATTCACATCCAACAGTAATTTACAGCCAAAAGATTAAATGTTAAAATTTCATCGAAATTGACCATTTTGGGAACTTTCGACAGCTCCGCGGTCATCGTTTTTCGTCCGAAAATTGAATTTTTGGACTGTACCAAAAATGATTCCAAATGTCAATTGGATCGTGCCTCATGTTGAATAACCACTTTTTAAACCCTCACAGTGCCCAAAATGGCCATTTTTACGGAGTTTTGCTTACTCAGAAGCTTCAATTTTGACCAATTTCAGGCACAGAAATGACTTTAAACACATTTATTTTAGTTGAAAAAGTAATAATTCACATCCAACAGTAATTTACATCCAAAAGATTAAATGTTAAAATTTCATCGAAATTGACCATTTTGGGAACGTTCGACAGCTCCACGGTCATCGTTTTTCGTCCGAAAATTGATTTTTTGGACTGTACCAAAAATGATTCCAAATGTCAATTGGATCGTGCCTCATGTTGAATAACCATTTTTTAAACCCTCACAGTGACCAAAATTGCCATTTTTACAGAGTTTTGCATACTCAGAAGCTTCAATTTTGACCAATTTCAGGCACAGGAATGACTTTAAACACATTTATGTTAGTTGAGAAAGTAATATTTCACATCTAACAGTAATTTACAGGCAAAAGATTAAATTTTAAAATTTCATCGAAATTGACCATTTTGGGAACGTTCGACAGCTCCGCGGTCATCGTTTTTCGTCCGAAAATTGATTTTTTGGACTGTACCAAAAATGATTCCAAATGTCAATTGGACCGTGCCTCATGTTGAATAACCACTTTTTAAACCCTTGCAGTGCCCAAAATGGCCATTTTTACAGAGTTTTGCTTACTCAGAAGCTTCAATTTTGACCAATTTCAGGCACAGGAATGACTTTAAACACATTTATTTTAGTTGAGAAAGTAATATTTCACATCTAACAGTAATTTACAGGCAAAAGATTAAATTTTAAAATTTCATCGAAATTGACCATTTTGGGAATGTTCGACAGCTCCGCGGTCATCGTTTTTATCAGAAAATAGATTTTTTGGCCTGTACCAAAAATGATTCTAAATGTCAATTGGATCGTGCCTCATGTTGAATAACCACTTTTTAAACCCTCACAGTGCCCAAAATTGCCATTTTTACAGAGTTTTGCATACTCAGAAGCTTCAATTTTGACCAATTTCAGGCACAGAAATGACTTTAAACACATTTATTTTAGTTGAAAAAGTAATAATTCACATCCAACAGTAATTTACAGCCAAAAGATTAAATGTTAAAATTTCATCGAAATTGACCATTTTGGGAACTTTCGACAGCTCCGCGGTCATCGTTTTTCGTCCGAAAATTGAATTTTTGGACTGTACCAAAAATGATTCCAAATGTCAATTGGATCGTGCCTCATGTTGAATAACCACTTTTTAAACCCTTACAGTGCCCAAAATGGCCATTTTGGCAGAGTTTTGCTTACTCAGAAGCTTCAATTTTGACCAATTTCAGGCACAGGAATGACTTTAAACACATTTATTTTAGTTGAGAAAGTAATATTTCACATCTAACAGTAATTTACAGGCAAAAGATTAAATTTTAAAATTTCATCGAAATTGACCATTTTGGGAACGTTCGACAGCTCCGCGGTCATCGTTTTTCGTCCGAAAATTGATTTTTTGGACTGTACCAAAAATGATTCCAAATGTCAATTGGACCGTGCCTCATGTTGAATAACCACTTTTTAAACCCTTGCAGTGCCCAAAATGGCCATTTTTACAGAGTTTTGCTTACTCAGAAGCTTCAATTTTGACCAATTTCAGGCACAGGAATGACTTTAAACACATTTATTTTAGTTGAGAAAGTAATATTTCACATCTAACAGTAATTTACAGGCAAAAGATTAAATTTTAAAATTTCATCGAAATTGACCATTTTGGGAATGTTCGACAGCTCCGCGGTCATCGTTTTTCATCAGAAAATAGATTTTTTGGACTGTACCAAAAATGATTCTAAATGTCAATTGGATCGTGCCTCATGTTGAATAACCACTTTTTAAACCCTCACAGTGCCCAAAATTGCCATTTTTACAGAGTTTTGCATACTCAGAAGCTTCAATTTTGACCAATTTCAGGCACAGAAATGACTTTAAACACATTTATTTTAGTTGAAAAAGTAGTAATTCACATCCAACAGTAATTTACAGCCAAAAGATTAAATGTTAAAATTTCATCGAAATTGACCATTTTGGGAACGTTCGACAGCTCCGCGGTCATCGTTTTTCGTCCGAAAATTAATTTTTTGGACTGTACCAAAAATGATTCCAAATGTCAATTGGACCGTGCCTCATGTTGAATAACCACTTTTTAAACCCTCACAGTGACCAAAATTGCCATTTTTACAGAGTTTTGCATACTCAGAAGCTTCAATTTTGACCAATTTCAGGCACAGAAATGACTTCAAACACATTTATTTTAGTTGAAAAAGTAATAATTCACATCCAACAGTAATTTACAGCCAAAAGATTAAATGTTAAAATTTCATCGAAATTGACCATTTTGGGAATGTTCGACAGCTCCGCGGTCATCGTTTTTCGTCCAAAAATTAATTTTTTGGACTGTACCAAAAATGATTCCAAATGTCAATTGGACCGTGCCTCATGTTGAATAACCACTTTTTAAACCCTCACAGTGACCAAAATTGCCATTTTTACAGAGTTTTGCATACTCAGAAGCTTCAATTTTGACCAATTTCAGGCACAGAAATGACTTCAAACACATTTATTTTAGTTGAAAAAGTAATAATTCACATCCAACAGTAATTTACAGCCAAAAGATTAAATGTTAAAATTTCATCGAAATTGACCATTTTGGGAACTTTCGACAGCTCCGCGGTCATCGTTTTTCGTCCGAAAATTGAATTTTTGGACTGTACCAAAAATGATTCCAAATGTCAATTGGATCGTGCCTCATGTTGAATAACCACTTTTTAAACCCTCACAGTGCCCAAAATGGCCATTTTTACGGAGTTTTGCTTACTCAGAAGCTTCAATTTTGACCAATTTCAGGCACAGAAATGACTTTAAACACATTTATTTTAGTTGAAAAAGTAATAATTCACATCCAACAGTAATTTACATCCAAAAGATTAAATGTTAAAATTTCATCGAAATTGACCATTTTGGGAACGTTCGACAGCTCCACGGTCATCGTTTTTCGTCCGAAAATTGATTTTTTGGACTGTACCAAAAATGATTCCAAATGTCAATTGGATCGTGCCTCATGTTGAATAACCATTTTTTAAACCCTCACAGTGACCAAAATTGCCATTTTTACAGAGTTTTGCATACTCAGAAGCTTCAATTTTGACCAATTTCAGGCACAGGAATGACTTTAAACACATTTATTTTAGTTGAGAAAGTAATATTTCACATCTAACAGTAATTTACAGGCAAAAGATTAAATTTTAAAATTTCATCGAAATTGACCATTTTGGGAACGTTCGACAGCTCCGCGGTCATCGTTTTTCGTCCGAAAATTGATTTTTTGGACTGTACCAAAAATGATTCCAAATGTCAATTGGACCGTGCCTCATGTTGAATAACCACTTTTTAAACCCTTGCAGTGCCCAAAATGGCCATTTTTACAGAGTTTTGCTTACTCAGAAGCTTCAATTTTGACCAATTTCAGGCACAGGAATGACTTTAAACACATTTATTTTAGTTGAGAAAGTAATATTTCACATCTAACAGTAATTTACAGGCAAAAGATTAAATTTTAAAATGTCATCGAAATTGACCATTTTGGGAATGTTCGACAGCTCCGCGGTCATCGTTTTTCATCAGAAAATAGATTTTTTGGACTGTACCAAAAATGATTCTAAATGTCAATTGGATCGTGCCTCATGTTGAATAACCACTTTTTAAACCCTCACAGTGCCCAAAATTGCCATTTTTACAGAGTTTTGCATACTCAGAAGCTTCAATTTTGACCAATTTCAGGCACAGAAATGACTTTAAACACATTTATTTTAGTTGAAAAAGTAATAATTCACATCCAACAGTAATTTACAGCCAAAAGATTAAATGTTAAAATTTCATCGAAATTGACCATTTTGGGAACGTTCGACAGCTCCGCGGTCATCGTTTTTCGTCCGAAAATTAATTTTTTGGACTGTACCAAAAATGATTCCAAATGTCAATTGGACCGTGCCTCATGTTGAATAACCACTTTTTAAAACCTCACAGTGACCAAAATTGCCATTTTTACAGAGTTTTGCATACTCAGAAACTTCAATTTTGACCAATTTCAGGCACAGAAATGACTTTAAACACATTTATTTTAGTTGAAAAAGTTATAATTCACATCCAACAGTAATTTACAGCCAAAAGAATAAATGTTAAAATTTCATCGAAATTGACCATTTTGGGAACTTTCGACAGCTCCGCGGTCATCGTTTTTCGTCCGAAAATTGAATTTTTGGACTGTACCAAAAATGATTCCAAATGTCAATTGGATCGTGCCTCATGTTGAATAACCACTTTTTAAACCCTCACAGTGCCCAAAATGGCCATTTTTACGGAGTTTTGCTTACTCAGAAGCTTCAATTTTGACCAATTTCAGGCACAGAAATGACTTTAAACACATTTATTTTAGTTGAAAAAGTAATAATTCACATCCAACAGTAATTTACATCCAAAAGATTAAATGTTAAAATTTCATCGAAATTGACCATTTTGGGAACGTTCGACAGCTCCACGGTCATCGTTTTTCGTCCGAAAATTGATTTTTTGGACTGTACCAAAAATGATTCCAAATGTCAATTGGATCGTGCCTCATGTTGAATAACCATTTTTTAAACCCTCACAGTGACCAAAATTGCCATTTTTACAGAGTTTTGCATACTCAGAAGCTTCAATTTTGACCAATTTCAGGCACAGGAATGACTTTAAACACATTTATTTTAGTTGAGAAAGTAATATTTCACATCTAACAGTAATTTACAGGCAAAAGATTAAATTTTAAAATTTCATCGAAATTGACCATTTTGGGAACGTTCGACAGCTCCGCGGTCATCGTTTTTCGTCCGAAAATTGATTTTTTGGACTGTACCAAAAATGATTCCAAATGTCAATTGGACCGTGCCTCATGTTGAATAACCACTTTTTAAACCCTTGCAGTGCCCAAAATGGCCATTTTTACAGAGTTTTGCTTACTCAGAAGCTTCAATTTTGACCAATTTCAGGCACAGGAATGACTTTAAACACATTTATTTTAGTTGAGAAAGTAATATTTCACATCTAACAGTAATTTACAGGCAAAAGATTAAATTTTAAAATGTCATCGAAATTGACCATTTTGGGAATGTTCGACAGCTCCGCGGTCATCGTTTTTCATCAGAAAATAGATTTTTTGGACTGTACCAAAAATGATTCTAAATGTCAATTGGATCGTGCCTCATGTTGAATAACCACTTTTTAAACCCTCACAGTGCCCAAAATTGCCATTTTTACAGAGTTTTGCATACTCAGAAGCTTCAATTTTGACCAATTTCAGGCACAGAAATGACTTTAAACACATTTATTTTAGTTGAAAAAGTAATAATTCACATCCAACAGTAATTTACAGCCAAAAGATTAAATGTTAAAATTTCATCGAAATTGACCATTTTGGGAACGTTCGACAGCTCCGCGGTCATCGTTTTTCGTCCGAAAATTAATTTTTTGGACTGTACCAAAAATGATTCCAAATGTCAATTGGACCGTGCCTCATGTTGAATAACCACTTTTTAAAACCTCACAGTGACCAAAATTGCCATTTTTACAGAGTTTTGCATACTCAGAAACTTCAATTTTGACCAATTTCAGGCACAGAAATGACTTTAAACACATTTATTTTAGTTGAAAAAGTTATAATTCACATCCAACAGTAATTTACAGCCAAAAGAATAAATGTTAAAATTTCATCGAAATTGACCATTTTGGGAACTTTCGACAGCTCCGCGGTCATCGTTTTTCGTCCGAAAATTGAATTTTTGGACTGTACCAAAAATGATTCCAAATGTCAATTGGATCGTGCCTCATGTTGAATAACCACTTTTTAAACCCTCACAGTGCCCAAAATGGCCATTTTTACGGAGTTTTGCTTACTCAGAAGCTTCAATTTTGACCAATTTCAGGCACAGAAATGACTTTAAACACATTTATTTTAGTTGAAAAAGTAATAATTCACATCCAACAGTAATTTACATCCAAAAGATTAAATGTTAAAATTTCATCGAAATTGACCATTTTGGGAACGTTCGACAGCTCCACGGTCATCGTTTTTCGTCCGAAAATTGATTTTTTGGACTGTACCAAAAATGATTCCAAATGTCAATTGGATCGTGCCTCATGTTGAATAACCATTTTTTAAACCCTCACAGTGACCAAAATTGCCATTTTTACAGAGTTTTGCATACTCAGAAGCTTCAATTTTGACCAATTTCAGGCACAGGAATGACTTTAAACACATTTATTTTAGTTGAGAAAGTAATAATTCACATCCAACAGTAATTTACAGCCAAAAGATTAAATGTTAAAATTTCATCGAAATTGACCATTTTGGGAACTTTCGACAGCTCCGCGGTCATCGTTTTTCGTCCGAAAATTGAATTTTTGGACTGTACCAAAAATGATTCCAAATGTCAATTGGATCGTGCCTCATGTTGAATAACCACTTTTTAAACCCTCACAGTGCCCAAAATGGCCATTTTTACGGAGTTTTGCTTACTCAGAAGCTTCAATTTTGACCAATTTCAGGCACAGAAATGACTTTAAACACATTTATTTTAGTTGAAAAAGTAATAATTCACATCCAACAGTAATTTACATCCAAAAGATTAAATGTTAAAATTTCATCGAAATTGACCATTTTGGGAACGTTCGACAGCTCCACGGTCATCGTTTTTCGTCCGAAAATTGATTTTTTGGACTGTACCAAAAATGATTCCAAATGTCAATTGGATCGTGCCTCATGTTGAATAACCATTTTTTAAACCCTCACAGTGACCAAAATTGCCATTTTTACAGAGTTTTGCATACTCAGAAGCTTCAATTTTGACCAATTTCAGGCACAGGAATGACTTTAAACACATTTATTTTAGTTGAGAAAGTAATATTTCACATCTAACAGTAATTTACAGGCAAAAGATTAAATTTTAAAATTTCATCGAAATTGACCATTTTGGGAACGTTCGACAGCTCCGCGGTCATCGTTTTTCGTCCGAAAATTGATTTTTTGGACTGTACCAAAAATGATTCAAAATGTCAATTGGATCATGCCTCATGTTGAATAACCACTTTTTAAACCCTTGCAGTGCCCAAAATGGCCATTTTTACAGAGTTTTGCTTACTCAGAAGCTTCAATTTTGACCAATTTCAGGCACAGGAATGACTTTAAACATATTTATTTTAGTTGAGAAAGTAATATTTCACATCTAACAGTAATTTACAGGCAAAAGATTAAATTTTAAAATTTCATCGAAATTGACCATTTTGGGAATGTTCGACAGCTCCGCGGTCATCGTTTTTATCAGAAAATAGATTTTTTGGCCTGTACCAAAAATGATTCTAAATGTCAATTGGATCGTGCCTCATGTTGAATAACCACTTTTTAAACCCTCACAGTGCCCAAAATTGCCATTTTTACAGAGTTTTGCATACTCAGAAGCTTCAATTTTGACCAATTTCAGGCACAGAAATGACTTTAAACACATTTATTTTAGTTGAAAAAGTAATAATTCACATCCAACAGTAATTTACAGCCAAAAGATTAAATGTTAAAATTTCATCGAAATTGACCATTTTGGGAACTTTCGACAGCTCCGCGGTCATCGTTTTTCGTCCGAAAATTGAATTTTTGGACTGTACCAAAAATGATTCCAAATGTCAATTGGATCGTGCCTCATGTTGAATAACCACTTTTTAAACCCTCACAGTGCCCAAAATGGCCATTTTTACAGAGTTTTGCTTACTCAGAAGCTTCAATTTTGACCAATTTCAGGCACAGGAATGACTTTAAACACATTTATTTTAGTTGAGAAAGTAATATTTCACATCTAACAGTAATTTACAGGCAAAAGATTAAATTTTAAAATTTCATCGAAATTGACCATTTTGGGAACGTTCGACAGCTCCGCGGTCATCGTTTTTCGTCCGAAAATTGATTTTTTGGACTGTACCAAAAATGATTCCAAATGTCAATTGGACCGTGCCTCATGTTGAATAACCACTTTTTAAACCCTTGCAGTGCCCAAAATGGCCATTTTTACAGAGTTTTGCTTACTCAGAAGCTTCAATTTTGACCAATTTCAGGCACAGGAATGACTTTAAACACATTTATTTTAGTTGAGAAAGTAATATTTCACATCTAACAGTAATTTACAGGCAAAAGATTAAATTTTAAAATTTCATCGAAATTGACCATTTTGGGAATGTTCGACAGCTCCGCGGTCATCGTTTTTCATCAGAAAATAGATTTTTTGGACTGTACCAAAAATGATTCTAAATGTCAATTGGATCGTGCCTCATGTTGAATAACCACTTTTTAAACCCTCACAGTGCCCAAAATTGCCATTTTTATAGAGTTTTGCATACTCAGAAGCTTCAATTTTGACCAATTTCAGGCACAGAAATGACTTTAAACACATTTATTTTAGTTGAAAAAGTAATAATTCACATCCAACAGTAATTTACAGCCAAAAGATTAAATGTTAAAATTTCATCGAAATTGACCATTTTGGGAACGTTCGACAGCTCCGCGGTCATCGTTTTTCGTCCGAAAATTAATTTTTTGGACTGTACAAAAAATGATTCCAAATGTCAATTGGACCGTGCCTCATGTTGAATAACCACTTTTTAAACCCTCACAGTGACCAAAATTGCCATTTTTACAGAGTTTTGCATACTCAGAAGCTTCAATTTTGACCAATTTCAGGCACAGAAATGACTTCAAACACATTTATTTTAGTTGAAAAAGTAATAATTCACATCCAACAGTAATTTACAGCCAAAAGATTAAATGTTAAAATTTCATCGAAATTGACCATTTTGGGAACGTTCGACAGCTCCGCGGTCATCGTTTTTCGTCCGAAAATTAATTTTTTGGACTGTACCAAAAATGATTCCAAATGTCAATTGGACCGTGCCTCATGTTGAATAACCACTTTTTAAACCCTCACAGTGACCAAAATTGCCATTTTTACAGAGTTTTGCATACTCAGAAGCTTCAATTTTGACCAATTTCAGGCACAGAAATGACTTCAAACACATTTATTTTAGTTGAAAAAGTAATAATTCACATCCAACAGTAATTTACAGCCAAAAGATTAAATGTTAAAATTTCATCGAAATTGACCATTTTGGGAACTTTCGACAGCTCCGCGGTCATCGTTTTTCGTCCGAAAATTGAATTTTTGGACTGTACCAAAAATGATTCCAAATGTCAATTGGATCGTGCCTCATGTTGAATAACCACTTTTTAAACCCTCACAGTGCCCAAAATGGCCATTTTTACGGAGTTTTGCTTACTCAGAAGCTTCAATTTTGACCAATTTCAGGCACAGAAATGACTTTAAACACATTTATTTTAGTTGAAAAAGTAATAATTCACATCCAACAGTAATTTACATCCAAAAGATTAAATGTTAAAATTTCATCGAAATTGACCATTTTGGGAACGTTCGACAGCTCCACGGTCATCGTTTTTCGTCCGAAAATTGATTTTTTGGACTGTACCAAAAATGATTCCAAATGTCAATTGGATCGTGCCTCATGTTGAATAACCATTTTTTAAACCCTCACAGTGACCAAAATTGCCATTTTTACAGAGTTTTGCATACTCAGAAGCTTCAATTTTGACCAATTTCAGGCACAGGAATGACTTTAAACACATTTATTTTAGTTGAGAAAGTAATATTTCACATCTAACAGTAATTTACAGGCAAAAGATTAAATTTTAAAATTTCATCGAAATTGACCATTTTGGGAACGTTCGACAGCTCCGCGGTCATCGTTTTTCGTCCGAAAATTGATTTTTTGGACTGTACCAAAAATGATTCCAAATGTCAATTGGACCGTGCCTCATGTTGAATAACCACTTTTTAAACCCTTGCAGTGCCCAAAATGGCCATTTTTACAGAGTTTTGCTTACTCAGAAGCTTCAATTTTGACCAATTTCAGGCACAGAAATGACTTTAAACACATTTATTTTAGTTGAAAAAGTAATAATTCACATCCAACAGTAATTTACAGCCAAAAGATTAAATGTTAAAATTTCATCGAAATTGACCATTTTGGGAACGTTCGACAGCTCCGCGGTCATCGTTTTTCGTCCGAAAATTAATTTTTTGGACTGTACCAAAAATGATTCCAAATGTCAATTGGACCGTGCCTCATGTTGAATAACCACTTTTTAAACCCTCACAGTGACCAAAATTGCCATTTTTACAGAGTTTTGCATACTCAGAAGCTTCAATTTTGACCAATTTCAGGCACAGAAATGACTTTAAACACATTTATTTTAGTTGAAAAAGTAATAATTCACATCCAACAGTAATTTACAGCCAAAAGATTAAATGTTAAAATTTCATCGAAATTGACCATTTTGGGAACGTTCGACAGCTCCGCGGTCATCGTTTTTCATCCGAAAATTGATTTTTTGGACTGTACCAAAAATGATTCCAAATGTCAATTGGACCGTGCCTCATGTTGAATAACCACTTTTTAAACCCTCACAGTGACCAAAATTGCCATTTTTACAGAGTTTTGCATACTCAGAAGCTTCAATTTTGACCAATTTCAGGCACAGAAATGACTTTAAACACTTTTATTTTAGTTGAAAAAGTAATAATTCACATCCAACAGTAATTTACAGCCAAAAGATTAAATGTTAAAATTTCATCGAAATTGACCATTTTGCGAACGTTCGACAGCTCCGCGGTCATCGTTTTTCGTCAGAAAATTGATTTTTTGGACTGTACCAAAAATGATTCAAAATGTCAATTGGATCATGCCTCATGTTGAATAACCACTTTTTAAACCCTCACAGTGCCCAAAATTGCCATTTTTACAGAGTTTTGCTTACTTAGAAGCTTCAATTTTGACCAATTTCAGGCACAGAAATGACTTTAAACACATTTATTTTAGTTGAAAATGTAATAATTCACATCCAACAGTAATTTACAGCCAAAAGATTAAATGTTAAAATTTCATCGAAATTGACCATTTTGGGAACGTTCGACAGCTCCGCGGTCATCGTTTTTCGTCCGAAAATTAATTTTTTGGACTGTACCAAAAATGATTCCAAATGTCAATTGGACCGTGCCTCATGTTGAATAACCACTTTTTAAACCCTCACAGTGACCAAAATTGCCATTTTTACAGAGTTTTGCATACTCAGAAGCTTCAATTTTGACCAATTTCAGGCACAGAAATGACTTCAAACACATTTATTTTAGTTGAAAAAGTAATAATTCACATCCAACAGTAATTTACAGCCAAAAGATTAAATGTTAAAATTTCATCGAAATTGACCATTTTGGGAACTTTCGACAGCTCCGCGGTCATCGTTTTTCGTCCGAAAATTGAATTTTTGGACTGTACCAAAAATGATTCCAAATGTCAATTGGATCGTGCCTCATGTTGAATAACCACTTTTTAAACCCTCACAGTGCCCAAAATGGCCATTTTTACGGAGTTTTGCTTACTCAGAAGCTTCAATTTTGACCAATTTCAGGCACAGAAATGACTTTAAACACATTTATTTTAGTTGAAAAAGTAATAATTCACATCCAACAGTAATTTACATCCAAAAGATTAAATGTTAAAATTTCATCGAAATTGACCATTTTGGGAACGTTCGACAGCTCCACGGTCATCGTTTTTCGTCCGAAAATTGATTTTTTGGACTGTACCAAAAATGATTCCAAATGTCAATTGGATCGTGCCTCATGTTGAATAACCATTTTTTAAACCCTCACAGTGACCAAAATTGCCATTTTTACAGAGTTTTGCATACTCAGAAGCTTCAATTTTGACCAATTTCAGGCACAGGAATGACTTTAAACACATTTATTTTAGTTGAGAAAGTAATAATTCACATCCAACAGTAATTTACAGCCAAAAGATTAAATGTTAAAATTTCATCGAAATTGACCATTTTGGGAACTTTCGACAGCTCCGCGGTCATCGTTTTTCGTCCGAAAATTGAATTTTTGGACTGTACCAAAAATGATTCCAAATGTCAATTGGATCGTGCCTCATGTTGAATAACCACTTTTTAAACCCTCACAGTGCCCAAAATGGCCATTTTTACGGAGTTTTGCTTACTCAGAAGCTTCAATTTTGACCAATTTCAGGCACAGAAATGACTTTAAACACATTTATTTTAGTTGAAAAAGTAATAATTCACATCCAACAGTAATTTACATCCAAAAGATTAAATGTTAAAATTTCATCGAAATTGACCATTTTGGGAACGTTCGACAGCTCCACGGTCATCGTTTTTCGTCCGAAAATTGATTTTTTGGACTGTACCAAAAATGATTCCAAATGTCAATTGGATCGTGCCTCATGTTGAATAACCATTTTTTAAACCCTCACAGTGACCAAAATTGCCATTTTTACAGAGTTTTGCATACTCAGAAGCTTCAATTTTGACCAATTTCAGGCACAGGAATGACTTTAAACACATTTATGTTAGTTGAGAAAGTAATATTTCACATCTAACAGTAATTTACAGGCAAAAGATTAAATTTTAAAATTTCATCGAAATTGACCATTTTGGGAACGTTCGACAGCTCCGCGGTCATCGTTTTTCGTCCGAAAATTGATTTTTTGGACTGTACCAAAAATGATTCCAAATGTCAATTGGACCGTGCCTCATGTTGAATAACCACTTTTTAAACCCTTGCAGTGCCCAAAATGGCCATTTTTACAGAGTTTTGCTTACTCAGAAGCTTCAATTTTGACCAATTTCAGGCACAGGAATGACTTTAAACACATTTATTTTAGTTGAGAAAGTAATATTTCACATCTAACAGTAATTTACAGGCAAAAGATTAAATTTTAAAATTTCATCGAAATTGACCATTTTGGGAATGTTCGACAGCTCCGCGGTCATCGTTTTTATCAGAAAATAGATTTTTTGGCCTGTACCAAAAATGATTCTAAATGTCAATTGGATCGTGCCTCATGTTGAATAACCACTTTTTAAACCCTCACAGTGCCCAAAATTGCCATTTTTACAGAGTTTTGCATACTCAGAAGCTTCAATTTTGACCAATTTCAGGCACAGAAATGACTTTAAACACATTTATTTTAGTTGAAAAAGTAATAATTCACATCCAACAGTAATTTACAGCCAAAAGATTAAATGTTAAAATTTCATCGAAATTGACCATTTTGGGAACTTTCGACAGCTCCGCGGTCATCGTTTTTCGTCCGAAAATTGAATTTTTGGACTGTACCAAAAATGATTCCAAATGTCAATTGGATCGTGCCTCATGTTGAATAACCACTTTTTAAACCCTCACAGTGCCCAAAATGGCCATTTTTACAGAGTTTTGCTTACTCAGAAGCTTCAATTTTGACCAATTTCAGGCACAGGAATGACTTTAAACACATTTATTTTAGTTGAGAAAGTAATATTTCACATCTAACAGTAATTTACAGGCAAAAGATTAAATTTTAAAATTTCATCGAAATTGACCATTTTGGGAATGTTCGACAGCTCCGCGGTCATCGTTTTTCATCAGAAAATAGATTTTTTGGACTGTACCAAAAATGATTCCAAATGTCAATTGGATCGTGCCTCATGTTGAATAACCACTTTTTAAACCCTCACAGTGCCCAAAATTGCCATTTTTACAGAGTTTTGCTTACTCAGAAGCTTCAATTTTGACCAATTTCAGGCACAGAAATGACTTTAAACACATTTATTTTAGTTGAAAAAGTAATAATTCACATCCAACAGTAATTTACATCCAAAAGATTAAATGTTAAAATTTCATCGAAATTGACCATTTTGGGAAGGTTCGACAGCTCCACGGTCATCGTTTTTCGTCCGAAAATTGATTTTTTGGACTGTACCAAAAATGATTCCAAATGTCAATTGGATCGTGCCTCATGTTGAATAACCATTTTTTAAACCCTCACAGTGACCAAAATTGCCATTTTTACAGAGTTTTGCATACTCAGAAGCTTCAATTTTGACCAATTTCAGGCACAGGAATGACTTTAAACACATTTATTTTAGTTGAGAAAGTAATATTTCACATCTAACAGTAATTTACAGGCAAAAGATTAAATTTTAAAATTTCATCGAAATTGACCATTTTGGGAACGTTCGACAGCTCCGCGGTCATCGTTTTTCGTCCGAAAATTGATTTTTTGGACTGTACCAAAAATGATTCCAAATGTCAATTGGACCGTGCCTCATGTTGAATAACCACTTTTTAAACCCTTGCAGTGCCCAAAATGGCCATTTTTACAGAGTTTTGCTTACTCAGAAGCTTCAATTTTGACCAATTTCAGGCACAGGAATGACTTTAAACACATTTATTTTAGTTGAGAAAGTAATATTTCACATCTAACAGTTATTTACAGGCAAAAGATTAAATTTTAAAATGTCATCGAAATTGACCATTTTGGGAATGTTCGACAGCTCCGCGGTCATCGTTTTTCATCAGAAAATAGATTTTTTGGACTGTACCAAAAATGATTCTAAATGTCAATTGGATCGTGCCTCATGTTGAATAACCACTTTTTAAACCCTCACAGTGCCCAAAATTGCCATTTTTACAGAGTTTTGCATACTCAGAAGCTTCAATTTTGACCAATTTCAGGCACAGAAATGACTTTAAACACATTTATTTTAGTTGAAAAAGTAATAATTCACATCCAACAGTAATTTACAGCCAAAAGATTAAATGTTAAAATTTCATCGAAATTGACCATTTTGGGAACGTTCGACAGCTCCGCGGTCATCGTTTTTCGTCCGAAAATTAATTTTTTGGACTGTACCAAAAATGATTCCAAATGTCAATTGGACCGTGCCTCATGTTGAATAACCACTTTTTAAAACCTCACAGTGACCAAAATTGCCATTTTTACAGAGTTTTGCATACTCAGAAACTTCAATTTTGACCAATTTCAGGCACAGAAATGACTTTAAACACATTTATTTTAGTTGAAAAAGTTATAATTCACATCCAACAGTAATTTACAGCCAAAAGAATAAATGTTAAAATTTCATCGAAATTGACCATTTTGGGAACTTTCGACAGCTCCGCGGTCATCGTTTTTCGTCCGAAAATTGAATTTTTGGACTGTACCAAAAATGATTCCAAATGTCAATTGGATCGTGCCTCATGTTGAATAACCACTTTTTAAACCCTCACAGTGCCCAAAATGGCCATTTTTACGGAGTTTTGCTTACTCAGAAGCTTCAATTTTGACCAATTTCAGGCACAGAAATGACTTTAAACACATTTATTTTAGTTGAAAAAGTAATAATTCACATCCAACAGTAATTTACATCCAAAAGATTAAATGTTAAAATTTCATCGAAATTGACCATTTTGGGAACGTTCGACAGCTCCACGGTCATCGTTTTTCGTCCGAAAATTGATTTTTTGGACTGTACCAAAAATGATTCCAAATGTCAATTGGATCGTGCCTCATGTTGAATAACCATTTTTTAAACCCTCACAGTGACCAAAATTGCCATTTTTACAGAGTTTTGCATACTCAGAAGCTTCAATTTTGACCAATTTCAGGCACAGGAATGACTTTAAACACATTTATTTTAGTTGAGAAAGTAATAATTCACATCCAACAGTAATTTACAGCCAAAAGATTAAATGTTAAAATTTCATCGAAATTGACCATTTTGGGAACTTTCGACAGCTCCGCGGTCATCGTTTTTCGTCCGAAAATTGAATTTTTGGACTGTACCAAAAATGATTCCAAATGTCAATTGGATCGTGCCTCATGTTGAATAACCACTTTTTAAACCCTCACAGTGCCCAAAATGGCCATTTTTACGGAGTTTTGCTTACTCAGAAGCTTCAATTTTGACCAATTTCAGGCACAGAAATGACTTTAAACACATTTATTTTAGTTGAAAAAGTAATAATTCACATCCAACAGTAATTTACATCCAAAAGATTAAATGTTAAAATTTCATCGAAATTGACCATTTTGGGAACGTTCGACAGCTCCACGGTCATCGTTTTTCGTCCGAAAATTGATTTTTTGGACTGTACCAAAAATGATTCCAAATGTCAATTGGATCGTGCCTCATGTTGAATAACCATTTTTTAAACCCTCACAGTGACCAAAATTGCCATTTTTACAGAGTTTTGCATACTCAGAAGCTTCAATTTTGACCAATTTCAGGCACAGGAATGACTTTAAACACATTTATTTTAGTTGAGAAAGTAATATTTCACATCTAACAGTAATTTACAGGCAAAAGATTAAATTTTAAAATTTCATCGAAATTGACCATTTTGGGAACGTTCGACAGCTCCGCGGTCATCGTTTTTCGTCCGAAAATTGATTTTTTGGACTGTACCAAAAATGATTCCAAATGTCAATTGGACCGTGCCTCATGTTGAATAACCACTTTTTAAACCCTTGCAGTGCCCAAAATGGCCATTTTTACAGAGTTTTGCTTACTCAGAAGCTTCAATTTTGACCAATTTCAGGCACAGGAATGACTTTAAACACATTTATTTTAGTTGAGAAAGTAATATTTCACATCTAACAGTAATTTACAGGCAAAAGATTAAATTTTAAAATGTCATCGAAATTGACCATTTTGGGAATGTTCGACAGCTCCGCGGTCATCGTTTTTCATCAGAAAATAGATTTTTTGGACTGTACCAAAAATGATTCTAAATGTCAATTGGATCGTGCCTCATGTTGAATAACCACTTTTTAAACCCTCACAGTGCCCAAAATTGCCATTTTTACAGAGTTTTGCATACTCAGAAGCTTCAATTTTGACCAATTTCAGGCACAGAAATGACTTTAAACACATTTATTTTAGTTGAAAAAGTAATAATTCACATCCAACAGTAATTTACAGCCAAAAGATTAAATGTTGAAATTTCATCGAAATTGACCATTTTGGGAACGTTTGACAGCTCCGCGGTCATCGTTTTTCGTCCGAAAATTAATTTTTTGGACTGTACCAAAAATGATTCCAAATGTCAATTGGACCGTGCCTCATGTTGAATAACCACTTTTTAAAACCTCACAGTGACCAAAATTGCCATTTTTACAGAGTTTTGCATACTCAGAAACTTCAATTTTGACCAATTTCAGGCACAGAAATGACTTTAAACACATTTATTTTAGTTGAAAAAGTTATAATTCACATCCAACAGTAATTTACAGCCAAAAGAATAAATGTTAAAATTTCATCGAAATTGACCATTTTGGGAACTTTCGACAGCTCCGCGGTCATCGTTTTTCGTCCGAAAATTGAATTTTTGGACTGTACCAAAAATGATTCCAAATGTCAATTGGATCGTGCCTCATGTTGAATAACCACTTTTTAAACCCTCACAGTGCCCAAAATGGCCATTTTTACGGAGTTTTGCTTACTCAGAAGCTTCAATTTTGACCAATTTCAGGCACAGAAATGACTTTAAACACATTTATTTTAGTTGAAAAAGTAATAATTCACATCCAACAGTAATTTACATCCAAAAGATTAAATGTTAAAATTTCATCGAAATTGACCATTTTGGGAACGTTCGACAGCTCCACGGTCATCGTTTTTCGTCCGAAAATTGATTTTTTGGACTGTACCAAAAATGATTCCAAATGTCAATTGGATCGTGCCTCATGTTGAATAACCATTTTTTAAACCCTCACAGTGACCAAAATTGCCATTTTTACAGAGTTTTGCATACTCAGAAGCTTCAATTTTGACCAATTTCAGGCACAGGAATGACTTTAAACACATTTATTTTAGTTGAGAAAGTAATAATTCACATCCAACAGTAATTTACAGCCAAAAGATTAAATGTTAAAATTTCATCGAAATTGACCATTTTGGGAACTTTCGACAGCTCCGCGGTCATCGTTTTTCGTCCGAAAATTGAATTTTTGGACTGTACCAAAAATGATTCCAAATGTCAATTGGATCGTGCCTCATGTTGAATAACCACTTTTTAAACCCTCACAGTGCCCAAAATGGCCATTTTTACGGAGTTTTGCTTACTCAGAAGCTTCAATTTTGACCAATTTCAGGCACAGAAATGACTTTAAACACATTTATTTTAGTTGAAAAAGTAATAATTCACATCCAACAGTAATTTACATCCAAAAGATTAAATGTTAAAATTTCATCGAAATTGACCATTTTGGGAACGTTCGACAGCTCCACGGTCATCGTTTTTCGTCCGAAAATTGATTTTTTGGACTGTACCAAAAATGATTCCAAATGTCAATTGGATCGTGCCTCATGTTGAATAACCATTTTTTAAACCCTCACAGTGACCAAAATTGCCATTTTTACAGAGTTTTGCATACTCAGAAGCTTCAATTTTGACCAATTTCAGGCACAGGAATGACTTTAAACACATTTATTTTAGTTGAGAAAGTAATATTTCACATCTAACAGTAATTTACAGGCAAAAGATTAAATTTTAAAATTTCATCGAAATTGACCATTTTGGGAACGTTCGACAGCTCCGCGGTCATCGTTTTTCGTCCGAAAATTGATTTTTTGGACTGTACCAAAAATGATTCCAAATGTCAATTGGACCGTGCCTCATGTTGAATAACCACTTTTTAAACCCTTGCAGTGCCCAAAATGGCCATTTTTACAGAGTTTTGCTTACTCAGAAGCTTCAATTTTGACCAATTTCAGGCACAGGAATGACTTTAAACACATTTATTTTAGTTGAGAAAGTAATATTTCACATCTAACAGTAATTTACAGGCAAAAGATTACATTTTAAAATTTCATCGAAATTGACCATTTTGGGAATGTTCGACAGCTCCGCGGTCATCGTTTTTATCAGAAAATAGATTTTTTGGCCTGTACCAAAAATGATTCTAAATGTCAATTGGATCGTGCCTCATGTTGAATAACCACTTTTTAAACCCTCACAGTGCCCAAAATTGCCATTTTTACAGAGTTTTGCATACTCAGAAGCTTCAATTTTGACCAATTTCAGGCACAGAAATGACTTTAAACACATTTATTTTAGTTGAAAAAGTAATAATTCACATCCAACAGTAATTTACAGCCAAAAGATTAAATGTTAAAATTTCATCGAAATTGACCATTTTGGGAACTTTCGACAGCTCCGCGGTCATCGTTTTTCGTCCGAAAATTGAATTTTTGGACTGTACCAAAAATGATTCCAAATGTCAATTGGATCGTGCCTCATGTTGAATAACCACTTTTTAAACCCTCACAGTGCCCAAAATGGCCATTTTTACAGAGTTTTGCTTACTCAGAAGCTTCAATTTTGACCAATTTCAGGCACAGGAATGACTTTAAACACATTTATTTTAGTTGAGAAAGTAATATTTCACATCTAACAGTAATTTACAGGCAAAAGATTAAATTTTAAAATTTCATCGAAATTGACCATTTTGGGAACGTTCGACAGCTCCGCGGTCATCGTTTTTCGTCCGAAAATTGATTTTTTGGACTGTACCAAAAATGATTCCAAATGTCAATTGGACCGTGCCTCATGTTGAATAACCACTTTTTAAACCCTTGCAGTGCCCAAAATGGCCATTTTTACAGAGTTTTGCTTACTCAGAAGCTTCAATTTTGACCAATTTCAGGCACAGGAATGACTTTAAACACATTTATTTTAGTTGAGAAAGTAATATTTCACATCTAACAGTAATTTACAGGCAAAAGATTAAATTTTAAAATTTCATCGAAATTGACCATTTTGGGAATGTTCGACAGCTCCGCGGTCATCGTTTTTCATCAGAAAATAGATTTTTTGGACTGTACCAAAAATGATTCTAAATGTCAATTGGATCGTGCCTCATGTTGAATAACCACTTTTTAAACCCTCACAGTGCCCAAAATTGCCATTTTTACAGAGTTTTGCATACTCAGAAGCTTCAATTTTGACCAATTTCAGGCACAGAAATGACTTTAAACACATTTATTTTAGTTGAAAAAGTAATAATTCACATCCAACAGTAATTTACAGCCAAAAGATTAAATGTTAAAATTTCATCGAAATTGACCATTTTGGGAACGTTCGACAGCTCCGCGGTCATCGTTTTTCGTCCGAAAATTAATTTTTTGGACTGTACAAAAAATGATTCCAAATGTCAATTGGACCGTGCCTCATGTTGAATAACCACTTTTTAAACCCTCACAGTGACCAAAATTGCCATTTTTACAGAGTTTTGCATACTCAGAAGCTTCAATTTTGACCAATTTCAGGCACAGAAATGACTTCAAACACATTTATTTTAGTTGAAAAAGTAATAATTCACATCCAACAGTAATTTACAGCCAAAAGATTAAATGTTAAAATTTCATCGAAATTGACCATTTTGGGAACGTTCGACAGCTCCGCGGTCATCGTTTTTCGTCCGAAAATTAATTTTTTGGACTGTACCAAAAATGATTCCAAATGTCAATTGGACCGTGCCTCATGTTGAATAACCACTTTTTAAACCCTCACAGTGACCAAAATTGCCATTTTTACAGAGTTTTGCATACTCAGAAGCTTCAATTTTGACCAATTTCAGGCACAGAAATGACTTCAAACACATTTATTTTAGTTGAAAAAGTAATAATTCACATCCAACAGTAATTTACAGCCAAAAGATTAAATGTTAAAATTTCATCGAAATTGACCATTTTGGGAACTTTCGACAGCTCCGCGGTCATCGTTTTTCGTCCGAAAATTGAATTTTTGGACTGTACCAAAAATGATTCCAAATGTCAATTGGATCGTGCCTCATGTTGAATAACCACTTTTTAAACCCTCACAGTGCCCAAAATGGCCATTTTTACGGAGTTTTGCTTACTCAGAAGCTTCAATTTTGACCAATTTCAGGCACAGAAATGACTTTAAACACATTTATTTTAGTTGAAAAAGTAATAATTCACATCCAACAGTAATTTACATCCAAAAGATTAAATGTTAAAATTTCATCGAAATTGACCATTTTGGGAACGTTCGACAGCTCCACGGTCATCGTTTTTCGTCCGAAAATTGATTTTTTGGACTGTACCAAAAATGATTCCAAATGTCAATTGGATCGTGCCTCATGTTGAATAACCATTTTTTAAACCCTCACAGTGACCAAAATTGCCATTTTTACAGAGTTTTGCATACTCAGAAGCTTCAATTTTGACCAATTTCAGGCACAGGAATGACTTTAAACACATTTATTTTAGTTGAGAAAGTAATATTTCACATCTAACAGTAATTTACAGGCAAAAGATTAAATTTTAAAATTTCATCGAAATTGACCATTTTGGGAACGTTCGACAGCTCCGCGGTCATCGTTTTTCGTCCGAAAATTGATTTTTTGGACTGTACCAAAAATGATTCCAAATGTCAATTGGACCGTGCCTCATGTTGAATAACCACTTTTTAAACCCTTGCAGTGCCCAAAATGGCCATTTTTACAGAGTTTTGCTTACTCAGAAGCTTCAATTTTGACCAATTTCAGGCACAGGAATGACTTTAAACACATTTATTTTAGTTGAGAAAGTAATATTTCACATCTAACAGTAATTTACAGGCAAAAGATTAAATTTTAAAATGTCATCGAAATTGACCATTTTGGGAATGTTCGACAGCTCCGCGGTCATCGTTTTTCATCAGAAAATAGATTTTTTGGACTGTACCAAAAATGATTCTAAATGTCAATTGGATCGTGCCTCATGTTGAATAACCACTTTTTAAACCCTCACAGTGCCCAAAATTGCCATTTTTACAGAGTTTTGCATACTCAGAAACTTCAATTTTGACCAATTTCAGGCACAGAAATGACTTCAAACACATTTATTTTAGTTGAAAAAGTAATAATTCACATCCAACAGTAATTTACAGCCAAAAGATTAAATGTTAAAATTTCATCGAAATTGACCATTTTGGGAACGTTCGACAGCTCCGCGGTCATCGTTTTTCGTCCGAAAATTGAATTTTTGGACTGTACCAAAAATGATTCCAAATGTCAATTGGATCGTGCCTCATGTTGAATAACCACTTTTTAAACCCTCGCAGTGCCCAAAATGGCCATTTTTACAGAGTTTTGCTTACTCAGAAGCTTCAATTTTGACCAATTTCAGGCACAGAAATGACTTTAAACACATTTATTTTAGTTGAAAAAGTTATAATTCACATCCAACAGTAATTTACAGCCAAAAGAATAAATGTTAAAATTTCATCGAAATTGACCATTTTGGGAACTTTCGACAGCTCCGCGGTCATCGTTTTTCATCAGAAAATAGATTTTTTGGACTGTACCAAAAATGATTCTAAATGTCAATTGGATCGTGCCTCATGTTGAATAACCACTTTTTAAACCCTCACAGTGCCCAAAATTGCCATTTTTACAGAGTTTTGCATACTCAGAAGCTTCAATTTTGACCAATTTCAGGCACAGAAATGACTTTAAACACATTTATTTTAGTTGAAAAAGTAATAATTCACATCCAACAGTAATTTACAGCCAAAAGATTAAATGTTAAAATTTCATCGAAATTGACCATTTTGGGAACGTTCGACAGCTCCGCGGTCATCGTTTTTCGTCCGAAAATTAATTTTTTGGACTGTACCAAAAATGATTCCAAATGTCAATTGGACCGTGCCTCATGTTGAATAACCACTTTTTAAACCCTCACAGTGACCAAAATTGCCATTTTTACAGAGTTTTGCATACTCAGAAGCTTCAATTTTGACCAATTTCAGGGACAGAAATGACTTCAAACACATTTATTTTAGTTGAAAAAGTTATAATTCACATCCAACAGTAATTTACAGCCAAAAGAATAAATGTTAAAATTTCATCGAAATTGACCATTTTGGGAACTTTCGACAGCTCCGCGGTCATCGTTTTTCGTCCGAAAATTGAATTTTTGGACTGTACCAAAAATGATTCCAAATGTCAATTGGATCGTGCCTCATGTTGAATAACCACTTTTTAAACCCTCGCAGTGCCCAAAATGGCCATTTTTACAGAGTTTTGCTTACTCAGAAGCTTCAATTTTGACCAATTTCAGGCACAGAAATGACTTTAAACACATTTATTTTAGTTGAAAAAGTTATAATTCACATCCAACAGTAATTTACAGCCAAAAGAATAAATGTTAAAATGTCATCGAAATTGACCATTTTGGGAACTTTCGACAGCTCCGCGGTCATCGTTTTTCATCAGAAAATAGATTTTTTGGACTGTACCAAAAATGATTCTAAATGTCAATTGGATCGTGCCTCATGTTGAATAACCACTTTTTAAACCCTCACAGTGCCCAAAATTGCCATTTTTACAGAGTTTTGCATACTCAGAAGCTTCAATTTTGACCAATTTCAGGCACAGAAATGACTTTAAACACATTTATTTTAGTTGAAAAAGTAATAATTCACATCCAACAGTAATTTACAGCCAAAAGATTAAATGTTAAAATTTCATCGAAATTGACCATTTTGGGAACGTTCGACAGCTCCGCGGTCATCGTTTTTCGTCCGAAAATTAATTTTTTGGACTGTACCAAAAATGATTCCAAATGTCAATTGGACCGTGCCTCATGTTGAATAACCACTTTTTAAACCCTCACAGTGACCAAAATTGCCATTTTTACAGAGTTTTGCATACTCAGAAGCTTCAATTTTGACCAATTTCAGGCACAGAAATGACTTCAAACACATTTATTTTAGTTGAAAAAGTAATAATTCACATCCAACAGTAATTTACAGCCAAAAGATTAAATGTTAAAATTTCATCGAAATTGACCATTTTGGGAACGTTCGACAGCTCCGCGGTCATCGTTTTTCGTCTGAAAATTGATTTTTTGGACTGTACCAAAAATGATTCCAAATGTCAATTGGACCGTGCCTCATGTTGAATAACCACTTTTTAAACCCTCGCAGTGCCCAAAATGGCCATTTTTACAGAGTTTTGCTTACTCAGAAGCTTCAATTTTGACCAATTTCAGGCACAGAAATGACTTTAAACACATTTATTTTAGTTGAAAAAGTTATAATTCACATCCAACAGTAATTTACAGCCAAAAGAATAAATGTTAAAATTTCATCGAAATTGACCATTTTGGGAACTTTCGACAGCTCCGCGGTCATCGTTTTTCGTCCGAAAATTAATTTTTTGGACTGTACCAAAAATGATTCCAAATGTCAATTGGACCGTGCCTCATGTTGAATAACCACTTTTTAAACCCTCACAGTGACCAAAATTGCCATTTTTACAGAGTTTTGCATACTCAGAAGCTTCAATTTTGACCAATTTCAGGCACAGAAATGACTTTAAACACATTTATTTTAGTTGAAAAAGTAATAATTCACATCCAACAGTAATTTACAGCCAAAAGATTAAATGTTAAAATTTCATCGAAATTGACCATTTTGGGAACGTTCGACAGCTCCGCGGTCATCGTTTTTCGTCCGAAAATTGATTTTTTGGACTGTACCAAAAATGATTCCAAATGTCAATTGGACCGTGCCTCATGTTGAATAACCACTTTTTAAACCCTCACAGTGACCAAAATTGCCATTTTTACAGAGTTTTGCATACTCAGAAGCTTCAATTTTGACCAATTTCAGGCACAGAAATGACTTTAAACACTTTTATTTTAGTTGAAAAAGTAATAATTCACATCCAACAGTAATTTACAGCCAAAAGATTAAATGATAAAATTTCATCGAAATTGACCATTTTGCGAACGTTCGACAGCTCCGCGGTCATCGTTTTTCGTCAGAAAATTGATTTTTTGGACTGTACCAAAAATGATTCAAAATGTCAATTGGATCATGCCTCATGTTGAATAACCACTTTTTAAACCCTCACAGTGCCCAAAATTGCCATTTTTACAGAGTTTTGCTTACTTAGAAGCTTAAATTTTGACCAATTTCAGGCACAGAAATGATTTTAAACACATTTATTTTAGTTGAAAAAGTAATAATTCACATCCAACAGTAATTTACAGCCAAAAGATTAAATGTTAAAATTTCATCGAAATTGACCATTTTGGGAACGTTCGACAGGTCATCGTTTTTCATCCGAAAATTGATTTTTTGGACTGTACCAAAAATGATTCCAAATGTCAATTGGACCGTGCCTCATGTTGAATAACCACTTTTTAAACCCTCACAGTGCCCAAAATTGCCATTTTTACAGAGTTTTGCATACTCAGAAGCTTCAATTTTGACCAATTTCAGGCACAGGAATGACTTTAAACACATTTATTTTAGTTGAGAAAGTAATATTTCACATCTAACAGTAATTTACAGGCAAAAGATTAAATGTTAAAATTTCATCGAAATTGACCATTTTGGGAACGTTCGACAGCTCCGCGGTCATCGTTTTTCGTCCGAAAATTAATTTTTTGGACTGTACCAAAAATGATTCCAAATGTCAATTGGACCGTGCCTCATGTTGAATAACCACTTTTTAAACCCTCACAGTGACCAAAATTGCCATTTTTACAGAGTTTTGCATACTCAGAAGCTTCAATTTTGACCAATTTCAGGCACAGAAATGACTTCAAACACATTTATTTTAGTTGAAAAAGTAATAATTCACATCCAACAGTAATTTAGAGCCAAAAGATTAAATGTTAAAATTTCATCGAAATTGACCATTTTGGGAACGTTCGACAGCTCCGCGGTCATCGTTTTTCGTCTGAAAATTGATTTTTTGGACTGTACCAAAAATGATTCCAAATGTCAATTGGACCGTGCCTCATGTTGAATAACCACTTTTTAAACCCTCGCAGTGCCCAAAATGGCCATTTTTACAGAGTTTTGCTTACTCAGAAGCTTCAATTTTGACCAATTTCAGGCACAGAAATGACTTTAAACACATTTATTTTAGTTGAAAAAGTTATAATTCACATCCAACAGTAATTTACAGCCAAAAGAATAAATGTTAAAATTTCATCGAAATTGACCATTTTGGGAACTTTCGACAGCTCCGCGGTCATCGTTTTTCGTCCGAAAATTAATTTTTTGGACTGTACCAAAAATGATTCCAAATGTCAATTGGACCGTGCCTCATGTTGAATAACCACTTTTTAAACCCTCACAGTGACCAAAATTGCCATTTTTACAGAGTTTTGCATACTCAGAAGCTTCAATTTTGACCAATTTCAGGCACAGAAATGACTTTAAACACTTTTATTTTAGTTGAAAAAGTAATAATTCACATCCAACAGTAATTTACAGCCAAAAGATTAAATGATAAAATTTCATCGAAATTGACCATTTTGCGAACGTTCGACAGCTCCGCGGTCATCGTTTTTCGTCAGAAAATTGATTTTTTGGACTGTACCAAAAATGATTCAAAATGTCAATTGGATCATGCCTCATGTTGAATAACCACTTTTTAAACCCTCACAGTGCCCAAAATTGCCATTTTTACAGAGTTTTGCTTACTTAGAAGCTTAAATTTTGACCAATTTCAGGCACAGAAATGATTTTAAACACATTTATTTTAGTTGAAAAAGTAATAATTCACATCCAACAGTAATTTACAGCCAAAAGATTAAATGTTAAAATTTCATCGAAATTGACCATTTTGGGAACGTTCGACAGGTCATCGTTTTTCATCCGAAAATTGATTTTTTGGACTGTACCAAAAATGATTCCAAATGTCAATTGGACCGTGCCTCATGTTGAATAACCACTTTTTAAACCCTCACAGTGCCCAAAATTGCCATTTTTACAGAGTTTTGCATACTCAGAAGCTTCAATTTTGACCAATTTCAGGCACAGGAATGACTTTAAACACATTTATTTTAGTTGAGAAAGTAATATTTCACATCTAACAGTAATTTACAGGCAAAAGATTACATTTTAAAATTTCATCGAAATTGACCATTTTGGGAATGTTCGACAGCTCCGCGGTCATCGTTTTTCGTCAGAAAATAGATTTTTTGGACTGTACCAAAAATGATTCTAAATGTCAATTGGATCGTGCCTCATGTTGAATAACCACTTTTTAAACCCTCACAGTGCCCAAAATTGCCATTTTTACAGAGTTTTGCATACTCAGAAGCTTCAATTTGGACCAATTTCAGGCACAGAAATGACTTTAAACACATTTATTTTAGTTGAAAAAGTAATAATTCACATCCAACAGTAATTTACAGCCAAAAGAATAAATGTTAAAATTTCATCGAAATTGACCATTTTGGGAACTTTCGACAGCTCCGCGGTCATCGTTTTTCGTCCGAAAATTAATTTTTTGGACTGTACCAAAAATGATTCCAAATGTCAATTGGACCGTGCCTCATGTTGAATAACCACTTTTTAAACCCTCACAGTGACCAAAATTGCAATTTTTACAGAGTTTTGCATACTCAGAAGCTTCAATTTTGACCAATTTCAGGCACAGGAATGACTTTAAACACATTTATTTTAGTTGAGAAAGTAATATTTCACATCTAACAGTAATTTACAGGCAAAAGATTACATTTTAAAATTTCATCGAAATTGACCATTTTGGGAATGTTCGACAGCTCCGCGGTCATCGTTTTTCGTCAGAAAATAGATTTTTTGGACTGTACCAAAAATGATTCTAAATGTCAATTGGATCGTGCCTCATGTTGAATAACCACTTTTTAAACCCTCACAGTGCCCAAAATTACCATTTTTACAGAGTTTTGCATACTCAGAAGCTTCAATTTTGACCAATTTCAGGCACAGAAATGACTTTAAACACATTTATTTTAGTTGAAAAAGTAATAATTCACACCCAACAGTAATTTACAGCCAAAAGATTAAATGTTAAAATTTCATCGAAATTGACCATTTTGGGAACGCTCGACAGCTCCGCGGTCATCGTTTTTCGTCCGAAAATTTATTTTTTGTACTGTACCAAAAATGATTCCAAATGTCAATTGGACCGTGCCTCATGTTGAATAACCACTTTTTAAACCCTCACAGTGACCAAAATTGCCATTTTTACAGAGTTTTGCATACTCAGAAGCTTCAATTTTGACCAATTTCAGGCACAGAAATGACTTTAAACACATTTATTTTAGTTGAAAAAGTAATAATTCACATCCAACAGTAATTTACAGCCAAAAGATTAAATGTTAAAATTTCATCAAAATTGACCATTTTGGGAACGTTGGACAGCTCCGCGGTCATCGTTTTTCGTCCGAAAATTGATTTTTTAGACTGTACCAAAAATGATTCCAAATGTCAATTGGACCGTGCCTCATGTTGAATAACCACTTTTTAAACCCTCACAGTGACCAAAATTGCCATTTTTACAGAGTTTTGCATACTCAGAAGCTTCAATTTTGACCAATTTCAGGCACAGAAATGACTTTAAACACTTTTATTTTAGTTGAAAAAGTAATAATTCACATCCAACAGTAATTTACAGCCAAAAGATTAAATGATAAAATTTCATCGAAATTGACCATTTTGCGAACGTTCGACAGCTCCGCGGTCATCGTTTTTCGTCAGAAAATTGATTTTTTGGACTGTACCAAAAATGATTCAAAATGTCAATTGGATCATGCCTCATGTTGAATAACCACTTTTTAAACCCTCACAGTGCCCAAAATTGCCATTTTTACAGAGTTTTGCTTACTTAGAAGCTTCAATTTTGACCAATTTCAGGCACAGAAATGACTTTAAACACATTTATTTTAGTTGAAAATGTAATAATTCACATCCAACAGTAATTTACAGCCAAAAGATTAAATGTTAAAATTTCATCGAAATTGACCATTTTGGGAACGTTCGACGGCTCCGCGGTCATCGTTTTTCGTCCGAAAATAAATTTTTTGGACTGTACCAAAAATGATTCCAAATGTCAATTGGACCGTGCCTCATGTTGAATAACCACTTTTTAAACCCTCACAGTGACCAAAATTGCCATTTTTACAGAGTTTTGCATACTCAGAAGCTTCAATTTTGACCAATTTCAGGCACAGAAATGACTTTAAACACTTTTATTTTAGTTGAAAAAGTAATAATTCACATCCAACAGTAATTTACAGCCAAAAGATTAAATGATAAAATTTCATCGAAATTGACCATTTTGCGAACGTTCGACAGCTCCGCGGTCATCGTTTTTCGTCAGAAAATTGATTTTTTGGACTGTACCAAAAATGATTCAAAATGTCAATTGGATCATGCCTCATGTTGAATAACCACTTTTTAAACCCTCACAGTGCCCAAAATTGCCATTTTTACAGAGTTTTGCTTACTTAGAAGCTTAAATTTTGACCAATTTCAGGCACAGAAATGATTTTAAACACATTTATTTTAGTTGAAAAAGTAATAATTCACATCCAACAGTAATTTACAGCCAAAAGATTAAATGTTAAAATTTCATCGAAATTGACCATTTTGGGAACGTTCGACAGGTCATCGTTTTTCATCCGAAAATTGATTTTTTGGACTGTACCAAAAATGATTCCAAATGTCAATTGGACCGTGCCTCATGTTGAATAACCACTTTTTAAACCCTCACAGTGCCCAAAATTGCCATTTTTACAGAGTTTTGCATACTCAGAAGCTTCAATTTTGACCAATTTCAGGCACAGGAATGACTTTAAACACATTTATTTTAGTTGAGAAAGTAATATTTCACATCTAACAGTAATTTACAGGCAAAAGATTAAATGTTAAAATTTCATCGAAATTGACCATTTTGGGAACGTTCGACAGCTCCGCGGTCATCGTTTTTCGTCCGAAAATTAATTTTTTGGACTGTACCAAAAATGATTCCAAATGTCAATTGGACCGTGCCTCATGTTGAATAACCACTTTTTAAACCCTCACAGTGACCAAAATTGCCATTTTTACAGAGTTTTGCATACTCAGAAGCTTCAATTTTGACCAATTTCAGGCACAGAAATGACTTCAAACACATTTATTTTAGTTGAAAAAGTAATAATTCACATCCAACAGTAATTTAGAGCCAAAAGATTAAATGTTAAAATTTCATCGAAATTGACCATTTTGGGAACGTTCGACAGCTCCGCGGTCATCGTTTTTCGTCTGAAAATTGATTTTTTGGACTGTACCAAAAATGATTCCAAATGTCAATTGGACCGTGCCTCATGTTGAATAACCACTTTTTAAACCCTCGCAGTGCCCAAAATGGCCATTTTTACAGAGTTTTGCTTACTCAGAAGCTTCAATTTTGACCAATTTCAGGCACAGAAATGACTTTAAACACATTTATTTTAGTTGAAAAAGTTATAATTCACATCCAACAGTAATTTACAGCCAAAAGAATAAATGTTAAAATTTCATCGAAATTGACCATTTTGGGAACTTTCGACAGCTCCGCGGTCATCGTTTTTCGTCCGAAAATTAATTTTTTGGACTGTACCAAAAATGATTCCAAATGTCAATTGGACCGTGCCTCATGTTGAATAACCACTTTTTAAACCCTCACAGTGACCAAAATTGCCATTTTTACAGAGTTTTGCATACTCAGAAGCTTCAATTTTGACCAATTTCAGGCACAGAAATGACTTTAAACACTTTTATTTTAGTTGAAAAAGTAATAATTCACATCCAACAGTAATTTACAGCCAAAAGATTAAATGATAAAATTTCATCGAAATTGACCATTTTGCGAACGTTCGACAGCTCCGCGGTCATCGTTTTTCGTCAGAAAATTGATTTTTTGGACTGTACCAAAAATGATTCAAAATGTCAATTGGATCATGCCTCATGTTGAATAACCACTTTTTAAACCCTCACAGTGCCCAAAATTGCCATTTTTACAGAGTTTTGCTTACTTAGAAGCTTAAATTTTGACCAATTTCAGGCACAGAAATGATTTTAAACACATTTATTTTAGTTGAAAAAGTAATAATTCACATCCAACAGTAATTTACAGCCAAAAGATTAAATGTTAAAATTTCATCGAAATTGACCATTTTGGGAACGTTCGACAGGTCATCGTTTTTCATCCGAAAATTGATTTTTTGGACTGTACCAAAAATGATTCCAAATGTCAATTGGACCGTGCCTCATGTTGAATAACCACTTTTTAAACCCTCACAGTGCCCAAAATTGCCATTTTTACAGAGTTTTGCATACTCAGAAGCTTCAATTTTGACCAATTTCAGGCACAGGAATGACTTTAAACACATTTATTTTAGTTGAGAAAGTAATATTTCACATCTAACAGTAATTTACAGGCAAAAGATTACATTTTAAAATTTCATCGAAATTGACCATTTTGGGAATGTTCGACAGCTCCGCGGTCATCGTTTTTCGTCAGAAAATAGATTTTTTGGACTGTACCAAAAATGATTCTAAATGTCAATTGGATCGTGCCTCATGTTGAATAACCACTTTTTAAACCCTCACAGTGCCCAAAATTGCCATTTTTACAGAGTTTTGCATACTCAGAAGCTTCAATTTGGACCAATTTCAGGCACAGAAATGACTTTAAACACATTTATTTTAGTTGAAAAAGTAATAATTCACATCCAACAGTAATTTACAGCCAAAAGAATAAATGTTAAAATTTCATCGAAATTGACCATTTTGGGAACTTTCGACAGCTCCGCGGTCATCGTTTTTCGTCCGAAAATTAATTTTTTGGACTGTACCAAAAATGATTCCAAATGTCAATTGGACCGTGCCTCATGTTGAATAACCACTTTTTAAACCCTCACAGTGACCAAAATTGCAATTTTTACAGAGTTTTGCATACTCAGAAGCTTCAATTTTGACCAATTTCAGGCACAGGAATGACTTTAAACACATTTATTTTAGTTGAGAAAGTAATATTTCACATCTAACAGTAATTTACAGGCAAAAGATTACATTTTAAAATTTCATCGAAATTGACCATTTTGGGAATGTTCGACAGCTCCGCGGTCATCGTTTTTCGTCAGAAAATAGATTTTTTGGACTGTACCAAAAATGATTCTAAATGTCAATTGGATCGTGCCTCATGTTGAATAACCACTTTTTAAACCCTCACAGTGCCCAAAATTACCATTTTTACAGAGTTTTGCATACTCAGAAGCTTCAATTTTGACCAATTTCAGGCACAGAAATGACTTTAAACACATTTATTTTAGTTGAAAAAGTAATAATTCACACCCAACAGTAATTTACAGCCAAAAGATTAAATGTTAAAATTTCATCGAAATTGACCATTTTGGGAACGCTCGACAGCTCCGCGGTCATCGTTTTTCGTCCGAAAATTTATTTTTTGTACTGTACCAAAAATGATTCCAAATGTCAATTGGACCGTGCCTCATGTTGAATAACCACTTTTTAAACCCTCACAGTGACCAAAATTGCCATTTTTACAGAGTTTTGCATACTCAGAAGCTTCAATTTTGACCAATTTCAGGCACAGAAATGACTTTAAACACATTTATTTTAGTTGAAAAAGTAATAATTCACATCCAACAGTAATTTACAGCCAAAAGATTAAATGTTAAAATTTCATCAAAATTGACCATTTTGGGAACGTTGGACAGCTCCGCGGTCATCGTTTTTCGTCCGAAAATTGATTTTTTAGACTGTACCAAAAATGATTCCAAATGTCAATTGGACCGTGCCTCATGTTGAATAACCACTTTTTAAACCCTCACAGTGACCAAAATTGCCATTTTTACAGAGTTTTGCATACTCAGAAGCTTCAATTTTGACCAATTTCAGGCACAGAAATGACTTTAAACACTTTTATTTTAGTTGAAAAAGTAATAATTCACATCCAACAGTAATTTACAGCCAAAAGATTAAATGATAAAATTTCATCGAAATTGACCATTTTGCGAACGTTCGACAGCTCCGCGGTCATCGTTTTTCGTCAGAAAATTGATTTTTTGGACTGTACCAAAAATGATTCAAAATGTCAATTGGATCATGCCTCATGTTGAATAACCACTTTTTAAACCCTCACAGTGCCCAAAATTGCCATTTTTACAGAGTTTTGCTTACTTAGAAGCTTCAATTTTGACCAATTTCAGGCACAGAAATGACTTTAAACACATTTATTTTAGTTGAAAATGTAATAATTCACATCCAACAGTAATTTACAGCCAAAAGATTAAATGTTAAAATTTCATCGAAATTGACCATTTTGGGAACGTTCGACGGCTCCGCGGTCATCGTTTTTCGTCCGAAAATAAATTTTTTGGACTGTACCAAAAATGATTCCAAATGTCAATTGGACCGTGCCTCATGTTGAATAACCACTTTTTAAACCCTCACAGTGACCAAAATTGCCATTTTTACAGAGTTTTGCATACTCAGAAGCTTCAATTTTGACCAATTTCAGGCACAGAAATGACTTCAAACACATTTATTTTAGTTGAAAAAGTAATAATTCACATCCAACAGTAATTTACAGCCAAAAGATTAAATGTTAAAATTTCATCGAAATTGACCATTTTGGGAACTTTCGACCGCTCCGCGGTCATCGTTTTTAGTCCGAAAATTGAATTTTTGGACTGTACCAAAAATGATTCCAAATGTCAATTGGATCGTGCCTCATGTTGAATAACCACTTTTTAAACCCTCACAGTGCCCAAAATGGCCATTTTTACGGAGTTTTGCTTACTCAGAAGCTTCAATTTTGACCAATTTCAGGCACAGAAATGACTTTAAACACATTTATTTTAGTTGAAAAAGTAATAATTCACATCCAACAGTAATTTACATCCAAAAGATTAAATGTTAACATTTCATCGAAATTGACCATTTTGGGAACGTTCGACAGCTCCACGGTCATCGTTTTTCGTCCGAAAATTGATTTTTTGGACTGTACCAAAAATGATTCCAAATGTCAATTGGACCGTGCCTCATGTTGAATAACCACTTTTTAAACCCTTGCAGTGCCCAAAATGGCCATTTTTACAGAGTTTTGCTTACTCAGAAGCTTCAATTTTGACCAATTTCAGGCACAGGAATGACTTTAAACACATTTATTTTAGTTGAGAAAGTAATATTTCACATCTAACAGTAATTTACAGGCAAAAGATAAAATTTTAAAATTTCATCGAAATTGACCATTTTGGGAATGTTCGACAGCTCCGCGGTCATCGTTTTTCATCAGAAAATAGATTTTTTGGACTGTACCAAAAATGATTCTAAATGTCAATTGGATCGTGCCTCATGTTGAATAACCACTTTTTAAACCCTCACAGTGACCAAAATTGCCATTTTTACAGAGTTTTGCATACTCAGAAGCTTCAATTTTGACCAATTTCAGGCACAGAAATGACTTTAAACACATTTATTTTAGTTGAAAAAGTAATAATTCACATCCAACAGTAATTTACAGCCAAAAGAATAAATGTTAAAATTTCATCGAAATTGACCATTTTGGGAACTTTCGACAGCTCCGCGGTCATCGTTTTTCATCCGAAAATTGAATTTTTGGACTGTACCAAAAATGATTCCAAATGTCAATTGGATCGTGCCTCATGTTGAATAACCACTTTTTAAACCCTCACAGTGCCCAAAATGGCCATTTTTACAGAGTTTTGCTTACTCAGAAGCTTCAATTTTGACCAATTACAGGCACAGAAATGACTTTAAACACATTTTTTTAAGTTGAAAAAGTAATAATTCACATCCAACAGTAATATACAGCCAAAAGAATAAATGTTAACATTTCATCGAAATTGACCATTTTGGGAACTTTCGACAGCTCCGCGGTCATCGTTTTTTGTCCGAAAATTAATTTTTTGGACTGTAGCAAAAATGATTCCAAATGTCAATTGGATCGTGCCTCATGTTGAATAACCACTTTTTAAACCCTCGCAGTGCCCAAAATGGCCATTTTTACAGAGTTTTGCTTCAATTTTGACCAATTTCAGGCACAGAAATGACTTTAAACACATTTATTTTAGTTGAAAAAGTAATAATTCACATCCAACAGTAATTTACATCCAAAAGATTAAATGTTAAAATTTCATCGAAATTGACCATTTTGGGAACGTTCGACAGCTCCGCGGTCATCGTTTTTCGTCCGAAAATTGATTTTTTGGACTGTACCAAAAATGATTCCAAATGTCAATTGGATCGTGCCTCATGTTGAATAACCATTTTTTAAACCCTCACAGTGACCAAAATTGCCATTTTTATAGAGTTTTGCATACTCAGAAGCTTCAATTTTGACCAATTTCAGGCACAGGAATGACTTTAAACACATTTATTTTAGTTGAGAAAGTAATATTTCACATCTAACAGTAATTTACAGGCAAAAGATTACATTTTAAAATTTCATCGAAATTGACCATTTTGGGAATGTTCGACAGCTCCGCGGTCATCGTTTTTCGTCAGAAAATAGATTTTTTGGACTGTACCAAAAATGATTCTAAATGTCAATTGGATCGTGCCTCATGTTGAATAACCACTTTTTAAACCCTCACAGTGCCCAAAATTACCATTTTTACAGAGTTTTGCATACTCAGAAGCTTCAATTTTGACCAATTTCAGGCACAGAAATGACTTTAAACACATTTATTTTAGTTGAAAAAGTAATAATTCACATCCAACAGTAATTTACAGCCAAAAGATTAAATGTTAAAATTTCATCGAAATTGACAATTTTGGGAACGTTCGACAGCTCCGCGGTCATCGTTTTTCGTCCGAAAATTAATTTTTTGGACTGTACCAAAAATGATTCCAAATGTCAATTGGACCGTGCCTCATGTTGAATAACCACTTTTTAAACCCTCACAGTGACCAAAATTGCCATTTTTACAGAGTTTTGCATACTCAGAAGCTTCAATTTTGACCAATTTCAGGCACAGAAATGACTTTAAACACATTTATTTTAGTTGAAAAAGTAATAATTCACATCCAACAGTAATTTACAGCCAAAAGATTAAATGTTAAAATTTCATCGAAATTGACCATTTTGGGAACGTTCGACAGCTCCGCGGTCATCGTTTTTCATCCGAAAATTGATTTTTTGGACTGTACCAAAAATGATTCCAAATGTCAATTGGACCGTGCCTCATGTTGAATAACCACTTTTTAAACCCTCACAGTGACCAAAATTGCCATTTTTACAGAGTTTTGCATACTCAGAAGCTTCAATTTTGACCAATTTCAGGCACAGAAATGACTTTAAACACTTTTATTTTAGTTGAAAAAGTAATAATTCACATCCAACAGTAATTTACAGCCAAAAGATTAAATGTTAAAATTTCATCGAAATAGACCATTTTGGGAATGTTCGACAGCTCCGCGGTCATCGTTTTTCGTCCGAAAATTGAATTTTTGGACTGTACCAAAAATGATTCCAAATGTCAATTGGATCGTGCCTCATGTTGAATAACCACTTTTTAAACCCTCACAGTGCCCAAAATGGCCATTTTTACGGAGTTTTGCTTACTCAGAAGCTTCAATTTTGACCAATTTCAGGCACAGAAATGACTTTAAACACTTTTATTTTAGTTGAAAAAGTAATAATTCACATCCAACAGTAATTTACAGCCAAAAGATTAAATGATAAAATTTCATCGAAATTGACCATTTTGCGAACGTTCGACAGCTCCGCGGTCATCGTTTTTCGTCAGAAAATTGATTTTTTGGACTGTACCAAAAATGATTCAAAATGTCAATTGGATCATGCCTCATGTTGAATAACCACTTTTTAAACCCTCACAGTGCCCAAAATTGCCATTTTTACAGAGTTTTGCTTACTTAGAAGCTTCAATTTTGACGAATTTCAGGCACAGAAATGATTTTAAACACATTTATTTTAGTTGAAAAAGTAATAATTCACATCCAACAGTAATTTACAGCCAAAAGATTAAATGTTAAAATTTCATCGAAATTGACCATTTTGGGAACGTTCGACAGGTCATCGTTTTTCATCCGAAAATTGATTTTTTGGACTGTACCAAAAATGATTCCAAATGTCAATTGGACCGTGCCTCATGTTGAATAACCACTTTTTAAACCCTCACAGTGCCCAAAATTGCCATTTTTACAGAGTTTTGCATACTCAGAAGCTTCAATTTTGACCAATTTCAGGCACAGGAATGACTTTAAACACATTTATTTTAGTTGAGAAAGTAATATTTCACATCTAACAGTAATTTACAGGCAAAAGATTACATTTTAAAATTTCATCGAAATTGACCATTTTGGGAATGTTCGACAGCTCCGCGGTCATCGTTTTTCGTCAGAAAATAGATTTTTTGGACTGTACCAAAAATGATTCTAAATGTCAATTGGATCGTGCCTCATGTTGAATAACCACTTTTTAAACCCTCACAGTGCCCAAAATTGCCATTTTTACAGAGTTTTGCATACTCAGAAGCTTCAATTTTGACCAATTTCAGGCACAGAAATGACTTTAAACACATTTATTTTAGTTGAAAAAGTAATCATTCACATCCAACAGTAATTTACAGCCAAAAGAATAAATGTTAAAATTTCATCGAAATTGACCATTTTGGGAACTTTCGACAGCTCCGCGGTCATCGTTTTTCGTCCGAAAATTAATTTTTTGGACTGTACCAAAAATGATTCCAAATGTCAATTGGACCGTGCCTCATGTTGAATAACCACTTTTTAAACCCTTGCAGTGCCCAAAATGGCCATTTTTACAGAGTTTTGCTTACTCAGAAGCTTCAATTTTGACCAATTTCAGGCACAGGAATGACTTTAAACACATTTATTTTAGTTGAGAAAGTAATATTTCACATCTAACAGTAATTTACAGGCAAAAGATTAAATTTTAAAATTTCATCGAAATTGACCATTTTGGGAATGTTCGACAGCTCCGCGGTCATCGTTTTTCATCAGAAAATAGATTTTTTGGACTGTACCAAAAATGATTCTAAATGTCAATTGGATCATGCCTCATGTTGAATAACCACTTTTTAAACCCTCACAGTGCCCAAAATTGCCATTTTTACAGAGTTTTGCATACTCAGAAGCTTCAATTTTGACCAATTTCAGGCACAGAAATGACTTTAAACACATTTATTTTAGTTGAAAAAGTAATAATTCACATCCAACAGTAATTTACAGCCAAAAGATTAAATGTTAAAATTTCATCGAAATTGACCATTTTGGGAACGTTCGACAGCTCCGCGGTCATCGTTTTTCGTCCGAAAATTAATTTTTTGGACTGTACCAAAAATGATTCCAAATGTCAATTGGACCGTGCCTCATGTTGAATAACCACTTTTTAAACCCTCACAGTGACCAAAATTGCCATTTTTACAGAGTTTTGCATACTCAGAAGCTTCAATTTTGACCAATTTCAGGCACAGAAATGACTTCAAACACATTTATTTTAGTTGAAAAAGTAATAATTCACATCCAACAGTAATTTACAGCCAAAAGATTAAATGTTAAAATTTCATCAAAATTGACCATTTTGGGAACGTTCGACAGCTCCGCGGTCATCGTTTTTCGTCTGAAAATTGATTTTTTGGACTGTACCAAAAATGATTCCAAATGTCAATTGGACCGTGCCTCATGTTGAATAACCACTTTTTAAACCCTCGCAGTGCCCAAAATGGCCATTTTTACAGAGTTTTGCTTACTCAGAAGCTTCAATTTTGACCAATTTCAGGCACAGAAATGACTTTAAACACATTTATTTTAGTTGAAAAAGTTATAATTCACATCCAACAGTAATTTACAGCCAAAAGAATAAATGTTAAAATTTCATCGAAATTGACCATTTTGGGAACTTTCGACAGCTCCGCGGTCATCGTTTTTCGTCCGAAAATTAATTTTTTGGACTGTACCAAAAATGATTCCAAATGTCAATTGGACCGTGCCTCATGTTGAATAACCACTTTTTAAACCCTCACAGTGACCAAAATTGCCATTTTTACAGAGTTTTGCATACTCAGAAGCTTCAATTTTGACCAATTTCAGGCACAGAAATGACTTTAAACACATTTATTTTAGTTGAAAAAGTAATAATTCACATCCAACAGTAATTTACAGCCAAAAGATTAAATGTTAAAATTTCATCGAAATTGACCATTTTGGGAACGTTCGACAGCTCCGCGGTCATCGTTTTTCGTCCGAAAATTGATTTTTTGGACTGTACCAAAAATGATTCCAAATGTCAATTGGACCGTGCCTCATGTTGAATAACCACTTTTTAAACCCTCACAGTGACCAAAATTGCCATTTTTACAGAGTTTTGCATACTCAGAAGCTTCAATTTTGACCAATTTCAGGCACAGAAATGACTTTAAACACTTTTATTTTAGTTGAAAAAGTAATAATTCACATCCAACAGTAATTTACAGCCAAAAGATTAAATGATAAAATTTCATCGAAATTGACCATTTTGCGAACGTTCGACAGCTCCGCGGTCATCGTTTTTCGTCAGAAAATTGATTTTTTGGACTGTACCAAAAATGATTCAAAATGTCAATTGGATCATGCCTCATGTTGAATAACCACTTTTTAAACCCTCACAGTGCCCAAAATTGCCATTTTTACAGAGTTTTGCTTACTTAGAAGCTTAAATTTTGACCAATTTCAGGCACAGAAATGATTTTAAACACATTTATTTTAGTTGAAAAAGTAATAATTCACATCCAACAGTAATTTACAGCCAAAAGATTAAATGTTAAAATTTCATCGAAATTGACCATTTTGGGAACGTTCGACAGGTCATCGTTTTTCATCCGAAAATTGATTTTTTGGACTGTACCAAAAATGATTCCAAATGTCAATTGGACCGTGCCTCATGTTGAATAACCACTTTTTAAACCCTCACAGTGCCCAAAATTGCCATTTTTACAGAGTTTTGCATACTCAGAAGCTTCAATTTTGACCAATTTCAGGCACAGGAATGACTTTAAACACATTTATTTTAGTTGAGAAAGTAACATTTCACATCTAACAGTAATTTACAGGCAAAAGATTACATTTTAAAATTTCATCGAAATTGACCATTTTGGGAATGTTCGACAGCTCCGCGGTCATCGTTTTTCGTCAGAAAATAGATTTTTTGGACTGTACCAAAAATGATTCTAAATGTCAATTGGATCGTGCCTCATGTTGAATAACCACTTTTTAAACCCTCACAGTGCCCAAAATTGCCATTTTTACAGAGTTTTGCATACTCAGAAGCTTCAATTTTGACCAATTTCAGGCACAGAAATGACTTTAAACACATTTATTTTAGTTGAAAAAGTAATAATTCACATCCAACAGTAATTTACAGCCAAAAGAATAAATGTTAAAATTTCATCGAAATTGACCATTTTGGGAACTTTCGACAGCTCCGCGGTCATCGTTTTTCGTCCGAAAATTAATTTTTTGGACTGTACCAAAAATGATTCCAAATGTCAATTGGACCGTGCCTCATGTTGAATAACCACTTTTTAAACCCTCACAGTGACCAAAATTGCCATTTTTACAGAGTTTTGCATACTCAGAAGCTTCAATTTTGACCAATTTCAGGCACAGGAATGACTTTAAACACATTTATTTTAGTTGAGAAAGTAATATTTCACATCTAACAGTAATTTACAGGCAAAAGATTACATTTTAAAATTTAATCGAAATTGACCATTTTGGGAATGTTCGACAGCTCCGCGGTCATCGTTTTTCGTCAGAAAATAGATTTTTTGGACTGTACCAAAAATGATTCTAAATGTCAATTGGATCGTGCCTCATGTTGAATAACCACTTTTTAAACCCTCACAGTGCCCAAAATTGCCATTTTTACAGAGTTTTGCATACTCAGAAGCTTCAATTTTGACCAATTTCAGGCACAGAAATGACTTTAAACACTTTTATTTTAGTTGAAAAAGTAATAATTCACATCCAACAGTAATTTACAGCCAAAAGATTAAATGATAAAATTTCATCGAAATTGACCATTTTGCGAACGTTCGACGGCTCCGCGGTCATCGTTTTTCGTCCGAAAATTAATTTTTTGGACTGTACCAAAAATGATTCCAAATGTCAATTGGACCGTGCCTCATGTTGAATAACCAATTTTTAAACCCTCACAGTGACCAAAATTGCCTTTTTTACAGAGTTTTGCATACTCAGAAGCTTCAATTTTGACCAATTTCAGGCACAGAAATGACTTCAAACACATTTATTTTAGTTGAAAAAGTAATAATTCACATCCAACAGTAATTTACAGCCAAAAGATTAAATGTTAAAATTTCATCGAAATTGACCATTTTGGGAACTTTCGACAGCTCCGCGGTCATCGTTTTTCGTCCGAAAATTGAATTTTTGGACTGTACCAAAAATGATTCCAAATGTCAATTGGATCGTGCCTCATGTTGAATAACCACTTTTTAAACCCTCACAGTGCCCAAAATGGCCATTTTTACGGAGTTTTGCTTACTCAGAAGCTTCAATTTTGACCAATTTCAGGCACAGAAATGACTTTAAACACATTTATTTTAGTTGAAAAAGTAATAATTCACATCCAACAGTAATTTACATCCAAAAGATTAAATGTTAAAATTTCATCGAAATTGACCATTTTGGGAACGTTCGACAGCTCCACGGTCATCGTTTTTCGTCCGAAAATTGATTTTTTGGACTGTACCAGAAATGATTCCAAATGTCAATTGGATCGTGCCTCATGTTGAATAACCATTTTTTAAACCCTCACAGTGACCAAAATTGCCATTTTTACAGAGTTTTGCATACTCAGAAGCTTCAATTTTGACCAATTTCAGGCACAGGAATGACTTTAAACACATTTATTTTAGTTGAGAAAGTAATATTTCACATCTAACAGTAATTTACAGGCAAAAGATTAAATTTTAAAATTTCATCGAAATTGACCATTTTGGGAACGTTCGACAGCTCCGCGGTCATCGTTTTTCGTCCGAAAATTGATTTTTTGGACTGTACCAAAAATGATTCCAAATGTCAATTGGACCGTGCCTCATGTTGAATAACCACTTTTTAAACCCTCACAGTGACCAAAATTGCCATTTTTACAGAGTTTTGCATACTCAGAAGCTTCAATTTTGACCAATTTCAGGCACAGGAATGACTTTAAACACATTTATTTTAGTTGAGAAAGTAATATTTCACATCTAACAGTAATTTACAGGCAAAAGATTACATTTTAAAATTTCATCGAAATTGACCATTTTGGGAATGTTCGACAGCTCCGCGGTCATCGTTTTTCGTCAGAAAATAGATTTTTTGGACTGTACCAAAAATGATTCTAAATGTCAATTGGATCGTGCCTCATGTTGAATAACCACTTTTTAAACCCTCACAGTGCCCAAAATTACCATTTTTACAGAGTTTTGCATACTCAGAAGCTTCAATTTTGACCAATTTCAGGCACAGAAATGACTTTAAACACATTTATTTTAGTTGAAAAAGTAATAATTCACACCCAACAGTAATTTACAGCCAAAAGATTAAATGTTAAAATTTCATCGAAATTGACCATTTTGGGAACGTTCGACAGCTCTGCGGTCATCGTTTTTCGTCCGAAAATTTATTTTTTGTACTGTACCAAAAATGATTCCAAATGTCAATTGGACCGTGCCTCATGTTGAATAACCACTTTTTAAACCCTCACAGTGACCAAAATTGCCATTTTTACAGAGTTTTGCATACTCAGAAGCTTCAATTTTGACCAATTTCAGGCACAGAAATGACTTTAAACACATTTATTTTAGTTGAAAAAGTAATAATTCACATCCAACAGTAATTTACAGCCAAAAGATTAAATGTTAAAATTTCATCAAAATTGACCATTTTGGGAACGTTCGACAGCTCCGCGGTCATCGTTTTTCGTCCGAAAATTGATTTTTTGGACTGTACCAAAAATGATTCCAAATGTCAATTGGACCGTGCCTCATGTTGAATAACCACTTTTTAAACCCTCACAGTGACCAAAATTGCCATTTTTACAGAGTTTTGCATACTCAGAAGCTTCAATTTTGACCAATTTCAGGCACAGAAATGACTTTAAACACTTTTATTTTAGTTGAAAAAGTAATAATTCACATCCAACAGTAATTTACAGCCAAAAGATTAAATGATAAAATTTCATCGAAATTGACCATTTTGCGAACGTTCGACAGCTCCGCGGTCATCGTTTTTCGTCAGAAAATTGATTTTTTGGACTGTACCAAAAATGATTCAAAATGTCAATTGGATCATGCCTCATGTTGAATAACCACTTTTTAAACCCTCACAGTGCCCAAAATTGCCATTTTTACAGAGTTTTGCTTACTTAGAAGCTTCAATTTTGACCAATTTCAGGCACAGAAATGACTTTAAACACATTTATTTTAGTTGAAAATGTAATAATTCACATCCAACAGTAATTTACAGCCAAAAGATTAAATGTTAAAATTTCATCGAAATTGACCATTTTGGGAACGTTCGACGGCTCCGCGGTCATCGTTTTTCGTCCGAAAATTAATTTTTTGGACTGTACCAAAAATGATTCCAAATGTCAATTGGACCGTGCCTCATGTTGAATAACCACTTTTTAAACCCTCACAGTGCCCAAAATGGCCATTTTTACGGAGTTTTGCTTACTCAGAAGCTTCAATTTTGACCAATTTCAGGCACAGAAATGACTTTAAACACATTTATTTTAGTTGAAAAAGTAATAATTCACATCCAACAGTAATTTACATCCAAAAGATTAAATGTTAAAATTTCATCGAAATTGACCATTTTGGGAACGTTCGACAGCTCCACGGTCATCGTTTTTCGTCCGAAAATTGATTTTTTGGACTGTACCAAAAATGATTCCAAATGTCAATTGGATCGTGCCTCATGTTGAATAACCATTTTTTAAACCCTCACAGTGACCAAAATTGCCATTTTTACAGAGTTTTGCATTCTCAGAAGCTTCAATTTTGACCAATTTCAGGCACAGGAATGACTTTAAACACATTTATTTTAGTTGAGAAAGTAATATTTCACATCTAACAGTAATTTACAGGCAAAAGATTAAATTTTAAAATTTCATCGAAATTGACCATTTTGGGAACGTTCGACAGCTCCGCGGTCATCGTTTTTCGTCCGAAAATTGATTTTTTGGACTGTACCAAAAATGATTCCAAATGTCAATTGGACCGTGCCTCATGTTGAATAACCACTTTTTAAACCCTTGCAGTGCCCAAAATGGCCATTTTTACAGAGTTTTGCTTACTCAGAAGCTTCAATTTTGACCAATTTCAGGCACAGGAATGACTTTAAACACATTTATTTTAGTTGAGAAAGTAATATTTCACATCTAACAGTAATTTACAGGCAAAAGATAAAATTTAAAAATTTCATCGAAATTGACCATTTTGGGAATGTTCGACAGCTCCGCGGTCATCGTTTTTCATCAGAAAATAGATTTTTTGGACTGTACCAAAAATGATTCTAAATGTCAATTGGATCGTGCCTCATGTTGAATAACCACTTTTTAAACCCTCACAGTGCCCAAAATTGCCATTTTTACAGAGTTTTGCTTACTTAGAAGCTTAAATTTTGACCAATTTCAGGCACAGAAATGATTTTAAACACATTTATTTTAGTTGAAAAAGTAATAATTCACATCCAACAGTAATTTACAGCCAAAAGATTAAATGTTAAAATTTCATCGAAATTGACCATTTTGGGAACGTTCGACAGGTCATCGTTTTTCATCCGAAAATTGATTTTTTGGACTGTACCAAAAATGATTCCAAATGTCAATTGGACCGTGCCTCATGTTGAATAACCACTTTTTAAACCCTCACAGTGCCCAAAATTGCCATTTTTACAGAGTTTTGCATACTCAGAAGCTTCAATTTTGACCAATTTCAGGCACAGGAATGACTTTAAACACATTTATTTTAGTTGAGAAAGTAACATTTCACATCTAACAGTAATTTACAGGCAAAAGATTACATTTTAAAATTTCATCGAAATTGACCATTTTGGGAATGTTCGACAGCTCCGCGGTCATCGTTTTTCGTCAGAAAATAGATTTTTTGGACTGTACCAAAAATGATTCTAAATGTCAATTGGATCGTGCCTCATGTTGAATAACCACTTTTTAAACCCTCACAGTGCCCAAAATTGCCATTTTTACAGAGTTTTGCATACTCAGAAGCTTCAATTTTGACCAATTTCAGGCACAGAAATGACTTTAAACACATTTATTTTAGTTGAAAAAGTAATAATTCACATCCAACAGTAATTTACAGCCAAAAGAATAAATGTTAAAATTTCATCGAAATTGACCATTTTGGGAACTTTCGACAGCTCCGCGGTCATCGTTTTTCGTCCGAAAATTAATTTTTTGGACTGTACCAAAAATGATTCCAAATGTCAATTGGACCGTGCCTCATGTTGAATAACCACTTTTTAAACCCTCACAGTGACCAAAATTGCCATTTTTACAGAGTTTTGCATACTCAGAAGCTTCAATTTTGACCAATTTCAGGCACAGGAATGACTTTAAACACATTTATTTTAGTTGAGAAAGTAATATTTCACATCTAACAGTAATTTACAGGCAAAAGATTACATTTTAAAATTTAATCGAAATTGACCATTTTGGGAATGTTCGACAGCTCCGCGGTCATCGTTTTTCGTCAGAAAATAGATTTTTTGGACTGTACCAAAAATGATTCTAAATGTCAATTGGATCGTGCCTCATGTTGAATAACCACTTTTTAAACCCTCACAGTGCCCAAAATTGCCATTTTTACAGAGTTTTGCATACTCAGAAGCTTCAATTTTGACCAATTTCAGGCACAGAAATGACTTTAAACACTTTTATTTTAGTTGAAAAAGTAATAATTCACATCCAACAGTAATTTACAGCCAAAAGATTAAATGATAAAATTTCATCGAAATTGACCATTTTGCGAACGTTCGACGGCTCCGCGGTCATCGTTTTTCGTCCGAAAATTAATTTTTTGGACTGTACCAAAAATGATTCCAAATGTCAATTGGACCGTGCCTCATGTTGAATAACCACTTTTTAAACCCTCACAGTGACCAAAATTGCCATTTTTACAGAGTTTTGCATACTCAGAAGCTTCAATTTTGACCAATTTCAGGCACAGAAATGACTTCAAACACATTTATTTTAGTTGAAAAAGTAATAATTCACATCCAACAGTAATTTACAGCCAAAAGATTAAATGTTAAAATGTCATCGAAATTGACCATTTTGGGAACTTTCGACAGCTCCGCGGTCATCGTTTTTCGTCCGAAAATTGAATTTTTGGACTGTACCAAAAATGATTCCAAATGTCAATTGGATCGTGCCTCATGTTGAATAACCACTTTTTAAACCCTCACAGTGCCCAAAATGGCCATTTTTACGGAGTTTTGCTTACTCAGAAGCTTCAATTTTGACCAATTTCAGGCACAGAAATGACTTTAAACACATTTATTTTAGTTGAAAAAGTAATAATTCACATCCAACAGTAATTTACATCCAAAAGATTAAATGTTAAAATTTCATCGAAATTGACCATTTTGGGAACGTTCGACAGCTCCACGGTCATCGTTTTTCGTCCGAAAATTGATTTTTTGGACTGTACCAGAAATGATTCCAAATGTCAATTGGATCGTGCCTCATGTTGAATAACCATTTTTTAAACCCTCACAGTGACCAAAATTGCCATTTTTACAGAGTTTTGCATACTCAGAAGCTTCAATTTTGACCAATTTCAGGCACAGGAATGACTTTAAACACATTTATTTTAGTTGAGAAAGTAATATTTCACATCTAACAGTAATTTACAGGCAAAAGATTAAATTTTAAAATTTCATCGAAATTGACCATTTTGGGAACGTTCGACAGCTCCGCGGTCATCGTTTTTCGTCCGAAAATTGATTTTTTGGACTGTACCAAAAATGATTCCAAATGTCAATTGGACCGTGCCTCATGTTGAATAACCACTTTTTAAACCCTCACAGTGACCAAAATTGCCATTTTTACAGAGTTTTGCATACTCAGAAGCTTCAATTTTGACCAATTTCAGGCACAGGAATGACTTTAAACACATTTATTTTAGTTGAGAAAGTAATATTTCACATCTAACAGTAATTTACAGGCAAAAGATTACATTTTAAAATTTCATCGAAATTGACCATTTTGGGAATGTTCGACAGCTCCGCGGTCATCGTTTTTCGTCAGAAAATAGATTTTTTGGACTGTACCAAAAATGATTCTAAATGTCAATTGGATCGTGCCTCATGTTGAATAACCACTTTTTAAACCCTCACAGTGCCCAAAATTACCATTTTTACAGAGTTTTGCATACTCAGAAGCTTCAATTTTGACCAATTTCAGGCACAGAAATGACTTTAAACACATTTATTTTAGTTGAAAAAGTAATAATTCACACCCAACAGTAATTTACAGCCAAAAGATTAAATGTTAATATTTCATCGAAATTGACCATTTTGGGAACGTTCGACAGCTCCGCGGTCATCGTTTTTCGTCCGAAAATTTATTTTTTGTACTGTACCAAAAATGATTCCAAATGTCAATTGGACCGTGCCTCATGTTGAATAACCACTTTTTAAACCCTCACAGTGACCAAAATTGCCATTTTTACAGAGTTTTGCATACTCAGAAGCTTCAATTTTGACCAATTTCAGGCACAGAAATGACTTTAAACACATTTATTTTAGTTGAAAAAGTAATAATTCACATCCAACAGTAATTTACAGCCAAAAGATTAAATGTTAAAATTTCATCAAAATTGACCATTTTGGGAACGTTCGACAGCTCCGCGGTCATCGTTTTTCGTCCGAAAATTGATTTTTTGGACTGTACCAAAAATGATTCCAAATGTCAATTGGACCGTGCCTCATGTTGAATAACCACTTTTTAAACCCTCACAGTGACCAAAATTGCCATTTTTACAGAGTTTTGCATACTCAGAAGCTTCAATTTTGACCAATTTCAGGCACAGAAATGACTTTAAACACTTTTATTTTAGTTGAAAAAGTAATAATTCACATCCAACAGTAATTTACAGCCAAAAGATTAAATGATAAAATTTCATCGAAATTGACCATTTTGCGAACGTTCGACAGCTCCGCGGTCATCGTTTTTCGTCAGAAAATTGATTTTTTGGACTGTACCAAAAATGATTCAAAATGTCAATTGGATCATGCCTCATGTTGAATAACCACTTTTTAAACCCTCACAGTGCCCAAAATTGCCATTTTTACAGAGTTTTGCTTACTTAGAAGCTTCAATTTTGACCAATTTCAGGCACAGAAATGACTTTAAACACATTTATTTTAGTTGAAAATGTAATAATTCACATCCAACAGTAATTTACAGCCAAAAGATTAAATGTTAAAATTTCATCGAAATTGACCATTTTGGGAACGTTCGACGGCTCCGCGGTCATCGTTTTTCGTCCGAAAATTAATTTTTTGGACTGTACCAAAAATGATTCCAAATGTCAATTGGACCGTGCCTCATGTTGAATAACCACTTTTTAAACCCTCACAGTGCCCAAAATGGCCATTTTTACGGAGTTTTGCTTACTCAGAAGCTTCAATTTTGACCAATTTCAGGCACAGAAATGACTTTAAACACATTTATTTTAGTTGAAAAAGTAATAATTCACATCCAACAGTAATTTACATCCAAAAGATTAAATGTTAAAATTTCATCGAAATTGACCATTTTGGGAACGTTCGACAGCTCCACGGTCATCGTTTTTCGTCCGAAAATTGATTTTTTGGACTGTACCAAAAATGATTCCAAATGTCAATTGGATCGTGCCTCATGTTGAATAACCATTTTTTAAACCCTCACAGTGACCAAAATTGCCATTTTTACAGAGTTTTGCATACTCAGAAGCTTCAATTTTGACCAATTTCAGGCACAGGAATGACTTTAAACACATTTATTTTAGTTGAGAAAGTAATATTTCACATCTAACAGTAATTTACAGGCAAAAGATTAAATTTTAAAATTTCATCGAAATTGACCATTTTGGGAACGTTCGACAGCTCCGCGGTCATCGTTTTTCGTCCGAAAATTGATTTTTTGGACTGTACCAAAAATGATTCCAAATGTCAATTGGACCGTGCCTCATGTTGAATAACCACTTTTTAAACCCTTGCAGTGCCCAAAATGGCCATTTTTACAGAGTTTTGCTTACTCAGAAGCTTCAATTTTGACCAATTTCAGGCACAGGAATGACTTTAAACACATTTATTTTAGTTGAGAAAGTAATATTTCACATCTAACAGTAATTTACAGGCAAAAGATAAAATTTTAAAATTTCATCGAAATTGACCATTTTGGGAATGTTCGACAGCTCCGCGGTCATCGTTTTTCATCAGAAAATAGATTTTTTGGACTGTACCAAAAATGATTCTAAATGTCAATTGGATCGTGCCTCATGTTGAATAACCACTTTTTAAACCCTCACAGTGCCCAAAATTGCCATTTTTACAGAGTTTTGCATACTCAGAAGCTTCAATTTTGACCAATTTCAGGCACAGAAATGACTTTAAACACATTTATTTTAGTTGAAAAAGTAATAATTCACATCCAACAGTAATTTACAGCCAAAAGATTAAATGTTAAAATTTCATCGAAATTGACCATTTTGGGAACGTTCGACAGCTCCGCGGTCATCGTTTTTCGTCCGAAAATTAATTTTTTGGACTGTACCAAAAATGATTCCAAATGTCAATTGGACCGTGCCTCATGTTGAATAACCACTTTTTAAACCCTCACAGTGACCAAAATTGCCATTTTTACAGAGTTTTGCATACTCAGAAGCTTCAATTTTGACCAATTTCAGGCACAGAAATGACTTCAAACACATTTATTTTAGTTGAAAAAGTAATAATTCACATCCAACAGTAATTTACAGCCAAAAGATTAAATGTTAAAATTTCATCGAAATTGACCATTTTGGGAACGTTCGACAGCTCCGCGGTCATCGTTTTTCGTCTGAAAATTGATTTTTTGGACTGTACCAAAAATGATTCCAAATGTCAATTGGACCGTGCCTCATGTTGAATAACCACTTTTTAAACCCTCGCAGTGCCCAAAATGGCCATTTTTACAGAGTTTTGCTTACTCAGAAGCTTCAATTTTGACCAATTTCAGGCACAGAAATGACTTTAAACACATTTATTTTAGTTGAAAAAGTTATAATTCACATCCAACAGTAATTTACAGCCAAAAGAATAAATGTTAAAATTTCATCGAAATTGACCATTTTGGGAACTTTCGACAGCTCCGCGGTCATCGTTTTTCGTCCGAAAATTGAATTTTTGGACTGTACCAAAAATGATTCCAAATGTCAATTGGATCGTGCCTCATGTTGAATAACCACTTTTTAAACCCTCACATTGCCCAAAATGGCCATTTTTACAGAGTTTTGCTTACTCAGAAGCTTCAATTTTGACCAATTACAGGCACAGAAATGACTTTAAACACATTTTTTTAAGTTGAAAAAGTAATAATTCACATCCAACAGTAATATACAGCCAAAAGAATAAATGTTAACATTTCATCGAAATTGACCATTTTGGGAACTTTCGACAGCTCCGCGGTCATCGTTTTTTGTCCGAAAATTAATTTTTTGGACTGTAGCAAAAATGATTCCAAATGTCAATTGGATCGTGCCTCATGTTGAATAACCACTTTTTAAACCCTCGCAGTGCCCAAAATGGCCATTTTTACAGAGTTTTGCTTCAATTTTGACCAATTTCAGGCACAGAAATGACTTTAAACACATTTATTTTACTTGAAAAAGTAATAATTCACATCCAACAGTAATTTACATCCAAAAGATTAAATGTTAAAATTTCATCGAAATTGACCATTTTGGGAACGTTCGACAGCTCCGCGGTCATCGTTTTTCGTCCGAAAATTGATTTTTTGGACTGTACCAAAAATGATTCCAAATGTCAATTGGATCGTGCCTCATGTTGAATAACCATTTTTTAAACCCTCACAGTGACCAAAATTGCCATTTTTATAGAGTTTTGCATACTCAGAAGCTTCAATTTTGACCAATTTCAGGCACAGGAATGACTTTAAACACATTTATTTTAGTTGAGAAAGTAATATTTCACATCTAACAGTAATTTACAGGCAAAAGATTACATTTTAAAATTTCATCGAAATTGACCATTTTGGGAATGTTCGACAGCTCCGCGGTCATCGTTTTTCGTCAGAAAATAGATTTTTTGGACTGTACCAAAAATGATTCTAAATGTCAATTGGATCGTGCCTCATGTTGAATAACCACTTTTTAAACCCTCACAGTGCCCAAAATTACCATTTTTACAGAGTTTTGCATACTCAGAAGCTTCAATTTTGACCAATTTCAGGCACAGAAATGACTTTAAACACATTTATTTTAGTTGAAAAAGTAATAATTCACATCCAACAGTAATTTACAGCCAAAAGATTAAATGTTAAAATTTCATCGAAATTGACCATTTTGGGAACGTTCGACAGCTCCGCGGTCATCGTTTTTCGTCCGAAAATTAATTTTTTGGACTGTACCAAAAATGATTCCAAATGTCAATTGGACCGTGCCTCATGTTGAATAACCACTTTTTAAACCCTCACAGTGACCAAAATTGCCATTTTTACAGAGTTTTGCATACTCAGAAGCTTCAATTTTGACCAATTTCAGGCACAGAAATGACTTCAAACACATTTATTTTAGTTGAAAAAGTAATAATTCACATCCAACAGTAATTTACAGCCAAAAGATTAAATGTTAAAATTTCATCGAAATTGACCATTTTGGGAACGTTCGACAGCTCCGCGGTCATCGTTTTTCGTCTGAAAATTGATTTTTTGGACTGTACCAAAAATGATTCCAAATGTCAATTGGACCGTGCCTCATGTTGAATAACCACTTTTTAAACCCTCGCAGTGCCCAAAATGGCCATTTTTACAGAGTTTTGCTTACTCAGAAGCTTCAATTTTGACCAATTTCAGGCACAGAAATGACTTTAAACACATTTATTTTAGTTGAAAAAGTTATAATTCACATCCAACAGTAATTTACAGCCAAAAGAATAAATGTTAAAATTTCATCGAAATTGACCATTTTGGGAACTTTCGACAGCTCCGCGGTCATCCTTTTTCGTCCGAAAATTAATTTTTTGGACTGTACCAAAAATGATTCCAAATGTCAATTGGACCGTGCCTCATGTTGAATAACCACTTTTTAAACCCTCACAGTGACCAAAATTGCCATTTTTACAGAGTTTTGCATACTCAGAAGCTTCAATTTTGACCAATTTCAGGCACAGAAATGACTTTAAACACATTTATTTTAGTTGAAAAAGTAATAATTCACATCCAACAGTAATTTACAGCCAAAAGATTAAATGTTAAAATTTCATCGAAATTGACCATTTTGGGAACGTTCGACAGCTCCGCGGTCATCGTTTTTCGTCCGAAAATTGATTTTTTGGACTGTACCAAAAATGATTCCAAATGTCAATTGGACCGTGCCTCATGTTGAATAACCACTTTTTAAACCCTCACAGTGACCAAAATTGCCATTTTTACAGAGTTTTGCATACTCAGAAGCTTCAATTTTGACCAATTTCAGGCACAGAAATGACTTTAAACACTTTTATTTTAGTTGAAAAAGTAATAATTCACATCCAACAGTAATTTACAGCCAAAAGATTAAATGATAAAATTTCATCGAAATTGACCATTTTGCGAACGTTCGACAGCTCCGCGGTCATCGTTTTTCGTCAGAAAATTGATTTTTTGGACTGTACCAAAAATGATTCAAAATGTCAATTGGATCATGCCTCATGTTGAATAACCACTTTTTAAACCCTCACAGTGCCCAAAATTGCCATTTTTACAGAGTTTTGCTTACTTAGAAGCTTAAATTTTGACCAATTTCAGGCACAGAAATGATTTTAAACACATTTATTTTAGTTGAAAAAGTAATAATTCACATCCAACAGTAATTTACAGCCAAAAGATTAAATGATAAAATTTCATCGAAATTGACCATTTTGCGAACGTTCGACAGCTCCGCGGTCATCGTTTTTCGTCAGAAAATTGATTTTTTGGACTGTACCAAAAATGATTCAAAATGTCAATTGGATCATGCCTCATGTTGAATAACCACTTTTTAAACCCTCACAGTGCCCAAAATTGCCATTTTTACAGAGTTTTGCTTACTTAGAAGCTTAAATTTTGACCAATTTCAGGCACAGAAATGATTTTAAACACATTTATTTTAGTTGAAAAAGTAATAATTCACATCCAACAGTAATTTACAGCCAAAAGATTAAATGTTAAAATTTCATCGAAATTGACCATTTTGGGAACGTTCGACAGGTCATCGTTTTTCATCCGAAAATTGATTTTTTGGACTGTACCAAAAAGGATTCCAAATGTCAATTGGACCGTGCCTCATGTTGAATAACCACTTTTTAAACCCTCACAGTGCCCAAAATTGCCATTTTTACAGAGTTTTGCATACTCAGAAGCTTCAATTTTGACCAATTTCAGGCACAGGAATGACTTTAAACACATTTATTTTAGTTGAGAAAGTAATATTTCACATCTAACAGTAATTTACAGGCAAAAGATTACATTTTAAAATTTCATCGAAATTGACCATTTTGGGAATGTTCGACAGCTCCGCGGTCATCGTTTTTCGTCAGAAAATAGATTTTTTGGACTGTACCAAAAATGATTCTAAATGTCAATTGGATCGTGCCTCATGTTGAATAACCACTTTTTAAACCCTCACAGTGCCCAAAATTGCCATTTTTACAGAGTTTTGCATACTCAGAAGCTTCAATTTTGACCAATTTCAGGCACAGAAATGACTTTAAACACATTTATTTTAGTTGAAAAAGTAATAATTCACATCCAACAGTAATTTACAGCCAAAAGAATAAATGTTAAAATTTCATCGAAATTGACCATTTTGGGAACTTTCGACAGCTCCGCGGTCATCGTTTTTCGTCCGAAAATTAATTTTTTGGACTGTACCAAAAATGATTCCAAATGTCAATTGGACCGTGCCTCATGTTGAATAACCACTTTTTAAACCCTCACAGTGACCAAAATTGCCATTTTTACAGAGTTTTGCATACTCAGAAGCTTCAATTTTGACCAATTTCAGGCACAGGAATGACTTTAAACACATTTATTTTAGTTGAGAAAGTAATATTTCACATCTAACAGTAATTTACAGGCAAAAGATTACATTTTAAAATTTCATCGAAATTGACCATTTTGGGAATGTTCGACAGCTCCGCGGTCATCGTTTTTCGTCAGAAAATAGATTTTTTGGACTGTACCAAAAATGATTCTAAATGTCAATTGGATCGTGCCTCATGTTGAATAACCACTTTTTAAACCCTCACAGTGCCCAAAATTACCATTTTTACAGAGTTTTGCATACTCAGAAGCTTCAATTTTGACCAATTTCAGGCACAGAAATGACTTTAAACACATTTATTTTAGTTGAAAAAGTAATAATTCACACCCAACAGTAATTTACAGCCAAAAGATTAAATGTTAAAATTTCATCGAAATTGACCATTTTGGGAACGTTCGACAGCTCCGCGGTCATCGTTTTTCGTCCGAAAATTTATTTTTTGTACTGTACCAAAAATGATTCCAAATGTCAATTGGACCGTGCCTCATGTTGAATAACCACTTTTTAAACCCTCACAGTGACCAAAATTGCCATTTTTACAGAGTTTTGCATACTCAGAAGCTTCAATTTTGACCAATTTCAGGCACAGAAATGACTTTAAACACATTTATTTTAGTTGAAAAAGTAATAATTCACATCCAACAGTAATTTACAGCCAAAAGATTAAATGTTAAAATTTCATCAAAATTGACCATTTTGGGAACGTTCGACAGCTCCGCGGTCATCGTTTTTCGTCCGAAAATTGATTTTTTGGACTGTACCAAAAATGATTCCAAATGTCAATTGGACCGTGCCTCATGTTGAATAACCACTTTTTAAACCCTCACAGTGACCAAAATTGCCATTTTTACAGAGTTTTGCATACTCAGAAGCTTCAATTTTGACCAATTTCAGGCACAGAAATGACTTTAAACACTTTTATTTTAGTTGAAAAAGTAATAATTCACATCCAACAGTAATTTACAGCCAAAAGATTAAATGATAAAATTTCATCGAAATTGACCATTTTGCGAACGTTCGACAGCTCCGCGGTCATCGTTTTTCGTCAGAAAATTGATTTTTTGGACTGTACCAAAAATGATTCAAAATGTCAATTGGATCATGCCTCATGTTGAATAACCACTTTTTAAACCCTCACAGTGCCCAAAATTGCCATTTTTACAGAGTTTTGCTTACTTAGAAGCTTCAATTTTGACCAATTTCAGGCACAGAAATGACTTTAAACACATTTATTTTAGTTGAAAATGTAATAATTCACATCCAACAGTAATTTACAGCCAAAAGATTAAATGTTAAAATTTCATCGAAATTGACCATTTTGGGAACGTTCGACGGCTCCGCGGTCATCGTTTTTCGTCCGAAAATTAATTTTTTGGACTGTACCAAAAATGATTCCAAATGTCAATTGGACCGTGCCTCATGTTGAATAACCACTTTTTAAACCCTCACAGTGACCAAAATTGCCATTTTTACAGAGTTTTGCATACTCAGAAGCTTCAATTTTGACCAATTTCAGGCACAGAAATGACTTTAAACACATTCATTTTAGTTGAAAAAGTAATAATTCACATCCAACAGTAATTTACAGCCAAAAGATTAAATGTTAAAATTTCATCGAAATTGACCATTTTGGGAACTTTCGACAGCTCCGCGGTCATCGTTTTTCGTCCGAAAATTGAATTTTTGGACTGTACCAAAAATGATTCCAAATGTCAATTGGATCGTGCCTCATGTTGAATAACCACTTTTTAAACCCTCACAGTGCCCAAAATGGCCATTTTTACGGAGTTTTGCTTACTCAGAAGCTTCAATTTTGACCAATTTCAGGCACAGAAATGACTTTAAACACATTTATTTTAGTTGAAAAAGTAATAATTCACATCCAACAGTAATTTACATCCAAAAGATTAAATGTTAAAATTTCATCGAAATTGACCATTTTGGGAACGTTCGACAGCTCCACGGTCATCGTTTTTCGTCCGAAAATTGATTTTTTGGACTGTACCAAAAATGATTCCAAATGTCAATTGGACCGTGCCTCATGTTGAATAACCACTTTTTAAACCCTTGCAGTGCCCAAAATGGCCATTTTTACAGAGTTTTGCTTACTCAGAAGCTTCAATTTTGACCAATTTCAGGCACAGGAATGACTTTAAACACATTTATTTTAGTTGAGAAAGTAATATTTCACATCTAACAGTAATTTACAGGCAAAAGATAAAATTTTAAAATTTCATCGAAATTGACCATTTTGGGAATGTTCGACAGCTCCGCGGTCATCGTTTTTCATCAGAAAATAGATTTTTTGGACTGTACCAAAAATGATTCTAAATGTCAATTGGATCGTGCCTCATGTTGAATAACCACTTTTTAAACCCTCACAGTGCCCAAAATTGCCATTTTTACAGAGTTTTGCATACTCAGAAGCTTCAATTTTGACCAATTTCAGGCACAGAAATGACTTTAAACACATTTATTTTAGTTGAAAAAGTAATAATTCACATCCAACAGTAATTTACAGCCAAAAGATTAAATGTTAAAATTTCATCGAAATTGACCATTTTGGGAACTTTCGACAGCTCCGCGGTCATCGTTTTTCATCCGAAAATTGAATTTTTGGACTGTACCAAAAATGATTCCAAATGTCAATTGGATCGTGCCTCATGTTGAATAACCACTTTTTAAACCCTCACAGTGCCCAAAATGGCCATTTTTACAGAGTTTTGCTTACTCAGAAGCTTCAATTTTGACCAATTACAGGCACAGAAATGACTTTAAACACATTTTTTTAAGTTGAAAAAGTAATAATTCACATCCAACAGTAATATACAGCCAAAAGAATAAATGTTAACATTTCATCGAAATTGACCATTTTGGGAACTTTCGACAGCTCCGCGGTCATCGTTTTTTGTCCGAAAATTAATTTTTTGGACTGTAGCAAAAATGATTCCAAATGTCAATTGGATCGTGCCTCATGTTGAATAACCACTTTTTAAACCCTCGCAGTGCCCAAAATGGCCATTTTTACAGAGTTTTGCTTCAATTTTGACCAATTTCAGGCACAGAAATGACTTTAAACACATTTATTTTAGTTGAAAAAGTAATAATTCACATCCAACAGTAATTTACATCCAAAAGATTAAATGTTAAAATTTCATCGAAATTGACCATTTTGGGAACGTTCGACAGCTCCGCGGTCATCGTTTTTCGTCCGAAAATTGATTTTTTGGACTGTACCAAAAATGATTCCAAATGTCAATTGGATCGTGCCTCATGTTGAATAACCATTTTTTAAACCCTCACAGTGACCAAAATTGCCATTTTTATAGAGTTTTGCATACTCAGAAGCTTCAATTTTGACCAATTTCAGGCACAGGAATGACTTTAAACACATTTATTTTAGTTGAGAAAGTAATATTTCACATCTAACAGTAATTTACAGGCAAAAGATTACATTTTAAAATTTCATCGAAATTGACCATTTTGGGAATGTTCGACAGCTCCGCGGTCATCGTTTTTCGTCAGAAAATAGATTTTTTGGACTGTACCAAAAATGATTCTAAATGTCAATTGGATCGTGCCTCATGTTGAATAACCACTTTTTAAACCCTCACAGTGCCCAAAATTACCATTTTTACAGAGTTTTGCATACTCAGAAGCTTCAATTTTGACCAATTTCAGGCACAGAAATGACTTTAAACACATTTATTTTAGTTGAAAAAGTAATAATTCACATCCAACAGTAATTTACAGCCAAAAGATTAAATGTTAAAATTTCATCGAAATTGACCATTTTGGGAACGTTCGACAGCTCCGCGGTCATCGTTTTTCGTCCGAAAATTAATTTTTTGGACTGTACCAAAAATGATTCCAAATGTCAATTGGACCGTGCCTCATGTTGAATAACCACTTTTTAAACCCTCACAGTGACCAAAATTGCCATTTTTACAGAGTTTTGCATACTCAGAAGCTTCAATTTTGACCAATTTCAGGCACAGAAATGACTTTAAACACATTTATTTTAGTTGAAAAAGTAATAATTCACATCCAACAGTAATTTACAGCCAAAAGATTAAATGTTAAAATTTCATCGAAATTGACCATTTTGGGAACGTTCGACAGCTCCGCGGTCATCGTTTTTCATCCGAAAATTGATTTTTTGGACTGTACCAAAAATGATTCCAAATGTCAATTGGACCGTGCCTCATGTTGAATAACCACTTTTTAAACCCTCACAGTGACCAAAATTGCCATTTTTACAGAGTTTTGCATACTCAGAAGCTTCAATTTTGACCAATTTCAGGCACAGAAATGACTTTAAACACTTTTATTTTAGTTGAAAAAGTAATAATTCACATCCAACAGTAATTTACAGCCAAAAGATTAAATGTTAAAATTTCATCGAAATAGACCATTTTGGGAACGTTCGACAGCTCCGCGGTCATCGTTTTTCGTCCGAAAATTGAATTTTTGGACTGTACCAAAAATGATTCCAAATGTCAATTGGATCGTGCCTCATGTTGAATAACCACTTTTTAAACCCTCACAGTGCCCAAAATGGCCATTTTTACGGAGTTTTGCTTACTCAGAAGCTTCAATTTTGACCAATTTCAGGCACAGAAATGACTTTAAACACTTTTATTTTAGTTGAAAAAGTAATAATTCACATCCAACAGTAATTTACAGCCAAAAGATTAAATGATAAAATTTCATCGAAATTGACCATTTTGCGAACGTTCGACAGCTCCGCGGTCATCGTTTTTCGTCAGAAAATTGATTTTTTGGACTGTACCAAAAATGATTCAAAATGTCAATTGGATCATGCCTCATGTTGAATAACCACTTTTTAAACCCTCACAGTGCCCAAAATTGCCATTTTTACAGAGTTTTGCTTACTTAGAAGCTTCAATTTTGACGAATTTCAGGCACAGAAATGATTTTAAACACATTTATTTTAGTTGAAAAAGTAATAATTCACATCCAACAGTAATTTACAGCCAAAAGATTAAATGTTAAAATTTCATCGAAATTGACCATTTTGGGAACGTTCGACAGGTCATCGTTTTTCATCCGAAAATTGATTTTTTGGACTGTACCAAAAATGATTCCAAATGTCAATTGGACCATGCCTCATGTTGAATAACCACTTTTTAAACCCTCACAGTGCCCAAAATTGCCATTTTTACAGAGTTTTGCATACTCAGAAGCTTCAATTTTGACCAATTTCAGGCACAGGAATGACTTTAAACACATTTATTTTAGTTGAGAAAGTAATATTTCACATCTAACAGTAATTTACAGGCAAAAGATTACATTTTAAAATTTCATCCAAATTGACCATTTTGGGAATGTTCGACAGCTCCGCGGTCATCGTTTTTCGTCAGAAAATAGATTTTTTGGACTGTACCAAAAATGATTCTAAATGTCAATTGGATCGTGCCTCATGTTGAATAACCACTTTTTAAACCCTCACAGTGCCCAAAATTGCCATTTTTACAGAGTTTTGCATACTCAGAAGCTTCAATTTTGACCAATTTCAGGCACAGAAATGACTTTAAACACATTTATTTTAGTTGAAAAAGTAATAATTCACATCCAACAGTAATTTACAGCCAAAAGAATAAATGTTAAAATTTCATCGAAATTGACCATTTTGGGAACTTTCGACAGCTCCGCGGTCATCGTTTTTCGTCCGAAAATTAATTTTTTGGACTGTACCAAAAATGATTCCAAATGTCAATTGGACCGTGCCTCATGTTGAATAACCACTTTTTAAACCCTTGCAGTGCCCAAAATGGCCATTTTTACAGAGTTTTGCTTACTCAGAAGCTTCAATTTTGACCAATTTCAGGCACAGGAATGACTTTAAACACATTTATTTTAGTTGAGAAAGTAATATTTCACATCTAACAGTAATTTACAGGCAAAAGATTAAATTTTAAAATTTCATCGAAATTGACCATTTTGGGAATGTTCGACAGCTCCGCGGTCATCGTTTTTCATCAGAAAATAGATTTTTTGGACTGTACCAAAAATGATTCTAAATGTCAATTGGATCGTGCCTCATGTTGAATAACCACTTTTTAAACCCTCACAGTGCCCAAAATTGCCATTTTTACAGAGTTTTGCATACTCAGAAGCTTCAATTTTGACCAATTTCAGGCACAGAAATGACTTTAAACACATTTATTTTAGTTGAAAAAGTAATAATTCACATCCAACAGTAATTTACAGCCAAAAGATTAAATGTTAAAATTTCATCGAAATTGACCATTTTGGGAACGTTCGACAGCTCCGCGGTCATCGTTTTTCGTCCGAAAATTAATTTTTTGGACTGTACCAAAAATGATTCCAAATGTCAATTGGACCGTGCCTCATGTTGAATAACCACTTTTTAAACCCTCACAGTGACCAAAATTGCCATTTTTACAGAGTTTTGCATACTCAGAAGCTTCAATTTTGACCAATTTCAGGCACAGAAATGACTTCAAACACATTTATTTTAGTTGAAAAAGTAATAATTCACATCCAACAGTAATTTACAGCCAAAAGATTAAATGTTAAAATTTCATCGAAATTGACCATTTTGGGAACGTTCGACAGCTCCGCGGTCATCGTTTTTCATCCGAAAATTGATTTTTTGGACTGTACCAAAAATGATTCCAAATGTCAATTGGACCGTGCCTCATGTTGAATAACCACTTTTTAAACCCTCACAGTGACCAAAATTGCCATTTTTACAGAGTTTTGCATACTCAGAAGCTTCAATTTTGACCAATTTCAGGCACAGAAATGACTTTAAACACTTTTATTTTAGTTGAAAAAGTAATAATTCACATCCAACAGTAATTTACAGCCAAAAGATTAAATGTTAAAATTTCATCGAAATAGACCATTTTGGGAACGTTCGACAGCTCCGCGGTCATCGTTTTTCGTCCGAAAATTGAATTTTTGGACTGTACCAAAAATGATTCCAAATGTCAATTGGATCGTGCCTCATGTTGAATAACCACTTTTTAAACCCTCACAGTGCCCAAAATGGCCATTTTTACGGAGTTTTGCTTACTCAGAAGCTTCAATTTTGACCAATTTCAGGCACAGAAATGACTTTAAACACTTTTATTTTAGTTGAAAAAGTAATAATTCACATCCAACAGTAATTTACAGCCAAAAGATTAAATGATAAAATTTCATCGAAATTGACCATTTTGCGAACGTTCGACAGCTCCGCGGTCATCGTTTTTCGTCAGAAAATTGATTTTTTGGACTGTACCAAAAATGATTCAAAATGTCAATTGGATCATGCCTCATGTTGAATAACCACTTTTTAAACCCTCACAGTGCCCAAAATTGCCATTTTTACAGAGTTTTGCTTACTTAGAAGCTTCAATTTTGACGAATTTCAGGCACAGAAATGATTTTAAACACATTTATTTTAGTTGAAAAAGTAATAATTCACATCCAACAGTAATTTACAGCCAAAAGATTAAATGTTAAAATTTCATCGAAATTGACCATTTTGGGAACGTTCGACAGGTCATCGTTTTTCATCCGAAAATTGATTTTTTGGACTGTACCAAAAATGATTCCAAATGTCAATTGGACCATGCCTCATGTTGAATAACCACTTTTTAAACCCTCACAGTGCCCAAAATTGCCATTTTTACAGAGTTTTGCATACTCAGAAGCTTCAATTTTGACCAATTTCAGGCACAGGAATGACTTTAAACACATTTATTTTAGTTGAGAAAGTAATATTTCACATCTAACAGTAATTTACAGGCAAAAGATTACATTTTAAAATTTCATCCAAATTGACCATTTTGGGAATGTTCGACAGCTCCGCGGTCATCGTTTTTCGTCAGAAAATAGATTTTTTGGACTGTACCAAAAATGATTCTAAATGTCAATTGGATCGTGCCTCATGTTGAATAACCACTTTTTAAACCCTCACAGTGCCCAAAATTGCCATTTTTACAGAGTTTTGCATACTCAGAAGCTTCAATTTTGACCAATTTCAGGCACAGAAATGACTTTAAACACATTTATTTTAGTTGAAAAAGTAATAATTCACATCCAACAGTAATTTACAGCCAAAAGAATAAATGTTAAAATTTCATCGAAATTGACCATTTTGGGAACTTTCGACAGCTCCGCGGTCATCGTTTTTCGTCCGAAAATTAATTTTTTGGACTGTACCAAAAATGATTCCAAATGTCAATTGGACCGTGCCTCATGTTGAATAACCACTTTTTAAACCCTTGCAGTGCCCAAAATGGCCATTTTTACAGAGTTTTGCTTACTCAGAAGCTTCAATTTTGACCAATTTCAGGCACAGGAATGACTTTAAACACATTTATTTTAGTTGAGAAAGTAATATTTCACATCTAACAGTAATTTACAGGCAAAAGATTAAATTTTAAAATTTCATCGAAATTGACCATTTTGGGAATGTTCGACAGCTCCGCGGTCATCGTTTTTCATCAGAAAATAGATTTTTTGGACTGTACCAAAAATGATTCTAAATGTCAATTGGATCGTGCCTCATGTTGAATAACCACTTTTTAAACCCTCACAGTGCCCAAAATTGCCATTTTTACAGAGTTTTGCATACTCAGAAGCTTCAATTTTGACCAATTTCAGGCACAGAAATGACTTTAAACACTTTTATTTTAGTTGAAAAAGTAATAATTCACATCCAACAGTAATTTACAGCCAAAAGATTAAATGATAAAATTTCATCGAAATTGACCATTTTGCGAACGTTCGACAGCTCCGCGGTCATCGTTTTTCGTCAGAAAATTGATTTTTTGGACTGTACCAAAAATGATTCAAAATGTCAATTGGATCATGCCTCATGTTGAATAACCACTTTTTAAACCCTCACAGTGCCCAAAATTGCCATTTTTACAGAGTTTTGCTTACTTAGAAGCTTAAATTTTGACCAATTTCAGGCACAGAAATGATTTTAAACACATTTATTTTAGTTGAAAAAGTAATAATTCACATCCAACAGTAATTTACAGCCAAAAGATTAAATGTTAAAATTTCATCGAAATTGACCATTTTGGGAACGTTCGACAGGTCATCGTTTTTCATCCGAAAATTGATTTTTTGGACTGTACCAAAAATGATTCCAAATGTCAATTGGACCGTGCCTCATGTTGAATAACCACTTTTTAAACCCTCACAGTGCCCAAAATTGCCATTTTTACAGAGTTTTGCATACTCAGAAGCTTCAATTTTGACCAATTTCAGGCACAGGAATGACTTTAAACACATTTATTTTAGTTGAGAAAGTAACATTTCACATCTAACAGTAATTTACAGGCAAAAGATTACATTTTAAAATTTCATCGAAATTGACCATTTTGGGAATGTTCGACAGCTCCGCGGTCATCGTTTTTCGTCAGAAAATAGATTTTTTGGACTGTACCAAAAATGATTCTAAATGTCAATTGGATCGTGCCTCATGTTGAATAACCACTTTTTAAACCCTCACAGTGCCCAAAATTGCCATTTTTACAGAGTTTTGCATACTCAGAAGCTTCAATTTTGACCAATTTCAGGCACAGAAATGACTTTAAACACATTTATTTTAGTTGAAAAAGTAATAATTCACATCCAACAGTAATTTACAGCCAAAAGAATAAATGTTAAAATTTCATCGAAATTGACCATTTTGGGAACTTTCGACAGCTCCGCGGTCATCGTTTTTCGTCCGAAAATTAATTTTTTGGACTGTACCAAAAATGATTCCAAATGTCAATTGGACCGTGCCTCATGTTGAATAACCACTTTTTAAACCCTCACAGTGACCAAAATTGCCATTTTTACAGAGTTTTGCATACTCAGAAGCTTCAATTTTGACCAATTTCAGGCACAGGAATGACTTTAAACACATTTATTTTAGTTGAGAAAGTAATATTTCACATCTAACAGTAATTTACAGGCAAAAGATTACATTTTAAAATTTAATCGAAATTGACCATTTTGGGAATGTTCGACAGCTCCGCGGTCATCGTTTTTCGTCAGATAATAGATTTTTTGGACTGTACCAAAAATGATTCTAAATGTCAATTGGATCGTGCCTCATGTTGAATAACCACTTTTTAAACCCTCACAGTGCCCAAAATTACCATTTTTACAGAGTTTTGCATACTCAGAAGCTTCAATTTTGACCAATTTCAGGCACAGAAATGACTTTAAACACATTTATTTTAGTTGAAAAAGTAATAATTCACATCCAACAGTAATTTACAGCCAAAAGATTAAATGTTAAAATTTCATCAAAATTGACCATTTTGGGAACGTTCGACAGCTCCGCGGTCATCGTTTTTCGTCCGAAAATTGATTTTTTGGACTGTACCAAAAATGATTCCAAATGTCAATTGGACCGTGCCTCATGTTGAATAACCACTTTTTAAACCCTCACAGTGACCAAAATTGCCATTTTTACAGAGTTTTGCATACTCAGAAGCTTCAATTTTGACCAATTTCAGGCACAGAAATGACTTTAAACACTTTTATTTTAGTTGAAAAAGTAATAATTCACATCCAACAGTAATTTACAGCCAAAAGATTAAATGATAAAATTTCATCGAAATTGACCATTTTGCGAACGTTCGACAGCTCCGCGGTCATCGTTTTTCGTCAGAAAATTGATTTTTTGGACTGTACCAAAAATGATTCAAAATGTCAATTGGATCATGCCTCATGTTGAATAACCACTTTTTAAACCCTCACAGTGCCCAAAATTGCCATTTTTACAGAGTTTTGCTTACTTAGAAGCTTCAATTTTGACCAATTTCAGGCACAGAAATGACTTTAAACACATTTATTTTAGTTGAAAATGTAATAATTCACATCCAACAGTAATTTACAGCCAAAAGATTAAATGTTAAAATTTCATCGAAATTGACCATTTTGGGAACGTTCGACGGCTCCGCGGTCATCGTTTTTCGTCCGAAAATTAATTTTTTGGACTGTACCAAAAATGATTCCAAATGTCAATTGGACCGTGCCTCATGTTGAATAACCACTTTTTAAACCCTCACAGTGACCAAAATTGCCATTTTTACAGAGTTTTGCATACTCAGAAGCTTCAATTTTGACCAATTTCAGGCACAGAAATGACTTCAAACACATTTATTTTAGTTGAAAAAGTAATAATTCACATCCAACAGTAATTTACAGCCAAAAGATTAAATGTTAAAATTTCATCGAAATTGACCATTTTGGGAACTTTCGACAGCTCCGCGGTCATCGTTTTTCGTCCGAAAATTGAATTTTTGGACTGTACCAAAAATGATTCCAAATGTCAATTGGATCGTGCCTCATGTTGAATAACCACTTTTTAAACCCTCACAGTGCCCAAAATGGCCATTTTTACGGAGTTTTGCTTACTCAGAAGCTTCAATTTTGACCAATTTCAGGCACAGAAATGACTTTAAACACATTTATTTTAGTTGAAAAAGTAATAATTCACATCCAACAGTAATTTACATCCAAAAGATTAAATGTTAAAATTTCATCGAAATTGACCATTTTGGGAACGTTCGACAGCTCCACGGTCATCGTTTTTCGTCCGAAAATTGATTTTTTGGACTGTACCAAAAATGATTCCAAATGTCAATTGGATCGTGCCTCATGTTGAATAACCATTTTTTAAACCCTCACAGTGACCAAAATTGCCATTTTTACAGAGTTTTGCATAGTCAGAAGCTTCAATTTTGACCAATTTCAGGCACAGGAATGACTTTAAACACATTTATTTTAGTTGAGAAAGTAATATTTCACATCTAACAGTAATTTACAGGCAAAAGATTAAATTTTAAAATTTCATCGAAATTGACCATTTTGGGAACGTTCGACAGCTCCGCGGTCATCGTTTTTCGTCCGAAAATTGATTTTTTGGACTGTACCAAAAATGATTCCAAATGTCAATTGGACCGTGCCTCATGATGAATAACCACTTTTTAAACCCTTGCAGTGCCCAAAATGGCCATTTTTACAGAGTTTTGCTTACTCAGAAGCTTCAATTTTGACCAATTTCAGGCACAGGAATGACTTTAAACACATTTATTTTAGTTGAGAAAGTAATATTTCACATCTAACAGTAATTTACAGGCAAAAGATAAAATTTTAAAATTTCATCGAAATTGACCATTTTGGGAATGTTCGACAGCTCCGCGGTCATCGTTTTTCATCAGAAAATAGATTTTTTGGACTGTACCAAAAATGATTCTAAATGTCAATTGGATCGTGCCTCATGTTGAATAACCACTTTTTAAACCCTCACAGTGCCCAAAATTGCCATTTTTACAGAGTTTTGCATACTCAGAAGCTTCAATTTTGACCAATTTCAGGCACTGAAATGACTTTAAACACATTTATTTTAGTTGAAAAAGTAATAATTCACATCCAACAGTAATTTACAGCCAAAAGATTAAATGTTAAAATTTCATCGAAATTGACCATTTTGGGAACGTTCGACAGCTCCGCGGTCATCGTTTTTCGTCCGAAAATTTATTTTTTGTACTGTACCAAAAATGATTCCAAATGTCAATTGGACCGTGCCTCATGTTGAATAACCACTTTTTAAACCCTCACAGTGACCAAAATTGCCATTTTTACAGAGTTTTGCATACTCAGAAGCTTCAATTTTGACCAATTTCAGGCACAGAAATGACTTTAAACACATTTATTTTAGTTGAAAAAGTAATAATTCACATCCAACAGTAATTTACAGCCAAAAGATTAAATGTTAAAATTTCATCAAAATTGACCATTTTGGGAACGTTCGACAGCTCCGCGGTCATCGTTTTTCGTCCGAAAATTGATTTTTTGGACTGTACCAAAAATGATTCCAAATGTCAATTGGACCGTGCCTCATGTTGAATAACCACTTTTTAAACCCTCACAGTGACCAAAATTGCCATTTTTACAGAGTTTTGCATACTCAGAAGCTTCAATTTTGACCAATTTCAGGCACAGAAATGACTTTAAACACTTTTATTTTAGTTGAAAAAGTAATAATTCACATCCAACAGTAATTTACAGCCAAAAGATTAAATGATAAAATTTCATCGAAATTGACCATTTTGCGAACGTTCGACAGCTCCGCGGTCATCGTTTTTCGTCAGAAAATTGATTTTTTGGACTGTACCAAAAATGATTCAAAATGTCAATTGGATCATGCCTCATGTTGAATAACCACTTTTTAAACCCTCACAGTGCCCAAAATTGCCATTTTTACAGAGTTTTGCTTACTTAGAAGCTTCAATTTTGACCAATTTCAGGCACAGAAATGACTTTAAACACATTTATTTTAGTTGAAAATGTAATAATTCACATCCAACAGTAATTTACAGCCAAAAGATTAAATGTTAAAATTTCATCGAAATTGACCATTTTGGGAACGTTCGACGGCTCCGCGGTCATCGTTTTTCGTCCGAAAATTAATTTTTTGGACTGTACCAAAAATGATTCCAAATGTCAATTGGACCGTGCCTCATGTTGAATAACCACTTTTTAAACCCTCACAGTGCCCAAAATGGCCATTTTTACGGAGTTTTGCTTACTCAGAAGCTTCAATTTTGACCAATTTCAGGCACAGAAATGACTTTAAACACATTTATTTTAGTTGAAAAAGTAATAATTCACATCCAACAGTAATTTACATCCAAAAGATTAAATGTTAAAATTTCATCGAAATTGACCATTTTGGGAACGTTCGACAGCTCCACGGTCATCGTTTTTCGTCCGAAAATTGATTTTTTGGACTGTACCAAAAATGATTCCAAATGTCAATTGGATCGTGCCTCATGTTGAATAACCATTTTTTAAACCCTCACAGTGACCAAAATTGCCATTTTTACAGAGTTTTGCATACTCAGAAGCTTCAATTTTGACCAATTTCAGGCACAGGAATGACTTTAAACACATTTATTTTAGTTGAGAAAGTAATATTTCACATCTAACAGTAATTTACAGGCAAAAGATTAAATTTTAAAATTTCATCGAAATTGACCATTTTGGGAACGTTCGACAGCTCCGCGGTCATCGTTTTTCGTCCGAAAATTGATTTTTTGGACTGTACCAAAAATGATTCCAAATGTCAATTGGACCGTGCCTCATGTTGAATAACCACTTTTTAAACCCTTGCAGTGCCCAAAATGGCCATTTTTACAGAGTTTTGCTTACTCAGAAGCTTCAATTTTGACCAATTTCAGGCACAGGAATGACTTTAAACACATTTATTTTAGTTGAGAAAGTAATATTTCACATCTAACAGTAATTTACAGGCAAAAGATAAAATTTTAAAATTTCATCGAAATTGACCATTTTGGGAATGTTCGACAGCTCCGCGGTCATCGTTTTTCATCAGAAAATAGATTTTTTGGACTGTACCAAAAATGATTCTAAATGTCAATTGGATCGTGCCTCATGTTGAATAACCACTTTTTAAACCCTCACAGTGCCCAAAATTGCCATTTTTACAGAGTTTTGCATACTCAGAAGCTTCAATTTTGACCAATTTCAGGCACAGAAATGACTTTAAACACATTTATTTTAGTTGAAAAAGTAATAATTCACATCCAACAGTAATTTACAGCCAAAAGATTAAATGTTAAAATTTCATCGAAATTGACCATTTTGGGAACGTTCGACAGCTCCGCGGTCATCGTTTTTCGTCCGAAAATTAATTTTTTGGACTGTACCAAAAATGATTCCAAATGTCAATTGGACCGTGCCTCATGTTGAATAACCACTTTTTAAACCCTCACAGTGACCAAAATTGCCATTTTTACAGAGTTTTGCATACTCAGAAGCTTCAATTTTGACCAATTTCAGGCACAGAAATGACTTCAAACACATTTATTTTAGTTGAAAAAGTAATAATTCACATCCAACAGTAATTTACAGCCAAAAGATTAAATGTTAAAATTTCATCGAAATTGACCATTTTGGGAACGTTCGACAGCTCCGCGGTCATCGTTTTTCGTCTGAAAATTGATTTTTTGGACTGTACCAAAAATGATTCCAAATGTCAATTGGACCGTGCCTCATGTTGAATAACCACTTTTTAAACCCTCGCAGTGCCCAAAATGGCCATTTTTACAGTTTTGCTTACTCAGAAGCTTCAATTTTGACCAATTTCAGGCACAGAAATGACTTTAAACACATTTATTTTAGTTGAAAAAGTTATAATTCACATCCAACAGTAATTTACAGCCAAAAGAATAAATGTTAAAATTTCATCGAAATTGACCATTTTGGGAACTTTCGACAGCTCCGCGGTCATCGTTTTTCGTCCGAAAATTGAATTTTTGGACTGTACCAAAAATGATTCCAAATGTCAATTGGATCGTGCCTCATGTTGAATAACCACTTTTTAAACCCTCACAGTGACCAAAATTGCCATTTTTACAGAGTTTTGCATACTCAGAAGCTTCAATTTTGACCAATTTCAGGCACAGAAATGACTTTAAACACATTTATTTTAGTTGAAAAAGTAATAATTCACATCCAACAGTAATTTACAGCCAAAAGATTAAATGTTAAAATTTCATCGAAATTGACCATTTTGGGAACGTTCGACAGCTCCGCGGTCATCGTTTTTCATCCGAAAATTGATTTTTTGGACTGTACCAAAAATGATTCCAAATGTCAATTGGACCGTGCCTCATGTTGAATAACCACTTTTTAAACCCTCACAGTGACCAAAATTGCCATTTTTACAGAGTTTTGCATACTCAGAAGCTTCAATTTTGACCAATTTCAGGCACAGAAATGACTTTAAACACTTTTATTTTAGTTGAAAAAGTAATAATTCACATCCAACAGTAATTTACAGCCAAAAGATTAAATGTTAAAATTTCATCGAAATAGACCATTTTGGGAACGTTCGACAGCTCCGCGGTCATCGTTTTTCGTCCGAAAATTGAATTTTTGGACTGTACCAAAAATGATTCAAAATGTCAATTGGATCATGCCTCATGTTGAATAACCACTTTTTAAACCCTCACAGTGCCCAAAATTGCCATTTTTACAGAGTTTTGCTTACTTAGAAGCTTCAATTTTGACGAATTTCAGGCACAGAAATGATTTTAAACACATTTATTTTAGTTGAAAAAGTAATAATTCACATCCAACAGTAATTTACAGCCAAAAGATTAAATGTTAAAATTTCATCGAAATTGACCATTTTGGGAACGTTCGACAGGTCATCGTTTTTCATCCGAAAATTGATTTTTTGGACTGTACCAAAAATGATTCCAAATGTCAATTGGACCGTGCCTCATGTTGAATAACCACTTTTTAAACCCTCACAGTGCCCAAAATTGCCATTTTTACAGAGTTTTGCATACTCAGAAGCTTCAATTTTGACCAATTTCAGGCACAGGAATGACTTTAAACACATTTATTTTAGTTGAGAAAGTAATATTTCACATCTAACAGTAATTTACAGGCAAAAGATTACATTTTAAAATTTCATCGAAATTGACCATTTTGGGAATGTTCGACAGCTCCGCGGTCATCGATTTTCGTCAGAAAATAGATTTTTTGGACTGTACCAAAAATGATTCTAAATGTCAATTGGATCGTGCCTCATGTTGAATAACCACCTTTTAAACCCTCACAGTGCCCAAAATTGCCATTTTTACAGAGTTTTGCATACTCAGAAGCTTCAATTTTGACCAATTTCAGGCACAGAAATGACTTTAAACACATTTATTTTAGTTGAAAAAGTAATAATTCACATCCAACAGTAATTTACAGCCAAAAGAATAAATGTTAAAATTTCATCGAAATTGACCATTTTGGGAACTTTCGACAGCTCCGCGGTCATCGTTTTTCGTCCGAAAATTAATTTTTTGGACTGTACCAAAAATGATTCCAAATGTCAATTGGACCGTGCCTCATGTTGAATAACCACTTTTTAAACCCTTGCAGTGCCCAAAATGGCCATTTTTACAGAGTTTTGCTTACTCAGAAGCTTCAATTTTGACCAATTTCAGGCACAGGAATGACTTTAAACACATTTATTTTAGTTGAGAAAGTAATATTTCACATCTAACAGTAATTTACAGGCAAAAGATTAAATTTTAAAATTTCATCGAAATTGACCATTTTGGGAATGTTCGACAGCTCCGCGGTCATCGTTTTTCATCAGAAAATAGATTTTTTGGACTGTACCAAAAATGATTCTAAATGTCAATTGGATCGTGCCTCATGTTGAATAACCACTTTTTAAACCCTCACAGTGCCCAAAATTGCCATTTTTACAGAGTTTTGCATACTCAGAAGCTTCAATTTTGACCAATTTCAGGCACAGAAATGACTTTAAACACATTTATTTTAGTTGAAAAAGTAATAATTCACATCCAACAGTAATTTACAGCCAAAAGATTAAATGTTAAAATTTCATCGAAATTGACCATTTTGGGAACGTTCGACAGCTCCGCGGTCATCGTTTTTCGTCCGAAAATTAATTTTTTGGACTGTACCAAAAATGATTCCAAATGTCAATTGGACCGTGCCTCATGTTGAATAACCACTTTTTAAACCCTCACAGTGACCAAAATTGCCATTTTTACAGAGTTTTGCATACTCAGAAGCTTCAATTTTGACCAATTTCAGGCACAGAAATGACTTCAAACACATTTATTTTAGTTGAAAAAGTAATAATTCACATCCAACAGTAATTTACAGCCAAAAGATTAAATGTTAAAATTTCATCGAAATTGACCATTTTGGGAACGTTCGACAGCTCCGCGGTCATCGTTTTTCGTCTGAAAATTGATTTTTTGGACTGTACCAAAAATGATTCCAAATGTCAATTGGACCGTGCCTCATGTTGAATAACCACTTTTTAAACCCTCGCAGTGCCCAAAATGGCCATTTTTACAGAGTTTTGCTTACTCAGAAGCTTCAATTTTGACCAATTTCAGGCACAGAAATGACTTTAAACACATTTATTTTAGTTGAAAAAGTTATAATTCACATCCAACAGTAATTTACAGCCAAAAGAATAAATGTTAAAATTTCATCGAAATTGACCATTTTGGGAACTTTCGACAGCTCCGCGGTCATCGTTTTTCGTCCGAAAATTGAATTTTTGGACTGTACCAAAAATGATTCCAAATGTCAATTGGATCGTGCCTCATGTTGAATAACCACTTTTTAAACCCTCACAGTGCCCAAAATGGCCATTTTTACAGAGTTTTGCTTACTCAGAAGCTTCAATTTTGACCAATTACAGGCACAGAAATGACTTTAAACACATTTTTTTAAGTTGAAAAAGTAATAATTCACATCCAACAGTAATATACAGCCAAAAGAATAAATGTTAACATTTCATCGAAATTGACCATTTTGGGAACTTTCGACAGCTCCGCGGTCATCGTTTTTTGTCCGAAAATTAATTTTTTGGACTGTAGCAAAAATGATTCCAAATGTCAATTGGATCGTGCCTCATGTTGAATAACCACTTTTTAAACCCTCACAGTGACCAAAATTGCCATTTTTATAGAGTTTTGCATACTCAGAAGCTTCAATTTTGACCAATTTCAGGCACAGGAATGACTTTAAACACATTTATTTTAGTTGAGAAAGTAATATTTCACATCTAACAGTAATTTACAGGCAAAAGATTACATTTTAAAATTTCATCGAAATTGACCATTTTGGGAATGTTCGACAGCTCCGCGGTCATCGTTTTTCGTCAGAAAATAGATTTTTTGGACTGTACCAAAAATGATTCTAAATGTCAATTGGATCGTGCCTCATGTTGAATAACCACTTTTTAAACCCTCACAGTGCCCAAAATTACCATTTTTACAGAGTTTTGCATACTCAGAAGCTTCAATTTTGACCAATTTCAGGCACAGAAATGACTTTAAACACATTTATTTTAGTTGAAAAAGTAATAATTCACATCCAACAGTAATTTACAGCCAAAAGATTAAATGTTAAAATTTCATCGAAATTGACCATTTTGGGAACGTTCGACAGCTCCGCGGTCATCGTTTTTCGTCCGAAAATTAATTTTTTGGACTGTACCAAAAATGATTCCAAATGTCAATTGGACCGTGCCTCATGTTGAATAACCACTTTTTAAACCCTCACAGTGACCAAAATTGCCATTTTTACAGAGTTTTGCATACTCAGAAGCTTCAATTTTGACCAATTTCAGGCACAGAAATGACTTTAAACACATTTATTTTAGTTGAAAAAGTAATAATTCACATCCAACAGTAATTTACAGCCAAAAGATTAAATGTTAAAATTTCATCGAAATTGACCATTTTGGGAACGTTCGACAGCTCCGCGGTCATCGTTTTTCATCCGAAAATTGATTTTTTGGACTGTACCAAAAATGATTCCAAATGTCAATTGGACCGTGCCTCATGTTGAATAACCACTTTTTAAACCCTCACAGTGACCAAAATTGCCATTTTTACAGAGTTTTGCATACTCAGAAGCTTCAATTTTGACCAATTTCAGGCACAGAAATGACTTTAAACACTTTTATTTTAGTTGAAAAAGTAATAATTCACATCCAACAGTAATTTACAGCCAAAAGATTAAATGTTAAAATTTCATCGAAATAGACCATTTTGGGAACGTTCGACAGCTCCGCGGTCATCGTTTTTCGTCCGAAAATTGAATTTTTGGACTGTACCAAAAATGATTCAAAATGTCAATTGGATCATGCCTCATGTTGAATAACCACTTTTTAAACCCTCACAGTGCCCAAAATTGCCATTTTTACAGAGTTTTGCTTACTTAGAAGCTTCAATTTTGACGAATTTCAGGCACAGAAATGATTTTAAACACATTTATTTTAGTTGAAAAAGTAATAATTCACATCCAACAGTAATTTACAGCCAAAAGATTAAATGTTAAAATTTCATCGAAATTGACCATTTTGGGAACGTTCGACAGGTCATCGTTTTTCATCCGAAAATTGATTTTTTGGACTGTACCAAAAATGATTCCAAATGTCAATTGGACCGTGCCTCATGTTGAATAACCACTTTTTAAACCCTCACAGTGCCCAAAATTGCCATTTTTACAGAGTTTTGCATACTCAGAAGCTTCAATTTTGACCAATTTCAGGCACAGGAATGACTTTAAACACATTTATTTTAGTTGAGAAAGTAATATTTCACATCTAACAGTAATTTACAGGCAAAAGATTACATTTTAAAATTTCATCGAAATTGACCATTTTGGGAATGTTCGACAGCTCCGCGGTCATCGTTTTTCGTCAGAAAATAGATTTTTTGGACTGTACCAAAAATGATTCTAAATGTCAATTGGATCGTGCCTCATGTTGAATAACCACTTTTTAAACCCTCACAGTGCCCAAAATTGCCATTTTTACAGAGTTTTGCATACTCAGAAGCTTCAATTTTGACCAATTTCAGGCACAGAAATGACTTTAAACACATTTATTTTAGTTGAAAAAGTAATAATTCACATCCAACAGTAATTTACAGCCAAAAGAATAAATGTTAAAATTTCATCGAAATTGACCATTTTGGGAACTTTCGACAGCTCCGCGGTCATCGTTTTTCGTCCGAAAATTAATTTTTTGGACTGTACCAAAAATGATTCCAAATGTCAATTGGACCGTGCCTCATGTTGAATAACCACTTTTTAAACCCTTGCAGTGCCCAAAATGGCCATTTTTACAGAGTTTTGCTTACTCAGAAGCTTCAATTTTGACCAATTTCAGGCACAGGAATGACTTTAAACACATTTATTTTAGTTGAGAAAGTAATATTTCACATCTAACAGTAATTTACAGGCAAAAGATTAAATTTTAAAATTTCATCGAAATTGACCATTTTGGGAATGTTCGACAGCTCCGCGGTCATCGTTTTTCATCAGAAAATAGATTTTTTGGACTGTACCAAAAATGATTCTAAATGTCAATTGGATCGTGCCTCATGTTGAATAACCACTTTTTAAACCCTCACAGTGCCCAAAATTGCCATTTTTACAGAGTTTTGCATACTCAGAAGCTTCAATTTTGACCAATTTCAGGCACAGAAATGACTTTAAACACATTTATTTTAGTTGAAAAAGTAATAATTCACATCCAACAGTAATTTACAGCCAAAAGATTAAATGTTAAAATTTCATCGAAATTGACCATTTTGGGAACGTTCGACAGCTCCGCGGTCATCGTTTTTCGTCCGAAAATTAATTTTTTGGACTGTACCAAAAATGATTCCAAATGTCAATTGGACCGTGCCTCATGTTGAATAACCACTTTTTAAACCCTCACAGTGACCAAAATTGCCATTTTTACAGAGTTTTGCATACTCAGAAGCTTCAATTTTGACCAATTTCAGGCACAGAAATGACTTCAAACACATTTATTTTAGTTGAAAAAGTAATAATTCACATCCAACAGTAATTTACAGCCAAAAGATTAAATGTTAAAATTTCATCGAAATTGACCATTTTGGGAACGTTCGACAGCTCCGCGGTCATCGTTTTTCGTCTGAAAATTGATTTTTTGGACTGTACCAAAAATGATTCCATATGTCAATTGGACCGTGCCTCATGTTGAATAACCACTTTTTAAACCCTCGCAGTGCCCAAAATGGCCATTTTTACAGAGTTTTGCTTACTCAGAAGCTTCAATTTTGACCAATTTCAGGCACAGAAATGACTTTAAACACATTTATTTTAGTTGAAAAAGTTATAATTCACATCCAACAGTAATTTACAGCCAAAAGAATAAATGTTAAAATTTCATCGAAATTGACCATTTTGGGAACTTTCGACAGCTCCGCGGTCATCGTTTTTCGTCCGAAAATTAATTTTTTGGACTGTACCAAAAATGATTCCAAATGTCAATTGGACCGTGCCTCATGTTGAATAACCACTTTTTAAACCCTCACAGTGACCAAAATTGCCATTTTTACAGAGTTTTGCATACTCAGAAGCTTCAATTTTGACCAATTTCAGGCACAGAAATGACTTTAAACACATTTATTTTAGTTGAAAATGTAATAATTCACATCCAACAGTAATCTACAGCCAAAAGATTAAATGTTAAAATTTCATCGAAATTGACCATTTTGGGAACGTTCGACGGCTCCGCGGTCATCGTTTTTCGTCCGAAAATTAATTTTTTGGACTGTACCAAAAATGATTCCAAATGTCAATTGGACCGTGCCTCATGTTGAATAACCACTTTTTAAACCCTCACAGTGACCAAAATTGCCATTTTTACAGAGTTTTGCATACTCAGAAGCTTCAATTTTGACCAATTTCAGGCACAGAAATGACTTCAAACACATTTATTTTAGTTGAAAAAGTAATAATTCACATCCAACAGTAATTTACAGCCAAAAGATTAAATGTTAAAATTTCATCGAAATTGACCATTTTGGGAACTTTCGACAGCTCCGCGGTCATCGTTTTTCGTCCGAAAATTGAATTTTTGGACTGTACCAAAAATGATTCCAAATGTCAATTGGACCGTGCCTCATGTTGAATAACCACTTTTTAAACCCTCACAGTGACCAAAATTGCCATTTTTACAGAGTTTTGCATACTCAGAAGCTTCAATTTTGACCAATTTCAGGCACAGAAATGACTTTAAACACATTTATTTTAGTTGAAAAAGTAATAATTCACATCCAACAGTAATTTACAGCCAAAAGATTAAATGTTAAAATTTCATCAAAATTGACCATTTTGGGAACGTTCGACAGCTCCGCGGTCATCGTTTTTCGTCCGAAAATTGATTTTTTGGACTGTACCAAAAATGATTCCAAATGTCAATTGGACCGTGCCTCATGTTGAATAACCACTTTTTAAACCCTCACAGTGACCAAAATTGCCATTTTTACAGAGTTTTGCATACTCAGAAGCTTCAATTTTGACCAATTTCAGGCACAGAAATGACTTTAAACACTTTTATTTTAGTTGAAAAAGTAATAATTCACATCCAACAGTAATTTACAGCCAAAAGATTAAATGATAAAATTTCATCGAAATTGACCATTTTGCGAACGTTCGACAGCTCCGCGGTCATCGTTTTTCGTCAGAAAATTGATTTTTTGGACTGTACCAAAAATGATTCAAAATGTCAATTGGATCATGCCTCATGTTGAATAACCACTTTTTAAACCCTCACAGTGCCCAAAATTGCCATTTTTACAGAGTTTTGCTTACTTAGAAGCTTCAATTTTGACCAATTTCAGGCACAGAAATGACTTTAAACACATTTATTTTAGTTGAAAATGTAATAATTCACATCCAACAGTAATTTACAGCCAAAAGATTAAATGTTAAAATTTCATCGAAATTGACCATTTTGGGAACGTTCGACGGCTCCGCGGTCATCGTTTTTCGTCCGAAAATTAATTTTTTGGACTGTACCAAAAATGATTCCAAATGTCAATTGGACCGTGCATCATGTTGAATAACCACTTTTTAAACCCTCACAGTGCCCAAAATGGCCATTTTTACGGAGTTTTGCTTACTCAGAAGCTTCAATTTTGACCAATTTCAGGCACAGAAATGACTTTAAACACATTTATTTTAGTTGAAAAAGTAATAATTCACATCCAACAGTAATTTACATCCAAAAGATTAAATGTTAAAATTTCATCGAAATTGACCATTTTGGGAACGTTCGACAGCTCCACGGTCATCGTTTTTCGTCCGAAAATTGATTTTTTGGACTGTACCAAAAATGATTCCAAATGTCAATTGGATCGTGCCTCATGTTGAATAACCATTTTTTAAACCCTCACAGTGACCAAAATTGCCATTTTTACAGAGTTTTGCATACTCAGAAGCTTCAATTTTGACCAATTTCAGGCACAGGAATGACTTTAAACACATTTATTTTAGTTGAGAAAGTAATATTTCACATCTAACAGTAATTTACAGGCAAAAGATAAAATTTTAAAATTTCATCGAAATTGACCATTTTGGGAATGTTCGACAGCTCCGCGGTCATCGTTTTTCATCAGAAAATTGATTTTTTGGACTGTACCAAAAATGATTCTAAATGTCAATTGGATCGTGCCTCATGTTGAATAACCACTTTTTAAACCCTCACAGTGCCCAAAATTGCCATTTTTACAGAGTTTTGCATACTCAGAAGCTTCAATTTTGACCAATTTCAGGCACAGAAATGACTTTAAACACATTTATTTTAGTTGAAAAAGTAATAATTCACATCCAACAGTAATTTACAGCCAAAAGATTAAATGTTAAAATTTCATCGAAATTGACCATTTTGGGAACGTTCGACAGCTCCGCGGTCATCGTTTTTCGTCCGAAAATTAATTTTTTGGACTGTACCAAAAATGATTCCAAATGTCAATTGGACCGTGCCTCATGTTGAATAACCACTTTTTAAACCCTCACAGTGACCAAAATTGCCATTTTTACAGAGTTTTGCATACTCAGAAGCTTCAATTTTGACCAATTTCAGGCACAGAAATGACTTCAAACACATTTATTTTAGTTGAAAAAGTAATAATTCACATCCAACAGTAATTTACAGCCAAAAGATTAAATGTTAAAATTTCATCGAAATTGACCATTTTGGGAACGTTTGACAGCTCCGCGGTCATCGTTTTTCGTCTGAAAATTGATTTTTTGGACTGTACCAAAAATGATTCCAAATGTCAATTGGACCGTGCCTCATGTTGAATAACCACTTTTTAAACCCTCGCAGTGCCCAAAATGGCCATTTTTACAGAGTTTTGCTTACTCAGAAGCTTCAATTTTGACCAATTTCAGGCACAGAAATGACTTTAAACACATTTATTTTAGTTGAAAAAGTTATAATTCACATCCAACAGTAATTTACAGCCAAAAGAATAAATGTTAAAATTTCATCGAAATTGACCATTTTGGGAACTTTCGACAGCTCCGCGGTCATCGTTTTTCGTCCGAAAATTGAATTTTTGGACTGTACCAAAAATGATTCCAAATGTCAATTGGATCGTGCCTCATGTTGAATAACCACTTTTTAAACCCTCACAGTGCCCAAAATGGCCATTTTTACAGAGTTTTGCTTACTCAGAAGCTTCAATTTTGACCAATTACAGGCACAGAAATGACTTTAAACACATTTTTTTAAGTTGAAAAAGTAATAATTCACATCCAACAGTAATATACAGCCAAAAGAATAAATGTTAACATTTCATCGAAATTGACCATTTTGGGAACTTTCGACAGCTCCGCGGTCATCGTTTTTTGTCCGAAAATTAATTTTTTGGACTGTAGCAAAAATGATTCCAAATGTCAATTGGATCGTGCCTCATGTTGAATAACCACTTTTTAAACCCTCGCAGTGCCCAAAATGGCCATTTTTACAGAGTTTTGCTTCAATTTTGACCAATTTCAGGCACAGAAATTACTTTAAACACATTTATTTTAGTTGAAAAAGTAATAATTCACATCCAACAGTAATTTACATCCAAAAGATTAAATGTTAAAATTTCATCGAAATTGACCATTTTGGGAACGTTCGACAGCTCCGCGGTCATCGTTTTTCGTCCGAAAATTGATTTTTTGGACTGTACCAAAAATGATTCCAAATGTCAATTGGATCGTGCCTCATGTTGAATAACCATTTTTTAAACCCTCACAGTGACCAAAATTGCCATTTTTATAGAGTTTTGCATACTCAGAAGCTTCAATTTTGACCAATTTCAGGCACAGGAATGACTTTAAACACATTTATTTTAGTTGAGAAAGTAATATTTCACATCTAACAGTAATTTACAGGCAAAAGATTACATTTTAAAATTTCATCGAAATTGACCATTTTGGGAATGTTCGACAGCTCCGCGGTCATCGTTTTTCGTCAGAAAATAGATTTTTTGGACTGTACCAAAAATGATTCTAAATGTCAATTGGATCGTGCCTCATGTTGAATAACCACTTTTTAAACCCTCACAGTGCCCAAAATTACCATTTTTACAGAGTTTTGCATACTCAGAAGCTTCAATTTTGACCAATTTCAGGCACAGAAATGACTTTAAACACATTTATTTTAGTTGAAAAAGTAATAATTCACATCCAACAGTAATTTACAGCCAAAAGATTAAATGTTAAAATTTCATCGAAATTGTCCATTTTGGGAACGTTCGACAGCTCCTCGGTCATCGTTTTTCGTCCGAAAATTAATTTTTTGGACTGTACCAAAAATGATTCCAAATGTCAATTGGACCGTGCCTCATGTTGAATAACCACTTTTTAAACCCTCACAGTGACCAAAATTGCCATTTTTACAGAGTTTTGCATACTCAGAAGCTTCAATTTTGACCAATTTCAGGCACAGAAATGACTTTAAACACATTTATTTTAGTTGAAAAAGTAATAATTCACATCCAACAGTAATTTACAGCCAAAAGATTAAATGTTAAAATTTCATCGAAATTGACCATTTTGGGAACGTTCGACAGCTCCGCGGTCATCGTTTTTCATCCGAAAATTGATTTTTTGGACTGTACCAAAAATGATTCCAAATGTCAATTGGACCGTGCCTCATGTTGAATAACCACTTTTTAAACCCTCACAGTGACCAAAATTGCCATTTTTACAGAGTTTTGCATACTCAGAAGCTTCAATTTTGACCAATTTCAGGCACAGAAATGACTTTAAACACTTTTATTTTAGTTGAAAAAGTAATAATTCACATCCAACAGTAATTTACAGCCAAAAGATTAAATGTTAAAATTTCATCGAAATAGACCATTTTGGGAACGTTCGTCATCTCCGCGGTCATCGTTTTTCGTCCTAAAATTGAATTTTTGGACTGTACCAAAAAAGATTCAAAATGTCAATTGGATCATGCCTCATGTTGAATAACCACTTTTTAAACCCTCACAGTGCCCAAAATTGCCATTTTTACAGAGTTTTGCTTACTTAGAAGCTTCAATTTTGACGAATTTCAGGCACAGAAATGATTTTAAACACATTTATTTTAGTTGAAAAAGTAATAATTCACATCCAACAGTAATTTACAGCCAAAAGATTAAATGTTAAAATTTCATCGAAATTGACCATTTTGGGAACGTTCGACAGGTCATCGTTTTTCATCCGAAAATTGATTTTTTGGACTGTACCAAAAATGATTCCAAATGTCAATTGGACCGTGCCTCATGTTGAATAACCACTTTTTAAACCCTCACAGTGCCCAAAATTGCCATTTTTACAGAGTTTTGCATACTCAGAAGCTTCAATTTTGACCAATTTCAGGCACAGGAATGACTTTAAACACATTTATTTTAGTTGAGAAAGTAATATTTCACATCTAACAGTAATTTACAGGCAAAAGATTACATTTTAAAATTTCATCGAAATTGACCATTTTGGGAATGTTCGACAGCTCCGCGGTCATCGTTTTTCGTCAGAAAATAGATTTTTTGGACTGTACCAAAAATGATTCTAAATGTCAATTGGATCGTGCCTCATGTTGAATAACCACTTTTTAAACCCTCACAGTGCCCAAAATTGCCATTTTTACAGAGTTTTGCATACTCAGAAGCTTCAATTTTGACCAATTTCAGGCACAGAAATGACTTTAAACACATTTATTTTAGTTGAAAAAGTAATAATTCACATCCAACAGTAATTTACAGCCAAAAGAATAAATGTTAAAATTTCATCGAAATTGACCATTTTGGGAACTTTCGACAGCTCCGCGGTCATCGTTTTTCGTCCGAAAATTAATTTTTTGGACTGTACCAAAAATGATTCCAAATGTCAATTGGACCGTGCCTCATGTTGAATAACCACTTTTTAAACCCTTGCAGTGCCCAAAATGGCCATTTTTACAGAGTTTTGCTTACTCAGAAGCTTCAATTTTGACCAATTTCAGGCACAGGAATGACTTTAAACACATTTATTTTAGTTGAGAAAGTAATATTTCACATCTAACAGTAATTTACAGGCAAAAGATTAAATTTTAAAATTTCATCGAAATTGACCATTTTGGGAATGTTCGACAGCTCCGCGGTCATCGTTTTTCATCAGAAAATAGATTTTTTGGACTGTACCAAAAATGATTCTAAATGTCAATTGGATCGTGCCTCATGTTGAATAACCACTTTTTAAACCCTCACAGTGCCCAAAATTGCCATTTTTACAGAGTTTTGCATACTCAGAAGCTTCAATTTTGACCAATTTCAGGCACAGAAATGACTTTAAACACATTTATTTTAGTTGAAAAAGTAATAATTCACATCCAACAGTAATTTACAGCCAAAAGATTAAATGTTAAAATTTCATCGAAATTGACCATTTTGGGAACGTTCGACAGCTCCGCGGTCATCGTTTTTCGTCCGAAAATTAATTTTTTGGACTGTACCAAAAATGATTCCAAATGTCAATTGGACCGTGCCTCATGTTGAATAACCACTTTTTAAACCCTCACAGTGACCAAAATTGCCATTTTTACAGAGTTTTGCATACTCAGAAGCTTCAATTTTGACCAATTTCAGGCACAGAAATGACTTCAAACACATTTATTTTAGTTGAAAAAGTAATAATTCACATCCAACAGTAATTTACAGCCAAAAGATTAAATGTTAAAATTTCATCGAAATTGACCATTTTGGGAACGTTCGACAGCTCCGCGGTCATCGTTTTTCGTCTGAAAATTGATTTTTTGGACTGTACCAAAAATGATTCCAAATGTCAATTGGACCGTGCCTCATGTTGAATAACCACTTTTTAAACCCTCGCAGTGCCCAAAATGGCCATTTTTACAGAGTTTTGCTTACTCAGAAGCTTCAATTTTGACCAATTTCAGGCACAGGAATGACTTTAAACACATTTATTTTAGTTGAGAAAGTAATATTTCACATCTAACAGTAATTTACAGGCAAAAGATTAAATTTTAAAATTTCATCGAAATTGACCATTTTGGGAATGTTCGACAGCTCCGCGGTCATCGTTTTTCATCAGAAAATAGATTTTTTGGACTGTACCAAAAATGATTCTAAATGTCAATTGGATCGTGCCTCATGTTGAATAACCACTTTTTAAACCCTCACAGTGCCCAAAATTGCCATTTTTACAGAGTTTTGCATACTCAGAAGCTTCAATTTTGACCAATTTCAGGCACAGAAATGACTTTAAACACATTTATTTTAGTTGAAAAAGTAATAATTCACATCCAACAGTAATTTACAGCCAAAAGATTAAATGTTAAAATTTCATCGAAATTGACCATTTTGGGAACGTTCGACAGCTCCGCGGTCATCGTTTTTCGTCCGAAAATTAATTTTTTGGACTGTACCAAAAATGATTCCAAATGTCAATTGGACCGTGCCTCATGTTGAATAACCACTTTTTAAACCCTCACAGTGACCAAAATTGCCATTTTTACAGAGTTTTGCATACTCAGAAGCTTCAATTTTGACCAATTTCAGGCACAGAAATGACTTCAAACACATTTATTTTAGTTGAAAAAGTAATAATTCACATCCAACAGTAATTTACAGCCAAAAGATTAAATGTTAAAATTTCATCGAAATTGACCATTTTGGGAACGTTCGACAGCTCCGCGGTCATCGTTTTTCGTCTGAAAATTGATTTTTTGGACTGTACCAAAAATGATTCCAAATGTCAATTGGACCGTGCCTCATGTTGAATAACCACTTTTTAAACCCTCGCAGTGCCCAAAATGGCCATTTTTACAGAGTTTTGCTTACTCAGAAGCTTCAATTTTGACCAATTTCAGGCACAGAAATGACTTTAAACACATTTATTTTAGTTGAAAAAGTTATAATTCACATCCAACAGTAATTTACAGCCAAAAGAATAAATGTTAAAATTTCATCGAAATTGACCATTTTGGGAACTTTCGACAGCTCCGCGGTCATCGTTTTTCGTCCGAAAATTAATTTTTTGGACTGTACCAAAAATGATTCCAAATGTCAATTGGACCGTGCCTCATGTTGAATAACCACTTTTTAAACCCTCACAGTGACCAAAATTGCCATTTTTACAGAGTTTTGCATACTCAGAAGCTTCAATTTTGACCAATTTCAGGCACAGAAATGACTTTAAACACATTTATTTTAGTTGAAAAAGTAATAATTCACATCCAACAGTAATTTACAGCCAAAAGATTAAATGTTAAAATTTCATCGAAATTGACCCTTTTGGGAACGTTCGACAGCTCCGCGGTCATCGTTTTTCGTCCGAAAATTGATTTTTTGGACTGTACCAAAAATGATTCCAAATGTCAATTGGACCGTGCCTCATGTTGAATAACCACTTTTTAAACCCTCACAGTGACCAAAATTGCCATTTTTACAGAGTTTTGCATACTCAGAAGCTTCAATTTTGACCAATTTCAGGCACAGAAATGACTTTAAACACTTTTATTTTAGTTGAAAAAGTAATAATTCACATCCAACAGTAATTTACAGCCAAAAGATTAAATGATAAAATTTCATCGAAATTGACCATTTTGCGAACGTTCGACAGCTCCGCGGTCATCGTTTTTCGTCAGAAAATTGATTTTTTGGACTGTACCAAAAATGATTCAAAATGTCAATTGGATCATGCCTCATGTTGAATAACCACTTTTTAAACCCTCACAGTGCCCAAAATTGCCATTTTTACAGAGTTTTGCTTACTTAGAAGCTTAAATTTTGACCAATTTCAGGCACAGAAATGATTTTAAACACATTTATTTTAGTTGAAAAAGTAATAATTCACATCCAACAGTAATTTACAGCCAAAAGATTAAATGTTAAAATTTCATCGAAATTGACCATTTTGGGAACGTTCGACAGGTCATCGTTTTTCATCCGAAAATTGATTTTTTGGACTGTACCAAAAATGATTCCAAATGTCAATTGGACCGTGCCTCATGTTGAATAACCACTTTTTAAACCCTCACAGTGCCCAAAATTGCCATTTTTACAGAGTTTTGCATACTCAGAAGCTTCAATTTTGACCAATTTCAGGCACAGGAATGACTTTAAACACATTTATTTTAGTTGAGAAAGTAATATTTCACATCTAACAGTAATTTACAGGCAAAAGATTACATTTTAAAATTTCATCGAAATTGACCATTTTGGGAATGTTCGACAGCTCCGCGGTCATCGTTTTTCGTCAGAAAATAGATTTTTTGGACTGTACCAAAAATGATTCTAAATGTCAATTGGATCGTGCCTCATGTTGAATAACCACTTTTTAAACCCTCACAGTGCCCAAAATTGCCATTTTTACAGAGTTTTGCATACTCAGAAGCTTCAATTTTGATCAATTTCAGGCACAGAAATGACTTTAAACACATTTATTTTAGTTGAAAAAGTAATAATTCACATCCAACAGTAATTTACAGCCAAAAGAATAAATGTTAAAATTTCATCGAAATTGACCATTTTGGGAACTTTCGACAGCTCCGCGGTCATCGTTTTTCGTCCGAAAATTAATTTTTTGGACTGTACCAAAAATGATTCCAAATGTCAATTGGACCGTGCCTCATGTTGAATAACCACTTTTTAAACCCTCACAGTGACCAAAATTGCCATTTTTACAGAGTTTTGCATACTCAGAAGCTTCAATTTTGACCAATTTCAGGCACAGGAATGACTTTAAACACATTTATTTTAGTTGAGAAAGTAATATTTCACATCTAACAGTAATTTACAGGCAAAAGATTACATTTTAAAATTTAATCGAAATTGACCATTTTGGGAATGTTCGACAGCTCCGCGGTCATCGTTTTTCGTCAGAAAATAGATTTTTTGGACTGTACCAAAAATGATTCTAAATGTCAATTGGATCGTGCCTCATGTTGAATAACCACTTTTTAAACCCTCACAGTGCCCAAAATTACCATTTTTACAGAGTTTTGCATACTCAGAAGCTTCAATTTTGACCAATTTCAGGCACAGAAATGACTTTAAACACATTTATTTTAGTTGAAAAAGTAATAATTCACACCCAACAGTAATTTACAGCCAAAAGATTAAATGTTAAAATTTCATCGAAATTGACCATTTTGGGAACGTTCGACAGCTCCGCGGTCATCGTTTTTCGTCCGAAAATTTATTTTTTGTACTGTACCAAAAATGATTCCAAATGTCAATTGGACCGTGCCTCATGTTGAATAACCACTTTTTAAACCCTCACAGTGACCAAAATTGCCATTTTTACAGAGTTTTGCATACTCAGAAGCTTCAATTTTGACCAATTTCAGGCACAGAAATGACTTTAAACACATTTATTTTAGTTGAAAAAGTAATAATTCACACCCAACAGTAATTTACAGCCAAAAGATTAAATGTTAAAATTTCATCAAAATTGACCATTTTGGGAACGTTCGACAGCTCCGCGGTCATCGTTTTTCGTCCGAAAATTGATTTTTTGGACTGTACCAAAAATGATTCCAAATGTCAATTGGACCGTGCCTCATGTTGAATCACCACTTTTTAAACCCTCACAGTGACCAAAATTGCCATTTTTACAGAGTTTTGCATACTCAGAAGCTTCAATTTTGACCAATTTCAGGCACAGAAATGACTTTAAACACTTTTATTTTAGTTGAAAAAGTAATAATTCACATCCAACAGTAATTTACAGCCAAAAGATTAAATGATAAAATTTCATCGAAATTGACCATTTTGCGAACGTTCGACAGCTCCGCGGTCATCGTTTTTCGTCAGAAAATTGATTTTTTGGACTGTACCAAAAATGATTCAAAATGTCAATTGGATCATGCCTCATGTTGAATAACCACTTTTTAAACCCTCACAGTGCCCAAAATTGCCATTTTTACAGAGTTTTGCTTACTTAGAAGCTTCAATTTTGACCAATTTCAGGCACAGAAATGACTTTAAACACATTTATTTTAGTTGAAAATGTAATAATTCACATCCAACAGTAATTTACAGCCAAAAGATTAAATGTTAAAATTTCATCGAAATTGACCATTTTGGGAACGTTCGACGGCTCCGCGGTCATCGTTTTTCGTCCGAAAATTAATTTTTTGGACTGTACCAAAAATGATTCCAAATGTCAATTGGACCGTGCCTCATGTTGAATAACCACTTTTTAAACCCTCACAGTGACCAAAATTGCCATTTTTACAGAGTTTTGCATACTCAGAAGCTTCAATTTTGACCAATTTCAGGCACAGAAATGACTTTAAACACATTTATTTTAGTTGAAAAAGTAATAATTCACATCCAACAGTAATTTACAGCCAAAAGATTAAATGTTAAAATTTCATCGAAATTGACCATTTTGGGAACTTTCGACAGCTCCACGGTCATCGTTTTTCGTCCGAAAATTGAATTTTTGGACTGTACCAAAAATGATTCCAAATGTCAATTGGATCGTGCCTCATGTTGAATAACCACTTTTTAAACTATCACAGTGCCCAAAATGGCCATTTTTACGGAGTTTTGCTTACTCAGAAGCTTCAATTTTGACCAATTTCAGGCACAGAAATGACTTTAAACACATTTATTTTAGTTGAAAAAGTAATAATTCACATCCAACAGTAATTTACATCCAAAAGATTAAATGTTAAAATTTCATCGAAATTGACCATTTTGGGAACGTTCGACAGCTCCACGGTCATCGTTTTTCGTCCGAAAATTGATTTTTTGGACTGTACCAAAAATGATTCCAAATGTCAATTGGATCGTGCCTCATGTTGAATAACCATTTTTTAAACCCTCACAGTGACCAAAATTGCCATTTTTACAGAGTTTTGCATACTCAGAAGCTTCAATTTTGACCAATTTCAGGCACAGGAATGACTTTAAACACATTTATTTTAGTTGAGAAAGTAATATTTCACATCTAACAGTAATTTACAGGCAAAAGATTAAATTTTAAAATTTCATCGAAATTGACCATTTTGGGAACGTTCGACAGCTCCGCGGTCATCGTTTTTCGTCCGAAAATTGATTTTTTGGACTGTACCAAAAATGATTCCAAATGTCAATTGGACCGTGCCTCATGTTGAATAACCACTTTTTAAACCCTTGCAGTGCCCAAAATGGCCATTTTTACAGAGTTTTGCTTACTCAGAAGCTTCAATTTTGACCAATTTCAGGCACAGGAATGACTTTAAACACATTTATTTTAGTTGAGAAAGTAATATTTCACATCTAACAGTAATTTACAGGCAAAAGATAAAATTTTAAAATTTCATCGAAATTGACCATTTTGGGAACGTTCGACAGCTCCGCGGTCATCGTTTTTCGTCCGAAAATTAATTTTTTGGACTGTACCAAAAATGATTCCAAATGTCAATTGGACCGTGCCTCATGTTGAATAACCACTTTTTAAACCCTCACAGTGACCAAAATTGCCATTTTTACAGAGTTTTGCATACTCAGAAGCTTCAATTTTGACCAATTTCAGGCACAGAAATGACTTCAAACACATTTATTTTAGTTGAAAAAGTAATAATTCACATCCAACAGTAATTTACAGCCAAAAGATTAAATGTTAAAATTTCATCGAAATTGACCATTTTGGGAACGTTCGACAGCTCCGCGGTCATCGTTTTTCGTCTGAAAATTGATTTTTTGGACTGTACCAAAAATGATTCCAAATGTCAATTGGACCGTGCCTCATGTTGAATAACCACTTTTTAAACCCTCGCAGTGCCCAAAATGGCCATTTTTACAGAGTTTTGCTTACTCAGAAGCTTCAATTTTGACCAATTTCAGGCACAGAAATGACTTTAAACACATTTATTTTAGTTGAAAAAGTTATAATTCACATCCAACAGTAATTTACTGCCAAAAGAATAAATGTTAAAATTTCATCGGAATTGACCATTTTGGGAACTTTCGACAGCTCCGCGGTCATCGTTTTTCGTCCGAAAATTGAATTTTTGGACTGTACCAAAAATGATTCCAAATGTCAATTGGATCGTGCCTCATGTTGAATAACCACTTTTTAAACCCTCACAGTGCCCAAAATGGCCATTTTTACAGAGTTTTGCTTACTCAGAAGCTTCAATTTTGACCAATTACAGGCACAGAAATGACTTTAAACACATTTTTTTAAGTTGAAAAAGTAATAATTCACATCCAACAGTAATATACAGCCAAAAGAATAAATGTTAACATTTCATCGGAATTGACCATTTTGGGAACTTTCGACAGCTCCGCGGTCATCGTTTTTCGTCCGAAAATTAATTTTTTGGACTGTAGCAAAAATGATTCCAAATGTCAATTGGATCGTGCCTCATGTTGAATAACCACTTTTTAAACCCTCGCAGTGCCCAAAATGGCCATTTTTACAGAGTTTTGCTTCAATTTTGACCAATTTCAGGCACAGAAATGACTTTAAACACATTTATTTCAGTTGAAAAAGTAATAATTCACATCCAACAGTAATTTACATCCAAAAGATTAAATGTTAAAATTTCATCGAAATTGACCATTTTGGGAACGTTCGACAGCTCCGCGGTCATCGTTTTTCGTCCGAAAATTGATTTTTTGGACTGTACCAAAAATGATTCCAAATGTCAATTGGATCGTGCCTCATGTTGAATAACCATTTTTTAAACCCTCACAGTGACCAAAATTGCCATTTTTATAGAGTTTTGCATACTCAGAAGCTTCAATTTTGACCAATTTCAGGCACAGGAATGACTTTAAACACATTTATTTTAGTTGAGAAAGTAATATTTCACATCTAACAGTAATTTACAGGCAAAAGATTACATTTTAAAATTTCATCGAAATTGACCATTTTGGGAACGTTCGACAGCTCCGCGGTCATCGTTTTTCGTCCGAAAATTAATTTTTTGGACTGTACCAAAAATGATTCCAAATGTCAATTGGACCGTGCCTCATGTTGAATAACCACTTTTTAAACCCTCACAGTGACCAAAATTGCCATTTTTACAGAGTTTTGCATACTCAGAAGCTTCAATTTTGACCAATTTCAGGCACAGAAATGACTTTAAACACATTTATTTTAGTTGAAAAAGTAATAATTCACATCCAACAGTAATTTACAGCCAAAAGATTAAATGTTAAAATTTCATCGAAATAGACCATTTTGGGAACGTTCGACAGCTCCGCGGTCATCGTTTTTCGTCCGAAAATTGAATTTTTGGACTGTACCAAAAATGATTCCAAATGTCAATTGGATCGTGCCTCATGTTGAATAACCACTTTTTAAACCCTCACAGTGCCCAAAATGGCCATTTTTACGGAGTTTTGCTTACTCAGAAGCTTCAATTTTGACCAATTTCAGGCACAGAAATGACTTTAAACACTTTTATTTTAGTTGAAAAAGTAATAATTCACATCCAACAGTAATTTACAGCCAAAAGATTAAATGATAAAATTTCATCGAAATTGACCATTTTGCGAACGTTCGACAGCTCCGCGGTCATCGTTTTTCGTCAGAAAATTGATTTTTTGGACTGTACCAAAAATGATTCAAAATGTCAATTGGATCATGCCTCATGTTGAATAACCACTTTTTAAACCCGCACAGTGCCCAAAATTGCCATTTTTACAGAGTTTTGCTTACTTAGAAGCTTCAATTTTGACCAATTTCAGGCACAGAAATGATTTTAAACACATTTATTTTAGTTGAAAAAGTAATAATTCACATCCAACAGTAATTTACAGCCAAAAGATTAAATGTTAAAATTTCATCGAAATTGACCATTTTGGGAACGTTCGACAGGTCATCGTTTTTCATCCGAAAATTGATTTTTTGGACTGTACCAAAAATGATTCCAAATGTCAATTGGACCGTGCCTCATGTTGAATAACCACTTTTTAAACCCTCACAGTGCCCAAAATTGCCATTTTTACAGAGTTTTGCATACTCAGAAGCTTCAATTTTGACCAATTTCAGGCACAGGAATGACTTTAAACACATTTATTTTAGTTGAGAAAGTAATATTTCACATCTAACAGTAATTTACAGGCAAAAGATTACATTTTAAAATTTCATCGAAATTGACCATTTTGGGAATGTTCGACAGCTCCGCGGTCATCGTTTTTCGTCAGAAAATAGATTTTTTGGACTGTACCAAAAATGATTCTAAATGTCAATTGGATCGTGCCTCATGTTGAATAACCACTTTTTAAACCCTCACAGTGCCCAAAATTGCCATTTTTACAGAGTTTTGCATACTCAGAAGCTTCAATTTTGACCAATTTCAGGCACAGAAATGACTTTAAACACATTTATTTTAGTTGAAAAAGTAATAATTCACATCCAACAGTAATTTACAGCCAAAAGAATAAATGTTAAAATTTCATCGAAATTGACCATTTTGGGAACTTTCGACAGCTCCGCGGTCATCGTTTTTCGTCCGAAAATTAATTTTTTGGACTGTACCAAAAATGATTCCAAATGTCAATTGGACCGTGCCTCATGTTGAATAACCACTTTTTAAACCCTCACAGTGACCAAAATTGCCATTTTTACAGAGTTTTGCATACTCAGAAGCTTCAATTTTGACCAATTTCAGGCACAGGAATGACTTTAAACACATTTATTTTAGTTGAGAAAGTAATATTTCACATCTAACAGTAATTTACAGGCAAAAGATTACATTTTAAAATTTCATCGAAATTGACCATTTTGGGAATGTTCGACAGCTCCGCGGTCATCGTTTTTCGTCAGAAAATAGATTTTTTGGACTGTACCAAAAATGATTCTAAATGTCAATTGGATCGTGCCTCATGTTGAATAACCACTTTTTAAACCCTCACAGTGCCCAAAATTACCATTTTTACAGAGTTTTGCATACTCAGAAGCTTCAATTTTGACCAATTTCAGGCACAGAAATGACTTTAAACACATTTATTTTAGTTGAAAAAGTAATAATTCACATCCAACAGTAATTTACAGCCAAAAGATTAAATGTTAAAATTTCATCGAAATTGACCATTTTGGGAACGTTCGACAGCTCCGCGGTCATCGTTTTTCGTCCGAAAATTTATTTTTTGTACTGTACCAAAAATGATTCCAAATGTCAATTGGACCGTGCCTCATGTTGAATAACCACTTTTTAAACCCTCACAGTGACCAAAATTGCCATTTTTACAGAGTTTTGCATACTCAGAAGCTTCAATTTTGACCAATTTCAGGCACAGAAATGACTTTAAACACATTTATTTTAGTTGAAAAAGTAATAATTCACATCCAACAGTAATTTACAGCCAAAAGATTAAATGTTAAAATTTCATCAAAATTGACCATTTTGGGAACGTTCGACAGCTCCGCGGTCATCGTTTTTCGTCCGAAAATTGATTTTTTGGACTGTACCAAAAATGATTCCAAATGTCAATTGGACCGTGCCTCATGTTGAATAACCACTTTTTAAACCCTCACAGTGACCAAAATTGCCATTTTTACAGAGTTTTGCATACTCAGAAGCTTCAATTTTGACCAATTTCAGGCACAGAAATGACTTTAAACACTTTTATTTTAGTTGAAAAAGTAATAATTCACATCCAACAGTAATTTACAGCCAAAAGATTAAATGATAAAATTTCATCGAAATTGACCATTTTGCGAACGTTCGACAGCTCCGCGGTCATCGTTTTTCGTCAGAAAATTGATTTTTTGGACTGTACCAAAAATGATTCAAAATGTCAATTGGATCATGCCTCATGTTGAATAACCACTTTTTAAACCCTCACAGTGCCCAAAATTGCCATTTTTACAGAGTTTTGCTTACTTAGAAGCTTCAATTTTGACCAATTTCGGGCACAGAAATGACTTTAAACACATTTATTTTAGTTGAAAATGTAATAATTCACATCCAACAGTAATTTACAGCCAAAAGATTAAATGTTAAAATTTCATCGAAATTGACCATTTTGGGAACGTTCGACGGCTCCGCGGTCATCGTTTTTCGTCCGAAAATTAATTTTTTGGACTGTACCAAAAATGATTCCAAATGTCAATTGGACCGTGCCTCATGTTGAATAACCACTTTTTAAACCCTCACAGTGACCAAAATTGCCATTTTTACAGAGTTTTACATACTCAGAAGCTTCAATTTTGACCAATTTCAGGCACAGAAATGACTTCAAACACATTTATTTTAGTTGAAAAAGTAATAATTCACATCCAACAGTAATTTACAGCCAAAAGATTAAATGTTAAAATTTCATCGAAATTGACCATTTTGGGAACTTTCGACAGCTCCGCGGTCATCGTTTTTCGTCCGAAAATTGAATTTTTGGACTGTACCAAAAATGATTCCAAATGTCAATTGGATCGTGCCTCATGTTGAATAACCATTTTTTAAACCCTCACAGTGACCAAAATTGCCATTTTTACAGAGTTTTGCATACTCAGAAGCTTCAAATTTGACCAATTTCAGGCACAGGAATGACTTTAAACACATTTATTTTAGTTGAGAAAGTAATATTTCACATCTAACAGTAATTTACAGGCAAAAGATTAAATTTTAAAATTTCATCGAAATTGACCATTTTGGGAACGTTCGACAGCTCCGCGGTCATCGTTTTTCGTCCGAAAATTGATTTTTTGGACTGTACCAAAAATGATTCCAAATGTCAATTGGACCGTGCCTCATGTTGAATAACCACTTTTTAAACCCTTGCAGTGCCCAAAATGGCCATTTTTACAGAGTTTTGCTTACTCAGAAGCTTCAATTTTGACCAATTTCAGGCACAGGAATGACTTTAAACACATTTATTTTAGTTGAGAAAGTAATATTTCACATCTAACAGTAATTTACAGGCAAAAGATAAAATTTTAAAATTTCATCGAAATTGACCATTTTGGGAACGTTCGACAGCTCCGCAGTCATCGTTTTTCGTCCGAAAATTGATTTTTTGGACTGTACCAAAAATGATTCCAAATGTCAATTGGATCGTGCCTCATGTTGAATAACCATTTTTTAAACCCTCATAGTGACCAAAATTGCCATTTTTATAGAGTTTTGCATACTCAGAAGCTTCAATTTTGACCAATTTCAGGCACAGGAATGACTTTAAACACATTTATTTTAGTTGAGAAAGTAATATTTCACATCTAACAGTAATTTACAGGCAAAAGATTACATTTTAAAATTTCATCGAAATTGACCATTTTGGGAATGTTCGACAGCTCCGCGGTCATCGTTTTTCGTCAGAAAATAGATTTTTTGGACTGTACCAAAAATGATTCTAAATGTCAATTGGATCGTGCCTCATGTTGAATAACCACTTTTTAAACCCTCACAGTGCCCAAAATTACCATTTTTACAGAGTTTTGCATACTCAGAAGCTTCAATTTTGACCAATTTCAGGCACAGAAATGACTTTAAACACATTTATTTTAGTTGAAAAAGTAATAATTCACATCCAACAGTAATTTACAGCCAAAAGATTAAATGTTAAAATTTCATCGAAATTGACCATTTTGGGAACGTTCGACAGCTCCGCGGTCATCGTTTTTCGTCCGAAAATTAATTTTTTGGACTGTACCAAAAATGATTCCAAATGTCAATTGGACCGTGCCTCATGTTGAATAACCACTTTTTAAACCCTCACAGTGACCAAAATTGCCATTTTTACAGAGTTTTGCATACTCAGAAGCTTCAATTTTGACCAATTTCAGGCACAGAAATGACTTTAAACACATTTATTTTAGTTGAAAAAGTAATAATTCACATCCAACAGTAATTTACAGCCAAAAGATTAAATGTTAAAATTTCATCGAAATTGACCATTTTGGGAACGTTCGACAGCTCCGCGGTCATCGTTTTTCGTCCGAAAATTGAATTTTTGGACTGTACCAAAAATGATTCCAAATGTCAATTGGATCGTGCCTCATGTTGAATAACCACTTTTTAAACCCTCACAGTGCCCAAAATGGCCATTTTTACGGAGTTTTGCATACTCAGAAGCTTCAATTTTGACCAATTTCAGGCACAGAAATGACTTTAAACACTTTTATTTTAGTTGAAAAAGTAATAATTCACATCCAACAGTAATTTACAGCCAAAAGATTAAATGTTAAAATTTCATCGAAATTGACCACTTTGGGAACGTTCGACAGCTCCGCGGTCATCGTTTTTCGTCCGAAAATTGAATTTTTGGACTGTACCAAAAATGATTCCAAATGTCAATTGGATCATGCCTCATGTTGAATAACCACTTTTTAAACCCTCACAGTGCCCAAAATGGCCATTTTTACGGAGTTTTGCTTACTCAGAAGCTTCAATTTTGACCAATTTCAGGCACAGAAATGACTTTAAACACATTTATTTTAGTTGAAAAAGTAATAATTCACATCCAACAGTAATTTACATCCAAAAGATTAAATGTTAAAATTTCATCGAAATTGACCATTTTGGGAACGTTCGACAGCTCCACGGTCATCGTTTTTCGTCCGAAAATTGATTTTTTGGACTGTACCAAAAATGATTCCAAATGTCAATTGGATCGTGCCTCATGTTGAAAAACCATTTTTTAAACCCTCACAGTGACCAAAATTGCCATTTTTACAGAGTTTTGCATACTCAGAAGCTTCAATTTTGACCAATTTCAGGCACAGGAATGACTTTAAACACATTTATTTTAGTTGAGAAAGTAATATTTCACATCTAACAGTAATTTACAGGCAAAAGATTAAATTTTAAAATTTCATCGAAATTGACCATTTTGGGAACGTTCGACAGCTCCGCGGTCATCGTTTTTCGTCCGAAAATTGATTTTTTGGACTGTACCAAAAATGATTCCAAATGTCAATTGGACCGTGCCTCATGTTGAATAACCACTTTTTAAACCCTCGCAGTGCCCAAAATGGCCATTTTTACAGAGTTTTGCTTACTCAGAAGCTTCAATTTTGACCAATTTCAGGCACAGAAATGACTTTAAACACATTTATTTTAGTTGAAAAAGTTATAATTCACATCCAAGAGTAATTTACAGCCAAAAGAATAAATGTTAAAATTTCATCGAAATTGACCATTTTGGGAACTTTCGACAGCTCCGCGGTCATCGTTTTTCGTCCGAAAATTGAATTTTTGGACTGTACCAAAAATGATTCCAAATGTCAATTGGATCGTGCCTCATGTTGAATAACCACTTTTTAAACCCTCACAGTGCCCAAAATGGCCATTTTTACAGAGTTTTGCTTACTCAGAAGCTTCAATTTTGACCAATTACAGGCACAGAAATGACTTTAAACACATTTTTTTAAGTTGAAAAAGTAATAATTCACATCCAACAGTAATATACAGCCAAAAGAATAAATGTTAACATTTCATCGAAATTGACCATTTTGGGAACTTTCGACAGCTCCGCGGTCATCGTTTTTTGTCCGAAAATTAATTTTTTGGACTGTAGCAAAAATGATTCCAAATGTCAATTGGATCGTGCCTCATGTTGAATAACCACTTTTTAAACCCTCGCAGTGCCCAAAATGGCCATTTTTACAGAGTTTTGCTTCAATTTTGACCAATTTCAGGCACAGAAATGACTTTAAACACATTTATTTTAGTTGAAAAAGTAATAATTCACATCCAACAGTAATTTACATCCAAAAGATTAAATGTTAAAATTTCATCGAAATTGACCATTTTGGGAACGTTCGACAGCTCCGCGGTCATCGTTTTTCGTCCGAAAATTGATTTTTTGGACTGTACCAAAAATGATTCCAAATGTCAATTGGATCGTGCCTCATGTTGAATAACCATTTTTTAAACCCTCACAGTGACCAAAATTGCCATTTTTATAGAGTTTTGCATACTCAGAAGCTTCAATTTTGACCAATTTCAGGCACAGGAATGACTTTAAACACATTTATTTTAGTTGAGAAAGTAATATTTCACATCTAACAGTAATTTACAGGCAAAAGATTACATTTTAAAATTTCATCGAAATTGACCATTTTGGGAATGTTCGACAGCTCCGCGGTCATCGTTTTTCGTCAGAAAATAGATTTTTTGGACTGTACCAAAAATGATTCTAAATGTCAATTGGATCGTGCCTCATGTTGAATAACCACTTTTTAAACCCTCACAGTGCCCAAAATTACCATTTTTACAGAGTTTTGCATACTCAGAAGCTTCAATTTTGACCAATTTCAGGCACAGAAATGACTTTAAACACATTTATTTTAGTTGAAAAAGTAATAATTCACATCCAACAGTAATTTACAGCCAAAAGATTAAATGTTAAAATTTCATCGAAATTGACCATTTTGGGAACGTTCGACAGCTCCGCGGTCATCGTTTTTCGTCCGAAAATTAATTTTTTGGACTGTACCAAAAATGATTCCAAATGTCAATTGGACCGTGCCTCATGTTGAATAACCACTTTTTAAACCCTCACAGTGACCAAAATTGCCATTTTTACAGAGTTTTGCATACTCAGAAGCTTCAATTTTGACCAATTTCAGGCACAGAAATGACTTTAAACACATTTATTTTAGTTGAAAAAGTAATAATTCACATCCAACAGTAATTTACAGCCAAAAGATTAAATGTTAAAATTTCATCGAAATTGACCATTTTGGGAACGTTCGACAGCTCCGCGGTCATCGTTTTTCATCCGAAAATTGATTTTTTGGACTGTACCAAAAATGATTCCAAATGTCAATTGGACCGTGCCTCATGTTGAATAACCACTTTTTAAACCCTCACAGTGACCAAAATTGCCATTTTTACAGAGTTTTGCATACTCAGAAGCTTCAATTTTGACCAATTTCAGGCACAGAAATGACTTTAAACACTTTTATTTTAGTTGAAAAAGTAATAATTCACATCCAACAGTAATTTACAGCCAAAAGATTAAATGATAAAATTTCATCGAAATTGACCATTTTGCGTATGGCCGAGATACCCGCCACCCCCTCTCAACACAATCCCCAAAAGGAGGGAAACCGGAAACAGTTCTTGAAGTTTTTTGGAAGTGGGATGGAGTGACCATCCCGGCCGTATTTATTAAAACAAAATTAAAACATTAAACGTTTCATGTTCTGTACAATTTCATTACCATATTGCGATGTTTGGCTAACCTTAACAGATTCTCTAATACAGAGGTTCTCCTAGCCGAACTAGCATCCTACAAAACATTTCTTGACATATTGAAATTGTACAACCTAACGTTTAAGGGCCAACGGCAAGGTCATAACCGGTGTCAAGATCCCTAACCAGACTTACCCCTCCCACTTGGGCTGGGCGACAGCACGGAGGCGTACCTCAAGTGCAACTATTACCAATTTCCCTTGACTTGACGGGGGCACCTAAAGACTCGACGCCAGTTAAAGGTCGTTCGAATACTCGTGTGAGGTATCTAGAAGGTACCGTAGACCTTATCCCAACCCCACACAACTTACCGCATCTGCCGTCGCAGATGTCACTGGCCCCGGGAAATTCCCCAGGAGGGGGCTGTAACCCCTCCTACAAAGGAAGGGGCCTTGACCGCCTTTCCTTTACTTCCGGCGACCCATCCTTAGAAGGGACCGCCTCCCCATTGAGGGGCCAATGGCCACCTCTCCCGAGCGCTCCCATCCGTGTTGGGTGACGCCCACTCATAGGGATCTACTAATTAGTGCTCACCGATCATGACCTTACCGCCTACCAAAATAAATACGACAGTGCAAATTAACCTACGAATACATTGGCCACTATGACCGAAAGAGCATGCATCCAAAAATTCAACACCAAACTGAATATCTTTAATGGAAAACATACTCAAAAACGACCATTCTTTATTAACTCAACATCAACATGGCACTACAACCTGTAAACGAAAACCGAAGCAAAATTAATCAACTTTATTATACACAACTGGCTGTCTTCAGGGGCTGGTGGGTGGGTCAAAATTGGCTCTTCGTTCTGTCCCGAGCTCACGTGCAGCGAGGAGGTGCAGCTTCAGAGCACAAGAACAAGAGGATGTCTTCTGGTCTTGCGTCCCTTTTTATCCGTCTTCAGGGCGGGCGTATACCCGCCCCTGCCTGCCCCGAGGGCGTGGCTGGCTGCGTCGGTGTCTAGGCCAGCCCACTCTAGGGCGGGAACGAGCGCGCCCCAGCTACGCCGCTTCGGGCATACCAGCTGAGGCGCGCCTCCCGCCCAAAAATGGCTTCCCGGGGGGATCGAGGCACTCGGCCATACGTTCGGGGGGACCGAGTTGGTCGCCCCTTTCCATATGGCCGAGATACCCGCCACCCCCTCTCAACACAATCCCCAAAAGGAGGGAAACCGGAAACAGTTCTTGAAGTTTTTTGGAAGTGGGATGGAGTGACCATCCCGGCCGTATTTATTAAAACAAAATTAAAACATTAAACGTTTCATGTTCTGTACAACTTCATTACCATATTGCGATGTTTGGCTAACCTTAACAGATTCTCTAATACAGAGGTTCTCCTAGCCGAACTAGCATCCTACAAAACATTTCTTGACATATTGAAATTGTACAACCTAACGTTTAAGGGCCAACGGCAAGGTCATAACCGGTGTCAAGATCCCTAACCAGACTTACCCCTCCCACTTGGGCTGGGCGACAGCACGGAGGCGTACCTCAAGTGCAACTATTACCAATTTCCCTTGACTTGACGGGGGCACCTAAAGACTCGACGCCAGTTAAAGGTCGTTCGAATACTCGTGTGAGGTATCTAGAAGGTACCGTAGACCTTATCCCAACCCCACACAACTTACCGCATCTGCCGTCGCAGATGTCACTGGCCCCGGGAAATTCCCCAGGAGGGGGCTGTAACCCCTCCTACAAAGGAAGGGGCCTTGACCGCCTTTCCTTTACTTCCGGCGACCCATCCTTAGAAGGGACCGCCTCCCCATTGAGGGGCCAATGGCCACCTCTCCCGAGCGCTCCCATCCGTGTTGGGTGACGCCCACTCATAGGGATCTACTAATTAGTGCTCACCGATCATGACCTTACCGCCTACCAAAATAAATACGACAGTGCAAATTAACCTACGAATACATTGGCCACTATGACCGAAAGAGCATGCATCCAAAAATTCAACACCAAACTGAATATCTTTAATGGAAAACATACTCAAAAACGACCATTCTTTATTAACTCAACATCAACATGGCACTACAACCTGTAAACGAAAACCGAAGCAAAATTAATCAACTTTATTATACACAACTGGCTGTCTTCAGGGGCTGGTGGGTGGGTCAAAATTGGCTCTTCGTTCTGTCCCGAGCTCACGTGCAGCGAGGAGGTGCAGCTTCAGAGCACAAGAACAAGAGGATGTCTTCTGGTCTTGCGTCCCTTTTTATCCGTCTTCAGGGCGGGCGTATACCCGCCCCTGCCTGCCCCGAGGGCGTGGCTGGCTGCGTCGGTGTCTAGGCCAGCCCACTCTAGGGCGGGAACGAGCGCGCCCCAGCTACGCCGCTTCGGGCATACCAGCTGAGGCGCGCCTCCCGCCCAAAAATGGCTTCCCGGGGGGATCGAGGCACTCGGCCATACGTTCGGGGGGACCGAGTTGGTCGCCCCTTTCCATATGGCCGAGATACCCGCCACCCCCTCTCAACACAATCCCCAAAAGGAGGGAAACCGGAAACAGTTCTTGAAGTTTTTTGGAAGTGGGATGGAGTGACCATCCCGGCCGTATTTATTAAAACAAAATTAAAACATTAAACGTTTCATGTTCTGTACAATTTCATTACCATATTGCGATGTTTGGCTAACCTTAACAGATTCTCTAATACAGAGGTTCTCCTAGCCGAACTAGCATCCTACAAAACATTTCTTGACATATTGAAATTGTACAACCTAACGTTTAAGGGCCAACGGCAAGGTCATAACCGGTGTCAAGATCCCTAACCAGACTTACCCCTCCCACTTGGGCTGGGCGACAGCACGGAGGCGTACCTCAAGTGCAACTATTACCAATTTCCCTTGACTTGACGGGGGCACCTAAAGACTCGACGCCAGTTAAAGGTCGTTCGAATACTCGTGTGAGGTATCTAGAAGGTACCGTAGACCTTATCCCAACCCCACACAACTTACCGCATCTGCCGTCGCAGATGTCACTGGCCCCGGGAAATTCCCCAGGAGGGGGCTGTAACCCCTCCTACAAAGGAAGGGGCCTTGACCGCCTTTCCTTTACTTCCGGCGACCCATCCTTAGAAGGGACCGCCTCCCCATTGAGGGGCCAATGGCCACCTCTCCCGAGCGCTCCCATCCGTGTTGGGTGACGCCCACTCATAGGGATCTACTAATTAGTGCTCACCGATCATGACCTTACCGCCACAGGCCCGGATAGTTGACCGGCTATCCGGGCCCCCCACAAAACTCCTAGCTAAAGGTCATGTTCCAACGTTTTTAACCATGCTAAGAAGTCTCCTATGAGTAACTCATTTCCCACCCGAGACAAATGCACACCATCCCCCAGATACATACTGTCATCATTAATACAACCGTGCGAGATAGAATGCAATGTCCTGGAACGAAACAACCTACTCACTTTGTTATTAAGTTTTCTAACAGAATGGTTCAAAGCAGGGATCGAAATAGCCCCCCGCCACACTTTTCGTGGGATTATATGAGACCACGCAATTATGCACCCCGGAACTTTCCTCGCCAACCAACTTACAGTGGAAAGCATTGCCTCCAGGAGAAGTCGTCTACCGGTGGTGACCAAATCATTGCCCCCTAAATGTACTATGACTATAGACGGCGGTGACCTCATCCGCCCTAACAAACCCTCAAAGAATGCCTGAAACTGGTCAATACAGAGACCGCCCCTTCCGTAGAAGGACATTCTGTACCCGTATTCCCCAGCTACGTGAATCATGTCACCTGCTTCGAATACGTCTGCGGCACGCCTCACGTATGAGTGGCCCACGACCCACACCTCCTTTCTCACAGCCGGTGATGTCTGACCGCTGGCCTGGTGTTGGGTCGACTGCATAGTCCGCCCCGCCTCGAAGGCTTGCGTAACTGAAAACCAAACAAAAGACAAGAAGCGTGAGTACATTCTTACAGCTTCACAACATGTGCAACCGCACATACCTCTTATAACAATTGGAGGACCAACGCCCCACTCGTTTTACTTGTTCCACATTAAGACCCCTGGCTGTAGCTTCAGTGGCAGCCCCTATCCGAAAGGAATGGGTCCCAAACTCACCCGGGTCCAGGCCCGCTGCGGTAATTGACATCGCGAGCACCCGCTGAAACTGAAACTTCGTCAGTGGGGTGGCGTCCGCGTGTCTCAACAATGTCCCCCCCCATGATGCCACCCTTCGTGCTAGGTAATCCTCTAAACACTTCACCGGACACATGGAAGACCCTGGGATCCTGCGAATGACTATGCAGTCTCCCACCCCACTTTGATCGGTTTTTGACTTGACAAAGGATACAGTCATCGTCTCACCCCTGATCTGAACGTGTTCCCGGCACAAACCCCCCACCACATCCCGCTTGCTCCTTGCTACCAGCTCACTTATCCTCATTGCCCCGTGAAATGCAAGCGTAAAAGCAGCTCGGAACAAACAGGCCTCGAACTGAGACGAGCATGTGGCGGGGAGTGTGGCCAGCAACTGGGACAACCTATCCAGACCTATCGGGCGCCTCTCATCTACTTTGCGACCCTCAAGGCGTTGCCACCCACGCAGCCCTTTCTGTACCACAAAAGACGCTGTCGGGTCCTGGATATTATGAGCCCTGGCAACAAAGGAAATGGCAGCACAATGCCTCTGGGCTGTAGCCACCGACTTCCCAGCCTTACGCAAGGACATCAGAAAATGTACTACCCAATCCTCATGCCCCCAAAGTCCCCCTCTCTCAGTCCCCAAAAAGGCTAAATAAGCCCGAAACGCCCCTTCGTATGCCTTCCTCGTCCTTGGTGCTAGACTCTCTCCCACGAGGTAACGAAGTTCGGGGCACCGAGAGACCAGAGAGCTTCGGGAAAGGGTGCTGGCTCTGGGTCCGCTGAGGGAAGGAAACCCGAGAAAGCCTGCATTTGAAAACGAGACAGTGCATCAGCAGCCTGATTCATCACCCCTGGGACATGCTTTGCTCTGAATACCACGTTCAGTTGCATACACAGTAAGACAATTTCTTTAAGCAGCCTTAAAATCATTTTACAACGTGCTGCCTGACTATTGATGCATTCTACAACGGTCATATTGTCAGACCAAAATATGACAGAGTGATTTTTGAATCCCTCGGGCCAGGTTCCGAGGGCCACCAAAATGGGAAACAGTTCAAGGAAAGCAATATTACTCGTCAGCCCCTCTTCATGCCACCATGTTGGCCACCTTTGTGCCGACCATTTTGTGCCGAAGATGGCGCCGAAACCTATGCTTCCCGCTGAATCCGTCCATAGACCAAGTTCTTCAGAGGACAAGGCCGGTTTGTTCCAGACGACTCGACCATTGAAATCCGCCAAAAATGCTAACCAAATACGCATGTCTTGGCGGACCTCGGCCGATAATCTCGTGCGATGATGACCCTCTTTTAGGCCGACCATCGCCTGGGCAATTGAACGGGAGAAGGGGCGGGCCATCGGGATCACCCTTAGGGCAAAATTCAACTTCCCCACCAATTGCTGCAATTGATGCAGCGTACCTTTAGATGCAATAATACACATTTGCAGGGCTGCCCTGAATTGCGACACTTTGGCAGCTGGTAAACGAAAACAACCCTCACTAGAGTCCAACTCGATCCCGAGAAACTCGAGGCAAGTCGTGGGACCCACAGTTTTACCTGGTGCCAATGGCACACCAAATTGATTCATTAAAACACAAAATTCAGTCAAGGCCCGGGCACATTCCTCATCCCCAGCGGCCCCAAGGAACAGAAAGTCATCGAGGTAATGCATCACATTCCGAAAACCCGTTTTCTTCGTGTAAACCCATTGTAGAAAACTACTGAATTTCTCGAAATATGCACAAGATATAGAGCACCCCATCGGCATACACCTATCCATGTAATACGAACCTTGAAACATGAATCCCAAAAGACGTTGGTCTTCCGGGTATACCGGGAGCAAACGGAACGCTGACTCGATATCTGATTTCGCCATCAGCGTCCCGGGCCCCAGGCGATTCAAAATGGCTACGGCCTCATCGAATGATGCGTACCGCACCGAACATATCTCTGGATCAATTGCGTCGTTTACAGAAAGGCCAGGAGGAGCTGATAAATTGTGAATCAATCGAAACTCACCTGGGTCCTTCTTGGGGACCACCCCTAAAGGAGAACAAACAAAATTCTGTACCGGGGGAACACTAAACGGGCCGGCAACCCGACCTCGGGTAACCTCTTTCCGGATCTTATCCTGTACTACAGTCGTATGCTGCAAGACGGAAAGTTGGTTTTTGCACGTCCCGACACCCTGAAAGTTCCCCACCGGGATGCGGAAACCATATGAAAAACCGTTTCGTAGCACCCCAGCAGAGGTACGATCTGGGTATTCGCTGAGCCAGGGAATCATCGCCAGGGTATCAATCGGGGTTGGTAAAGGCGCCCCTCGGACTATATTAGACCTGTTTGGCGCCCCCTCTACCCCCATTTTCACCCGATTTGGCTCTGCACGAGGACTCAGGATGGGGTGCCCCACAACCACTACATTCGTGTTTGAATTTACAAGATCCCGGGGGCCTAGTACATTTACTTTTGTTGAAATTGAAACAGAAACCCCTCTTCCCTGTATTGCCGGGGGGTCTCGGGTAATCGTCTGTACCCGTACCCGACCGAAAGGGCGTCCCCCCATTTTGGCGGGAGGACTCACCAACAGTACTCCCCACCAACGGCACTTTCAACATCCCCGACTCTTTCATTTTATTCCATGTCAAAGAATCGTAACAGTCCCAGGTTAAACTTTTGTTATGCTCCATCGCTTTCCTGAAAAGGTTGTCATAACAGAACCATTGGTTACCTTGGTGCGATGTCGAGTACCCCATAATTCGTGACTGATATACTGGAAATTCAGGAAGCAATTCAGGCCTACGTTCCCCCAAAATTGACGTAAAAATGCCCCAAGCATTACCCCAGTTGCCAATATTCTCATTCACTTTAAAGGCGGCCATTTTTGCGCGCCAAACACTTGGATGCATCAGATCCTTTTGGCCCTTAACAGTTTCAACCTCATAATGATCAACGAGCAAGGAGAAAATGTTTACGTATTCCCCCGCCCAAATCTTTTCCTTTATTGCCAAAGGAACATGTTGCCCCAACTTTTCTCTACGAGAGGGTGTTGACTCATCTCTTGCGATCGGCAATGGCCGCTTACCTGCACCGGACGCTGCCTCCGCCACTCGTGGCTTGTCTATCACCGCATCCGACGCGGGCACCTTGGCTGTATCACGTTTCTCGCGCAACTGTTTAATGAGTGCTTGCGCTTCGGCAGCCGTGGCGCCCTCGCTACTGTCCCCCAACCACGCCGCTAACTGTGCCGCCAACTCGGGAGGCATATCTTCAGCGGATGTCGGGGTGACTACTACGGGAATCGGATTCCCCTCCTTCGGTACCGGGGCCGGTACCGGGGCTGGCGCCTCGAGCGGGGAACAGGGAACCGGGACGTCTCCCCCGACCGGCCCCCTTCTCGGCCTCTTCGGCTTCCCTCCGGCCGGTGGACGCCCCGATCCCTCCTCGCCGTCTCGCTCCGCCAACCGTTTCTTAATTTCGGACATGTCCTTCATGAGGGCCCGAACCAACTGGTCAGTCGACATTCTCTTCGCGCCTTTCTTGGGCATCTTTTCAGACGAAGTATCTAGAAGACAAAAAGAGAGATTAAAACGCTCAAAATTGGCTCTTCGTTCTGTCCCGAGCTCACGTGCAGCGAGGAGGTGCAGCTTCAGAGCACAAGAACAAGAGGATGTCTTCTGGTCTTGCGTCCCTTTTTATCCGTCTTCAGGGCGGGCGTATACCCGCCCCTGCCTGCCCCGAGGGCGTGGCTGGCTGCGTCGGTGTCTAGGCCAGCCCACTCTAGGGCGGGAACGAGCGCGCCCCAGCTACGCCGCTTCGGGCATACCAGCTGAGGCGCGCCTCCCGCCCAAAAATGGCTTCCCGGGGGGATCGAGGCACTCGGCCATACGTTCGGGGGGACCGAGTTGGTCGCCCCTTTCCAAACGTTCGACAGCTCCGCGGTCATCGTTTTTCGTCAGAAAATTGATTTTTTGGACTGTACCAAAAATGATTCAAAATGTCAATTGGATCATGCCTCATGTTGAATAACCACTTTTTAAACCCTCACAGTGCCCAAAATTGCCAAAAATTGCCATTTTTATAGAGTTTTGCATACTCAGAAGCTTCAATTTTGACCAATTTCAGGCACAGGAATGACTTTAAACACATTTATTTTAGTTGAGAAAGTAATATTTCACATCTAACAGTAATTTACAGGCAAAAGATTACATTTTAAAATTTCATCGAAATTGACCATTTTGGGAATGTTCGACAGCTCCGCGGTCATCGTTTTTCGTCAGAAAATAGATTTTTTGGACTGTACCAAAAATGATTCCAAATGTCAATTGGACCGTGCCTCATGTTGAATAACCACTTTTTAAACCCTCACAGTGCCCAAAATGGCCATTTTTACAGAGTTTTGCTTACTCAGAAGCTTCAATTTTGACCAATTTCAGGCACAGAAATGACTTTAAACACATTTATTTTAGTTGAAAAAGTTATAATTCACATCCAACAGTAATTTACAGCCAAAAGAATAAATGTTAAAATTTCATCGAAATTGACCATTTTGGGAACTTTCGACAGCTCCGCGGTCATCGTTTTTCGTCCGAAAATTGAATTTTTGGACTGTACCAAAAATGATTCCAAATGTCAATTGGATCGTGCCTCATGTTGAATAACCACTTTTTAAACCCTCACAGTGCCCAAAATGGCCATTTTTACAGAGTTTTGCTTACTCAGAAGCTTCAATTTTGACCAATTACAGGCACAGAAATGACTTTAAACACATTTTTTTAAGTTGAAAAAGTAATAATTCACATCCAACAGTAATATACAGCCAAAAGAATAAATGTTAACATTTCATCGAAATTGACCATTTTGGGAACTTTCGACAGCTCCGCGGTCATCGTTTTTTGTCCGAAAATTAATTTTTTGGACTGTAGCAAAAATGATTCCAAATGTCAATTGGATCGTGCCTCATGTTGAATAACCACTTTTTAAACCCTCGCAGTGCCCAAAATGGCCATTTTTACAGAGTTTTGCTTCAATTTTGACCAATTTCAGGCACAGAAATGACTTTAAACACATTTATTTTAGTTGAAAAAGTAATAATTCACATCCAACAGTAATTTACATCCAAAAGATTAAATGTTAAAATTTCATCGAAATTGACCATTTTGGGAACGTTCGACAGCTCCGCGGTCATCGTTTTTCGTCCGAAAATTAATTTTTTGGACTGTACCAAAAATGATTCCAAATGTCAATTGGACCGTGCCTCATGTTGAATAACCACTTTTTAAACCCTCACAGTGACCAAAATTGCCATTTTTACAGAGTTTTGCATACTCAGAAGCTTCACTTTTGACCAATTTCAGGCACAGAAATGACTTTAAACACATTTATTTTAGTTGAAAAAGTAATAATTCACATCCAACAGTAATTTACAGCCAAAAGATTAAATGTTAAAATTTCATCGAAATTGACCATTTTGGGAACGTTCGACAGCTCCGCGGTCATCGTTTTTCATTCGAAAAATGATTTTTTGGACTGTACCAAAAATGATTCCAAATGTCAATTGGACCGTGCCTCATGTTGAATAACCACTTTTTAAACCCTCACAGTGACCAAAATTGCCATTTTTACAGAGTTTTGCATACTCAGAAGCTTCAATTTTGACCAATTTCAGGCACAGAAATGACTTTAAACACTTTTATTTTAGTTGAAAAAGTAATAATTCACATCCAACAGTAATTTACAGCCAAAAGATTAAATGTTAAAATTTCATCGAAATTGACCATTTTGGGAACGTTCGACAGCTCCGCGGTCATCGTTTTTCGTCCGAAAATTAATTTTTTGGACTGTACCAAAAATGATTCCAAATGTCAATTGGACCGTGCCTCATGTTGAATAACCACTTTTTAAACCCTCACAGTGACCAAAATTGCCATTTTTACAGAGTTTTGCATACTCAGAAGCTTCAATTTTGACCAATTTCAGGCACAGAAATGACTTCAAACCCATTTATTTTAGTTGAAAAAGTAATAATTCACATCCAACAGTAATTTACAGCCAAAAGATCAAATGTTAAAATTTCATCGAAATTGACCATTTTGGGAACTTTCGACAGCTCCGCGGTCATCGTTTTTCGTCCGAAAATTGAATTTTTGGACTGTACCAAAAATGATTCCAAATGTCAATTGGATCGTGCCTCATGTTGAATAACCACTTTTTAAACCCTCACAGTGCCCAAAATGGCCATTTTTACGGAGTTTTGCTTACTCAGAAGCTTCAATTTTGACCAATTTCAGGCACAGAAATGACTTTAAACACATTTATTTTAGTTGAAAAAGTAATAATTCACATCCAACAGTAATTTACATCCAAAAGATTAAATGTTAAAATTTCATCGAAATTGACCATTTTGGGAACGTTCGACAGCTCCACGGTCATCGTTTTTCGTCCGAAAATTGATTTTTTGGACTGTACCAAAAATGATTCCAAATGTCAATTGGATCGTGCCTCATGTTGAATAACCATTTTTTAAACCCTCACAGTGACCAAAATTGCCATTTTTACAGAGTTTTGCATACTCAGAAGCTTCAATTTTGACCAATTTCAGGCACAGGAATGACTTTAAACACATTTATTTTAGTTGAGAAAGTAATATTTCACATCTAACAGTAATTTACAGGCAAAAGATTACATTTTAAAACTTCATCGAAATTGACCATTTTGGGAACGTTCGACAGCTCCGCGGTCATCGTTTTTCGTCCGAAAATTGATTTTTTGGACTGTACCAAAAATGATTCCAAATGTCAATTGGACCGTGCCTCATGTTGAATAACCACTTTTTAAACCCTTGCAGTGCCCAAAATGGCCATTTTTACAGAGTTTTGCTTACTCAGAAGCTTCAATTTTGACCAATTTCAGGCACAGGAATGACTTTAAACACATTTATTTTAGTTGAGAAAGTAATATTTCACATCTAACAGTAATTTACAGGCAAAAGATTAAATTTTAAAATTTCATCGAAATTGACCATTTTGGGAATGTTCGACAGCTCCGCGGTCATCGTTTTTCATCAGAAAATAGATTTTTTGGACTGTACCAAAAATGATTCTAAATGTCAATTGGATCGTGCCTCATGTTGAATAACCACTTTTTAAACCCTCACAGTGCCCAAAATTGCCATTTTTACAGAGTTTTGCATACTCAGAAGCTTCAATTTTGACCAATTTCAGGCACAGAAATGACTTTAAACACATTTATTTTAGTTGAAAAAGTAATAATTCACATCCAACAGTAATTTACAGCCAAAAGATTAAATGTTAAAATTTCATCGAAATTGACCATTTTGGGAACGTTCGACAGCTCCGCGGTCATCGTTTTTCGTCCGAAAATTAATTTTTTGGACTGTACCAAAAATGATTCCAAATGTCAATTGGACCGTGCCTCATGTTGAATAACCACTTTTTAAACCCTCACAGTGACCAAAATTGCCATTTTTACAGAGTTTTACATACTCAGAAGCTTCAATTTTGACCAATTTCAGGCACAGAAATGACTTCAAACACATTTATTTTAGTTGAAAAAGTAATAATTCACATCCAACAGTAATTTACAGCCAAAAGATTAAATGTTAAAATTTCATCGAAATTGACCATTTTGGGAACGTTCGACAGCTCCGCGGTCATCGTTTTTCGTCTGAAAATTGATTTTTTGGACTGTACCAAAAATGATTCCAAATGTCAATTGGACCGTGCCTCATGTTGAATAACCACTTTTTAAACCCTCGCAGTGCCCAAAATGGCCATTTTTACAGAGTTTTGCTTACTCAGAAGCTTCAATTTTGACCAATTTCAGGCACAGAAATGACTTTAAACACATTTATTTTAGTTGAAAAAGTTATAATTCACATCCAACAGTAATTTACAGCCAAAAGAATAAATGTTAAAATTTCATCGAAATTGACCATTTTGGGAACTTTCGACAGCTCCGCGGTCATCGTTTTTCGTCCGAAAATTGAATTTTTGGACTGTACCAAAAATGATTCCAAATGTCAATTGGATCGTGCCTCATGTTGAATAACCACTTTTTAAACCCTCACAGTGCCCAAAATGGCCATTTTTACAGAGTTTTGCTTACTCAGAAGCTTCAATTTTGACCAATTTCAGGCACAGGAATGACTTTAAACACATTTATTTTAGTTGAGAAAGTAATATTTCACATCTAACAGTAATTTACAGGCAAAAGATTAAATTTTAAAATTTCATCGAAATTGACCATTTTGGGAACGTTCGACAGCTCCGCGGTCATCGTTTTTCGTCCGAAAATTGATTTTTTGGACTGTACCAAAAATGATTCCAAATGTCAATTGGACCGTGCCTCATGTTGAATAACCACTTTTTAAACCCTTGCAGTGCCCAAAATGGCCATTTTTACAGAGTTTTGCTTACTCAGAAGCTTCAATTTTGACCAATTTCAGGCACAGGAATGACTTTAAACACATTTATTTTAGTTGAGAAAGTAATATTTCACATCTAACAGTAATTTACAGGCAAAAGATTAAATTTTAAAATTTCATCTAAATTGACCATTTTGGGAATGTTCGACAGCTCCGCGGTCATCGTTTTTCATCAGAAAATAGATTTTTTGGACTGTACCAAAAATGATTCTAAATGTCAATTGGATCGTGCCTCATGTTGAATAACCACTTTTTAAACCCTCACAGTGCCCAAAATTGCCATTTTTACAGAGTTTTGCATACTCAGAAGCTTCAATTTTGACCAATTTCAGGCACAGAAATGACTTTAAACACATTTATTTTAGTTGAAAAAGTAATAATTCACATCCAACAGTAATTTACAGCCAAAAGATTAAATGTTAAAATTTCATCGAAATTGACCATTTTGGGAACGTTCGACAGCTCCGCGGTCATCGTTTTTCGTCCGAAAATTAATTTTTTGGACTGTACCAAAAATGATTCCAAATGTCAATTGGACCGTGCCTCATGTTGAATAACCACTTTTTAAACCCTCACAGTGACCAAAATTGCCATTTTTACAGAGTTTTGCATACTCAGAAGCTTCAATTTTGACCAATTTCAGGCACAGAAATGACTTCAAACACATTTATTTTAGTTGAAAAAGTAATAATTCACATCCAACAGTAATTTACAGCCAAAAGATTAAATGTTAAAATTTCATCGAAATTGACCATTTTGGGAACGTTCGACAGCTCCGCGGTCATCGTTTTTCGTCTGAAAATTGATTTTTTGGACTGTACCAAAAATGATTCCAAATGTCAATTGGACCGTGCCTCATGTTGAATAACCACTTTTTAAACCCTCGCAGTGCCCAAAATGGCCATTTTTACAGAGTTTTGCTTACTCAGAAGCTTCAATTTTGACCAATTTCAGGCACAGAAATGACTTTAAACACATTTATTTTAGTTGAAAAAGTTATAATTCACATCCAACAGTAATTTACAGCCAAAAGAATAAATGTTAAAATTTCATCGAAATTGACCATTTTGGGAACTTTCGACAGCTCCGCGGTCATCGTTTTTCGTCCGAAAATTGAATTTTTGGACTGTACCAAAAATGATTCCAAATGTCAATTGGATCGTGCCTCATGTTGAATAACCACTTTTTAAACCCTCACAGTGCCCAAAATGGCCATTTTTACAGAGTTTTGCTTACTCAGAAGCTTCAATTTTGACCAATTACAGGCACAGAAATGACTTTAAACACATTTTTTTAAGTTGAAAAAGTAATAATTCACATCCAACAGTAATATACAGCCAAAAGAATAAATGTTAACATTTCATCGAAATTGACCATTTTGGGAACTTTCGACAGCTCCGCGGTCATCGTTTTTTGTCCGAAAATTAATTTTTTGGACTGTAGCAAAAATGATTCCAAATGTCAATTGGATCGTGCCTCATGTTGAATAACCACTTTTTAAACCCTCGCAGTGCCCAAAATGGCCATTTTTACAGAGTTTTGCTTCAATTTTGACCAATTTCAGGCTTAGAAATGACTTTAAACACATTTATTTTAGTTGAAAAAGTAATAATTCATATCCAACAGTAATTTACATCCAAAAGATTAAATGTTAAAATTTCATCGAAATTGACCATTTTGGGAACGTTCGACAGCTCCGCGGTCATCGTTTTTCGTCCGAAAATTGATTTTTTGGACTGTACCAAAAATGATTCCAAATGTCAATTGGATCGTGCCTCATGTTGAATAACCATTTTTTAAACCCTCACAGTGACCAAAATTGCCATTTTTATAGAGTTTTGCATACTCAGAAGCTTCAATTTTGACCAATTTCAGGCACAGGAATGACTTTAAACACATTTATTTTAGTTGAGAAAGTAATATTTCACATCTAACAGTAATTTACAGGCAAAAGATTACATTTTAAAATTTCATCGAAATTGACCATTTTGGGAATGTTCGACAGCTCCGCGGTCATCGTTTTTCGTCAGAAAATAGATTTTTTGGACTGTACCAAAAATGATTCTAAATGTCAATTGGATCGTGCCTCATGTTGAATAACCACTTTTTAAACCCTCACAGTGCCCAAAATTACCATTTTTACAGAGTTTTGCATACTCAGAAGCTTCAATTTTGACCAATTTCAGGCACAGAAATGACTTTAAACACATTTATTTTAGTTGAAAAAGTAATAATTCACATCCAACAGTAATTTACAGCCAAAAGATTAAATGTTAAAATTTCATCGAAATTGACCATTTTGGGAACGTTCGACAGCTCCGCGGTCATCGTTTTTCGTCCGAAAATTAATTTTTTGGACTGTACCAAAAATGATTCCAAATGTCAATTGGACCGTGCCTCATGTTGAATAACCACTTTTTAAACCCTCACAGTGACCAAAATTGCCATTTTTACAGAGTTTTGCATACTCAGAAGCTTCAATTTTGACCAATTTCAGGCACAGAAATGACTTTAAACACATTTATTTTAGTTGAAAAAGTAATAATTCACATCCAACAGTAATTTACAGCCAAAAGATTAAATGTTAAAATTTCATCGAAATTGACCATTTTGGGAACGTTCGACAGCTCCGCGGTCATCGTTTTTCATCCGAAAATTGATTTTTTGGACTGTACCAAAAATGATTCCAAATGTCAATTGGACCGTGCCTCATGTTGAATAACCACTTTTTAAACCCTCACAGTGACCAAAATTGCCATTTTTACAGAGTTTTGCATACTCAGAAGCTTCAATTTTGACCAATTTCAGGCACAGAAATGACTTTAAACACTTTTATTTTAGTTGAAAAAGTAATAATTCACATCCAACAGTAATTTACAGCCAAAAGATTAAATGTTAAAATTTCATCGAAATTGACCATTTTGGGAACGTTCGACAGCTCCGCGGTCATCGTTTTTCGTCCGAAAATTAATTTTTTGGACTGTACCAAAAATGATTCCAAATGTCAATTGGACCGTGCCTCATGTTGAATAACCACTTTTTAAACCCTCACAGTGACCAAAATTGCCATTTTTACAGAGTTTTGCATACTCAGAAGCTTCAATTTTGACCAATTTCAGGCACAGAAATGACTTCAAACCCATTTATTTTAGTTGAAAAAGTAATAATTCACATCCAACAGTAATTTACAGCCAAAAGATCAAATGTTAAAATTTCATCGAAATTGACCATTTTGGGAACTTTCGACAGCTCCGCGGTCATCGTTTTTCGTCCGAAAATTGAATTTATGGACTGTACCAAAAATGATTCCAAATGTCAATTGGATCGTGCCTCATGTTGAATAACCACTTTTTAAACCCTCACAGTGCCCAAAATGGCCATTTTTACGGAGTTTTGCTTACTCAGAAGCTTCAATTTTGACCAATTTCAGGCACAGAAATGACTTTAAACACATTTATTTTAGTTGAAAAAATAATAATTCACATCCAACAGTAATTTACATCCAAAAGATTAAATGTTAAAATTTCATCGAAATTGACCATTTTGGGAACGTTCGACAGCTCCACGGTCATCGTTTTTCGTCCGAAAATTGATTTTTTGGACTGTACCAAAAATGATTCCAAATGTCAATTGGATCGTGCCTCATGTTGAATAACCATTTTTTAAACCCTCACAGTGACCAAAATTGCCATTTTTACAGAGTTTTGCATACTCAGAAGCTTCAATTTTGACCAATTTCAGGCACAGGAATGACTTTAAACACATTTATTTTAGTTGAGAAAGTAATATTTCACATCTAACAGTAATTTACAGGCAAAAGATTAAATTTTAAAATTTCATCGAAATTGACCATTTTGGGAACGTTCGACAGCTCCGCGGTCATCGTTTTTCGTCCGAAAATTGATTTTTTTGGACTGTACCAAAAATGATTCCAAATGTCAATTGGACCGTGCCTCATGTTGAATAACCACTTTTTAAACCCTTGCAGTGCCCAAAATGGCCATTTTTACAGAGTTTTGCTTACTCAGAAGCTTCAATTTTGACCAATTTCAGGCACAGGAATGACTTTAAACACATTTATTTTAGTTGAGAAAGTAATATTTCACATCTAACAGTAATTTACAGGCAAAAGATTAAATTTTAAAATTTCATCGAAATTGACCATTTTGGGAATGTTCGACAGCTCCGCGGTCATCGTTTTTCATCAGAAAATAGATTTTTTGGACTGTACCAAAAATGATTCTAAATGTCAATTGGATCGTGCCTCATGTTGAATAACCACTTTTTAAACCCTCACAGTGCCCAAAATTGCCATTTTTACAGAGTTTTGCATACTCAGAAGCTTCAATTTTGACCAATTTCAGGCACAGAAATGACTTCAAACACATTTATTTTAGTTGAAAAAGTAATAATTCACATCCAACAGTAATTTACAGCCAAAAGATTAAATGTTAAAATTTCATCGAAATTGACCATTTTGGGAACGTTCGACAGCTCCGCGGTCATCGTTTTTCGTCTGAAAATTGATTTTTTGGACTGTACCAAAAATGATTCCAAATGTCAATTGGACCGTGCCTCATGTTGAATAACCACTTTTTAAACCCTTGCAGTGCCCAAAATGGCCATTTTTACAGAGTTTTGCTTACTCAGAAGCTTCAATTTTGACCAATTTCAGGCACAGAAATGACTTTAAACACATTTATTTTAGTTGAAAAAGTTATAATTCACATCCAACAGTAATTTACAGCCAAAAGAATAAATGTTAAAATTTCATCGAAATTGACCATTTTGGGAACTTTCGACAGCTCCGCGGTCATCGTTTTTCGTCCGAAAATTGAATTTTTGGACTGTACCAAAAATGATTCCAAATGTCAATTGGATCGTGCCTCATGTTGAATAACCACTTTTTAAACCCTCACAGTGCCCAAAATGGCCATTTTTACAGAGTTTTGCTTACTCAGAAGCTTCAATTTTGACCAATTACAGGCACAGAAATGACTTTAAACACATTTTTTTAAGTTGAAAAAGTAATAATTCACATCCAACAGTAATATACAGCCAAAAGAATAAATGTTAACATTTCATCGAAATTGACCATTTTGGGAACTTTCGACAGCTCCGCGGTCATCGTTTTTTGTCCGAAAATTAATTTTTTGGACTGTAGCAAAAATGATTCCAAATGTCAATTGGATCGTGCCTCATGTTGAATAACCACTTTTTAAACCCTCGCAGTGCCCAAAATGGCCATTTTTACAGAGTTTTGCTTCAATTTTGACCAATTTCAGGCACAGAAATGACTTTAAACACATTTATTTTAGTTGAAAAAGTAATAATTCACATCCAACAGTAATTTACATCCAAAAGATTAAATGTTAAAATTTCATCGAAATTGACCATTTTGGGAACGTTCGACAGCTCCGCGGTCATCGTTTTTCGTCCGAAAATTGATTTTTTGGACTGTACCAAAAATGATTCCAAATGTCAATTGGATCGTGCCTCATGTTGAATAACCATTTTTTAAACCCTCACAGTGACCAAAATTGCCATTTTTATAGAGTTTTGCATACTCAGAAGCTTCAATTTTGACCAATTTCAGGCACAGGAATGACTTTAAACACATTTATTTTAGTTGAGAAAGTAATATTTCACATCTAACAGTAATTTACAGGCAAAAGATTACATTTTAAAATTTCATCGAAATTGACCATTTTGGGAATGTTCGACAGCTCCGCGGTCATCGTTTTTCGTCAGAAAATAGATTTTTTGGACTGTACCAAAAATGATTCTAAATGTCAATTGGATCGTGCCTCATGTTGAATAACCACTTTTTAAACCCTCACAGTGCCCAAAATTACCATTTTTACAGAGTTTTGCATACTCAGAAGCTTCAATTTTGACCAATTTCAGGCACAGAAATGACTTTAAACACATTTATTTTAGTTGAAAAAGTAATAATTCACATCCAACAGTAATTTACAGCCAAAAGATTAAATGTTAAAATTTCATCGAAATTGACCATTTTGGGAACGTTCGACAGCTCCGCGGTCATCGTTTTTCGTCCGAAAATTAATTTTTTGGACTGTACCAAAAATGATTCCAAATGTCAATTGGACCGTGCCTCATGTTGAATAACCACTTTTTAAACCCTCACAGTGACCAAAATTGCCATTTTTACAGAGTTTTGCATACTCAGAAGCTTCAATTTTGACCAATTTCAGGCACAGAAATGACTTTAAACACATTTATTTTAGTTGAAAAAGTAATAATTCACATCCAACAGTAATTTACAGCCAAAAGATTAAATGTTAAAATTTCATCGAAATTGACCATTTTGGGAATGTTCGACAGCTCCGCGGTCATCGTTTTTCATCCGAAAATTGATTTTTTGGACTGTACCAAAAATGATTCCAAATGTCAATTGGACCGTGCCTCATGTTGAATAACCACTTTTTAAACCCTCACAGTGACCAAAATTGCCATTTTTACAGAGTTTTGCATACTCAGAAGCTTCAATTTTGACCAATTTCAGGCACAGAAATGACTTTAAACACTTTTATTTTAGTTGAAAAAGTAATAATTCACATCCAACAGTAATTTACAGCCAAAAGATTAAATGTTAAAATTTCATCGAAATTGACCATTTTGGGAACGTTCGACAGCTCCGCGGTCATCGTTTTTCGTCCGAAAATTAATTTTTTGGACTGTACCAAAAATGATTCCAAATGTCAATTGGACCGTGCCTCATGTTGAATAACCACTTTTTAAACCCTTGCAGTGCCCAAAATGGCCATTTTTACAGAGTTTTGCTTACTCAGAAGCTTCAATTTTGACCAATTTCAGGCACAGGAATGACTTTAAACACATTTATTTTAGTTGAGAAAGTAATATTTCACATCTAACAGTAATTTACAGGCAAAAGATTAAATTTTAAAATTTCATCGAAATTGACCATTTTGGGAATGTTCGACAGCTCCGCGGTCATCGTTTTTCATCAGAAAATAGATTTTTTGGACTGTACCAAAAATGATTCTAAATGTCAATTGGATCGTGCCTCATGTTGAATAACGACTTTTTAAACCCTCACAGTGCCCAAAATTGCCATTTTTACAGAGTTTTGCATACTCAGAAGCTTCAATTTTGACCAATTTCAGGCACAGAAATGACTTTAAACACTTTTATTTTAGTTGAAAAAGTAATAATTCACATCCAACAGTAATTTACATCCAAAAGATTAAATGTTAAAATTTCATCGAAATTGACCATTTTGGGAACGTTCGACAGCTCCACGGTCATCGTTTTTCGTCCGAAAATTGATTTTTTGGACTGTACCAAAAATGATTCCAAATGTCAATTGGATCGTGCCTCATGTTGAATAACCATTTTTTAAACCCTCACAGTGACCAAAATTGCCATTTTTACAGAGTTTTGCATACTCAGAAGCTTCAATTTTGACCAATTTCAGGCACAGGAATGACTTTAAACACATTTATTTTAGTTGAGAAAGTAATATTTCACATCTAACAGTAATTTACAGGCAAAAGATTAAATTTTAAAATTTCATCGAAATTGACCATTTTGGGAACGTTCGACAGCTCCGCGGTCATCGTTTTTCATCAGAAAATAGATTTTTTGGACTGTACCAAAAATGATTCTAAATGTCAATTGGATCGTGCCTCATGTTGAATAACCACTTTTTAAACCCTCACAGTGCCCAAAATTGCCATTTTTACAGAGTTTTGCATACTCAGAAGCTTCAATTTTGACCAATTTCAGGCACAGAAATGACTTTAAACACATTTATTTTAGTTGAAAAAGTAATAATTCACATCCAACATTAATTTACAGCCAAAAGATTAAATGTTAAAATTTCATCGAAATTGACCATTTTGGGAACGTTCGACAGCTCCGCGGTCATCGTTTTTCGTCCGAAAATAAATTTTTTGGACTGTACCAAAAATGATTCCAAATGTCAATTGGACCGTGCCTCATGTTGAATAACCACTTTTTAAACCCTCACAGTGACCAAAATTGCCATTTTTACAGAGTTTTGCATACTCAGAAGCTTCAATTTTGACCAATTTCAGGCACAGAAATGACTTCAAACACATTTATTTTAGTTGAAAAAGTAATAATTCACATCCAACAGTAATTTACAGCCAAAAGATTAAATGTTAAAATTTCATCGAAATTGACCATTTTGGGAACGTTCGACAGCTCCGCGGTCATCGTTTTTCGTCTGAAAATTGATTTTTTGGACTGTACCAAAAATGATTCCAAATGTCAATTGGACCGTGCCTCATGTTGAATACCCACTTTTTAAACCCTCGCAGTGCCCAAAATGGCCATTTTTACAGAGTTTTGCTTACTCAGAAGCTTCAATTTTGACCAATTTCAGGCACAGAAATGACTTTAAACACATTTATTTTAGTTGAAAAAGTTATAATTCACATCCAACAGTAATTTACAGCCAAAAGAATAAATGTTAAAATTTCATCGAAATTGACCATTTTGGGAACTTTCGACAGCTCCGCGGTCATTGTTTTTCGTCCGAAAATTGAATTTTTGGACTGTACCAAAAATGATTCCAAATGTCAATTGGATCGTGCCTCATGTTGAATAACCACTTTTTAAACCCTCAGAGTGCCCAAAATGGCCATTTTTACAGAGTTTTGCTTACTCAGAAGCTTCAATTTTGACCAATTACAGGCACAGAAATGACTTTAAACACATTTTTTTAAGTTGAAAAAGTAATAATTCACATCCAACAGTAATATACAGCCAAAAGAATAAATGTTAACATTTCATCGAAATTGACCATTTTGGGAACTTTCGACAGCTCCGCGGTCATCGTTTTTTGTCCGAAAATTAATTTTTTGGACTGTAGCAAAAATGATTCCAAATGTCAATTGGATCGTGCCTCATGTTGAATAACCACTTTTTAAACCCTTGCAGTGCCCAAAATGGCCATTTTTACAGAGTTTTGCTTCAATTTTGACCAATTTCAGGCACAGAAATGACTTTAAACACATTTATTTTAGTTGAAAAAGTAATAATTCACATCCAACAGTAATTTACATCCAAAAGATTAAATGTTAAAATTTCATCGAAATTGACCATTTTGGGAACGTTCGACAGCTCCGCGGTCATCGTTTTTCGTCCGAAAATTGATTTTTTGGACTGTACCAAAAATGATTCCAAATGTCAATTGGATCGTGCCTCATGTTGAATAACCATTTTTTAAACCCTCACAGTGACCAAAATTGCCATTTTTATAGAGTTTTGCATACTCAGAAGCTTCAATTTTGACCAATTTCAGGCACAGGAATGACTTTAAACACATTTATTTTAGTTGAGAAAGTAATATTTCACATCTAACAGTAATTTACAGGCAAAAGATTACATTTTAAAATTTCATCGAAATTGACCATTTTGGGAATGTTCGACAGCTCCGCGGTCATCGTTTTTCGTCAGAAAATAGATTTTTTGGACTGTTCCAAAAATGATTCCAAATGTCAATTGGACCGTGCCTCATGTTGAATAACCACTTTTTAAACCCTCACAGTGCCCAAAATGGCCATTTTTACAGAGTTTTGCTTACTCAGAAGCTTCAATTTTGACCAATTTCAGGCACAGAAATGACTTTAAACACATTTATTTTAGTTGAAAAAGTTATAATTCACATCCAACAGTAATTTACAGCCAAAAGAATAAATGTTAAAATTTCATCGAAATTGACCATTTTGGGAACTTTCGACAGCTCCGCGGTCATCGTTTTTTGTCCGAAAATTGAATTTTTGGACTGTACCAAAAATGATTCCAAATGTCAATTGGATCGTGCCTCATGTTGAATAACCACTTTTTAAACCCTCACAGTGCCCAAAATGGCCATTTTTACAGAGTTTTGCTTACTCAGAAGCTTCAATTTTGACCAATTACAGGCACAGAAATGACTTTAAACACATTTTTTTAAGTTGAAAAAGTAATAATTCACATCCAACAGTAATATACAGCCAAAAGAATAAATGTTAACATTTCATCGAAATTGACCATTTTGGGAACTTTCGACAGCTCCGCGGTCATCGTTTTTTGTCCGAAAATTAATTTTTTGGACTGTAGCAAAAATGATTCCAAATGTCAATTGGATCGTGCCTCATGTTGAATAACCACTTTTTAAACCCTCGCAGTGCCCAAAATGGCCATTTTTACAGAGTTTTGCTTCAATTTTGACCAATTTCAGGCACAGAAATGACTTTAAACACATTTATTTTAGTTGAAAAAGTAATAATTCACATCCAACAGTAATTTACATCCAAAAGATTAAATGTTAAAATTTCATCGAAATTGACCATTTTGGGAACGTTCGACAGCTCCGCGGTCATCGTTTTTCGTCCGAAAATTAATTTTTTGGACTGTACCAAAAATGATTCCAAATGTCAATTGGACCGTGCCTCATGTTGAATAACCACTTTTTAAACCCTCACAGTGACCAAAATTGCCATTTTTACAGAGTTTTGCATACTCAGAAGCTTCACTTTTGACCAATTTCAGGCACAGAAATGACTTTAAACACATTTATTTTAGTTGAAAAAGTAATAATTCACATCCAACAGTAATTTACAGCCAAAAGATTAAATGTTAAAATTTCATCGAAATTGACCATTTTGGGAACGTTCGACAGCTCCGCGGTCATCGTTTTTCATTCGAAAAATGATTTTTTGGACTGTACCAAAAATGATTCCAAATGTCAATTGGACCGTGCCTCATGTTGAATAACCACTTTTTAAACCCTCACAGTGACCAAAATTGCCATTTTTACAGAGTTTTGCATACTCAGAAGCTTCAATTTTGACCAATTTCAGGCACAGAAATGACTTTAAACACTTTTATTTTAGTTGAAAAAGTAATAATTCACATCCAACAGTAATTTACAGCCAAAAGATTAAATGTTAAAATTTCATCGAAATTGACCATTTTGGGAACGTTCGACAGCTCCGCGGTCATCGTTTTTCGTCCGAAAATTAATTTTTTGGACTGTACCAAAAATGATTCCAAATGTCAATTGGACCGTGCCTCATGTTGAATAACCACTTTTTAAACCCTCACAGTGACCAAAATTGCCATTTTTACAGAGTTTTGCATACTCAGAAGCTTCAATTTTGACCAATTTCAGGCACAGAAATGACTTCAAACCCATTTATTTTAGTTGAAAAAGTAATAATTCACATCCAACAGTAATTTACAGCCAAAAGATCAAATGTTAAAATTTCATCGAAATTGACCATTTTGGGAACTTTCGACAGCTCCGCGGTCATCGTTTTTCGTCCGAAAATTGAATTTTTGGACTGTACCAAAAATGATTCCAAATGTCAATTGGATCGTGCCTCATGTTGAATAACCACTTTTTAAACCCTCACAGTGCCCAAAATGGCCATTTTTACGGAGTTTTGCTTACTCAGAAGCTTCAATTTTGACCAATTTCAGGCACAGAAATGACTTTAAACACATTTATTTTAGTTGAAAAAGTAATAATTCACATCCAACAGTAATTTACATCCAAAAGATTAAATGTTAAAATTTCATCGAAATTGACCATTTTGGGAACGTTCGACAGCTCCACGGTCATCGTTTTTCGTCCGAAAATTGATTTTTTGGACTGTACCAAAAATGATTCCAAATGTCAATTGGATCGTGCCTCATGTTGAATAACCATTTTTTAAACCCTCACAGTGACCAAAATTGCCATTTTTACAGAGTTTTGCATACTCAGAAGCTTCAATTTTGACCAATTTCAGGCACAGGAATGACTTTAAACACATTTATTTTAGTTGAGAAAGTAATATTTCACATCTAACAGTAATTTACAGGCAAAAGATTACATTTTAAAACTTCATCGAAATTGACCATTTTGGGAACGTTCGACAGCTCCGCGGTCATCGTTTTTCGTCCGAAAATTGATTTTTTGGACTGTACCAAAAATGATTCCAAATGTCAATTGGACCGTGCCTCATGTTGAATAACCACTTTTTAAACCCTTGCAGTGCCCAAAATGGCCATTTTTACAGAGTTTTGCTTACTCAGAAGCTTCAATTTTGACCAATTTCAGGCACAGGAATGACTTTAAACACATTTATTTTAGTTGAGAAAGTAATATTTCACATCTAACAGTAATTTACAGGCAAAAGATTAAATTTTAAAATTTCATCGAAATTGACCATTTTGGGAATGTTCGACAGCTCCGCGGTCATCGTTTTTCATCAGAAAATAGATTTTTTGGACTGTACCAAAAATGATTCTAAATGTCAATTGGATCGTGCCTCATGTTGAATAACCACTTTTTAAACCCTCACAGTGCCCAAAATTGCCATTTTTACAGAGTTTTGCATACTCAGAAGCTTCAATTTTGACCAATTTCAGGCACAGAAATGACTTTAAACACATTTATTTTAGTTGAAAAAGTAATAATTCACATCCAACAGTAATTTACAGCCAAAAGATTAAATGTTAAAATTTCATCGAAATTGACCATTTTGGGAACGTTCGACAGCTCCGCGGTCATCGTTTTTCGTCCGAAAATTAATTTTTTGGACTGTACCAAAAATGATTCCAAATGTCAATTGGACCGTGCCTCATGTTGAATAACCACTTTTTAAACCCTCACAGTGACCAAAATTGCCATTTTTACAGAGTTTTACATACTCAGAAGCTTCAATTTTGACCAATTTCAGGCACAGAAATGACTTCAAACACATTTATTTTAGTTGAAAAAGTAATAATTCACATCCAACAGTAATTTACAGCCAAAAGATTAAATGTTAAAATTTCATCGAAATTGACCATTTTGGGAACGTTCGACAGCTCCGCGGTCATCGTTTTTCGTCTGAAAATTGATTTTTTGGACTGTACCAAAAATGATTCCAAATGTCAATTGGACCGTGCCTCATGTTGAATAACCACTTTTTAAACCCTCGCAGTGCCCAAAATGGCCATTTTTACAGAGTTTTGCTTACTCAGAAGCTTCAATTTTGACCAATTTCAGGCACAGAAATGACTTTAAACACATTTATTTTAGTTGAAAAAGTTATAATTCACATCCAACAGTAATTTACAGCCAAAAGAATAAATGTTAAAATTTCATCGAAATTGACCATTTTGGGAACTTTCGACAGCTCCGCGGTCATCGTTTTTCGTCCGAAAATTGAATTTTTGGACTGTACCAAAAATGATTCCAAATGTCAATTGGATCGTGCCTCATGTTGAATAACCACTTTTTAAACCCTCACAGTGCCCAAAATGGCCATTTTTACAGAGTTTTGCTTACTCAGAAGCTTCAATTTTGACCAATTTCAGGCACAGGAATGACTTTAAACACATTTATTTTAGTTGAGAAAGTAATATTTCACATCTAACAGTAATTTACAGGCAAAAGATTAAATTTTAAAATTTCATCGAAATTGACCATTTTGGGAACGTTCGACAGCTCCGCGGTCATCGTTTTTCGTCCGAAAATTGATTTTTTGGACTGTACCAAAAATGATTCCAAATGTCAATTGGACCGTGCCTCATGTTGAATAACCACTTTTTAAACCCTTGCAGTGCCCAAAATGGCCATTTTTACAGAGTTTTGCTTACTCAGAAGCTTCAATTTTGACCAATTTCAGGCACAGGAATGACTTTAAACACATTTATTTTAGTTGAGAAAGTAATATTTCACATCTAACAGTAATTTACAGGCAAAAGATTAAATTTTAAAATTTCATCTAAATTGACCATTTTGGGAATGTTCGACAGCTCCGCGGTCATCGTTTTTCATCAGAAAATAGATTTTTTGGACTGTACCAAAAATGATTCTAAATGTCAATTGGATCGTGCCTCATGTTGAATAACCACTTTTTAAACCCTCACAGTGCCCAAAATTGCCATTTTTACAGAGTTTTGCATACTCAGAAGCTTCAATTTTGACCAATTTCAGGCACAGAAATGACTTTAAACACATTTATTTTAGTTGAAAAAGTAATAATTCACATCCAACAGTAATTTACAGCCAAAAGATTAAATGTTAAAATTTCATCGAAATTGACCATTTTGGGAACGTTCGACAGCTCCGCGGTCATCGTTTTTCGTCCGAAAATTAATTTTTTGGACTGTACCAAAAATGATTCCAAATGTCAATTGGACCGTGCCTCATGTTGAATAACCACTTTTTAAACCCTCACAGTGACCAAAATTGCCATTTTTACAGAGTTTTGCATACTCAGAAGCTTCAATTTTGACCAATTTCAGGCACAGAAATGACTTCAAACACATTTATTTTAGTTGAAAAAGTAATAATTCACATCCAACAGTAATTTACAGCCAAAAGATTAAATGTTAAAATTTCATCGAAATTGACCATTTTGGGAACGTTCGACAGCTCCGCGGTCATCGTTTTTCGTCTGAAAATTGATTTTTTGGACTGTACCAAAAATGATTCCAAATGTCAATTGGACCGTGCCTCATGTTGAATAACCACTTTTTAAACCCTCGCAGTGCCCAAAATGGCCATTTTTACAGAGTTTTGCTTACTCAGAAGCTTCAATTTTGACCAATTTCAGGCACAGAAATGACTTTAAACACATTTATTTTAGTTGAAAAAGTTATAATTCACATCCAACAGTAATTTACAGCCAAAAGAATAAATGTTAAAATTTCATCGAAATTGACCATTTTGGGAACTTTCGACAGCTCCGCGGTCATCGTTTTTCGTCCGAAAATTGAATTTTTGGACTGTACCAAAAATGATTCCAAATGTCAATTGGATCGTGCCTCATGTTGAATAACCACTTTTTAAACCCTCACAGTGCCCAAAATGGCCATTTTTACAGAGTTTTGCTTACTCAGAAGCTTCAATTTTGACCAATTACAGGCACAGAAATGACTTTAAACACATTTTTTTAAGTTGAAAAAGTAATAATTCACATCCAACAGTAATATACAGCCAAAAGAATAAATGTTAACATTTCATCGAAATTGACCATTTTGGGAACTTTCGACAGCTCCGCGGTCATCGTTTTTTGTCCGAAAATTAATTTTTTGGACTGTAGCAAAAATGATTCCAAATGTCAATTGGATCGTGCCTCATGTTGAATAACCACTTTTTAAACCCTCGCAGTGCCCAAAATGGCCATTTTTACAGAGTTTTGCTTCAATTTTGACCAATTTCAGGCTTAGAAATGACTTTAAACACATTTATTTTAGTTGAAAAAGTAATAATTCATATCCAACAGTAATTTACATCCAAAAGATTAAATGTTAAAATTTCATCGAAATTGACCATTTTGGGAACGTTCGACAGCTCCGCGGTCATCGTTTTTCGTCCGAAAATTGATTTTTTGGACTGTACCAAAAATGATTCCAAATGTCAATTGGATCGTGCCTCATGTTGAATAACCATTTTTTAAACCCTCACAGTGACCAAAATTGCCATTTTTATAGAGTTTTGCATACTCAGAAGCTTCAATTTTGACCAATTTCAGGCACAGGAATGACTTTAAACACATTTATTTTAGTTGAGAAAGTAATATTTCACATCTAACAGTAATTTACAGGCAAAAGATTACATTTTAAAATTTCATCGAAATTGACCATTTTGGGAATGTTCGACAGCTCCGCGGTCATCGTTTTTCGTCAGAAAATAGATTTTTTGGACTGTACCAAAAATGATTCTAAATGTCAATTGGATCGTGCCTCATGTTGAATAACCACTTTTTAAACCCTCACAGTGCCCAAAATTACCATTTTTACAGAGTTTTGCATACTCAGAAGCTTCAATTTTGACCAATTTCAGGCACAGAAATGACTTTAAACACATTTATTTTAGTTGAAAAAGTAATAATTCACATCCAACAGTAATTTACAGCCAAAAGATTAAATGTTAAAATTTCATCGAAATTGACCATTTTGGGAACGTTCGACAGCTCCGCGGTCATCGTTTTTCGTCCGAAAATTAATTTTTTGGACTGTACCAAAAATGATTCCAAATGTCAATTGGACCGTGCCTCATGTTGAATAACCACTTTTTAAACCCTCACAGTGACCAAAATTGCCATTTTTACAGAGTTTTGCATACTCAGAAGCTTCAATTTTGACCAATTTCAGGCACAGAAATGACTTTAAACACATTTATTTTAGTTGAAAAAGTAATAATTCACATCCAACAGTAATTTACAGCCAAAAGATTAAATGTTAAAATTTCATCGAAATTGACCATTTTGGGAACGTTCGACAGCTCCGCGGTCATCGTTTTTCGTCTGAAAATTGATTTTTTGGACTGTACCAAAAATGATTCCAAATGTCAATTGGACCGTGCCTCATGTTGAATAACCACTTTTTAAACCCTTGCAGTGCCCAAAATGGCCATTTTTACAGAGTTTTGCTTACTCAGAAGCTTCAATTTTGACCAATTTCAGGCACAGAAATGACTTTAAACACATTTATTTTAGTTGAAAAAGTTATAATTCACATCCAACAGTAATTTACAGCCAAAAGAATAAATGTTAAAATTTCATCGAAATTGACCATTTTGGGAACTTTCGACAGCTCCGCGGTCATCGTTTTTCGTCCGAAAATTGAATTTTTGGACTGTACCAAAAATGATTCCAAATGTCAATTGGATCGTGCCTCATGTTGAATAACCACTTTTTAAACCCTCACAGTGCCCAAAATGGCCATTTTTACAGAGTTTTGCTTACTCAGAAGCTTCAATTTTGACCAATTACAGGCACAGAAATGACTTTAAACACATTTTTTTAAGTTGAAAAAGTAATAATTCACATCCAACAGTAATATACAGCCAAAAGAATAAATGTTAACATTTCATCGAAATTGACCATTTTGGGAACTTTCGACAGCTCCGCGGTCATCGTTTTTTGTCCGAAAATTAATTTTTTGGACTGTAGCAAAAATGATTCCAAATGTCAATTGGATCGTGCCTCATGTTGAATAACCACTTTTTAAACCCTCGCAGTGCCCAAAATGGCCATTTTTACAGAGTTTTGCTTCAATTTTGACCAATTTCAGGCACAGAAATGACTTTAAACACATTTATTTTAGTTGAAAAAGTAATAATTCACATCCAACAGTAATTTACATCCAAAAGATTAAATGTTAAAATTTCATCGAAATTGACCATTTTGGGAACGTTCGACAGCTCCGCGGTCATCGTTTTTCGTCCGAAAATTGATTTTTTGGACTGTACCAAAAATGATTCCAAATGTCAATTGGATCGTGCCTCATGTTGAATAACCATTTTTTAAACCCTCACAGTGACCAAAATTGCCATTTTTATAGAGTTTTGCATACTCAGAAGCTTCAATTTTGACCAATTTCAGGCACAGGAATGACTTTAAACACATTTATTTTAGTTGAGAAAGTAATATTTCACATCTAACAGTAATTTACAGGCAAAAGATTACATTTTAAAATTTCATCGAAATTGACCATTTTGGGAATGTTCGACAGCTCCGCGGTCATCGTTTTTCGTCAGAAAATAGATTTTTTGGACTGTACCAAAAATGATTCTAAATGTCAATTGGATCGTGCCTCATGTTGAATAACCACTTTTTAAACCCTCACAGTGCCCAAAATTACCATTTTTACAGAGTTTTGCATACTCAGAAGCTTCAATTTTGACCAATTTCAGGCACAGAAATGACTTTAAACACATTTATTTTAGTTGAAAAAGTAATAATTCACATCCAACAGTAATTTACAGCCAAAAGATTAAATGTTAAAATTTCATCGAAATTGACCATTTTGGGAACGTTCGACAGCTCCGCGGTCATCGTTTTTCGTCCGAAAATTAATTTTTTGGACTGTACCAAAAATGATTCCAAATGTCAATTGGACCGTGCCTCATGTTGAATAACCACTTTTTAAACCCTCACAGTGACCAAAATTGCCATTTTTACAGAGTTTTGCATACTCAGAAGCTTCAATTTTGACCAATTTCAGGCACAGAAATGACTTTAAACACATTTATTTTAGTTGAAAAAGTAATAATTCACATCCAACAGTAATTTACAGCCAAAAGATTAAATGTTAAAATTTCATCGAAATTGACCATTTTGGGAATGTTCGACAGCTCCGCGGTCATCGTTTTTCATCCGAAAATTGATTTTTTGGACTGTACCAAAAATGATTCCAAATGTCAATTGGACCGTGCCTCATGTTGAATAACCACTTTTTAAACCCTCACAGTGACCAAAATTGCCATTTTTACAGAGTTTTGCATACTCAGAAGCTTCAATTTTGACCAATTTCAGGCACAGAAATGACTTTAAACACTTTTATTTTAGTTGAAAAAGTAATAATTCACATCCAACAGTAATTTACAGCCAAAAGATTAAATGTTAAAATTTCATCGAAATTGACCATTTTGGGAACGTTCGACAGCTCCGCGGTCATCGTTTTTCGTCCGAAAATTAATTTTTTGGACTGTACCAAAAATGATTCCAAATGTCAATTGGACCGTGCCTCATGTTGAATAACCACTTTTTAAACCCTTGCAGTGCCCAAAATGGCCATTTTTACAGAGTTTTGCTTACTCAGAAGCTTCAATTTTGACCAATTTCAGGCACAGGAATGACTTTAAACACATTTATTTTAGTTGAGAAAGTAATATTTCACATCTAACAGTAATTTACAGGCAAAAGATTAAATTTTAAAATTTCATCGAAATTGACCATTTTGGGAATGTTCGACAGCTCCGCGGTCATCGTTTTTCATCAGAAAATAGATTTTTTGGACTGTACCAAAAATGATTCTAAATGTCAATTGGATCGTGCCTCATGTTGAATAACGACTTTTTAAACCCTCACAGTGCCCAAAATTGCCATTTTTACAGAGTTTTGCATACTCAGAAGCTTCAATTTTGACCAATTTCAGGCACAGAAATGACTTTAAACACTTTTATTTTAGTTGAAAAAGTAATAATTCACATCCAACAGTAATTTACATCCAAAAGATTAAATGTTAAAATTTCATCGAAATTGACCATTTTGGGAACGTTCGACAGCTCCACGGTCATCGTTTTTCGTCCGAAAATTGATTTTTTGGACTGTACCAAAAATGATTCCAAATGTCAATTGGATCGTGCCTCATGTTGAATAACCATTTTTTAAACCCTCACAGTGACCAAAATTGCCATTTTTACAGAGTTTTGCATACTCAGAAGCTTCAATTTTGACCAATTTCAGGCACAGGAATGACTTTAAACACATTTATTTTAGTTGAGAAAGTAATATTTCACATCTAACAGTAATTTACAGGCAAAAGATTAAATTTTAAAATTTCATCGAAATTGACCATTTTGGGAACGTTCGACAGCTCCGCGGTCATCGTTTTTCATCAGAAAATAGATTTTTTGGACTGTACCAAAAATGATTCTAAATGTCAATTGGATCGTGCCTCATGTTGAATAACCACTTTTTAAACCCTCACAGTGCCCAAAATTGCCATTTTTACAGAGTTTTGCATACTCAGAAGCTTCAATTTTGACCAATTTCAGGCACAGAAATGACTTTAAACACATTTATTTTAGTTGAAAAAGTAATAATTCACATCCAACATTAATTTACAGCCAAAAGATTAAATGTTAAAATTTCATCGAAATTGACCATTTTGGGAACGTTCGACAGCTCCGCGGTCATCGTTTTTCGTCCGAAAATAAATTTTTTGGACTGTACCAAAAATGATTCCAAATGTCAATTGGACCGTGCCTCATGTTGAATAACCACTTTTTAAACCCTCACAGTGACCAAAATTGCCATTTTTACAGAGTTTTGCATACTCAGAAGCTTCAATTTTGACCAATTTCAGGCACAGAAATGACTTCAAACACATTTATTTTAGTTGAAAAAGTAATAATTCACATCCAACAGTAATTTACAGCCAAAAGATTAAATGTTAAAATTTCATCGAAATTGACCATTTTGGGAACGTTCGACAGCTCCGCGGTCATCGTTTTTCGTCTGAAAATTGATTTTTTGGACTGTACCAAAAATGATTCCAAATGTCAATTGGACCGTGCCTCATGTTGAATACCCACTTTTTAAACCCTCGCAGTGCCCAAAATGGCCATTTTTACAGAGTTTTGCTTACTCAGAAGCTTCAATTTTGACCAATTTCAGGCACAGAAATGACTTTAAACACATTTATTTTAGTTGAAAAAGTTATAATTCACATCCAACAGTAATTTACAGCCAAAAGAATAAATGTTAAAATTTCATCAAAATTGACCATTTTGGGAACTTTCGACAGCTCCGCGGTCATTGTTTTTCGTCCGAAAATTGAATTTTTGGACTGTACCAAAAATGATTCCAAATGTCAATTGGATCGTGCCTCATGTTGAATAACCACTTTTTAAACCCTCAGAGTGCCCAAAATGGCCATTTTTACAGAGTTTTGCTTACTCAGAAGCTTCAATTTTGACCAATTACAGGCACAGAAATGACTTTAAACACATTTTTTTAAGTTGAAAAAGTAATAATTCACATCCAACAGTAATATACAGCCAAAAGAATAAATGTTAACATTTCATCGAAATTGACCATTTTGGGAACTTTCGACAGCTCCGCGGTCATCGTTTTTTGTCCGAAAATTAATTTTTTGGACTGTAGCAAAAATGATTCCAAATGTCAATTGGATCGTGCCTCATGTTGAATAACCACTTTTTAAACCCTTGCAGTGCCCAAAATGGCCATTTTTACAGAGTTTTGCTTCAATTTTGACCAATTTCAGGCACAGAAATGACTTTAAACACATTTATTTTAGTTGAAAAAGTAATAATTCACATCCAACAGTAATTTACATCCAAAAGATTAAATGTTAAAATTTCATCGAAATTGACCATTTTGGGAACGTTCGACAGCTCCGCGGTCATCGTTTTTCGTCCGAAAATTGATTTTTTGGACTGTACCAAAAATGATTCCAAATGTCAATTGGATCGTGCCTCATGTTGAATAACCATTTTTTAAACCCTCACAGTGACCAAAATTGCCATTTTTATAGAGTTTTGCATACTCAGAAGCTTCAATTTTGACCAATTTCAGGCACAGGAATGACTTTAAACACATTTATTTTAGTTGAGAAAGTAATATTTCACATCTAACAGTAATTTACAGGCAAAAGATTACATTTTAAAATTTCATCGAAATTGACCATTTTGGGAATGTTCGACAGCTCCGCGGTCATCGTTTTTCGTCAGAAAATAGATTTTTTGGACTGTACCAAAAATGATTCCAAATGTCAATTGGACCGTGCCTCATGTTGAATAACCACTTTTTAAACCCTCACAGTGCCCAAAATGGCCATTTTTACAGAGTTTTGCTTACTCAGAAGCTTCAATTTTGACCAATTTCAGGCACAGAAATGACTTTAAACACATTTATTTTAGTTGAAAAAGTTATAATTCACATCCAACAGTAATTTACAGCCAAAAGAATAAATGTTAAAATTTCATCGAAATTGACCATTTTGGGAACTTTCGACAGCTCCGCGGTCATCGTTTTTTGTCCGAAAATTGAATTTTTGGACTGTACCAAAAATGATTCCAAATGTCAATTGGATCGTGCCTCATGTTGAATAACCACTTTTTAAACCCTCACAGTGCCCAAAATGGCCATTTTTACAGAGTTTTGCTTACTCAGAAGCTTCAATTTTGACCAATTACAGGCACAGAAATGACTTTAAACACATTTATTTTAGTTGAAAAAGTAATAATTCACATCCAACAGTAATTTACATCCAAAAGATTAAATGTTAAAATTTCATCGAAATTGACCATTTTGGGAACGTTCGACAGCTCCGCGGTCATCGTTTTTCGTCCGAAAATTAATTTTTTGGACTGTACCAAAAATGATTCCAAATGTCAATTGGACCGTGCCTCATGTTGAATAACCACTTTTTAAACCCTCACAGTGACCAAAATTGCCATTTTTACAGAGTTTTGCATACTCAGAAGCTTCACTTTTGACCAATTTCAGGCACAGAAATGACTTTAAACACATTTATTTTAGTTGAAAAAGTAATAATTCACATCCAACAGTAATTTACAGCCAAAAGATTAAATGTTAAAATTTCATCGAAATTGACCATTTTGGGAACGTTCGACAGCTCCGCGGTCATCGTTTTTCATTCGAAAAATGATTTTTTGGACTGTACCAAAAATGATTCCAAATGTCAATTGGACCGTGCCTCATGTTGAATAACCACTTTTTAAACCCTCACAGTGACCAAAATTGCCATTTTTACAGAGTTTTGCATACTCAGAAGCTTCAATTTTGACCAATTTCAGGCACAGAAATGACTTTAAACACTTTTATTTTAGTTGAAAAAGTAATAATTCACATCCAACAGTAATTTACAGCCAAAAGATTAAATGTTAAAATTTCATCGAAATTGACCATTTTGGGAACGTTCGACAGCTCCGCGGTCATCGTTTTTCGTCCGAAAATTAATTTTTTGGACTGTACCAAAAATGATTCCAAATGTCAATTGGACCGTGCCTCATGTTGAATAACCACTTTTTAAACCCTCACAGTGACCAAAATTGCCATTTTTACAGAGTTTTGCATACTCAGAAGCTTCAATTTTGACCAATTTCAGGCACAGAAATGACTTCAAACCCATTTATTTTAGTTGAAAAAGTAATAATTCACATCCAACAGTAATTTACAGCCAAAAGATCAAATGTTAAAATTTCATCGAAATTGACCATTTTGGGAACTTTCGACAGCTCCGCGGTCATCGTTTTTCGTCCGAAAATTGAATTTTTGGACTGTACCAAAAATGATTCCAAATGTCAATTGGATCGTGCCTCATGTTGAATAACCACTTTTTAAACCCTCACAGTGCCCAAAATGGCCATTTTTACGGAGTTTTGCTTACTCAGAAGCTTCAATTTTGACCAATTTCAGGCACAGAAATGACTTTAAACACATTTATTTTAGTTGAAAAAGTAATAATTCACATCCAACAGTAATTTACATCCAAAAGATTAAATGTTAAAATTTCATCGAAATTGACCATTTTGGGAACGTTCGACAGCTCCACGGTCATCGTTTTTCGTCCGAAAATTGATTTTTTGGACTGTACCAAAAATGATTCCAAATGTCAATTGGATCGTGCCTCATGTTGAATAACCATTTTTTAAACCCTCACAGTGACCAAAATTGCCATTTTTACAGAGTTTTGCATACTCAGAAGCTTCAATTTTGACCAATTTCAGGCACAGGAATGACTTTAAACACATTTATTTTAGTTGAGAAAGTAATATTTCACATCTAACAGTAATTTACAGGCAAAAGATTAAATTTTAAAATTTCATCGAAATTGACCATTTTGGGAACGTTCGACAGCTCCGCGGTCATCGTTTTTCGTCCGAAAATTGATTTTTTGGACTGTACCAAAAATGATTCCAAATGTCAATTGGACCGTGCCTCATGTTGAATAACCACTTTTTAAACCCTTGCAGTGCCCAAAATGGCCATTTTTACAGAGTTTTGCTTACTCAGAAGCTTCAATTTTGACCAATTTCAGGCACAGGAATGACTTTAAACACATTTATTTTAGTTGAGAAAGTAATATTTCACATCTAACAGTAATTTACAGGCAAAAGATTAAATTTTAAAATTTCATCGAAATTGACCATTTTGGGAATGTTCGACAGCTCCGCGGTCATCGTTTTTCATCAGAAAATAGATTTTTTGGACTGTACCAAAAATGATTCTAAATGTCAATTGGATCGTGCCTCATGTTGAATAACCACTTTTTAAACCCTCACAGTGCCCAAAATTGCCATTTTTACAGAGTTTTGCATACTCAGAAGCTTCAATTTTGACCAATTTCAGGCACAGAAATGACTTCAAACACATTTATTTTAGTTGAAAAAGTAATAATTCACATCCAACAGTAATTTACAGCCAAAAGATTAAATGTTAAAATTTCATCGAAATTGACCATTTTGGGAACGTTCGACAGATCCGCGGTCATCGTTTTTCGTCTGAAAATTGATTTTTTGGACTGTACCAAAAATGATTCCAAATGTCAATTGGACCGTGCCTCATGTTGAATAACCACTTTTTAAACCCTTGCAGTGCCCAAAATGGCCATTTTTACAGAGTTTTGCTTACTCAGAAGCTTCAATTTTGACCAATTTCAGGCACAGAAATGACTTTAAACACATTTATTTTAGTTGAAAAAGTTATAATTCACATCCAACAGTAATTTACAGCCAAAAGAATAAATGTTAAAATTTCATCGAAATTGACCATTTTGGGAACTTTCGACAGCTCCGCGGTCATCGTTTTTCGTCCGAAAATTGAATTTTTGGACTGTACCAAAAATGATTCCAAATGTCAATTGGATCGTGCCTCATGTTGAATAACCACTTTTTAAACCCTCACAGTGCCCAAAATGGCCATTTTTACAGAGTTTTGCTTACTCAGAAGCTTCAATTTTGACCAATTACAGGCACAGAAATGACTTTAAACACATTTTTTTAAGTTGAAAAAGTAATAATTCACATCCAACAGTAATATACAGCCAAAAGAATAAATGTTAACATTTCATCGAAATTGACCATTTTGGGAACTTTCGACAGCTCCGCTGTCATCGTTTTTTGTCCGAAAATTAATTTTTTGGACTGTAGCAAAAATGATTCCAAATGTCAATTGGATCGTGCCTCATGTTGAATAACCACTTTTTAAACCCTCGCAGTGCCCAAAATAGCCATTTTTACAGAGTTTTGCTTCAATTTTGACCAATTTCAGGCACAGAAATGACTTTAAACACATTTATTTTAGTTGAAAAAGTAATAATTCACATCCAACAGTAATTTACATCCAAAAGATTAAATGTTAAAATTTCATCGAAATTGACCATTTTGGGAACGTTCGACAGCTCCGCGGTCATCGTTTTTCGTCCGAAAATTGATTTTTTGGACTGTACCAAAAATGATTCCAAATGTCAATTGGATCGTGCCTCATGTTGAATAACCATTTTTTAAACCCTCACAGTGACCAAAATTGCCATTTTTATAGAGTTTTGCATACTCAGAAGCTTCAATTTTGACCAATTTCAGGCACAGGAATGACTTTAAACACATTTATTTTAGTTGAGAAAGTAATATTTCACATCTAACAGTAATTTACAGGCAAAAGATTACATTTTAAAATTTCATCGAAATTGACCATTTTGGGAATGTTCGACAGCTCCGCGGTCATCGTTTTTCGTCAGAAAATAGATTTTTTGGACTGTACCAAAAATGATTCTAAATGTCAATTGGATCGTGCCTCATGTTGAATAACCACTTTTTAAACCCTCACAGTGCCCAAAATTACCATTTTTACAGAGTTTTGCATACTCAGAAGCTTCAATTTTGACCAATTTCAGGCACAGAAATGACTTTAAACACATTTATTTTAGTTGAAAAAGTAATAATTCACATCCAACAGTAATTTACAGCCAAAAGATTAAATGTTAAAATTTCATCGAAATTGACCATTTTGGGAACGTTCGACAGCTCCGCGGTCATCGTTTTTCGTCCGAAAATTAATTTTTTGGACTGTACCAAAAATGATTCCAAATGTCAATTGGACCGTGCCTCATGTTGAATAACCACTTTTTAAACCCTCACAGTGACCAAAATTGCCATTTTTACAGAGTTTTGCATACTCAGAAGCTTCAATTTTGACCAATTTCAGGCACAGAAATGACTTTAAACACATTTATTTTAGTTGAAAAAGTAATAATTCACATCCAACAGTAATTTACAGCCAAAAGATTAAATGTTAAAATTTCATCGAAATTGACCATTTTGGGAACGTTCGACAGCTCCGCGGTCATCGTTTTTCATCCGAAAATTGATTTTTTGGACTGTACCAAAAATGATTCCAAATGTCAATTGGACCGTGCCTCATGTTGAATAACCACTTTTTAAACCCTCACAGTGACCAAAATTGCCATTTTTACAGAGTTTTGCATACTCAGAAGCTTCAATTTTGACCAATTTCAGGCACAGAAATGACTTTAAACACTTTTATTTTAGTTGAAAAAGTAATAATTCACATCCAACAGTAATTTACAGCCAAAAGATTAAATGTTAAAATTTCATCGAAATTGACCATTTTGGGAACGTTCGACAGCTCCGCGGTCATCGTTTTTCGTCCGAAAATTAATTTTTTGGACTGTACCAAAAATGATTCCAAATGTCAATTGGACCGTGCCTCATGTTGAATAACCACTTTTTAAACCCTCACAGTGACCAAAATTGCCATTTTTACAGAGTTTTGCATACTCAGAAGCTTCAATTTTGACCAATTTCAGGCACAGAAATGACTTTAAACACTTTTATTTTAGTTGAAAAAGTAATAATTCACATCCAACAGTAATTTACAGCCAAAAGATTAAATGTTAAAATTTCATCGAAATTGACCATTTTGGGAACGTTCGACAGCTCCACGGTCATCGTTTTTCGTCCGAAAATTGATTTTTTGGACTGTACCAAAAATTATTCCAAATGTCAATTGGATCGTGCCTCATGTTGAATAACCATTTTTTAAACCCTCACAGTGACCAAAATTGCCATTTTTACAGAGTTTTGCATACTCAGAAGCTTCAATTTTGACCAATTTCAGGCACAGGAATGACTTTAAACACATTTATTTTAGTTGAGAAAGTAATATTTCACATCTAACAGTAATTTACAGGCAAAAGATTAAATTTTAAAATTTCATCGAAATTGACCATTTTGGGAACTTTCGACAGCTCCGCGGTCATCGTTTTTTGTCCGAAAATTGATTTTTTGGACTGTACCAAAAATGATTCCAAATGTCAATTGGACCGTGCCTCATGTTGAATAACCACTTTTTAAACCCTTGCAGTGCCCAAAATGGCCATTTTTACAGAGTTTTGCTTACTCAGAAGCTTCAATTTTGACCAATTTCAGGCACAGGAATGACTTTAAACACATTTATTTTAGTTGAGAAAGTAATATTTCACATCTAACAGTAATTTACAGGCAAAAGATTAAATTTTAAAATTTCATCGAAATTGACCATTTTGGGAATGTTTGACAGCTCCGCGGTCATCGTTTTTCATCAGAAAATAGATTTTTTGGACTGTACCAAAAATGATTCTAAATGTCAATTGGATCGTGCCTCATGTTGAATAACCACTTTTTAAACCCTCACAGTGCCCAAAATTGCCATTTTTACAGAGTTTTGCATACTCAGAAGCTTCAATTTTGACCAATTTCAGGCACAGAAATGACTTTAAACACATTTATTTTAGTTGAAAAAGTAATAATTCACATCCAACATTAATTTACAGCCAAAAGATTAAATGTTAAAATTTCATCGAAATTGACCATTTTGGGAACGTTCGACAGCTCCGCGGTCATCGTTTTTCGTCCGAAAATAAATTTTTTGGACTGTACCAAAAATGATTCCAAATGTCAATTGGACCGTGCCTCATGTTGAATAACCACTTTTTAAACCCTCACAGTGACCAAAATTGCCATTTTTACAGAGTTTTGCATACTCAGAAGCTTCAATTTTGACCAATTTCAGGCACAGAAATGACTTCAAACACATTTATTTTAGTTGAAAAAGTAATAATTCACATCCAACAGTAATTTACAGCCAAAAGATTAAATGTTAAAATTTCATCGAAATTGACCATTTTGGGAACGTTCGACAGCTCCGCGGTCATCGTTTTTCGTCTGAAAATTGATTTTTTGGACTGTACCAAAAATGATTCCAAATGTCAATTGGACCGTGCCTCATGTTGAATAACCACTTTTTAAACCCTCGCAGTGCTCAAAATGGCCATTTTTACAGAGTTTTGCTTACTCAGAAGCTTCAATTTTGACCAATTTCAGGCACAGAAATGACTTTAAACACATTTATTTTAGTTGAAAAAGTTATAATTCACATCCAACAGTAATTTACAGCCAAAAGAATAAATGTTAAAATTTCATCGAAATTGACCATTTTGGGAACTTTCGACAGCTCCGCGGTCATTGTTTTTCGTCCGAAAATTGAATTTTTGGACTGTACCAAAAATGATTCCAAATGTCAATTGGATCGTGCCTCATGTTGAATAACCACTTTTTAAACCCTCACAGTGCCCAAAATGGCCATTTTTACAGAGTTTTGCTTACTCAGAAGTTTCAATTTTGACCAATTACAGGCACAGAAATGACTTTAAACACATTTTTTTAAGTTGAAAAAGTAATAATTCACATCCAACAGTAATATACAGCCAAAAGAATAAATGTTAACATTTCATCGAAATTTACCATTTTGGGAACTTTCGACAGCTCCGCGGTCATCGTTTTTTGTCCGAAAATTAATTTTTTGGACTGTAGCAAAAATGATTCCAAATGTCAATTGGATCGTGCCTCATGTTGAATAACCACTTTTTAAACCCTTGCAGTGCCCAAAATTGCCATTTTTACAGAGTTTTGCTTCAATTTTGACCAATTTCAGGCACAGAAATGACTTTAAACACATTTATTTTAGTTGAAAAAGTAATAATTCACATCCAACAGTAATTTACATCCAAAAGATTAAATGTTAAAATTTCATCGAAATTGACCATTTTGGGAACGTTCGACAGCTCCGCGGTCATCGTTTTTCGTCCGAAAATTGATTTTTTGGACTGTACCAAAAATGATTCCAAATGTCAATTGGATCGTGCCTCATGTTGAATAACCATTTTTTAAACCCTCACAGTGACCAAAATTGCCATTTTTATAGAGTTTTGCATACTCAGAAGCTTCAATTTTGACCAATTTCAGGCACAGGAATGACTTTAAACACATTTATTTTAGTTGAGAAAGTAATATTTCACATCTAACAGTAATTTACAGGCAAAAGATTACATTTTAAAATTTCATCGAAATTGACCATTTTGGGAATGTTCGACAGCTCCGCGGTCATCGTTTTTCGTCAGAAAATAGATTTTTTGGACTGTACCAAAAATGATTCCAAATGTCAATTGGACCGTGCCTCATGTTGAATAACCACTTTTTAAACCCTCACAGTGCCCAAAATGGCCATTTTTACAGAGTTTTGCTTACTCAGAAGCTTCAATTTTGACCAATTTCAGGCACAGAAATGACTTTAAACACATTTATTTTAGTTGAAAAAGTTATAATTCACATCCAACAGTAATTTACAGCCAAAAGAATAAATGTTAAAATTTCATCGAAATTGACCATTTTGGGAACTTTCGACAGCTCCGCGGTCATCGTTTTTCGTCCGAAAATTGAATTTTTGGACTGTACCAAAAATGATTCCAAATGTCAATTGGATCGTGCCTCATGTTGAATAACCACTTTTTAAACCCTCACAGTGCCCAAAATGGCCATTTTTACAGAGTTTTGCTTACTCAGAAGCTTCAATTTTGACCAATTACAGGCACAGAAATGACTTTAAACACATTTTTTTAAGTTGAAAAAGTAATAATTCACATCCAACAGTAATATACAGCCAAAAGAATAAATGTTAACATTTCATCGAAATTGACCATTTTGGGAACTTTCGACAGCTCCGCGGTCATCGTTTTTTGTCCGAAAATTAATTTTTTGGACTGTAGCAAAAATGATTCCAAATGTCAATTGGATCGTGCCTCATGTTGAATAACCACTTTTTAAACCCTCGCAGTGCCCAAAATGGCCATTTTTACAGAGTTTTGCTTCAATTTTGACCAATTTCAGGCACAGAAATGACTTTAAACACATTTATTTTAGTTGAAAAAGTAATAATTCACATCCAACAGTAATTTACATCCAAAAGATTAAATGTTAAAATTTCATCGAAATTGACCATTTTGGGAACGTTCGACAGCTCCGCGGTCATCGTTTTTCGTCCGAAAATTAATTTTTTGGACTGTACCAAAAATGATTCCAAATGTCAATTGGACCGTGCCTCATGTTGAATAACCACTTTTTAAACCCTCACAGTGACCAAAATTGCCATTTTTACAGAGTTTTGCATACTCAGAAGCTTCAATTTTGACCAATTTCAGGCACAGAAATGACTTTAAACACATTTATTTTAGTTGAAAAAGTAATAATTCACATCCAACAGTAATTTACAGCCAAAAGATTAAATGTTAAAATTTCATCGAAATTGACCATTTTGGGAACGTTCGACAGCTCCGCGGTCATCGTTTTTCATCCGAAAATTGATTTTTTGGACTGTACCAAAAATGATTCCAAATGTCAATTGGACCGTGCCTCATGTTGAATAACCACTTTTTAAACCCTCACAGTGACCAAAATTGCCATTTTTACAGAGTTTTGCATACTCAGAAGCTTCAATTTTGACCAATTTCAGGCACAGAAATGACTTTAAACACTTTTATTTTAGTTGAAAAAGTAATAATTCACATCCAACAGTAATTTACAGCCAAAAGATTAAATGTTGCAATTTCATCGAAATTGACCATTTTGGGAACGTTCGACAGCTCCGCGGTCATCGTTTTTCGTCCGAAAATTAATTTTTTGGACTGTACCAAAAATGATTCCAAATGTCAATTGGACCGTGCCTCATGTTGAATAACCACTTTTTAAACCCTCACAGTGACCAAAATTGCCATTTTTACAGAGTTTTGCATACTCAGAAGCTTCACTTTTGACCAATTTCAGGCACAGAAATGACTTTAAACACATTTATTTTAGTTGAAAAAGTAATAATTCACATCCAACAGTAATTTACAGCCAAAAGATTAAATGTTAAAATTTCATCGAAATTGACCATTTTGGGAACGTTCGACAGCTCCGCGGTCATCGTTTTTCATTCGAAAAATGATTTTTTGGACTGTACCAAAAATGATTCCAAATGTCAATTGGACCGTGCCTCATGTTGAATAACCACTTTTTAAACCCTCACAGTGACCAAAATTGCCATTTTTACAGAGTTTTGCATACTCAGAAGCTTCAATTTTGACCAATTTCAGGCACAGAAATGACTTTAAACACTTTTATTTTAGTTGAAAAAGTAATAATTCACATCCAACAGTAATTTACAGCCAAAAGATTAAATGTTAAAATTTCATCGAAATTGACCATTTTGGGAACGTTCGACAGCTCCGCGGTCATCGTTTTTCGTCCGAAAATTAATTTTTTGGACTGTACCAAAAATGATTCCAAATGTCAATTGGACCGTGCCTCATGTTGAATAACCACTTTTTAAACCCTCACAGTGACCAAAATTGCCATTTTTACAGAGTTTTGCATACTCAGAAGCTTCAATTTTGACCAATTTCAGGCACAGAAATGACTTCAAACCCATTTATTTTAGTTGAAAAAGTAATAATTCACATCCAACAGTAATTTACAGCCAAAAGATCAAATGTTAAAATTTCATCGAAATTGACCATTTTGGGAACTTTCGACAGCTCCGCGGTCATCGTTTTTCGTCCGAAAATTGAATTTTTGGACTGTACCAAAAATGATTCCAAATGTCAATTGGATCGTGCCTCATGTTGAATAACCACTTTTTAAACCCTCACAGTGCCCAAAATGGCCATTTTTACGGAGTTTTGCTTACTCAGAAGCTTCAATTTTGACCAATTTCAGGCACAGAAATGACTTTAAACACATTTATTTTAGTTGAAAAAGTAATAATTCACATCCAACAGTAATTTACATCCAAAAGATTAAATGTTAAAATTTCATCGAAATTGACCATTTTGGGAACGTTCGACAGCTCCACGGTCATCGTTTTTCGTCCGAAAATTGATTTTTTGGACTGTACCAAAAATGATTCCAAATGTCAATTGGATCGTGCCTCATGTTGAATAACCATTTTTTAAACCCTCACAGTGACCAAAATTGCCATTTTTACAGAGTTTTGCATACTCAGAAGCTTCAATTTTGACCAATTTCAGGCACAGGAATGACTTTAAACACATTTATTTTAGTTGAGAAAGTAATATTTCACATCTAACAGTAATTTACAGGCAAAAGATTAAATTTTAAAATTTCATCGAAATTGACCATTTTGGGAACGTTCGACAGCTCCGCGGTCATCGTTTTTCGTCCGAAAATTGATTTTTTGGACTGTACCAAAAATGATTCCAAATGTCAATTGGACCGTGCCTCATGTTGAATAACCACTTTTTAAACCCTTGCAGTGCCCAAAATGGCCATTTTTACAGAGTTTTGCTTACTCAGAAGCTTCAATTTTGACCAATTTCAGGCACAGGAATGACTTTAAACACATTTATTTTAGTTGAGAAAGTAATATTTCACATCTAACAGTAATTTACAGGCAAAAGATTAAATTTTAAAATTTCATCGAAATTGACCATTTTGGGAATGTTCGACAGCTCCGCGGTCATCGTTTTTCATCAGAAAATAGATTTTTTGGACTGTACCAAAAATGATTCTAAATGTCAATTGGATCGTGCCTCATGTTGAATAACCACTTTTTAAACCCTCACAGTGCCCAAAATTGCCATTTTTACAGAGTTTTGCATACTCAGAAGCTTCAATTTTGACCAATTTCAGGCACAGAAATGACTTCAAACACATTTATTTTAGTTGAAAAAGTAATAATTCACATCCAACAGTAATTTACAGCCAAAAGATTAAATGTTAAAATTTCATCGAAATTGACCATTTTGGGAACGTTCGACAGCTCCGCGGTCATCGTTTTTCGTCTGAAAATTGATTTTTTGGACTGTACCAAAAATGATTCCAAATGTCAATTGGACCGTGCCTCATGTTGAATAACCACTTTTTAAACCCTTGCAGTGCCCAAAATGGCCATTTTTACAGAGTTTTGCTTACTCAGAAGCTTCAATTTTGACCAATTTCAGGCACAGAAATGACTTTAAACACATTTATTTTAGTTGAAAAAGTTATAATTCACATCCAACAGTAATTTACAGCCAAAAGAATAAATGTTAAAATTTCATCGAAATTGACCATTTTGGGAACTTTCGACAGCTCCGCGGTCATCGTTTTTCGTCCGAAAATTGAATTTTTGGACTGTACCAAAAATGATTCCAAATGTCAATTGGATCGTGCCTCATGTTGAATAACCACTTTTTAAACCCTCACAGTGCCCAAAATGGCCATTTTTACAGAGTTTTGCTTACTCAGAAGCTTCAATTTTGACCAATTACAGGCACAGAAATGACTTTAAACACATTTTTTTAAGTTGAAAAAGTAATAATTCACATCCAACAGTAATATACAGCCAAAAGAATAAATGTTAACATTTCATCGAAATTGACCATTTTGGGAACTTTCGACAGCTCCGCTGTCATCGTTTTTTGTCCGAAAATTAATTTTTTGGACTGTAGCAAAAATGATTCCAAATGTCAATTGGATCGTGCCTCATGTTGAATAACCACTTTTTAAACCCTCGCAGTGCCCAAAATAGCCATTTTTACAGAGTTTTGCTTCAATTTTGACCAATTTCAGGCACAGAAATGACTTTAAACACATTTATTTTAGTTGAAAAAGTAATAATTCACATCCAACAGTAATTTACATCCAAAAGATTAAATGTTAAAATTTCATCGAAATTGACCATTTTGGGAACGTTCGACAGCTCCGCGGTCATCGTTTTTCGTCCGAAAATTGATTTTTTGGACTGTACCAAAAATGATTCCAAATGTTAATTGGATCGTGCCTCATGTTGAATAACCATTTTTTAAACCCTCACAGTGACCAAAATTGCCATTTTTATAGAGTTTTGCATACTCAGAAGCTTCAATTTTGACCAATTTCAGGCACAGGAATGACTTTAAACACATTTATTTTAGTTGAGAAAGTAATATTTCACATCTAACAGTAATTTACAGGCAAAAGATTACATTTTAAAATTTCATCGAAATTGACCATTTTGGGAATGTTCGACAGCTCCGCGGTCATCGTTTTTCGTCAGAAAATAGATTTTTTGGACTGTACCAAAAATGATTCTAAATGTCAATTGGATCGTGCCTCATGTTGAATAACCACTTTTTAAACCCTCACAGTGCCCAAAATTACCATTTTTACAGAGTTTTGCATACTCAGAAGCTTCAATTTTGACCAATTTCAGGCACAGAAATGACTTTAAACACATTTATTTTAGTTGAAAAAGTAATAATTCACATCCAACAGTAATTTACAGCCAAAAGATTAAATGTTAAAATTTCATCGAAATTGACCATTTTGGGAACGTTCGACAGCTCCGCGGTCATCGTTTTTCGTCCGAAAATTAATTTTTTGGACTGTACCAAAAATGATTCCAAATGTCAATTGGACCGTGCCTCATGTTGAATAACCACTTTTTAAACCCTCACAGTGACCAAAATTGCCATTTTTACAGAGTTTTGCATACTCAGAAGCTTCAATTTTGACCAATTTCAGGCACAGAAATGACTTTAAACACATTTATTTTAGTTGAAAAAGTAATAATTCACATCCAACAGTAATTTACAGCCAAAAGATTAAATGTTAAAATTTCATCGAAATTGACCATTTTGGGAACGTTCGACAGCTCCGCGGTCATCGTTTTTCATCCGAAAATTGATTTTTTGGACTGTACCAAAAATGATTCCAAATGTCAATTGGACCGTGCCTCATGTTGAATAACCACTTTTTAAACCCTCACAGTGACCAAAATTGCCATTTTTACAGAGTTTTGCATACTCAGAAGCTTCAATTTTGACCAATTTCAGGCACAGAAATGACTTTAAACACTTTTATTTTAGTTGAAAAAGTAATAATTCACATCCAACAGTAATTTACAGCCAAAAGATTAAATGTTAAAATTTCATCGAAATTGACCATTTTGGGAACGTTCGACAGCTCCGCGGTCATCGTTTTTCGTCCGAAAATTAATTTTTTGGACTGTACCAAAAATGATTCCAAATGTCAATTGGACCGTGCCTCATGTTGAATAACCACTTTTTAAACCCTCACAGTGACCAAAATTGCCATTTTTACAGAGTTTTGCATACTCAGAAGCTTCAATTTTGACCAATTTCAGGCACAGAAATGACTTTAAACACTTTTATTTTAGTTGAAAAAGTAATAATTCACATCCAACAGTAATTTACAGCCAAAAGATTAAATGTTAAAATTTCATCGAAATTGACCATTTTGGGAACGTTCGACAGCTCCACGGTCATCGTTTTTCGTCCGAAAATTGATTTTTTGGACTGTACCAAAAATTATTCCAAATGTCAATTGGATCGTGCCTCATGTTGAATAACCATTTTTTAAACCCTCACAGTGACCAAAATTGCCATTTTTACAGAGTTTTGCATACTCAGAAGCTTCAATTTTGACCAATTTCAGGCACAGGAATGACTTTAAACACATTTATTTTAGTTGAGAAAGTAATATTTCACATCTAACAGTAATTTACAGGCAAAAGATTAAATTTTAAAATTTCATCGAAATTGACCATTTTGGGAACTTTCGACAGCTCCGCGGTCATCGTTTTTTGTCCGAAAATTGATTTTTTGGACTGTACCAAAAATGATTCCAAATGTCAATTGGACCGTGCCTCATGTTGAATAACCACTTTTTAAACCCTTGCAGTGCCCAAAATGGCCATTTTTACAGAGTTTTGCTTACTCAGAAGCTTCAATTTTGACCAATTTCAGGCACAGGAATGACTTTAAACACATTTATTTTAGTTGAGAAAGTAATATTTCACATCTAACAGTAATTTACAGGCAAAAGATTAAATTTTAAAATTTCATCGAAATTGACCATTTTGGGAATGTTTGACAGCTCCGCGGTCATCGTTTTTCATCAGAAAATAGATTTTTTGGACTGTACCAAAAATGATTCTAAATGTCAATTGGATCGTGCCTCATGTTGAATAACCACTTTTTAAACCCTCACAGTGCCCAAAATTGCCATTTTTACAGAGTTTTGCATACTCAGAAGCTTCAATTTTGACCAATTTCAGGCACAGAAATGACTTTAAACACATTTATTTTAGTTGAAAAAGTAATAATTCACATCCAACATTAATTTACAGCCAAAAGATTAAATGTTAAAATTTCATCGAAATTGACCATTTTGGGAACGTTCGACAGCTCCGCGGTCATCGTTTTTCGTCTGAAAATAAATTTTTTGGACTGTACCAAAAATGATTCCAAATGTCAATTGGACCGTGCCTCATGTTGAATAACCACTTTTTAAACCCTCACAGTGACCAAAATTGCCATTTTTACAGAGTTTTGCATACTCAGAAGCTTCAATTTTGACCAATTTCAGGCACAGAAATGACTTCAAACACATTTATTTTAGTTGAAAAAGTAATAATTCACATCCAACAGTAATTTACAGCCAAAAGATTAAATGTTAAAATTTCATCGAAATTGACCATTTTGGGAACGTTCGACAGCTCCGCGGTCATCGTTTTTCGTCTGAAAATTGATTTTTTGGACTGTACCAAAAATGATTCCAAATGTCAATTGGACCGTGCCTCATGTTGAATAACCACTTTTTAAACCCTCGCAGTGCTCAAAATGGCCATTTTTACAGAGTTTTGCTTACTCAGAAGCTTCAATTTTGACCAATTTCAGGCACAGAAATGACTTTAAACACATTTATTTTAGTTGAAAAAGTTATAATTCACATCCAACAGTAATTTACAGCCAAAAGAATAAATGTTAAAATTTCATCGAAATTGACCATTTTGGGAACTTTCGACAGCTCCGCGGTCATTGTTTTTCGTCCGAAAATTGAATTTTTGGACTGTACCAAAAATGATTCCAAATGTCAATTGGATCGTGCCTCATGTTGAATAACCACTTTTTAAACCCTCACAGTGCCCAAAATGGCCATTTTTACAGAGTTTTGCTTACTCAGAAGTTTCAATTTTGACCAATTACAGGCACAGAAATGCCTTTAAACACATTTTTTTAAGTTGAAAAAGTAATAATTCACATCCAACAGTAATATACAGCCAAAAGAATAAATGTTAACATTTCATCGAAATTTACCATTTTGGGAACTTTCGACAGCTCCGCGGTCATCGTTTTTTGTCCGAAAATTAATTTTTTGGACTGTAGCAAAAATGATTCCAAATGTCAATTGGATCGTGCCTCATGTTGAATAACCACTTTTTAAACCCTTGCAGTGCCCAAAATTGCCATTTTTACAGAGTTTTGCTTCAATTTTGACCAATTTCAGGCACAGAAATGACTTTAAACACATTTATTTTAGTTGAAAAAGTAATAATTCACATCCAACAGTAATTTACATCCAAAAGATTAAATGTTAAAATTTCATCGAAATTGACCATTTTGGGAACGTTCGACAGCTCCGCGGTCATCGTTTTTCGTCCGAAAATTGATTTTTTGGACTGTACCAAAAATGATTCCAAATGTCAATTGGATCGTGCCTCATGTTGAATAACCATTTTTTAAACCCTCACAGTGACCAAAATTGCCATTTTTATAGAGTTTTGCATACTCAGAAGCTTCAATTTTGACCAATTTCAGGCACAGGAATGACTTTAAACACATTTATTTTAGTTGAGAAAGTAATATTTCACATCTAACAGTAATTTACAGGCAAAAGATTACATTTTAAAATTTCATCGAAATTGACCATTTTGGGAATGTTCGACAGCTCCGCGGTCATCGTTTTTCGTCAGAAAATAGATTTTTTGGACTGTACCAAAAATGATTCCAAATGTCAATTGGACCGTGCCTCATGTTGAATAACCACTTTTTAAACCCTCACAGTGCCCAAAATGGCCATTTTTACAGAGTTTTGCTTACTCAGAAGCTTCAATTTTGACCAATTTCAGGCACAGAAATGACTTTAAACACATTTATTTTAGTTGAAAAAGTTATAATTCACATCCAACAGTAATTTACAGCCAAAAGAATAAATGTTAAAATTTCATCGAAATTGACCATTTTGGGAACTTTCGACAGCTCCGCGGTCATCGTTTTTCGTCCGAAAATTGAATTTTTGGACTGTACCAAAAATGATTCCAAATGTCAATTGGATCGTGCCTCATGTTGAATAACCACTTTTTAAACCCTCACAGTGCCCAAAATGGCCATTTTTACAGAGTTTTGCTTACTCAGAAGCTTCAATTTTGACCAATTACAGGCACAGAAATGACTTTAAACACATTTTTTTAAGTTGAAAAAGTAATAATTCACATCCAACAGTAATATACAGCCAAAAGAATAAATGTTAACATTTCATCGAAATTGACCATTTTGGGAACTTTCGACAGCTCCGCGGTCATCGTTTTTTGTCCGAAAATTAATTTTTTGGACTGTAGCAAAAATGATTCCAAATGTCAATTGGATCGTGCCTCATGTTGAATAACCACTTTTTAAACCCTCGCAGTGCCCAAAATGGCCATTTTTACAGAGTTTTGCTTCAATTTTGACCAATTTCAGGCACAGAAATGACTTTAAACACATTTATTTTAGTTGAAAAAGTAATAATTCACATCCAACAGTAATTTACATCCAAAAGATTAAATGTTAAAATTTCATCGAAATTGACCATTTTGGGAACGTTCGACAGCTCCGCGGTCATCGTTTTTCGTCCGAAAATTAATTTTTTGGACTGTACCAAAAATGATTCCAAATGTCAATTGGACCGTGCCTCATGTTGAATAACCACTTTTTAAACCCTCACAGTGACCAAAATTGCCATTTTTACAGAGTTTTGCATACTCAGAAGCTTCAATTTTGACCAATTTCAGGCACAGAAATGACTTTAAACACATTTATTTTAGTTGAAAAAGTAATAATTCACATCCAACAGTAATTTACAGCCAAAAGATTAAATGTTACAATTTCATCGAAATTGACCATTTTGGGAACGTTCGACAGCTCCGCGGTCATCGTTTTTCATCCGAAAATTGATTTTTTGGACTGTACCAAAAATGATTCCAAATGTCAATTGGACCGTGCCTCATGTTGAATAACCACTTTTTAAACCCTCACAGTGACCAAAATTGCCATTTTTACAGAGTTTTGCATACTCAGAAGCTTCAATTTTGACCAATTTCAGGCACAGAAATGACTTTAAACACTTTTATTTTAGTTGAAAAAGTAATAATTCACATCCAACAGTAATTTACAGCCAAAAGATTAAATGTTGCAATTTCATCGAAATTGACCATTTTGGGAACGTTCGACAGCTCCGCGGTCATCGTTTTTCGTCCGAAAATTAATTTTTTGGACTGTACCAAAAATGATTCCAAATGTCAATTGGACCGTGCCTCATGTTGAATAACCACTTTTTAAACCCTCACAGTGACCAAAATTGCCATTTTTACAGAGTTTTGCATACTCAGAAGCTTCAATTTTGACCAATTTCAGGCACAGAAATGACTTCAAACCCATTTATTTTAGTTGAAAAAGTAATAATTCACATCCAACAGTAATTTACAGCCAAAAGATTAAATGTTAAAATTTCATCGAAATTGACCATTTTGGGAACTTTCGACAGCTCCGCGGTCATCGTTTTTCGTCCGAAAATTGAATTTTTGGACTGTACCAAAAATGATTCCAAATGTCAATTGGATCGTGCCTCATGTTGAATAACCACTTTTTAAACCCTCACAGTGCCCAAAATGGCCATTTTTACGGAGTTTTGCTTACTCAGAAGCTTCAATTTTGACCAATTTCAGGCACAGAAATGACTTCAAACACATTTATTTTAGTTGAGAAAGTAATATTTCACATCTAACAGTAATTTACAGGCAAAAGATTAAATTTTAAAATTTCATCGAAATTGACCATTTTGGGAACGTTCGACAGCTCCGCGGTCATCGTTTTTCGTCCGAAAATTGATTTTTTGGACTGTACCAAAAATGATTCCAAATGTCAATTGGACCGTGCCTCATGTTGAATAACCACTTTTTAAACCCTTGCAGTGCCCAAAATGGCCATTTTTACAGAGTTTTGCTTACTCAGAAGCTTCAATTTTGACCAATTTCAGGCACAGGAATGACTTTAAACACATTTATTTTAGTTGAGAAAGTAATATTTCACATCTAACAGTAATTTACAGGCAAAAGATTAAATTTTAAAATTTCATCGAAATTGACCATTTTGGGAATGTTCGACAGCTCCGCGGTCATCGTTTTTCATCAGAAAATAGATTTTTTGGACTGTACCAAAAATGATTCTAAATGTCAATTGGATCGTGCCTCATGTTGAATAACCACTTTTTAAACCCTCACAGTGCCCAAAATTGCCATTTTTACAGAGTTTTGCATACTCAGAAGCTTCAATTTTGACCAATTTCAGGCACAGAAATGACTTTAAACACATTTATTTTAGTTGAAAAAGTAATAATTCACATCCAACAGTAATTTACAGCCAAAAGATTAAATGTTAAAATTTCATCGAAATTGACCATTTTGGGAACGTTCGACAGCTCCACGGTCATCGTTTTTCATCCGAAAATTGATTTTTTGGACTGTACCAAAAATGATTCCAAATGTCAATTGGACCGTGCCTCATGTTGAATAACCACTTTTTAAACCCTCACAGTGACCAAAATTGCCATTTTTACAGAGTTTTGCATACTCAGAAGCTTCAATTTTGACCAATTTCAGGCACAGAAATGACTTTAAACACTTTTATTTTAGTTGAAAAAGTAATAATTCACATCCAACAGTAATTTACAGCCAAAAGATTAAATGTTAAAATTTCATCGAAATTGACCATTTTGGGAACGTTCGACAGCTCCGCGGTCATCGTTTTTCGTCCGAAAATTAATTTTTTGGACTGTACCAAAAATGATTCCAAATGTCAATTGGACCGTGCCTCATGTTGAATAACCACTTTTTAAACCCTCACAGTGACCAAAATTGCCATTTTTACAGAGTTTTGCATACTCAGAAGCTTCAATTTTGACCAATTTCAGGCACAGAAATGACTTCAAACCCATTTATTTTAGTTGAAAAAGTAATAATTCACATCCAACAGTAATTTACAGCCAAAAGATTAAATGTTAAAATTTCATCGAAATTGACCATTTTGGGAACTTTCGACAGCTCCGCGGTCATCGTTTTTCGTCCGAAAATTGAATTTTTGGACTGTACCAAAAATGATTCCAAACGTCAATTGGATCGTGCCTCATGTTGAATAACCACTTTTTAAACCCTCACAGTGCCCAAAATGGCCATTTTTACGGAGTTTTGCTTACTCAGAAGCTTCAATTTTGACCAATTTCAGGCACAGAAATGACTTTAAACACATTTATTTTAGTTGAAAAAGTAATAATTCACATCCAACAGTAATTTACATCCAAAAGATTAAATGTTAAAATTTCATCGAAATTGACCATTTTGGGAACGTTCGACAGCTCCACGGTCATCGTTTTTCGTCCGAAAATTGATTTTTTGGACTGTACCAAAAATGATTCCAAATGTCAATTGGATCGTGCCTCATGTTGAATAACCATTTTTTAAACCCTCACAGTGACCAAAATTGCCATTTTTACAGAGTTTTGCATACTCAGAAGCTTCAATTTTGACCAATTTCAGGCACAGGAATGACTTTAAACACATTTATTTTAGTTGAGAAAGTAATATTTCACATCTAACAGTAATTTACAGGCAAAAGATTAAATTTTAAAATTTCATCGAAATTGACCATTTTGGGAACGTTCGACAGCTCCGCGGTCATCGTTTTTCGTCCGAAAATTGATTTTTTGGACTGTACCAAAAATGATTCCAAATGTCAATTGGACCGTGCCTCATGTTGAATAACCACTTTTTAAACCCTTGCAGTGCCCAAAATGGCCATTTTTACAGAGTTTTGCATACTCAGAAGCTTCAATTTTGACCAATTTCAGGCACAGGAATGACTTTAAACACATTTATTTTAGTTGAGAAAGTAATATTTCACATCTAACAGTAATTTACAGGCAAAAGATTAAATTTTAAAATTTCATCGAAATTGACCATTTTGGGAATGTTCGACAGCTCCGCGGTCATCGTTTTTCATCAGAAAATAGATTTTTTGGACTGTACCAAAAATGATTCTAAATGTCAATTGGATCGTGCCTCATGTTGAATAACCACTTTTTAAACCCTCACAGTGCCCAAAATTGCCATTTTTACAGAGTTTTGCATACTCAGAAGCTTCAATTTTGACCAATTTCAGGCACAGAAATGACTTTAAACACATTTATTTTAGTTGAAAAAGTAATAATTCACATCCAACAGTAATTTACAGCCAAAAGATTAAATGTTAAAATTTCATCGAAATTGACCATTTTGGGAACGTTCGACAGCTCCGCGGTCATCGTTTTTCGTCCGAAAATTAATTTTTTGGACTGTACCAAAAATGATTCCAAATGTCAATTGGACCGTGCCTCATGTTGAATAACCACTTTTTAAACCCTCACAGTGACCAAAATTGCCATTTTTACAGAGTTTTGCATACTCAGAAGCTTCAATTTTGACCAATTTCAGGCACAGAAATGACTTCAAACACATTTATTTTAGTTGAAAAAGTAATAATTCACATCCAACAGTAATTTACAGCCAAAAGATTAAATGTTAAAATTTCATCGAAATTGACCATTTTGGGAACGTTCGACAGCTCCGCGGTCATCGTTTTTCGTCTGAAAATTGATTTTTTGGACTGTACCAAAAATGATTCCAAATGTCAATTGGACCGTGCCTCATGTTGAATAACCACTTTTTAAACCCTCGCAGTGCCCAAAATGGCCATTTTTACAGAGTTTTGCTTACTCAGAAGCTTCAATTTTGACCAATTTCAGGCACAGAAATGACTTTAAACACATTTATTTTAGTTGAAAAAGTTATAATTCACATCCAACAGTAATTTACAGCCAAAAGAATAAATGTTAAAATTTCATCGAAATTGACCATTTTGGGAACTTTCGACAGCTCCGCGGTCATCGTTTTTCGTCCGAAAATTGAATTTTTGGACTGTACCAAAAATGATTCCAAATGTCAATTGGATCGTGCCTCATGTTGAATAACCACTTTTTAAACCCTCACAGTGCCCAAAATGGCCATTTTTACAGAGTTTTGCTTACTCAGAAGCTTCAATTTTGACCAATTACAGGCACAGAAATGACTTTAAACACATTTTTTTAAGTTGAAAAAGTAATAATTCACATCCAACAGTAATATACAGCCAAAAGAATAAATGTTAACATTTCATCGAAATTGACCATTTTGGGAACTTTCGACAGCTCCGCGGTCATCGTTTTTTGTCCGAAAATTAATTTTTTGGACTGTAGAAAAAATGATTCCAAATGTCAATTGGATCGTGCCTCATGTTGAATAACCACTTTTTAAACCCTCGCAGTGCCCAAAATGGCCATTTTTACAGAGTTTTGCTTCAATTTTGACCAATTTCAGGCACAGAAATGACTTTAAACACATTTATTTTAGTTGAAAAAGTAATAATTCACATCCAACAGTAATTTACATCCAAAAGATTAAATGTTAAAATTTCATCGAAATTGACCATTTTGGGAACGTTCGACAGCTCCGCGGTCATCGTTTTTCGTCCGAAAATTGATTTTTTGGACTGTACCAAAAATGATTCCAAATGTCAATTGGATCGTGCCTCATGTTGAATAACCATTTTTTAAACCCTCACAGTGACCAAAATTGCCATTTTTATAGAGTTTTGCATACTCAGAAGCTTCAATTTTGACCAATTTCAGGCACAGGAATGACTTTAAACACATTTATTTTAGTTGAGAAAGTAATATTTCACATCTAACAGTAATTTACAGGCAAAAGATTACATTTTAAAATTTCATCGAAATTGACCATTTTGGGAATGTTCGACAGCTCCGCGGTCATCGTTTTTCGTCAGAAAATAGATTTTTTGGACTGTACCAAAAATGATTCTAAATGTCAATTGGATCGTGCCTCATGTTGAATAACCACTTTTTAAACCCTCACAGTGCCCAAAATTACCATTTTTACAGAGTTTTGCATACTCAGAAGCTTCAATTTTGACCAATTTCAGGCACAGAAATGACTTTAAACACATTTATTTTAGTTGAAAAAGTAATAATTCACATCCAACAGTAATTTACAGCCAAAAGATTAAATGTTAAAATTTCATCGAAATTGACCATTTTGGGAACGTTCGACAGCTCCGCGGTCATCGTTTTTCGTCCGAAAATTAATTTTTTGGACTGTACCAAAAATGATTCCAAATGTCAATTGGACCGTGCCTCATGTTGAATAACCACTTTTTAAACCCTCACAGTGACCAAAATTGCCATTTTTACAGAGTTTTGCATACTCAGAAGCTTCAATTTTGACCAATTTCAGGCACAGAAATGACTTTAAACACATTTATTTTAGTTGAAAAAGTAATAATTCACATCCAACAGTAATTTACAGCCAAAAGATTAAATGTTAAAATTTCATCGAAATTGACCATTTTGGGAACGTTCGACAGCTCCGCGGTCATCGTTTTTCATCCGAAAATTGATTTTTTGGACTGTACCAAAAATGATTCCAAATGTCAATTGGACCGTGCCTCATGTTGAATAACCACTTTTTAAACCCTCACAGTGACCAAAATTGCCATTTTTACAGAGTTTTGCATACTCAGAAGCTTCAATTTTGACCAATTTCAGGCACAGAAATGACTTTAAACACTTTTATTTTAGTTGAAAAAGTAATAATTCACATCCAACAGTAATTTACAGCCAAAAGAATAAATGTTAACATTTCATCGAAATTGACCATTTTGGGAACTTTCGACAGCTCCGCGGTCATCGTTTTTTGTCCGAAAATTAATTTTTTGGACTGTAGCAAAAATGATTCCAAATGTCAATTGGATCGTGCCTCATGTTGAATAACCACTTTTTAAACCCTCGCAGTGCCCAAAATGGCCATTTTTACAGAGTTTTGCTTCAATTTTGACCAATTTCAGGCACAGAAATGACTTTAAACACATTTATTTTAGTTGAAAAAGTAATAATTCACATCCAACAGTAATTTACATCCAAAAGATTAAATGTTAAAATTTCATCGAAATTGACCATTTTGGGAACGTTCGACAGCTCCGCGGTTATCGTTTTTCGTCCGAAAATTGATTTTTTGGACTGTACCAAAAATGATTCCAAATGTCAATTGGATCGTGCCTCATGTTGAATAACCATTTTTTAAACCCTCACAGTGACCAAAATTGCCATTTTTATAGAGTTTTGCATACTCAGAAGCTTCAATTTTGACCAATTTCAGGCACAGGAATGACTTTAAACACATTTATTTTAGTTGAGAAAGTAATATTTCACATCTAACAGTAATTTACAGGCAAAAGATTACATTTTAAAATTTCATCGAAATTGACCATTTTGGGAATGTTCGACAGCTCCGCGGTCATCGTTTTTCGTCAGAAAATAGATTTTTTGGACTGTACCAAAAATGATTCTAAATGTCAATTGGATCGTGCCTCATGTTGAATAACCACTTTTTAAACCCTCACAGTGCCCAAAATTACCATTTTTACAGAGTTTTGCATACTCAGAAGCTTCAATTTTGACCAATTTCAGGCACAGAAATGACTTCAAACCCATTTATTTTAGTTGAAAAAGTAATAATTCACATCCAACAGTAATTTACAGCCAAAAGATTAAATGTTAAAATTTCATCGAAATTGACCATTTTGGGAACTTTCGACAGCTCCGCGGTCATCGTTTTTCGTCCGAAAATTGAATTTTTGGACTGTACCAAAAATGATTCCAAATGTCAATTGGATCGTGCCTCATGTTGAATAACCACTTTTTAAACCCTCACAGTGCCCAAAATGGCCATTTTTACGGAGTTTTGCTTACTCAGAAGCTTCAATTTTGACCAATTTCAGGCACAGAAATGACTTTAAACACATTTATTTTAGTTGAGAAAGTAATATTTCACATCTAACAGTAATTTACAGGCAAAAGATTAAATTTTAAAATTTCATCGAAATTGACCATTTTGGGAACGTTCGACAGCTCCGCGGTCATCGTTTTTCGTCCGAAAATTGATTTTTTGGACTGTACCAAAAATGATTCCAAATGTCAATTGGACCGTGCCTCATGTTGAATAACCACTTTTTAAACCCTTGCAGTGCCCAAAATGGCCATTTTTACAGAGTTTTGCTTACTCAGAAGCTTCAATTTTGACCAATTTCAGGCACAGGAATGACTTTAAACACATTTATTTTAGTTGAGAAAGTAATATTTCACATCTAACAGTAATTTACAGGCAAAAGATTAAATTTTAAAATTTCATCGAAATTGACCATTTTGGGAATGTTCGACAGCTCCGCGGTCATCGTTTTTCATCAGAAAATAGATTTTTTGGACTGTACCAAAAATGATTCTAAATGTCAATTGGATCGTGCCTCATGTTGAATAACCACTTTTTAAACCCTCACAGTGCCCAAAATTGCCATTTTTACAGAGTTTTGCATACTCAGAAGCTTCAATTTTGACCAATTTCAGGCACAGAAATGACTTTAAACACATTTATTTTAGTTGAAAAAGTAATAATTCACATCCAACAGTAATTTACAGCCAAAAGATTAAATGTTAAAATTTCATCGAAATTGACCATTTTGGGAACGTTCGACAGCTCCGCGGTCATCGTTTTTCGTCCGAAAATTAATTTTTTGGACTGTACCAAAAATGATTCCAAATGTCAATTGGACCGTGCCTCATGTTGAATAACCACTTTTTAAACCCTCACAGTGACCAAAATTGCCATTTTTACAGAGTTTTGCATACTCAGAAGCTTCAATTTTGACCAATTTCAGGCACAGAAATGACTTCAAACACATTTATTTTAGTTGAAAAAGTAATAATTCACATCCAACAGTAATTTACAGCCAAAAGATTAAATGTTAAAATTTCATCGAAATTGACCATTTTGGGAACGTTCGACAGCTCCGCGGTCATCGTTTTTCGTCTGAAAATTGATTTTTTGGACTGTACCAAAAATGATTCCAAATGTCAATTGGACCGTGCCTCATGTTGAATAACCACTTTTTAAACCCTCGCAGTGCCCAAAATGGCCATTTTTACAGAGTTTTGCTTACTCAGAAGCTTCAATTTTGACCAATTTCAGGCACAGAAATGACTTTAAACACATTTATTTTAGTTGAAAAAGTTATAATTCACATCCAACAGTAATTTACAGCCAAAAGAATAAATGTTAAAATTTCATCGAAATTGACCATTTTGGGAACTTTCGACAGCTCCGCGGTCATCGTTTTTCGTCCGAAAATTGAATTTTTGGACTGTACCAAAAATGATTCCAAATGTCAATTGGATCGTGCCTCATGTTGAATAACCACTTTTTAAACCCTCACAGTGCCCAAAATGGCCATTTTTACAGAGTTTTGCTTACTCAGAAGCTTCAATTTTGACCAATTACAGGCACAGAAATGACTTTAAACACATTTTTTTAAGTTGAAAAAGTAATAATTCACATCCAACAGTAATATACAGCCAAAAGAATAAATGTTAACATTTCATCGAAATTGACCATTTTGGGAACTTTCGACAGCTCCGCGGTCATCGTTTTTTGTCCGAAAATTAATTTTTTGGACTGTAGCAAAAATGATTCCAAATGTCAATTGGATCGTGCCTCATGTTGAATAACCACTTTTTAAACCCTCGCAGTGCCCAAAATGGCCATTTTTACAGAGTTTTGCTTCAATTTTGACCAATTTCAGGCACAGAAATGACTTTAAACACATTTATTTTAGTTGAAAAAGTAATAATTCACATCCAACAGTAATTTACATCCAAAAGATTAAATGTTAAAATTTCATCGAAATTGACCATTTTGGGAACGTTCGACAGCTCCGCGGTCATCGTTTTTCGTCCGAAAATTGATTTTTTGGACTGTACCAAAAATGATTCCAAATGTCAATTGGATCGTGCCTCATGTTGAATAACCATTTTTTAAACCCTCACAGTGACCAAAATTGCCATTTTTATAGAGTTTTGCATACTCAGAAGCTTCAATTTTGACCAATTTCAGGCACAGGAATGACTTTAAACACATTTATTTTAGTTGAGAAAGTAATATTTCACATCTAACAGTAATTTACAGGCAAAAGATTACATTTTAAAATTTCATCGAAATTGACCATTTTGGGAATGTTCGACAGCTCCGCGGTCATCGTTTTTCGTCAGAAAATAGATTTTTTGGACTGTACCAAAAATGATTCTAAATGTCAATTGGATCGTGCCTCATGTTGAATAACCACTTTTTAAACCCTCACAGTGCCCAAAATTACCATTTTTACAGAGTTTTGCATACTCAGAAGCTTCAATTTTGACCAATTTCAGGCACAGAAATGACTTTAAACACATTTATTTTAGTTGAAAAAGTAATAATTCACATCCAACAGTAATTTACATCCAAAAGATTAAATGTTAAAATTTCATCGAAATTGACCATTTTGGGAACGTTCGACAGCTCCGCGGTCATCGTTTTTCGTCCGAAAATTAATTTTTTGGACTGTACCAAAAATGATTCCAAATGTCAATTGGACCGTGCCTCATGTTGAATAACCACTTTTTAAACCCTCACAGTGACCAAAATTGCCATTTTTACAGAGTTTTGCATACTCAGAAGCTTCAATTTTGACCAATTTCAGGCACAGAAATGACTTTAAACACATTTATTTTAGTTGAAAAAGTAATAATTCACATCCAACAGTAATTTACAGCCAAAAGATTAAATGTTAAAATTTCATCGAAATTGACCATTTTGGGAACGTTCGACAGCTCCGCGGTCATCGTTTTTCATCCGAAAATTGATTTTTTGGACTGTACCAAAAATGATTCCAAATGTCAATTGGACCGTGCCTCATGTTGAATAACCACTTTTTAAACCCTCACAGTGACCAAAATTGCCATTTTTACAGAGTTTTGCATACTCAGAAGCTTCAATTTTGACCAATTTCAGGCACAGAAATGACTTTAAACACTTTTATTTTAGTTGAAAAAGTAATAATTCACATCCAACAGTAATTTACAGCCAAAAGATTAAATGTTGCAATTTCATCGAAATTGACCATTTTGGGAACGTTCGACAGCTCCGCGGTCATCGTTTTTCGTCCGAAAATTAATTTTTTGGACTGTACCAAAAATGATTCCAAATGTCAATTGGACCGTGCCTCATGTTGAATAACCACTTTTTAAACCCTCACAGTGACCAAAATTGCCATTTTTACAGAGTTTTGCATACTCAGAAGCTTCAATTTTGACCAATTTCAGGCACAGAAATGACTTCAAACCCATTTATTTTAGTTGAAAAAGTAATAATTCACATCCAACAGTAATTTACAGCCAAAAGATTAAATGTTAAAATTTCATCGAAATTGACCATTTTGGGAACTTTCGACAGCTCCGCGGTCATCGTTTTTCGTCCGAAAATTGAATTTTTGGACTGTACCAAAAATGATTCCAAATGTCAATTGGATCGTGCTTCATGTTGAATAACCACTTTTTAAACCCTCACAGTGCCCAAAATGGCCATTTTTACGGAGTTTTGCTTACTCAGAAGCTTCAATTTTGACCAATTTCAGGCACAGAAATGACTTTAAACACATTTATTTTAGTTGAAAAAGTAATAATTCACATCCAACAGTAATTTACATCCAAAAGATTAAATGTTAAAATTTCATCGAAATTGACCATTTTGGGAACGTTCGACAGCTCCACGGTCATCGTTTTTCGTCCGAAAATTGATTTTTTGGACTGTACCAAAAATGATTCCAAATGTCAATTGGATCGTGCCTCATGTTGAATAACCATTTTTTAAACCCTCACAGTGACCAAAATTGCCATTTTTACAGAGTTTTGCATACTCAGAAGCTTCAATTTTGACCAATTTCAGGCACAGGAATGACTTTAAACGCATTTATTTTAGTTGAGAAAGTAATATTTCACATCTAACAGTAATTTACAGGCAAAAGATTAAATTTTAAAATTTCATCGAAATTGACCATTTTGGGAACGTTCGACAGCTCCGCGGTCATCGTTTTTCGTCCGAAAATTGATTTTTTGGACTGTACCAAAAATGATTCCAAATGTCAATTGGACCGTGCCTCATGTTGAATAACCACTTTTTAAACCCTTGCAGTGCCCAAAATGGCCATTTTTACAGAGTTTTGCTTACTCAGAAGCTTCAATTTTGACCAATTTCAGGCACAGGAATGACTTTAAACACATTTATTTTAGTTGAGAAAGTAATATTTCACATCTAACAGTAATTTACAGGCAAAAGATTAAATTTTAAAATTTCATCGAAATTGACCATTTTGGGAATGTTCGACAGCTCCGCGGTCATCGTTTTTCATCAGAAAATAGATTTTTTGGACTGTACCAAAAATGATTCTAAATGTCAATTGGATCGTGCCTCATGTTGAATAACCACTTTTTAAACCCTCACAGTGCCCAAAATTGCCATTTTTACAGAGTTTTGCATACTCAGAAGCTTCAATTTTGACCAATTTCAGGCACAGAAATGACTTTAAACACATTTATTTTAGTTGAAAAAGTAATAATTCACATCCAACAGTAATTTACAGCCAAAAGATTAAATGTTAAAATTTCATCGAAATTGACCATTTTGGGAACGTTCGACAGCTCCACGGTCATCGTTTTTCATCCGAAAATTGATTTTTTGGACTGTACCAAAAATGATTCCAAATGTCAATTGGACCGTGCCTCATGTTGAATAACCACTTTTTAAACCCTCACAGTGACCAAAATTGCCATTTTTACAGAGTTTTGCATACTCAGAAGCTTCAATTTTGACCAATTTCAGGCACAGAAATGACTTTAAACACTTTTATTTTAGTTGAAAAAGTAATAATTCACATCCAACAGTAATTTACAGCCAAAAGATTAAATGTTAAAATTTCATCGAAATTGACCATTTTGGGAACGTTCGACAGCTCCGCGGTCATCGTTTTTCGTCCGAAAATTAATTTTTTGGACTGTACCAAAAATGATTCCAAATGTCAATTGGACCGTGCCTCATGTTGAATAACCACTTTTTAAACCCTCACAGTGACCAAAATTGCCATTTTTACAGAGTTTTGCATACTCAGAAGCTTCAATTTTGACCAATTTCAGGCACAGAAATGACTTCAAACCCATTTATTTTAGTTGAAAAAGTAATAATTCACATCCAACAGTAATTTACAGCCAAAAGATTAAATGTTAAAATTTCATCGAAATTGACCATTTTGGGAACTTTCGACAGCTCCGCGGTCATCGTTTTTCGTCCGAAAATTGAATTTTTGGACTGTACCAAAAATGATTCCAAATGTCAATTGGATCGTGCCTCATGTTGAATAACCACTTTTTAAACCCTCACAGTGCCCAAAATGGCCATTTTTACGGAGTTTTGCTTACTCAGAAGCTTCAATTTTGACCAATTTCAGGCACAGAAATGACTTTAAACACATTTATTTTAGTTGAAAAAGTAATAATTCACATCCAACAGTAATTTACATCCAAAAGATTAAATGTTAAAATTTCATCGAAATTGACCATTTTGGGAACGTTCGACAGCTCCACGGTCATCGTTTTTCGTCCGAAAATTGATTTTTTGGACTGTACCAAAAATGATTCCAAATGTCAATTGGATCGTGCCTCATGTTGAATAACCATTTTTTAAACCCTCACAGTGACCAAAATTGCCATTTTTACAGAGTTTTGCATACTCAGAAGCTTCAATTTTGACCAATTTCAGGCACAGGAATGACTTTAAACACATTTATTTTAGTTGAGAAAGTAATATTTCACATCTAACAGTAATTTACAGGCAAAAGATTACATTTTAAAATTTCATCGAAATTGACCATTTTGGGAACGTTCGACAGCTCCGCGGTCATCGTTTTTCGTCCGAAAATTTATTTTTTGGACTGTACCAAAAATGATTCCAAATGTCAATTGGACCGTGCCTCATGTTGAATAACCACTTTTTAAACCCTTGCAGTGCCCAAAATGGCCATTTTTACAGAGTTTTGCTTACTCAGAAGCTTCAATTTTGACCAATTTCAGGCACAGGAATGACTTTAAACACATTTATTTTAGTTGAGAAAGTAATATTTCACATCTAACAGTAATTTACAGGCAAAAGATTAAATTTTAAAATTTCATCGAAATTGACCATTTTGGGAATGTTCGACAGCTCCGCGGTCATCGTTTTTCATCAGAAAATAGATTTTTTGGACTGTACCAAAAATGATTCTAAATGTCAATTGGATCGTGCCTCATGTTGAATAACCACTTTTTAAACCCTCACAGTGCCCAAAATTGCCATTTTTACAGAGTTTTGCATACTCAGAAGCTTCAATTTTGACCAATTTCAGGCACAGAAATGACTTTAAACACATTTATTTTAGTTGAAAAAGTAATAATTCACATCCAACAGTAATTTACATCCAAAAGATTAAATGTTAAAATTTCATCGAAATTGACCATTTTGGGAACGTTCGACAGCTCCACGGTCATCGTTTTTCGTCCGAAAATTGATTTTTTGGACTGTACCAAAAATGATTCCAAATGTCAATTGGATCGTGCCTCATGTTGAATAACCATTTTTTAAACCCTCACAGTGACCAAAATTGCCATTTTTACAGAGTTTTGCATACTCAGAAGCTTCAATTTTGACCAATTTCAGGCACAGGAATGACTTTAAACACATTTATTTTAGTTGAGAAAGTAATATTTCACATCTAACAGTAATTTACAGGCAAAAGATTAAATTTTAAAATTTCATCGAAATTGACCATTTTGGGAACGTTCGACAGCTCCGCGGTCATCGTTTTTCGTCCGAAAATTGATTTTTTGGACTGTACCAAAAATGATTCCAAATGTCAATTGGACCGTGCCTCATGTTGAATAACCACTTTTTAAACCCTTGCAGTGCCCAAAATGGCCATTTTTACAGAGTTTTGCATACTCAGAAGCTTCAATTTTGACCAATTTCAGGCACAGGAATGACTTTAAACACATTTATTTTAGTTGAGAAAGTAATATTTCACATCTAACAGTAATTTACAGGCAAAAGATTAAATTTTAAAATTTCATCGAAATTGACCATTTTGGGAATGTTCGACAGCTCCGCGGTCATCGTTTTTCATCAGAAAATAGATTTTTTGGACTGTACCAAAAATGATTCTAAATGTCAATTGGATCGTGCCTCATGTTGAATAACCACTTTTTAAACCCTCACAGTGCCCAAAATTGCCATTTTTACAGAGTTTTGCATACTCAGAAGCTTCAATTTTGACCAATTTCAGGCACAGAAATGACTTTAAACACATTTATTTTAGTTGAAAAAGTAATAATTCACATCCAACAGTAATTTACAGCCAAAAGATTAAATGTTAAAATTTCATCGAAATTGACCATTTTGGGAACGTTCGACAGCTCCGCGGTCATCGTTTTTCGTCCGAAAATTAATTTTTTGGACTGTACCAAAAATGATTCCAAATGTCAATTGGACCGTGCCTCATGTTGAATAACCACTTTTTAAACCCTCACAGTGACCAAAATTGCCATTTTTACAGAGTTTTGCATACTCAGAAGCTTCAATTTTGACCAATTTCAGGCACAGAAATGACTTCAAACACATTTATTTTAGTTGAAAAAGTAATAATTCACATCCAACAGTAATTTACAGCCAAAAGATTAAATGTTAAAATTTCATCGAAATTGACCATTTTGGGAACGTTCGACAGCTCCGCGGTCATCGTTTTTCGTCTGAAAATTGATTTTTTGGACTGTACCAAAAATGATTCCAAATGTCAATTGGACCGTGCCTCATGTTGAATAACCACTTTTTAAACCCTCGCAGTGCCCAAAATGGCCATTTTTACAGAGTTTTGCTTACTCAGAAGCTTCAATTTTGACCAATTTCAGGCACAGAAATGACTTTAAACACATTTATTTTAGTTGAAAAAGTTATAATTCACATCCAACAGTAATTTACAGCCAAAAGAATAAATGTTAAAATTTCATCGAAATTGACCATTTTGGGAACTTTCGACAGCTCCGCGGTCATCGTTTTTCGTCCGAAAATTGAATTTTTGGACTGTACCAAAAATGATTCCAAATGTCAATTGGATCGTGCCTCATGTTGAATAACCACTTTTTAAACCCTCACAGTGCCCAAAATGGCCATTTTTACAGAGTTTTGCTTACTCAGAAGCTTCAATTTTGACCAATTACAGGCACAGAAATGACTTTAAACACATTTTTTTAAGTTGAAAAAGTAATAATTCACATCCAACAGTAATATACAGCCAAAAGAATAAATGTTAACATTTCATCGAAATTGACCATTTTGGGAACTTTCGACAGCTCCGCGGTCATCGTTTTTTGTCCGAAAATTAATTTTTTGGACTGTAGCAAAAATGATTCCAAATGTCAATTGGATCGTGCCTCATGTTGAATAACCACTTTTTAAACCCTCGCAGTGCCCAAAATGGCCATTTTTACAGAGTTTTGCTTCAATTTTGACCAATTTCAGGCACAGAAATGACTTTAAACACATTTATTTTAGTTGAAAAAGTAATAATTCACATCCAACAGTAATTTACATCCAAAAGATTAAATGTTAAAATTTCATCGAAATTGACCATTTTGGGAACGTTCGACAGCTCCGCGGTCATCGTTTTTCGTCCGAAAATTGATTTTTTGGACTGTACCAAAAATGATTCCAAATGTCAATTGGACCGTGCCTCATGTTGAATAACCACTTTTTAAACCCTTGCAGTGCCCAAAATGGCCATTTTTACAGAGTTTTGCATACTCAGAAGCTTCAATTTTGACCAATTTCAGGCACAGGAATGACTTTAAACACATTTATTTTAGTTGAGAAAGTAATATTTCACATCTAACAGTAATTTACAGGCAAAAGATTAAATTTTAAAATTTCATCGAAATTGACCATTTTGGGAATGTTCGACAGCTCCGCGGTCATCGTTTTTCATCAGAAAATAGATTTTTTGGACTGTACCAAAAATGATTCTAAATGTCAATTGGATCGTGCCTCATGTTGAATAACCACTTTTTAAACCCTCACAGTGCCCAAAATTGCCATTTTTACAGAGTTTTGCATACTCAGAAGCTTCAATTTTGACCAATTTCAGGCACAGAAATGACTTTAAACACATTTATTTTAGTTGAAAAAGTAATAATTCACATCCAACAGTAATTTACAGCCAAAAGATTAAATGTTAAAATTTCATCGAAATTGACCATTTTGGGAACGTTCGACAGCTCCGCGGTCATCGTTTTTCGTCCGAAAATTAATTTTTTGGACTGTACCAAAAATGATTCCAAATGTCAATTGGACCGTGCCTCATGTTGAATAACCACTTTTTAAACCCTCACAGTGACCAAAATTGCCATTTTTACAGAGTTTTGCATACTCAGAAGCTTCAATTTTGACCAATTTCAGGCACAGAAATGACTTCAAACACATTTATTTTAGTTGAAAAAGTAATAATTCACATCCAACAGTAATTTACAGCCAAAAGATTAAATGTTAAAATTTCATCGAAATTGACCATTTTGGGAACGTTCGACAGCTCCGCGGTCATCGTTTTTCGTCTGAAAATTGATTTTTTGGACTGTACCAAAAATGATTCCAAATGTCAATTGGACCGTGCCTCATGTTGAATAACCACTTTTTAAACCCTCGCAGTGCCCAAAATGGCCATTTTTACAGAGTTTTGCTTACTCAGAAGCTTCAATTTTGACCAATTTCAGGCACAGAAATGACTTTAAACACATTTATTTTAGTTGAAAAAGTTATAATTCACATCCAACAGTAATTTACAGCCAAAAGAATAAATGTTAAAATTTCATCGAAATTGACCATTTTGGGAACTTTCGACAGCTCCGCGGTCATCGTTTTTCGTCCGAAAATTGAATTTTTGGACTGTACCAAAAATGATTCCAAATGTCAATTGGATCGTGCCTCATGTTGAATAACCACTTTTTAAACCCTCACAGTGCCCAAAATGGCCATTTTTACAGAGTTTTGCTTACTCAGAAGCTTCAATTTTGACCAATTACAGGCACAGAAATGACTTTAAACACATTTTTTTAAGTTGAAAAAGTAATAATTCACATCCAACAGTAATATACAGCCAAAAGAATAAATGTTAACATTTCATCGAAATTGACCATTTTGGGAACTTTCGACAGCTCCGCGGTCATCGTTTTTTGTCCGAAAATTAATTTTTTGGACTGTAGCAAAAATGATTCCAAATGTCAATTGGATCGTGCCTCATGTTGAATAACCACTTTTTAAACCCTCGCAGTGCCCAAAATGGCCATTTTTACAGAGTTTTGCTTCAATTTTGACCAATTTCAGGCACAGAAATGACTTTAAACACATTTATTTTAGTTGAAAAAGTAATAATTCACATCCAACAGTAATTTACATCCAAAAGATTAAATGTTAAAATTTCATCGAAATTGACCATTTTGGGAACGTTCGACAGCTCCGCGGTCATCGTTTTTCGTCCGAAAATTGATTTTTTGGACTGTACCAAAAATGATTCCAAATGTCAATTGGATCGTGCCTCATGTTGAATAACCATTTTTTAAACCCTCACAGTGACCAAAATTGCCATTTTTATAGAGTTTTGCATACTCAGAAGCTTCAATTTTGACCAATTTCAGGCACAGGAATGACTTTAAACACATTTATTTTAGTTGAGAAAGTTATATTTCACATCTAACAGTAATTTACAGGCAAAAGATTACATTTTAAAATTTCATCGAAATTGACCATTTTGGGAATGTTCGACAGCTCCGCGGTCATCGTTTTTCATCAGAAAATAGATTTTTTGGACTGTACCAAAAATGATTCTAAATGTCAATTGGATCGTGCCTCATGTTGAATAACCACTTTTTAAACCCTCACAGTGCCCAAAATTACCATTTTTACAGAGTTTTGCATACTCAGAAGCTTCAATTTTGACCAATTTCAGGCACAGAAATGACTTTAAACACATTTATTTTAGTTGAAAAAGTAATAATTCACATCCAACAGTAATTTACAGCCAAAAGATTAAATGTTAAAATTTCATCGAAATTGACCATTTTGGGAACGTTCGACAGCTCCGCGGTCATCGTTTTTCGTCCGAAAATTAATTTTTTGGACTGTACCAAAAATGATTCCAAATGTCAATTGGACCGTGCCTCATGTTGAATAACCACTTTTTAAACCCTCACAGTGACCAAAATTGCCATTTTTACAGAGTTTTGCATACTCAGAAGCTTCAATTTTGACCAATTTCAGGCACAGAAATGACTTTAAACACATTTATTTTAGTTGAAAAAGTAATAATTCACATCCAACAGTAATTTACAGCCAAAAGATTAAATGTTAAAATTTCATCGAAATTGACCATTTTGGGAACGTTCGACAGCTCCGCGGTCATCGTTTTTGATCCGAAAATTGATTTTTTGGACTGTACCAAAAATGATTCCAAATGTCAATTGGACCGTGCCTCATGTTGAATAACCACTTTTTAAACCCTCACAGTGACCAAAATTGCCATTTTTACAGAGTTTTGCATACTCAGAAGCTTCAATTTTGACCAATTTCAGGCACAGAAATGACTTTAAACACTTTTATTTTAGTTGAAAAAGTAATAATTCACATCCAACAGTAATTTACAGCCAAAAGAATAAATGTTAACATTTCATCGAAATTGACCATTTTGGGAACTTTCGACAGGTCCGCGGTCATCGTTTTTTGTCCGAAAATTAATTTTTTGGACTGTAGCAAAAATGATACCAAATGTCAATTGGATCGTGCCTCATGTTGAATAACCACTTTTTAAACCCTCGCAGTGCCCAAAATGGCCATTTTTACAGAGTTTTGCTTCAATTTTGACCAATTTCAGGCACAGAAATGACTTTAAACACATTTATTTTAGTTGAAAAAGTAATAATTCACATCCAACAGTAATTTACATCCAAAAGATTAAATGTTAAAATTTCATCGAAATTGACCATTTTGGGAACGTTCGACAGCTCCGCGGTTATCGTTTTTCGTCCGAAAATTGATTTTTTGGACTGTACCAAAAATGATTCCAAATGTCAATTGGATCGTGCCTCATGTTGAATAACCATTTTTTAAACCCTCACAGTGACCAAAATTGCCATTTTTATAGAGTTTTGCATACTCAGAAGCTTCAATTTTGACCAATTTCAGGCACAGGAATGACTTTAAACACATTTATTTTAGTTGAGAAAGTAATATTTCACATCTAACAGTAATTTACAGGCAAAAGATTACATTTTAAAATTTCATCGAAATTGACCATTTTGGGAATGTTCGACAGCTCCGCGGTCATCGTTTTTCGTCAGAAAATAGATTTTTTGGACTGTACCAAAAATGATTCTAAATGTCAATTGGATCGTGCCTCATGTTGAATAACCACTTTTTAAACCCTCACAGTGCCCAAAATTACCATTTTTACAGAGTTTTGCATACTCAGAAGCTTCAATTTTGACCAATTTCAGGCACAGAAATGACTTCAAACCCATTTATTTTAGTTGAAAAAGTAATAATTCACATCCAACAGTAATTTACAGCCAAAAGATTAAATGTTAAAATTTCATCGAAATTGACCATTTTGGGAACTTTCGACAGCTCCGCGGTCATCGTTTTTCGTCCGAAAATTGAATTTTTGGACTGTACCAAAAATGATTCCAAATGTCAATTGGATCGTGCCTCATGTTGAATAACCACTTTTTAAACCCTTGCAGTGCCCAAAATGGCCATTTTTACAGAGTTTTGCTTACTCAGAAGCTTCAATTTTGACCAATTTCAGGCACAGGAATGACTTTAAACACATTTATTTTAGTTGAGAAAGTAATATTTCACATCTAACAGTAATTTAGAGGCAAAAGATTAAATTTTAAAATTTCATCGAAATTGACCATTTTGGGAATGTTCGACAGCTCCGCGGTCATCGTTTTTCATCAGAAAATAGATTTTTTGGACTGTACCAAAAATGATTCTAAATGTCAATTGGATCGTGCCTCATGTTGAATAACCACTTTTTAAACCCTCACAGTGCCCAAAATTGCCATTTTTACAGAGTTTTGCATACTCAGAAGCTTCAATTTTGACCAATTTCAGGCACAGAAATGACTTTAAACACATTTATTTTAGTTGAAAAAGTAATAATTCACATCCAACAGTAATTTACAGCCAAAAGATTAAATGTTAAAATTTCATCGAAATTGACCATTTTGGGAACGTTCGACAGCTCCGCGGTCATCGTTTTTCGTCCGAAAATTAATTTTTTGGACTGTACCAAAAATGATTCCAAATGTCAATTGGACCGTGCCTCATGTTGAATAACCACTTTTTAAACCCTCACAGTGACCAAAATTGCCATTTTTACAGAGTTTTGCATACTCAGAAGCTTCAATTTTGACCAATTTCAGGCACAGAAATGACTTCAAACACATTTATTTTAGTTGAAAAAGTAATAATTCACATCCAACAGTAATTTACAGCCAAAAGATTAAATGTTAAAATTTCATCGAAATTGACCATTTTGGGAACGTTCGACAGCTCCGCGGTCATCGTTTTTCGTCTGAAAATTGATTTTTTGGACTGTACCAAAAATGATTCCAAATGTCAATTGGACCGTGCCTCATGTTGAATAACCACTTTTTAAACCCTCGCAGTGCCCAAAATGGCCATTTTTACAGAGTTTTGCTTACTCAGAAGCTTCAATTTTGACCAATTTCAGGCACAGAAATGACTTTAAACACATTTATTTTAGTTGAAAAAGTTATAATTCACATCCAACAGTAATTTACAGCCAAAAGAATAAATGTTAAAATTTCATCGAAATTGACCATTTTGGGAACTTTCGACAGCTCCGCGGTCATCGTTTTTCGTCCGAAAATTGAATTTTTGGACTGTACCAAAAATGATTCCAAATGTCAATTGGATCGTGCCTCATGTTGAATAACCACTTTTTAAACCCTCACAGTGCCCAAAATGGCCATTTTTACAGAGTTTTGCTTACTCAGAAGCTTCAATTTTGACCAATTACAGGCACAGAAATGACTTTAAACACATTTTTTTAAGTTGAAAAAGTAATAATTCACATCCAACAGTAATATACAGCCAAAAGAATAAATGTTAACATTTCATCGAAATTGACCATTTTGGGAACTTTCGACAGCTCCGCGGTCATCGTTTTTTGTCCGAAAATTAATTTTTTGGACTGTAGCAAAAATGATTCCAAATGTCAATTGGATCGTGCCTCATGTTGAATAACCACTTTTTAAACCCTCGCAGTGCCCAAAATGGCCATTTTTACAGAGTTTTGCTTCAATTTTGACCAATTTCAGGCACAGAAATGACTTTAAACACATTTATTTTAGTTGAAAAAGTAATAATTCACATCCAACAGTAATTTACATCCAAAAGATTAAATGTTAAAATTTCATCGAAATTGACCATTTTGGGAACGTTCGACAGCTCCGCGGTCATCGTTTTTCGTCCGAAAATTGATTTTTTGGACTGTACCAAAAATGATTCCAAATGTCAATTGGATCGTGCCTCATGTTGAATAACCATTTTTTAAACCCTCACAGTGACCAAAATTGCCATTTTTATAGAGTTTTGCATACTCAGAAGCTTCAATTTTGACCAATTTCAGGCACAGGAATGACTTTAAACACATTTATTTTAGTTGAGAAAGTAATATTTCACATCTAACAGTAATTTACAGGCAAAAGATTACATTTTAAAATTTCATCGAAATTGACCATTTTGGGAATGTTCGACAGCTCCGCGGTCATCGTTTTTCGTCAGAAAATAGATTTTTTGGACTGTACCAAAAATGATTCTAAATGTCAATTGGATCGTGCCTCATGTTGAATAACCACTTTTTAAACCCTCACAGTGCCCAAAATTACCATTTTTACAGAGTTTTGCATACTCAGAAGCTTCAATTTTGACCAATTTCAGGCACAGAAATGACTTTAAACACATTTATTTTAGTTGAAAAAGTAATAATTCACATCCAACAGTAATTTACAGCCAAAAGATTAAATGTTAAAATTTCATCGAAATTGACCATTTTGGGAACGTTCGACAGCTCCGCGGTCATCGTTTTTCGTCCGAAAATTAATTTTTTGGACTGTACCAAAAATGATTCCAAATGTCAATTGGACCGTGCCTCATGTTGAATAACCACTTTTTAAACCCTCACAGTGACCAAAATTGCCATTTTTACAGAGTTTTGCATACTCAGAAGCTTCAATTTTGACCAATTTCAGGCACAGAAATGACTTTAAACACATTTATTTTAGTTGAAAAAGTAATAATTCACATCCAACAGTAATTTACAGCCAAAAGATTAAATGTTAAAATTTCATCGAAATTGACCATTTTGGGAACGTTCGACAGCTCCGCGGTCATCGTTTTTCATCCGAAAATTGATTTTTTGGACTGTACCAAAAATGATTCCAAATGTCAATTGGACCGTGCCTCATGTTGAATAACCACTTTTTAAACCCTCACAGTGACCAAAATTGCCATTTTTACAGAGTTTTGCATACTCAGAAGCTTCAATTTTGACCAATTTCAGGCACAGAAATGACTTTAAACACATTTCTTTTAGTTGAAAAAGTAATAATTCACATCCAACAGTAATTTACAGCCAAAAGATTAAATGTTAAAATTTCATCGAAATTGACCATTTTGGGAACGTTCGACAGCTCCGCGGTCATCGTTTTTCGTCCGAAAATTGATTTTTTGGACTGTACCAAAAATGATTCTAAATGTCAATTGGATCGTGCCTCATGTTGAATAACCACTTTTTAAACCCTCACAGTGCCCAAAATTACCATTTTTACAGAGTTTTGCATACTCAGAAGCTTCAATTTTGACCAATTTCAGGCACAGAAATGACTTTAAACACATTTATTTTAGTTGAAAAAGTAATAATTCACATCCAACAGTAATTTACAGCCAAAAGATTAAATGTTAAAATTTCATCGAAATTGACCATTTTGGGAACGTTCGACAGCTCCGCGGTCATCGTTTTTCGTCCGAAAATTAATTTTTTGGACTGTACCAAAAATGATTCCAAATGTCAATTGGACCGTGCCTCATGTTGAATAACCACTTTTTAAACCCTCACAGTGACCAAAATTGCCATTTTTACAGAGTTTTGCATACTCAGAAGCTTCAATTTTGACCAATTTCAGGCACAGAAATGACTTTAAACACATATATTTTAGTTGAAAAAGTAATAATTCACATCCAACAGTAATTTACAGCCAAAAGATTAAATGTTAAAATTTCATCGAAATTGACCATTTTGGGAACGTTCGACAGCTCCGCGGTCATCGTTTTTCATCCGAAAATTGATTTTTTGGACTGTACCAAAAATGATTCCAAATGTCAATTGGACCGTGCCTCATGTTGAATAACCACTTTTTAAACCCTCACAGTGACCAAAATTGCCATTTTTACAGAGTTTTGCATACTCAGAAGCTTCAATTTTGACCAATTTCAGGCACAGAAATGACTTTAAACACATTTCTTTTAGTTGAAAAAGTAATAATTCACATCCAACAGTAATTTACAGCCAAAAGATTAAATGTTAAAATTTCATCGAAATTGACCATTTTGGGAACGTTCGACAGCTCCGCGGTCATCGTTTTTCGTCCGAAAATTGATTTTTTGGACTGTACCAAAAATGATTCCAAATGTCAATTGGACCATGCCTCATGTTGAATAACCACTTTTTAAACCCTCACAGTGACCAAAATTGCCCTTTTTACAGAGTTTTACATACTCAGAAGCTTCAATTTTGACCAATTTCAGGCACAGAAATGACTTTAAACACATTTATTTTAGTTGAAAAAGTAATAATTCACATCCAACAGTAATTTACAGCCAAAAGAATAAATGTTAAAATTTCATCGAAATTGACCATTTTGGGAACTTTCGACAGCTCCTCGGTCATCGTTTTTCGTCCGAAAATTGAATTTTTGGACTGTACCAAAAATGATTCCAAATGTCAATTGGATCGTGCCTCATGTTGAATAACCACTTTTTAAACCCTCACAGTGCCCAAAATGGCCATTTTTACAGAGTTTTGCTTACTCAGAAGCTTCAATTTTGACCAATTACAGGCACAGAAATGACTTTAAACACATTTTTTTAAGTTGAAAAAGTAATAATTCACATCCAACAGTAATATACAGCCAAAAGAATAAATGTTAACATTTCATCGAAATTGACCATTTTGGGAACTTTCGACAGCTCCGCGGTCATCGTTTTTCGTCCTAAAATTAATTTTTTGGACTGTAGCAAAAATGATTCCAAATGTCAATTGGATCGTGCCTCATGTTGAATAACCACTTTTTAAACCCTCGCAGTGCCCAAAATGGCCATTTTTACAGAGTTTTGCTTACTCAGAAGCTTCAATTTTGACCAATTTCAGGCACAGAAATGACTTTAAACACATTTATTTTAGTTGAAAAAGTAATAATTCACATCCAACAGTAATTTACATCCAAAAGATTAAATGTTAAAATTTCATCGAAATTGACCATTTTGGGAACGTTCGACAGCTCCGCGGTCATCGTTTTTCGTCCGAAAATTGATTTTTTGGACTGTACCAAAAATGATTCCAAATGTCAATTGGATCGTGCCTCATGTTGAATAACCATTTTTTAAACCCTCACAGTGACCAAAATTGCCATTTTTACAGAGTTTTGCATACTCAGAAGCTTCAATTTTGACCAATTTCAGGCACAGGAATGACTTTAAACACATTTATTTTAGTTGAGAAAGTAATATTTCACATCTAACAGTAATTTACAGGCAAAAGATAAAATTTCAAAATTTCATCGAAATTGACCATTTTGGGAACGTTCGACAGCTCCGCGGTCATCGTTTTTCGTCCGAAAATTGATTTTTTGGACTGTACCAAAAATGATTCCAAATGTCAATTGGACCGTGCCTCATGTTGAATAACCACTTTTTAAACCCTCACAGTGACCAAAATTGCCATTTTTACAGAGTTTTGCATACTCAGAAGCTTCAATTTTGACCAATTTCAGGCACAGAAATGACTTTAAACACATTTATTTTAGTTGAAAAAGTAATAATTCACATCCAACAGTAATTTACAGCCAAAAGATTAAATGTTAAAATTTCATCGAAATTGACCATTTTGGGAACGTTCGACAGCTCCGCGGTCATTGTTTTTCGTCCGAAAATTAATTTTTTGGACTGTACCAAAAATGATTCCAAATGTCAATTGGACCGTGCCTCATGTTGAATAACCACTTTTTAAACCCTCACAGGGACCAAAATTGCCATTTTTACAGAGTTTTGCATACTCAGAAGCTTCAATTTTGACCAATTTCAGGCACAGAAATGACTTTAAACACATTTATTTTAGTTGAAAAAGTAATAATTCACATCCAACAGTAATTTACAGCCAAAAGAATAAATGTTAAAATTTCATCGAAATTGACCATTTTGGGAACTTTCGACAGCTCCTCGGTCATCGTTTTTCGTCCGAAAATTGAATTTTTGGACTGTACCAAAAATGATTCCAAATGTCAATTGGATCGTGCCTCATGTTGAATAACCACTTTTTAAACCCTCACAGTGCCCAAAATGGCCATTTTTACAGAGTTTTGCTTACTCAGAAGCTTCAATTTTGACCAATTACAGGCACAGAAATGACTTTAAACACATTTTTTTAAGTTGAAAAAGTAATAATTCACATCCAACAGTAATATACAGCCAAAAGAATAAATATTAACATTTCATCGAAATTGACCATTTTGGGAACTTTCGACAGCTCCGCGGTCATCGTTTTTCGTCCTAAAATTAATTTTTTGGACTGTAGCAAAAATGATTCCAAATGTCAATTGGATCGTGCCTCATGTTGAATAACCACTTTTTAAACCCTCGCAGTGCCCAAAATGGCCATTTTTACAGAGTTTTGCTTACTCAGAAGCTTCAATTTTGACCAATTTCAGGCACAGAAATGACTTTAAACACATTTATTTTAGTTGAAAAAGTAATAATTCACATCCAACAGTAATTTACATCCAAAAGATTAAATGTTAAAATTTCATCGAAATTGACCATTTTGGGAACGTTCGACAGCTCCGCGGTCATCGTTTTTCGTCCGAAAATTGATTTTTTGGACTGTACCAAAAATGATTCCAAATGTCAATTGGATCGTGCCTCATGTTGAATAACCATTTTTTAAACCCTCACAGTGACCAAAATTGCCATTTTTACAGAGTTTTGCATACTCAGAAGCTTCAATTTTGACCAATTTCAGGCACAGGAATGACTTTAAACACATTTATTTTAGTTGAGAAAGTAATATTTCACATCTAACAGTAATTTACAGGCAAAAGATTAAATTTTAAAATTTCATCGAAATTGACCATTTTGGGAACGTTCGACAGCTCCGCGGTCATCGTTTTTCGTCCGAAAATTGATTTTTTGGACTGTACCAAAAATGATTCCAAATGTCAATTGGACCGTGCCTCATGTTGAATAACCACTTTTTAAACCCTCACAGTGACCAAAATTGCCATTTTTACAGAGTTTTGCATACTCAGAAGCTTCAATTTTGACCAATTTCAGGCACAGAAATGACTTTAAACACATTTATTTTAGTTGAAAAAGTAATAATTCACATCCAACAGTAATTTACAGCCAAAAGATTAAATGTTAAAATTTCATCGAAATTGACCATTTTGGGAACGTTCGACAGCTCCGCGGTCATTGTTTTTCGTCCGAAAATTAATTTTTTGGACTGTACCAAAAATGATTCCAAATGTCAATTGGACCGTGCCTCATGTTGAATAACCACTTTTTAAACCCTCACAGGGACCAAAATTGCCATTTTTACAGAGTTTTGCATACTCAGAAGCTTCAATTTTGACCAATTTCAGGCACAGAAATGACTTTAAACACATTTATTTTAGTTGAAAAAGTAATAATTCACATCCAACAGTAATTTACAGCCAAAAGATTAAATGTTAAAATTTCATCGAAATTGACCATTTTGGGAACGTTCGACAGCTCCGCGGTCATCGTTTTTCGTCCGAAAATTGATTTTTTGGACTGTACCAAAAATGATTCCAAATGTCAATTGGACCGTGCCTCATGTTGAAAAACCACTTTTTAAACCCTCACAGTGACCAAAATTGCCATTTTTACAGAGTTTTGCATACTCAGAAGCTTCAATTTTGACCAATTTCAGGCACAGAAATGACTTTAAACACATTTATTTTAGTTGAAAAAGTAATAATTCACATCCAACAGTAATTTACAGCCAAAAGATTAAATGTTAAAATTTCATCGAAATTGACCATTTTGGGAACGTTCGACAGCTCCGCGGTCATCGTTTTTCGTCCGAAAATTGATTTTTTGGACTGTACCAAAAATGATTCCAAATGTCAATTGGACCGTGCCTCATGTTGAATAACCACTTTTTAAACCCTCGCAGTGCCCAAAATGGCCATTTTTACAGAGTTTTGCTTACTCAGAAGCTTCAATTTTGACCAATTTCAGGCACAGAAATGACTTTAAACACATTTATTTTAGTTGAAAAAGTTATAATTCACATCCAACAGTAATTTACAGCCAAAAGAATAAATGTTAAAATTTCATCGAAATTGACCATTTTGGGAACTTTCGACAGCTCCGCGGTCATCGTTTTTCGTCCGAAAATTGAATTTTTGGACTGTACCAAAAATGATTCCAAATGTCAATTGGATCGTGCCTCATGTTGAATAACCACTTTTTAAACCCTCACAGTGCCCAAAATGGCCATTTTTACAGAGTTTTGCTTACTCAGAAGCTTCAATTTTGACCAATTACAGGCACAGAAATGACTTTAAACACATTTTTTTAAGTTGAAAAAGTAATAATTCACATCCAACAGTAATATACAGCCAAAAGAATAAATGTTAACATTTCATCGAAATTGACCATTTTGGGAACCTTCGACAGCTCCGCAGGTCATCGTTTTTCGTCCGAAAATTAATTTTTTGGACTGTAGCAAAAATGATTCCAAATGTCAATTGGATCGTGCCTCATGTTGAATAACCACTTTTTAAACCCTTGCAGTGCCCAAAATGGCCATTTTTACAGAGTTTTGCTTACTCAGAAGCTTCAATTTTGACCAATTTCAGGCACAGAAATGACTTTAAACACATTTATTTTAGTTGAAAAAGTAATAATTCACATCCAACAGTAATTTACATCCAAAAGATTAAATGTTAAAATTTCATCGAAATTGACCATTTTGGGAACGTTCGACAGCTCCGCGGTCATCGTTTTTCGCCCGAAAATTGATTTTTTGGACTGTACCAAAAATGATTCCAAATGTCAATTGGATCGTGCCTCATGTTGAATAACCATTTTTTAAACCCTCACAGTGACCAAAATTGCCATTTTTACAGAGTTTTGCATACTCAGAAGCTTCAATTTTGACCAATTTCAGGCACAGGAATGACTTTAAACACATTTATTTTAGTTGAAAAAGTAATAATTCACATCCAACAGTAATTTACAGCCAAAAGATTAAATGTTAAAATTTCATCGAAATTGACCATTTTGGGAACGTTCGACAGCTCAGCGGTCATTGTTTTTCGTCCGAAAATTAATTTTTTGGACTGTACCAAAAATGATTCCAAATGTCAATTGGACCGTGCCTCATGTTGAATAACCACTTTTTAAACCCTCACAGGGACCAAAATTGCCATTTTTACAGAGTTTTGCATACTCAGAAGCTTCAATTTTGACCAATTTCAGGCACAGAAATGACTTTAAACACATTTATTTTAGTTGAAAAAGTTATAATTCACATCCAACAGTAATTTACAGCCAAAAGAATAAATGTTAAAATTTCATCGAAATTGACCATTTTGGGAACTTTCGACAGCTCCGCGGTCATCGTTTTTCGTCCGAAAATTGAATTTTTGGACTGTACCAAAAATGATTCCAAATGTCAATTGGATCGTGCCTCATGTTGAATAACCACTTTTTAAACCCTCACAGTGCCCAAAATGGCCATTTTTACAGAGTTTTGCTTACTCAGAAGCTTCAATTTTGACCAATTACAGGCACAGAAATGACTTTAAACACATTTTTTTAAGTTGAAAAAGTAATAATTCACATCCAACAGTAATATACAGCCAAAAGAATAAATATTAACATTTCATCGAAATTGACCATTTTGGGAACTTTCGACAGCTCCGCGGTCATCGTTTTTCGTCCTAAAATTAATTTTTTGGACTGTAGCAAAAATGATTCCAAATGTCAATTGGATCGTGCCTCATGTTGAATAACCACTTTTTAAACCCTCGCAGTGCCCAAAATGGCCATTTTTACAGAGTTTTGCTTACTCAGAAGCTTCAATTTTGACCAATTTCAGGCACAGAAATGACTTTAAACACATTTATTTTAGTTGAAAAAGTAATAATTCACATCCAACAGTAATTTACATCCAAAAGATTAAATGTTAAAATTTCATCGAAATTGACCATTTTGGGAACGTTCGACAGCTCCGCGGTCATCGTTTTTCGTCCGAAAATTGATTTTTTGGACTGTACCAAAAATGATTCCAAATGTCAATTGGATCGTGCCTCATGTTGAATAACCATTTTTTAAACCCTCACAGTGACCAAAATTGCCATTTTTACAGAGTTTTGCATACTCAGAAGCTTCAATTTTGACCAATTTCAGGCACAGGAATGACTTTAAACACATTTATTTTAGTTGAGAAAGTAATATTTCACATCTAACAGTAATTTACAGGCAAAAGATTAAATTTTAAAATTTCATCGAAATTGACCATTTTGGGAATGTTCGACAGCTCCGCGGTCATCGTTTTTCGTCAGAAAATAGATTTTTTGGACTGTACCAAAAATGATTCTAAATGTCAATTGGATCGTGCCTCATGTTGAATAACCACTTTTTAAACCCTCACAGTGCCCAAAATTACCATTTTTACAGAGTTTTGCATACTCAGAAGCTTCAATTTTGACCAATTTCAGGCACAGAAATGACTTTAAACACATTTATTTTAGTTGAAAAAGTAATAATTCACATCCAACAGTAATTTACAGCCAAAAGATTAAATGTTAAAATTTCATCGAAATTGACCATTTTGGGAACGTTCGACAGCTCCGCGGTCATCGTTTTTCGTCCGAAAATTAATTTTTTGGACTGTACCAAAAATGATTCCAAATGTCAATTGGACCGTGCCTCATGTTGAATAACCACTTTTTAAACCCTCACAGTGACCAAAATTGCCATTTTTACAGAGTTTTGCATACTCAGAAGCTTCAATTTTGACCAATTTCAGGCACAGAAATGACTTTAAACACATTTATTTTAGTTGAAAAAGTAATAATTCACATCCAACAGTAATTTACAGCCAAAAGATTAAATGTTAAAATTTCATCGAAATTGACCATTTTGGGAACGTTCGACAGCTCCGCGGTCATCGTTTTTCATCCGAAAATTGATTTTTTGGACTGTACCAAAAATGATTCCAAATGTCAATTGGACCGTGCCTCATGTTGAATAACCACTTTTTAAACCCTCACAGTGACCAAAATTGCCATTTTTACAGAGTTTTGCATACTCAGAAGCTTCAATTTTGACCAATTTCAGGCACAGAAATGACTTTAAACACATTTCTTTTAGTTGAAAAAGTAATAATTCACATCCAACAGTAATTTACAGCCAAAAGATTAAATGTTAAAATTTCATCGAAATTGACCATTTTGGGAACGTTCGACAGCTCCGCGGTCATCGTTTTTCGTCCGAAAATTGATTTTTTGGACTGTACCAAAAATGATTCTAAATGTCAATTGGATCGTGCCTCATGTTGAATAACCACTTTTTAAACCCTCACAGTGCCCAAAATTACCATTTTTACAGAGTTTTGCATACTCAGAAGCTTCAATTTTGACCAATTTCAGGCACAGAAATGACTTTAAACACATTTATTTTAGTTGAAAAAGTAATAATTCACATCCAACAGTAATTTACAGCCAAAAGATTAAATGTTAAAATTTCATCGAAATTGACCATTTTGGGAACGTTCGACAGCTCCGCGGTCATCGTTTTTCGTCCGAAAATTAATTTTTTGGACTGTACCAAAAATGATTCCAAATGTCAATTGGACCGTGCCTCATGTTGAATAACCACTTTTTAAACCCTCACAGTGACCAAAATTGCCATTTTTACAGAGTTTTGCATACTCAGAAGCTTCAATTTTGACCAATTTCAGGCACAGAAATGACTTTAAACACATATATTTTAGTTGAAAAAGTAATAATTCACATCCAACAGTAATTTACAGCCAAAAGATTAAATGTTAAAATTTCATCGAAATTGACCATTTTGGGAACGTTCGACAGCTCCGCGGTCATCGTTTTTCATCCGAAAATTGATTTTTTGGACTGTACCAAAAATGATTCCAAATGTCAATTGGACCGTGCCTCATGTTGAATAACCACTTTTTAAACCCTCACAGTGACCAAAATTGCCATTTTTACAGAGTTTTGCATACTCAGAAGCTTCAATTTTGACCAATTTCAGGCACAGAAATGACTTTAAACACATTTCTTTTAGTTGAAAAAGTAATAATTCACATCCAACAGTAATTTACAGCCAAAAGATTAAATGTTAAAATTTCATCGAAATTGACCATTTTGGGAACGTTCGACAGCTCCGCGGTCATCGTTTTTCGTCCGAAAATTGATTTTTTGGACTGTACCAAAAATGATTCCAAATGTCAATTGGACCATGCCTCATGTTGAATAACCACTTTTTAAACCCTCACAGTGACCAAAATTGCCCTTTTTACAGAGTTTTACATACTCAGAAGCTTCAATTTTGACCAATTTCAGGCACAGAAATGACTTTAAACACATTTATTTTAGTTGAAAAAGTAATAATTCACATCCAACAGTAATTTACAGCCAAAAGAATAAATGTTAAAATTTCATCGAAATTGACCATTTTGGGAACTTTCGACAGCTCCTCGGTCATCGTTTTTCGTCCGAAAATTGAATTTTTGGACTGTACCAAAAATGATTCCAAATGTCAATTGGATCGTGCCTCATGTTGAATAACCACTTTTTAAACCCTCACAGTGCCCAAAATGGCCATTTTTACAGAGTTTTGCTTACTCAGAAGCTTCAATTTTGACCAATTACAGGCACAGAAATGACTTTAAACACATTTTTTTAAGTTGAAAAAGTAATAATTCACATCCAACAGTAATATACAGCCAAAAGAATAAATGTTAACATTTCATCGAAATTGACCATTTTGGGAACTTTCGACAGCTCCGCGGTCATCGTTTTTCGTCCTAAAATTAATTTTTTGGACTGTAGCAAAAATGATTCCAAATGTCAATTGGATCGTGCCTCATGTTGAATAACCACTTTTTAAACCCTCGCAGTGCCCAAAATGGCCATTTTTACAGAGTTTTGCTTACTCAGAAGCTTCAATTTTGACCAATTTCAGGCACAGAAATGACTTTAAACACATTTATTTTAGTTGAAAAAGTAATAATTCACATCCAACAGTAATTTACATCCAAAAGATTAAATGTTAAAATTTCATCGAAATTGACCATTTTGGGAACGTTCGACAGCTCCGCTGATGTAAATAATTAATTTACTCTCTTAATTTCTATGCAGGTAAGTACTTAATCAATAATAACTCAATCGAAATGAAGGAAAACAGAGTCCGTGGTGTAAGAGTTTCTAAGGGTTTTATTCCTCATAAAGGAATCAGGATATCATGTTCTGACCACCACACAGGATGTCAGAAGGGATAGATGAGCGCGCCTCCAAGCTTCCGATTTTCGCTGACATTGCAACATTCTGTTAGCACCACCCCTTGGTGCCACCCACTTGCGTCACCTATCAGTGACGTTTCTAGCACACACGCCTAGTTTACGCCTCTTGATGATGTACTAGCACCACGTGTATACTGTTATCTTGTCTTCTCTCAGCTGTTACGCCTCTTACATTGAACATTATGATGTAAATCAAGTATATAAGCTATGTATTGTCAATAAACGACGGCGCGCTCATCTATCCCTTCTGACATCCTGTGTGGTGGTCAGAACATGATATCCTGATTCCTTTATGAGGAATAAAACCCTTAGAAACTCTTACACCACGGACTCTGTTTTCCTTCATTTCGATTGAGTTATTATTGATTAAGTACTTACCTGCATAGAAATTAAGAGAGTAAATTAATTATTTACATCATTTTGGCGCCCGAATAGGGACCCCTCCCCCACCTCACGCGCCGGAAGGTGCGTTGCAATCCGTGTCCCCTGCCATCAGTTAGACGGACAACACGTGTACTGGCAGGATTTCCTGCATCCCCCTCTGACACACGGAGGTGACGAAGACTGCGATCAGTGCCCAGACGAGGCGGTGAGGAGTGCGGAGGATCCCGACCAGAGCCCAGCCGAAGGAAGCAAGGTCCGAGGTGTGAAGAGGCCCACCAGTTTTCCGAAGTTTTCCGAAGTTTTCCGAAGTTCCGAGTCGAGTCCAGTCGAGTTTTCCGAGGCCTTCTGTTTTCCGTGCTTCCCGGTGAGTACCATTGCTGGGTCGTATCTAGACGGGTTTGGGTACGCAAGTCCGGTCTGCACTGTTTTTAGGCAGTGTATCTGTACTGTTTAGCAGTATATAAAGTATTCCGAATTTCTGCACTGTTACAGCAGTGTATCTGTATCGTTGAGCGGTACATTCAGAGTAGGGGGAAGTTAGCTATGTCTTTAAATGTTTCATGTGATTAATGTCGTGGTATGAATGTGATTGTTCTTGTGTATTATTGTGTTTTTTGTTTAAATAGTTACAGGCGAAATTAAGTATTAAGGATCAAGCATTTCAGTATCAAGTAGGCACAATGCCGTTTTTTAACAAATTAAAGCAGATAGGAACTAGGAAAGGGATGTTAGAGGAAGAGATTCCAATCCCCCCTAGGGACACTCCAGGTAATTTCATGTATAATAAGCATGGCATAGACGCCATCTTGTATCTAGAGTTATGGACAGATTATACCAAGCACCTAGAGGAAAGATACCGATGGCCAGTTAACGGAACATGGGATGCCGAGTGCATCATAAAGGTAGAAGAAATATTACGGAAAAAGAAAGCTAGACAATCTCAGAAAGACGCCATAGAATTTTGGCGTAAGGAATCACGTAAGCGTGCTGATAGAGCACTCCGTAGAGAAGACAGGCTTAAAGAATCAGAAAAGGCCCAAGAAAACGAATTAGTTACTGAGGGAATTCGAGTAAAAGTAGAACAAATAGATCGTATCCTAAATGGCAAAGTGAACAACATGTATCTTTTGGCCGATGGTACCCCTGACGCCATTTCAGAAATACCGAAAAATTTGCCGTCACCATTAGTTCCAACTAAAGTAATGCATAAGACTACTAAAGACATATTCCTAAATTCATATCTCGAAGATGTAGCGCCAGCTTACACCAATCTGCCTGTTCGTGCCCTGCCTACTGACAGGGCCGGGGGTGGTACTGCCCCCCAAGATCACTCTCAGCCGACACCGAAAAAGACTAGTCCCGTTCCGCCAGCTCCGCCACTTCCCTCACCTAAAACTGATCTGCCGAAACCACTTCAATCAGATCCTACTAAAAGACAAATTCAGATACTGACTACACACAGAGATAATGCCCAAGTTTCCGCTTCAGGAGGTACGACCGCGGGTCTCCAGACCCCGCCACCGACTCACAGATTAAATCTCAGAGGTATGCAGAGTCCTTTTACGCACAGATCCCCCCGTTCTTCTAATTCATCCCGTCTTGATGCACTAAAAGAAAATATGTCAGTTTGTAGATACGATCCAGAACCTGGACAGGACGACTTAATGGTATTAGCGTCTTTACGGTTAAGATCTGCTACTGATAGTTTGTTATGTTATGCAGGAATGAAGGAGCACCTAGATAGAATATATGAGTTCGTTCAAACGGGAAAGGACCCCGACAGTATTAAGGATGCCCTGGAGAAACAGAAAGTTACCATGCAAGCACTGATACTACGATTTTTCATAAATTGTCTAATAAGAGAACGAGACAGGCCCGGAACAGAGCAGAGTGAATTGGATGCATTGAACAAGTGGGGTCAAAATATAGCCGATGGAAAACATGACAGACAAAATTGCATAGAGGCCATGTATAAAAAGATTAAGAAAGCAGTGATAGCAGTACACGAGAAAGAGAAAGAAAAGGCTCCCTCCGAGGAGGAAGAAGAATCTGAAGAACTAGAACCGACTACAAGCACTATAGCATATGTAGGTAAGGGAACTTATCTTAGGAAGGGTATCCGTCCAGAAAGCAAGAGAGTTTTCTTCTCTGCCTTAACGAATCCGAATTCTGCTGAACATCAGTTCCAGGAAACTGATAAACGGCTTCGAGATCGAGTTGGGTACCATGTACTCAATTCTATGGATGAACAAGAATTAGCCCGATCAGCGGTATCATGGGCCGAAAATGCAGACATATATAATGATGACACCGTAGCACAGACATTTCTGAACCTCTCCCCCGACGAACAGAAATTAGCAGGTATATATATGATTCAGCACCTTCTCATTAAGTACAGAAAACATTATTCCGATCCAGGTCCCTTACATGAGACACTAGAAGCACTACTGATGGATAGATGGAGAGGCCTAAGCACTAAATTAGTTCAAATAATTCTAGAACAACGACGCAGATATGACACCTTTGTAAGTCCTGAATATGTTCCCGCCCCACCTCCAGAAAGGAAAATGTACCATATGCAGTGCGGGGGTGGTATTGAAAGTCAGAACCCCTTGCGAGAAGTGCACCCTGTTATGGGTGAGGATAAAATTTTGAAACGCGTGTATGTACACACGCCTCTAACTAAATTAGAACTGTTAGAAATGAAGAAATTAGTACCGTGCCATGATAAAGACCCTGCAGGTTTTCATAGAGAGCTCAAAGACATGTTACTGATGGGGGACTACACATATGATGATATCATGAAAATGTTGAAAGTATTATTGCCTACGGGTATATTCGAGAAATTAAAGGAAAAGGACTGGGAGGTGGGAGACGCAAAGATTGCCTGGGCAGAAATAGAGGATGAAGAAAAGAAACGGGTTCCAGGGTTAGGCCTTGGGGACAAAACTAAAGCATTACCAGGTTTAATAGTACAGGTCCTGCCCAGATTATTGACAACTAGAAAGGAGGATTGGGATGCAATCTCGTCCTGTAAACAGAAACATGATGAAGATACTAGCGACTTTTATTCAAGATTCGAGAAATGTTTTATTATCAATAGTGGCCTCCAGCCAAGTAGCGAGTCGTACCCACATCTTTTTGTATCAAAGTTAGTCGAGAATTCCCTACCGTTAGTTAAAAATAGAGTGTATAAAGTCGAGAGTACATGGCAAGCAAATACGCCATCCCAGATGTTACAAATGTTACAATATCACCAGAATAGAATTAGGGAAGAACAAGATCAGGAACAGAAGCGCATGAAAGACACGAAAATGAAAATGTTAGTAGCCCAGACGGTCCCATCCGACAGTCACAGGAAAGGTACGACCCAGACAAGTCACGCTGCAGCTCCTGTTAAAGGGACATGCAATTATTGCAAGCAGCCAGGTCACTACGTACACGAATGTGCAGTTCTGAAACATAACATAGCGACAGGTAAAACTAAAGAGAGACCGCATCCGCCTAGACAAGACCATAACCAGCATCAGTCTACACAGAATACACAGCCCATGCATGCATCCGCACAGACAGCACAGACCGTAGCAGTACCACAGCCACAGCCCATTGCTGCAACTCAGCAAGTCTCACAACAGATGTACCAGTATGCCCAGTCTGCTTACCCCGAATATTCCCGATATACATGAAACAGCCTAGAGAGGGAAGGTGGCTTGCCTCTTATCGAGATTCCTGTAGATCAAGAAGGTCCTTATGTACACAGTCAAGTATTGGGGAAAGATAGAAAGTTTTTAATTGACACAGGGGCAAGTCGCACTACAATAAGTCATGACGAAGTTCCAGGGGCACCCCTCTCAGGCTCACAAAATGTTTCCCTTGGTTTTTCAGGACAACCTATTGTAAATGAAGTCTCAGAACCAGTTCCCCTGGCTGTGGGTCCATTATCACGCGTTACAGACCTGTTACTAACAAAATCATGTCCGGAAAATCTGTTAGGAATTAAAACACTGAAGGCTCTAGGGGCTATAATATGCTGCTCCCCGGAGGGAGTTAGACTCTTTCTGCGGGATTTCAAGGGTCATTACGTCCTTCGTGAGTTTGACGTCAGATTGAAAAATGTACCTGATTACTTGTGGGCAAAAGGCCCAACTGATGTAGGATGTATGCACATTACACCATACCGCGTTACCCTCAAGGCAGGTGTTGTATTACCCAGAATCAGACAATACAAGTTACCACCCGATGCTGTAGCGGCTTTACTGAAAATCATTGAAGAGCTCATTGCCCAAGGAGTGGTCGTCGAGACCGACTCCAATATCTGTAATTCACCCATCATTCCGATTCTTAAACGTACTGATCCCAATGCACCGCCAGTATATCGGCTGGTGATTGATCTTCGAGAATTGAATAAATGCATTATCCCACAGTATCCTGTGGTTCCCGATATATCATCTCTCTTGACTGCTATTGATTCAGAAGCAACGTTCTTTACTGTAATTGATCTCAAGAACGCCTTCTTCAGCGTGCCTATTGATCCAGAGAGCCAATATCTCTTCGGATTCTGTTTAAATGGACGCAGTTTCAAATTTTCGCGCGCACCTCAAGGATTCACAGAAAGCCCCAGCATCTATAGTCAAGCACTGAAAAGACAACTAGATTGTATTCAAATGCCAGTTAACACCGCTTTACTACAATACGTCGATGATCTGCTGATCACCGCACGAAGTGAGCCCGAATGTGAAAAAGCATCACTGACAGTTTTACATTTCCTGGCCGACAAGGGACACAAGGTGTCTCCTTCGAAGCTACAATTCTGTGTTCAGCAAGTTGTGTACTTGGGTCACTTGCTGTCCAAAGTGGGGAGACAGCTCACTCCCGATCGCATTCAGTTAATTGTGAACATGCCGCAACCCAAGACACAAAAGGAAGTGCGGGCCTTCATAGGCCTCACCTCGTACTGCAGACAATGGATTCCCCAGTATGCATTTCTAGCTAAACCACTCATCCAGTTAACGACACAGGAGGCAGCGACTTCGACTGTCCTCCCTTGGACTCAGGAACACACACAAGCTTTTGAAGAATTAAAGAAAGTTTTATGCCAAGCACCAGTTTTAGCGACACCATGTTACAGCAAACCGTTTACACTTTTTGTTACAGAACGTGATGGCACAGCGTTGTCTGTCCTCACTCAAGACCAAGCAGGTTCACATAAGCCTTGTGCTTATTTTTCTAGTACATTGGATTCAGTAGCTCAAGCACTCCCTGCGTGCTTAAAGTCAGTAGCAGCAACAGCGTTAGCAATAAGACAAAGTGATTCAATTGTTTTAGGTCATCAGTTAACAGTTCAAGTACCACATTCTGTAGAGGTTTTGTTAAACAGAACCCAGACTCAACACTTAACTATAGCACGACTGACAGGTTATGAATTAACACTATTCCAGCCACACATAGAAATCAGACGTTGCAGCATCCTGAACCCCGCAACACTGTTACCTACAGTTATGACAGATCCAGCTCCGCATGATTGTATAGAAATAATTAATGCAGTAACTAAGCCTAGACGAGACTTAACAGATGTCCCATTGACAAATCCAGACCTGACACTTTATGTGGACGGTTCATGCATGAGAACAAGTACAGGAGAATTAGTGGCCGCGTACGCCGTGACCACTGAAACTGAAATTAAAGAAACACATCGTATTGACACCCTGTCTGCTCAAGCAGCAGAGCTCATCGCTCTGACTCGAGCCTGTATTCTAGCCAAGAACAGAAATGTTAACATATACACAGATTCCCGCTATGCCTTCGGAGTTGTACACGACTTCGGAGTCCTCTGGCAAGAACGAGGTTTTCTGACTTCCCATGGGGCCAAGATACAACATGGCCCCCTCATTCAAGCACTGTTAGAAGCAATACATTTGCCCTCGGGCATATCAGTCATGAAGTGTAAGGCACATACTAAAGTCACAGATTCTGTTTCCCAGGGTAACGACCTGGCAGACCAGACAGCAAAACATACAGCATTGACTTACACCCAGACTACTGATGTGACAAAGACAATAGTCCAGACCCAGTGTATGGCAGTTAGAGATCCCGCCCTAGATGTAATTGATATCCAGACACATGCTACTCCAGAGGAGATAAAGAAATGGACTGAACTAGGAGGGATTCAGACAGATCAAGGTTGGGTGACGAAGGGAAAATCTATATGGTTTCTCCCCGACTCAATGGTTCAAGTCATGATAAATACAGCACATAGTCCTGCCCATCTTGGAGAGAAAGCCATGTTAGACAGTTTACAGAATCTCTGGTACAACAAACACTTACGAGCAGCAGCAAAACAGAAAGTGCGTACTTGCATGATCTGTTGTCAGTTCAATCCAGGTAAAAGCGTCCCTGTTGAGCAAGGTGGATTTCATCCTCCCGATCACCCTTTTGAAGTCCTCCAGATGGATTATATCCAGATGAATAGCTGTAGAGGATTTAAGTATGTCCTTGTAATTGTTTGTGCTCTGTCCCGCTGGACCGAAGCATACCCAGTCCCAGACTACACTGCTCCGACCACTGCCAGACAGTTGGTTCGTGAATTCTTCCCACGGTACGGTTTGCCCCGTGTCGTGTATTCAGATAACGGACAGCCGTTCTCGTCCGAGCTGATGAGACAAGTTTCCCTCTTGCTAGGATATCAGTGGAGGTTCCACTGTGTCCGACATCCCGAAGCAGCTGGCCTTGTAGAAAGGCATAATCAGACACTAAAAATCCGTCTTGCCAAGATCTGTCAGGAAAAAGGGGTCGACTGGATAGTCGCCCTGCCCGTGGCACTATTCTACATGAGGATGGTCGCCCACTCGAGATCAGGGCTATCCCCGTACGAAGTGGTCTTTGGCAGACCGCCGAATATGTGGGGGACGCCCGTTCCGAAAAAGATCACTGATATTGATTGTAACATGTTGACAGATTACCTTGCCTCCTTGATGTCTGCACTCCAATCATGTCGTTCACAGGTTGCCGCAGCCTTCCCTGACAACACCGATGTAAAGGCGCATGAGGTCCGCCCAGGTGACCTGGTAGTCGTCCGGAATTTCGACCGGAAAAGTCCGCTGGAGCCCCGCTGGAAGTCTCCAAAGACCGTTCTGCTTACCACTAGGACCGCCGTGAAAATCGAGGGGAGAAAGGGGTGGGTCCACACGAGTCACATCAAACTATGCAATGAACTAAAAAACGGACTGAAACAGGACTCTGACTCGTCCACCCCCACCAAAGACTGTGTTGAAGCACAAGACGTTACTGTGCCTAAAAGAGAAAAGACTCCTCAAGAACTTTACCGAATGAAGCTTCGATCTAGCAAGTCAGACAGTTTAATTGTTTAAGTCCTCCCTTAGGTGAATCGGTTAAATAGTTTCTGACATGTATCCCCTAGATCGAGTTAGAGAGAGAGAGGAAAAGAGAAGAACATATTGCAAATCACTTCGTAGTCACTGCATAGTGACACTAATAATCATGTTTATTCTGAGTATTCTAATTATTATTGCCAGCATTCTGCTTCCTATGTACTGGCCTATTTTCAGGCGTGAACAATCTGCTTACAATGTCTCTGCTGAACACACTTTTAGTGAACTTCCTGCACATGAACTCTCTTACAGACTTGCGCTGCGCAACAATACATTCATTAGTATGTTACACCATTCCCATCAGACAAATAATGCTACAGACTGTTGGATATGTGGCCGACTCCCTCCCTACCAGAATTACAAGGGAGCTCTGCCTCTCTTTCCGTACCCATTCACTCACAATGGCTCCTGTGGAGCATGGTTTAAAATAATTAATTCTTTAGATCCTGATATTGCTGTTTTCGATGGGGGCTGGGTTTGGGGAAACTTGAACTTAGTCCTGCTCAACGTCTGTTATCCTGATCAAGAAGGACTTCCCACTCGAATAGGAACTGATCTAGAAAATGAAGTATATGGATTAGGTAATTACACAATTAGCCTTATGATCCTCACTGTTGAATCTGAAACTGCTCCAGTTCTGCCCCATATGTTAGTACTACCAGTCACAGGTGAATTATGTGTTAGCAAGAAAGGTTCAGTACACGTAGGTCATAGTAAATGCACTACTGTGGTCGAGTTCAGTGACCATGGTAAATCGTCCTTTAAAGCTATCAGTCATTCCTACTTTGTTTGTGGTCATACCGCATACATACGTTTGCCTCCAGATTGGGATGGTACCTGTTACATTGCCTTCCTTCTGCCACCTGTTTTCCTAGCTCCTCCTGATTACCATAGAAATACGAATCTAGCACCGAATAGACCCAAAAGAGATATTCCCCTTGTCGACTACACAGAAACGGCATGGGAACAGTACACTGATTTCAATAAAGGATTCTTTTTCTTCCTAGGACCTGTCCAAAACAGTAAATTAATACGCAGATTAACGAGAACCCTCGAAGCAGTAGTGAACGAAACTGCCTCCGCTCTAGGTAACTTAACAGAGGAGCAGTCTGCTATACGGACTGTTGTCCTTCAAAATCGTCTTGTGATTGACGTCATCTTGGCAGATAGAGGTGGAGCTTGTAAGGTCATCGGGTCAAGTTGCTGTGTTTTCATTCCACAAAACGCACCATCTGTCTATCAAGCTATCACCCGTTTACATAAAATTGCAAATCAGATACATCAGAATCCAGGCACCTGGACTTGGTCCGGTTGGTTCTGGACTACGTTGACAGCTTGGGGATGGAAGATCTTATCGTTCCTAGGCATTGGCCTTGTTATAGTATTTAGTTGTTGCCTGTGCCTGCAGTGTGGGCCAGCGATATGTGGACTGTGTGCCACATCCTGCATTGAGCATTCCAGTTGCCTCTCAAACAGTCAAAGAAAGAAAGACGAACATATAATGTTGCAAGAACAAACTGATCGATTTATGAGGATCGATATATCATGAAGGGTCCGTAGGGAACAAGGAGGGAATGAGGTAATATAAATTTTATGGTCATGTTGTGTTCCCTAGCGAGTACCCCACCGACTCCATGTACGAGTTAAAAGTGCATGTAACTTCCCTCCTGTACCAGCTATGAAGACGCAAATACATTTGCGTCCAACGTTAACTTGTCCTCTTTCAGACCCACCATGAATGGGTTTGATGGTCCGTTCCTAAGTATGCTATGCCAACGTCTTTTTGAAGTGTACTCCTACGTTTTTCAGCCTGGCTGAAAGTAGGCCCTGAATCTCTGCCACCGAGCCTCTTTTCTGGCTTCTGACTGCGAGGGCCTCTGCCCAAGCAGCCCCCGTACCCGTGAACTCTGACTTACTTCTAGCGCGGCCCTCCGTGCTCAGCTCAGCCTGCTGCCTGCCAAGATTGACTATAACCTTCGAGTTATCTGTTTTCCTCCCCGAAGATACATTCCGGCCTGCTAGCTTCAGTAAACATCCTTCCTCAGCTACAGGGCTAAAGGGCCGACCTGTCTTTATGCAAGTAATTCATAGCCTCTGTTGCCATGCTTCCATGGAAGGCCCCATGCCCCCACGCTTCTCATACAGACACTCAGGCGCTTATACACGCACTCACAGCAAGTATAGAATAGCTTCTGCTCTAGAGACCTTTCTGCCCAGATAGCTTAGTTCCTAAACATCAGATATCGGATATGATAGAAGCACAAGTTGATCTGACATGCCAGACTTCTGTCTCTTTCCGCCAGTGTAAATGTCAAGTCCCCTGCACCCCGTCTATCACACGTCATGCAGCTGCGCGCGCATCCAAGCTTCCGATTTTCGCTGACATTGCAACATTCTGTTAGCACCACCCCTTGGTGCCACCCACTTGCGTCACCTATCAGTGACGTTTCTAGCACACACGCCTAGTTTACGCCTCTTGATGATGTACTAGCACCACGTGTATACTGTTATCTTGTCTTCTCTCAGCTGTTACGCCTCTTACATTGAACATTATGATGTAAATCAAGTATATAAGCTATGTATTGTCAATAAACGACGGCGCGCTCATCTATCCCTTCTGACATCCTGTGTGGTGGTCAGAACATGATATCCTGATTCCTTTATGAGGAATAAAACCCTTAGAAACTCTTACACCACGGACTCTGTTTTCCTTCATTTCGATTGAGTTATTATTGATTAAGTACTTACCTGCATAGAAATTAAGAGAGTAAATTAATTATTTACATCACCGCGGTCATCGTTTTTCGTCCGAAAATTGATTTTTTGGACTGTACCAAAAATGATTCCAAATGTCAATTGGATCGTGCCTCATGTTGAATAACCATTTTTTAAACCCTCACAGTGACCAAAATTGCCATTTTTACAGAGTTTTGCATACTCAGAAGCTTCAATTTTGACCAATTTCAGGCACAGGAATGACTTTAAACACATTTATTTTAGTTGAGAAAGTAATATTTCACATCTAACAGTAATTTACAGGCAAAAGATAAAATTTCAAAATTTCATCGAAATTGACCATTTTGGGAACGTTCGACAGCTCCGCGGTCATCGTTTTTCGTCCGAAAATTGATTTTTTGGACTGTACCAAAAATGATTCCAAATGTCAATTGGACCGTGCCTCATGTTGAATAACCACTTTTTAAACCCTCACAGTGACCAAAATTGCCATTTTTACAGAGTTTTGCATACTCAGAAGCTTCAATTTTGACCAATTTCAGGCACAGAAATGACTTTAAACACATTTATTTTAGTTGAAAAAGTAATAATTCACATCCAACAGTAATTTACAGCCAAAAGATTAAATGTTAAAATTTCATCGAAATTGACCATTTTGGGAACGTTCGACAGCTCCGCGGTCATTGTTTTTCGTCCGAAAATTAATTTTTTGGACTGTACCAAAAATGATTCCAAATGTCAATTGGACCGTGCCTCATGTTGAATAACCACTTTTTAAACCCTCACAGGGACCAAAATTGCCATTTTTACAGAGTTTTGCATACTCAGAAGCTTCAATTTTGACCAATTTCAGGCACAGAAATGACTTTAAACACATTTATTTTAGTTGAAAAAGTAATAATTCACATCCAACAGTAATTTACAGCCAAAAGAATAAATGTTAAAATTTCATCGAAATTGACCATTTTGGGAACTTTCGACAGCTCCTCGGTCATCGTTTTTCGTCCGAAAATTGAATTTTTGGACTGTACCAAAAATGATTCCAAATGTCAATTGGATCGTGCCTCATGTTGAATAACCACTTTTTAAACCCTCACAGTGCCCAAAATGGCCATTTTTACAGAGTTTTGCTTACTCAGAAGCTTCAATTTTGACCAATTACAGGCACAGAAATGACTTTAAACACATTTTTTTAAGTTGAAAAAGTAATAATTCACATCCAACAGTAATATACAGCCAAAAGAATAAATATTAACATTTCATCGAAATTGACCATTTTGGGAACTTTCGACAGCTCCGCGGTCATCGTTTTTCGTCCTAAAATTAATTTTTTGGACTGTAGCAAAAATGATTCCAAATGTCAATTGGATCGTGCCTCATGTTGAATAACCACTTTTTAAACCCTCGCAGTGCCCAAAATGGCCATTTTTACAGAGTTTTGCTTACTCAGAAGCTTCAATTTTGACCAATTTCAGGCACAGAAATGACTTTAAACACATTTATTTTAGTTGAAAAAGTAATAATTCACATCCAACAGTAATTTACATCCAAAAGATTAAATGTTAAAATTTCATCGAAATTGACCATTTTGGGAACGTTCGACAGCTCCGCGGTCATCGTTTTTCGTCCGAAAATTGATTTTTTGGACTGTACCAAAAATGATTCCAAATGTCAATTGGATCGTGCCTCATGTTGAATAACCATTTTTTAAACCCTCACAGTGACCAAAATTGCCATTTTTACAGAGTTTTGCATACTCAGAAGCTTCAATTTTGACCAATTTCAGGCACAGGAATGACTTTAAACACATTTATTTTAGTTGAGAAAGTAATATTTCACATCTAACAGTAATTTACAGGCAAAAGATTAAATTTTAAAATTTCATCGAAATTGACCATTTTGGGAACGTTCGACAGCTCCGCGGTCATCGTTTTTCGTCCGAAAATTGATTTTTTGGACTGTACCAAAAATGATTCCAAATGTCAATTGGACCGTGCCTCATGTTGAATAACCACTTTTTAAACCCTCACAGTGACCAAAATTGCCATTTTTACAGAGTTTTGCATACTCAGAAGCTTCAATTTTGACCAATTTCAGGCACAGAAATGACTTTAAACACATTTATTTTAGTTGAAAAAGTAATAATTCACATCCAACAGTAATTTACAGCCAAAAGATTAAATGTTAAAATTTCATCGAAATTGACCATTTTGGGAACGTTCGACAGCTCCGCGGTCATTGTTTTTCGTCCGAAAATTAATTTTTTGGACTGTACCAAAAATGATTCCAAATGTCAATTGGACCGTGCCTCATGTTGAATAACCACTTTTTAAACCCTCACAGGGACCAAAATTGCCATTTTTACAGAGTTTTGCATACTCAGAAGCTTCAATTTTGACCAATTTCAGGCACAGAAATGACTTTAAACACATTTATTTTAGTTGAAAAAGTAATAATTCACATCCAACAGTAATTTACAGCCAAAAGATTAAATGTTAAAATTTCATCGAAATTGACCATTTTGGGAACGTTCGACAGCTCCGCGGTCATCGTTTTTCGTCCGAAAATTGATTTTTTGGACTGTACCAAAAATGATTCCAAATGTCAATTGGACCGTGCCTCATGTTGAAAAACCACTTTTTAAACCCTCACAGTGACCAAAATTGCCATTTTTACAGAGTTTTGCATACTCAGAAGCTTCAATTTTGACCAATTTCAGGCACAGAAATGACTTTAAACACATTTATTTTAGTTGAAAAAGTAATAATTCACATCCAACAGTAATTTACAGCCAAAAGATTAAATGTTAAAATTTCATCGAAATTGACCATTTTGGGAACGTTCGACAGCTCCGCGGTCATCGTTTTTCGTCCGAAAATTGATTTTTTGGACTGTACCAAAAATGATTCCAAATGTCAATTGGACCGTGCCTCATGTTGAATAACCACTTTTTAAACCCTCGCAGTGCCCAAAATGGCCATTTTTACAGAGTTTTGCTTACTCAGAAGCTTCAATTTTGACCAATTTCAGGCACAGAAATGACTTTAAACACATTTATTTTAGTTGAAAAAGTTATAATTCACATCCAACAGTAATTTACAGCCAAAAGAATAAATGTTAAAATTTCATCGAAATTGACCATTTTGGGAACTTTCGACAGCTCCGCGGTCATCGTTTTTCGTCCGAAAATTGAATTTTTGGACTGTACCAAAAATGATTCCAAATGTCAATTGGATCGTGCCTCATGTTGAATAACCACTTTTTAAACCCTCACAGTGCCCAAAATGGCCATTTTTACAGAGTTTTGCTTACTCAGAAGCTTCAATTTTGACCAATTACAGGCACAGAAATGACTTTAAACACATTTTTTTAAGTTGAAAAAGTAATAATTCACATCCAACAGTAATATACAGCCAAAAGAATAAATGTTAACATTTCATCGAAATTGACCATTTTGGGAACCTTCGACAGCTCCGCAGGTCATCGTTTTTCGTCCGAAAATTAATTTTTTGGACTGTAGCAAAAATGATTCCAAATGTCAATTGGATCGTGCCTCATGTTGAATAACCACTTTTTAAACCCTTGCAGTGCCCAAAATGGCCATTTTTACAGAGTTTTGCTTACTCAGAAGCTTCAATTTTGACCAATTTCAGGCACAGAAATGACTTTAAACACATTTATTTTAGTTGAAAAAGTAATAATTCACATCCAACAGTAATTTACATCCAAAAGATTAAATGTTAAAATTTCATCGAAATTGACCATTTTGGGAACGTTCGACAGCTCCGCGGTCATCGTTTTTCGCCCGAAAATTGATTTTTTGGACTGTACCAAAAATGATTCCAAATGTCAATTGGATCGTGCCTCATGTTGAATAACCATTTTTTAAACCCTCACAGTGACCAAAATTGCCATTTTTACAGAGTTTTGCATACTCAGAAGCTTCAATTTTGACCAATTTCAGGCACAGGAATGACTTTAAACACATTTATTTTAGTTGAAAAAGTAATAATTCACATCCAACAGTAATTTACAGCCAAAAGATTAAATGTTAAAATTTCATCGAAATTGACCATTTTGGGAACGTTCGACAGCTCAGCGGTCATTGTTTTTCGTCCGAAAATTAATTTTTTGGACTGTACCAAAAATGATTCCAAATGTCAATTGGACCGTGCCTCATGTTGAATAACCACTTTTTAAACCCTCACAGGGACCAAAATTGCCATTTTTACAGAGTTTTGCATACTCAGAAGCTTCAATTTTGACCAATTTCAGGCACAGAAATGACTTTAAACACATTTATTTTAGTTGAAAAAGTTATAATTCACATCCAACAGTAATTTACAGCCAAAAGAATAAATGTTAAAATTTCATCGAAATTGACCATTTTGGGAACTTTCGACAGCTCCGCGGTCATCGTTTTTCGTCCGAAAATTGAATTTTTGGACTGTACCAAAAATGATTCCAAATGTCAATTGGATCGTGCCTCATGTTGAATAACCACTTTTTAAACCCTCACAGTGCCCAAAATGGCCATTTTTACAGAGTTTTGCTTACTCAGAAGCTTCAATTTTGACCAATTACAGGCACAGAAATGACTTTAAACACATTTTTTTAAGTTGAAAAAGTAATAATTCACATCCAACAGTAATATACAGCCAAAAGAATAAATATTAACATTTCATCGAAATTGACCATTTTGGGAACTTTCGACAGCTCCGCGGTCATCGTTTTTCGTCCTAAAATTAATTTTTTGGACTGTAGCAAAAATGATTCCAAATGTCAATTGGATCGTGCCTCATGTTGAATAACCACTTTTTAAACCCTCGCAGTGCCCAAAATGGCCATTTTTACAGAGTTTTGCTTACTCAGAAGCTTCAATTTTGACCAATTTCAGGCACAGAAATGACTTTAAACACATTTATTTTAGTTGAAAAAGTAATAATTCACATCCAACAGTAATTTACATCCAAAAGATTAAATGTTAAAATTTCATCGAAATTGACCATTTTGGGAACGTTCGACAGCTCCGCGGTCATCGTTTTTCGTCCGAAAATTGATTTTTTGGACTGTACCAAAAATGATTCCAAATGTCAATTGGATCGTGCCTCATGTTGAATAACCATTTTTTAAACCCTCACAGTGACCAAAATTGCCATTTTTACAGAGTTTTGCATACTCAGAAGCTTCAATTTTGACCAATTTCAGGCACAGGAATGACTTTAAACACATTTATTTTAGTTGAGAAAGTAATATTTCACATCTAACAGTAATTTACAGGCAAAAGATTAAATTTTAAAATTTCATCGAAATTGACCATTTTGGGAACGTTCGACAGCTCCGCGGTCATCGTTTTTCGTCCGAAAATTGATTTTTTGGACTGTACCAAAAATGATTCCAAATGTCAATTGGACCGTGCCTCATGTTGAATAACCACTTTTTAAACCCTCACAGTGACCAAAATTGCCATTTTTACAGAGTTTTGCATACTCAGAAGCTTCAATTTTGACCAATTTCAGGCACAGAAATGACTTTAAACACATTTATTTTAGTTGAAAAAGTAATAATTCACATCCAACAGTAATTTACAGCCAAAAGATTAAATGTTAAAATTTCATCGAAATTGACCATTTTGGGAACGTTCGACAGCTCCGCGGTCATTGTTTTTCGTCCGAAAATTAATTTTTTGGACTGTACCAAAAATGATTCCTAATGTCAATTGGACCGTGCCTCATGTTGAATAACCACTTTTTAAACCCTCACAGGGACCAAAATTGCCATTTTTACAGAGTTTTGCATACTCAGAAGCTTCAATTTTGACCAATTTCAGGCACAGAAATGACTTTAAACACATTTATTTTAGTTGAAAAAGTAATAATTCACATCCAACAGTAATTTACAGCCAAAAGATTAAATGTTAAAATTTCATCGAAATTGACCATTTTGGGAACGTTCGACAGCTCCGCGGTCATCGTTTTTCGTCCGAAAATTGATTTTTTGGACTGTACCAAAAATGATTCCAAATGTCAATTGGACCGTGCCTCATGTTGAAAAACCACTTTTTAAACCCTCACAGTGACCAAAATTGCCATTTTTACAGAGTTTTGCATACTCAGAAGCTTCAATTTTGACCAATTTCAGGCACAGAAATGACTTTAAACACATTTATTTTAGTTGAAAAAGTAATAATTCACATCCAACAGTAATTTACAGCCAAAAGATTAAATGTTAAAATTTCATCGAAATTGACCATTTTGGGAACGTTCGACAGCTCCGCGGTCATCGTTTTTCGTCCGAAAATTGATTTTTTGGACTGTACCAAAAATGATTCCAAATGTCAATTGGACCGTGCCTCATGTTGAATAACCACTTTTTAAACCCTCGCAGTGCCCAAAATGGCCATTTTTACAGAGTTTTGCTTACTCAGAAGCTTCAATTTTGACCAATTTCAGGCACAGAAATGACTTTAAACACATTTATTTTAGTTGAAAAAGTTATAATTCACATCCAACAGTAATTTACAGCCAAAAGAATAAATGTTAAAATTTCATCGAAATTGACCATTTTGGGAACTTTCGACAGCTCCGCGGTCATCGTTTTTCGTCCGAAAATTGAATTTTTGGACTGTACCAAAAATGATTCCAAATGTCAATTGGATCGTGCCTCATGTTGAATAACCACTTTTTAAACCCTCACAGTGCCCAAAATGGCCATTTTTACAGAGTTTTGCTTACTCAGAAGCTTCAATTTTGACCAATTACAGGCACAGAAATGACTTTAAACACATTTTTTTAAGTTGAAAAAGTAATAATTCACATCCAACAGTAATATACAGCCAAAAGAATAAATGTTAACATTTCATCGAAATTGACCATTTTGGGAACCTTCGACAGCTCCGCAGGTCATCGTTTTTCGTCCGAAAATTAATTTTTTGGACTGTACCAAAAATGATTCCAAATGTCAATTGGACCGTGCCTCATGTTGAATAACCACTTTTTAAACCCTCACAGGGACCAAAATTGCCATTTTTACAGAGTTTTGCATACTCAGAAGCTTCAATTTTGACCAATTTCAGGCACAGAAATGACTTTAAACACATTTATTTTAGTTGAAAAAGTTATAATTCACATCCAACAGTAATTTACAGCCAAAAGAATAAATGTTAAAATTTCATCGAAATTGACCATTTTGGGAACTTTCGACAGCTCCGCGGTCATCGTTTTTCGTCCGAAAATTGAATTTTTGGACTGTACCAAAAATGATTCCAAATGTCAATTGGATCGTGCCTCATGTTGAATAACCACTTTTTAAACCCTCACAGTGCCCAAAATGGCCATTTTTACAGAGTTTTGCTTACTCAGAAGCTTCAATTTTGACCAATTACAGGCACAGAAATGACTTTAAACACATTTTTTTAAGTTGAAAAAGTAATAATTCACATCCAACAGTAATATACAGCCAAAAGAATAAATGTTAACATTTCATCGAAATTGACCATTTTGGGAACTTTCGACAGCTCCGCGGTCATCGTTTTTTGTCCGAAAATTAATTTTTTGGACTGTAGCAAAAATGATTCCAAATGTCAATTGGATCGTGCCTCATGTTGAATAACCACTTTTTAAACCCTCGCAGTGCCCAAAATGGCCATTTTTACAGAGTTTTGCTTCAATTTTGACCAATTTCAGGCACAGAAATGACTTTAAACACATTTATTTTAGTTGAAAAAGTAATAATTCACATCCAACAGTAATTTACATCCAAAAGATTAAATGTTAAAATTTCATCGAAATTGACCATTTTGGGAACGTTCGACAGCTCCGCGGTCATCGTTTTTCGTCCGAAAATTGATTTTTTGGACTGTACCAAAAATGATTCCAAATGTCAATTGGATCGTGCCTCATGTTGAATAACCATTTTTTAAACCCTCACAGTGACCAAAATTGCCATTTTTATAGAGTTTTGCATACTCAGAAGCTTCAATTTTGACCAATTTCAGGCACAGGAATGACTTTAAACACATTTATTTTAGTTGAGAAAGTAATATTTCACATCTAACAGTAATTTACAGGCAAAAGATTACATTTTAAAATTTCATCGAAATTGACCATTTTGGGAATGTTCGACAGCTCCGCGGTCATCGTTTTTTGTCAGAAAATAGATTTTTTGGACTGTACCAAAAATGATTCTAAATGTCAATTGGATCGTGCCTCATGTTGAATAACCACTTTTTAAACCCTCACAGTGCCCAAAATTACCATTTTTACAGAGTTTTGCATACTCAGAAGCTTCAATTTTGACCAATTTCAGGCACAGAAATGACTTTAAACACATTTATTTTAGTTGAAAAAGTAATAATTCACATCCAACAGTAATTTACAGCCAAAAGATTAAATGTTAAAATTTCATCGAAATTGACCATTTTGGGAACGTTCGACAGCTCCGCGGTCATCGTTTTTCGTCCGAAAATTAATTTTTTGGACTGTACCAAAAATGATTCCAAATGTCAATTGGACCGTGCCTCATGTTGAATAACCACTTTTTAAACCCTCACAGTGACCAAAATTGCCATTTTTACAGAGTTTTGCATACTCAGAAGCTTCAATTTTGACCAATTTCAGGCACAGAAATGACTTTAAACACATTTATTTTAGTTGAAAAAGTAATAATTCACATCCAACAGTAATTTACAGCCAAAAGATTAAATGTTAAAATTTCATCGAAATTGACCATTTTGGGAACGTTCGACAGCTCCGCGGTCATCGTTTTTCATCCGAAAATTGATTTTTTGGACTGTACCAAAAATGATTCTAAATGTCAATTGGACCGTGCCTCATGTTGAATAACCACTTTTTAAACCCTCACAGTGACCAAAATTGCCATTTTTACAGAGTTTTGCATACTCAGAAGCTTCAATTTTGACCAATTTCAGGCACAGAAATGACTTTAAACACATTTCTTTTAGTTGAAAAAGTAATAATTCACATCCAACAGTAATATACAGCCAAAAGAATAAATGTTAACATTTCATCGAAATTGACCATTTTGGGAACTTTCGACAGCTCCGCGGTCATCGTTTTTCGTCCTAAAATTAATTTTTTGGACTGTAGCAAAAATGATTCCAAATGTCAATTGGATCGTGCCTCATGTTGAATAACCACTTTTTAAACCCTCGCAGTGCCCAAAATGGCCATTTTTACAGAGTTTTGCTTACTCAGAAGCTTCAATTTTGACCAATTTCAGGCACAGAAATGACTTTAAACACATTTATTTTAGTTGAAAAAGTAATAATTCACATCCAACAGTAATTTACATCCAAAAGATTAAATGTTAAAATTTCATCGAAATTGACCATTTTGGGAACGTTCGACAGCTCCGCGGTCATCGTTTTTCGTCCGAAAATTGATTTTTTGGACTGTACCAAAAATGATTCCAAATGTCAATTGGATCGTGCCTCATGTTGAATAACCATTTTTTAAACCCTCACAGTGACCAAAATTGCCATTTTTACAGAGTTTTGCATACTCAGAAGCTTCAATTTTGACCAATTTCAGGCACAGGAATGACTTTAAACACATTTATTTTAGTTGAGAAAGTAATATTTCACATCTAACAGTAATTTACAGGCAAAAGATTAAATTTTAAAATTTCATCGAAATTGACCATTTTGGGAACGTTCGACAGCTCCGCGGTCATCGTTTTTCGTCCGAAAATTGATTTTTTGGACTGTACCAAAAATGATTCCAAATGTCAATTGGACCGTGCCTCATGTTGAATAACCACTTTTTAAACCCTCACAGTGACCAAAATTGCCATTTTTACAGAGTTTTGCATACTCAGAAGCTTCAATTTTGACCAATTTCAGGCACAGAAATGACTTTAAACACATTTATTTTAGTTGAAAAAGTAATAATTCACATCCAACAGTAATTTACAGCCAAAAGATTAAATGTTAAAATTTCATCGAAATTGACCATTTTGGGAACGTTCGACAGCTCCGCGGTCATTGTTTTTCGTCCGAAAATTAATTTTTTGGACTGTACCAAAAATGATTCCAAATGTCAATTGGACCGTGCCTCATGTTGAATAACCACTTTTTAAACCCTCACAGGGACCAAAATTGCCATTTTTACAGAGTTTTGCATACTCAGAAGCTTCAATTTTGACCAATTTCAGGCACAGAAATGACTTTAAACACATTTATTTTAGTTGAAAAAGTAATAATTCACATCCAACAGTAATTTACAGCCAAAAGATTAAATGTTAAAATTTCATCGAAATTGACCATTTTGGGAACGTTCGACAGCTCCGCGGTCATCGTTTTTCGTCCGAAAATTGATTTTTTGGACTGTACCAAAAATGATTCCAAATGTCAATTGGACCGTGCCTCATGTTGAAAAACCACTTTTTAAACCCTCACAGTGACCAAAATTGCCATTTTTACAGAGTTTTGCATACTCAGAAGCTTCAATTTTGACCAATTTCAGGCACAGAAATGACTTTAAACACATTTATTTTAGTTGAAAAAGTAATAATTCACATCCAACAGTAATTTACAGCCAAAAGATTAAATGTTAAAATTTCATCGAAATTGACCATTTTGGGAACGTTCGACAGCTCCGCGGTCATCGTTTTTCGTCCGAAAATTGATTTTTTGGACTGTACCAAAAATGATTCCAAATGTCAATTGGACCGTGCCTCATGTTGAATAACCACTTTTTAAACCCTCGCAGTGCCCAAAATGGCCATTTTTACAGAGTTTTGCTTACTCAGAAGCTTCAATTTTGACCAATTTCAGGCACAGAAATGACTTTAAACACATTTATTTTAGTTGAAAAAGTTATAATTCACATCCAACAGTAATTTACAGCCAAAAGAATAAATGTTAAAATTTCATCGAAATTGACCATTTTGGGAACTTTCGACAGCTCCGCGGTCATCGTTTTTCGTCCGAAAATTGAATTTTTGGACTGTACCAAAAATGATTCCAAATGTCAATTGGATCGTGCCTCATGTTGAATAACCACTTTTTAAACCCTCACAGTGCCCAAAATGGCCATTTTTACAGAGTTTTGCTTACTCAGAAGCTTCAATTTTGACCAATTACAGGCACAGAAATGACTTTAAACACATTTTTTTAAGTTGAAAAAGTAATAATTCACATCCAACAGTAATATACAGCCAAAAGAATAAATGTTAACATTTCATCGAAATTGACCATTTTGGGAACCTTCGACAGCTCCGCAGGTCATCGTTTTTCGTCCGAAAATTAATTTTTTGGACTGTAGCAAAAATGATTCCAAATGTCAATTGGATCGTGCCTCATGTTGAATAACCACTTTTTAAACCCTTGCAGTGCCCAAAATGGCCATTTTTACAGAGTTTTGCTTACTCAGAAGCTTCAATTTTGACCAATTTCAGGCACAGAAATGACTTTAAACACATTTATTTTAGTTGAAAAAGTAATAATTCACATCCAACAGTAATTTACATCCAAAAGATTAAATGTTAAAATTTCATCGAAATTGACCATTTTGGGAACGTTCGACAGCTCCGCGGTCATCGTTTTTCGCCCGAAAATTGATTTTTTGGACTGTACCAAAAATGATTCCAAATGTCAATTGGATCGTGCCTCATGTTGAATAACCATTTTTTAAACCCTCACAGTGACCAAAATTGCCATTTTTACAGAGTTTTGCATACTCAGAAGCTTCAATTTTGACCAATTTCAGGCACAGGAATGACTTTAAACACATTTATTTTAGTTGAAAAAGTAATAATTCACATCCAACAGTAATTTACAGCCAAAAGATTAAATGTTAAAATTTCATCGAAATTGACCATTTTGGGAACGTTCGACAGCTCAGCGGTCATTGTTTTTCGTCCGAAAATTAATTTTTTGGACTGTACCAAAAATGATTCCAAATGTCAATTGGACCGTGCCTCATGTTGAATAACCACTTTTTAAACCCTCACAGGGACCAAAATTGCCATTTTTACAGAGTTTTGCATACTCAGAAGCTTCAATTTTGACCAATTTCAGGCACAGAAATGACTTTAAACACATTTATTTTAGTTGAAAAAGTTATAATTCACATCCAACAGTAATTTACAGCCAAAAGAATAAATGTTAAAATTTCATCGAAATTGACCATTTTGGGAACTTTCGACAGCTCCGCGGTCATCGTTTTTCGTCCGAAAATTGAATTTTTGGACTGTACCAAAAATGATTCCAAATGTCAATTGGATCGTGCCTCATGTTGAATAACCACTTTTTAAACCCTCACAGTGCCCAAAATGGCCATTTTTACAGAGTTTTGCTTACTCAGAAGCTTCAATTTTGACCAATTACAGGCACAGAAATGACTTTAAACACATTTTTTTAAGTTGAAAAAGTAATAATTCACATCCAACAGTAATATACAGCCAAAAGAATAAATATTAACATTTCATCGAAATTGACCATTTTGGGAACTTTCGACAGCTCCGCGGTCATCGTTTTTCGTCCTAAAATTAATTTTTTGGACTGTAGCAAAAATGATTCCAAATGTCAATTGGATCGTGCCTCATGTTGAATAACCACTTTTTAAACCCTCGCAGTGCCCAAAATGGCCATTTTTACAGAGTTTTGCTTACTCAGAAGCTTCAATTTTGACCAATTTCAGGCACAGAAATGACTTTAAACACATTTATTTTAGTTGAAAAAGTAATAATTCACATCCAACAGTAATTTACATCCAAAAGATTAAATGTTAAAATTTCATCGAAATTGACCATTTTGGGAACGTTCGACAGCTCCGCGGTCATCGTTTTTCGTCCGAAAATTGATTTTTTGGACTGTACCAAAAATGATTCCAAATGTCAATTGGATCGTGCCTCATGTTGAATAACCATTTTTTAAACCCTCACAGTGACCAAAATTGCCATTTTTACAGAGTTTTGCATACTCAGAAGCTTCAATTTTGACCAATTTCAGGCACAGGAATGACTTTAAACACATTTATTTTAGTTGAGAAAGTAATATTTCACATCTAACAGTAATTTACAGGCAAAAGATTAAATTTTAAAATTTCATCGAAATTGACCATTTTGGGAACGTTCGACAGCTCCGCGGTCATCGTTTTTCGTCCGAAAATTGATTTTTTGGACTGTACCAAAAATGATTCCAAATGTCAATTGGACCGTGCCTCATGTTGAATAACCACTTTTTAAACCCTCACAGTGACCAAAATTGCCATTTTTACAGAGTTTTGCATACTCAGAAGCTTCAATTTTGACCAATTTCAGGCACAGAAATGACTTTAAACACATTTATTTTAGTTGAAAAAGTAATAATTCACATCCAACAGTAATTTACAGCCAAAAGATTAAATGTTAAAATTTCATCGAAATTGACCATTTTGGGAACGTTCGACAGCTCCGCGGTCATTGTTTTTCGTCCGAAAATTAATTTTTTGGACTGTACCAAAAATGATTCCTAATGTCAATTGGACCGTGCCTCATGTTGAATAACCACTTTTTAAACCCTCACAGGGACCAAAATTGCCATTTTTACAGAGTTTTGCATACTCAGAAGCTTCAATTTTGACCAATTTCAGGCACAGAAATGACTTTAAACACATTTATTTTAGTTGAAAAAGTAATAATTCACATCCAACAGTAATTTACAGCCAAAAGATTAAATGTTAAAATTTCATCGAAATTGACCATTTTGGGAACGTTCGACAGCTCCGCGGTCATCGTTTTTCGTCCGAAAATTGATTTTTTGGACTGTACCAAAAATGATTCCAAATGTCAATTGGACCGTGCCTCATGTTGAAAAACCACTTTTTAAACCCTCACAGTGACCAAAATTGCCATTTTTACAGAGTTTTGCATACTCAGAAGCTTCAATTTTGACCAATTTCAGGCACAGAAATGACTTTAAACACATTTATTTTAGTTGAAAAAGTAATAATTCACATCCAACAGTAATTTACAGCCAAAAGATTAAATGTTAAAATTTCATCGAAATTGACCATTTTGGGAACGTTCGACAGCTCCGCGGTCATCGTTTTTCGTCCGAAAATTGATTTTTTGGACTGTACCAAAAATGATTCCAAATGTCAATTGGACCGTGCCTCATGTTGAATAACCACTTTTTAAACCCTCGCAGTGCCCAAAATGGCCATTTTTACAGAGTTTTGCTTACTCAGAAGCTTCAATTTTGACCAATTTCAGGCACAGAAATGACTTTAAACACATTTATTTTAGTTGAAAAAGTTATAATTCACATCCAACAGTAATTTACAGCCAAAAGAATAAATGTTAAAATTTCATCGAAATTGACCATTTTGGGAACTTTCGACAGCTCCGCGGTCATCGTTTTTCGTCCGAAAATTGAATTTTTGGACTGTACCAAAAATGATTCCAAATGTCAATTGGATCGTGCCTCATGTTGAATAACCACTTTTTAAACCCTCACAGTGCCCAAAATGGCCATTTTTACAGAGTTTTGCTTACTCAGAAGCTTCAATTTTGACCAATTACAGGCACAGAAATGACTTTAAACACATTTTTTTAAGTTGAAAAAGTAATAATTCACATCCAACAGTAATATACAGCCAAAAGAATAAATGTTAACATTTCATCGAAATTGACCATTTTGGGAACCTTCGACAGCTCCGCAGGTCATCGTTTTTCGTCCGAAAATTAATTTTTTGGACTGTAGCAAAAATGATTCCAAATGTCAATTGGATCGTGCCTCATGTTGAATAACCACTTTTTAAACCCTTGCAGTGCCCAAAATGGCCATTTTTACAGAGTTTTGCTTACTCAGAAGCTTCAATTTTGACCAATTTCAGGCACAGAAATGACTTTAAACACATTTATTTTAGTTGAAAAAGTAATAATTCACATCCAACAGTAATTTACATCCAAAAGATTAAATGTTAAAATTTCATCGAAATTGACCATTTTGGGAACGTTCGACAGCTCCGCGGTCATCGTTTTTCGCCCGAAAATTGATTTTTTGGACTGTACCAAAAATGATTCCAAATGTCAATTGGATCGTGCCTCATGTTGAATAACCATTTTTTAAACCCTCACAGTGACCAAAATTGCCATTTTTACAGAGTTTTGCATACTCAGAAGCTTCAATTTTGACCAATTTCAGGCACAGGAATGACTTTAAACACATTTATTTTAGTTGAAAAAGTAATAATTCACATCCAACAGTAATTTACAGCCAAAAGATTAAATGTTAAAATTTCATCGAAATTGACCATTTTGGGAACGTTCGACAGCTCAGCGGTCATTGTTTTTCGTCCGAAAATTAATTTTTTGGACTGTACCAAAAATGATTCCAAATGTCAATTGGACCGTGCCTCATGTTGAATAACCACTTTTTAAACCCTCACAGGGACCAAAATTGCCATTTTTACAGAGTTTTGCATACTCAGAAGCTTCAATTTTGACCAATTTCAGGCACAGAAATGACTTTAAACACATTTATTTTAGTTGAAAAAGTTATAATTCACATCCAACAGTAATTTACAGCCAAAAGAATAAATGTTAAAATTTCATCGAAATTGACCATTTTGGGAACTTTCGACAGCTCCGCGGTCATCGTTTTTCGTCCGAAAATTGAATTTTTGGACTGTACCAAAAATGATTCCAAATGTCAATTGGATCGTGCCTCATGTTGAATAACCACTTTTTAAACCCTCACAGTGCCCAAAATGGCCATTTTTACAGAGTTTTGCTTACTCAGAAGCTTCAATTTTGACCAATTACAGGCACAGAAATGACTTTAAACACATTTTTTTAAGTTGAAAAAGTAATAATTCACATCCAACAGTAATATACAGCCAAAAGAATAAATGTTAACATTTCATCGAAATTGACCATTTTGGGAACTTTCGACAGCTCCGCGGTCATCGTTTTTTGTCCGAAAATTAATTTTTTGGACTGTAGCAAAAATGATTCCAAATGTCAATTGGATCGTGCCTCATGTTGAATAACCACTTTTTAAACCCTCGCAGTGCCCAAAATGGCCATTTTTACAGAGTTTTGCTTCAATTTTGACCAATTTCAGGCACAGAAATGACTTTAAACACATTTATTTTAGTTGAAAAAGTAATAATTCACATCCAACAGTAATTTACATCCAAAAGATTAAATGTTAAAATTTCATCGAAATTGACCATTTTGGGAACGTTCGACAGCTCCGCGGTCATCGTTTTTCGTCCGAAAATTGATTTTTTGGACTGTACCAAAAATGATTCCAAATGTCAATTGGATCGTGCCTCATGTTGAATAACCATTTTTTAAACCCTCACAGTGACCAAAATTGCCATTTTTATAGAGTTTTGCATACTCAGAAGCTTCAATTTTGACCAATTTCAGGCACAGGAATGACTTTAAACACATTTATTTTAGTTGAGAAAGTAATATTTCACATCTAACAGTAATTTACAGGCAAAAGATTACATTTTAAAATTTCATCGAAATTGACCATTTTGGGAATGTTCGACAGCTCCGCGGTCATCGTTTTTTGTCAGAAAATAGATTTTTTGGACTGTACCAAAAATGATTCTAAATGTCAATTGGATCGTGCCTCATGTTGAATAACCACTTTTTAAACCCTCACAGTGCCCAAAATTACCATTTTTACAGAGTTTTGCATACTCAGAAGCTTCAATTTTGACCAATTTCAGGCACAGAAATGACTTTAAACACATTTATTTTAGTTGAAAAAGTAATAATTCACATCCAACAGTAATTTACAGCCAAAAGATTAAATGTTAAAATTTCATCGAAATTGACCATTTTGGGAACGTTCGACAGCTCCGCGGTCATCGTTTTTCGTCCGAAAATTAATTTTTTGGACTGTACCAAAAATGATTCCAAATGTCAATTGGACCGTGCCTCATGTTGAATAACCACTTTTTAAACCCTCACAGTGACCAAAATTGCCATTTTTACAGAGTTTTGCATACTCAGAAGCTTCAATTTTGACCAATTTCAGGCACAGAAATGACTTTAAACACATTTATTTTAGTTGAAAAAGTAATAATTCACATCCAACAGTAATTTACAGCCAAAAGATTAAATGTTAAAATTTCATCGAAATTGACCATTTTGGGAACGTTCGACAGCTCCGCGGTCATCGTTTTTCATCCGAAAATTGATTTTTTGGACTGTACCAAAAATGATTCTAAATGTCAATTGGACCGTGCCTCATGTTGAATAACCACTTTTTAAACCCTCACAGTGACCAAAATTGCCATTTTTACAGAGTTTTGCATACTCAGAAGCTTCAATTTTGACCAATTTCAGGCACAGAAATGACTTTAAACACATTTCTTTTAGTTGAAAAAGTAATAATTCACATCCAACAGTAATATACAGCCAAAAGAATAAATGTTAACATTTCATCGAAATTGACCATTTTGGGAACTTTCGACAGCTCCGCGGTCATCGTTTTTCGTCCTAAAATTAATTTTTTGGACTGTAGCAAAAATGATTCCAAATGTCAATTGGATCGTGCCTCATGTTGAATAACCACTTTTTAAACCCTCGCAGTGCCCAAAATGGCCATTTTTACAGAGTTTTGCTTACTCAGAAGCTTCAATTTTGACCAATTTCAGGCACAGAAATGACTTTAAACACATTTATTTTAGTTGAAAAAGTAATAATTCACATCCAACAGTAATTTACATCCAAAAGATTAAATGTTAAAATTTCATCGAAATTGACCATTTTGGGAACGTTCGACAGCTCCGCGGTCATCGTTTTTCGTCCGAAAATTGATTTTTTGGACTGTACCAAAAATGATTCCAAATCTCAATTGGACCGTGCCTCATGTTGAATAACCACTTTTTAAACCCTCACAGTGACCAAAATTGCCATTTTTACAGAGATTTGCATACTCAGAAGCTTCAATTTTGACCAATTTCAGGCACAGAAATGACTTTAAACACTTTTATTTTAGTTGAAAAAGTAATAATTCACATCCAACAGTCATTTACAGCCAAAAGATTAAATGATAAAATTTCATCGAAATTGACCATTTTGCGAACGTTCGACAGCTCCGCGGTCATCGTTTTTCGTCAGAAAATTGATTTTTTGAACTGTACCAAAAATGATTCAAAATGTCAATTGGATCATGCCTCATGTTGAATAACCACTTTTTAAACCCTCACAGTGCCCAAAATTGCCATTTTTACAGAGTTTTGCTTACTTAGAAGCTTCAATTTTGACCAATTTCAGGCACAGAAATGACTTTAAACACATTTATTTTAGTTGAAAAAGTAATAATTCACATCCAACAGTAATTTACAGCCAAAAGATTAAATGTTAAAATTTCATCGAAATTGACCATTTTGGGAACGTTCGACAGGTCATCGTTTTTCGTCCGAAAATTGATTTTTTGGACTGTACCAAAAATGATTCCAAATGTCAATTGGACCGTGCCTCATGTTGAATAACCACTTTTTAAACCCTCACAGTGCCCAAAATTGCCATTTTTACAGAGTTTTGCATACTCAGAAGCTTCAATTTTGACCAATTTCAGGCACAGGAATGACTTTAAACACATTTATTTTAGTTGAGAAAGTAATATTTCACATCTAACAGTAATTTACAGGCAAAAGATTACATTTTAAAATTTCATCGAAATTGACCATTTTGGGAATGTTCGACAGCTCCGCGGTCATCGTTTTTCGTCCGAAAATTAATTTTTTGGACTGTACCAAAAATGATTCCAAATGTCAATTGGACCGTGCCTCATGTTGAATAACCACTTTTTAAACCCTCACAGTGCCCAAAATTGCCATTTTTATAGAGTTTTGCATACTCAGAAGCTTCAATTTTGACCAATTTCAGGCACAGAAATGACTTTAAACACTTTTATTTTAGTTGAAAAAGTAATAATTCACATCCAACAGTAATTTACAGCCAAAAGATTAAATGATAAAATTTCATCGAAATTGACCATTTTGCGAACGTTCGACAGCTCCGCGGTCATCGTTTTTCGTCAGAAAATTGATTTTTTGGACTGTACCAAAAATGATTCAAAATGTCAATTGGATCATGCCTCATGTTGAATAACCACTTTTTAAACCCTCACAGTGCCCAAAATTGCCATTTTTACAGAGTTTTGCTTACTTAGAAGCTTCAATTTTGACCAATTTCAGGCACAGAAATGACTTTAAACACATTTATTTTAGTTGAAAAAGTAATAATTCACATCCAACAGTAATTTACAGCCAAAAGATTAAATGTTAAAATTTCATCGAAATTGACCATTTTGGGAACGTTCGACAGGTCATCGTTTTTCGTCCGAAAATTGATTTTTTGGACTGTACCAAAAATGATTCCAAATGTCAATTGGACTGTGCCTCATGTTGAATAACCACTTTTTAAACCCTCACAGTGCCCAAAATTGCCATTTTTACAGAGTTTTGCATACTCAGAAGCTTCAATTTTGACCAATTTCAGGCACAGGAATGACTTTAAACACATTTATTTTAGTTGAGAAAGTAATATTTCACATCTAACAGTAATTTACAGGCAAAAGATTACATTTTAAAATTTCATCGAAATTGACCATTTTGGGAATGTTCGACAGCTCCGCGGTCATCGTTTTTCGTCAGAAAATAGATTTTTTGGACTGTACCAAAAATGATTCTAAATGTCAATTGGATCATGCCTCATGTTGAATAACCACTTTTTAAACCCTCACAGTGCCCAAAATTGCCATTTTTACAGAGTTTTGCATACTCAGAAGCTTCAATTTTGACCAATTTCAGGCACAGAAATGACTTTAAACACATTTATTTTAGTTGAAAAAGTAATAATTCACATCCAACAGTAATTTACAGCCAAAAGAATAAATGTTAAAATTTCATCGAAATTGACCATTTTGGGAACTTTCGACAGCTCCGCGGTCATCGTTTTTCGTCCGAAAATTAATTTTTTGGACTGTACCAAAAATGATTCCAAATGTCAATTGGACCGTGCCTCATGTTGAATAACCACTTTTTAAACCCTCACAGTGACCAAAATTGCCATTTTTACAGAGTTTTGCATACTCAGAAGCTTCAATTTTGACCAATTTCAGGCACAGGAATGACTTTAAACACATTTATTTTAGTTGAGATAGTAATATTTCACATCTAACAGTAATTTACAGGCAAAAGATTACATTTTAAAATTTCATCGAAATTGACCATTTTGGGAATGTTCGACAGCTCCGCGGTCATCGTTTTTCGTCAGAAAATAGATTTTTTGGACTGTACTAAAAATGATTCTAAATGTCAATTGGATCGTGCCTCATGTTGAATAACCACTTTTTAAACCCTCACAGTGCCCAAAATGGCCATTTTTACAGAGTTTTGCTTACTCAGAAGCTTCAATTTTGACCAATTACAGGCACAGAAATGACTTTAAACACATTTTTTTAAGTTGAAAAAGTAATAATTCACATCCAACAGTAATATACAGCCAAAAGAATAAATGTTAACATTTCATCGAAATTGACCATTTTGGGAACTTTCGACAGCTCCGCGGTCATCGTTTTTTGTCCGAAAATTAATTTTTTGGACTGTAGCAAAAATGATTCCAAATGTCAATTGGATCGTGCCTCATGTTGAATAACCACTTTTTAAACCCTCGCAGTGCCCAAAATGGCCATTTTTACAGAGTTTTGCTTCAATTTTGACCAATTTCAGGCACAGAAATGACTTTAAACACATTTATTTTAGTTGAAAAAGTAATAATTCACATCCAACAGTAATTTACATCCAAAAGATTAAATGTTAAAATTTCATCGAAATTGACCATTTTGGGAACGTTCGACAGCTCCGCGGTCATCGTTTTTCGTCCGAAAATTGATTTTTTGGACTGTACCAAAAATGATTCCAAACGTCAATTGGATCGTGCCTCATGTTGAATAACCATTTTTTAAACCCTCACAGTGACCAAAATTGCCATTTTTATAGAGTTTTGCATACTCAGAAGCTTCAATTTTGACCAATTTCAGGCACAGGAATGACTTTAAACACATTTATTTTAGTTGAGAAAGTAATATTTCACATCTAACAGTAATTTACAGGCAAAAGATTACATTTTAAAATTTCATCGAAATTGACCATTTTGGGAATGTTCGACAGCTCCGCGGTCATCGTTTTTCGTCAGAAAATAGATTTTTTGGACTGTACCAAAAATGATTCTAAATGTCAATTGGATCGTGCCTCATGTTGAATAACCACTTTTTAAACCCTCACAGTGCCCAAAATTACCATTTTTACAGAGTTTTGCATACTCAGAAGCTTCAATTTTGACCAATTTCAGGCACAGAAATGACTTTAAAAACATTTATTTTAGTTGAAAAAGTAATAATTCACATCCAACAGTAATTTACAGCCAAAAGATTAAATGTTAAAATTTCATCGAAATTGACCATTTTGGGAACGTTCGACAGCTCCGCGGTCATCGTTTTTCGTCCGAAAATTAATTTTTTGGACTGTACCAAAAATGATTCCAAATGTCAATTGGACCGTGCCTCATGTTGAATAACCACTTTTTAAACCCTCACAGTGACCAAAATTGCCATTTTTACAGAGTTTTGCATACTCAGAAGCTTCAATTTTGACCAATTTCAGGCACAGAAATGACTTTAAACACATTTATTTTAGTTGAAAAAGTAATAATTCACATCCAACAGTAATTTACAGCCAAAAGATTAAATGTTAAAATTTCATCGAAATTGACCATTTTGGGAACGTTCGACAGCTCCGCGGTCATCGTTTTTCATCCGAAAATTGATTTTTTGGACTGTACCAAAAATGATTCCAAATGTCAATTGGACCGTGCCTCATGTTGAATAACCACTTTTTAAACCCTCACAGTGACCAAAATTGCCATTTTTACAGAGTTTTGCATACTCAGAAGCTTCAATTTTGACCAATTTCAGGCACAGAAATGACTTTAAACACTTTTATTTTAGTTGAAAAAGTAATAATTCACATCCAACAGTAATTTACAGCCAAAAGATTAAATGTTAAAATTTCATCGAAATTGACCATTTTGGGAACGTTCGACAGCTCCGCGGTCATCGTTTTTCGTCCGAAAATTAATTTTTTGGACTGTACCAAAAATGATTCCAAATGTCAATTGGACCGTGCCTCATGTTGAATAACCACTTTTTAAACCCTCACAGTGACCAAAATTGCCATTTTTACAGAGTTTTGCATACTCAGAAGCTTCAATTTTGACCAATTTCAGGCACAAAAATGACTTCAAACCCATTTATTTTAGTTGAAAAAGTAATAATTCACATCCAACAGTAATTTACAGCCAAAAGATTAAATGTTAAAATTTCATCGAAATTGACCATTTTGGGAACTTTCGACAGCTCCGCGGTCATCGTTTTTCGTCCGAAAATTGAATTTTTGGACTGTACCAAAAATGATTCCAAATGTCAATTGGATCGTGCCTCATGTTGAATAACCACTTTTTAAACCCTCACAGTGCCCAAAATGGCCATTTTTACGGAGTTTTGCTTACTCAGAAGCTTCAATTTTGACCAATTTCAGGCACAGAAATGACTTTAAACACATTTATTTTAGTTGAAAAAGTAATAATTCACATCCAACAGTAATTTACATCCAAAAGATTAAATGTTAAAATTTCATCGAAATTGACCATTTTTGGAACGTTCGACAGCTCCACGGTCATCGTTTTTCGTCCGAAAATTGATTTTTTGGACTGTACCGAAAATGATTCCAAATGTCAATTGGATCGTGCCTCATGTTGAATAACCACTTTTTAAACCCTCACAGTGACCAAAATTGCCATTTTTACAGAGTTTTGCATACTCAGAAGCTTCAATTTTGACCAATTTCAGGCACAGGAATGACTTTAAACACATTTATTTTAGTTGAGAAAGTAATATTTCACATCTAACAGTAATTTACAGGCAAAAGATTAAATTTTAAAATTTCATCGAAATTGACCATTTTGGGAACGTTCGACAGCTCCGCGGTCATCGTTTTTCGTCCGAAAATTGATTTTTTGGACTGTACCAAAAATGATTCCAAATGTCAATTGGACCGTGCCTCATGTTGAATAACCACTTTTTAAACCCTTGCAGTGCCCAAAATGGCCATTTTTACAGAGTTTTGCTTACTCAGAAGCTTCAATTTTGACCAATTTCAGGCACAGGAATGACTTTAAACACATTTATTTTAGTTGAGAAAGTAATATTTCACATCTAACAGTAATTTACAGGCAAAAGATTAAATTTTAAAATTTCATCGAAATTGACCATTTTGGGAATGTTCGACAGCTCCGCGGTCATCGTTTTTCATCAGAAAATAGATTTTTTGGACTGTACCAAAAATGATTCTAAATGTCAATTGGATCGTGCCTCATGTTGAATAACCACTTTTTAAACCCTCACAGTGCCCAAAATTGCCATTTTTACAGAGTTTTGCATACTCAGAAGCTTCAATTTTGACCAATTTCAGGCACAGAAATGACTTTAAACACATTTATTTTAGTTGAAAAAGTAATAATTCACATCCAACAGTAATTTACAGCCAAAAGATTAAATGTTAAAATTTCATCGAAATTGACCATTTTGGGAACGTTCGACAGCTCCGCGGTCATCGTTTTTCGTCTGAAAATTGATTTTTTGGACTGTACCAAAAATGATTCCAAATGTCAATTGGACCGTGCCTCATGTTGAATAACCACTTTTTAAACCCTCGCAGTGCCCAAAATGGCCATTTTTACAGAGTTTTGCTTACTCAGAAGCTTCAATTTTGACCAATTTCAGGCACAGAAATGACTTTAAACACATTTATTTTAGTTGAAAAAGTTATAATTCACATCCAACAGTAATTTACAGCCAAAAGAATAAATGTTAAAATTTCATCGAAATTGACCATTTTGGGAACTTTCGACAGCTCCGCGGTCATCGTTTTTCGTCCGAAAATTGAATTTTTGGACTGTACCAAAAATGATTCCAAATGTCAATTGGATCGTGCCTCATGTTGAATAACCACTTTTTAAACCCTCACAGTGCCCAAAATGGCCATTTTTACAGAGTTTTGCTTACTCAGAAGCTTCAATTTTGACCAATTACAGGCACAGAAATGACTTTAAACACATTTTTTTAAGTTGAAAAAGTAATAATTCACATCCAACAGTAATATACAGCCAAAAGAATAAATGTTAACATTTCATCGAAATTGACCATTTTGGGAACTTTCGACAGCTCCGCGGTCATCGTTTTTTGTCCGAAAATTTATTTTTTGGACTGTAGCAAAAATGATTCCAAATGTCAATTGGATCGTGCCTCATGTTGAATAACCACTTTTTAAACCCTCGCAGTGCCCAAAATGGCCATTTTTACAGAGTTTTGCTTCAATTTTGACCAATTTCAGGCACAGAAATGACTTTAAACACATTTATTTTAGTTGAAAAAGTAATAATTCACATCCAACAGTAATTTACATCCAAAAGATTAAATGTTAAAATTTCATCGAAATTGACCATTTTGGGAACGTTCGACAGCTCCGCGGTCATCGTTTTTCGTCCGAAAATTGATTTTTTGGACTGTACCAAAAATGATTCCAAATGTCAATTGGATCGTGCCTCATGTTGAATAACCATTTTTTAAACCCTCACAGTGACCAAAATTGCCATTTTATAGAGTTTTGCATACTCAGAAGCTTCAATTTTGACCAATTTCAGGCACAGGAATGACTTTAAACACATTTATTTTAGTTGAGAAAGTAATATTTCACATCTAACAGTAATTTACAGGCAAAAGATTACATTTTAAAATTTCATCGAAATTGACCATTTTGGGAATGTTCGACAGCTCCGCGGTCATCGTTTTTCGTCAGAAAATAGATTTTTTGGACTGTACCAAAAATGATTCTAAATGTCAATTGGATCGTGCCTCATGTTGAATAACCACTTTTTAAACCCTCACAGTGCCCAAAATTACCATTTTTACAGAGTTTTGCATACTCAGAAGCTTCAATTTTGACCAATTTCAGGCACAGAAATGACTTTAAACACATTTATTTTAGTTGAAAAAGTAATAATTCACATCCAACAGTAATTTACAGCCAAAAGATTAAATGTTAAAATTTCATCGAAATTGACCATTTTGGGAACTTTCGACAGCTCCGCGGTCATCGTTTTTTGTCCGAAAATTAATTTTTTGGACTGTAGCAAAAATGATTCCAAATGTCAATTGGATCGTGCCTCATGTTGAATAACCACTTTTTAAACCCTCGCAGTGCCCAAAATGGCCATTTTTACAGAGTTTTGCTTCAATTTTGACCAATTTCAGGCACAGAAATGACTTTAAACACATTTATTATAGTTGAAAAAGTAATAATTCACATCCAACAGTAATTTACATCCAAAAGATTAAATGTTAAAATTTCATCGAAATTGACCATTTTGGGAACGTTCGACAGCTCCGCGGTCATCGTTTTTCGTCCGAAAATTGATTTTTTGGACTGTACCAAAAATGATTCCAAACGTCAATTGGATCGTGCCTCATGTTGAATAACCATTTTTTAAACCCTCACAGTGACCAAAATTGCCATTTTTATAGAGTTTTGCATACTCAGAAGCTTCAATTTTGACCAATTTCAGGCACAGGAATGACTTTAAACACATTTATTTTAGTTGAGAAAGTAATATTTCACATCTAACAGTAATTTACAGGCAAAAGATTACATTTTAAAATTTCATCGAAATTGACCATTTTGGGAATGTTCGACAGCTCCGCGGTCATCGTTTTTCGTCAGAAAATAGATTTTTTGGACTGTACCAAAAATGATTCTAAATGTCAATTGGATCGTGCCTCATGTTGAATAACCACTTTTTAAACCCTCACAGTGCCCAAAATTACCATTTTTACAGAGTTTTGCATACTCAGAAGCTTCAATTTTGACCAATTTCAGGCACAGAAATGACTTTAAACACATTTATTTTAGTTGAAAAAGTAATAATTCACATCCAACAGTAATTTACAGCCAAAAGATTAAATGTTAAAATTTCATCGAAATTGACCATTTTGGGAACGTTCGACAGCTCCGCGGTCATCGTTTTTCGTCCGAAAATTAATTTTTTGGACTGTACCAAAAATGATTCCAAATGTCAATTGGACCGTGCCTCATGTTGAATAACCACTTTTTAAACCCTCACAGTGACCAAAATTGCCATTTTTACAGAGTTTTGCATACTCAGAAGCTTCAATTTTGACCAATTTCAGGCACAGAAATCACTTTAAACACATTTATTTTAGTTGAAAAAGTAATAATTCACATCCAACAGTAATTTACAGCCAAAAGATTAAATGTTAAAATTTCATCGAAATTGACCATTTTGGGAACGTTCGACAGCTCCACGGTCATCGTTTTTCATCCGAAAATTGATTTTTTGGACTGTACCAAAAATGATTCCAAATGTCAATTGGACCGTGCCTCATGTTGAATAACCACTTTTTAAACCCTCACAGTGACCAAAATTGCCATTTTTACAGAGTTTTGCATACTCAGAAGCTTCAATTTTGACCAATTTCAGGCACAGAAATGACTTTAAACACTTTTATTTTAGTTGAAAAAGTAATAATTCACATCCAACAGTAATTTACAGCCAAAAGATTAAATGTTAAAATTTCATCGAAATTGACCATTTTGGGAACGTTCGACAGCTCCGCGGTCATCGTTTTTCGTCCGAAAATTAATTTTTTGGACTGTACCAAAAATGATTCCAAATGTCAATTGGACCGTGCCTCATGTTGAATAACCACTTTTTAAACCCTCACAGTGACCAAAATTGCCATTTTTACAGAGTTTTGCATACTCAGAAGCTTCAATTTTGACCAATTTCAGGCACAAAAATGACTTCAAACCCATTTATTTTAGTTGAAAAAGTAATAATTCACATCCAACAGTAATTTACAGCCAAAAGATTAAATGTTAAAATTTCATCGAAATTGACCATTTTGGGAACTTTCGACAGCTCCGCGGTCATCGTTTTTCGTCCGAAAATTGAATTTTTGGACTGTACCAAAAATGATTCCAAATGTCAATTGGATCGTGCCTCATGTTGAATAACCATTTTTTAAACCCTCACAGTGCCCAAAATGGCCATTTTTACGGAGTTTTGCTTACTCAGAAGCTTCAATTTTGACCAATTTCAGGCACAGAAATGACTTTAAACACATTTATTTTAGTTGAAAAAGTAATAATTCACATCCAACAGTAATTTACATCCAAAAGATTAAATGTTAAAATTTCATCGAAATTGACCATTTTTGGAACGTTCGACAGCTCCACGGTCATCGTTTTTCGTCCGAAAATTGATTTTTTGGACTGTACCAAAAATGATTCCAAATGTCAATTGGATCGTGCCTCATGTTGAATAACCACTTTTTAAACCCTCACAGTGACCAAAATTGCCATTTTTACAGAGTTTTGCATACTCAGAAGCTTCAATTTTGACCAATTTCAGGCACAGGAATGACTTTAAACACATTTATTTTAGTTGAGAAAGTAATATTTCACATCTAACAGTAATTTACAGGCAAAAGATTAAATTTTAAAATTTCATCGAAATTGACCATTTTGGGAACGTTCGACAGCTCCGCGGTCATCGTTTTTCGTCCGAAAATTGATTTTTTGGACTGTACCAAAAATGATTCCAAATGTCAATTGGACCGTGCCTCATGTTGAATAACCACTTTTTAAACCCTTGCAGTGCCCAAAATGGCCATTTTTACAGAGTTTTGCTTACTCAGAAGCTTCAATTTTGACCAATTTCAGGCACAGGAATGACTTTAAACACATTTATTTTAGTTGAGAAAGTAATATTTCACATCTAACAGTAATTTACAGGCAAAAGATTAAATTTTAAAATTTCATCGAAATTGACCATTTTGGGAATGTTCGACAGCTCCGCGGTCATCGTTTTTCATCAGAAAATAGATTTTTTGGACTGTACCAAAAATGATTCTAAATGTCAATTGGATCGTGCCTCATGTTGAATAACCACTTTTTAAACCCTCACAGTGCCCAAAATTGCCATTTTTACAGAGTTTTGCATACTCAGAAGCTTCAATTTTGACCAATTTCAGGCACAGAAATGACTTTAAACACATTTATTTTAGTTGAAAAAGTAATAATTCACATCCAACAGTAATTTACAGCCAAAAGATTAAATGTTAAAATTTCATCGAAATTGACCATTTTGGGAACGTTCGACAGCTCCGCGGTCATCGTTTTTCGTCCGAAAATTAATTTTTTGGACTGTACCAAAAATGATTCCAAATGTCAATTGGACCGTGCCTCATGTTGAATAACCACTTTTTAAACCCTCACAGTGACCAAAATTGCCATTTTTACAGAGTTTTGCATACTCAGAAGCTTCAATTTTGACCAATTTCAGGCACAGAAATGACTTCAAACACATTTATTTTAGTTGAAAAAGTAATAATTCACATCCAACAGTAATTTACAGCCAAAAGATTAAATGTTAAAATTTCATCGAAATTGACCATTTTGGGAACGTTCGACAGCTCCGCGGTCATCGTTTTTCGTCTGAAAATTGATTTTTTGGACTGTACCAAAAATGATTCCAAATGTCAATTGGACCGTGCCTCATGTTGAATAACCACTTTTTAAACCCTCGCAGTGCCCAAAATGGCCATTTTTACAGAGTTTTGCTTACTCAGAAGCTTCAATTTTGACCAATTTCAGGCACAGAAATGACTTTAAACACATTTATTTTAGTTGAAAAAGTTATAATTCACATCCAACAGTAATTTACAGCCAAAAGAATAAATGTTAAAATTTCATCGAAATTGACCATTTTGGGAACTTTCGACAGCTCCGCGGTCATCGTTTTTCGTCCGAAAATTGAATTTTTGGACTGTACCAAAAATGATTCCAAATGTCAATTGGATCGTGCCTCATGTTGAATAACCACTTTTTAAACCCTCACAGTGCCCAAAATGGCCATTTTTACAGAGTTTTGCTTACTCAGAAGCTTCAATTTTGACCAATTACAGGCACAGAAATGACTTTAAACACATTTTTTTAAGTTGAAAAAGTAATAATTCACATCCAACAGTAATATACAGCCAAAAGAATAAATGTTAACATTTCATCGAAATTGACCATTTTGGGAACTTTCGACAGCTCCGCGGTCATCGTTTTTTGTCCGAAAATTAATTTTTTGGACTGTAGCAAAAATGATTCCAAATGTCAATTGGATCGTGCCTCATGTTGAATAACCACTTTTTAAACCCTCGCAGTGCCCAAAATGGCCATTTTTACAGAGTTTTGCTTCAATTTTGACCAATTTCAGGCACAGAAATGACTTTAAACACATTTATTTTAGTTGAAAAAGTAATAATTCACATCCAACAGTAATTTACATCCAAAAGATTAAATGTTAAAATTTCATCGAAATTGACCATTTTGGGAACGTTCGACAGCTCCGCGGTCATCGTTTTTCGTCCGAAAATTGATTTTTTGGACTGTACCAAAAATGATTCCAAATGTCAATTGGATCGTGCCTCATGTTGAATAACCATTTTTTAAACCCTCACAGTGACCAAAATTGCCATTTTATAGAGTTTTGCATACTCAGAAGCTTCAATTTTGACCAATTTCAGGCACAGGAATGACTTTAAACACATTTATTTTAGTTGAGAAAGTAATATTTCACATCTAACAGTAATTTACAGGCAAAAGATTACATTTTAAAATTTCATCGAAATTGACCATTTTGGGAATGTTCGACAGCTCCGCGGTCATCGTTTTTCGTCTGAAAATTGATTTTTTGGACTGTACCAAAAATTGTTCCAAATGTCAATTGGACCGTGCCTCATGTTGAATAACCACTTTTTAAACCCTCGCAGTGCCCAAAATGGCCATTTTTACAGAGTTTTGCTTACTCAGAAGCTTCAATTTTGACCAATTTCAGGCACAGAAATGACTTTAAACACATTTATTTTAGTTGAAAAAGTAATAATTCACATCCAACAGTAATTTACAGCCAAAAGATTAAATGTTAAAATTTCATCGAAATTGACCATTTTGGGAACGTTCGACAGCTCCGCGGTCATCGTTTTTCGTCCGAAAATTAATTTTTTGGACTGTACCAAAAATGATTCCAAATGTCAATTGGACCGTGCCTCATGTTGAATAACCACTTTTTAAACCCTCACAGTGACCAAAATTGCCATTTTTACAGAGTTTTGCATACTCAGAAGCTTCAATTTTGACCAATTTCAGGCACAGAAATGACTTTAAACACATTTATTTTAGTTGAAAAAGTAATAATTCACATCCAACAGTAATTTACAGCCAAAAGATTAAATGTTAAAATTTCATCGAAATTGACCATTTTGGGAACGTTCGACAGCTCCGCGGTCATCGTTTTTCATCCGAAAATTGATTTTTTGGACTGTACCAAAAATGATTCCAAATGTCAATTGGACCGTGCCTCATGTTGAATAACCACTTTTTAAACCCTCACAGTGACCAAAATTGCCATTTTTACAGAGTTTTGCATACTCAGAAGCTTCGATTTTGACCAATTTCAGGCACAGAAATGACTTTAAACACATTTCTTTTAGTTGAAAAAGTAATAATTCACATCCAACAGTAATTTATAGCCAAAAGATTAAATGTTAAAATTTCATCGAAATTGACCATTTTGGGAACGTTCGACAGCTCCGCGGTCATCGTTTTTCGTCCGAAAATTGATTTTTTGGACTGTACCAAAAATGATTCCAAATGTCAATTGGACCATGCCTCATGTTGAATAACCACTTTTTAAACCCTCACAGTGACCAAAATTGCCATTTTTACAGAGTTTTACATACTCAGAAGCTTCAATTTTGACCAATTTCAGGCACAGAAATGACTTTAAACACATTTATTTTAGTTGAAAAAGTAATAATTCACATCCAACAGTAATTTACAGCCAAAAGAATAAATGTTAAAATTTCATCGAAATTGACCATTTTGGGAACTTTCGACAGCTCCTCGGTCATCGTTTTTCGTCCGAAAATTGAATTTTTGGACTGTACCAAAAATGATTCCAAATGTCAATTGGATCGTGCCTCATGTTGAATAACCACTTTTTAAACCCTCGCAGTGCCCAAAATGGCCATTTTTACAGAGTTTTGCTTACTCAGAAGCTTCAATTTTGACCAATTTCAGGCACAGAAATGACTTTAAACACATTTATTTTAGTTGAAAAAGTAATAATTCACATCCAACAGTAATTTACATCCAAAAGATTAAATGTTAAAATTTCATCGAAATTGACCATTTTGGGAACGTTCGACAGCTCCGCGGTCATCGTTTTTCGTCCGAAAATTGATTTTTTGGACTGTACCAAAAATTATTCCAAATGTCAATTGGACCGTGCCTCATGTTGAATAACCACTTTTTAAACCCTCACAGTGACCAAAATTGCCATTTTTACAGAGATTTGCATACTCAGAAGCTTCAATTTTGACCAATTTCAGGCACAGAAATGACTTTAAACACTTTTATTTTAGTTGAAAAAGTAATAATTCACATCCAACAGTCATTTACAGCCAAAAGATTAAATGATAAAATTTCATCGAAATTGACCATTTTGCGAACGTTCGACAGCTCCGCGGTCATCGTTTTTCGTCAGAAAATTGATTTTTTGAACTGTACCAAAAATGATTCAAAATGTCAATTGGATCATGCCTCATGTTGAATAACCACTTTTTAAACCCTCACAGTGCCCAAAATTGCCATTTTTACAGAGTTTTGCTTACTTAGAAGCTTCAATTTTGACCAATTTCAGGCACAGAAATGACTTTAAACACATTTATTTTAGTTGAAAAAGTAATAATTCACATCCAACAGTAATTTACAGCCAAAAGATTAAATGTTAAAATTTCATCGAAATTGACCATTTTGGGAACGTTCGACAGGTCATCGTTTTTCGTCCGAAAATTGATTTTTTGGACTGTACCAAAAATGATTCCAAATGTCAATTGGACCGTGCCTCATGTTGAATAACCACTTTTTAAACCCTCACAGTGCCCAAAATTGCCATTTTTACAGAGTTTTGCATACTCAGAAGCTTCAATTTTGACCAATTTCAGGCACAGGAATGACTTTAAACACATTTATTTTAGTTGAGAAAGTAATATTTCACATCTAACAGTAATTTACAGGCAAAAGATTACATTTTAAAATTTCATCGAAATTGACCATTTTGGGAATGTTCGACAGCTCCGCGGTCATCGTTTTTCGTCCGAAAATTAATTTTTTGGACTGTACCAAAAATGATTCCAAATGTCAATTGGACCGTGCCTCATGTTGAATAACCACTTTTTAAACCCTCACAGTGCCCAAAATTGCCATTTTTACAGAGTTTTGCATACTCAGAAGCTTCAATTTTGACCAATTTCAGGCACAGAAATGACTTTAAACACTTTTATTTTAGTTGAAAAAGTAATAATTCACATCCAACAGTAATTTACAGCCAAAAGATTAAATGATAAAATTTCATCGAAATTGACCATTTTGCGAACGTTCGACAGCTCCGCGGTCATCGTTTTTCGTCAGAAAATTGATTTTTTGGACTGTACCAAAAATTATTCAAAATGTCAATTGGATCATGCCTCATGTTGAATAACCACTTTTTAAACCCTCACAGTGCCCAAAATTGCCATTTTTACAGAGTTTTGCTTACTTAGAAGCTTCAATTTTGACCAATTTCAGGCACAGAAATGACTTTAAACACATTTATTTTAGTTGAAAATGTAATAATTCACATCCAACAGTAATTTACAGCCAAAAGATTAAATGTTAAAATTTCATCGAAATTGACCATTTTGGGAACGTTCGACAGGTCATCGTTTTCGTCCGAAAATTGATTTTTTGGACTGTACCAAAAATGATTCCAAATGTCAATTGGACCGTGCCTCATGTTGAATAACCACTTTTTAAACCCTCACAGTGCCCAAAATTGCCATTTTTACAGAGTTTTGCATACTCAGAAGCTTCAATTTTGACCAATTTCAGGCACAGGAATGACTTTAAACACATTTATTTTAGTTGAGAAAGTAATATTTCACATCTAACAGTAATTTACAGGCAAAAGATTACATTTTAAAATTTCATCGAAATTGACCATTTTGGGAATGTTCGACAGCTCCGCGGTCATCGTTTTTCGTCAGAAAATAGATTTTTTGGACTGTACCAAAAATGATTCTAAATGTCAATTGGATCATGCCTCATGTTGAATAACCACTTTTTAAACCCTCACAGTGCCCAAAATTGCCATTTTTACAGAGTTTTGCATACTCAGAAGCTTCAATTTTGACCAATTTCAGGCACAGAAATGACTTTAAACACATTTATTTTAGTTGAAAAAGTAATAATTCACATCCAACAGTAATTTACAGCCAAAAGAATAAATGTTAAAATTTCATCGAAATTGACCATTTTGGGAACTTTCGACAGCTCCGCGGTCATCGTTTTTCGTCCGAAAATTAATTTTTTGGACTGTACCAAAAATGATTCCAAATGTCAATTGGACCGTGCCTCATGTTGAATAACCACTTTTTAAACCCTCACAGTGACCAAAATTGCCATTTTTACAGAGTTTTGCATACTCAGAAGCTTCAATTTTGACCAATTTCCGGCACAGGAATGACTTTAAACACATTTATTTTAGTTGAGAAAGTAATATTTCACATCTAACAGTAATTTACAGGCAAAAGATTCCATTTTAAAATTTCATCGAAATTGACCATTTTGGGAATGTTCGACAGCTCCGCGGTCATCGTTTTTCGTCAGAAAATAGATTTTTTGGACTGTACCAAAAATGATTCTAAATGTCAATTGGATCGTGCCTCATGTTGAATAACCACTTTTTAAACCCTCACAGTGCCCAAAATGGCCATTTTTACAGAGTTTTGCTTATTCAGAAGCTTCAATTTTGACCAATTACAGGCACAGAAATGACTTTAAACACATTTTTTTAAGTTGAAAAAGTAATAATTCACATCCAACAGTAATATACAGCCAAAAGAATAAATGTTAACATTTCATCGAAATTGACCATTTTGGGAACTTTCGACAGCTCCGCGGTCATCGTTTTTTGTCCGAAAATTAATTTTTTGGACTGTAGCAAAAATGATTCCAAATGTCAATTGGATCGTGCCTCATGTTGAATAACCACTTTTTAAACCCTCGCAGTGCCCAAAATGGCCATTTTTACAGAGTTTTGCTTCAATTTTGACCAATTTCAGGCACAGAAATGACTTTAAACACATTTATTTTAGTTGAAAAAGTAATAATTCACATCCAACAGTAATTTACATCCAAAAGATTAAATGTTAAAATTTCATCGAAATTGACCATTTTGGGAACGTTCGACAGCTCCGCGGTCATCGTTTTTCGTCCGAAAATTGATTTTTTGGACTGTACCAAAAATGATTCCAAACGTCAATTGGATCGTGCCTCATGTTGAATAACCATTTTTTAAACCCTCACAGTGACCAAAATTGCCATTTTTATAGAGTTTTGCATACTCAGAAGCTTCAATTTTGACCAATTTCAGGCACAGGAATGACTTTAAACACATTTATTTTAGTTGAGAAAGTAATATTTCACATCTAACAGTAATTTACAGGCAAAAGATTACATTTTAAAATTTCATCGAAATTGACCATTTTGGGAATGTTCGACAGCTCCGCGGTCATCGTTTTTCGTCAGAAAATAGATTTTTTGGACTGTACCAAAAATGATTCTAAATGTCAATTGGATCGTGCCTCATGTTGAATAACCACTTTTTAAACCCTCACAGTGCCCAAAATTACCATTTTTACAGAGTTTTGCATACTCAGAAGCTTCAATTTTGACCAATTTCAGGCACAGAAATGACTTTAAACACATTTATTTTAGTTGAAAAAGTAATAATTCACATCCAACAGTAATTTACAGCCAAAAGATTAAATGTTAAAATTTCATCGAAATTGACCATTTTGGGAACGTTCGACAGCTCCGCGGTCATCGTTTTTCGTCCGAAAATTAATTTTTTGGACTGTACCAAAAATGATTCCAAATGTCAATTGGACCGTGCCTCATGTTGAATAACCACTTTTTAAACCCTCACAGTGACCAAAATTGCCATTTTTACAGAGTTTTGCATACTCAGAAGCTTCAATTTTGACCAATTTCAGGCACAGAAATGACTTTAAACACATTTATTTTAGTTGAAAAAGTAATAATTCACATCCAACAGTAATTTACAGCCAAAAGATTAAATGTTAAAATTTCATCGAAATTGACCATTTTGGGAACGTTCGACAGCTCCGCGGTCATCGTTTTTCATCCGAAAATTGATTTTTTGGACTGTACCAAAAATGATTCCAAATGTCAATTGGACCGTGCCTCATGTTGAATAACCACTTTTTAAACCCTCACAGTGACCAAAATTGCCATTTTTACAGAGTTTTGCATACTCAGAAGCTTCAATTTTGACCAATTTCAGGCACAGAAATGACTTTAAACACTTTTATTTTAGTTGAAAAAGTAATAATTCACATCCAACAGTAATTTACAGCCAAAAGATTAAATGTTAAAATTTCATCGAAATTGACCATTTTGGGAACGTTCGACAGCTCCGCGGTCATCGTTTTTCGTCCGAAAATTAATTTTTTGGACTGTACCAAAAATGATTCCAAATGTCAATTGGACCGTGCCTCATGTTGAATAACCACTTTTTAAACCCTCACAGTGACCAAAATTGCCATTTTTACAGAGTTTTGCATACTCAGAAGCTTCAATTTTGACCAATTTCAGGCACAAAAATGACTTCAAACCCATTTATTTTAGTTGAAAAAGTAATAATTCACATCCAACAGTAATTTACAGCCAAAAGATTAAATGTTAAAATTTCATCGAAATTGACCATTTTGGGAACTTTCGACAGCTCCGCGGTCATCGTTTTTCGTCCGAAAATTGAATTTTTGGACTGTACCAAAAATGATTCCAAATGTCAATTGGATCGTGCCTCATGTTGAATAACCACTTTTTAAACCCTCACAGTGCCCAAAATGGCCATTTTTACGGAGTTTTGCTTACTCAGAAGCTTCAATTTTGACCAATTTCAGGCACAGAAATGACTTTAAACACATTTATTTTAGTTGAAAAAGTAATAATTCACATCCAACAGTAATTTACATCCAAAAGATTAAATGTTAAAATTTCATCGAAATTGACCATTTTTGGAACGTTCGACAGCTCCACGGTCATCGTTTTTCGTCCGAAAATTGATTTTTTGGACTGTACCGAAAATGATTCCAAATGTCAATTGGATCGTGCCTCATGTTGAATAACCACTTTTTAAACCCTCACAGTGACCAAAATTGCCATTTTTACAGAGTTTTGCATACTCAGAAGCTTCAATTTTGACCAATTTCAGGCACAGGAATGACTTTAAACACATTTATTTTAGTTGAGAAAGTAATATTTCACATCTAACAGTAATTTACAGGCAAAAGATTAAATTTTAAAATTTCATCGAAATTGACCATTTTGGGAACGTTCGACAGCTCCGCGGTCATCGTTTTTCGTCCGAAAATTGATTTTTTGGACTGTACCAAAAATGATTCCAAATGTCAATTGGACCGTGCCTCATGTTGAATAACCACTTTTTAAACCCTTGCAGTGCCCAAAATGGCCATTTTTACAGAGTTTTGCTTACTCAGAAGCTTCAATTTTGACCAATTTCAGGCACAGGAATGACTTTAAACACATTTATTTTAGTTGAGAAAGTAATATTTCACATCTAACAGTAATTTACAGGCAAAAGATTAAATTTTAAAATTTCATCGAAATTGACCATTTTGGGAATGTTCGACAGCTCCGCGGTCATCGTTTTTCATCAGAAAATAGATTTTTTGGACTGTACCAAAAATGATTCTAAATGTCAATTGGATCGTGCCTCATGTTGAATAACCACTTTTTAAACCCTCACAGTGCCCAAAATTGCCATTTTTACAGAGTTTTGCATACTCAGAAGCTTCAATTTTGACCAATTTCAGGCACAGAAATGACTTTAAACACATTTATTTTAGTTGAAAAAGTAATAATTCACATCCAACAGTAATTTACAGCCAAAAGATTAAATGTTAAAATTTCATCGAAATTGACCATTTTGGGAACGTTCGACAGCTCCGCGGTCATCGTTTTTCGTCCGAAAATTAATTTTTTGGACTGTACCAAAAATGATTCCAAATGTCAATTGGACCGTGCCTCATGTTGAATAACCACTTTTTAAACCCTCACAGTGACCAAAATTGCCATTTTTACAGAGTTTTGCATACTCAGAAGCTTCAATTTTGACCAATTTCAGGCACAGAAATGACTTCAAACACATTTATTTTAGTTGAAAAAGTAATAATTCACATCCAACAGTAATTTACAGCCAAAAGATTAAATGTTAAAATTTCATCGAAATTGACCATTTTGGGAACGTTCGACAGCTCCGCGGTCATCGTTTTTCGTCTGAAAATTGATTTTTTGGACTGTACCAAAAATGATTCCAAATGTCAATTGGACCGTGCCTCATGTTGAATAACCACTTTTTAAACCCTCGCAGTGCCCAAAATGGCCATTTTTACAGAGTTTTGCTTACTCAGAAGCTTCAATTTTGACCAATTTCAGGCACAGAAATGACTTTAAACACATTTATTTTAGTTGAAAAAGTTATAATTCACATCCAACAGTAATTTACAGCCAAAAGAATAAATGTTAAAATTTCATCGAAATTGACCATTTTGGGAACTTTCGACAGCTCCGCGGTCATCGTTTTTCGTCCGAAAATTGAATTTTTGGACTGTACCAAAAATGATTCCAAATGTCAATTGGATCGTGCCTCATGTTGAATAACCACTTTTTAAACCCTCACAGTGCCCAAAATGGCCATTTTTACAGAGTTTTGCTTACTCAGAAGCTTCAATTTTGACCAATTACAGGCACAGAAATGACTTTAAACACATTTTTTTAAGTTGAAAAAGTAATAATTCACATCCAACAGTAATATACAGCCAAAAGAATAAATGTTAACATTTCATCGAAATTGACCATTTTGGGAACTTTCGACAGCTCCGCGGTCATCGTTTTTTGTCCGAAAATTTATTTTTTGGACTGTAGCAAAAATGATTCCAAATGTCAATTGGATCGTGCCTCATGTTGAATAACCACTTTTTAAACCCTCGCAGTGCCCAAAATGGCCATTTTTACAGAGTTTTGCTTCAATTTTGACCAATTTCAGGCACAGAAATGACTTTAAACACATTTATTTTAGTTGAAAAAGTAATAATTCACATCCAACAGTAATTTACATCCAAAAGATTAAATGTTAAAATTTCATCGAAATTGACCATTTTGGGAACGTTCGACAGCTCCGCGGTCATCGTTTTTCGTCCGAAAATTGATTTTTTGGACTGTACCAAAAATGATTCCAAATGTCAATTGGATCGTGCCTCATGTTGAATAACCATTTTTTAAACCCTCACAGTGACCAAAATTGCCATTTTATAGAGTTTTGCATACTCAGAAGCTTCAATTTTGACCAATTTCAGGCACAGGAATGACTTTAAACACATTTATTTTAGTTGAGAAAGTAATATTTCACATCTAACAGTAATTTACAGGCAAAAGATTACATTTTAAAATTTCATCGAAATTGACCATTTTGGGAATGTTCGACAGCTCCGCGGTCATCGTTTTTCGTCAGAAAATAGATTTTTTGGACTGTACCAAAAATGATTCTAAATGTCAATTGGATCGTGCCTCATGTTGAATAACCACTTTTTAAACCCTCACAGTGCCCAAAATTACCATTTTTACAGAGTTTTGCATACTCAGAAGCTTCAATTTTGACCAATTTCAGGCACAGAAATGACTTTAAACACATTTATTTTAGTTGAAAAAGTAATAATTCACATCCAACAGTAATTTACAGCCAAAAGATTAAATGTTAAAATTTCATCGAAATTGACCATTTTGGGAACTTTCGACAGCTCCGCGGTCATCGTTTTTTGTCCGAAAATTAATTTTTTGGACTGTAGCAAAAATGATTCCAAATGTCAATTGGATCGTGCCTCATGTTGAATAACCACTTTTTAAACCCTCGCAGTGCCCAAAATGGCCATTTTTACAGAGTTTTGCTTCAATTTTGACCAATTTCAGGCACAGAAATGACTTTAAACACATTTATTATAGTTGAAAAAGTAATAATTCACATCCAACAGTAATTTACATCCAAAAGATTAAATGTTAAAATTTCATCGAAATTGACCATTTTGGGAACGTTCGACAGCTCCGCGGTCATCGTTTTTCGTCCGAAAATTGATTTTTTGGACTGTACCAAAAATGATTCCAAACGTCAATTGGATCGTGCCTCATGTTGAATAACCATTTTTTAAACCCTCACAGTGACCAAAATTGCCATTTTTATAGAGTTTTGCATACTCAGAAGCTTCAATTTTGACCAATTTCAGGCACAGGAATGACTTTAAACACATTTATTTTAGTTGAGAAAGTAATATTTCACATCTAACAGTAATTTACAGGCAAAAGATTACATTTTAAAATTTCATCGAAATTGACCATTTTGGGAATGTTCGACAGCTCCGCGGTCATCGTTTTTCGTCAGAAAATAGATTTTTTGGACTGTACCAAAAATGATTCTAAATGTCAATTGGATCGTGCCTCATGTTGAATAACCACTTTTTAAACCCTCACAGTGCCCAAAATTACCATTTTTACAGAGTTTTGCATACTCAGAAGCTTCAATTTTGACCAATTTCAGGCACAGAAATGACTTTAAACACATTTATTTTAGTTGAAAAAGTAATAATTCACATCCAACAGTAATTTACAGCCAAAAGATTAAATGTTAAAATTTCATCGAAATTGACCATTTTGGGAACGTTCGACAGCTCCGCGGTCATCGTTTTTCGTCCGAAAATTAATTTTTTGGACTGTACCAAAAATGATTCCAAATGTCAATTGGACCGTGCCTCATGTTGAATAACCACTTTTTAAACCCTCACAGTGACCAAAATTGCCATTTTTACAGAGTTTTGCATACTCAGAAGCTTCAATTTTGACCAATTTCAGGCACAGAAATCACTTTAAACACATTTATTTTAGTTGAAAAAGTAATAATTCACATCCAACAGTAATTTACAGCCAAAAGATTAAATGTTAAAATTTCATCGAAATTGACCATTTTGGGAACGTTCGACAGCTCCACGGTCATCGTTTTTCATCCGAAAATTGATTTTTTGGACTGTACCAAAAATGATTCCAAATGTCAATTGGACCGTGCCTCATGTTGAATAACCACTTTTTAAACCCTCACAGTGACCAAAATTGCCATTTTTACAGAGTTTTGCATACTCAGAAGCTTCAATTTTGACCAATTTCAGGCACAGAAATGACTTTAAACACTTTTATTTTAGTTGAAAAAGTAATAATTCACATCCAACAGTAATTTACAGCCAAAAGATTAAATGTTAAAATTTCATCGAAATTGACCATTTTGGGAACGTTCGACAGCTCCGCGGTCATCGTTTTTCGTCCGAAAATTAATTTTTTGGACTGTACCAAAAATGATTCCAAATGTCAATTGGACCGTGCCTCATGTTGAATAACCACTTTTTAAACCCTCACAGTGACCAAAATTGCCATTTTTACAGAGTTTTGCATACTCAGAAGCTTCAATTTTGACCAATTTCAGGCACAAAAATGACTTCAAACCCATTTATTTTAGTTGAAAAAGTAATAATTCACATCCAACAGTAATTTACAGCCAAAAGATTAAATGTTAAAATTTCATCGAAATTGACCATTTTGGGAACTTTCGACAGCTCCGCGGTCATCGTTTTTCGTCCGAAAATTGAATTTTTGGACTGTACCAAAAATGATTCCAAATGTCAATTGGATCGTGCCTCATGTTGAATAACCATTTTTTAAACCCTCACAGTGCCCAAAATGGCCATTTTTACGGAGTTTTGCTTACTCAGAAGCTTCAATTTTGACCAATTTCAGGCACAGAAATGACTTTAAACACATTTATTTTAGTTGAAAAAGTAATAATTCACATCCAACAGTAATTTACATCCAAAAGATTAAATGTTAAAATTTCATCGAAATTGACCATTTTTGGAACGTTCGACAGCTCCACGGTCATCGTTTTTCGTCCGAAAATTGATTTTTTGGACTGTACCAAAAATGATTCCAAATGTCAATTGGATCGTGCCTCATGTTGAATAACCACTTTTTAAACCCTCACAGTGACCAAAATTGCCATTTTTACAGAGTTTTGCATACTCAGAAGCTTCAATTTTGACCAATTTCAGGCACAGGAATGACTTTAAACACATTTATTTTAGTTGAGAAAGTAATATTTCACATCTAACAGTAATTTACAGGCAAAAGATTAAATTTTAAAATTTCATCGAAATTGACCATTTTGGGAACGTTCGACAGCTCCGCGGTCATCGTTTTTCGTCCGAAAATTGATTTTTTGGACTGTACCAAAAATGATTCCAAATGTCAATTGGACCGTGCCTCATGTTGAATAACCACTTTTTAAACCCTTGCAGTGCCCAAAATGGCCATTTTTACAGAGTTTTGCTTACTCAGAAGCTTCAATTTTGACCAATTTCAGGCACAGGAATGACTTTAAACACATTTATTTTAGTTGAGAAAGTAATATTTCACATCTAACAGTAATTTACAGGCAAAAGATTAAATTTTAAAATTTCATCGAAATTGACCATTTTGGGAATGTTCGACAGCTCCGCGGTCATCGTTTTTCATCAGAAAATAGATTTTTTGGACTGTACCAAAAATGATTCTAAATGTCAATTGGATCGTGCCTCATGTTGAATAACCACTTTTTAAACCCTCACAGTGCCCAAAATTGCCATTTTTACAGAGTTTTGCATACTCAGAAGCTTCAATTTTGACCAATTTCAGGCACAGAAATGACTTTAAACACATTTATTTTAGTTGAAAAAGTAATAATTCACATCCAACAGTAATTTACAGCCAAAAGATTAAATGTTAAAATTTCATCGAAATTGACCATTTTGGGAACGTTCGACAGCTCCGCGGTCATCGTTTTTCGTCCGAAAATTAATTTTTTGGACTGTACCAAAAATGATTCCAAATGTCAATTGGACCGTGCCTCATGTTGAATAACCACTTTTTAAACCCTCACAGTGACCAAAATTGCCATTTTTACAGAGTTTTGCATACTCAGAAGCTTCAATTTTGACCAATTTCAGGCACAGAAATGACTTCAAACACATTTATTTTAGTTGAAAAAGTAATAATTCACATCCAACAGTAATTTACAGCCAAAAGATTAAATGTTAAAATTTCATCGAAATTGACCATTTTGGGAACGTTCGACAGCTCCGCGGTCATCGTTTTTCGTCTGAAAATTGATTTTTTGGACTGTACCAAAAATGATTCCAAATGTCAATTGGACCGTGCCTCATGTTGAATAACCACTTTTTAAACCCTCGCAGTGCCCAAAATGGCCATTTTTACAGAGTTTTGCTTACTCAGAAGCTTCAATTTTGACCAATTTCAGGCACAGAAATGACTTTAAACACATTTATTTTAGTTGAAAAAGTTATAATTCACATCCAACAGTAATTTACAGCCAAAAGAATAAATGTTAAAATTTCATCGAAATTGACCATTTTGGGAACTTTCGACAGCTCCGCGGTCATCGTTTTTCGTCCGAAAATTGAATTTTTGGACTGTACCAAAAATGATTCCAAATGTCAATTGGATCGTGCCTCATGTTGAATAACCACTTTTTAAACCCTCACAGTGCCCAAAATGGCCATTTTTACAGAGTTTTGCTTACTCAGAAGCTTCAATTTTGACCAATTACAGGCACAGAAATGACTTTAAACACATTTTTTTAAGTTGAAAAAGTAATAATTCACATCCAACAGTAATATACAGCCAAAAGAATAAATGTTAACATTTCATCGAAATTGACCATTTTGGGAACTTTCGACAGCTCCGCGGTCATCGTTTTTTGTCCGAAAATTAATTTTTTGGACTGTAGCAAAAATGATTCCAAATGTCAATTGGATCGTGCCTCATGTTGAATAACCACTTTTTAAACCCTCGCAGTGCCCAAAATGGCCATTTTTACAGAGTTTTGCTTCAATTTTGACCAATTTCAGGCACAGAAATGACTTTAAACACATTTATTTTAGTTGAAAAAGTAATAATTCACATCCAACAGTAATTTACATCCAAAAGATTAAATGTTAAAATTTCATCGAAATTGACCATTTTGGGAACGTTCGACAGCTCCGCGGTCATCGTTTTTCGTCCGAAAATTGATTTTTTGGACTGTACCAAAAATGATTCCAAATGTCAATTGGATCGTGCCTCATGTTGAATAACCATTTTTTAAACCCTCACAGTGACCAAAATTGCCATTTTATAGAGTTTTGCATACTCAGAAGCTTCAATTTTGACCAATTTCAGGCACAGGAATGACTTTAAACACATTTATTTTAGTTGAGAAAGTAATATTTCACATCTAACAGTAATTTACAGGCAAAAGATTACATTTTAAAATTTCATCGAAATTGACCATTTTGGGAATGTTCGACAGCTCCGCGGTCATCGTTTTTCGTCTGAAAATTGATTTTTTGGACTGTACCAAAAATTGTTCCAAATGTCAATTGGACCGTGCCTCATGTTGAATAACCACTTTTTAAACCCTCGCAGTGCCCAAAATGGCCATTTTTACAGAGTTTTGCTTACTCAGAAGCTTCAATTTTGACCAATTTCAGGCACAGAAATGACTTTAAACACATTTATTTTAGTTGAAAAAGTAATAATTCACATCCAACAGTAATTTACAGCCAAAAGATTAAATGTTAAAATTTCATCGAAATTGACCATTTTGGGAACGTTCGACAGCTCCGCGGTCATCGTTTTTCGTCCGAAAATTAATTTTTTGGACTGTACCAAAAATGATTCCAAATGTCAATTGGACCGTGCCTCATGTTGAATAACCACTTTTTAAACCCTCACAGTGACCAAAATTGCCATTTTTACAGAGTTTTGCATACTCAGAAGCTTCAATTTTGACCAATTTCAGGCACAGAAATGACTTTAAACACATTTATTTTAGTTGAAAAAGTAATAATTCACATCCAACAGTAATTTACAGCCAAAAGATTAAATGTTAAAATTTCATCGAAATTGACCATTTTGGGAACGTTCGACAGCTCCGCGGTCATCGTTTTTCATCCGAAAATTGATTTTTTGGACTGTACCAAAAATGATTCCAAATGTCAATTGGACCGTGCCTCATGTTGAATAACCACTTTTTAAACCCTCACAGTGACCAAAATTGCCATTTTTACAGAGTTTTGCATACTCAGAAGCTTCGATTTTGACCAATTTCAGGCACAGAAATGACTTTAAACACATTTCTTTTAGTTGAAAAAGTAATAATTCACATCCAACAGTAATTTATAGCCAAAAGATTAAATGTTAAAATTTCATCGAAATTGACCATTTTGGGAACGTTCGACAGCTCCGCGGTCATCGTTTTTCGTCCGAAAATTGATTTTTTGGACTGTACCAAAAATGATTCCAAATGTCAATTGGACCATGCCTCATGTTGAATAACCACTTTTTAAACCCTCACAGTGACCAAAATTGCCATTTTTACAGAGTTTTACATACTCAGAAGCTTCAATTTTGACCAATTTCAGGCACAGAAATGACTTTAAACACATTTATTTTAGTTGAAAAAGTAATAATTCACATCCAACAGTAATTTACAGCCAAAAGAATAAATGTTAAAATTTCATCGAAATTGACCATTTTGGGAACTTTCGACAGCTCCTCGGTCATCGTTTTTCGTCCGAAAATTGAATTTTTGGACTGTACCAAAAATGATTCCAAATGTCAATTGGATCGTGCCTCATGTTGAATAACCACTTTTTAAACCCTCGCAGTGCCCAAAATGGCCATTTTTACAGAGTTTTGCTTACTCAGAAGCTTCAATTTTGACCAATTTCAGGCACAGAAATGACTTTAAACACATTTATTTTAGTTGAAAAAGTAATAATTCACATCCAACAGTAATTTACATCCAAAAGATTAAATGTTAAAATTTCATCGAAATTGACCATTTTGGGAACGTTCGACAGCTCCGCGGTCATCGTTTTTCGTCCGAAAATTGATTTTTTGGACTGTACCAAAAATTATTCCAAATGTCAATTGGACCGTGCCTCATGTTGAATAACCACTTTTTAAACCCTCACAGTGACCAAAATTGCCATTTTTACAGAGATTTGCATACTCAGAAGCTTCCATTTTGACCAATTTCAGGCACAGAAATGACTTTAAACACTTTTATTTTAGTTGAAAAAGTAATAATTCACATCCAACAGTCATTTACAGCCAAAAGATTAAATGATAAAATTTCATCGAAATTGACCATTTTGCGAACGTTCGACAGCTCCGCGGTCATCGTTTTTCGTCAGAAAATTGATTTTTTGAACTGTACCAAAAATGATTCAAAATGTCAATTGGATCATGCCTCATGTTGAATAACCACTTTTTAAACCCTCACAGTGCCCAAAATTGCCATTTTTACAGAGTTTTGCTTACTTAGAAGCTTCAATTTTGACCAATTTCAGGCACAGAAATGACTTTAAACACATTTATTTTAGTTGAAAAAGTAATAATTCACATCCAACAGTAATTTACAGCCAAAAGATTAAATGTTAAAATTTCATCGAAATTGACCATTTTGGGAACGTTCGACAGGTCATCGTTTTTCGTCCGAAAATTGATTTTTTGGACTGTACCAAAAATGATTCCAAATGTCAATTGGACCGTGCCTCATGTTGAATAACCACTTTTTAAACCCTCACAGTGCCCAAAATTGCCATTTTTACAGAGTTTTGCATACTCAGAAGCTTCAATTTTGACCAATTTCAGGCACAGGAATGACTTTAAACACATTTATTTTAGTTGAGAAAGTAATATTTCACATCTAACAGTAATTTACAGGCAAAAGATTACATTTTAAAATTTCATCGAAATTGACCATTTTGGGAATGTTCGACAGCTCCGCGGTCATCGTTTTTCGTCCGAAAATTAATTTTTTGGACTGTACCAAAAATGATTCCAAATGTCAATTGGACCGTGCCTCATGTTGAATAACCACTTTTTAAACCCTCACAGTGCCCAAAATTGCCATTTTTACAGAGTTTTGCATACTCAGAAGCTTCAATTTTGACCAATTTCAGGCACAGAAATGACTTTAAACACTTTTATTTTAGTTGAAAAAGTAATAATTCACATCCAACAGTAATTTACAGCCAAAAGATTAAATGATAAAATTTCATCGAAATTGACCATTTTGCGAACGTTCGACAGCTCCGCGGTCATCGTTTTTCGTCAGAAAATTGATTTTTTGGACTGTACCAAAAATTATTCAAAATGTCAATTGGATCATGCCTCATGTTGAATAACCACTTTTTAAACCCTCACAGTGCCCAAAATTGCCATTTTTACAGAGTTTTGCTTACTTAGAAGCTTCAATTTTGACCAATTTCAGGCACAGAAATGACTTTAAACACATTTATTTTAGTTGAAAATGTAATAATTCACATCCAACAGTAATTTACAGCCAAAAGATTAAATGTTAAAATTTCATCGAAATTGACCATTTTGGGAACGTTCGACAGGTCATCGTTTTCGTCCGAAAATTGATTTTTTGGACTGTACCAAAAATGATTCCAAATGTCAATTGGACCGTGCCTCATGTTGAATAACCACTTTTTAAACCCTCACAGTGCCCAAAATTGCCATTTTTACAGAGTTTTGCATACTCAGAAGCTTCAATTTTGACCAATTTCAGGCACAGGAATGACTTTAAACACATTTATTTTAGTTGAGAAAGTAATATTTCACATCTAACAGTAATTTACAGGCAAAAGATTACATTTTAAAATTTCATCGAAATTGACCATTTTGGGAATGTTCGACAGCTCCGCGGTCATCGTTTTTCGTCAGAAAATAGATTTTTTGGACTGTACCAAAAATGATTCTAAATGTCAATTGGATCATGCCTCATGTTGAATAACCACTTTTTAAACCCTCACAGTGCCCAAAATTGCCATTTTTACAGAGTTTTGCATACTCAGAAGCTTCAATTTTGACCAATTTCAGGCACAGAAATGACTTTAAACACATTTATTTTAGTTGAAAAAGTAATAATTCACATCCAACAGTAATTTACAGCCAAAAGAATAAATGTTAAAATTTCATCGAAATTGACCATTTTGGGAACTTTCGACAGCTCCGCGGTCATCGTTTTTCGTCCGAAAATTAATTTTTTGGACTGTACCAAAAATGATTCCAAATGTCAATTGGACCGTGCCTCATGTTGAATAACCACTTTTTAAACCCTCACAGTGACCAAAATTGCCATTTTTACAGAGTTTTGCATACTCAGAAGCTTCAATTTTGACCAATTTCCGGCACAGGAATGACTTTAAACACATTTATTTTAGTTGAGAAAGTAATATTTCACATCTAACAGTAATTTACAGGCAAAAGATTCCATTTTAAAATTTCATCGAAATTGACCATTTTGGGAATGTTCGACAGCTCCGCGGTCATCGTTTTTCGTCAGAAAATAGATTTTTTGGACTGTACCAAAAATGATTCTAAATGTCAATTGGATCGTGCCTCATGTTGAATAACCACTTTTTAAACCCTCACAGTGCCCAAAATGGCCATTTTTACAGAGTTTTGCTTATTCAGAAGCTTCAATTTTGACCAATTACAGGCACAGAAATGACTTTAAACACATTTTTTTAAGTTGAAAAAGTAATAATTCACATCCAACAGTAATATACAGCCAAAAGAATAAATGTTAACATTTCATCGAAATTGACCATTTTGGGAACTTTCGACAGCTCCGCGGTCATCGTTTTTTGTCCGAAAATTAATTTTTTGGACTGTAGCAAAAATGATTCCAAATGTCAATTGGATCGTGCCTCATGTTGAATAACCACTTTTTAAACCCTCGCAGTGCCCAAAATGGCCATTTTTACAGAGTTTTGCTTCAATTTTGACCAATTTCAGGCACAGAAATGACTTTAAACACATTTATTTTAGTTGAAAAAGTAATAATTCACATCCAACAGTAATTTACATCCAAAAGATTAAATGTTAAAATTTCATCGAAATTGACCATTTTGGGAACGTTCGACAGCTCCGCGGTCATCGTTTTTCGTCCGAAAATTGATTTTTTGGACTGTACCAAAAATGATTCCAAACGTCAATTGGATCGTGCCTCATGTTGAATAACCATTTTTTAAACCCTCACAGTGACCAAAATTGCCATTTTTATAGAGTTTTGCATACTCAGAAGCTTCAATTTTGACCAATTTCAGGCACAGGAATGACTTTAAACACATTTATTTTAGTTGAGAAAGTAATATTTCACATCTAACAGTAATTTACAGGCAAAAGATTACATTTTAAAATTTCATCGAAATTGACCATTTTGGGAATGTTCGACAGCTCCGCGGTCATCGTTTTTCGTCAGAAAATAGATTTTTTGGACTGTACCAAAAATGATTCTAAATGTCAATTGGATCGTGCCTCATGTTGAATAACCACTTTTTAAACCCTCACAGTGCCCAAAATTACCATTTTTACAGAGTTTTGCATACTCAGAAGCTTCAATTTTGACCAATTTCAGGCACAGAAATGACTTTAAACACATTTATTTTAGTTGAAAAAGTAATAATTCACATCCAACAGTAATTTACAGCCAAAAGATTAAATGTTAAAATTTCATCGAAATTGACCATTTTGGGAACGTTCGACAGCTCCGCGGTCATCGTTTTTCGTCCGAAAATTAATTTTTAGGACTGTACCAAAAATGATTCCAAATGTCAATTGGACCGTGCCTCATGTTGAATAACCACTTTTTAAACCCTCACAGTGACCAAAATTGCCATTTTTACAGAGTTTTGCATACTCAGAAGCTTCAATTTTGACCAATTTCAGGCACAGAAATGACTTTAAACACATTTATTTTAGTTGAAAAAGTAATAATTCACATCCAACAGTAATTTACAGCCAAAAGATTAAATGTTAAAATTTCATCGAAATTGACCATTTTGGGAACGTTCGACAGCTCCGCGGTCATCGTTTTTCATCCGAAAATTGATTTTTTGGACTGTACCAAAAATGATTCCAAATGTCAATTGGACCGTGCCTCATGTTGAATAACCACTTTTTAAACCCTCACAGTGACCAAAATTGCCATTTTTACAGAGTTTTGCATACTCAGAAGCTTCAATTTTGACCAATTTCAGGCACAGAAATGACTTTAAACACTTTTATTTTAGTTGAAAAAGTAATAATTCACATCCAACAGTAATTTACAGCCAAAAGATTAAATGTTAAAATTTCATCGAAATTGACCATTTTGGGAACGTTCGACAGCTCCGCGGTCATCGTTTTTCGTCCGAAAATTAATTTTTTGGACTGTACCAAAAATGATTCCAAATGTCAATTGGACCGTGCCTCATGTTGAATAACCACTTTTTAAACCCTCACAGTGACCAAAATTGCCATTTTTACAGAGTTTTGCATACTCAGAAGCTTCAATTTTGACCAATTTCAGGCACAAAAATGACTTCAAACCCATTTATTTTAGTTGAAAAAGTAATAATTCACATCCAACAGTAATTTACAGCCAAAAGATTAAATGTTAAAATTTCATCGAAATTGACCATTTTTGGAACGTTCGACAGCTCCACGGTCATCGTTTTTCGTCCGAAAATTGATTTTTTGGACTGTACCAAAAATGATTCCAAATGTCAATTGGATCGTGCCTCATGTTGAATAACCATTTTTTAAACCCTTGCAGTGCCCAAAATGGCCATTTTTACAGAGTTTTGCTTACTCAGAAGCTTCAATTTTGACCAATTTCAGGCACAGGAATGACTTTAAACACATTTATTTTAGTTGAGAAAGTAATATTTCACATCTAACAGTAATTTACAGGCAAAAGATTAAATTTTAAAATTTCATCGAAATTGACCATTTTGGGAATGTTCGACAGCTCCGCGGTCATCGTTTTTCATCAGAAAATAGATTTTTTGGACTGTACCAAAAATGATTCTAAATGTCAATTGGATCGTGCCTCATGTTGAATAACCACTTTTTAAACCCTCACAGTGCCCAAAATTGCCATTTTTACAGAGTTTTGCATACTCAGAAGCTTCAATTTTGACCAATTTCAGGCACAGAAATGACTTTAAACACATTTATTTTAGTTGAAAAAGTAATAATTCACATCCAACAGTAATTTACAGCCAAAAGATTAAATGTTAAAATTTCATCGAAATTGACCATTTTGGGAACGTTCGACAGCTCCGCGGTCATCGTTTTTCGTCCGAAAATTAATTTTTTGGACTGTACCAAAAATGATTCCAAATGTCAATTGGACCGTGCCTCATGTTGAATAACCACTTTTTAAACCCTCACAGTGACCAAAATTGCCATTTTTACAGAGTTTTGCATACTCAGAAGCTTCAATTTTGACCAATTTCAGGCACAGAAATGACTTCAAACACATTTATTTTAGTTGAAAAAGTAATAATTCACATCCAACAGTAATTTACAGCCAAAAGATTAAATGTTAAAATTTCATCGAAATTGACCATTTTGGGAACGTTCGACAGCTCCGCGGTCATCGTTTTTCGTCTGAAAATTGATTTTTTGGACTGTACCAAAAATGATTCCAAATGTCAATTGGACCGTGCCTCATGTTGAATAACCACTTTTTAAACCCTCGCAGTGCCCAAAATGGCCATTTTTACAGAGTTTTGCTTACTCAGAAGCTTCAATTTTGACCAATTTCAGGCACAGAAATGACTTTAAACACATTTATTTTAGTTGAAAAAGTTATAATTCACATCCAACAGTAATTTACAGCCAAAAGAATAAATGTTAAAATTTCATCGAAATTGACCATTTTGGGAACTTTCGACAGCTCCGCGGTCATCGTTTTTCGTCCGAAAATTGAATTTTTGGACTGTACCAAAAATGATTCCAAATGTCAATTGGATCGTGCCTCATGTTGAATAACCACTTTTTAAACCCTCACAGTGCCCAAAATGGCCATTTTTACAGAGTTTTGCTTACTCAGAAGCTTCAATTTTGACCAATTACAGGCACAGAAATGACTTTAAACACATTTTTTTAAGTTGAAAAAGTAATAATTCACATCCAACAGTAATATACAGCCAAAAGAATAAATGTTAACATTTCATCGAAATTGACCATTTTGGGAACTTTCGACAGCTCCGCGGTCATCGTTTTTTGTCCGAAAATTAATTTTTTGGACTGTAGCAAAAATGATTCCAAATGTCAATTGGATCGTGCCTCATGTTGAATAACCACTTTTTAAACCCTCGCAGTGCCCAAAATGGCCATTTTTACAGAGTTTTGCTTCAATTTTGACCAATTTCAGGCACAGAAATGACTTTAAACACATTTATTTTAGTTGAAAAAGTAATAATTCACATCCAACAGTAATTTACATCCAAAAGATTAAATGTTAAAATTTCATCGAAATTGACCATTTTGGGAACGTTCGACAGCTCCGCGGTCATCGTTTTTCGTCCGAAAATTGATTTTTTGGACTGTACCAAAAATGATTCCAAATGTCAATTGGATCGTGCCTCATGTTGAATAACCATTTTTTAAACCCTCACAGTGACCAAAATTGCCATTTTTATAGAGTTTTGCATACTCAGAAGCTTCAATTTTGACCAATTTCAGGCACAGGAATGACTTTAAACACATTTATTTTAGTTGAGAAAGTAATATTTCACATCTAACAGTAATTTACAGGCAAAAGATTACATTTTAAAATTTCATCGAAATTGACCATTTTGGGAATGTTCGACAGCTCCGCGGTCATCGTTTTTCGTCAGAAAATAGATTTTTTGGACTGTACCAAAAATGATTCTAAATGTCAATTGGATCGTGCCTCATGTTGAATAACCACTTTTTAAACCCTCACAGTGCCCAAAATTACCATTTTTACAGAGTTTTGCATACTCAGAAGCTTCAATTTTGACCAATTTCAGGCACAGAAATGACTTTAAACACATTTATTTTAGTTGAAAAAGTAATAATTCACATCCAACAGTAATTTACAGCCAAAAGATTAAATGTTAAAATTTCATCGAAATTGACCATTTTGGGAACGTTCGACAGCTCCGCGGTCATCGTTTTTCGTCCGAAAATTAATTTTTTGGACTGTACCAAAAATGATTCCAAATGTCAATTGGACCGTGCCTCATGTTGAATAACCACTTTTTAAACCCTCACAGTGACCAAAATTGCCATTTTTACAGAGTTTTGCATACTCAGAAGCTTCAATTTTGACCAATTTCAGGCACAGAAATGACTTTAAACACATTTATTTTAGTTGAAAAAGTAATAATTCACATCCAACAGTAATTTACAGCCAAAAGATTAAATGTTAAAATTTCATCGAAATTGACCATTTTGGGAACGTTCGACAGCTCCGCGGTCATCGTTTTTCATCCGAAAATTGATTTTTTGGACTGTACCAAAAATGATTCCAAATGTCAATTGGACCGTGCCTCATGTTGAATAACCACTTTTTAAACCCTCACAGTGACCAAAATTGCCATTTTTACAGAGTTTTGCATACTCAGAAGCTTCAATTTTGACCAATTTCAGGCACAGAAATGACTTTAAACACATTTCTTTTAGTTGAAAAAGTAATAATTCACATCCAACAGTAATTTACAGCCAAAAGATTAAATGTTAAAATTTCATCGAAATTGACCATTTTGGGAACGTTCGACAGCTCCGCGGTCATCGTTTTTCGTCCGAAAATTGATTTTTTGGACTGTACCAAAAATGATTCCAAATGTCAATTGGACCATGCCTCATGTTGAATAACCACTTTTTAAACCCTCACAGTGACCAAAATTGCCATTTTTACAGAGTTTTACATACTCAGAAGCTTCAATTTTGACCAATTTCAGGCACAGAAATGACTTTAAACACATTTATTTTAGTTGAAAAAGTAATAATTCACATCCAACAGTAATTTACAGCCAAAAGAATAAATGTTAAAATTTCATCGAAATTGACCATTTTGGGAACTTTTGACAGCTCCTCGGTCATCGTTTTTCGTCCGAAAATTGAATTTTTGGACTGTACCAAAAATGATTCCAAATGTCAATTGGATCGTGCCTCATGTTGAATAACCACTTTTTAAACCCTCACAGTGCCCAAAATGGCCATTTTTACAGAGTTTTGCTTACTCAGAAGCTTCAATTTTGACCAATTACAGGCACAGAAATGACTTTAAACACATTTTTTTAAGTTGAAAAAGTAATAATTCACATCCAACAGTAATATACAGCCAAAAGAATAAATGTTAACATTTCATCGAAATTGACCATTTTGGGAACTTTCGACAACTCCGCGGTCATCGTTTTTCGTCCTAAAATTAATTTTTTGGACTGTAGCAAAAATGATTCCAAATGTCAATTGGATCGTGCCTCATGTTGAATAACCCTTTTTAAACCCTCGCAGTGCCCAAAATGGCCATTTTTACAGAGTTTTGCTTACTCAGAAGCTTCAATTTTGACCAATTTCAGGCACAGAAATGACTTTAAACACATTTATTTTAGTTGAAAAAGTAATAATTCACATCCAACAGTAATTTACATCCAAAAGATTAAATGTTAAAATTTCATCGAAATTGACCATTTTGGGAACGTTCGACAGCTCCGCGGTCATCGTTTTTCGTCCGAAAATTGATTTTTTGGACTGTACCAAAAATGATTCCAAATGTCAATTGGATCGTGCCTCATGTTGAATAACCATTTTTTAAACCCTCACAGTGACCAAAATTGCCATTTTTACAGAGTTTTGCATACTCAGAAGCTTAAATTTTGACCAATTTCAGGCACAGGAATGACTTTAAACACATTTATTTTAGTTGAGAAAGTAATATTTCACATCTAACAGTAATTTACAGGCAAAAGATTAAATTTTAAAATTTCATCGAAATTGACCATTTTGGGAACGTTCGACAGCTCCGCGGTCATCGTTTTTCGTCCGAAAATTGATTTTTTGGACTGTACCAAAAATGATTCCAAATGTCAATTGGACCGTGCCTCATGTTGAATAACCACTTTTTAAACCCTCACAGTGACCAAAATTGCCATTTTTACAGAGTTTTGCATACTCAGAAGCTTCAATTTTGACCAATTTCAGGCACAGAAATGACTTTAAACACATTTATTTTAGTTGAAAAAGTAATAATTCACATCCAACAGTAATTTACAGCCAAAAGATTAAATGTTAAAATTTCATCGAAATTGACCATTTTGGGAACGTTCGACAGCTCCGCGGTCATTGTTTTTCGTCCGAAAATTAATTTTTTGGACTGTACCAAAAATGATTCCAAATGTCAATTGGACCGTGCCTCATGTTGAATAACCACTTTTTAAACCCTCACAGGGACCAAAATTGCCATTTTTACAGAGTTTTGCATACTCAGAAGCTTCAATTTTGACCAATTTCAGGCACAGAAATGACTTTAAACACATTTATTTTAGTTGAAAAGGTAATAATTCACATCCAACAGTAATTTACAGCCAAAAGATTAAATGTTAAAATTTCATCGAAATTGACCATTTTGGGAACGTTCGACAGCTCCGCGGTCATCGTTTTTCGTCCGAAAATTGATTTTTTGGACTGTACCAAAAATGATTCCAAATGTCAATTGGACCGTGCCTCATGTTGAATAACCACTTTTTAAACCCTCGCAGTGCCCAAAATGGCCATTTTTACAGAGTTTTGCTTACTCAGAAGCTTCAATTTTGACCAATTTCAGGCACAGAAATGACTTTAAACACATTTATTTTAGTTGAAAAAGTTATAATTCACATCCAACAGTAATTTACAGCCAAAAGAATAAATGTTAAAATTTCATCGAAATTGACCATTTTGGGAACTTTCGACAGCTCCGCGGTCATCGTTTTTCGTCCGAAAATTGAATTTTTGGACTGTACCAAAAATGATTCCAAATGTCAATTGGATCGTGCCTCATGTTGAATAACCACTTTTTAAACCCTCACAGTGCCCAAAATGGCCATTTTTACAGAGTTTTGCTTACTCAGAAGCTTCAATTTTGACCAATTACAGGCACAGAAATGACTTTAAACACATTTTTTTAAGTTGAAAAAGTAATAATTCACATCCAACAGTAATATACAGCCAAAAGAATAAATGTTAACATTTCATCGAAATTGACCATTTTGGGAACCTTCGACAGCTCCGCAGGTCATCAATTTTCGTCCGAAAATTAATTTTTTGGACTGTAGCAAAAATGATTCCAAATGTCAATTGGATCGTGCCTCATGTTGAATAACCACTTTTTAAACCCTCGCAGTGCCCAAAATGGCCATTTTTACAGAGTTTTGCTTACTCAAAAGCTTCAATTTTGACCAATTTCAGGCACAGAAATGACTTTAAACACATTTATTTTAGTTGAAAAAGTAATAATTCACATCCAACAGTAATTTACATCCAAAAGATTAAATTTTAAAATTTCATCGAAATTGACCATTTTGGGAACGTTCGACAGCTCCGCGGTCATCGTTTTTCGCCCGAAAATTGATTTTTTGGACTGTACCAAAAATGATTCCAAATGTCAATTGGATCGTGCCTCATGTTGAATAACCATTTTTTAAACCCTCACAGTGACCAAAATTGCCATTTTTACAGAGTTTTGCATACTCAGAAGCTTCAATTTTGACCAATTTCAGGCACAGGAATGACTTTAAACACATTTATTTTAGTTGAAAAAGTAATAATTCACATCCAACAGTAATTTACAGCCAAAAGATTAAATGTTAAAATTTCATCGAAATTGACCATTTTGGGAACGTTCGACAGCTCCGCGGTCATTGTTTTTCGTCCGAAAATTAATTTTTTGGACTGTACCAAAAATGATTCCAAATGTCAATTGGACCGTGCCTCATGTTGAATAACCACTTTTTAAACCCTCACAGGGACCAAAATTGCCATTTTTACAGAGTTTTGCATACTCAGAAGCTTCAATTTTGACCAATTTCAGGCACAGAAATGACTTTAAACACATTTATTTTAGTTGAAAAAGTTATAATTCACATCCAACAGTAATTTACAGCCAAAAGAATAAATGTTAAAATTTCATCGAAATTGACCATTTTGGGAACTTTCGACAGCTCCGCGGTCATCGTTTTTCGTCCGAAAATTGAATTTTTGGACTGTACCAAAAATGATTCCAAATGTCAATTGGATCGTGCCTCATGTTGAATAACCACTTTTTAAACCCTCACAGTGCCCAAAATGGCCATTTTTACAGAGTTTTGCTTACTCAGAAGCTTCAATTTTGACCAATTACAGGCACAGAAATGACTTTAAACACATTTTTTTAAGTTGAAAAAGTAATAATTCACATCCAACAGTAATATACAGCCAAAAGAATAAATGTTAACATTTCATCGAAATTGACCATTTTGGGAACTTTCGACAGCTCCGCGGTCATCGTTTTTTGTCCGAAAATTAATTTTTTGGACTGTAGCAAAAATGATTCCAAATGTCAATTGGATCATGCCTCATGTTGAATAACCACTTTTTAAACCCTCGCAGTGCCCAAAATGGCCATTTTTACAGAGTTTTGCTTCAATTTTGACCAATTTCAGGCACAGAAATGACTTTAAACACATTTATTTTAGTTGAAAAAGTAATAATTCACATCCAACAGTAATTTACATCCAAAAGATTAAATGTTAAAATTTCATCGAAATTGACCATTTTGGGAACGTTCGACAGCTCCGCGGTCATCGTTTTTCGTCCGAAAATTAATTTTTTGGACTGTACCAAAAATGATTCCAAATGTCAATTGGACCGTGCCTCATGTTGAATAACCACTTTTTAAACCCTCACAGTGCCCAAAATTGCCATTTTTACAGAGTTTTGCATACTCAGAAGCTTCAATTTTGACCAATTTCAGGCACAGAAATGACTTTAAACACTTTTATTTTAGTTGAAAAAGTAATAATTCACATCCAACAGTAATTTACAGCCAAAAGATTAAATGATAAAATTTCATCGAAATTGACCATTTTGCGAACGTTCGACAGCTCCGCGGTCATCGTTTTTCGTCAGAAAATTGATTTTTTGGACTGTACCAAAAATGATTCAAAATGTCAATTGGATCATGCCTCATGTTGAATAACCACTTTTTAAACCCTCACAGTGCCCAAAATTGCCATTTTTACAGAGTTTTGCTTACTTAGAAGCTTCAATTTTGACCAATTTCAGGCACAGAAATGACTTTAAACACATTTATTTTAGTTGAAAATGTAATAATTCACATCCAACAGTAATTTACAGCCAAAAGATTAAATGTTAAAATTTCATCGAAATTGACCATTTTGGGAACGTTCGACAGGTCATCGTTTTCGTCCGAAAATTGATTTTTTGGACTGTACCAAAAATGATTCCAAATGTCAATTGGACCGTGCCTCATGTTGAATAACCACTTTTTAAACCCTCACAGTGCCCAAAATTGCCATTTTTACAGAGTTTTGCATACTCAGAAGCTTCAATTTTGACCAATTTCAGGCACAGGAATGACTTTAAACACATTTATTTTAGTTGAGAAAGTAATATTTCACATCTAACAGTAATTTACAGGCAAAAGATTACATTTTAAAATTTCATCGAAATTGACCATTTTGGGAATGTTCGACAGCTCCGCGGTCATCGTTTTTCGTCAGAAAATAGATTTTTTGGACTGTACCAAAAATGATTCTAAATGTCAATTGGATCATGCCTCATGTTGAATAACCACTTTTTAAACCCTCACAGTGCCCAAAATTGCCATTTTTACAGAGTTTTGCATACTCAGAAGCTTCAATTTTGACCAATTTCAGGCACAGAAATGACTTTAAACACATTTATTTTAGTTGAAAAAGTAATAATTCACATCCAACAGTAATTTACAGCCAAAAGAATAAATGTTAAAATTTCATCGAAATTGACCATTTTGGGAACTTTCGACAGCTCCGCGGTCATCGTTTTTCATCCGAAAATTAATTTTTTGGACTGTACCAAAAATGATTCCAAATGTCAATTGGACCGTGCCTCATGTTGAATAACCACTTTTTAAACCCTCACAGTGACCAAAATTGCCATTTTTACAGAGTTTTGCATACTCAGAAGCTTCAATTTTGACCAATTTCCGGCACAGGAATGACTTTAAACACATTTATTTTAGTTGAGAAAGTAATATTTCACATCTAACAGTAATTTACAGGCAAAAGATTACATTTTAAAATTTCATCGAAATTGACCATTTTGGGAATGTTCGACAGCTCCGCGGTCATCGTTTTTCGTCAGAAAATAGATTTTTTGGACTGTACCAAAAATGATTCTAAATGTCAATTGGATCGTGCCTCATGTTGAATAACCACTTTTTAAACCCTCACAGTGCCCAAAATGGCCATTTTTACAGAGTTTTGCTTATTCAGAAGCTTCAATTTTGACCAATTACAGGCACAGAAATGACTTTAAACACATTTTTTTAAGTTGAAAAAGTAATAATTCACATCCAACAGTAATATACAGCCAAAAGAATAAATGTTAACATTTCATCGAAATTGACCATTTTGGGAACTTTCGACAGCTCCGCGGTCATCGTTTTTTGTCCGAAAATTAATTTTTTGGACTGTAGCAAAAATGATTCCAAATGTCAATTGGATCGTGCCTCATGTTGAATAACTACTTTTTAAACCCTCGCAGTGCCCAAAATGGCCATTTTTACAGAGTTTTGCTTCAATTTTGACCAATTTCAGGCACAGAAATGACTTTAAACACATTTATTTTAGTTGAAAAAGTAATAATTCACATCCAACAGTAATTTACATCCAAAAGATTAAATGTTAAAATTTCATCGAAATTGACCATTTTGGGAACGTTCGACAGCTCCGCGGTCATCGTTTTTCGTCCGAAAATTGATTTTTTGGACTGTACCAAAAATGATTCCAAACGTCAATTGGATCGTGCCTCATGTTGAATAACCACTTTTTAAACCCTCACAGTGCCCAAAATTACCATTTTTACAGAGTTTTGCATACTCAGAAGCTTCAATTTTGACCAATTTCAGGCACAGAAATGACTTTAAACACATTTATTTTAGTTGAAAAAGTAATAATTCACATCCAACAGTAATTTACAGCCAAAAGATTAAATGTTAAAATTTCATCGAAATTGACCATTTTGGGAACGTTCGACAGCTCCGCGGTCATCGTTTTTCGTCCGAAAATCAATTTTTTGGACTGTACCAAAAATGATTCCAAATGTCAATTGGACCGTGCCTCATGTTGAATAACCACTTTTTAAACCCTCACAGTGACCAAAATTGCCATTTTTACAGAGTTTTGCATACTCAGAAGCTTCAATTTTGACCAATTTCAGGCACAGAAATGACTTTAAACACATTTATTTTAGTTGAAAAAGTAATAATTCACATCCAACAGTAATTTACAGCCAAAAGATTAAATGTTAAAATTTCATCGAAATTGACCATTTTGGGAACGTTCGACAGCTCCGCGGTCATCGTTTTTCATCCGAAAATTGATTTTTTGGACTGTACCAAAAATGATTCCAAATGTCAATTGGACCGTGCCTCATGTTGAATAACCACTTTTTAAACCCTCACAGTGACCAAAATTGCCATTTTTACAGAGTTTTGCATACTCAGAAGCTTCAATTTTGACCAATTTCAGGCACAGAAATGACTTTAAACACTTTTATTTTAGTTGAAAAAGTAATAATTCACATCCAACAGTAATTTACAGCCAAAAGATTAAATGTTAAAATTTCATCGAAATTGACCATTTTGGGAACGTTCGACAGCTCCGCGGTCATCGTTTTTCGTCCGAAAATTAATTTTTTGGACTGTACCAAAAATGATTCCAAATGTCAATTGGACCGTGCCTCATGTTGAATAACCACTTTTTAAACCCTCACAGTGACCAAAATTGCCATTTTTACAGAGTTTTGCATACTCAGAAGCTTCAATTTTGACCAATTTCAGGCACAAAAATGACTTCAAACCCATTTATTTTAGTTGAAAAAGTAATAATTCACATCCAACAGTAATTTACAGCCAAAAGATTAAATGTTAAAATTTCATCGAAATTGACCATTTTGGGAACTTTCGACAGCTCCGCGGTCATCGTTTTTCGTCCGAAAATTGAATTTTTGGACTGTACCAAAAATGATTCCAAATGTCAATTGGATCGTGCCTCATGTTGAATAACCACTTTTTAAACCCTCACAGTGCCCAAAATGGCCATTTTTACGGAGTTTTGCTTACTCAGAAGCTTCAATTTTGACCAATTTCAGGCACAGAAATGACTTTAAACACATTTATTTTAGTTGAAAAAGTAATAATTCACATCCAACAGTAATTTACATCCAAAAGATTAAATGTTAAAATTTCATCGAAATTGACCATTTTTGGAACGTTCGACAGCTCCACGGTCATCGTTTTTCGTCCGAAAATTGATTTTTTGGACTGTACCAAAAATGATTCCAAATGTCAATTGGATCGTGCCTCATGTTGAATAACCATTTTTTAAACCCTCACAGTGACCAAAATTGCCATTTTTACAGAGTTTTGCATACTCAGAAGCTTCAATTTTGACCAATTTCAGGCACAGGAATGACTTTAAACACATTTATTTTAGTTGAGAAAGTAATATTTCACATCTAACAGTAATTTACAGGCAAAAGATTAAATTTTAAAATTTCATCGAAATTGACCATTTTGGGAACGTTCGACAGCTCTGCGGTCATCGTTTTTCGTCCGAAAATTGATTTTTTGGACTGTACCAAAAATGATTCCAAATGTCAATTGGACCGTGCCTCATGTTGAATAACCACTTTTTAAACCCTTGCAGTGCCCAAAATGGCCATTTTTACAGAGTTTTGCTTACTCAGAAGCTTCAATTTTGACCAATTTCAGGCACAGGAATGACTTTAAACACATTTATTTTAGTTGAGAAAGTAATATTTCACATCTAACAGTAATTTACAGGCAAAAGATTAAATTTTAAAATTTCATCGAAATTGACCATTTTGGGAATGTTCGACAGCTCCGCGGTCATCGTTTTTCATCAGAAAATAGATTTTTTGGACTGTACCAAAAATGATTCTAAATGTCAATTGGATCGTGCCTCATGTTGAATAACCACTTTTTAAACCCTCACAGTGCCCAAAATTGCCATTTTTACAGAGTTTTGCATACTCAGAAGCTTCAATTTTGACCAATTTCAGGCACAGAAATGACTTTAAACACATTTATTTTAGTTGAAAAAGTAATAATTCACATCCAACAGTAATTTACAGCCAAAAGATTAAATGTTAAAATTTCATCGAAATTGACCATTTTGGGAACGTTCGACAGCTCCGCGGTCATCGTTTTTCGTCCGAAAATTAATTTTTTGGACTGTACCAAAAATGATTCCAAATGTCAATTGGACCGTGCCTCATGTTGAATAACCACTTTTTAAACCCTCACAGTGACCAAAATTGCCATTTTTACAGAGTTTTGCATACTCAGAAGCTTCAATTTTGACCAATTTCAGGCACAGAAATGACTTCAAACACATTTATTTTAGTTGAAAAAGTAATAATTCACATCCAACAGTAATTTACAGCCAAAAGATTAAATGTTAAAATTTCATCGAAATTGACCATTTTGGGAACGTTCGACAGCTCCGCGGTCATCGTTTTTCGTCTGAAAATTGATTTTTTGGACTGTACCAAAAATGATTCCAAATGTCAATTGGACCGTGCCTCATGTTGAATAACCACTTTTTAAACCCTCGCAGTGCCCAAAATGGCCATTTTTACAGAGTTTTGCTTACTCAGAAGCTTCAATTTTGACCAATTTCAGGCACAGAAATGACTTTAAACACATTTATTTTAGTTGAAAAAGTTATAATTCACATCCAACAGTAATTTACAGCCAAAAGAATAAATGTTAAAATTTCATCGAAATTGACCATTTTGGGAACTTTCGACAGCTCCGCGGTCATCGTTTTTCGTCCGAAAATTGAATTTTTGGACTGTACCAAAAATGATTCCAAATGTCAATTGGATCGTGCCTCATGTTGAATAACCACTTTTTAAACCCTCACAGTGCCCAAAATGGCCATTTTTACAGAGTTTTGCTTACTCAGAAGCTTCAATTTTGACCAATTACAGGCACAGAAATGACTTTAAACACATTTTTTTAAGTTGAAAAAGTAATAATTCACATCCAACAGTAATATACAGCCAAAAGAATAAATGTTAACATTTCATCGAAATTGACCATTTTGGGAACTTTCGACAGCGCCGCGGTCATCGTTTTTTGTCCGAAAATTAATTTTTTGGACTGTAGCAAAAATGATTCCAAATGTCAATTGGATCGTGCCTCATGTTGAATAACCACTTTTTAAACCCTCGCAGTGCCCAAAATGGCCATTTTTACAGAGTTTTGCTTCAATTTTGACCAATTTCAGGCACAGAAATGACTTTAAACACATTTATTTTAGTTGAAAAAGTAATAATTCACATCCAACAGTAATTTACATCCAAAAGATTAAATGTTAAAATTTCATCGAAATTGACCATTTTGGGAACGTTCGACAGCTCCGCGGTCATCGTTTTTCGTCCGAAAATTGATTTTTTGGACTGTACCAAAAATGATTCCAAATGTCAATTGGATCGTGCCTCATGTTGAATAACCATTTTTTAAACCCTCACAGTGACCAAAATTGCCATTTTTATAGAGTTTTGCATACTCAGAAGCTTCAATTTTGACCAATTTCAGGCACAGGAATGACTTTAAACACATTTATTTTAGTTGAGAAAGTAATATTTCACATCTAACAGTAATTTACAGGCAAAAGATTACATTTTAAAATTTCATCGAAATTGACCATTTTGGGAATGTTCGACAGCTCCGCGGTCATCGTTTTTCGTCAGAAAATAGATTTTTTGGACTGTACCAAAAATGATTCTAAATGTCAATTGGATCGTGCCTCATGTTGAATAACCACTTTTTAAACCCTCACAGTGCCCAAAATTACCATTTTTACAGAGTTTTGCATACTCAGAAGCTTCAATTTTGACCAATTTCAGGCACAGAAATGACTTTAAACACATTTATTTTAGTTGAAAAAGTAATAATTCACATCCAACAGTAATTTACAGCCAAAAGATTAAATGTTAAAATTTCATCGAAATTGACCATTTTGGGAACGTTCGACAGCTCCGCGGTCATCGTTTTTCGTCCGAAAATTAATTTTTTGGACTGTACCAAAAATGATTCCAAATGTCAATTGGACCGTGCCTCATGTTGAATAACCACTTTTTAAACCCTCACAGTGACCAAAATTGCCATTTTTACAGAGTTTTGCATACTCAGAAGCTTCAATTTTGACCAATTTCAGGCACAGAAATGACTTTAAACACATTTATTTTAGTTGAAAAAGTAATAATTCACATCCAACAGTAATTTACAGCCAAAAGATTAAATGTTAAAATTTCATCGAAATTGACCATTTTGGGAACGTTCGACAGCTCCGCGGTCATCGTTTTTCATCCGAAAATTGATTTTTTGGACTGTACCAAAAATGATTCCAAATGTCAATTGGACCGTGCCTCATGTTGAATAACCACTTTTTAAACCCTCACAGTGACCAAAATTGCCATTTTTACAGAGTTTTGCATACTCAGAAGCTTCAATTTTGACCAATTTCAGGCACAGAAATGACTTTAAACACATTTCTTTTAGTTGAAAAAGTAATAATTCACATCCAACAGTAATTTACAGCCAAAAGATTAAATGTTAAAATTTCATCGAAATTGACCATTTTGGGAACGTTCGACAGCTCCGCGGTCATCGTTTTTCGTCCGAAAATTGATTTTTTGGACTGTACCAAAAATGATTCCAAATGTCAATTGGACCATGCCTCATGTTGAATAACCACTTTTTAAACCCTCACAGTGACCAAAATTGCCATTTTTACAGAGTTTTACATACTCAGAAGCTTCAATTTTGACCAATTTCAGGCACAGAAATGACTTTAAACACATTTATTTTAGTTGAAAAAGTAATAATTCACATCCAACAGTAATTTACAGCCAAAAGAATAAATGTTAAAATTTCATCGAAATTGACCATTTTGGGAACTTTCGACAGCTCCTCGGTCATCGTTTTTCGTCCGAAAATTGAATTTTTGGACTGTACCAAAAATGATTCCAAATGTCAATTGGATCGTGCCTCATGTTGAATAACCACTTTTTAAACCCTCACAGTGCCCAAAATGGCCATTTTTACAGAGTTTTGCTTACTCAGAAGCTTCAATTTTGACCAATTACAGGCACAGAAATGACTTTAAACACATTTTTTTAAGTTGAAAAAGTAATAATTCACATCCAACAGTAATATACAGCCAAAAGAATAAATGTTAACATTTCATCGAAATTGACCATTTTGGGAACTTTCGACAGCTCCACGGTCATCGTTTTTCGTCCTAAAATTAATTTTTTGGACTGTAGCAAAAATGATTCCAAATGTCAATTGGATCGTGCCTCATGTTGAATAACCCTTTTTAAACCCTCGCAGTGCCCAAAATGGCCATTTTTACAGAGTTTTGCTTACTCAGAAGCTTCAATTTTGACCAATTTCAGGCACAGAAATGACTTTAAACACATTTATTTTAGTTGAAAAGGTAATAATTCACATCCAACAGTAATTTACAGCCAAAAGAATAAATGTTAACATTTCATCGAAATTGACCATTTTGGGAACTTTCGACAGCTCCGCGGTCATCGTTTTTTGTCCGAAAATTAATTTTTTGGACTGTAGCAAAAATGATTCCAAATGTCAATTGGATCGTGCCTCATGTTGAATAACCACTTTTTAAACCCTCGCAGTGCCCAAAATGGCCATTTTTACAGAGTTTTGCTTCAATTTTGACCAATTTCAGGCACAGAAATGACTTTAAACACATTTATTTTAGTTGAAAAAGTAATAATTCACATCCAACAGTAATTTACATCCAAAAGATTAAATGTTAAAATTTCATCGAAATTGACCATTTTGGGAACGTTCGACAGCTCCGCGGTCATCGTTTTTCGTCCGAAAATTGATTTTTTGGACTGTACCAAAAATGATTCCAAATGTCAATTGGATCGTGCCTCATGTTGAATAACCATTTTTTAAACCCTCACAGTGACCAAAATTGCCATTTTTATAGAGTTTTGCATACTCAGAAGCTTCAATTTTGACCAATTTCAGGCACAGGAATGACTTTAAACACATTTATTTTAGTTGAGAAAGTAATATTTCACATCTAACAGTAATTTACAGGCAAAAGATTACATTTTAAAATTTCATCGAAATTGACCATTTTGGGAATGTTCGACAGCTCCGCGGTCATCGTTTTTCGTCAGAAAATAGATTTTTTGGACTGTACCAAAAATGATTCTAAATGTCAATTGGATCGTGCCTCATGTTGAATAACCACTTTTTAAACCCTCACAGTGCCCAAAATTACCATTTTTACAGAGTTTTGCATACTCAGAAGCTTCAATTTTGACCAATTTCAGGCACAGAAATGACTTTAAACACATTTATTTTAGTTGAAAAAGTAATAATTCACATCCAACAGTAATTTACAGCCAAAAGATTAAATGTTAAAATTTCATCGAAATTGACCATTTTGGGAACGTTCGACAGCTCCGCGGTCATCGTTTTTCGTCCGAAAATTAATTTTTTGGACTGTACCAAAAATGATTCCAAATGTCAATTGGACCGTGCCTCATGTTGAATAACCACTTTTTAAACCCTCACAGTGACCAAAATTGCCATTTTTACAGAGTTTTGCACACTCAGAAGCTTCAATTTTGACCAATTTCAGGCACAGAAATGACTTTAAACACATTTATTTTAGTTGAAAAAGTAATAATTCACATCCAACAGTAATTTACAGCCAAAAGATTAAATGTTAAAATTTCATCGAAATTGACCATTTTGGGAACGTTCGACAGCTCCGCGGTCATCGTTTTTCATCCGAAAATTGATTTTTTGGACTGTACCAAAAATGATTCCAAATGTCAATTGGACCGTGCCTCATGTTGAATAACCACTTTTTAAACCCTCACAGTGACCAAAATTGCCATTTTTACAGAGTTTTGCATACTCAGAAGCTTCAATTTTGACCAATTTCAGGCACAGAAATGACTTTAAACACATTTCTTTTAGTTGAAAAAGTAATAATTCACATCCAACAGTAATTTACAGCCAAAAGATTAAATGTTAAAATTTCATCGAAATTGACCATTTTGGGAACGTTCGACAGCTCCGCGGTCATCGTTTTTCGTCCGAAAATTGATTTTTTGGACTGTACCAAAAATGATTCCAAATGTCAATTGGACCATGCCTCATGTTGAATAACCACTTTTTAAACCCTCACAGTGACCAAAATTGCCATTTTTACAGAGTTTTACATACTCAGAAGCTTCAATTTTGACCAATTTCAGGCACAGAAATGACTTTAAACACATTTATTTTAGTTGAAAAAGTAATAATTCACATCCAACAGTAATTTACAGCCAAAAGAATAAATGTTAAAATTTCATCGAAATTGACCATTTTGGGAACTTTCGACAGCTCCTCGGTCATCGTTTTTCGTCCGAAAATTGAATTTTTGGACTGTACCAAAAATGATTCCAAATGTCAATTGGATCGTGCCTCATGTTGAATAACCACTTTTTAAACCCTCACAGTGCCCAAAATGGCCATTTTTACAGAGTTTTGCTTACTCAGAAGCTTCAATTTTGACCAATTACAGGCACAGAAATGACTTTAAACACATTTTTTTAAGTTGAAAAAGTAATAATTCACATCCAACAGTAATATACAGCCAAAAGAATAAATGTTAACATTTCATCGAAATTGACCATTTTGGGAACTTTCGACAGCTCCGCGGTCATCGTTTTTCGTCCTAAAATTAATTTTTTGGACTGTAGCAAAAATGATTCCAAATGTCAATTGGATCGTGCCTCATGTTGAATAACCCTTTTTAAACCCTCGCAGTGCCCAAAATGGCCATTTTTACAGAGTTTTGCTTACTCAGAAGCTTCAATTTTGACCAATTTCAGGCACAGAAATGACTTTAAACACATTTATTTTAGTTGAAAAAGTAATAATTCACATCCAACAGTAATTTACATCCAAAAGATTAAATGTTAAAATTTCATCGAAATTGACCATTTTGGGAACGTTCGACAGCTCCGCGGTCATCGTTTTTCGTCCGAAAATTGATTTTTTGGACTGTACCAAAAATGATTCCAAATGTCAATTGGATCGTGCCTCATGTTGAATAACCATTTTTTAAACCCTCACAGTGACCAAAATTGCCATTTTTACAGAGTTTTGCATACTCAGAAGCTTAAATTTTGACCAATTTCAGGCACAGGAATGACTTTAAACACATTTATTTTAGTTGAGAAAGTAATATTTCACATCTAACAGTAATTTACAGGCAAAAGATTAAATTTTAAAATTTCATCGAAATTGACCATTTTGGGAACGTTCGACAGCTCCGCGGTCATCGTTTTTCGTCCGAAAATTGATTTTTTGGACTGTACCAAAAATGATTCCAAATGTCAATTGGACCGTGCCTCATGTCGAATAACCACTTTTTAAACCCTCACAGTGACCAAAATTGCCATTTTTACAGAGTTTTGCATACTCAGAAGCTTCAATTTTGACCAATTTCAGGCACAGAAATGACTTTAAACACATTTATTTTAGTTGAAAAAGTAATAATTCACATCCAACAGTAATTTACAGCCAAAAGATTAAATGTTAAAATGTCATCGAAATTGACCATTTTGGGAACGTTCGACAGCTCCGCGGTCATTGTTTTTCGTCCGAAAATTAATTTTTTGGACTGTACCAAAAATGATTCCAAATGTCAATTGGACCGTGCCTCATGTTGAATAACCACTTTTTAAACCCTCACAGGGACCAAAATTGCCATTTTTACAGAGTTTTGCATACTCAGAAGCTTCAATTTTGACCAATTTCAGGCACAGAAATGACTTTAAACACATTTATTTTAGTTGAAAAGGTAATAATTCACATCCAACAGTAATTTACAGCCAAAAGATTAAATGTTAAAATTTCATCGAAATTGACCATTTTGGGAACGTTCGACAGCTCCGCGGTCATCGTTTTTCGTCCGAAAATTGATTTTTTGGACTGTACCAAAAATGATTCCAAATGTCAATTGGACCGTGCCTCATGTTGAATAACCACTTTTTAAACCCTCGCAGTGCCCAAAATGGCCATTTTTACAGAGTTTTGCTTACTCAGAAGCTTCAATTTTGACCAATTTCAGGCACAGAAATGACTTTAAACACATTTATTTTAGTTGAAAAAGTTATAATTCACATCCAACAGTAATTTACAGCCAAAAGAATAAATGTTAAAATTTCATCGAAATTGACCATTTTGGGAACTTTCGACAGCTCCGCGGTCATCGTTTTTCGTCCGAAAATTGAATTTTTGGACTGTACCAAAAATGATTCCAAATGTCAATTGGATCGTGCCTCATGTTGAATAACCACTTTTTAAACCCTCACAGTGCCCAAAATGGCCATTTTTACAGAGTTTTGCTTACTCAGAAGCTTCAATTTTGACCAATTACAGGCACAGAAATGACTTTAAACACATTTTTTTAAGTTGAAAAAGTAATAATTCACATCCAACAGTAATATACAGCCAAAAGAATAAATGTTAACATTTCATCGAAATTGACCATTTTGGGAACCTTCGACAGCTCCGCAGGTCATCAATTTTCGTCCGAAAATTAATTTTTTGGACTGTAGCAAAAATGATTCCAAATGTCAATTGGATCGTGCCTCATGTTGAATAACCACTTTTTAAACCCTCGCAGTGCCCAAAATGGCCATTTTTACAGAGTTTTGCTTACTCAGAAGCTTCAATTTTGACCAATTTCAGGCACAGAAATGACTTTAAACACATTTATTTTAGTTGAAAAAGTAATAATTCACATCCAACAGTAATTTACATCCAAAAGATTAAATGTTAAAATTTCATCGAAATTGACCATTTTGGGAACGTTCGACAGCTCCGCGGTCATCGTTTTTCGCCCGAAAATTGATTTTTTGGACTGTACCAAAAATGATTCCAAATGTCAATTGGATCGTGCCTCATGTTGAATAACCATTTTTTAAACCCTCACAGTGACCAAAATTGCCATTTTTACAGAGTTTTGCATACTCAGAAGCTTCAATTTTGACCAATTTCAGGCACAGGAATGACTTTAAACACATTTATTTTAGTTGAAAAAGTAATAATTCACATCCAACAGTAATTTACAGCCAAAAGATTAAATGTTAAAATTTCATCAAAATTGACCATTTTGGGAACGTTCGACAGCTCCGCGGTCATTGTTTTTCGTCCGAAAATTAATTTTTTGGACTGTACCAAAAATGATTCCAAATGTCAATTGGACCGTGCCTCATGTTGAATAACCACTTTTTAAACCCTCACAGGGACCAAAATTGCCATTTTTACAGAGTTTTGCATACTCAGAAGCTTCAATTTTGACCAATTTCAGGCACAGAAATGACTTTAAACACATTTATTTTAGTTGAAAAAGTTATAATTCACATCCAACAGTAATTTACAGCCAAAAGAATAAATGTTAAAATTTCATCGAAATTGACCATTTTGGGAACTTTCGACAGCTCCGCGGTCATCGTTTTTCGTCCGAAAATTGAATTTTTGGACTGTACCAAAAATGATTCCAAATGTCAATTGGATCGTGCCTCATGTTGAATAACCACTTTTTAAACCCTCACAGTGCCCAAAATGGCCATTTTTACAGAGTTTTGCTTACTCAGAAGCTTCAATTTTGACCAATTACAGGCACAGAAATGACTTTAAACACATTTTTTTAAGTTGAAAAAGTAATAATTCACATCCAACAGTAATATACAGCCAAAAGAATAAATGTTAACATTTCATCGAAATTGACCATTTTGGGAACTTTCGACAGCTCCGCGGTCATCGTTTTTTGTCCGAAAATTAATTTTTTGGACTGTAGCAAAAATGATTCCAAATGTCAATTGGATCATGCCTCATGTTGAATAACCACTTTTTAAACCCTCGCAGTGCCCAAAATGGCCATTTTTACAGAGTTTTGCTTCAATTTTGACCAATTTCAGGCACAGAAATGACTTTAAACACATTTATTTTAGTTGAAAAAGTAATAATTCACATCCAACAGTAATTTACATCCAAAAGATTAAATGTTAAAATTTCATCGAAATTGACCATTTTGGGAACGTTCGACAGCTCCGCGGTCATCGTTTTTCGTCCGAAAATTGATTTTTTGGACTGTACCAAAAATGATTCCAAATGTCAATTGGATCGTGCCTCATGTTGAATAACCATTTTTTAAACCCTCACAGTGACCAAAATTGCCATTTTTATAGAGTTTTGCATACTCAGAAGCTTCAATTTTGACCAATTTCAGGCACAGGAATGACTTTAAACACATTTATTTTTGTTGAGAAAGTAATATTTCACATCTAACAGTAATTTACAGGCAAAAGATTACATTTTAAAATTTCATCGAAATTGACCATTTTGGGAATGTTCGACAGCTCCGCGGTCATCGTTTTTCGTCAGAAAATAGATTTTTTGGACTGTACCAAAAATGATTCTAAATGTCAATTGGATCGTGCCTCATGTTGAATAACCACTTTTTAAACCCTCACAGTGCCCAAAATTACCATTTTTACAGAGTTTTGCATACTCAGAAGCTTCAATTTTGACCAATTTCAGGCACAGAAATGACTTTAAACACATTTATTTTAGTTGAAAAAGTAATAATTCACATCCAACAGTAATTTACAGCCAAAAGATTAAATGTTAAAATTTCATCGAAATTGACCATTTTGGGAACGTTCGACAGCTCCGCGGTCATCGTTTTTCGTCCGAAAATTAATTTTTTGGACTGTACCAAAAATGATTCCAAATGTCAATTGGACCGTGCCTCATGTTGAATAACCACTTTTTAAACCCTCACAGTGACCAAAATTGCCATTTTTACAGAGTTTTGCATACTCAGAAGCTTCAATTTTGACCAATTTCAGGCACAGAAATGACTTTAAACACATTTATTTTAGTTGAAAAAGTAATAATTCACATCCAACAGTAATTTACAGCCAAAAGATTAAATGTTAAAATTTCATCGAAATTGACCATTTTGGGCACGTTCGACAGCTCCGCGGTCATCGTTTTTCATCCGAAAATTGATTTTTTGGACTGTACCAAAAATGATTCCAAATGTCAATTGGACCGTGCCTCATGTTGAATAACCACTTTTTAAACCCTCACAGTGACCAAAATTGCCATTTTTACAGAGTTTTACATACTCAGAAGCTTCAATTTTGACCAATTTCAGGCACAGAAATGACTTTAAACACATTTATTTTAGTTGAAAAAGTCATAATTCACATCCAACAGTAATTTACAGCCAAAAGAATAAATGTTAAAATTTCATCGAAATTGACCATTTTGGGAACTTTCGACAGCTCCTCGGTCATCGTTTTTCGTTCGAAAATTGAATTTTTGGACTGTACCAAAAATGATTCCAAATGTCAATTGGATCGTGCCTCATGTTGAATAACCACTTTTTAAACCCTCACAGTGCCCAAAATGGCCATTTTTACAGAGTTTTGCTTACTCAGAAGCTTCAATTTTGACCAATTACAGGCACAGAAATGACTTTAAACACATATTTTTTAAGTTGAAAAAGTAATAATTCACATCCAACAGTAATATACAGCCAAAAGAATAAATGTTAACATTTCATCGAAATTGACCATTTTGGGAACTTTCGACAGCTCCGCGGTCATCGTTTTTCATCCTAAAATTAATTTTTTGGACTGTAGCAAAAATGATTCCAAATGTCAATTGGATCGTGCCTCATGTTGAATAACCACTTTTTAAACCCTCGCAGTGCCCAAAATGGCCATTTTTACAGAGTTTTGCATACTCAGAAGCTTCAATTTTGACCAATTTCAGGCACAGAAATGACTTTAAACACATTTATTTTAGTTGAAAAAGTAATAATTCACATCCAACAGTAATTTACAGCCAAAAGATTAAATGTTAAAATTTCATCGAAATTGACCATTTTGGGCACGTTCGACAGCTCCGCGGTCATCGTTTTTCATCCGAAAATTGATTTTTTGGACTGTACCAAAAATGATTCCAAATGTCAATTGGACCGTGCCTCATGTTGAATAACCACTTTTTAAACCCTCACAGTGACCAAAATTGCCATTTTTACAGAGTTTTACATACTCAGAAGCTTCAATTTTGACCAATTTCAGGCACAGAAATGACTTTAAACACATTTATTTTAGTTGAAAAAGTCATAATTCACATCCAACAGTAATTTACAGCCAAAAGAATAAATGTTAAAATTTCATCGAAATTGACCATTTTGGGAACTTTCGACAGCTCCTCGGTCATCGTTTTTCGTTCGAAAATTGAATTTTTGGACTGTACCAAAAATGATTCCAAATGTCAATTGGATCGTGCCTCATGTTGAATAACCACTTTTTAAACCCTCACAGTGCCCAAAATGGCCATTTTTACAGAGTTTTGCTTACTCAGAAGCTTCAATTTTGACCAATTACAGGCACAGAAATGACTTTAAACACATATTTTTTAAGTTGAAAAAGTAATAATTCACATCCAACAGTAATATACAGCCAAAAGAATAAATGTTAACATTTCATCGAAATTGACCATTTTGGGAACTTTCGACAGCTCCGCGGTCATCGTTTTTCATCCTAAAATTAATTTTTTGGACTGTAGCAAAAATGATTCCAAATGTCAATTGGATCGTGCCTCATGTTGAATAACCACTTTTTAAACCCTCGCAGTGCCCAAAATGGCCATTTTTACAGAGTTTTGCTTACTCAGAAGCTTCAATTTTGACCAATTTCAGGCACAGAAATGACTTTAAACACATTTATTTTAGTTGAAAAAGTAATAATTCACATCCAACAGTAATTTACATCCAAAAGATTAAATGTTAAAATTTCATCGAAATTGACCATTTTGGGAACGTTCGACAGCTCCGCGGTCATCGTTTTTCGTCCGAAAATTGATTTTTTGGACTGTACCAAAAATGATTCCAAATGTCAATTGGACCGTGCCTCATGTTGAATAACCACTTTTTAAACCCTCACAGTGACCAAAATTGCCATTTTTACAGAGATTTGCATACTCAGAAGCTTCAATTTTGACCAATTTCAGGCACAGAAATGACTTTAAACACTTTTATTTTAGTTGAAAAAGTAATAATTCACATCCAACAGTAATTTACAGCCAAAAGATTAAATGATAAAATTTCATCGAAATTGACCATTTTGCGAACGTTCGACAGCTCCGCGGTCATCGTTTTTCGTCAGAAAATTGATTTTTTGAACTGTACCAAAAATGATTCAAAATGTCAATTGGATCATGCCTCATGTTGAATAACCACTTTTTAAACCCTCACAGTGCCCAAAATTGCCATTTTTACAGAGTTTTGCTTACTTAGAAGCTTCAATTTTGACCAATTTCAGGCACAGAAATGACTTTAAACACATTTATTTTAGTTGAAAAAGTAATAATTCACATCCAACAGTAATTTACAGCCAAAAGATTAAATGTTAAAATTTCATCGAAATTGACCATTTTGGGAACGTTCGACAGGTCATCGTTTTTCGTCCGAAAATTGATTTTTTGGACTGTACCAAAAATGATTCCAAATGTCAATTGGACCGTGCCTCATGTTGAATAACCACTTTTTAAACCCTCACAGTGCCCAAAATTGCCATTTTTACAGAGTTTTGCATACTCAGAAGCTTCAATTTTGACCAATTTCAGGCACAGGAATGACTTTAAACACATTTATTTTAGTTGAGAAAGTAATATTTCACATCTAACAGTAATTTACAGGCAAAAGATTACATTTTAAAATTTCATCGAAATTGACCATTTTGGGAATGTTCGACAGCTCCGCGGTCATCGTTTTTCGTCCGAAAATTAATTTTTTGGACTGTACCAAAAATGATTCCAAATGTCAATTGGACCGTGCCTCATGTTGAATAACCACTTTTTAAACCCTCACAGTGCCCAAAATTGCCATTTTTACAGAGTTTTGCATACTCAGAAGCTTCAATTTTGACCAATTTCAGGCACAGAAATGACTTTAAACACTTTTATTTTAGTTGAAAAAGTAATAATTCACATCCAACAGTAATTTACAGCCAAAAGATTAAATGATAAAATTTCATCGAAATTGACCATTTTGCGAACGTTCGACAGCTCCGCGGTCATCGTTTTTCGTCAGAAAATTGATTTTTTGGACTGTACCAAAAATGATTCAAAATGTCAATTGGATCATGCCTCATGTTGAATAACCACTTTTTAAACCCTCACAGTGCCCAAAATTGCCATTTTTACAGAGTTTTGCTTACTTAGAAGCTTCAATTTTGACCAATTTCAGGCACAGAAATGACTTTAAACACATTTATTTTAGTTGAAAAAGTAATAATTCACATCCAACAGTAATTTACAGCCAAAAGATTAAATGTTAAAATTTCATCGAAATTGACCATTTTGGGAACGTTCGACAGGTCATCGTTTTTCGTCCGAAAATTGATTTTTTGGACTGTACCAAAAATGATTCCAAATGTCAATTGGACCGTGCCTCATGTTGAATAACCACTTTTTAAACCCTCACAGTGCCCAAAATTGCCATTTTTACAGAGTTTTGCATACTCAGAAGCTTCAATTTTGACCAATTTCAGGCACAGGAATGACTTTAAACACATTTATTTTAGTTGAGAAAGTAATATTTCACATCTAACAGTAATTTACAGGCAAAAGATTACATTTTAAAATTTCATCGAAATTGACCATTTTGGGAATGTTCGACAGCTCCGCGGTCATCGTTTTTCGTCAGAAAATAGATTTTTTGGACTGTACCAAAAATGATTCTAAATGTCAATTGGATCATGCCTCATGTTGAATAACCACTTTTTAAACCCTCACAGTGCCCAAAATTGCCATTTTTACAGAGTTTTGCATACTCAGAAGCTTCAATTTTGACCAATTTCAGGCACAGAAATGACTTTAAACACATTTATTTTAGTTGAAAAAGTAATAATTCACATCCAACAGTAATTTACAGCCAAAAGAATAAATGTTAAAATTTCATCGAAATTGACCATTTTGGGAACTTTCGACAGCTCCGCGGTCATCGTTTTTCGTCCGAAAATTAATTTTTTGGACTGTACCAAAAATGATTCCAAATGTCAATTGGACCGTGCCTCATGTTGAATAAGCACTTTTTAAACCCTCACAGTGACCAAAATTGCCATTTTTACAGAGTTTTGCATACTCAGAAGCTTCAATTTTGACCAATTTCAGGCACAGGAATGACTTTAAACACATTTATTTTAGTTGAGAAAGTAATATTTCACATCTAACAGTAATTTACAGGCAAAAGATTACATTTTAAAATTTCATCGAAATTGACCATTTTGGGAATGTTCGACAGCTCCGCGGTCATCGTTTTTCGTCAGAAAATAGATTTTTTGGACTGTACCAAAAATGATTCTAAATGTCAATTGGATCGTGCCTCATGTTGAATAACCACTTTTTAAACCCTCACAGTGCCCAAAATTACCATTTTTACAGAGTTTTGCATACTCAGAAGCTTCAATTTTGACCAATTTCAGGCACAGAAATGACTTTAAACACTTTTATTTTAGTTGAAAAAGTAATATTTCACATCCAACGGTAATTTACAGCCAAAAGATTAAATGATAAAATTTCATCGAAATTGACCATTTTGCGAACGTTCGACAGCTCCGCGGTCATCGTTTTTCGTCAGAAAATTGATTTTTTGAACTGTACCAAAAATGATTCAAAATGTCAAATGGATCATGCCTCATGTTGAATAACCACTTTTTAAACCCTCACAGTGCCCAAAATTGCCATTTTTACAGAGTTTTGCTTACTTAGAAGCTTCAATTTTGACCAATTTCAGGCACAGAAATGACTTTAAACACATTTATTTTAGTTGAAAAAGTAATAATTCACATCCAACAGTAATTTACAGCCAAAAGATTAAATGTTAAAATTTCATCGAAATTGACCATTTTGGGAACGTTCGACAGGTCATCGTTTTTCGTCCGAAAATAGATTTTTTGGACTGTACCAAAAATGATTCCAAATGTCAATTGGACCGTGCCTCATGTTGAATAACCACTTTTTAAACCCTCACAGTGCCCAAAATTGCCATTTTTACAGAGTTTTGCATACTCAGAAGCTTCAATTTTGACCAATTTCAGGCACAGGAATGACTTTAAACACATTTATTTTAGTTGAGAAAGTAATATTTCACATCTAACAGTAATTTACAGGCAAAAGATTACATTTTAAAATTTCATCGAAATTGACCATTTTGGGAATGTTCGACAGCTCCGCGGTCATCGTTTTTCGTCAGAAAATAGATTTTTTGGACTGTACCAAAAATGATTCTAAATGTCAATTGGATCATGCCTCATGTTGAATAACCACTTTTTAAACCCTCACAGTGCCCAAAATTGCCATTTTTACAGAGTTTTGCATACTCAGAAGCTTCAATTTTGACCAATTTCAGGCACAGAAATGACTTTAAACACATTTATTTTAGTTGAAAAAGTAATAATTCACATCCAACAGTAATTTACAGCCAAAAGAATAAATGTTAAAATTTCATCGAAATTGACCATTTTGGGAACTTTCGACAGCTCCGCGGTCATCGTTTTTCGTCCGAAAATTAATTTTTTGGACTGTACCAAAAATGATTCCAAATGTCAATTGGACCGTGCCTCATGTTGAATAACCACTTTTGAAACCCTCACAGTGCCCAAAATTGCCATTTTTACAGAGTTTTGCATACTCAGAAGCTTCAATTTTGACCAATTTCAGGCACAGAAATGACTTTAAACACTTTTATTTTAGTTGAAAAAGTAATAATTCACATCCAACAGTAATTTACAGCCAAAAGATTAAATGATAAAATTTCATCGAAATTGACCATTTTGCGAACGTTCGACAGCTCCGCGGTCATCGTTTTTCGTCAGAAAATTGATTTTTTGGACTGTACCAAAAATGATTCAAAATGTCAATTGGATCATGCCTCATGTTGAATAACCACTTTTTAAACCCTCACAGTGCCCAAAATTGCCATTTTTACAGAGTTTTGCTTACTTAGAAGCTTCAATTTTGACCAATTTCAGGCACAGAAATGACTTTAAACACATTTATTTTAGTTGAAAAAGTAATAATTCACATCCAACAGTAATTTACAGCCAAAAGATTAAATGTTAAAATTTCATCGAAATTGACCATTTTGGGAACGTTCGACAGGTCATCGTTTTTCGTCCGAAAATTGATTTTTTGGACTGTACCAAAAATGATTCCAAATGTCAATTGGACCGTGCCTCATGTTGAATAACCACTTTTTAAACCCTCACAGTGCCCAAAATTGCCATTTTTACAGAGTTTTGCATACTCAGAAGCTTCAATTTTGACCAATTTCAGGCACAGAAATGACTTTAAACACTTTTATTTTAGTTGAAAAAGTAATAATTCACATCCAACAGTAATTTACAGCCAAAAGATTAAATGATAAAATTTCATCGAAATTGACCATTTTGGGAATGTTCGACAGCTCCGCGGTCATCGTTTTTCGTCAGAAAATAGATTTTTTGGACTGTACCAAAAATGATTCTAAATGTCAACTGGATCATGCCTCATGTTGAATAACCACTTTTTAAACCCTCACAGTGCCCAAAATTGCCATTTTTACAGAGTTTTGCATACTCAGAAGCTTCAATTTTGACCAATTTCAGGCACAGAAATGACTTTAAACACATTTATTTTAGTTGAAAAAGTAATAATTCACATCCAACAGTAATTTACAGCCAAAAGAATAAATGTTAAAATTTCATCGAAATTGACCATTTTGGGAACTTTCGACAGCTCCGCGGTCATCGTTTTTCGTCCGAAAATTAATTTTTTGGACTGTACCAAAAATGATTCCAAATGTCAATTGGACCGTGCCTCATGTTGAATAACCACTTTATAAACCCTCACAGTGACCAAAATTGCCATTTTTACAGAGTTTTGCATACTCAGAAGCTTCAATTTTGACCAATTTCAGGCACAGGAATGACTTTAAACACATTTATTTTAGTTGAGAAAGTAATATTTCACATCTAACAGTAATTTACAGGCAAAAGATTACATTTTAAAATTTCATCGAAATTGACCATTTTGGGAATGTTCGACAGCTCCGCGGTCATCGTTTTTCGTCAGAAAATAGATTTTTTGGACTGTACCAAAAATGATTCTAAATGTCAATTGGATCGTGCCTCATGTTGAATAACCACTTTTTAAACCCTCACAGTGCCCAAAATTACCATTTTTACAGAGTTTTGCATACTCAGAAGCTTCAATTTTGACCAATTTCAGGCACAGAAATGACTTTAAACACATTTATTTTAGTTGAAAAAGTAATAATTCACATCCAACAGTAATTTACAGCCAAAAGATTAAATGTTAAAATTTCATCGAAATTGACCATTTTGGGAACGTTCGACAGCTCCGCGGTCATCGTTTTTCGTCCGAAAATTAATTTTTTGGACTGTACCAAAAATGATTCCAAATGTCAATTGGACCGTGCCTCATGTTGAATAACCACTTTTTAAACCCTCACAGTGACCAAAATTGCCATTTTTACAGAGTTTTGCTTACTTAGAAGCTTCAATTTTGACCAATTTCAGGCACAGAAATGACTTTAAACACATTTATTTTAGTTGAAAAAGTAATAATTCACATCCAACAGTAATTTACAGCCAAAAGATTAAATGTTAAAATTTCATCGAAATTGACCATTTTGGGAACGTTCGACAGCTCCGCGGTCATCGTTTTTCGTCCGAAAATTGATTTTTTGGACTGTACCAAAAATGATTCCAAATGTCAATTGGACCGTGCCTCATGTTGAATAACCACTTTTTAAACCCTCGCAGTGACCAAAATTGCCATTTTTACAGAGTTTTGCATACTCAGAAGCTTCAATTTTGACCAATTTCAGGCACAGGAATGACTTTAAACACATTTATTTTAGTTGAGAAAGTAATATTTCACATCTAACAGTAATTTACAGGCAAAAGATTAAATTTTAAAATTTCATCGAAATTGACCATTTTGGGAATGTTCGACAGCTCCGCGGTCATCGTTTTTCATCAGAAAATAGATTTTTTGGACTGTACCAAAAATGATTCTAAATGTCAATTGGATCGTGCCTCATGTTGAATAACCACTTTTTAAACCCTCACAGTGCCCAAAATTGCCATTTTTACAGAGTTTTGCATACTCAGAAGCTTCAATTTTGACCAATTTCAGGCACAGAAATGACTTTAAACACATTTATTTTAGTTGAAAAAGTAATAATTCACATCCAACAGTAATTTACAGCCAAAAGATTAAATGTTAAAATTTCATCGAAATTGACCATTTTGGCAACGTTCGACAGCTCCGCGGTCATCGTTTTTCGTCCGAAAATTAATTTTTTGGACTGTACCAAAAATGATTCCAAATGTCAATTGGACCGTGCCTCATGTTGAATAACCACTTTTTAAACCCTCACAGTGACCAAAATTGCCATTTTTACAGAGTTTTGCATACTCAGAAGCTTCAATTTTGACCAATTTCAAGCACAGAAATGACTTCAAACACATTTATTTTAGTTGAAAAAGTAATAATTCACATCCAACAGTAATTTACAGCCAAAAGATTAAATGTTAAAATTTCATCGAAATTGACCATTTTGGGAACGTTCGACAGCTCCGCGGTCATCGTTTTTCGTCTGAAAATTGATTTTTTGGACTGTACCAAAAATGATTCCAAATGTCAATTGGATCATGCCTCATGTTGAATAACCACTTTTTAAACCCTCACAGTGCCCAAAATTGCCATTTTTACAGAGTTTTGCTTACTTAGAAGCTTCAATTTTGACCAATTTCAGGCACAGAAATGACTTTAAACACATTTATTTTAGTTGAAAAAGTAATAATTCACATCCAACAGTAATTTACTGCCAAAAGATTAAATGTTAAAATTTCATCGAAATTGACCATTTTGGGAACGTTCGACAGCTCCGCGGTCATCGTTTTTCGTCCGAAAATTGATTTTTTGGTCTGTACCAAAAATGATTCCAAATGCCAATTGGACCGTGCCTCATGTTGAATAACCACTTTTTAAACCCTCGCAGTGACCAAAATTGCCATTTTTACAGAGTTTTGCATACTCAGAAGCTTCAATTTTGACCAATTTCAGGCACAGAAATGACTTCAAAAACATTTATTTTAGTTGAAAAAGTAATAATTCACATCCAACAGTAATTTACAGCCAAAAGATTAAATGTTAAAATTTCATCGAAATTGACCATTTTGGGAACGTTCGACAGCTCCGCGGTCATCGTTTTTCGTCTGAAAATTGATTTTTTGGACTGTACCAAAAATGATTCCAAATGTCAATTGGATCATGCCTCATGTTGAATAACCACTTTTTAAACCCTCACAGTGCCCAAAATGGCCATTTTTACAGAGTTTTGCTTACTCAGAAGCTTCAATTTTGACCAATTACAGGCACAGAAATGACTTTAAACACATTTTTTTAAGTTGAAAAAGTAATAATTCACATCCAACAGTAATATACAGCCAAAAGAATAAATGTTAACATTTCATCGAAATTGACCATTTTGGGAACTTTCGACAGCTCCGCGGTCATCGCTTTTCGTCCGAAAATTAATTTTTTGGACTGTAGCAAAAATGATTCCAAATGTCAATTGGATCGTGCCTCATGTTGAATAACCACTTTTTAAACCCTCGCAGTGCCCACAATGGCCATTTTTACAGAGTTTTGCTTACTCAGAAGCTTCAATTTTGACCAATTTCAGGCACAGAAATGACTTTAAACACATTTATTTTAGTTGAAAAAGTAATAATTCACATCCAACAGTAATTTACATCCAAAAGATTAAATGTTAAAATTTCATCGAAATTGACCATTTTGGGAACGTTCGACAGCTCCGCGGTCATCGTTTTTCGTCCGAAAATTGATTTTTTGGACTGTACCAAAAATGATTCCAAATGTCAATTGGATCGTGCCTCATGTTGAATAACCATTTTTTAAACCCTCACAGTGACCAAAAATTGCCATTTTTACAGAGTTTTGCATACTCAGAAGCTTCAATTTTGACCAATTTCAGGCACAGGAATGACTTTAAACACATTTATTTTAGTTGAGAAAGTAATATTTCACATCTAACAGTAATTTACAGGCAAAAGATTAAATTTTAAAATTTCATCGAAATTGACCATTTTGGGATCGTTCGACAGCTCCGCGGTCATCGTTTTTCGTCCGAAAATTGATTTTTTGGACTGTACCAAAAATGATTCTAAATGTCAATTGGATCGTGCCTCATGTTGAATACCCACTTTTTAAACCCTCACAGTGCCCAAAATTACCATTTTTACAGAGTTTTGCATACTCAGAAGCTTCAATTTTGACCAATTTCAGGCACAGAAATGACTTTAAACACATTTATTTTAGTTGAAAAAGTTATAATTCACATCCAACAGTAATTTACAGCCAAAAGATTAAATGTTAAAATTTCATCGAAATTGACCATTTTGGGAACGTTCGACAGCTCCGCGGTCATCGTTTTTCGTCCGAAAATTAATTTTTTGGACTGTACCAAAAATGATTCCAAATGTCAATTGGACCGTGCCTCATGTTGAATAACCACTTTTTAAACCCTCACAGTGACCAAAATTGCCATTTTTACAGAGTTTTGCATACTCAGAAGCTTCAATTTTGACCAATTTCAGGCACAGAAATGACTTTAAACACATTTATTTTAGTTGAAAAAGTAATAATTCACATCCAACAGTAATTTACAGCCAAAAGATTAAATGTTAACATTTCATCGAAATTGACCATTTTGGGAACGTTCGACAGCTCCGCGGTCATCGTTTTTCGTCCGAAAATTGATTTTTTGGACTGTACCAAAAATGATTCCAAATGTCAATTGGACCGTGCCTCATGTTAAATAACCACTTTTTAAACCCTCACCGTGACCAAAATTGCCATTTTTACAGAGTTTTGCATACTCAGAAGCTTCAATTTTGACCAATTTCAGGCACAGAAATGACTTTAAACACTTTTATTTTAGTTGAAAAAGTAATAATTCACATCCAACAGTAATTTACAGCCAAAAGATTAAATGATAAAATTTCATCGAAATTGACCATTTTGCGAACGTTCAACAGCTCCGCGGTCATCGTTTTTCGTCAGAAAATTTATTTTTTGGACTGTACCAAAAATGATTCAAAATGTCAATTGGATCATGCCTCATGTTGAATAACCACTTTTTAAACCCTCACAGTGCCCAAAATTGCCATTTTTACAGAGTTTTGCTTACTTAGAAGCTCCAATTTTGACCAATTTCAGGCACAGAAATGACTTTAAACACATTTCTTTTAGTTGAAAAAGTAATAATTCACATCCAACAGTAATTTACAGCCAAAAGATTAAATGTTAAAATTTCATCGAAATTGACCATTTTGGGAACTTTCGACAGCTCCGCGGTCATCGCTTTTCGTCCGAAAATTAATTTTTTGGACTGTAGCAAAAATGATTCCAAATGTCAATTGGATCGTGCCTCATGTTGAATAACCACTTTTTAAACCCTCGCAGTGCCCACAATGGCCATTTTTACAGAGTTTTGCTTACTCAGAAGCTTCAATTTTGACCAATTTCAGGCACAGAAATGACTTTAAACACATTTATTTTAGTTGAAAAAGTAATAATTCACATCCAACAGTAATTTACATCCAAAAGATTAAATGTTAAAATTTCATCGAAATTGACCATTTTGGGAACGTTCGACAGCTCCGCGGTCATCGTTTTTCGTCCGAAAATTGATTTTTTGGACTGTACCAAAAATGATTCCAAATGTCAATTGGATCGTGCCTCATGTTGAATAACCATTTTTTAAACCCTCACAGTGACCAAAAATTGCCATTTTTACAGAGTTTTGCATACTCAGAAGCTTCAATTTTGACCAATTTCAGGCACAGGAATGACTTTAAACACATTTATTTTAGTTGAGAAAGTAATATTTCACATCTAACAGTAATTTACAGGCAAAAGATTAAATTTTAAAATTTCATCGAAATTGACCATTTTGGGATCGTTCGACAGCTCCGCGGTCATCGTTTTTCGTCCGAAAATTGATTTTTTGGACTGTACCAAAAATGATTCTAAATGTCAATTGGATCGTGCCTCATGTTGAATACCCACTTTTTAAACCCTCACAGTGCCCAAAATTACCATTTTTACAGAGTTTTGCATACTCAGAAGCTTCAATTTTGACCAATTTCAGGCACAGAAATGACTTTAAACACATTTATTTTAGTTGAAAAAGTTATAATTCACATCCAACAGTAATTTACAGCCAAAAGATTAAATGTTAAAATTTCATCGAAATTGACCATTTTGGGAACGTTCGACAGCTCCGCGGTCATCGTTTTTCGTCCGAAAATTAATTTTTTGGACTGTACCAAAAATGATTCCAAATGTCAATTGGACCGTGCCTCATGTTGAATAACCACTTTTTAAACCCTCACAGTGACCAAAATTGCCATTTTTACAGAGTTTTGCATACTCAGAAGCTTCAATTTTGACCAATTTCAGGCACAGAAATGACTTTAAACACATTTATTTTAGTTGAAAAAGTAATAATTCACATCCAACAGTAATTTACAGCCAAAAGATTAAATGTTAACATTTCATCGAAATTGACCATTTTGGGAACGTTCGACAGCTCCGCGGTCATCGTTTTTCGTCCGAAAATTGATTTTTTGGACTGTACCAAAAATGATTCCAAATGTCAATTGGACCGTGCCTCATGTTAAATAACCACTTTTTAAACCCTCACCGTGACCAAAATTGCCATTTTTACAGAGTTTTGCATACTCAGAAGCTTCAATTTTGACCAATTTCAGGCACAGAAATGACTTTAAACACTTTTATTTTAGTTGAAAAAGTAATAATTCACATCCAACAGTAATTTACAGCCAAAAGATTAAATGATAAAATTTCATCGAAATTGACCATTTTGCGAACGTTCAACAGCTCCGCGGTCATCGTTTTTCGTCAGAAAATTTATTTTTTGGACTGTACCAAAAATGATTCAAAATGTCAATTGGATCATGCCTCATGTTGAATAACCACTTTTTAAACCCTCACAGTGCCCAAAATTGCCATTTTTACAGAGTTTTGCTTACTTAGAAGCTCCAATTTTGACCAATTTCAGGCACAGAAATGACTTTAAACACATTTATTTTAGTTGAAAAAGTAATAATTCACATCCAACAGTAATTTACATCCAAAAGATTAAATGTTAAAATTTCATCGAAATTGACCATTTTGGGAACGTTCGACAGCTCCACGGTCATCGTTTTTCGTCCGAAAATTGATTTTTTGGACTGTACCAAAAATGATTCCAAATGTCAATTGGATCGTGCCTCATGTTGAATAACCATTTTTTAAACCCTCACAGTGACCAAAATTGCCATTTTTACAGAGTTTTGCATACTCAGAAGCTTCAATTTTGACCAATTTCAGGCACAGGAATGACTTTAAACACATTTATTTTAGTTGAGAAAGTAATATTTCACATCTAACAGTAATTTACAGGCAAAAGATTAAATTTTAAAATTTCATCGAAATTGACCATTTTGGGAACGTTCGACAGCTCCGCGGTCATCGTTTTTCGTCCGAAAATTGATTTTTTGGACTGTACCAAAAATGATTCCAAATGTCAATTGGACCGTGCCTCATGTTGAATAACCACTTTTTAAACCCTTGCAGTGCCCAAAATGGCCATTTTTACAGAGTTTTGCTTACTCAGAAGGTTCAATTTTGACCAATTTCAGGCACAGGAATGACTTTAAACACATTTATTTTAGTTGAAAAAGTAATAATTCACATCCAACAGTAATTTACAGCCAAAAGATTAAATGTTAAAATTTCATCGAAATTGACCATTTTGGGAACGTTCGACAGCTCCGCGGTCATCGTTTTTCGTCCGAAAATTAATTTTTTGGACTGTACCAAAAATGATTCCAAATGTCAATTGGACCGTGCCTCATGTTGAATAACCACTTTTTAAACCCTCACAGTGACCAAAATTGCCATTTTTACAGAGTTTTGCATACTCAGAAGCTTCAATTTTGACCAATTTCAGGCACAGAAATGACTTCAAACACATTTATTTTAGTTGAAAAAGTAATAATTCACATCCAACAGTAATTTACAGCCAAAAGATTAAATGTTAAAATTTCATCGGAATTGACCATTTTGGGAACGTTCGACAGCTCCGCGGTCATCGTTTTTCGTCTGAAAATTGATTTTTTGGACTGTACCAAAAATGATTCCAAATGTCAATTGGACCGTGCCTCATGTTGAATAACCACTTTTTAAACCCTCGCAGTGCCCAAAATGGCCATTTTTACAGAGTTTTGCTTACTCAGAAGCTTCAATTTTGACCAATTTCAGGCACAGAAATGACTTTAAACACATTTATTTTAGTTGAAAAAGTTATAATTCACATCCAACAGTAATTTACAGCCAAAAGAATAAATGTTAAAATTTCATCGAAATTGACCATTTTGGGAACTTTCGACAGCTCCGAGGTCATCGTTTTTCGTCCGAAAATTGAATTTTTGGACTGTACCAAAAATGATTCCAAATGTCAATTGGATCGTGCCTCATGTTGAATAACCACTTTTTAAACCCTCACAGTGCCCAAAATGGCCATTTTTACAGAGTTTTGCTTACTCAGAAGCTTCAATTTTGACCAATTACAGGCACAGAAATGACTTTAAACACATTTTTTTAAGTTGAAAAAGTAATAATTCACATCCAACAGTAATATACAGCCAAAAGAATAAATGTTAACATTTCATCGAAATTGACCATTTTGGGAACTTTCGACAGCTCCGCGGTCATCGTTTTTTGTCCGAAAATTAATTTTTTGGACTGTAGCAAAAATGATTCCAAATGTCAATTGGATCGTGCCTCATGTTGAATAACCACTTTTTAAACCCTCGCAGTGCCCAAAATGGCCATTTTTACAGAGTTTTGCTTCAATTTTGACCAATTTCAGGCACAGAAATGACTTCAAACCCATTTATTTTAGTTGAAAAAGTAATAATTCACATCCAACAGTAATTTACAGCCAAAAGATTAAATGTTAAAATTTCATCGAAATTGACCATTTTGGAAACTTTCGACAGCTCCGCGGTCATCGTTTTTCGTCCGAAAATTGAATTTTTGGACTGTACCAAAAATGATTCCAAATGTCAATTGGATCGTGCCTCATGTTGAATAACCACTTTTTAAACCCTCACAGTGCCCAAAATGGCCATTTTTACGGAGTTTTGCTTACTCAGAAGCTTCAATTTTGACCAATTTCAGGCACAGAAATGACTTTAAACACAATTATTTTAGTTGAAAAAGTAATAATTCACATCCAACAGTAATTTACATCCAAAAGATTAAATGTTAAAATTTCATCGAAATTGACCATTTTGGGAACGTTCGACAGCTCCACGGTCATCGTTTTTCGTCCGAAAATTGATTTTTTGGACTGTACCAAAAATGATTCCAAATGTCAATTGGATCGTGCCTCATGTTGAATAACCATTTTTTAAACCCTCACAGTGACCAAAATTGCCATTTTTACAGAGTTTTGCATACTCAGAAGCTTCAATTTTGACCAATTTCAGGCACAGGAATGACTTTAAACACATTTATTTTAGTTGAGAAAGTAATATTTCACATCTAACAGTAATTTACAGGCAAAAGATTAAATTTTAAAATTTCATCGAAATTGACCATTTTGGGAACGTTCGACAGCTCCGCGGTCATCGTTTTTCGTCCGAAAATTGATTTTTTGGACTGTACCAAAAATGATTCCAAATGTCAATTGGACCGTGCCTCATGTTGAATAACCACTTTTTAAACCCTTGCAGTGCCCAAAATGGCCATTTTTACAGAGTTTTGCTTACTCAGAAGCTTCAATTTTGACCAATTTCAGGCACAGGAATGACTTTAAACACATTTATTTTAGTTGAAAAAGTAATAATTCACATCCAACAGTAATTTACAGCCAAAAGATTAAATGTTAAAATTTCATCGAAATTGACCATTTTGGGAACGTTCGACAGCTCCGCGGTCATCGTTTTTCGTCCGAAAATTAATTTTTTGGACTGTACCAAAAATGATTCCAAATGTCAATTGGACCGTGCCTCATGTTGAATAACCACTTTTTAAACCCTCACAGTGACCAAAATTGCCATTTTTACAGAGTTTTGCATACTCAGAAGCTTCAATTTTGACCAATTTCAGGCACAGAAATGACTTCAAACACATTTATTTTAGTTGAAAAAGTAATAATTCACATCCAACAGTAATTTACAGCCAAAAGATTAAATGTTAAAATTTCATCGGAATTGACCATTTTGGGAACGTTCGACAGCTCCGCGGTCATCGTTTTTCGTCTGAAAATTGATTTTTTGGACTGTACCAAAAATGATTCCAAATGTCAATTGGACCGTGCCTCATGTTGAATAACCACTTTTTAAACCCTCGCAGTGCCCAAAATGGCCATTTTTACAGAGTTTTGCTTACTCAGAAGCTTCAATTTTGACCAATTTCAGGCACAGAAATGACTTTAAACACATTTATTTTAGTTGAAAAAGTTATAATTCACATCCAACAGTAATTTACAGCCAAAAGAATAAATGTTAAAATTTCATCGAAATTGACCATTTTGGGAACTTTCGACAGCTCCGAGGTCATCGTTTTTCGTCCGAAAATTGAATTTTTGGACTGTACCAAAAATGATTCCAAATGTCAATTGGATCGTGCCTCATGTTGAATAACCACTTTTTAAACCCTCACAGTGCCCAAAATGGCCATTTTTACAGAGTTTTGCTTACTCAGAAGCTTCAATTTTGACCAATTACAGGCACAGAAATGACTTTAAACACATTTTTTTAAGTTGAAAAAGTAATAATTCACATCCAACAGTAATATACAGCCAAAAGAATAAATGTTAACATTTCATCGAAATTGACCATTTTGGGAACTTTCGACAGCTCCGCGGTCATCGTTTTTTGTCCGAAAATTAATTTTTTGGACTGTAGCAAAAATGATTCCAAATGTCAATTGGATCGTGCCTCATGTTGAATAACCACTTTTTAAACCCTCGCAGTGCCCAAAATGGCCATTTTTACAGAGTTTTGCTTCAATTTTGACCAATTTCAGGCACAGAAATGACTTTAAACACATTTATTTTAGTTGAAAAAGTAATAATTCACATCCAACAGTAATTTACATCCAAAAGATTAAATGTTAAAATTTCATCGAAATTGACCATTTTGGGAACGTTCGACAGCTCCGCGGTCATCGTTTTTCGTCCGAAAATTGATTTTTTGGACTGTACCAAAAATGATTCCAAATGTCAATTGGATCGTGCCTCATGTTGAATAACCATTTTTTAAACCCTCACAGTGACCAAAATTGCCATTTTTAGAGTTTTGCATACTCAGAAGCTTCAATTTTGACCAATTTCAGGCACAGGAATGACTTTAAACACATTTATTTTAGTTGAGAAAGTAATATTTCACATCTAACAGTAATTTACAGGCAAAAGATTACATTTTAAAATTTCATCGAAATTGACCATTTTGGGAATGTTCGACAGCTCCGCGGTCATCGTTTTTCGTCAGAAAATAGATTTTTTGGACTGTACCAAAAATGATTCTAAATGTCAATTGGATCGTGCCTCATGTTGAATAACCACTTTTTAAACCCTCACAGTGCCCAAAATTACCATTTTTACAGAGTTTTGCATACTCAGAAGCTTCAATTTTGACCAATTTCAGGCACAGAAATGACTTTAAACACATTTATTTTAGTTGAAAAAGTTATAATTCACATCCAACAGTAATTTACAGCCAAAAGAATAAATGTTAAAATTTCATCGAAATTGACCATTTTGGGAACTTTCGACAGCTCCGAGGTCATCGTTTTTCGTCCGAAAATTGAATTTTTGGACTGTACCAAAAATGATTCCAAATGTCAATTGGATCGTGCCTCATGTTGAATAACCACTTTTTAAACCCTCACAGTGCCCAAAATGGCCATTTTTACAGAGTTTTGCTTACTCAGAAGCTTCAATTTTGACCAATTACAGGCACAGAAATGACTTTAAACACATTTTTTTAAGTTGAAAAAGTAATAATTCACATCCAACAGTAATATACAGCCAAAAGAATAAATGTTAACATTTCATCGAAATTGACCATTTTGGGAACTTTCGACAGCTCCGCGGTCATCGTTTTTTGTCCGAAAATTAATTTTTTGGACTGTAGCAAAAATGATTCCAAATGTCAATTGGATCGTGCCTCATGTTGAATAACCACTTTTTAAACCCTCGCAGTGCCCAAAATGGCCATTTTTACAGAGTTTTGCTTCAATTTTGACCAATTTCAGGCACAGAAATGACTTCAAACCCATTTATTTTAGTTGAAAAAGTAATAATTCACATCCAACAGTAATTTACAGCCAAAAGATTAAATGTTAAAATTTCATCGAAATTGACCATTTTGGAAACTTTCGACAGCTCCGCGGTCATCGTTTTTCGTCCGAAAATTGAATTTTTGGACTGTACCAAAAATGATTCCAAATGTCAATTGGATCGTGCCTCATGTTGAATAACCACTTTTTAAACCCTCACAGTGCCCAAAATGGCCATTTTTACGGAGTTTTGCTTACTCAGAAGCTTCAATTTTGACCAATTTCAGGCACAGAAATGACTTTAAACACAATTATTTTAGTTGAAAAAGTAATAATTCACATCCAACAGTAATTTACATCCAAAAGATTAAATTTTAAAATTTCATCGAAATTGACCATTTTGGGAACGTTCGACAGCTCCGCGGTCATCGTTTTTCGTCCGAAAATTGATTTTTTGGACTGTACCAAAAATGATTCCAAATGTCAATTGGACCGTGCCTCATGTTGAATAACCACTTTTTAAACCCTTGCAGTGCCCAAAATGGCCATTTTTACAGAGTTTTGCTTACTCAGAAGCTTCAATTTTGACCAATTTCAGGCACAGGAATGACTTTAAACACATTTATTTTAGTTGAAAAAGTAATAATTCACATCCAACAGTAATTTACAGCCAAAAGATTAAATGTTAAAATTTCATCGAAATTGACCATTTTGGGAACGTTCGACAGCTCCGCGGTCATCGTTTTTCGTCCGAAAATAAATTTTTTGGACTGTACCAAAAATGATTCCAAATGTCAATTGGACCGTGCCTCATGTTGAATAACCACTTTTTAAACCCTCACAGTGACCAAAATTGCCATTTTTACAGAGTTTTGCATACTCAGAAGCTTCAATTTTGACCAATTTCAGGCACAGAAATGACTTCAAACACATTTATTTTAGTTGAAAAAGTAATAATTCACATCCAACAGTAATTTACAGCCAAAAGATTAAATGTTAAAATTTCATCGGAATTGACCATTTTGGGAACGTTCGACAGCTCCGCGGTCATCGTTTTTTGTCCGAAAATTAATTTTTTGGACTGTAGCAAAAATGATTCCAAATGTCAATTGGATCGTGCCTCATGTTGAATAACCACTTTTTAAACCCTCGCAGTGCCCAAAATGGCCATTTTTACAGAGTTTTGCTTCAATTTTGACCAATTTCAGGCACAGAAATGACTTTAAACACATTTATTTTAGTTGAAAAAGTAATAATTCACATCCAACAGTAATTTACATCCAAAAGATTAAATGTTAAAATTTCATCGAAATTGACCATTTTGGGAACGTTCGACAGCTCCGCGGTCATCGTTTTTCGTCCGAAAATTGATTTTTTGGACTGTACCAAAAATGATTCCAAATGTCAATTGGATCGTGCCTCATGTTGAATAACCATTTTTTAAACCCTCACAGTGACCAAAATTGCCATTTTTAGAGTTTTGCATACTCAGAAGCTTCAATTTTGACCAATTTCAGGCACAGGAATGACTTTAAACACATTTATTTTAGTTGAGAAAGTAATATTTCACATCTAACAGTAATTTACAGGCAAAAGATTACATTTTAAAATTTCATCGAAATTGACCATTTTGGGAATGTTCGACAGCTCCGCGGTCATCGTTTTTCGTCAGAAAATAGATTTTTTGGACTGTACCAAAAATGATTCTAAATGTCAATTGGATCGTGCCTCATGTTGAATAACCACTTTTTAAACCCTCACAGTGCCCAAAATTACCATTTTTACAGAGTTTTGCATACTCAGAAGCTTCAATTTTGACCAATTTCAGGCACAGAAATGACTTTAAACACATTTATTTTAGTTGAAAAAGTAATAATTCACATCCAACAGTAATTTACAGCCAAAAGATTAAATGTTAAAATTTCATCGAAATTGACCATTTTGGGAACGTTCGACAGCTCCGCGGTCATCGTTTTTCGTCCGAAAATTAATTTTTTGGACTGTACCAAAAATGATTCAAAATGTCAATTGGATCATGCCTCATGTTGAATAACCACTTTTTAAACCCTCACAGTGCCCAAAATTGCCATTTTTACAGAGTTTTGCTTACTTAGAAGCTTCAATTTTGACCAATTTCAGGCACAGAAATGACTTTAAACACATTTATTTTAGTTGAAAAAGTAATAATTCACATCCAACAGTAATTTACAGCCAAAAGATTAAATGTTAAAATTTCATCGAAATTGACCATTTTGGGAACGTTCGACAGCTCCGCGGTCATCGTTTTTCATCCGAAAATTGATTTTTTGGACTGTACCAAAAATGATTCCAAATGTCAATTGGACCGTGCCTCATGTTGAATAACCACTTTTTAAACCCTCACAGTGACCAAAATTGCCATTTTTACAGAGTTTTGCATACTCAGAAGCTTCAATTTTGACCAATTTCAGGCACAGAAATGACTTTAAACACTTTTATTTTAGTTGAAAAAGTAATAATTCACATCCAACAGTAATTTACAGCCAAAAGATTAAATGATAAAATTTCATCGAAATTGACCATTTTGCGAACGTTCGACAGCTCCGCGGTCATCGTTTTTCGTCAGAAAATTGATTTTTTGGACTGTACCAAAAATGATTCAAAATGTCAATTGGATCATGCCTCATGTTGAATAACCACTTTTTAAACCCTCACAGTGCCCAAAATTGCCATTTTTACAGAGTTTTGCTTACTTAGAAGCTTCAATTTTGACCAATTTCAGGCACAGAAATGACTTTAAACACATTTCTTTTAGTTGAAAAAGTAATAATTCACATCCAACAGTAATTTACAGCCAAAAGATGAAATGTTAAAATTTCATCGAAATTGACCATTTTGGGAACGTTCGACAGCTCCGCGGTCATCGTTTTTCGTCCGAAAATTGATTTTTTGGACTGTACCAAAAATGATTCCAAATGTCAATTGGACCGTGCCTCATGTTGAATAACCACTTTTTAAACCCTCACAGTGACCAAAATTGCCATTTTTACAGAGTTTTACATACTCAGAAGCTTCAATTTTGACCAATTTCAGGCACAGAAATGACTTTAAACACATTTATTTTAGTTGAAAAAGTAATAATTCACATCCAACAGTAATTTACAGCCAAAAGAATAAATGTTAAAATTTCATCGAAATTGACCATTTTGGGAACTTTCGACAGCTCCTCGGTCATCGTTTTTCGTCCGAAAATTGAATTTTTGGACTGTACCAAAAATGATTCCAAATGTCAATTGGATCGTGCCTCATGTTGAATAACCACTTTTTAAACCCTCACAGTGCCCAAAATGGCCATTTTTACAGAGTTTTGCTTACTCAGAAGCTTCAATTTTGACCAATTACAGGCACAGAAATGACTTTAAACACATTTTTTTAAGTTGAAAAAGTAATAATTCACATCCAACAGTAATATACAGCCAAAAGAATAAATGTAAACATTTCATCGAAATTGACCATTTTGGGAACTTTCGACAGCTCCGCGGTCATCGTTTTTCGTCCGAAAATTAATTTTTTGGACTGTAGCAAAAATGATTCCAAATGTCAATTGGATCGTGCCTCATGTTGAATAACCACTTTTTAAACCCTCGCAGTGCCCAAAATGGCCATTTTTACAGAGTTTTGCTTACTCAGAAGCTTCAATTTTGACCAATTTCAGGCACAGAAATGACTTTAAACACATTTATTTTAGTTGAAAAAGTAATAATTCACATCCAACAGTAATTTACATCCAAAAGATTAAATGTTAAAATTTCATCGAAATTGACCATTTTGGGAACGTTCGACAGCTCCGCGGTCATCGTTTTTCGTCCGAAAATTGATTTTTTGGACTGTACCAAAAATGATTCCAAATGTCAATTGGATCGTGCCTCATGTTGAATAACCATTTTTTAAACCCTCACAGTGACCAAAATTGCCATTTTTACAGAGTTTTGCATACTCAGAAGCTTCAATTTTGACCAATTTCAGGCACAGGAATGACTTTAAACACATTTATTTTAGTTGAGAAAGTAATATTTCACATCTAACAGTAATTTACAGGCAAAAGATTAAATTTTAAAATTTCATCGAAATTGACCATTTTGGGAACGTTCGACAGCTCCGCGGTCATCGTTTTTCGTCCGAAAATTGATTTTTTGGACTGTACCAAAAATGATTCCAAATGTCAATTGGACCGTGCCTCATGTTGAATAACCACTTTTTAAACCCTCACAGTGACCAAAATTGCCATTTTTACAGAGTTTTGCATACTCAGAAGCTTCAATTTTGACCAATTTCAGGCACAGAAATGACTTTAAACACATTTATTTTAGTTGAAAAAGTAATAATTCACATCCAACAGTAATTTACAGCCAAAAGATTAAATGTTAAAATTTCATCGAAATTGACCATTTTGGGAACGTTCGACAGCTCCGCGGTCATTGTTTTTCGTCCGAAAATTAATTTTTTGGACTGTACCAAAAATGATTCCAAATGTCAATTGGACCGTGCCTCATGTTGAATAACCACTTTTTAAACCCTCACAGGGACCAAAATTGCCATTTTTACAGAGTTTTGCATACTCAGAAGCTTCAATTTTGACCAATTTCAGGCACAGAAATGACTTTAAACACATTTATTTTAGTTGAAAAAGTAATAATTCACATCCAACAGTAATTTACAGCCAAAAGATTAAATGTTAAAATTTCATCGAAATTGACCATTTTGGGAACGTTCGACAGCTCCGCGGTCATCGTTTTTCGTCCGAAAATTGATTTTTTGGACTGTACCAAAAATGATTCCAAATGTCAATTGGACCGTGCCTCATGTTGAAAAACCACTTTTTAAACCCTCACAGTGACCAAAATTGCCATTTTTACAGAGTTTTGCATACTCAGAAGCTTCAATTTTGACCAATTTCAGGCACAGAAATGACTTTAAACACATTTATTTTAGTTGAAAAAGTAATAATTCACATCCAACAGTAATTTACAGCCAAAAGATTAAATGTTAAAATTTCATCGAAATTGACCATTTTGGGAACGTTCGACAGCTCCGCGGTCATCGTTTTTCGTCCGAAAATTGATTTTTTGGACTGTACCAAAAATGATTCCAAATGTCAATTGGACCGTGCCTCATGTTGAATAACCACTTTTTAAACCCTCGCAGTGCCCAAAATGGCCATTTTTACAGAGTTTTGCTTACTCAGAAGCTTCAATTTTGACCAATTTCAGGCACAGAAATGACTTTAAACACATTTATTTTAGTTGAAAAAGTTATAATTCACATCCAACAGTAATTTACAGCCAAAAGAATAAATGTTAAAATTTCATCGAAATTGACCATTTTGGGAACTTTCGACAGCTCCGCGGTCATCGTTTTTCGTCCGAAAATTGAATTTTTGGACTGTACCAAAAATGATTCCAAATGTCAATTGGATCGTGCCTCATGTTGAATAACCACTTTTTAAACCCTCACAGTGCCCAAAATGGCCATTTTTACAGAGTTTTGCTTACTCAGAAGCTTCAATTTTGACCAATTACAGGCACAGAAATGACTTTAAACAAATTTTTTTAAGTTGAAAAAGTAATAATTCACATCCAACAGTAATATACAGCCAAAAGAATAAATGTTAAAATTTCATCGAAATTGACCATTTTGGGAACGTTCGACAGCTCCGCGGTCATTGTTTTTCGTCCGAAAATTAATTTTTTGGACTGTACCAAAAATGATTCCAAATGTCAATTGGACCGTGCCTCATGTTGAATAACCACTTTTTAAACCCTCACAGGGACCAAAATTGCCATTTTTACAGAGTTTTGCATACTCAGAAGCTTCAATTTTGACCAATTTAAGGCACAGAAATGACTTTAAACACATTTATTTTAGTTGAAAAAGTAATAATTCACATCCAACAGTAATTTACAGCCAAAAGATTAAATGTTAAAATTTCATCGAAATTGACCATTTTGGGAACGTTCGACAGCTCCGCGGTCATCGTTTTTCGTCCGAAAATTGATTTTTTGGACTGTACCAAAAATGATTCCAAATGTCAATTGGACCGTGCCTCATGTTGAAAAACCACTTTTTAAACCCTCACAGTGACCAAAATTGCCATTTTTACAGAGTTTTGCATACTCAGAAGCTTCAATTTTGACCAATTTCAGGCACAGAAATGACTTTAAACACATTTATTTTAGTTGAAAAAGTAATAATTCACATCCAACAGTAATTTACAGCCAAAAGATTAAATGTTAAAATTTCATCGAAATTGACCATTTTGGGAACGTTCGACAGCTCCGCGGTCATCGTTTTTCGTCCGAAAATTGATTTTTTGGACTGTACCAAAAATGATTCCAAATGTCAATTGGACCGTGCCTCATGTTGAATAACCACTTTTTAAACCCTCGCAGTGCCCAAAATGGCCATTTTTACAGAGTTTTGCTTACTCAGAAGCTTCAATTTTGACCAATTTCAGGCACAGAAATGACTTTAAACACATTTATTTTAGTTGAAAAAGTTATAATTCACATCCAACAGTAATTTACAGCCAAAAGAATAAATGTTAAAATTTCATCGAAATTGACCATTTTGGGAACTTTCGACAGCTCCGCGGTCATCGTTTTTCGTCCGAAAATTGAATTTTTGGACTGTACCAAAAATGATTCCAAATGTCAATTGGATCGTGCCTCATGTTGAATAACCACTTTTTAAACCCTCACAGTGCCCAAAATGGCCATTTTTACAGAGTTTTGCTTACTCAGAAGCTTCAATTTTGACCAATTACAGGCACAGAAATGACTTTAAACACATTTTTTTAAGTTGAAAAAGTAATAATTCACATCCAACAGTAATATACAGCCAAAAGAATAAATGTTAACATTTCATCGAAATTGACCATTTTGGGAACTTTCGACAGCTCCGCGGTCATCGTTTTTCGTCCGAAAATTAATTTTTTGTACTGTAGCAAAAATGATTCCAAATGTCAATTGGATCGTGCCTCATGTTGAATAACCACTTTTTAAACCCTCGCAGTGCCCAAAATGGCCATTTTTACAGAGTTTTGCTTACTCAGAAGCTTCAATTTTGACCAATTTCAGGCACAGAAATGACTTTAAACACATTTATTTTAGTTGAAAAAGTAATAATTCACATCCAACAGTAATTTACATCCAAAAGATTAAATGTTAAAATTTCATCGAAATTGACCATTTTGGGAACGTTCGACAGCTCCGCGGTCATCGTTTTTCGCCCGAAAATTGATTTTTTGGACTGTACCAAAAATGATTCCAAATGTCAATTGGATCGTGCCTCATGTTGAATAACCATTTTTTAAACCCTCACAGTGACCAAAATTGCCATTTTTACAGAGTTTTGCATACTCAGAAGCTTCAATTTTGACCAATTTCAGGCACAGGAATGACTTTAAACACATTTATTTTAGTTGAGAAAGTAATATTTCACATCTAACAGTAATTTACAGGCAAAAGATTACATTTTAAAATTTCATCGAAATTGACCATTTTGGGAATGTTCGACAGCTCCGCGGTCATCGTTTTTCGTCAGAAAATAGATTTTTTGGACTGTACCAAAAATGATTCTAAATGTCAATTGGATCGTGCCTCATGTTGAATAACCACTTTTTAAACCCTCACAGTGCCCAAAATTACCATTTTTACAGAGTTTTGCATACTCAGAAGCTTCAATTTTGACCAATTTCAGGCACAGAAATGACTTTAAACACATTTATTTTAGTTGAAAAAGTAATATTTCACATCCAACAGTAATTTACAGCCAAAAGATTAAATGTTAAAATTTCATCGAAATTGACCATTTTGGGAACGTTCGACAGCTCCGTGGTCATCGTTTTTCGTCCGAAAATTAATTTTTTGGACTGTACCAAAAATGATTCCAAATGTCAATTGGACCGTGCCTCATGTTGAATAACCACTTTTTAAACCCTCGCAGTGCCCAAAATGGCCATTTTTACAGAGTTTTGCTTACTCAGAAGCTTCAATTTTGACCAATTTCAGGCACAGAAATGACTTTAAACACATTTATTTTAGTTGAAAAAGTTATAATTCACATCCAACAGTAATTTACAGCCAAAAGAATAAATGTTAAAATTTCATCGAAATTGACCATTTTGGGAACTTTCGACAGCTCCGCGGTCATCGTTTTTCGTCCGAAAATAGAATTTTTGAACTGTACCAAAAATGATTCCAAATGTCAATTGGATCGTGCCTCATGTTGAATAACCACTTTTTAAACCCTCACAGTGCCCAAAATGGCCATTTTTACAGAGTTTTGCTTACTCAGAAGCTTCAATTTTGACCAATTACAGGCACAGAAATGACTTTAAACACATTTTTTTAAGTTGAAAAAGTAATAATTCACATCCAACAGTAATATACAGCCAAAAGAATAAATGTTAACATTTCATCGAAATTGACCATTTTGGGAACTTTCGACAGCTCCGCGGTCATCGTTTTTCGTCCGAAAATTAATTTTTTGGACTGTAGCAAAAATGATTCCAAATGTCAATTGGACCGTGCCTCATGTTGAATAACCACTTTTTAAACCCTCACAGTGACCAAAATTGCCATTTTTACAGAGTTTTGCATACTCAGAAGCTTCAATTTTGACCAATTTCAGGCACAGAAATGACTTTAAACACTTTTATTTTAGTTGAAAAAGTAATAATTCACATCCAACAGTAATTTACAGCCAAAAGATTAAATGTTAAAATTTCATCGAAATTGACCATTTTGGGAACGTTAGACAGCTCCGCGGTCATCGTTTTTCGTCCGAAAATTAATTTTTTGGACTGTACCAAAAATGATTCCAAATGTCAATTGGACCGTGCCTCATGTTGAATAACCACTTTTTAAACCCTCACAATGACCAAAATTGCCATTTTTACAGAGTTTTGCATACTCAGAAGCTTCAATTTTGACCAATTTCAGGCACAGAAATGACTTCAAACCCATTTATTTTAGTTGAAAAAGTAATAATTCACATCCAACAGTAATTTACAGCCAAAAGATTAAATGTTAAAATTTCATCGAAATTGACCATTTTGGGAACTTTCGACAGCTCCGCGGTCATCGTTTTTCGTCCGAAAATTGAATTTTTGGACTGTACCAAAAATGATTCCAAATGTCAATTGGATCGTGCCTCATGTTGAATAACCACTTTTTAAACCCTCACAGTGCCCAAAATGGCCATTTTTACGGAGTTTTGCTTACTCAGAAGCTTCAATTTTGACCAATTACAGGCACAGAAATGACTTTAAACACATTTTTTTAAGTTGAAAAAGTAATAATTCACATCCAACAGTAATATACAGCCAAAAGAATAAATGTAAACATTTCATCGAAATTGACCATTTTGGGAACTTTCGACAGCTCCGCGGTCATCGTTTTTCGTCCGAAAATTAATTTTTTGGACTGTAGCAAAAATGATTCCAAATGTCAATTGGATCGTGCCTCATGTTGAATAACCACTTTTTAAACCCTCGCAGTGCCCAAAATGGCCATTTTTACAGAGTTTTGCTTACTCAGAAGCTTCAATTTTGACCAATTTCAGGCACAGAAATGACTTTAAACACATTTATTTTAGTTGAAAAAGTAATAATTCACATCCAACAGTAATTTACATCCAAAAGATTAAATGTTAAAATTTCATCGAAATTGACCATTTTGGGAACGTTCGACAGCTCCGCGGTCATCGTTTTTCGTCCGAAAATTGATTTTTTGGACTGTACCAAAAATGATTCCAAATGTCAATTGGATCGTGCCTCATGTTGAATAACCATTTTTTAAACCCTCACAGTGACCAAAATTGCCATTTTTACAGAGTTTTGCATACTCAGAAGCTTCAATTTTGACCAATTTCAGGCACAGGAATGACTTTAAACACATTTATTTTAGTTGAGAAAGTAATATTTCACATCTAACAGTAATTTACAGGCAAAAGATTAAATTTTAAAATTTCATCGAAATTGACCATTTTGGGAACGTTCGACAGCTCCGCGGTCATCGTTTTTCGTCCGAAAATTGATTTTTTGGACTGTACCAAAAATGATTCCAAATGTCAATTGGACCGTGCCTCATGTTGAATAACCACTTTTTAAACCCTCACAGTGACCAAAATTGCCATTTTTACAGAGTTTTGCATACTCAGAAGCTTCAATTTTGACCAATTTCAGGCACAGAAATGACTTTAAACACATTTATTTTAGTTGAAAAAGTAATAATTCACATCCAACAGTAATTTACAGCCAAAAGATTAAATGTTAAAATTTCATCGAAATTGACCATTTTGGGAACGTTCGACAGCTCCGCGGTCATTGTTTTTCGTCCGAAAATTAATTTTTTGGACTGTACCAAAAATGATTCCAAATGTCAATTGGACCGTGCCTCATGTTGAATAACCACTTTTTAAACCCTCACAGGGACCAAAATTGCCATTTTTACAGAGTTTTGCATACTCAGAAGCTTCAATTTTGACCAATTTCAGGCACAGAAATGACTTTAAACACATTTATTTTAGTTGAAAAAGTAATAATTCACATCCAACAGTAATTTACAGCCAAAAGATTAAATGTTAAAATTTCATCGAAATTGACCATTTTGGGAACGTTCGACAGCTCCGCGGTCATCGTTTTTCGTCCGAAAATTGATTTTTTGGACTGTACCAAAAATGATTCCAAATGTCAATTGGACCGTGCCTCATGTTGAAAAACCACTTTTTAAACCCTCACAGTGACCAAAATTGCCATTTTTACAGAGTTTTGCATACTCAGAAGCTTCAATTTTGACCAATTTCAGGCACAGAAATGACTTTAAACACATTTATTTTAGTTGAAAAAGTAATAATTCACATCCAACAGTAATTTACAGCCAAAAGATTAAATGTTAAAATTTCATCGAAATTGACCATTTTGGGAACGTTCGACAGCTCCGCGGTCATCGTTTTTCGTCCGAAAATTGATTTTTTGGACTGTACCAAAAATGATTCCAAATGTCAATTGGACCGTGCCTCATGTTGAATAACCACTTTTTAAACCCTCGCAGTGCCCAAAATGGCCATTTTTACAGAGTTTTGCTTACTCAGAAGCTTCAATTTTGACCAATTTCAGGCACAGAAATGACTTTAAACACATTTATTTTAGTTGAAAAAGTTATAATTCACATCCAACAGTAATTTACAGCCAAAAGAATAAATGTTAAAATTTCATCGAAATTGACCATTTTGGGAACTTTCGACAGCTCCGCGGTCATCGTTTTTCGTCCGAAAATTGAATTTTTGGACTGTACCAAAAATGATTCCAAATGTCAATTGGATCGTGCCTCATGTTGAATAACCACTTTTTAAACCCTCACAGTGCCCAAAATGGCCATTTTTACAGAGTTTTGCTTACTCAGAAGCTTCAATTTTGACCAATTACAGGCACAGAAATGACTTTAAACAAATTTTTTTAAGTTGAAAAAGTAATAATTCACATCCAACAGTAATATACAGCCAAAAGAATAAATGTTAAAATTTCATCGAAATTGACCATTTTGGGAACGTTCGACAGCTCCGCGGTCATTGTTTTTCGTCCGAAAATTAATTTTTTGGACTGTACCAAAAATGATTCCAAATGTCAATTGGACCGTGCCTCATGTTGAATAACCACTTTTTAAACCCTCACAGGGACCAAAATTGCCATTTTTACAGAGTTTTGCATACTCAGAAGCTTCAATTTTGACCAATTTCAGGCACAGAAATGACTTTAAACACATTTATTTTAGTTGAAAAAGTAATAATTCACATCCAACAGTAATTTACAGCCAAAAGATTAAATGTTAAAATTTCATCGAAATTGACCATTTTGGGAACGTTCGACAGCTCCGCGGTCATCGTTTTTCGTCCGAAAATTGATTTTTTGGACTGTACCAAAAATGATTCCAAATGTCAATTGGACCGTGCCTCATGTTGAAAAACCACTTTTTAAACCCTCACAGTGACCAAAATTGCCATTTTTACAGAGTTTTGCATACTCAGAAGCTTCAATTTTGACCAATTTCAGGCACAGAAATGACTTTAAACACATTTATTTTAGTTGAAAAAGTAATAATTCACATCCAACAGTAATTTACAGCCAAAAGATTAAATGTTAAAATTTCATCGAAATTGACCATTTTGGGAACGTTCGACAGCTCCGCGGTCATCGTTTTTCGTCCGAAAATTGATTTTTTGGACTGTACCAAAAATGATTCCAAATGTCAATTGGACCGTGCCTCATGTTGAATAACCACTTTTTAAACCCTCGCAGTGCCCAAAATGGCCATTTTTACAGAGTTTTGCTTACTCAGAAGCTTCAATTTTGACCAATTTCAGGCACAGAAATGACTTTAAACACATTTATTTTAGTTGAAAAAGTTATAATTCACATCCAACAGTAATTTACAGCCAAAAGAATAAATGTTAAAATTTCATCGAAATTGACCATTTTGGGAACTTTCGACAGCTCCGCGGTCATCGTTTTTCGTCCGAAAATTGAATTTTTGGACTGTACCAAAAATGATTCCAAATGTCAATTGGACCGTGCCTCATGTTGAATAACCACTTTTTAAACCCTTGCAGTGCCCAAAATGGCCATTTTTACAGAGTTTTGCTTACTCAGAAGCTTCAATTTTGACCAATTTCAGGCACAGGAATGACTTTAAACACATTTATTTTAGTTGAGAAAGTAATATTTCACATCTAACAGTAATTTACAGGCAAAAGATTAAATTTTAAAATTTCATCGAAATTGACCATTTTGGGAACGTTCGACAGCTCCGCGGTCATCGTTTTTCATCCGAACATTGAATTTTTGGACTGTACCAAAAATGATTCCAAATGTCAATTGGATCGTGCCTCATGTTGAATAACCACTTTTTAAACCCTCACAGTGCCCAAAATGGCCATTTTTACAGAGTTTTGCTTACTCAGAAGCTTCAATTTTGACCAATTACAGGCACAGAAATGACTTTAAACACATTTTTTTAAGTTGAAAAAGTAATAATTCACATCCAACAGTAATATACAGCCAAAAGAATAAATGTTAACATTTCATCGAAATTGACCATTTTGGGAACTTTCGACAGCTCCGCGGTCATCGTTTTTCGTCCGAAAATTAATTTTTTGGACTGTAGCAAAAATGATTCCAAATGTCAATTGGATCGTGCCTCATGTTGAATAACCACTTTTTAAACCCTCGCAGTGCCCAAAATGGCCATTTTTACAGAGTTTTGCTTACTCAGAAGCTTCAATTTTGATCAATTTCAGGCACAGAAATGACTTTAAACACATTTATTTTAGTTGAAAAAGTAATAATTCACATCCAACAGTAATTTACATCCAAAAGATTAAATGTTAAAATTTCATCGAAATTGACCATTTTGGGAACGTTCGACAGCTCCGCGGTCATCGTTTTTCGCCCGAAAATTGATTTTTTGGACTGTACCAAAAATGATTCCAAATGTCAATTGGATCGTGCCTCATGTTGAATAACCATTTTTTAAACCCTCACAGTGACCAAAATTGCCATTTTTACAGAGTTTTGCATACTCAGAAGCTTCAATTTTGACCAATTTCAGGCACAGGAATGACTTTAAACACATTTATTTTAGTTGAGAAAGTAATATTTCACATCTAACAGTAATTTACAGGCAAAAGATTACATTTTAAAATTTCATCGAAATTGACCATTTTGGGAATGTTCGACAGCTCCGCGGTCATCGTTTTTCGTCAGAAAATAGATTTTTTGGACTGTACCAAAAATGATTCTAAATGTCAATTGGATCGTGCCTCATGTTGAATAACCACTTTTTAAACCCTCACAGTGCCCAAAATTACCATTTTTACAGAGTTTTGCATACTCAGAAGCTTCAATTTTGACCAATTTCAGGCACAGAAATGACTTTAAACACATTTATTTTAGTTGAAAAAGTAATATTTCACATCCAACAGTAATTTACAGCCAAAAGATTAAATGTTAAAATTTCATCGAAATTGACCATTTTGGGAACGTTCGACAGCTCCGTGGTCATCGTTTTTCGTCCGAAAATTAATTTTTTGGACTGTACCAAAAATGATTCCAAATGTCAATTGGACCGTGCCTCATGTTGAATAACCACTTTTTAAACCCTCGCAGTGCCCAAAATGGCCATTTTTACAGAGTTTTGCTTACTCAGAAGCTTCAATTTTGACCAATTTCAGGCACAGAAATGACTTTAAACACATTTATTTTAGTTGAAAAAGTTATAATTCACATCCAACAGTAATTTACAGCCAAAAGAATAAATGTTAAAATTTCATCGAAATTGACCATTTTGGGAACTTTCGACAGCTCCGCGGTCATCGTTTTTCGTCCGAAAATAGAATTTTTGAACTGTACCAAAAATGATTCCAAATGTCAATTGGATCGTGCCTCATGTTGAATAACCACTTTTTAAACCCTCACAGTGCCCAAAATGGCCATTTTTACAGAGTTTTGCTTACTCAGAAGCTTCAATTTTGACCAATTACAGGCACAGAAATGACTTTAAACACATTTTTTTAAGTTGAAAAAGTAATAATTCACATCCAACAGTAATATACAGCCAAAAGAATAAATGTTAACATTTCATCGAAATTGACCATTTTGGGAACTTTCGACAGCTCCGCGGTCATCGTTTTTCGTCCGAAAATTAATTTTTTGGACTGTAGCAAAAATGATTCCAAATGTCAATTGGACCGTGCCTCATGTTGAATAACCACTTTTTAAACCCTCACAGTGACCAAAATTGCCATTTTTACAGAGTTTTGCATACTCAGAAGCTTCAATTTTGACTAATTTCAGGCACAGAAATGACTTTAAACACTTTTATTTTAGTTGAAAAAGTAATAATTCACATCCAACAGTAATTTACAGCCAAAAGATTAAATGTTAAAATTTCATCGAAATTGACCATTTTGGGAACGTTAGACAGCTCCGCGGTCATCGTTTTTCGTCCGAAAATTAATTTTTTGGACTGTACCAAAAATGATTCCAAATGTCAATTGGACCGTGCCTCATGTTGAATAACCACTTTTTAAACCCTCACAATGACCAAAATTGCCATTTTTACAGAGTTTTGCATACTCAGAAGCTTCAATTTTGACCAATTTCAGGCACAGAAATGACTTCAAACCCATTTATTTTAGTTGAAAAAGTAATAATTCACATCCAACAGTAATTTACAGCCAAAAGATTAAATGTTAAAATTTCATCGAAATTGACCATTTTGGGAACTTTCGACAGCTCCGCGGTCATCGTTTTTCGTCCGAAAATTGAATTTTTGGACTGTACCAAAAATGATTCCAAATGTCAATTGGATCGTGCCTCATGTTGAATAACCACTTTTTAAACCCTCACAGTGCCCAAAATGGCCATTTTTACGGAGTTTTGCTTACTCAGAAGCTTCAATTTTGACCAATTTCAGGCACAGAAATGACTTTAAACACATTTATTTTAGTTGAAAAAGTAATAATTCACATCCAACAGTAATTTACATCCAAAAGATTAAATGTTAAAATTTCATCGAAATTGACCATTTTGGGAACGTTCGACAGCTCCACGGTCATCGTTTTTCGTCCGAAAATTGATTTTTTGGACTGTACCAAAAATGATTCCAAATGTCAATTGGATCGTGCCGCATGTTGAATAACCATTTTTTAAACCCTCACAGTGACCAAAATTGCCATTTTTACAGAGTTTTGCATACTCAGAAGCTTCAATTTTGACCAATTTCAGGCACAGGAATGACTTTAAACACATTTATTTTAGTTGAGAAAGTAATATTTCACATCTAACAGTAATTTACAGGCAAAAGATTAAATTTTAAAATTTCATCGAAATTGACCATTTTGGGAACGTTCGACAGCTCCGCGGTCATCGTTTTTCGTCCGAAAATTGATTTTTTGGACTGTACCAAAAATGATTCCAAATGTCAATTGGACCGTGCCTCATGTTGAATAACCACTTTTTAAACCCTTGCAGTGCCCAAAATGGCCATTTTTACAGAGTTTTGCTTACTCAGAAGCTTCAATTTTGACCAATTTCAGGCACAGGAATGACTTTAAACACATTTATTTTAGTTGAGAAAGTAATATTTCACATCTAACAGTAATTTACAGGCAAAAGATTAAATTTTAAAATTTCATCGAAATTGACCATTTTGGGAATGTTCGACAGCTCCGCGGTCATCGTTTTTCATCAGAAAATAGATTTTTTGGACTGTACCAAAAATGATTCTAAATGTCAATTGGATCGTGCCTCATGTTGAATAACCACTTTTTAAACCCTCACAGTGCCCAAAATTGCCATTTTTACAGAGTTTTGCATACTCAGAAGCTTCAATTTTGACCAATTTCAGGCACAGAAATGACTTTAAACACATTTATTTTAGTTGAAAAAGTAATAATTCACATCCAACAGTAATTTACAGCCAAAAGATTAAATGTTAAAATTTCATCGAAATTGACCATTTTGGGAACGTTCGACAGCTCCGCGGTCATCGTTTTTCGTCCGAAAATTAATTTTTTGGACTGTACCAAAAATGATTCCAAATGTCAATTGGACCGTGCCTCATGTTGAATAACCACTTTTTAAACCCTCACAGTGCCCAAAATGGCCATTTTTACAGAGTTTTGCTTACTCAGAAGCTTCAATTTTGACCAATTACAGGCACATAAAAGACTTTAAACAAATTTTTTTAAGTTGAAAAAGTAATAATTCACATCCAACAGTAATATACAGCCAAAAGAATAAATGTTAAAATTTCATCGAAATTGACCATTTTGGGAACGTTCGACAGCTCCGCGGTCATCGTTTTTCGTCCGAAAATTGATTTTTTGGACTGTACCAAAAATGATTCCAAATGTCAATTGGACCGTGCCTCATGTTGAAAAACCACTTTTTAAACCCTCACAGTGACCAAAATTGCCATTTTTACAGAGTTTTGCATACTCAGAAGCTTCAATTTTGACCAATTTCAGGCACAGAAATGACTTTAAACACATTTATTTTAGTTGAAAAAGTAATAATTCACATCCAACAGTAATTTACAGCCAAAAGATTAAATGTTAAAATTTCATCGAAATTGACCATTTTGGGAACGTTCGACAGCTCCGCGGTCATCGTTTTTCGTCCGAAAATTGATTTTTTGGACTGTACCAAAAATGATTCCAAATGTCAATTGGACCGTGCCTCATGTTGAATAACCACTTTTTAAACCCTCGCAGTGCCCAAAATGGCCATTTTTACAGAGTTTTGCTTACTCAGAAGCTTCAATTTTGACCAATTTCAGGCACAGAAATGACTTTAAACACATTTATTTTAGTTGAAAAAGTTATAATTCACATCCAACAGTAATTTACAGCCAAAAGAATAAATGTTAAAATTTCATCGAAATTGACCATTTTGGGAACTTTCGACAGCTCCGCGGTCATCGTTTTTCGTCCGAAAATTGAATTTTTGGACTGTACCAAAAATGATTCCAAATGTCAATTGGATCGTGCCTCATGTTGAATAACCACTTTTTAAACCCTCACAGTGCCCAAAATGGCCATTTTTACAGAGTTTTGCTTACTCAGAAGCTTCAATTTTGACCAATTACAGGCACAGAAATGACTTTAAACACATTTATTTTAGTTGAGAAAGTAATATTTCACATCTAACAGTAATTTACAGGCAAAAGATTACATTTTAAAATTTCATCGAAATTGACCATTTTGGGAATGTTCGACAGCTCCGCGGTCATCGTTTTTCGTCAGAAAATAGATTTTTTGGACTGTACCAAAAATGATTCTAAATGTCAATTGGATCGTGCCTCATGTTGAATAACCACTTTTTAAACCCTCACAGTGCCCAAAATTACCATTTTTACAGAGTTTTGCATACTCAGAAGCTTCAATTTTGACCAATTTCAGGCACAGAAATGACTTTAAACACATTTATTTTAGTTGAAAAAGTAATATTTCACATCCAACAGTAATTTACAGCCAAAAGATTAAATGTTAAAATTTCATCGAAATTGACCATTTTGGGAACGTTCGACAGCTCCGTGGTCATCGTTTTTCGTCCGAAAATTAATTTTTTGGACTGTACCAAAAATGATTCCAAATGTCAATTGGACCGTGCCTCATGTTGAATAACCACTTTTTAAACCCTCGCAGTGCCCAAAATGGCCATTTTTACAGAGTTTTGCTTACTCAGAAGCTTCAATTTTGACCAATTTCAGGCACAGAAATGACTTTAAACACATTTATTTTAGTTGAAAAAGTTATAATTCACATCCAACAGTAATTTACAGCCAAAAGAATAAATGTTAAAATTTCATCGAAATTGACCATTTTGGGAACTTTCGACAGCTCCGCGGTCATCGTTTTTCGTCCGAAAATTGAATTTTTGGACTGTACCAAAAATGATTCCAAATGTCAATTGGATCGTGCCTCATGTTGAATAACCACTTTTTAAACCCTCACAGTGCCCAAAATGGCCATTTTTACAGAATTTTGCTTACTCAGAAGCTTCAATTTTGACCAATTACAGGCACAGAAATGACTTTAAACACATTTTTTTAAGTTGAAAAAGTAATAATTCACATCCAACAGTAATATACAGCCAAAAGAATAAATGTTAACATTTCATCGAAATTGACCATTTTGGGAACTTTCGACAGCTCCGCGGTCATCGTTTTTCGTCCGAAAATTAATTTTTTGGACTGTAGCAAAAATGATTCCAAATGTCAATTGGACCGTGCCTCATGTTGAATAACCACTTTTTAAACCCTCACAGTGAACAAAATTGCCATTTTTACAGAGTTTTGCATACTCAGAAGCTTCAATTTTGACCAATTTCAGGCACAGAAATGACTTTAAACACTTTTATTTTAGTTGAAAAAGTAATAATTCACATCCAACAGTAATTTACAGCCAAAAGATTAAATGTTAAAATTTCATCGAAATTGACCATTTTGGGAACGTTAGACAGCTCCGCGGTCATCGTTTTTCGTCCGAAAATTAATTTTTTGGACTGTACCAAAAATGATTCCAAATGTCAATTGGACCGTGCCTCATGTTGAATAACCACTTTTTAAACCCTCACAGTGACCAAAATTGCCATTTTTACAGAGTTTTGCATACTCAGAAGCTTCAATTTTGACCAATTTCAGGCACAGAAATGACTTCAAACCCATTTATTTTAGTTGAAAAAGTAATAATTCACATCCAACAGTAATTTACAGCCAAAAGATTAAATGTTAAAATTTCATCAAAATTGACCATTTTGGGAACTTTCGACAGCTCCGCGGTCATCGTTTTTCGTCCGAAAATTGAATTTTTGGACTGTACCAAAAATGATTCCAAATGTCAATTGGATCGTGCCTCATGTTGAATAACCACTTTTTAAACCCTCACAGTGCCCAAAATGGCCATTTTTACGGAGTTTTGCTTACTCAGAAGCTTCAATTTTGACCAATTTCAGGCACAGAAATGACTTTAAACACATTTATTTTAGTTGAAAAAGTAATAATTCACATCCAACAGTAATTTACATCCAAAAGATTAAATGTTAAAATTTCATCGAAATTGACCATTTTGGGAACGTTCGACAGCTCCACGGTCATCGTTTTTCGTCCGAAAATTGATTTTTTGGACTGTACCAAAAATGATTCCAAATGTCAATTGGATCGTGCCGCATGTTGAATAACCATTTTTTAAACCCTCACAGTGACCAAAATTGCCATTTTTACAGAGTTTTGCATACTCAGAAGCTTCAATTTTGACCAATTTCAGGCACAGGAATGACTTTAAACACATTTATTTTAGTTGAGAAAGTAATATTTCACATCTAACAGTAATTTACAGGCAAAAGATTAAATTTTAAAATTTCATCGAAATTGACCATTTTGGGAACGTTCGACAGCTCCACGGTCATCGTTTTTCGTCCGAAAATTGATTTTTTGGACTGTACCAAAAATGATTCCAAATGTCAATTGGACCGTGCCTCATGTTGAATAACCACTTTTTAAACCCTTGCAGTGCCCAAAATGGCCATTTTTACAGAGTTTTGCTTACTCAGAAGCTTCAATTTTGACCAATTTCAGGCACAGGAATGACTTTAAACACATTTATTTTAGTTGAGAAAGTAATATTTCACATCTAACAGTAATTTACAGGCAAAAGATTAAATTTTAAAATTTCATCGAAATTGACCATTTTGGGAATGTTCGACAGCTCCGCGGTCATCGTTTTTCATCAGAAAATAGATTTTTTGGACTGTACCAAAAATGATTCTAAATGTCAATTGGATCGTGCCTCATGTTGAATAACCACTTTTTAAACCCTCACAGTGCCCAAAATTGCCATTTTTACAGAGTTTTGCATACTCAGAAGCTTCAATTTTGACCAATTTCAGGCACAGAAATGACTTTAAACACATTTATTTTAGTTGAAAAAGTAATAATTCACATCCAACAGTAATTTACAGCCAAAAGATTAAATGTTAAAATTTCATCGAAATTGACCATTTTGGGAACGTTCGACAGCTCCGCGGTCATCGTTTTTCGTCCGAAAATTAATTTTTTGGACTGTACCAAAAATGATTCCAAATGTCAATTGGACCGTGCCTCATGTTGAATAACCACTTTTTAAACCCTCACAGTGACCAAAATTGCCATTTTTACAGAGTTTTGCATACTCAGAAGCTTCAATTTTGACCAATTTCAGGCACAGAAATGACTTCAAACACATTTATTTTAGTTGAAAAAGTAATAATTCACATCCAACAGTAATTTACAGCCAAAAGATTAAATGTTAAAATTTCATCGAAATTGACCATTTTGGGAACGTTCGACAGCTCCGCGGTCATCGTTTTTCGTCTGAAAATTGATTTTTTGGACTGTACCAAAAATGATTCCAAATGTCAATTGGACCGTGCCTCATGTTGAATAACCACTTTTTAAACCCTCGCAGTGCCCAAAATGGCCATTTTTACAGAGTTTTGCTTACTCAGAAGCTTCAATTTTGACCAATTTCAGGCACAGAAATGACTTTAAACACATTTATTTTAGTTGAAAAAGTTATAATTCACATCCAACAGTAATTTACAGCCAAAAGAATAAATGTTAAAATTTCATCGAAATTGACCATTTTGGGAACTCTCGACAGCTCCGCGGTCATCGTTTTTCGTCCGAAAATTGAATTTTTGGACTGTACCAAAAATGATTCCAAATGTCAATTGGATCGTGCCTCATATTGAATAACCACTTTTTAAACCCTCGCAGTGCCCAAAATGGCCATTTTTACAGAGTTTTGCTTCAATTTTGACCAATTTCAGGCACAGAAATGACTTTAAACACATTTATTTTAGTTGAAAAAGTAATAATTCACATCCAACAGTAATTTACATCCAAAAGATTAAATGTTAAAATTTCATCGAAATTGACCATTTTGGGAACGTTCGACAGCTCCGCGGTCATCGTTTTTCGTCCGAAAATTGATTTTTTGGACTGTACCAAAAATGATTCCAAATGTCAATTGGATCGTGCCTCATGTTGAATAACCATTTTTTAAACCCTCACAGTGACCAAAATTGCCATTTTTATAGAGTTTTGCATACTCAGAAGCTTCAATTTTGACCAATTTCAGGCACAGGAATGACTTTAAACACATTTATTTTAGTTGAGAAAGTAATATTTCACATCTAACAGTAATTTACAGGCAAAAGATTACATTTTAAAATTTCATCGAAATTGACCATTTTGGGAATGTTCGACAGCTCGGCGGTCATCGTTTTTCGTCAGAAAATAGATTTTTTGGACTGTACCAAAAATGATTCTAAATGTCAATTGGATCGTGCCTCATGTTGAATAACCACTTTTTAAACCCTCACAGTGCCCAAAATTACCATTTTTACAGAGTTTTGCATACTCAGAAGCTTCAATTTTGACCAATTTCAGGCACAGAAATGACTTTAAACACATTTATTTTAGTTGAAAAAGTAATAATTCACATCCAACAGTAATTTACAGCCAAAAGATTAAATGTTAAAATTTCATCGAAATTGACCATTTTGGGAACGTTCGACAGCTCCGCGGTCATCGTTTTTCGTCCGAAAATTTATTTTTTGGACTGTACCAAAAATGATTCCAAATGTCAATTGGACCGTGCCTCATGTTGAATAACCACTTTTTAAACCCTCACAGTGACCAAAATTGCCATTTTTACAGAGTTTTGCATACTCAGAAGCTTCAATTTTGACCAATTTCAGGCACAGAAATGACTTTAAACACATTTATTTTAGTTGAAAAAGTAATAATTCACATCCAACAGTAATTTACAGCCAAAAGATTAAATGTTAAAATTTCATCGAAATTGACCATTTTGGGAATGTTCGACAGCTCCGCGGTCATCGTTTTTCATCCGAAAATTGATTTTTTGGACTGTACCAAAAATGATTCTAAATGTCAATTGGATCATGCCTCATGTTGAATAACCACTTTTTAAACCCTCACAGTGCCCAAAATTGCCATTTTTACAGAGTTTTGCATACTCAGAAGCTTCAATTTTGACCAATTTCAGGCACAGAAATGACTTTAAACACATTTATTTTAGTTGAAAAAGTAATAATTCACATCCAACAGTAATTTACAGCCAAAAGATTAAATGTTAAAATTTCATCGAAATTGACCATTTTGGGAACGTTCGACAGCTCCGCGGTCATCGTTTTTCGTCCGAAAATTAATTTTTTGGACTGTACCAAAAATGATTCCAAATGTCAATTGGACCGTGCCTCATGTTGAATAACCACTTTTTAAACCCTCACAGTGACCAAAATTGCCATTTTTACAGAGTTTTGCATACTCAGAAGCTTCAATTTTGACCAATTTCAGGCACGGAAATGACTTCAAACACATTTATTTTAGTTGAAAAAGTAATAATTCACATCCAACAGTAATTTACAGCCAAAAGATTAAATGTTAAAATTTCATCGAAATTGACCATTTTGGGAACGTTCGACAGCTCCGCGGTCATCGTTTTTCGTCTGAAAATTGATTTTTTGGACTGTACCAAAAATGATTCCAAATGTCAATTGGACCGTGCCTCATGTTGAATAACCACTTTTTAAACCCTCGCAGTGCCCAAAATGGCCATTTTTACAGAGTTTTGCTTACTCAGAAGCTTCAATTTTGACCAATTTCAGGCTCAGAAATGACTTTAAACACATTTATTTTAGTTGAAAAAGTTATAATTCACATCCAACAGTAATTTACAGCCAAAAGAATAAATGTTAAAATTTCATCGAAATTGACCATTTTGGGAACTTTCGACAGCTCCGCGGTCATCGTTTTTCGTCCGAAAATTGAATTTTTGGACTGTACCAAAAATGATTCCAAATGTCAATTGGATCGTGCCTCATGTTGAATAACCACTTTTTAAACCCTCGCAGTGCCCAAAATGGCCATTTTTACAGAGTTTTGCTTCAATTTTGACCAATTTCAGGCACAGAAATGACTTTAAACACATTTATTTTAGTTGAAAAAGTAATAATTCACATCCAACAGTAATTTACATCCAAAAGATTAAATGTTAAAATTTCATCGAAATTGACCATTTTGGGAACGTTCGACAGCTCCGCGGTCATCGTTTTTCGTCCGAAAATTGATTTTTTGGACTGTACCAAAAATGATTCCAAATGTCAATTGGATCGTGCCTCATGTTGAATAACCATTTTTTAAACCCTCACAGTGACCAAAATTGCCATTTTTATAGAGTTTTGCATACTCAGAAACTTCAATTTTGACCAATTTCAGGCACAGGAATGACTTTAAACACATTTATTTTAGTTGAGAAAGTAATATTTCACATCTAACAGTAATTTACATCCAAAAGATTAAATGTTAAAATTTCATCGAAATTGACCATTTTGGGAACGTTCGACAGCTCCACGGTCATCGTTTTTCGTCCGAAAATTGATTTTTTGGACTGTACCAAAAATGATTCCAAATGTCAATTGGATCGTGCCGCATGTTGAATAACCATTTTTTAAACCCTCACAGTGACCAAAATTGCCATTTTTACAGAGTTTTGCATACTCAGAAGCTTCAATTTTGACCAATTTCAGGCACAGGAATGACTTTAAACACATTTATTTTAGTTGAGAAAGTAATATTTCACATCTAACAGTAATTTACAGGCAAAAGATTAAATTTTAAAATTTCATCGAAATTGACCATTTTGGGAACGTTCGACAGCTCCGCGGTCATCGTTTTTCGTCCGAAAATTGATTTTTTGGACTGTACCAAAAATGATTCCAAATGTCAATTGGACCGTGCCTCATGTTGAATAACCACTTTTTAAACCCTTGCAGTGCCCAAAATGGCCATTTTTACAGAGTTTTGCTTACTCAGAAGCTTCAATTTTGACCAATTTCAGGCACAGGAATGACTTTAAACACATTTATTTTAGTTGAGAAAGTAATATTTCACATCTAACAGTAATTTACAGGCAAAAGATTAAATTTTAAAATTTCATCGAAATTGACCATTTTGGGAATGTTCGACAGCTCCGCGGTCATCGTTTTTCATCAGAAAATAGATTTTTTGGACTGTACCAAAAATGATTCTAAATGTCAATTGGATCGTGCCTCATGTTGAATAACCACTTTTTAAACCCTCACAGTGCCCAAAATTGCCATTTTTACAGAGTTTTGCATACTCAGAAGCTTCAATTTTGACCAATTTCAGGCACAGAAATGACTTTAAACACATTTATTTTAGTTGAAAAAGTAATAATTCACATCCAACAGTAATTTACAGCCAAAAGATTAAATGTTAAAATTTCATCGAAATTGACCATTTTGGGAACGTTCGACAGCTCCGCGGTCATCGTTTTTCGTCCGAAAATTAATTTTTTGGACTGTACCAAAAATGATTCCAAATGTCAATTGGACCGTGCCTCATGTTGAATAACCACTTTTTAAACCCTCACAGTGACCAAAATTGCCATTTTTACAGAGTTTTGCATACTCAGAAGCTTCAATTTTGACCAATTTCAGGCACAGAAATGACTTCAAACACATTTATTTTAGTTGAAAAAGTAATAATTCACATCCAACAGTAATTTACAGCCAAAAGATTAAATGTTAAAATTTCATCGAAATTGACCATTTTGGGAACGTTCGACAGCTCCGCGGTCATCGTTTTTCGTCCGAAAATTGAATTTTTGGACTGTACCAAAAATGATTCCAAATGTCAATTGGATCGTGCCTCATGTTGAATAACCACTTTTTAAACCCTCGCAGTGCCCAAAATGGCCATTTTTACAGAGTTTTGCTTCAATTTTGACCAATTTCAGGCACAGAAATGACTTTAAACACATTTATTTTAGTTGAAAAAGTAATAATTCACATCCAACAGTAATTTACATCCAAAAGATTAAATGTTAAAATTTCATCGAAATTGACCATTTTGGGAACGTTCGACAGCTCCGCGGTCATCGTTTTTCGTCCGAAAATTGATTTTTTGGACTGTACCAAAAATGATTCCAAATGTCAATTGGATCGTGCCTCATGTTGAATAACCATTTTTTAAACCCTCACAGTGACCAAAATTGCCATTTTTATAGAGTTTTGCATACTCAGAAGCTTCAATTTTGACCAATTTCAGGCACAGGAATGACTTTAAACACATTTATTTTAGTTGAGAAAGTAATATTTCACATCTAACAGTAATTTACAGGCAAAAGATTACATTTTAAAATTTCATCGAAATTGACCATTTTGGGAATGTTCGACAGCTCCGCGGTCATCGTTTTTCGTCAGAAAATAGATTTTTTGGACTGTACCAAAAATGATTCTAAATGTCAATTGGATCGTGCCTCATGTTGAATAACCACTTTTTAAACCCTCACAGTGCCCAAAATTACCATTTTTACAGAGTTTTGCATACTCAGAAGCTTCAATTTTGACCAATTTCAGGCACAGAAATGACTTTAAACACATTTATTTTAGTTGAAAAAGTAATAATTCACATCCAACAGTAATTTACAGCCAAAAGATTAAATGTTAAAATTTCATCGAAATTGACCATTTTGGGAACGTTCGACAGCTCCGCGGTCATCGTTTTTCGTCCGAAAATTTATTTTTTGGACTGTACCAAAAATGATTCCAAATGTCAATTGGACCGTGCCTCATGTTGAATAACCACTTTTTAAACCCTCACAGTGACCAAAATTGCCATTTTTACAGAGTTTTGCATACTCAGAAGCTTCAATTTTGACCAATTTCAGGCACGGAAATGACTTTAAACACACTTATTTTAGTTGAAAAAGTAATAATTCACATCCAACAGTAATTTACAGCCAAAAGATTAAATGTTAAAATTTCATCGAAATTGACCATTTTGGGAATGTTCGACAGCTCCGCGGTCATCGTTTTTCATCCGAAAATTGATTTTTTGGACTGTACCAAAAATGATTCTAAATGTCAATTGGATCATGCCTCATGTTGAATAACCACTTTTTAAACCCTCACAGTGCCCAAAATTGCCATTTTTACAGAGTTTTGCATACTCAGAAGCTTCCATTTTGACCAATTTCAGGCACAGAAATGACTTTAAACACATTTATTTTAGTTGAAAAAGTAATAATTCACATCCAACAGTAATTTACAGCCAAAAGATTAAATGTTAAAATTTCATCGAAATTGACCATTTTGGGAACGTTCGACAGCTCCGCGGTCATCGTTTTTCGTCCGAAAATTAATTTTTTGGACTGTACCAAAAATGATTCCAAATGTCAATTGGACCGTGCCTCATGTTGAATAACCACTTTTTAAACCCTCACAGTGCCCAAAATGGCCATTTTTACAGAGTTTTGCTTACTCAGAAGCTTCAATTTTGACCAATTTCAGGCACAGAAATGACTTTAAACACATTTATTTTAGTTGAAAAAGTTATAATTCACATCCAACAGTAATTTACAGCCAAAAGAATAAATGTTAAAATTTCATCGAAATTGACCATTTTGGGAACTTTCGACAGCTCCGCGGTCATCGTTTTTCGTCCGAAAATTGAATTTTTGGACTGTACCAAAAATGATTCCAAATGTCAATTGGATCGTGCCTCATGTTGAATAACCACTTTTTAAACCCTCGCAGTGCCCAAAATGACCATTTTTACAGAGTTTTGCTTCAATTTTGACCAATTTCAGGCACAGAAATGACTTTAAACACATTTATTTTAGTTGAAAAAGTAATAATTCACATCCAACAGTAATTTACATCCAAAAGATTAAATGTTAAAATTTCATCGAAATTGACCATTTTGGGAACGTTCGACAGCTCCGCGGTCATCGTTTTTCGTCCGAAAATTGATTTTTTGGACTGTACCAAAAATGATTCCAAATGTCAATTGGATCGTGCCTCATGTTGAATAACCATTTTTTAAACCCTCACAGTGACCAAAATTGCCATTTTTACAGAGTTTTGCATACTCAGAAGCTTCAATTTTGACCAATTTCAGGCACAGGAATGACTTTAAACACATTTATTTTAGTTGAGAAAGTAATATTTCACATCAAACAGTAATTTACAGGCAAAAGATTAAATTTTAAAATTTCATCGAAATTGACCATTTTGGGAACGTTCGACAGCTCCGCGGTCATCGTTTTTCGTCCGAAAATTGATTTTTTGGACTGTACCAAAAATGATTCCAAATGTCAATTGGACCGTGTCTCATGTTGAAAAACCACTTTTTAAACCCTCACAGTGACCAAAATTTCCATTTTTACAGAGTTTTGCATACTCAGAAGCTTCAATTTTGACCAATTTCAGACACAGAAATGACTTTAAACACTTTTATTTTAGTTGAGAAAGTAATATTTCACATCTAACAGTAATTTACAGGCAAAAGATTACATTTTAAAATTTCATCGAAATTGACCATTTTGGGAACGTTCGACAGCTCCGCGGTCATCGTTTTTCGTCAGAAAATAGATTTTTTGGACTGTACCAAAAATTATTCTAAATGTCAATTGGATCGTGCCTCATGTTGAATAACCACTTTTTAAACCCTCACAGTGCCCAAAATTACCATTTTTACAGAGTTTTGCATACTCAGAAGCTTCAATTTTGACCAATTTCAGGCACAGAAATGACTTTAAACACATTTATTTTAGTTGAAAAAGTAATAATTCACATCCAACAGTAATTTACAGCCAAAAGATTAAATGTTAAAATTTCATCGAAATTGACCATTTTGGGAACGTTCGACAGCTCCGCGGTCATCGTTTTTCGTCCGAAAATTAATTTTTTGGACTGTACCAAAAATGATTCCAAATGTCAATTGGACCGTGCCTCATGTTGAATAACCACTTTTTAAACCCTCACAGTGACCAAAATTGCCATTTTTACAGAGTTTTGCATACTCAGAAGCTTCAATTTTGACCAATTTCAGGCACAGAAATGACTTTAAACACTTTTATTTTAGTTGAAAAAGTAATAATTCACATCCAACAGTAATTTACAGCCAAAAGATTAAATGATAAAATTTCATCGAAATTGACCATTTTGCGAACGTTCGACAGCTCCTCGGTCATCGTTTTTCGTCAGAAAATTGATTTTTTGGACTGTACCAAAAATGATTCAAAATGTCAATTGGATCATGCCTCATGTTGAATAACCACTTTTTAAACCCTCACAGTGCCCAAAATTGCCATTTTTACAGAGTTTTGCTTACTTAGAAGCTTCAATTTTGACCAATTTCAGGCACAGAAATGACTTTAAACACATTTCTTTTAGTTGAAAAAGTAATAATTCACATCCAACAGTAATTTACAGCCAAAAGATTAAATGTTAAAATTTCATCGAAATTGACCATTTTGGGAACGTTCGACAGCTCCGCGGTCATCGTTTTTCGTCCGAAAATTGATTTTTTGGACTGTACCAAAAATGATTCCAAATGTCAATTGGACCGTGCCTCATGTTGAATAACCACTTTTTAAACCCTCACAGTGACCAAAATTGCCATTTTTACAGAGTTTTACATACTCAGAAGCTTCAATTTTGACCAATTTCAGGCACAGAAATGACTTTAAACACATTTATTTTAGTTGAAAAAGTTATAATTCACATCCAACAGTAATTTACAGCCAAAAGAATAAATGTTAAAATTTCATCAAAATTGACCATTTTGGGAACTTTCGACAGCTCCGCGGTCATCGTTTTTCGTCCGAAAATTGAATTTTTGGACTGTACCAAAAATGATTCCAAATGTCAATTGGATCGTGCCTCATGTTGAATAACCACTTTTTAAACCCTCACAGTGCCCAAAATGGCCATTTTTACAGAGTTTTGCTTACTCAGAAGCTTCAATTTTGACCAATTACAGGCACAGAAATGACTTTAAACACATTTTTTTAAGTTGAAAAAGTAATAATTCACATCCAACAGTAATATACAGCCAAAAGAATAAATGTTAACATTTCATCGAAATTGACCATTTTGGGAACTTTCGACAGCTCCGCGGTCATCGTTTTTCGTCCGAAAATTAATTTTTTGGACTGTAGCAAAAATGATTCCAAATGTCAATTGGATCGTGCCTCATGTTGAATAACCACTTTTTAAACCCTCGCAGTGCCCAAAATGGCCATTTTTACAGAGTTTTGCTTACTCAGAAGCTTCAATTTTGACCAATTTCAGGCACAGAAATGACTTTAAACACATTTATTTTAGTTGAAAAAGTAATAATTCACATCCAACAGTAATTTACATCCAAAAGATTAAATGTTAAAATTTCATCGAAATTGACCATTTTGGGAACGTTCGACAGCTCCGCGGTCATCGTTTTTCGTCCGAAAATTGATTTTTTGGACTGTACCAAAAATGATTCCAAATGTCAATTGGATCGTGCCTCGTGTTGAATAACCATTTTTTAAACCCTCACAGTGACCAAAATTGCCATTTTTACAGAGTTTTGCATACTCAGAAGCTTCAATTTTGACCAATTTCAGGCACAGGAATGACTTTAAACACATTTATTTTAGTTGAGAAAGTAATATTTCACATCAAACAGTAATTTACAGGCAAAAGATTAAATTTTAAAATTTCATCGAAATTGACCATTTTGGGAACGTTCGACAGCTCCGCGGTCATCGTTTTTCGTCCGAAAATTGATTTTTTGGACTGTACCAAAAATGATTCCAAATGTCAATTGGACCGTGTCTCATGTTGAAAAACCACTTTTTAAACCCTCACAGTGACCAAAATTTCCATTTTTACAGAGTTTTGCATACTCAGAAGCTTCAATTTTGACCAATTTCAGACACAGAAATGACTTTAAACACATTTATTTTAGTTGAAAAAGTAATAATTCACATCCAACAGTAATTTACAGCCAAAAGATTAAATGTTAAAATTTCATCGAAATTGACCATTTTGGGAACGTTCGACAGCTCCGCGGTCATCGTTTTTCGTCCGAAAATTGATTTTTTGGACTGTACCAAAAATGATTCCAAATGTCAATTGGACCGTGCCTCATGTTGAATAACCACTTTTTAAACCCTCGCAGTGCCCAAAATGGCCATTTTTACAGAGTTTTGCTTACTCAGAAGCTTCAATTTTGACCAATTTCAGGCACAGAAATGACTTTAAACACATTTATTTTAGTTGAAAAAGTTATAATTCACATCCAACAGTAATTTACAGCCAAAAGAATAAATGTTAAAATTTCATCAAAATTGACCATTTTGGGAACTTTCGACAGCTCCGCGGTCATCGTTTTTCGTCCGAAAATTGAATTTTTGGACTGTACCAAAAATGATTCCAAATGTCAATTGGATCGTGCCTCATGTTGAATAACCACTTTTTAAACCCTCACAGTGCCCAAAATGGCCATTTTTACAGAGTTTTGCTTACTCAGAAGCTTCAATTTTGACCAATTACAGGCACAGAAAGGACTTTAAACACATTTTTTTAAGTTGAAAAAGTAATAATTCACATCCAACAGTAATATACAGCCAAAAGAATAAATGTTAAAATTTCATCGAAATTGACCATTTTGGGAACGTTCGACAGCTCCGCGGTCATTGTTTTTCGTCCGAAAATTAATTTTTTGGACTGTACCAAAAATGATTCCAAATGTCAATTGGACCGTGCCTCATGTTGAATAACCACTTTTTAAACCCTCACAGGGACCAAAATTGCCATTTTTACAGAGTTTTGCATACTCAGAAGCTTCAATTTTGACCAATTTCAGGCACAGAAATGACTTTAAACACATTTATTTTAGTTGAAAAAGTAATAATTCACATCCAACAGTAATTTACAGCCAAAAGATTAAATGTTAAAATTTCATCGAAATTGACCATTTTGGGAACGTTCGACAGCTCCGCGGTCATCGTTTTTCGTCCGAAAATTGATTTTTTGGACTGTACCAAAAATGATTCCAAATGTCAATTGGACCGTGCCTCATGTTGAAAAACCACTTTTTAAACCCTCACAGTGACCAAAATTGCCATTTTTACAGAGTTTTGCATACTCAGAAGCTTCAATTTTGACCAATTTCAGGCACAGAAATGACTTTAAACACATTTATTTTAGTTGAAAAAGTAATAATTCACATCCAACAGTAATTTACAGCCAAAAGATTAAATGTTAAAATTTCATCGAAATTGACCATTTTGGGAACGTTCGACAGCTCCGCGGTCATCGTTTTTCGTCCGAAAATTGATTTTTTGGACTGTACCAAAAATGATTCCAAATGTCAATTGGACCGTGCCTCATGTTGAATAACCACTTTTTAAACCCTCGCAGTGCCCAAAATGGCCATTTTTACAGAGTTTTGCTTACTCAGAAGCTTCAATTTTGACCAATTTCAGGCACAGAAATGACTTTAAACACATTTATTTTAGTTGAAAAAGTTATAATTCACATCCAACAGTAATTTACAGCCAAAAGAATAAATGTTAAAATTTCATCAAAATTGACCATTTTGGGAACTTTCGACAGCTCCGCGGTCATCGTTTTTCGTCCGAAAATTGAATTTTTGGACTGTACCAAAAATGATTCCAAATGTCAATTGGATCGTGCCTCATGTTGAATAACCACTTTTTAAACCCTCACAGTGCCCAAAATGGCCATTTTTACAGAGTTTTGCTTACTCAGAAGCTTCAATTTTGACCAATTACAGGCACAGAAAGGACTTTAAACACATTTTTTTAAGTTGAAAAAGTAATAATTCACATCCAACAGTAATATACAGCCAAAAGAATAAATGTTAAAATTTCATCGAAATTGACCATTTTGGGAACGTTCGACAGCTCCGCGGTCATTGTTTTTCGTCCGAAAATTAATTTTTTGGACTGTACCAAAAATGATTCCAAATGTCAATTGGACCGTGCCTCATGTTGAATAACCACTTTTTAAACCCTCACAGGGACCAAAATTGCCATTTTTACAGAGTTTTGCATACTCAGAAGCTTCAATTTTGACCAATTTCAGGCACAGAAATGACTTTAAACACATTTATTTTAGTTGAAAAAGTAATAATTCACATCCAACAGTAATTTACAGCCAAAAGATTAAATGTTAAAATTTCATCGAAATTGACCATTTTGGGAACGTTCGACAGCTCCGCGGTCATCGTTTTTCGTCCGAAAATTGATTTTTTGGACTGTACCAAAAATGATTCCAAATGTCAATTGGACCGTGCCTCATGTTGAAAAACCACTTTTTAAACCCTCACAGTGACCAAAATTGCCATTTTTACAGAGTTTTGCATACTCAGAAGCTTCAATTTTGACCAATTTCAGGCACAGAAATGACTTTAAACACATTTATTTTAGTTGAAAAAGTAATAATTCACATCCAACAGTAATTTACAGCCAAAAGATTAAATGTTAAAATTTCATCGAAATTGACCATTTTGGGAACGTTCGACAGCTCCGCGGTCATCGTTTTTCGTCCGAAAATTGATTTTTTGGACTGTACCAAAAATGATTCCAAATGTCAATTGGACCGTGCCTCATGTTGAATAACCACTTTTTAAACCCTCGCAGTGCCCAAAATGGCCATTTTTACAGAGTTTTGCTTACTCAGAAGCTTCAATTTTGACCAATTTCAGGCACAGAAATGACTTTAAACACATTTATTTTAGTTGAAAAAGTTATAATTCACATCCAACAGTAATTTACAGCCAAAAGAATAAATGTTAAAATTTCATCGAAATTGACCATTTTGGGAACTTTCGACAGCTCCGCGGTCATCGTTTTTCGTCCGAAAATTGAATTTTTGGACTGTACCAAAAATGATTCCAAATGTCAATTGGATCGTGCCTCATGTTGAATAACCACTTTTTAAACCCTCACAGTGCCCAAAATGGCAATTTTTACAGAGTTTTGCTTACTCAGAAGCTTCAATTTTGACCAATTACAGGCACAGAAATGACTTTAAACACATTTTTTTAAGTTGAAAAAGTAATAATTCACATCCAACAGTAATTTACAGCCAAAAGATTAAATGATAAAATTTCATCGAAATTGACCATTTTGCGAACGTTCGACAGCTCCGCGGTCATCGTTTTTCGTCAGAAAATTGATTTTTTGGACTGTACCAAAAATGATTCAAAATGTCAATTGGATCATGCCTCATGTTGAATAACCACTTTTTAAACCCTCACAGTGCCCAAAATTGCCATTTTTACAGAGTTTTGCTTACTTAGAAGCTTCAATTTTGACCAATTTCAGGCACAGAAATGACTTTAAACACATTTCTTTTAGTTGAAAAAGTAATAATTCACATCCAACAGTAATTTACAGCCAAAAGAATAAATGTTAAAATTTCATCGAAATTGACCATTTTGGGAACTTTCGACAGCTCCTCGGTCATCGTTTTTCGTCCGAAAATTGAATTTTTGGACTGTACCAAAAATGATTCCAAATGTCAATTGGATCGTGCCTCATGTTGAATAACCACTTTTTAAACCCTCACAGTGCCCAAAATGGCCATTTTTACAGAGTTTTGCTTACTCAGAAGCTTCAATTTTGACCAATTACAGGCACAGAAATGACTTTAAACACTTTTATTTTAGTTGAAAAAGTAATAATTCACATCCAACAGTAATTTACAGCCAAAAGATTAAATGATAAAATTTCATCGAAATTGACCATTTTGCGAACGTTCGACAGCTCCTCGGTCATCGTTTTTCGTCAGAAAATTGATTTTTTGGACTGTACCAAAAATGATTCAAAATGTCAATTGGATCATGCCTCATGTTGAATAACCACTTTTTAAACCCTCACAGTGCCCAAAATTGCCATTTTTACAGAGTTTTGCTTACTTAGAAGCTTCAATTTTGACCAATTTCAGGCACAGAAATGACTTTAAACACATTTCTTTTAGTTGAAAAAGTAATAATTCACATCCAACAGTAATTTACAGCCAAAAGATTAAATGTTAAAATTTCATCGAAATTGACCATTTTGGGAACGTTCGACAGCTCCGCGGTCATCGTTTTTCGTCCGAAAATTGATTTTTTGGACTGTACCAAAAATGATTCCAAATGTCAATTGGACCGTGCCTCATGTTGAATAACCACTTTTTAAACCCTCACAGTGACCAAAATTGCCATTTTTACAGAGTTTTACATACTCAGAAGCTTCAATTTTGACCAATTTCAGGCACAGAAATGACTTTAAACACATTTATTTTAGTTGAAAAAGTAATAATTCACATCCAACAGCAATTTACAGCCAAAAGAATAAATGTTAAAATTTCATCGAAATTGACCATTTTGGGAACTTTCGACAGCTCCTCGGTCATCGTTTTTCGTCCGAAAATTGAATTTTTGGACTGTACCAAAAATGATTCCAAATGTCAATTGGATCGTGCCTCATGTTGAATAACCACTTTTTAAACCCTCACAGTGCCCAAAATGGCCATTTTTACAGAGTTTTGCTTACTCAGAAGCTTCAATTTTGACCAATTACAGGCACAGAAATGACTTTAAACACATTTTTTTAAGTTGAAAAAGTAATAATTCACATCCAACAGTAATATACAGCCAAAAGAATAAATGTTAACATTTCATCGAAATTGACCATTTTGGGAACTTTCGACAGCTCCGCGGTCATCGTTTTTCGTCCGAAAATTAATTTTTTGGACTGTAGCAAAAATGATTCCAAATGTCAATTGGATCGTGCCTCATGTTGAATAACCACTTTTTAAACCCTCGCAGTGCCCAAAATGGCCATTTTTACAGAGTTTTGCTTACTCAGAAGCTTCAATTTTGACCAATTTCAGGCACAGAAATGACTTTAAACACATTTATTTTAGTTGAAAAAGTAATAATTCACATCCAACAGTAATTTACATCCAAAAGATTAAATGTTAAAATTTCATCGAAATTGACCATTTTGGGAACGTTCGACAGCTCCGCGGTCATCGTTTTTCGTCCGAAAATTGATTTTTTGGACTGTACCAAAAATGATTCCAAATGTCAATTGGATCGTGCCTCATGTTGAATAACCATTTTTTAAACCCTCACAGTGACCAAAATTGCCATTTTTACAGAGTTTTGCATACTCAGAAGCTTCAATTTTGACCAATTTCAGGCACAGGAATGACTTTAAACACATTTATTTTAGTTGAGAAAGTAATATTTCACATCTAACAGTAATTTACAGGCAAAAGATTAAATTTTAAAATTTCATCGAAATTGACCATTTTGGGAACGTTCGACAGCTCCGCGGTCATCGTTTTTCGTCCGAAAATTGATTTTTTGGACTGTACCAAAAATGATTCTAAATGTCAATTGGATCATGCCTCATGTTGAATAACCACTTTTTAAACCCTCACAGTGCCCAAAATTGCCATTTTTACAGAGTTTTGCATACTCAGAAGCTTCAATTTTGACCAATTTCAGGCACAGAAATGACTTTAAACACATTTATTTTAGTTGAAAAAGTAATAATTCACATCCAACAGTAATTTACAGCCAAAAGATTAAATGTTAAAATTTCATCGAAATTGACCATTTTGGGAACGTTCGACAGCTCCGCGGTCATCGTTTTTCGTCCGAAAATTAATTTTTTGGACTGTACCAAAAATGATTCCAAATGTCAATTGGACCGTGCCTCATGTTGAATAACCACTTTTTAAACCCTCACAGTGACCAAAATTGCCATTTTTACAGAGTTTTGCATACTCAGAAGCTTCAATTTTGACCAATTTCAGGCACGGAAATGACTTCAAACACATTTATTTTAGTTGAAAAAGTAATAATTCACATCCAACAGTAATTTACAGCCAAAAGATTAAATGTTAAAATTTCATCGAAATTGACCATTTTGGGAACGTTCGACAGCTCCGCGGTCATCGTTTTTCGTCTGAAAATTGATTTTTTGGACTGTACCAAAAATGATTCCAAATGTCAATTGGACCGTGCCTCATGTTGAATAACCACTTTTTAAACCCTCGCAGTGCCCAAAATGGCCATTTTTACAGAGTTTTGCTTACTCAGAAGCTTCAATTTTGACCAATTTCAGGCTCAGAAATGACTTTAAACACATTTATTTTAGTTGAAAAAGTTATAATTCACATCCAACAGTAATTTACAGCCAAAAGAATAAATGTTAAAATTTCATCGAAATTGACCATTTTGGGAACTTTCGACAGCTCCGCGGTCATCGTTTTTCGTCCGAAAATTGAATTTTTGGACTGTACCAAAAATGATTCCAAATGTCAATTGGATCGTGCCTCATGTTGAATAACCACTTTTTAAACCCTCGCAGTGCCCAAAATGGCCATTTTTACAGAGTTTTGCTTCAATTTTGACCAATTTCAGGCACAGAAATGACTTTAAACACATTTATTTTAGTTGAAAAAGTAATAATTCACATCCAACAGTAATTTACATCCAAAAGATTAAATGTTAAAATTTCATCGAAATTGACCATTTTGGGAACGTTCGACAGCTCCGCGGTCATCGTTTTTCGTCCGAAAATTGATTTTTTGGACTGTACCAAAAATGATTCCAAATGTCAATTGGATCGTGCCTCATGTTGAATAACCATTTTTTAAACCCTCACAGTGACCAAAATTGCCATTTTTATAGAGTTTTGCATACTCAGAAACTTCAATTTTGACCAATTTCAGGCACAGGAATGACTTTAAACACATTTATTTTAGTTGAGAAAGTAATATTTCACATCTAACAGTAATTTACATCCAAAAGATTAAATGTTAAAATTTCATCGAAATTGACCATTTTGGGAACGTTCGACAGCTCCACGGTCATCGTTTTTCGTCCGAAAATTGATTTTTTGGACTGTACCAAAAATGATTCCAAATGTCAATTGGATCGTGCCGCATGTTGAATAACCATTTTTTAAACCCTCACAGTGACCAAAATTGCCATTTTTACAGAGTTTTGCATACTCAGAAGCTTCAATTTTGACCAATTTCAGGCACAGGAATGACTTTAAACACATTTATTTTAGTTGAGAAAGTAATATTTCACATCTAACAGTAATTTACAGGCAAAAGATTAAATTTTAAAATTTCATCGAAATTGACCATTTTGGGAACGTTCGACAGCTCCGCGGTCATCGTTTTTCGTCCGAAAATTGATTTTTTGGACTGTACCAAAAATGATTCCAAATGTCAATTGGACCGTGCCTCATGTTGAATAACCACTTTTTAAACCCTTGCAGTGCCCAAAATGGCCATTTTTACAGAGTTTTGCTTACTCAGAAGCTTCAATTTTGACCAATTTCAGGCACAGGAATGACTTTAAACACATTTATTTTAGTTGAGAAAGTAATATTTCACATCTAACAGTAATTTACAGGCAAAAGATTAAATTTTAAAATTTCATCGAAATTGACCATTTTGGGAATGTTCGACAGCTCCGCGGTCATCGTTTTTCATCAGAAAATAGATTTTTTGGACTGTACCAAAAATGATTCTAAATGTCAATTGGATCGTGCCTCATGTTGAATAACCACTTTTTAAACCCTCACAGTGCCCAAAATTGCCATTTTTACAGAGTTTTGCATACTCAGAAGCTTCAATTTTGACCAATTTCAGGCACAGAAATGACTTTAAACACATTTATTTTAGTTGAAAAAGTAATAATTCACATCCAACAGTAATTTACAGCCAAAAGATTAAATGTTAAAATTTCATCGAAATTGACCATTTTGGGAACGTTCGACAGCTCCGCGGTCATCGTTTTTCGTCCGAAAATTAATTTTTTGGACTGTACCAAAAATGATTCCAAATGTCAATTGGACCGTGCCTCATGTTGAATAACCACTTTTTAAACCCTCACAGTGACCAAAATTGCCATTTTTACAGAGTTTTGCATACTCAGAAGCTTCAATTTTGACCAATTTCAGGCACAGAAATGACTTCAAACACATTTATTTTAGTTGAAAAAGTAATAATTCACATCCAACAGTAATTTACAGCCAAAAGATTAAATGTTAAAATTTCATCGAAATTGACCATTTTGGGAACGTTCGACAGCTCCGCGGTCATCGTTTTTCGTCCGAAAATTGAATTTTTGGACTGTACCAAAAATGATTCCAAATGTCAATTGGATCGTGCCTCATGTTGAATAACCACTTTTTAAACCCTCGCAGTGCCCAAAATGGCCATTTTTACAGAGTTTTGCTTCAATTTTGACCAATTTCAGGCACAGAAATGACTTTAAACACATTTATTTTAGTTGAAAAAGTAATAATTCACATCCAACAGTAATTTACATCCAAAAGATTAAATGTTAAAATTTCATCGAAATTGACCATTTTGGGAACGTTCGACAGCTCCGCGGTCATCGTTTTTCGTCCGAAAATTGATTTTTTGGACTGTACCAAAAATGATTCCAAATGTCAATTGGATCGTGCCTCATGTTGAATAACCATTTTTTAAACCCTCACAGTGACCAAAATTGCCATTTTTATAGAGTTTTGCATACTCAGAAGCTTCAATTTTGACCAATTTCAGGCACAGAAATGACTTTAAACACATTTATTTTAGTTGAGAAAGTAATATTTCACATCTAACAGTAATTTACAGGCAAAAGATTACATTTTAAAATTTCATCGAAATTGACCATTTTGGGAATGTTCGACAGCTCCGCGGTCATCGTTTTTCGTCAGAAAATAGATTTTTTGGACTGTACCAAAAATGATTCTAAATGTCAATTGGATCGTGCCTCATGTTGAATAACCACTTTTTAAACCCTCACAGTGCCCAAAATTACCATTTTTACAGAGTTTTGCATACTCAGAAGCTTCAATTTTGACCAATTTCAGGCACAGAAATGACTTTAAACACATTTATTTTAGTTGAAAAAGTAATAATTCACATCCAACAGTAATTTACAGCCAAAAGATTAAATGTTAAAATTTCATCGAAATTGACCATTTTGGGAACGTTCGACAGCTCCGCGGTCATCGTTTTTCGTCCGAAAATTTATTTTTTGGACTGTACCAAAAATGATTCCAAATGTCAATTGGACCGTGCCTCATGTTGAATAACCACTTTTTAAACCCTCACAGTGACCAAAATTGCCATTTTTACAGAGTTTTGCATACTCAGAAGCTTCAATTTTGACCAATTTCAGGCACGGAAATGACTTTAAACACATTTATTTTAGTTGAAAAAGTAATAATTCACATCCAACAGTAATTTACAGCCAAAAGATTAAATGTTAAAATTTCATCGAAATTGACCATTTTGGGAATGTTCGACAGCTCCGCGGTCATCGTTTTTCATCCGAAAATTGATTTTTTGGACTGTACCAAAAATGATTCTAAATGTCAATTGGATCATGCCTCATGTTGAATAACCACTTTTTAAACCCTCACAGTGCCCAAAATTGCCATTTTTACAGAGTTTTGCATACTCAGAAGCTTCCATTTTGACCAATTTCAGGCACAGAAATGACTTTAAACACATTTATTTTAGTTGAAAAAGTAATAATTCACATCCAACAGTAATTTACAGCCAAAAGATTAAATGTTAAAATTTCATCGAAATTGACCATTTTGGGAACGTTCGACAGCTCCGCGGTCATCGTTTTTCGTCCGAAAATTAATTTTTTGGACTGTACCAAAAATGATTCCAAATGTCAATTGGACCGTGCCTCATGTTGAATAACCACTTTTTAAACCCTCACAGTGCCCAAAATGGCCATTTTTACAGAGTTTTGCTTACTCAGAAGCTTCAATTTTGACCAATTTCAGGCACAGAAATGACTTTAAACACATTTATTTTAGTTGAAAAAGTTATAATTCACATCCAACAGTAATTTACAGCCAAAAGAATAAATGTTAAAATTTCATCGAAATTGACCATTTTGGGAACTTTCGACAGCTCCGCGGTCATCGTTTTTCGTCCGAAAATTGAATTTTTGGACTGTACCAAAAATGATTCCAAATGTCAATTGGATCGTGCCTCATGTTGAATAACCACTTTTTAAACCCTCGCAGTGCCCAAAATGGCCATTTTTACAGAGTTTTGCTTCAATTTTGACCAATTTCAGGCACAGAAATGACTTTAAACACATTTATTTTAGTTGAAAAAGTAATAATTCACATCCAACAGTAATTTACATCCAAAAGATTAAATGTTAAAATTTCATCGAAATTGACCATTTTGGGAACGTTCGACAGCTCCGCGGTCATCGTTTTTCGTCCGAAAATTGATTTTTTGGACTGTACCAAAAATGATTCCAAATGTCAATTGGATCGTGCCTCATGTTGAATAACCATTTTTTAAACCCTCACAGTGACCAAAATTGCCATTTTTACAGAGTTTTGCATACTCAGAAGCTTCAATTTTGACCAATTTCAGGCACAGGAATGACTTTAAACACATTTATTTTAGTTGAGAAAGTAATATTTCACATCTAACAGTAATTTACAGGCAAAAGATTACATTTTAAAATTTCATCGAAATTGACCATTTTGGGAATGTTCGACAGCTCCGCGGTCATCGTTTTTCGTCAGAAAATAGATTTTTTGGACTGTACCAAAAATTATTCTAAATGTCAATTGGATCGTGCCTCATGTTGAATAACCACTTTTTAAACCCTCACAGTGCCCAAAATTACCATTTTTACAGAGTTTTGCATACTCAGAAGCTTCAATTTTGACCAATTTCAGGCACAGAAATGACTTTAAACACATTTATTTTAGTTGAAAAAGTAATAATTCACATCCAACAGTAATTTACAGCCAAAAGATTAAATGTTAAAATTTCATCGAAATTGACCATTTTGGGAACGTTCGACAGCTCCGCGGTCATCGTTTTTCGTCCGAAAATTAATTTTTTGGACTGTACCAAAAATGATTCCAAATGTCAATTGGACCGTGCCTCATGTTGAATAACCACTTTTTAAACCCTCACAGTGACCAAAATTGCCATTTTTACAGAGTTTTGCATACTCAGAAGCTTCAATTTTGACCAATTTCAGGCACAGAAATGACTTTAAACACTTTTATTTTAGTTGAAAAAGTAATAATTCACATCCAACAGTAATTTACAGCCAAAAGATTAAATGATAAAATTTCATCGAAATTGACCATTTTGCGAACGTTCGACAGCTCCTCGGTCATCGTTTTTCGTCAGAAAATTGATTTTTTGGACTGTACCAAAAATGATTCAAAATGTCAATTGGATCATGCCTCATGTTGAATAACCACTTTTTAAACCCTCACAGTGCCCAAAATTGCCATTTTTACAGAGTTTTGCTTACTTAGAAGCTTCAATTTTGACCAATTTCAGGCACAGAAATGACTTTAAACACATTTCTTTTAGTTGAAAAAGTAATAATTCACATCCAACAGTAATTTACAGCCAAAAGATTAAATGTTAAAATTTCATCGAAATTGACCATTTTGGGAACGTTCGACAGCTCCGCGGTCATCGTTTTTCGTCCGAAAATTGATTTTTTGGACTGTACCAAAAATGATTCCAAATGTCAATTGGACCGTGCCTCATGTTGAATAACCACTTTTTAAACCCTCACAGTGACCAAAATTGCCATTTTTACAGAGTTTTACATACTCAGAAGCTTCAATTTTGACCAATTTCAGGCACAGAAATGACTTTAAACACATTTATTTTAGTTGAAAAAGTAATAATTCACATCCAACAGTAATTTACAGCCAAAAGAATAAATGTTAAAATTTCATCGAAATTGACCATTTTGGGAACTTTCGACAGCTCCTCGGTCATCGTTTTTCGTCCGAAAATTGAATTTTTGGACTGTACCAAAAATGATTCCAAATGTCAATTGGATCGTGCCTCATGTTGAATAACCACTTTTTAAACCCTCACAGTGCCCAAAATGGCCATTTTTACAGAGTTTTGCTTACTCAGAAGCTTCAATTTTGACCAATTACAGGCACAGAAATGACTTTAAACACATTTTTTTAAGTTGAAAAAGTAATAATTCACATCCAACAGTAATATACAGCCAAAAGAATAAATGTTAACATTTCATCGAAATTGACCATTTTGGGAACTTTCGACAGCTCCGCGGTCATCGTTTTTCGTCCGAAAATTAATTTTTTGGACTGTAGCAAAAATGATTCCAAATGTCAATTGGATCGTGCCTCATGTTGAATAACCACTTTTTAAACCCTCGCAGTGCCCAAAATGGCCATTTTTACAGAGTTTTGCTTACTCAGAAGCTTCAATTTTGACCAATTTCAGGCACAGAAATGACTTTAAACACATTTATTTTAGTTGAAAAAGTAATAATTCACATCCAACAGTAATTTACATCCAAAAGATTAAATGTTAAAATTTCATCGAAATTGACCATTTTGGGAACGTTCGACAGCTCCGCGGTCATCGTTTTTCGTCCGAAAATTGATTTTTTGGACTGTACCAAAAATGATTCCAAATGTCAATTGGATCGTGCCTCGTGTTGAATAACCATTTTTTAAACCCTCACAGTGACCAAAATTGCCATTTTTACAGAGTTTTGCATACTCAGAAGCTTCAATTTTGACCAATTTCAGGCACAGGAATGACTTTAAACACATTTATTTTAGTTGAGAAAGTAATATTTCACATCAAACAGTAATTTACAGGCAAAAGATTAAATTTTAAAATTTCATCGAAATTGACCATTTTGGGAACGTTCGACAGCTCCGCGGTCATCGTTTTTCGTCCGAAAATTGATTTTTTGGACTGTACCAAAAATGATTCCAAATGTCAATTGGACCGTGTCTCATGTTGAAAAACCACTTTTTAAACCCTCACAGTGACCAAAATTTCCATTTTTACAGAGTTTTGCATACTCAGAAGCTTCAATTTTGACCAATTTCAGACACAGAAATGACTTTAAACACATTTATTTTAGTTGAAAAAGTAATAATTCACATCCAACAGTAATTTACAGCCAAAAGATTAAATGTTAAAATTTCATCGAAATTGACCATTTTGGGAACGTTCGACAGCTCCGCGGTCATCGTTTTTCGTCCGAAAATTGATTTTTTGGACTGTACCAAAAATGATTCCAAATGTCAATTGGACCGTGCCTCATGTTGAATAACCACTTTTTAAACCCTCGCAGTGCCCAAAATGGCCATTTTTACAGAGTTTTGCTTACTCAGAAGCTTCAATTTTGACCAATTTCAGGCACAGAAATGACTTTAAACACATTTATTTTAGTTGAAAAAGTTATAATTCACATCCAACAGTAATTTACAGCCAAAAGAATAAATGTTAAAATTTCATCGAAATTGACCATTTTGGGAACTTTCGACAGCTCCGCGGTCATCGTTTTTCGTCCGAAAATTGAATTTTTGGACTGTACCAAAAATGATTCCAAATGTCAATTGGATCGCGCCTCATGTTGAATAACCACTTTTTAAACCCTCACAGTGCCCAAAATGGCCATTTTTACAGAGTTTTGCTTACTCAGAAGCTTCAATTTTGACCAATTACAGGCACAGAAAGGACTTTAAACACATTTTTTTAAGTTGAAAAAGTAATAATTCACATCCAACAGTAATATACAGCCAAAAGAATAAATGTTAAAATTTCATCGAAATTGACCATTTTGGGAACGTTCGACAGCTCCGCGGTCATTGTTTTTCGTCCGAAAATTAATTTTTTGGACTGTACCAAAAATGATTCCAAATGTCAATTGGACCGTGCCTCATGTTGAATAACCACTTGTTAAACCCTCACAGGGACCAAAATTGCCATTTTTACAGAGTTTTGCATACTCAGAAGCTTCAATTTTGACCAATTTCAGGCACAGAAATGACTTTAAACACATTTATTTTAGTTGAAAAAGTTATAATTCACATCCAACAGTAATTTACAGCCAAAAGAATAAATGTTAAAATTTCATCGAAATTGACCATTTTGGGAACTTTCGACAGCTCCGCGGTCATCGTTTTTCGTCCGAAAATTGAATTTTTGGACTGTACCAAAAATGATTCCAAATGTCAATTGGATCGCGCCTCATGTTGAATAACCACTTTTTAAACCCTCACAGTGCCCAAAATGGCCATTTTTACAGAGTTTTGCTTACTCAGAAGCTTCAATTTTGACCAATTACAGGCACAGAAAGGACTTTAAACACATTTTTTTAAGTTGAAAAAGTAATAATTCACATCCAACAGTAATATACAGCCAAAAGAATAAATGTTAAAATTTCATCGAAATTGACCATTTTGGGAACGTTCGACAGCTCCGCGGTCATTGTTTTTCGTCCGAAAATTAATTTTTTGGACTGTACCAAAAATGATTCCAAATGTCAATTGGACCGTGCCTCATGTTGAATAACCACTTTTTAAACCCTCACAGTGACCAAAATTGCCATTTTTACAGAGTTTTGCATACTCAGAAGCTTCAATTTTGACCAATTTCAGGCACAGAAATGACTTCAAACACATTTATTTTAGTTGAAAAAGTAATAATTCACATCCAACAGTAATTTACAGCCAAAAGATTAAATGTTAAAATTTCATCGAAATTGACCATTTTGGGAACGTTCGACAGCTCCGCGGTCATCGTTTTTCGTCCGAAAATTGAATTTTTGGACTGTACCAAAAATGATTCCAAATGTCAATTGGATCGTGCCTCATGTTGAATAACCACTTTTTAAACCCTCGCAGTGCCCAAAATGGCCATTTTTACAGAGTTTTGCTTCAATTTTGACCAATTTCAGGCACAGAAATGACTTTAAACACATTTATTTTAGTTGAAAAAGTAATAATTCACATCCAACAGTAATTTACATCCAAAAGATTAAATGTTAAAATTTCATCGAAATTGACCATTTTGGGAACGTTCGACAGCTCCGCGGTCATCGTTTTTCGTCCGAAAATTGATTTTTTGGACTGTACCAAAAATGATTCCAAATGTCAATTGGATCGTGCCTCATGTTGAATAACCATTTTTTAAACCCTCACAGTGACCAAAATTGCCATTTTTATAGAGTTTTGCATACTCAGAAGCTTCAATTTTGACCAATTTCAGGCACAGAAATGACTTTAAACACATTTATTTTAGTTGAGAAAGTAATATTTCACATCTAACAGTAATTTACAGGCAAAAGATTACATTTTAAAATTTCATCGAAATTGACCATTTTGGGAATGTTCGACAGCTCCGCGGTCATCGTTTTTCGTCAGAAAATAGATTTTTTGGACTGTACCAAAAATGATTCTAAATGTCAATTGGATCGTGCCTCATGTTGAATAACCACTTTTTAAACCCTCACAGTGCCCAAAATTACCATTTTTACAGAGTTTTGCATACTCAGAAGCTTCAATTTTGACCAATTTCAGGCACAGAAATGACTTTAAACACATTTATTTTAGTTGAAAAAGTAATAATTCACATCCAACAGTAATTTACAGCCAAAAGATTAAATGTTAAAATTTCATCGAAATTGACCATTTTGGGAACGTTCGACAGCTCCGCGGTCATCGTTTTTCGTCCGAAAATTTATTTTTTGGACTGTACCAAAAATGATTCCAAATGTCAATTGGACCGTGCCTCATGTTGAATAACCACTTTTTAAACCCTCACAGTGACCAAAATTGCCATTTTTACAGAGTTTTGCATACTCAGAAGCTTCAATTTTGACCAATTTCAGGCACGGAAATGACTTTAAACACATTTATTTTAGTTGAAAAAGTAATAATTCACATCCAACAGTAATTTACAGCCAAAAGATTAAATGTTAAAATTTCATCGAAATTGACCATTTTGGGAATGTTCGACAGCTCCGCGGTCATCGTTTTTCATCCGAAAATTGATTTTTTGGACTGTACCAAAAATGATTCTAAATGTCAATTGGATCATGCCTCATGTTGAATAACCACTTTTTAAACCCTCACAGTGCCCAAAATTGCCATTTTTACAGAGTTTTGCATACTCAGAAGCTTCCATTTTGACCAATTTCAGGCACAGAAATGACTTTAAACACATTTATTTTAGTTGAAAAAGTAATAATTCACATCCAACAGTAATTTACAGCCAAAAGATTAAATGTTAAAATTTCATCGAAATTGACCATTTTGGGAACGTTCGACAGCTCCGCGGTCATCGTTTTTCGTCCGAAAATTAATTTTTTGGACTGTACCAAAAATGATTCCAAATGTCAATTGGACCGTGCCTCATGTTGAATAACCACTTTTTAAACCCTCACAGTGCCCAAAATGGCCATTTTTACAGAGTTTTGCTTACTCAGAAGCTTCAATTTTGACCAATTTCAGGCACAGAAATGACTTTAAACACATTTATTTTAGTTGAAAAAGTTATAATTCACATCCAACAGTAATTTACAGCCAAAAGAATAAATGTTAAAATTTCATCGAAATTGACCATTTTGGGAACTTTCGACAGCTCCGCGGTCATCGTTTTTCGTCCGAAAATTGAATTTTTGGACTGTACCAAAAATGATTCCAAATGTCAATTGGATCGTGCCTCATGTTGAATAACCACTTTTTAAACCCTCGCAGTGCCCAAAATGGCCATTTTTACAGAGTTTTGCTTCAATTTTGACCAATTTCAGGCACAGAAATGACTTTAAACACATTTATTTTAGTTGAAAAAGTAATAATTCACATCCAACAGTAATTTACATCCAAAAGATTAAATGTTAAAATTTCATCGAAATTGACCATTTTGGGAACGTTCGACAGCTCCGCGGTCATCGTTTTTCGTCCGAAAATTGATTTTTTGGACTGTACCAAAAATGATTCCAAATGTCAATTGGATCGTGCCTCATGTTGAATAACCATTTTTTAAACCCTCACAGTGACCAAAATTGCCATTTTTACAGAGTTTTGCATACTCAGAAGCTTCAATTTTGACCAATTTCAGGCACAGGAATGACTTTAAACACATTTATTTTAGTTGAGAAAGTAATATTTCACATCTAACAGTAATTTACAGGCAAAAGATTACATTTTAAAATTTCATCGAAATTGACCATTTTGGGAATGTTCGACAGCTCCGCGGTCATCGTTTTTCGTCAGAAAATAGATTTTTTGGACTGTACCAAAAATTATTCTAAATGTCAATTGGATCGTGCCTCATGTTGAATAACCACTTTTTAAACCCTCACAGTGCCCAAAATTACCATTTTTACAGAGTTTTGCATACTCAGAAGCTTCAATTTTGACCAATTTCAGGCACAGAAATGACTTTAAACACATTTATTTTAGTTGAAAAAGTAATAATTCACATCCAACAGTAATTTACAGCCAAAAGATTAAATGTTAAAATTTCATCGAAATTGACCATTTTGGGAACGTTCGACAGCTCCGCGGTCATCGTTTTTTGTCCGAAAATTAATTTTTTGGACTGTACCAAAAATGATTCCAAATGTCAATTGGACCGTGCCTCATGTTGAATAACCACTTTTTAAACCCTCACAGTGACCAAAATTGCCATTTTTACAGAGTTTTGCATACTCAGAAGCTTCAATTTTGACCAATTTCAGGCACAGAAATGACTTTAAACACTTTTATTTTAGTTGAAAAAGTAATAATTCACATCCAACAGTAATTTACAGCCAAAAGATTAAATGATAAAATTTCATCGAAATTGACCATTTTGCGAACGTTCGACAGCTCCTCGGTCATCGTTTTTCGTCAGAAAATTGATTTTTTGGACTGTACCAAAAATGATTCAAAATGTCAATTGGATCATGCCTCATGTTGAATAACCACTTTTTAAACCCTCACAGTGCCCAAAATTGCCATTTTTACAGAGTTTTGCTTACTTAGAAGCTTCAATTTTGACCAATTTCAGGCACAGAAATGACTTTAAACACATTTCTTTTAGTTGAAAAAGTAATAATTCACATCCAACAGTAATTTACAGCCAAAAGATTAAATGTTAAAATTTCATCGAAATTGACCATTTTGGGAACGTTCGACAGCTCCGCGGTCATCGTTTTTCGTCCGAAAATTGATTTTTTGGACTGTACCAAAAATGATTCCAAATGTCAATTGGACCGTGCCTCATGTTGAATAACCACTTTTTAAACCCTCACAGTGACCAAAATTGCCATTTTTACAGAGTTTTACATACTCAGAAGCTTCAATTTTGACCAATTTCAGGCACAGAAATGACTTTAAACACATTTATTTTAGTTGAAAAAGTAATAATTCACATCCAACAGTAATTTACAGCCAAAAGAATAAATGTTAAAATTTCATCGAAATTGACCATTTTGGGAACTTTCGACAGCTCCTCGGTCATCGTTTTTCGTCCGAAAATTGAATTTTTGGACTGTACCAAAAATGATTCCAAATGTCAATTGGATCGTGCCTCATGTTGAATAACCACTTTTTAAACCCTCACAGTGCCCAAAATGGCCATTTTTACAGAGTTTTGCTTACTCAGAAGCTTCAATTTTGACCAATTACAGGCACAGAAATGACTTTAAACACATTTTTTTAAGTTGAAAAAGTAATAATTCACATCCAACAGTAATATACAGCCAAAAGAATAAATGTTAACATTTCATCGAAATTGACCATTTTGGGAACTTTCGACAGCTCCGCGGTCATCGTTTTTCGTCCGAAAATTAATTTTTTGGACTGTAGCAAAAATGATTCCAAATGTCAATTGGATCGTGCCTCATGTTGAATAACCACTTTTTAAACCCTCGCAGTGCCCAAAATGGCCATTTTTACAGAGTTTTGCTTACTCAGAAGCTTCAATTTTGACCAATTTCAGGCACAGAAATGACTTTAAACACATTTATTTTAGTTGAAAAAGTAATAATTCACATCCAACAGTAATTTACATCCAAAAGATTAAATGTTAAAATTTCATCGAAATTGACCATTTTGGGAACGTTCGACAGCTCCGCGGTCATCGTTTTTCGTCCGAAAATTGATTTTTTGGACTGTACCAAAAATGATTCCAAATGTCAATTGGATCGTGCCTCGTGTTGAATAACCATTTTTTAAACCCTCACAGTGACCAAAATTGCCATTTTTACAGAGTTTTGCATACTCAGAAGCTTCAATTTTGACCAATTTCAGGCACAGGAATGACTTTAAACACATTTATTTTAGTTGAGAAAGTAATATTTCACATCAAACAGTAATTTACAGGCAAAAGATTAAATTTTAAAATTTCATCGAAATTGACCATTTTGGGAACGTTCGACAGCTCCGCGGTCATCGTTTTTCGTCCGAAAATTGATTTTTTGGACTGTACCAAAAATGATTCCAAATGTCAATTGGACCGTGTCTCATGTTGAAAAACCACTTTTTAAACCCTCACAGTGACCAAAATTTCCATTTTTACAGAGTTTTGCATACTCAGAAGCTTCAATTTTGACCAATTTCAGACACAGAAATGACTTTAAACACATTTATTTTAGTTGAAAAAGTAATAATTCACATCCAACAGTAATTTACAGCCAAAAGATTAAATGTTAAAATTTCATCGAAATTGACCATTTTGGGAACGTTCGACAGCTCCGCGGTCATCGTTTTTCGTCCGAAAATTGATTTTTTGGACTGTACCAAAAATGATTCCAAATGTCAATTGGACCGTGCCTCATGTTGAATAACCACTTTTTAAACCCTCGCAGTGCCCAAAATGGCCATTTTTACAGAGTTTTGCTTACTCAGAAGCTTCAATTTTGACCAATTTCAGGCACAGAAATGACTTTAAACACATTTATTTTAGTTGAAAAAGTTATAATTCACATCCAACAGTAATTTACAGCCAAAAGAATAAATGTTAAAATTTCATCGAAATTGACCATTTTGGGAACTTTCGACAGCTCCGCGGTCATCGTTTTTCGTCCGAAAATTGAATTTTTGGACTGTACCAAAAATGATTCCAAATGTCAATTGGATCGCGCCTCATGTTGAATAACCACTTTTTAAACCCTCACAGTGCCCAAAATGGCCATTTTTACAGAGTTTTGCTTACTCAGAAGCTTCAATTTTGACCAATTACAGGCACAGAAAGGACTTTAAACACATTTTTTTAAGTTGAAAAAGTAATAATTCACATCCAACAGTAATATACAGCCAAAAGAATAAATGTTAAAATTTCATCGAAATTGACCATTTTGGGAACGTTCGACAGCTCCGCGGTCATTGTTTTTCGTCCGAAAATTAATTTTTTGGACTGTACCAAAAATGATTCCAAATGTCAATTGGACCGTGCCTCATGTTGAATAACCACTTTTTAAACCCTCACAGGGACCAAAATTGCCATTTTTACAGAGTTTTGCATACTCAGAAGCTTCAATTTTGACCAATTTCAGGCACAGAAATGACTTTAAACACATTTATTTTAGTTGAAAAAGTAATAATTCACATCCAACAGTAATTTACAGCCAAAAGATTAAATGTTAAAATTTCATCGAAATTGACCATTTTGGGAACGTTCGACAGCTCCGCGGTCATCGTTTTTCGTCCGAAAATTGATTTTTTGGACTGTACCAAAAATGATTCCAAATGTCAATTGGACCGTGCCTCATGTTGAAAAACCACTTTTTAAACCCTCACAGTGACCAAAATTGCCATTTTTACAGAGTTTTGCATACTCAGAAGCTTCAATTTTGACCAATTTCAGGCACAGAAATGACTTTAAACACATTTATTTTAGTTGAAAAAGTAATAATTCACATCCAACAGTAATTTACAGCCAAAAGATTAAATGTTAAAATTTCATCGAAATTGACCATTTTGGGAACGTTCGACAGCTCCGCGGTCATCGTTTTTCGTCCGAAAATTGATTTTTTGGACTGTACCAAAAATGATTCCAAATGTCAATTGGACCGTGCCTCATGTTGAATAACCACTTTTTAAACCCTCGCAGTGCCCAAAATGGCCATTTTTACAGAGTTTTGCTTACTCAGAAGCTTCAATTTTGACCAATTTCAGGCACAGAAATGACTTTAAACACATTTATTTTAGTTGAAAAAGTTATAATTCACATCCAACAGTAATTTACAGCCAAAAGAATAAATGTTAAAATTTCATCGAAATTGACCATTTTGGGAACTTTCGACAGCTCCGCGGTCATCGTTTTTCGTCCGAAAATTGAATTTTTGGACTGTACCAAAAATGATTCCAAATGTCAATTGGATCGTGCCTCATGTTGAATAACCACTTTTTAAACCCTCACAGTGCCCAAAATGGCAATTTTTACAGAGTTTTGCTTACTCAGAAGCTTCAATTTTGACCAATTACAGGCACAGAAATGACTTTAAACACATTTTTTTAAGTTGAAAAAGTAATAATTCACATCCAACAGTAATTTACAGCCAAAAGATTAAATGATAAAATTTCATCGAAATTGACCATTTTGCGAACGTTCGACAGCTCCGCGGTCATCGTTTTTCGTCAGAAAATTGATTTTTTGGACTGTACCAAAAATGATTCAAAATGTCAATTGGATCATGCCTCATGTTGAATAACCACTTTTTAAACCCTCACAGTGCCCACAATTGCCATTTTTACAGAGTTTTGCTTACTTAGAAGCTTCAATTTTGACCAATTTCAGGCACAGAAATGACTTTAAACACATTTCTTTTAGTTGAAAAAGTAATAATTCACATCCAACAGTAATTTACAGCCAAAAGAATAAATGTTAAAATTTCATCGAAATTGACCATTTTGGGAACTTTCGACAGCTCCGCGGTCATCGTTTTTCGTCCGAAAATTGATTTTTTGGACTGTACCAAAAATGATTCCAAATGTCAATTGGACCGTGCCTCATGTTGAATAACCACTTTTTAAACCCTCACAGTGACCAAAATTGCCATTTTTACAGAGTTTTACATACTCAGAAGCTTCAATTTTGACCAATTTCAGGCACAGAAATGACTTTAAACACATTTATTTTAGTTGAAAAAGTAATAATTCACATCCAACAGTAATTTACAGCCAAAAGAATAAATGTTAAAATTTCATCGAAATTGACCATTTTGGGAACTTTCGACAGCTCCTCGGTCATCGTTTTTCGTCCGAAAATTGAATTTTTGGACTGTACCAAAAATGATTCCAAATGTCAATTGGATCGTGCCTCATGTTGAATAACCACTTTTTAAACCCTCACAGTGCCCAAAATGGCCATTTTTACAGAGTTTGCTTACTCAGAAGCTTCAATTTTGACCAATTACAGGCACAGAAATGACTTTAAACACATTTTTTTAAGTTGAAAAAGTAATAATTCACATCCAACAGTAATATACAGCCAAAAGAATAAATGTTAACATTTCATCGAAATTGACCATTTTGGGAACTTTCGACAGCTCCGCGGTCATCGTTTTTCGTCCGAAAATTAATTTTTTGGACTGTAGCAAAAATGATTCCAAATGTCAATTGGATCGTGCCTCATGTTGAATAACCACTTTTTAAACCCTCGCAGTGCCCAAAATGGCCATTTTTACAGAGTTTTGCTTACTCAGAAGCTTCAATTTTGACCAATTTCAGGCACAGAAATGACTTTAAACACATTTATTTTAGTTGAAAAAGTAATAATTCACATCCAACAGTAATTTACATCCAAAAGATTAAATGTTAAAATTTCATCGAAATTGACCATTTTGGGAACGTTCGACAGCTCCGCGGTCATCGTTTTTCGTCCGAAAATTGATTTTTTGGACTGTACCAAAAATGATTCCAAATGTCAATTGGATCGTGCCTCGTGTTGAATAACCATTTTTTAAACCCTCACAGTGACCAAAATTGCCATTTTTACAGAGTTTTGCATACTCAGAAGCTTCAATTTTGACCAATTTCAGGCACAGGAATGACTTTAAACACATTTATTTTAGTTGAGAAAGTAATATTTCACATCAAACAGTAATTTACAGGCAAAAGATTAAATTTTAAAATTTCATCGAAATTGACCATTTTGGGAACGTTCGACAGCTCCGCGGTCATCGTTTTTCGTCCGAAAATTGATTTTTTGGACTGTACCAAAAATGATTCCAAATGTCAATTGGACCGTGTCTCATGTTGAAAAACCACTTTTTAAACCCTCACAGTGACCAAAATTTCCATTTTTACAGAGTTTTGCATACTCAGAAGCTTCAATTTTGACCAATTTCAGACACAGAAATGACTTTAAACACATTTATTTTAGTTGAAAAAGTAATAATTCACATCCAACAGTAATTTACAGCCAAAAGATTAAATGTTAAAATTTCATCGAAATTGACCATTTTGGGAACGTTCGACAGCTCCGCGGTCATCGTTTTTCGTCCGAAAATTGATTTTTTGGACTGTACCAAAAATGATTCCAAATGTCAATTGGACCGTGCCTCATGTTGAATAACCACTTTTTAAACCCTCGCAGTGCCCAAAATGGCCATTTTTACAGAGTTTTGCTTACTCAGAAGCTTCAATTTTGACCAATTTCAGGCACAGAAATGACTTTAAACACATTTATTTTAGTTGAAAAAGTTATAATTCACATCCAACAGTAATTTACAGCCAAAAGAATAAATGTTAAAATTTCATCGAAATTGACCATTTTGGGAACTTTCGACAGCTCCGCGGTCATCGTTTTTCGTCCGAAAATTGAATTTTTGGACTGTACCAAAAATGATTCCAAATGTCAATTGGATCGCGCCTCATGTTGAATAACCACTTTTTAAACCCTCACAGTGCCCAAAATGGCCATTTTTACAGAGTTTTGCTTACTCAGAAGCTTCAATTTTGACCAATTACAGGCACAGAAAGGACTTTAAACACATTTTTTTAAGTTGAAAAAGTAATAATTCACATCCAACAGTAATATACAGCCAAAAGAATAAATGTTAAAATTTCATCGAAATTGACCATTTTGGGAACGTTCGACAGCTCCGCGGTCATTGTTTTTCGTCCGAAAATTAATTTTTTGGACTGTACCAAAAATGATTCCAAATGTCAATTGGACCGTGCCTCATGTTGAATAACCACTTTTTAAACCCTCACAGGGACCAAAATTGCCATTTTTACAGAGTTTTGCATACTCAGAAGCTTCAATTTTGACCAATTTCAGGCACAGAAATGACTTTAAACACATTTATTTTAGTTGAAAAAGTAATAATTCACATCCAACAGTAATTTACAGCCAAAAGATTAAATGTTAAAATTTCATCGAAATTGACCATTTTGGGAACGTTCGACAGCTCCGCGGTCATCGTTTTTCGTCCGAAAATTGATTTTTTGGACTGTACCAAAAATGATTCCAAATGTCAATTGGACCGTGCCTCATGTTGAAAAACCACTTTTTAAACCCTCACAGTGACCAAAATTGCCATTTTTACAGAGTTTTGCATACTCAGAAGCTTCAATTTTGACCAATTTCAGGCACAGAAATGACTTTAAACACATTTATTTTAGTTGAAAAAGTAATAATTCACATCCAACAGTAATTTACAGCCAAAAGATTAAATGTTAAAATTTCATCGAAATTGACCATTTTGGGAACGTTCGACAGCTCCGCGGTCATCGTTTTTCGTCCGAAAATTGATTTTTTGGACTGTACCAAAAATGATTCCAAATGTCAATTGGACCGTGCCTCATGTTGAATAACCACTTTTTAAACCCTCGCAGTGCCCAAAATGGCCATTTTTACAGAGTTTTGCTTACTCAGAAGCTTCAATTTTGACCAATTTCAGGCACAGAAATGACTTTAAACACATTTATTTTAGTTGAAAAAGTTATAATTCACATCCAACAGTAATTTACAGCCAAAAGAATAAATGTTAAAATTTCATCGAAATTGACCATTTTGGGAACTTTCGACAGCTCCGCGGTCATCGTTTTTCGTCCGAAAATTGAATTTTTGGACTGTACCAAAAATGATTCCAAATGTCAATTGGATCGTGCCTCATGTTGAATAACCACTTTTTAAACCCTCACAGTGCCCAAAATGGCAATTTTTACAGAGTTTTGCTTACTCAGAAGCTTCAATTTTGACCAATTACAGGCACAGAAATGACTTTAAACACATTTTTTTAAGTTGAAAAAGTAATAATTCACATCCAACAGTAATTTACAGCCAAAAGATTAAATGATAAAATTTCATCGAAATTGACCATTTTGCGAACGTTCGACAGCTCCGCGGTCATCGTTTTTCGTCAGAAAATTGATTTTTTGGACTGTACCAAAAATGATTCAAAATGTCAATTGGATCATGCCTCATGTTGAATAACCACTTTTTAAACCCTCACAGTGCCCACAATTGCCATTTTTACAGAGTTTTGCTTACTTAGAAGCTTCAATTTTGACCAATTTCAGGCACAGAAATGACTTTAAACACATTTCTTTTAGTTGAAAAAGTAATAATTCACATCCAACAGTAATTTACAGCCAAAAGAATAAATGTTAAAATTTCATCGAAATTGACCATTTTGGGAACTTTCGACAGCTCCTCGGTCATCGTTTTTCGTCCGAAAATTGAATTTTTGGACTGTACCAAAAATGATTCCAAATGTCAATTGGATCGTGCCTCATGTTGAATAACCACTTTTTAAACCCTCACAGTGCCCAAAATGGCCATTTTTACAGAGTTTTGCTTACTCAGAAGCTTCAATTTTGACCAATTACAGGCACAGAAATGACTTTAAACACTTTTATTTTAGTTGAAAAAGTAATAATTCACATCCAACAGTAATTTACAGCCAAAAGATTAAATGATAAAATTTCATCGAAATTGACCATTTTGCGAACGTTCGACAGCTCCTCGGTCATCGTTTTTCGTCAGAAAATTGATTTTTTGGACTGTACCAAAAATGATTCAAAATGTCAATTGGATCATGCCTCATGTTGAATAACCACTTTTTAAACCCTCACAGTGCCCAAAATTGCCATTTTTACAGAGTTTTGCTTACTTAGAAGCTTCAATTTTGACCAATTTCAGGCACAGAAATGACTTTAAACACATTTCTTTTAGTTGAAAAAGTAATAATTCACATCCAACAGTAATTTACAGCCAAAAGATTAAATGTTAAAATTTCATCGAAATTGACCATTTTGGGAACGTTCGACAGCTCCGCGGTCATCGTTTTTCGTCCGAAAATTGATTTTTTGGACTGTACCAAAAATGATTCCAAATGTCAATTGGACCGTGCCTCATGTTGAATAACCACTTTTTAAACCCTCACAGTGACCAAAATTGCCATTTTTACAGAGTTTTACATACTCAGAAGCTTCAATTTTGACCAATTTCAGGCACAGAAATGACTTTAAACACATTTATTTTAGTTGAAAAAGTAATAATTCACATCCAACAGCAATTTACAGCCAAAAGAATAAATGTTAAAATTTCATCGAAATTGACCATTTTGGGAACTTTCGACAGCTCCTCGGTCATCGTTTTTCGTCCGAAAATTGAATTTTTGGACTGTACCAAAAATGATTCCAAATGTCAATTGGATCGTGCCTCATGTTGAATAACCACTTTTTAAACCCTCACAGTGCCCAAAATGGCCATTTTTACAGAGTTTTGCTTACTCAGAAGCTTCAATTTTGACCAATTACAGGCACAGAAATGACTTTAAACACATTTTTTTAAGTTGAAAAAGTAATAATTCACATCCAACAGTAATATACAGCCAAAAGAATAAATGTTAACATTTCATCGAAATTGACCATTTTGGGAACTTTCGACAGCTCCGCGGTCATCGTTTTTCGTCCGAAAATTAATTTTTTGGACTGTAGCAAAAATGATTCCAAATGTCAATTGGATCGTGCCTCATGTTGAATAACCACTTTTTAAACCCTCGCAGTGCCCAAAATGGCCATTTTTACAGAGTTTTGCTTACTCAGAAGCTTCAATTTTGACCAATTTCAGGCACAGAAATGACTTTAAACACATTTATTTTAGTTGAAAAAGTAATAATTCACATCCAACAGTAATTTACATCCAAAAGATTAAATGTTAAAATTTCATCGAAATTGACCATTTTGGGAACGTTCGACAGCTCCGCGGTCATCGTTTTTCGTCCGAAAATTGATTTTTTGGACTGTACCAAAAATGATTCCAAATGTCAATTGGATCGTGCCTCATGTTGAATAACCATTTTTTAAACCCTCACAGTGACCAAAATTGCCATTTTTACAGAGTTTTGCATACTCAGAAGCTTCAATTTTGACCAATTTCAGGCACAGGAATGACTTTAAACACATTTATTTTAGTTGAGAAAGTAATATTTCACATCTAACAGTAATTTACAGGCAAAAGATTAAATTTTAAAATTTCATCGAAATTGACCATTTTGGGAACGTTCGACAGCTCCGCGGTCATCGTTTTTCGTCCGAAAATGGATTTTTTGGACTGTACCAAAAATGATTCCAAATGTCAATTGGACCGTGCCTCATGTTGAATAACCACTTTTTAAACCCTCACAGTGACCAAAATTGCCATTTTTACAGAGTTTTGCATACTCAGAAGCTTCAATTTTGACCAATTTCAGGCACAGAAATGACTTTAAACACATTTATTTTAGTTGAAAAAGTAATAATTCACATCCAACAGTAATTTACAGCCAAAAGATTAAATGTTAAAATTTCATCGAAATTGACCATTTTGGGAACGTTCGACAGCTCCGCGGTCATTGTTTTTCGTCCGAAAATTAATTTTTTGGACTGTACCAAAAATGATTCCAAATGTCAATTGGACCATGCCTCATGTTGAATAACCACTTTTTAAACCCTCACAGGGACCAAAATTGCCATTTTTACAGAGTTTTGCATACTCAGAAGCTTCAATTTTGACCAATTTCAGGCACAGAAATGACTTTAAACACATTTATTTTAGTTGAAAAAGTAATAATTCACATCCAACAGTAATTTACAGCCAAAAGATTAAATGTTAAAATTTCATCGAAATTGACCATTTTGGGAACGTTCGACAGCTCCGCGGTCATCGTTTTTCGTCCGAAAATTGATTTTTTGGACTGTACCAAAAATGATTCCAAATGTCAATTGGACCGTGCCTCATGTTGAAAAACCACTTTTTAAACCCTCACAGTGACCAAAATTGCCATTTTTACAGAGTTTTGCATACTCAGAAGCTTCAATTTTGACCAATTTCAGGCACAGAAATGACTTTAAACACTTTTATTTTAGTTGAAAAAGTAATAATTCACATCCAACAGTAATTTACAGCCAAAAGATTAAATGTTAAAATTTCATCGAAATTGACCATTTTGGGAACTTTCGACAGCTCCGCGGTCATCGTTTTTCGTCCGAAAATTGAATTTTTGGACTGTACCAAAAATGATTCCAAATGTCAATTGGATCGTGCCTCATGTTGAATAACCACTTTTTAAACCCTCGCAGTGCCCAAAATGGCCATTTTTACAGAGTTTTGCTTACTCAGAAGCTTCAATTTTGACCAATTTCAGGCACAGAAATGACTTTAAACACATTTATTTTAGTTGAAAAAGTTATAATTCACATCCAACAGTAATTTACAGCCAAAAGAATAAATGTTAAAATTTCATCGAAATTGACCATTTTGGGAACTTTCGACAGCTCCGCGGTCATCGTTTTTCGTCCGAAAATTGAATTTTTGGACTGTACCAAAAATTATTCCAAATGTCAATTGGATCGTGCCTCATGTTGAATAACCACTTTTTAAACCCTCACAGTGCCCAAAATGGCCATTTTTACAGAGTTTTGCTTACTCAGAAGCTTCAATTTTGACCAATTACAGGCACAGAAATGACTTTAAACACATTTTTTTAAGTTGAAAAAGTAATAATTCACATCCAACAGTAATATACAGCCAAAATAATAAATGTTAACATTTCATCGAAATTGACCATTTTGGGAACTTTCGACAGCTCCGCGGTCATCGTTTTTCGTCCGAAAATTGAATTTTTGGACTGTACCAAAAATGATTCCAAATGTCAATTGGACCGTGCCTCATGTTGAATAACCACTTTTTAAACCCTTGCAGTGCCCAAAATGGCCATTTTTACAGAGTTTTGCTTCAATTTTGACCAATTTCAGGCACAGAAATGACTTTAAACACATTTATTTTAGTTGAAAAAGTAATAATTCACATCCAACAGTAATTTACATCCAAAAGATTAAATGTTAAAATTTCATCGAAATTGACCATTTTGGGAACGTTCGACAGCTCCGCGGTCATCGTTTTTCATCCGAAAATTGATTTTTTGGACTGTACCAAAAATGATTCCAAATGTCAATTGGATCGTGCCTCATGTTGAATAACCATTTTTTAAACCCTCACAGTGACCAAAATTGCCATTTTTATAGAGTTTTGCATACTCAGAAGCTTCAATTTTGACCAATTTCAGGCACAGGAATGACTTTAAACACATTTATTTTAGTTGAGAAAGTAATATTTCACATCTAACAGTAATTTACAGGCAAAAGATTACATTTTAAAATTTCATCGAAATTGACCATTTTGGGAATGTTCGACAGCTCCGCGGTCATCGTTTTTCGTCAGAAAATAGATTTTTTGGACTGTACCAAAAATGATTCTAAATGTCAATTGGATCGTGCCTCATGTTGAATAACCACTTTTTAAACCCTCACAGTGCCCAAAATTACCATTTTTACAGAGTTTTGCATACTCAGAAGCTTCAATTTTGACCAATTTCAGGCACAGAAATGACTTTAAACACATTTATTTTAGTTGAAAAAGTAATAATTCACATCCAACAGTAATTTACAGCCAAAAGATTAAATGTTAAAATTTCATCGAAATTGACCATTTTGGGAACGTTCGACAGCTCCGCGGTCATCGTTTTTCGTCCGAAAATTAATTTTTTGGACTGTACCAAAAATGATTCCAAATGTCAATTGGACCGTGCCTCATGTTGAATAACCACTTTTTAAACCCTCACAGGGACCAAAATTGCCATTTTTACAGAGTTTTGCATACTCAGAAGCTTCAATTTTGACCAATTTCAGGCACAGAAATGACTTTAAACACATTTATTTTAGTTGAAAAAGTAATAATTCACATCCAACAGTAATTTACAGCCAAAAGATTAAATGTTAAAATTTCATCGAAATTGACCATTTTGGGAACGTTCGACAGCTCCGCGGTCATCGTTTTTCGTCCGAAAATTGATTTTTTGGACTGTACCAAAAATGATTCCAAATGTCAATTGGACCGTGCCTCATGTTGAATAACCACTTTTTAAACCCTCACAGTGACCAAAATTGCCATTTTTACAGAGTTTTGCATACTCAGAAGCTTCAATTTTGACCAATTTCAGGCACAGAAATGACTTTAAACACATTTATTTTAGTTGAAAAAGTAATAATTCACATCCAACAGTAATTTACAGCCAAAAGATTAAATGTTAAAATTTCATCGAAATTGACCATTTTGGGAACGTTCGACAGCTCCGCGGTCATTGTTTTTCGTCCGAAAATTGATTTTTTGGACTGTACCAAAAATGATTCCAAATGTCAATTGGACCGTGCCTCATGTTGAATAACCACTTTTTAAACCCTCACAGTGACCAAAATTGCCATTTTTACAGAGTTTTGCATACTCAGAAGCTTCAATTTTGACCAATTTCAGGCACTGAAATGACTTTAAACACATTTATTTTAGTTGAAAAAGTAATAATTCACATCCAACAGTAATTTACAGCCAAAAGATTAAATGTTAAAATTTCATCGAAATTGACCATTTTGGGAACGTTCGACAGCTCCGCGGTCATTGTTTTTCGTCCGAAAATTAATTTTTTGGACTGTACCAAAAATGATTCCAAATGTCAATTGGACCGTGCCTCATGTTGAATAACCACTTTTTAAACCCTCACAGGGACCAAAATTGCCATTTTTACAGAGTTTTGCATACTCAGAAGCTTCAATTTTGACCAATTTCAGGCACAGAAATGACTTTAAACACATTTATTTTAGTTGAAAAAGTAATAATTCACATCCAACAGTAATTTACAGCCAAAAGATTAAATGTTAAAATTTCATCGAAATTGACCATTTTGGGAACGTTCGACAGCTCCGCGGTCATCGTTTTTCGTCCGAAAATTGATTTTTTGGACTGTACCAAAAATTATTCCAAATGTCAATTGGACCGTGCCTCATGTTGAAAAACCACTTTTTAAACCCTCACAGTGACCAAAATTGCCATTTTTACAGAGTTTTGCATACTCAGAAGTTTCAATTTTGACCAATTTCAGGCACAGAAATGACTTTAAACACATTTATTTTAGTTGAAAAAGTAATAATTCACATCCAACAGTAATTTACAGCCAAAAGATTAAATGTTAAAATTTCATCGAAATTGACCATTTTGGGAACGTTCGACAGCTCCGCGGTCATCGTTTTTCGTCCGAAAATTGATTTTTTGGACTGTACCAAAAATGATTCCAAATGTCAATTGGACCGTGCCTCATGTTGAATAACCACTTTTTAAACCCTCGCAGTGCCCAAAATTGCCATTTTTACAGAGTTTTGCTTACTCAGAAGCTTCAATTTTGACCAATTTCAGGCACAGAAATGACTTTAAACACATTTATTTTAGTTGAAAAAGTTATAATTCACATCCAACAGTAATTTACAGCCAAAAGAATAAATGTTAAAATTTCATCGAAATTGACCATTTTGGGAACTTTCGACAGCTCCGCGGTCATCGTTTTTCGTCCGAAAATTGAATTTTTGGACTGTACCAAAAATGATTCCAAATGTCAATTGGATCGTGCCTCATGTTGAATAACCACTTTTTAAACCCTCACAGTGCCCAAAATGGCCATTTTTACAGAGTTTTGCTTACTCAGAAGCTTCAATTTTGACCAATTACAGGCACAGAAATGACTTTAAACACATTTTTTTAAGTTGAAAAAGTAATAATTCACATCCAACAGTAATATACAGCCAAAAGAATAAATGTTAAAATTTCATCGAAATTGACCATTTTGGGAACGTTCGACAGCTCCGCGGTCATTGTTTTTCGTCCGAAAATTAATTTTTTGGACTGTACCAAAAATGATTCCAAATGTCAATTGGACCGTGCCTCATGTTGAATAACCACTTTTTAAACCCTCACAGGGACCAAAATTGCCATTTTTACAGAGTTTTGCATACTCAGAAGCTTCAATTTTGACCAATTTCAGGCACAGAAATGACTTTAAACACATTTATTTTAGTTGAAAAAGTAATAATTCACATCCAACAGTAATTTACAGCCAAAAGATTAAATGTTAAAATTTCATCGAAATTGACCATTTTGGGAACGTTCGACAGCTCCGCGGTCATCGTTTTTCGTCCGAAAATTGATTTTTTGGACTGTACCAAAAATGATTCCAAATGTCAATTGGACCGTGCCTCATGTTGAAAAACCACTTTTTAAACCCTCACAGTGACCAAAATTGCCATTTTTACAGAGTTTTGCATACTCAGAAGCTTCAATTTTGACCAATTTCAGGCACAGAAATGACTTTAAACACATTTATTTTAGTTGAAAAAGTAATAATTCACATCCAACAGTAATTTACAGCCAAAAGATTAAATGTTAAAATTTCATCGAAATTGACCATTTTGGGAACGTTCGACAGCTCCGCGGTCATCGTTTTTCGTCCGAAAATTGATTTTTTGGACTGTACCAAAAATGATTCCAAATGTCAATTGGACCGTGCCTCATGTTGAATAACCACTTTTTAAACCCTCGCAGTGCCCAAAATGGCCATTTTTACAGAGTTTTGCTTACTCAGAAGCTTCAATTTTGACCAATTTCAGGCACAGAAATGACTTTAAACACATTTATTTTAGTTGAAAAAGTTATAATTCACATCCAACAGTAATTTACAGCCAAAAGAATAAATGTTAAAATTTCATCGAAATTGACCATTTTGGGAACTTTCGACAGCTCCGCGGTCATCGTTTTTCGTCCGAAAATTGAATTTTTGGACTGTACCAAAAATGATTCCAAATGTCAATTGGATCGTGCCTCATGTTGAATAACCACTTTTTAAACCCTCACAGTGCCCAAAATGGCCATTTTTACAGAGTTTTGCTTACTCAGAAGCTTCAATTTTGACCAATTACAGGCACAGAAATGACTTTAAACACATTTTTTTAAGTTGAAAAAGTAATAATTCACATCCAACAGTAATATACAGCCAAAAGAATAAATGTTAAAATTTCATCGAAATTGACCATTTTGGGAACGTTCGACAGCTCCGCGGTCATTGTTTTTCGTCCGAAAATTAATTTTTTGGACTGTACCAAAAATGATTCCAAATGTCAATTGGACCGTGCCTCATGTTGAATAACCACTTTTTAAACCCTCACAGGGACCAAAATTGCCATTTTTACAGAGTTTTGCATACTCAGAAGCTTCAATTTTGACCAATTTCAGGCACAGAAATGACTTTAAACACATTTATTTTAGTTGAAAAAGTAATAATTCACATCCAACAGTAATTTACAGCCAAAAGATTAAATGTTAAAATTTCATCGAAATTGACCATTTTGGGAACGTTCGACAGCTCCGCGGTCATCGTTTTTCGTCCGAAAATTGATTTTTTGGACTGTACCAAAAATGATTCCAAATGTCAATTGGACCGTGCCTCATGTTGAAAAACCACTTTTTAAACCCTCACAGTGACCAAAATTGCCATTTTTACAGAGTTTTGCATACTCAGAAGCTTCAATTTTGACCAATTTCAGGCACAGAAATGACTTTAAACACATTTATTTTAGTTGAAAAAGTAATAATTCACATCCAACAGTAATTTACAGCCAAAAGATTAAATGTTAAAATTTCATCGAAATTGATCATTTTGGGAACGTTCGACAGCTCCGCGGTCATCGTTTTTCGTCCGAAAATTGATTTTTTGGACTGTACCAAAAATGATTCCAAATGTCAATTGGACCGTGCCTCATGTTGAATAACCACTTTTTAAACCCTCGCAGTGCCCAAAATGGCCATTTTTACAGAGTTTTGCTTACTCAGAAGCTTCAATTTTGACCAATTTCAGGCACAGAAATGACTTTAAACACATTTATTTTAGTTGAAAAAGTTATAATTCACATCCAACAGTAATTTACAGCCAAAAGAATAAATGTTAAAATTTCATCGAAATTGACCATTTTGGGAACTTTCGACAGCTCCGCGGTCATCGTTTTTCGTCCGAAAATTGAATTTTTGGACTGTACCAAAAATGATTCCAAATGTCAATTGGATCGTGCCTCATGTTGAATAACCACTTTTTAAACCCTCACAGTGCCCAAAATGGCCATTTTTACAGAGTTTTGCTTACTCAGAAGCTTCAATTTTGACCAATTACAGGCACAGAAATGACTTTAAACACATTTTTTAAGTTGAAAAAGTAATAATTCACATCCAACAGTAATTTACAGCCAAAAGATTAAATGATAAAATTTCATCGAAATTGACCATTTTGCGAACGTTCGACAGCTCCGCGGTCATCGTTTTTCGTCAGAAAATTGATTTTTTGGACTGTACCAAAAATGATTCAAAATGTCAATTGGATCATGCCTCATGTTGAATAACCACTTTTTAAACCCTCACAGTGCCCAAAATTGCCATTTTTACAGAGTTTTGCTTACTTAGAAGCTTCAATTTTGACCAATTTCAGGCACAGAAATGACTTTAAACACATTTCTTTTAGTTGAAAAAGTAATAATTCACATCCAACAGTAATTTACAGCCAAAAGAATAAATGTTAAAATTTCATCGAAATTGACCATTTTGGGAACTTTCGACAGCTCCTCGGTCATCGTTTTTCGTCCGAAAATTGAATTTTTGGACTGTACCAAAAATGATTCCAAATGTCAATTGGATCGTGCCTCATGTTGAATAACCACTTTTTAAACCCTCACAGTGCCCAAAATGGCCATTTTTACAGAGTTTTGCTTACTCAGAAGCTTCAATTTTGACCAATTACAGGCACAGAAATGACTTTAAACACATTTTTTTAAGTTGAAAAAGTAATAATTCACATCCAACAGTAATATACAGCCAAAAGAATAAATGTTAACATTTCATCGAAATTGACCATTTTGGGAACTTTCGACAGCTCCGCGGTCATCGTTTTTCGTCCGAAAATTAATTTTTTGGACTGTAGCAAAAATGATTCCAAATGTCAATTGGATCGTGCCTCATGTTGAATAACCACTTTTTAAACCCTCGCAGTGCCCAAAATGGCCATTTTTACAGAGTTTTGCTTACTCAGAAGCTTCAATTTTGACCAATTTCAGGCACAGAAATGACTTTAAACACATTTATTTTAGTTGAAAAAGTAATAATTCACATCCAACAGTAATTTACAGCCAAAAGATTAAATGTTAAAATTTCATCGAAATTGACCATTTTGGGAACGTTCGACAGCTCCGCGGTCATTGTTTTTCGTCCGAAAATTAATTTTTTGGACTGTACCAAAAATGATTCCAAATGTCAATTGGACCGTGCCTCATGTTGAATAACCACTTTTTAAACCCTCACAGGGACCAAAATTGCCATTTTTACAGAGTTTTGCATACTCAGAAGCTTCAATTTTGACCAATTTCAGGCACAGAAATGACTTTAAACACATTTATTTTAGTTGAAAAAGTAATAATTCACATCCAACAGTAATTTACAGCCAAAAGATTAAATGTTAAAATTTCATCGAAATTGACCATTTTGGGAACGTTCGACAGCTCCGCGGTCATCGTTTTTCGTCCGAAAATTGATTTTTTGGACTGTACCAAAAATGATTCCAAATGTCAATTGGACCGTGCCTCATGTTGAATAACCACTTTTTAAACCCTCACAGTGACCAAAATTGCCATTTTTACAGAGTTTTGCATACTCAGAAGCTTCAATTTTGACCAATTTCAGGCACAGAAATGACTTTAAACACATTTATTTTAGTTGAAAAAGTAATAATTCACATCCAACAGTAATTTACAGCCAAAAGATTAAATGTTAAAATTTCATCGAAATTGACCATTTTGGGAACGTTCGACAGCTCCGCGGTCATTGTTTTTCGTCCGAAAATTGATTTTTTGGACTGTACCAAAAATGATTCCAAATGTCAATTGGACCGTGCCTCATGTTGAATAACCACTTTTTAAACCCTCACAGTGACCAAAATTGCCATTTTTACAGAGTTTTGCATACTCAGAAGCTTCAATTTTGACCAATTTCAGGCACTGAAATGACTTTAAACACATTTATTTTAGTTGAAAAAGTAATAATTCACATCCAACAGTAATTTACAGCCAAAAGATTAAATGTTAAAATTTCATCGAAATTGACCATTTTGGGAACGTTCGACAGCTCCGCGGTCATTGTTTTTCGTCCGAAAATTAATTTTTTGGACTGTACCAAAAATGATTCCAAATGTCAATTGGACCGTGCCTCATGTTGAATAACCACTTTTTAAACCCTCACAGGGACCAAAATTGCCATTTTTACAGAGTTTTGCATACTCAGAAGCTTCAATTTTGACCAATTTCAGGCACAGAAATGACTTTAAACACATTTATTTTAGTTGAAAAAGTAATAATTCACATCCAACAGTAATTTACAGCCAAAAGATTAAATGTTAAAATTTCATCGAAATTGACCATTTTGGGAACGTTCGACAGCTCCGCGGTCATCGTTTTTCGTCCGAAAATTGATTTTTTGGACTGTACCAAAAATTATTCCAAATGTCAATTGGACCGTGCCTCATGTTGAAAAACCACTTTTTAAACCCTCACAGTGACCAAAATTGCCATTTTTACAGAGTTTTGCATACTCAGAAGTTTCAATTTTGACCAATTTCAGGCACAGAAATGACTTTAAACACATTTATTTTAGTTGAAAAAGTAATAATTCACATCCAACAGTAATTTACAGCCAAAAGATTAAATGTTAAAATTTCATCGAAATTGACCATTTTGGGAACGTTCGACAGCTCCGCGGTCATCGTTTTTCGTCCGAAAATTGATTTTTTGGACTGTACCAAAAATGATTCCAAATGTCAATTGGACCGTGCCTCATGTTGAATAACCACTTTTTAAACCCTCGCAGTGCCCAAAATGGCCATTTTTACAGAGTTTTGCTTACTCAGAAGCTTCAATTTTGACCAATTTCAGGCACAGAAATGACTTTAAACACATTTATTTTAGTTGAAAAAGTTATAATTCACATCCAACAGTAATTTACAGCCAAAAGAATAAATGTTAAAATTTCATCGAAATTGACCATTTTGGGAACTTTCGACAGCTCCGCGGTCATCGTTTTTCGTCCGAAAATTGAATTTTTGGACTGTACCAAAAATGATTCCAAATGTCAATTGGATCGTGCCTCATGTTGAATAACCACTTTTTAAACCCTCACAGTGCCCAAAATGGCCATTTTTACAGAGTTTTGCTTACTCAGAAGCTTCAATTTTGACCAATTACAGGCACAGAAATGACTTTAAACACATTTTTTTAAGTTGAAAAAGTAATAATTCACATCCAACAGTAATATACAGCCAAAAGAATAAATGTTAAAATTTCATCGAAATTGACCATTTTGGGAACGTTCGACAGCTCCGCGGTCATTGTTTTTCGTCCGAAAATTAATTTTTTGGACTGTACCAAAAATGATTCCAAATGTCAATTGGACCGTGCCTCATGTTGAATAACCACTTTTTAAACCCTCACAGGGACCAAAATTGCCATTTTTACAGAGTTTTGCATACTCAGAAGCTTCAATTTTGACCAATTTCAGGCACAGAAATGACTTTAAACACATTTATTTTAGTTGAAAAAGTAATAATTCACATCCAACAGTAATTTACAGCCAAAAGATTAAATGTTAAAATTTCATCGAAATTGACCATTTTGGGAACGTTCGACAGCTCCGCGGTCATCGTTTTTCGTCCGAAAATTGATTTTTTGGACTGTACCAAAAATGATTCCAAATGTCAATTGGACCGTGCCTCATGTTGAAAAACCACTTTTTAAACCCTCACAGTGACCAAAATTGCCATTTTTACAGAGTTTTGCATACTCAGAAGCTTCAATTTTGACCAATTTCAGGCACAGAAATGACTTTAAACACATTTATTTTAGTTGAAAAAGTAATAATTCACATCCAACAGTAATTTACAGCCAAAAGATTAAATGTTAAAATTTCATCGAAATTGACCATTTTGGGAACGTTCGACAGCTCCGCGGTCATCGTTTTTCGTCCGAAAATTGATTTTTTGGACTGTACCAAAAATGATTCCAAATGTCAATTGGACCGTGCCTCATGTTGAATAACCACTTTTTAAACCCTCGCAGTGCCCAAAATGGCCATTTTTACAGAGTTTTGCTTACTCAGAAGCTTCAATTTTGACCAATTTCAGGCACAGAAATGACTTTAAACACATTTATTTTAGTTGAAAAAGTTATAATTCACATCCAACAGTAATTTACAGCCAAAAGAATAAATGTTAAAATTTCATCGAAATTGACCATTTTGGGAACTTTCGACAGCTCCGCGGTCATCGTTTTTCGTCCGAAAATTGAATTTTTGGACTGTACCAAAAATGATTCCAAATGTCAATTGGATCGTGCCTCATGTTGAATAACCACTTTTTAAACCCTCACAGTGCCCAAAATGGCCATTTTTACAGAGTTTTGCTTACTCAGAAGCTTCAATTTTGACCAATTACAGGCACAGAAATGACTTCAAACACATTTTTTTAAGTTGAAAAAGTAATAATTCACATCCAACAGTAATTTACAGCCAAAAGATTAAATGATAAAATTTCATCGAAATTGACCATTTTGCGAACGTTCGACAGCTCCGCGGTCATCGTTTTTCGTCCGAAAATTGATTTTTTGGACTGTACCAAAAATGATTCAAAATGTCAATTGGATCATGCCTCATGTTGAATAACCACTTTTTAAACCCTCACAGTGCCCAAAATTGCCATTTTTACAGAGTTTTGCTTACTTAGAAGCTTCAATTTTGACCAATTTCAGGCACAGAAATGACTTTAAACACATTTCTTTTAGTTGAAAAAGTAATAATTCACATCCAACAGTAATTTACAGCCAAAAGAATAAATGTTAAAATTTCATCGAAATTGACCATTTTGGGAACTTTCGACAGCTCCTCGGTCATCGTTTTTCGTCCGAAAATTGAATTTTTGGACTGTACCAAAAATGATTCCAAATGTCAATTGGATCGTGCCTCATGTTGAATAACCACTTTTTAAACCCTCACAGTGCCCAAAATGGCCATTTTTACAGAGTTTTGCTTACTCAGAAGCTTCAATTTTGACAAATTACAGGCACAGAAATGACTTTAAACACATTTTTTTAAGTTGAAAAAGTAATAATTCACATCCAACAGTAATATACAGCCAAAAGAATAAATGTTAACATTTCATCGAAATTGACCATTTTGGGAACTTTCGACAGCTCCGCGGTCATCGTTTTTCGTCCGAAAATTAATTTTTTGGACTGTAGCAAAAATGATTCCAAATGTCAATTGGATCGTGCCTCATGTTGAATAACCACTTTTTAAACCCTCGCAGTGCCCAAAATGGCCATTTTTACAGAGTTTTGCTTACTCAGAAGCTTCAATTTTGACCAATTTCAGGCACAGAAATGACTTTAAACACATTTATTTTAGTTGAAAAAGTAATAATTCACATCCAACAGTAATTTACATCCAAAAGATTAAATGTTAAAATTTCATCGAAATTGACCATTTTGGGAACGTTCGACAGCTCCGCGGTCATCGTTTTTCGTCCGAAAATTGATTTTTTGGACTGTACCAAAAATGATTCCAAATGTCAATTGGATCGTGCCTCATGTTGAATAACCATTTTTTAAACCCTCACAGTGACCAAAATTGCCATTTTTACAGAGTTTTGCATACTCAGAAGCTTCAATTTTGACCAATTTCAGGCACAGGAATGACTTTAAACACATTTATTTTAGTTGAGAAAGTAATATTTCACATCTAACAGTAATTTACAGGCAAAAGATTAAATTTTAAAATTTCATCGAAATTGACCATTTTGGGAACGTTCGACAGCTCCGCGGTCATCGTTTTTCGTCCGAAAATTGATTTTTTGGACTGTACCAAAAATGATTCCAAATGTCAATTGGACCGTGCCTCATGTTGAATAACCACTTTTTAAACCCTCACAGTGACCAAAATTGCCATTTTTACAGAGTTTTGCATACTCAGAAGCTTCAATTTTGACCAATTTCAGGCACAGAAATGACTTTAAACACATTTATTTTAGTTGAAAAAGTAATAATTCACATCCAACAGTAATTTACAGCCAAAAGATTAAATGTTAAAATTTCATCGAAATTGACCATTTTGGGAACGTTCGACAGCTCCGCGGTCATCGTTTTTCGTCCGAAAATTAATTTTTTGGACTGTACCAAAAATGATTCCAAATGTCAATTGGACCGTGCCTCATGTTGAATAACCACTTTTTAAACCCTCACAGGGACCAAAATGGCCATTTTTACAGAGTTTTGCTTACTCAGAAGCTTCAATTTTGACCAATTTCAGGCACAGAAATGACTTTAAACACATTTATTTTAGTTGAAAAAGTTATAATTCACATCCAACAGTAATTTACAGCCAAAAGAATAAATGTTAAAATTTCATCGAAATTGACCATTTTGGGAACTTTCGACAGCTCCGCGGTCATCGTTTTTCGTCCGAAAATTGAATTTTTGGACTGTACCAAAAATGATTCCAAATGTCAATTGGATCGTGCCTCATGTTGAATAACCACTTTTTAAACCCTCGCAGTGCCCAAAATGGCCATTTTTACAGAGTTTTGCTTCAATTTTGACTAATTTCAGGCACAGAAATGACTTTAAACACATTTATTTTAGTTGAAAAAGTAATAATTCACATCCAACAGTAATTTACATCCAAAAGATTAAATGTTAAAATTTCATCGAAATTGACCATTTTGGGAACGTTCGACAGCTCCGCGGTCATCGTTTTTCGTCCGAAAATTGATTTTTTGGACTGTACCAAAAATGATTCCAAATGTCAATTGGATCGTGCCTCATGTTGAATAACCATTTTTTAAACCCTCACAGTGACCAAAATTGCCATTTTTACAGAGTTTTGCATACTCAGAAGCTTCAATTTTGACCAATTTCAGGCACAGGAATGACTTTAAACACATTTATTTTAGTTGAGAAAGTAATATTTCACATCTAACAGTAATTTACAGGCAAAAGATTACATTTTAAAATTTCATCGAAATTGACCATTTTGGGAATGTTCGACAGCTCCGCGGTCATCGTTTTTCGTCAGAAAATAGATTTTTTGGACTGTACCAAAAATTATTCTAAATGTCAATTGGATCGTGCCTCATGTTGAATAACCACTTTTTAAACCCTCACAGTGCCCAAAATTACCATTTTTACAGAGTTTTGCATACTCAGAAGCTTCAATTTTGACCAATTTCAGGCACAGAAATGACTTTAAACACATTTATTTTAGTTGAAAAAGTAATAATTCACATCCAACAGTAATTTACAGCCAAAAGATTAAATGTTAAAATTTCATCGAAATTGACCATTTTGGGAACGTTCGACAGCTCCGCGGTCATCGTTTTTCGTCCGAAAATTAATTTTTTGGACTGTACCAAAAATGATTCCAAATGTCAATTGGACCGTGCCTCATGTTGAATAACCACTTTTTAAACCCTCACAGTGACCAAAATTGCCATTTTTACAGAGTTTTGCATACTCAGAAGCTTCAATTTTGACCAATTTCAGGCACAGAAATGACTTTAAACACTTTTATTTTAGTTGAAAAAGTAATAATTCACATCCAACAGTAATTTACAGCCAAAAGATTAAATGATAAAATTTCATCGAAATTGACCATTTTGCGAACGTTCGACAGCTCCTCGGTCATCGTTTTTCGTCAGAAAATTGATTTTTTGGACTGTACCAAAAATGATTCAAAATGTCAATTGGATCATGCCTCATGTTGAATAACCACTTTTTAAACCCTCACAGTGCCCAAAATTGCCATTTTTACAGAGTTTTGCTTACTTAGAAGCTTCAATTTTGACCAATTTCAGGCACAGAAATGACTTTAAACACATTTCTTTTAGTTGAAAAAGTAATAATTCACATCCAACAGTAATTTACAGCCAAAAGATTAAATGTTAAAATTTCATCGAAATTGACCATTTTGGGAACGTTCGACAGCTCCGCGGTCATCGTTTTTCGTCCGAAAATTGATTTTTTGGACTGTACCAAAAATGATTCCAAATGTCAATTGGACCGTGCCTCATGTTGAATAACCACTTTTTAAACCCTCACAGTGACCAAAATTGCCATTTTTACAGAGTTTTACATACTCAGAAGCTTCAATTTTGACCAATTTCAGGCACAGAAATGACTTTAAACACATTTATTTTAGTTGAAAAAGTAATAATTCACATCCAACAGTAATTTACAGCCAAAAGAATAAATGTTAAAATTTCATCGAAATTGACCATTTTGGGAACTTTCGACAGCTCCTCGGTCATCGTTTTTCGTCCGAAAATTGAATTTTTGGACTGTACCAAAAATGATTCCAAATGTCAATTGGATCGTGCCTCATGTTGAATAACCACTTTTTAAACCCTCACAGTGCCCAAAATGGCCATTTTTACAGAGTTTTGCTTACTCAGAAGCTTCAATTTTGACCAATTACAGGCACAGAAATGACTTTAAACACATTTTTTTAAGTTGAAAAAGTAATAATTCACATCCAACAGTAATATACAGCCAAAAGAATAAATGTTAACATTTCATCGAAATTGACCATTTTGGGAACTTTCGACAGCTCCGCGGTCATCGTTTTTCGTCCGAAAATTAATTTTTTGGACTGTAGCAAAAATGATTCCAAATGTCAATTGGATCGTGCCTCATGTTGAATAACCACTTTTTAAACCCTCGCAGTGCCCAAAATGGCCATTTTTACAGAGTTTTGCTTACTCAGAAGCTTCAATTTTGACCAATTTCAGGCACAGAAATGACTTTAAACACATTTATTTTAGTTGAAAAAGTAATAATTCACATCCAACAGTAATTTACATCCAAAAGATTAAATGTTAAAATTTCATCGAAATTGACCATTTTGGGAACGTTCGACAGCTCCGCGGTCATCGTTTTTCGTCCGAAAATTGATTTTTTGGACTGTACCAAAAATGATTCCAAATGTCAATTGGATCGTGCCTCGTGTTGAATAACCATTTTTTAAACCCTCACAGTGACCAAAATTGCCATTTTTACAGAGTTTTGCATACTCAGAAGCTTCAATTTTGACCAATTTCAGGCACAGGAATGACTTTAAACACATTTATTTTAGTTGAGAAAGTAATATTTCACATCAAACAGTAATTTACAGGCAAAAGATTAAATTTTAAAATTTCATCGAAATTGACCATTTTGGGAACGTTCGACAGCTCCGCGGTCATCGTTTTTCGTCCGAAAATTGATTTTTTGGACTGTACCAAAAATGATTCCAAATGTCAATTGGACCGTGTCTCATGTTGAAAAACCACTTTTTAAACCCTCACAGTGACCAAAATTTCCATTTTTACAGAGTTTTGCATACTCAGAAGCTTCAATTTTGACCAATTTCAGACACAGAAATGACTTTAAACACATTTATTTTAGTTGAAAAAGTAATAATTCACATCCAACAGTAATTTACAGCCAAAAGATTAAATGTTAAAATTTCATCGAAATTGACCATTTTGGGAACGTTCGACAGCTCCGCGGTCATCGTTTTTCGTCCGAAAATTGATTTTTTGGACTGTACCAAAAATGATTCCAAATGTCAATTGGACCGTGCCTCATGTTGAATAACCACTTTTTAAACCCTCACAGTGACCAAAATTGCCATTTTTACAGAGTTTTGCATACTCAGAAGCTTCAATTTTGACCAATTTCAGGCACAGAAATGACTTTAAACACATTTATTTTAGTTGAAAAAGTAATAATTCACATCCAACAGTAATTTACAGCCAAAAGATTAAATGTTAAAATTTCATCGAAATTGACCATTTTGGGAACGTTCGACAGCTCCGCGGTCATCGTTTTTCGTCCGAAAATTAATTTTTTGGACTGTACCAAAAATGATTCCAAATGTCAATTGGACCGTGCCTCATGTTGAATAACCACTTTTTAAACCCTCACAGGGACCAAAATGGCCATTTTTACAGAGTTTTGCTTACTCAGAAGCTTCAATTTTGACCAATTTCAGGCACAGAAATGACTTTAAACACATTTATTTTAGTTGAAAAAGTTATAATTCACATCCAACAGTAATTTACAGCCAAAAGAATAAATGTTAAAATTTCATCGAAATTGACCATTTTGGGAACTTTCGACAGCTCCGCGGTCATCGTTTTTCGTCCGAAAATTGAATTTTTGGACTGTACCAAAAATGATTCCAAATGTCAATTGGATCGTGCCTCATGTTGAATAACCACTTTTTAAACCCTCGCAGTGCCCAAAATGGCCATTTTTACAGAGTTTTGCTTCAATTTTGACTAATTTCAGGCACAGAAATGACTTTAAACACATTTATTTTAGTTGAAAAAGTAATAATTCACATCCAACAGTAATTTACATCCAAAAGATTAAATGTTAAAATTTCATCGAAATTGACCATTTTGGGAACGTTCGACAGCTCCGCGGTCATCGTTTTTCGTCCGAAAATTGATTTTTTGGACTGTACCAAAAATGATTCCAAATGTCAATTGGATCGTGCCTCATGTTGAATAACCATTTTTTAAACCCTCACAGTGACCAAAATTGCCATTTTTACAGAGTTTTGCATACTCAGAAGCTTCAATTTTGACCAATTTCAGGCACAGGAATGACTTTAAACACATTTATTTTAGTTGAGAAAGTAATATTTCACATCTAACAGTAATTTACAGGCAAAAGATTACATTTTAAAATTTCATCGAAATTGACCATTTTGGGAATGTTCGACAGCTCCGCGGTCATCGTTTTTCGTCAGAAAATAGATTTTTTGGACTGTACCAAAAATTATTCTAAATGTCAATTGGATCGTGCCTCATGTTGAATAACCACTTTTTAAACCCTCACAGTGCCCAAAATTACCATTTTTACAGAGTTTTGCATACTCAGAAGCTTCAATTTTGACCAATTTCAGGCACAGAAATGACTTTAAACACATTTATTTTAGTTGAAAAAGTAATAATTCACATCCAACAGTAATTTACAGCCAAAAGATTAAATGTTAAAATTTCATCGAAATTGACCATTTTGGGAACGTTCGACAGCTCCGCGGTCATCGTTTTTCGTCCGAAAATTAATTTTTTGGACTGTACCAAAAATGATTCCAAATGTCAATTGGACCGTGCCTCATGTTGAATAACCACTTTTTAAACCCTCACAGTGACCAAAATTGCCATTTTTACAGAGTTTTGCATACTCAGAAGCTTCAATTTTGACCAATTTCAGGCACAGAAATGACTTTAAACACTTTTATTTTAGTTGAAAAAGTAATAATTCACATCCAACAGTAATTTACAGCCAAAAGATTAAATGATAAAATTTCATCGAAATTGACCATTTTGCGAACGTTCGACAGCTCCTCGGTCATCGTTTTTCGTCAGAAAATTGATTTTTTGGACTGTACCAAAAATGATTCAAAATGTCAATTGGATCATGCCTCATGTTGAATAACCACTTTTTAAACCCTCACAGTGCCCAAAATTGCCATTTTTACAGAGTTTTGCTTACTTAGAAGCTTCAATTTTGACCAATTTCAGGCACAGAAATGACTTTAAACACATTTCTTTTAGTTGAAAAAGTAATAATTCACATCCAACAGTAATTTACAGCCAAAAGATTAAATGTTAAAATTTCATCGAAATTGACCATTTTGGGAACGTTCGACAGCTCCGCGGTCATCGTTTTTCGTCCGAAAATTGATTTTTTGGACTGTACCAAAAATGATTCCAAATGTCAATTGGACCGTGCCTCATGTTGAATAACCACTTTTTAAACCCTCACAGTGACCAAAATTGCCATTTTTACAGAGTTTTACATACTCAGAAGCTTCAATTTTGACCAATTTCAGGCACAGAAATGACTTTAAACACATTTATTTTAGTTGAAAAAGTAATAATTCACATCCAACAGTAATTTACAGCCAAAAGAATAAATGTTAAAATTTCATCGAAATTGACCATTTTGGGAACTTTCGACAGCTCCTCGGTCATCGTTTTTCGTCCGAAAATTGAATTTTTGGACTGTACCAAAAATGATTCCAAATGTCAATTGGATCGTGCCTCATGTTGAATAACCACTTTTTAAACCCTCACAGTGCCCAAAATGGCCATTTTTACAGAGTTTTGCTTACTCAGAAGCTTCAATTTTGACCAATTACAGGCACAGAAATGACTTTAAACACATTTTTTTAAGTTGAAAAAGTAATAATTCACATCCAACAGTAATATACAGCCAAAAGAATAAATGTTAACATTTCATCGAAATTGACCATTTTGGGAACTTTCGACAGCTCCGCGGTCATCGTTTTTCGTCCGAAAATTAATTTTTTGGACTGTAGCAAAAATGATTCCAAATGTCAATTGGATCGTGCCTCATGTTGAATAACCACTTTTTAAACCCTCGCAGTGCCCAAAATGGCCATTTTTACAGAGTTTTGCTTACTCAGAAGCTTCAATTTTGACCAATTTCAGGCACAGAAATGACTTTAAACACATTTATTTTAGTTGAAAAAGTAATAATTCACATCCAACAGTAATTTACATCCAAAAGATTAAATGTTAAAATTTCATCGAAATTGACCATTTTGGGAACGTTCGACAGCTCCGCGGTCATCGTTTTTCGTCCGAAAATTGATTTTTTGGACTGTACCAAAAATGATTCCAAATGTCAATTGGATCGTGCCTCGTGTTGAATAACCATTTTTTAAACCCTCACAGTGACCAAAATTGCCATTTTTACAGAGTTTTGCATACTCAGAAGCTTCAATTTTGACCAATTTCAGGCACAGGAATGACTTTAAACACATTTATTTTAGTTGAGAAAGTAATATTTCACATCAAACAGTAATTTACAGGCAAAAGATTAAATTTTAAAATTTCATCGAAATTGACCATTTTGGGAACGTTCGACAGCTCCGCGGTCATCGTTTTTCGTCCGAAAATTGATTTTTTGGACTGTACCAAAAATGATTCCAAATGTCAATTGGACCGTGTCTCATGTTGAAAAACCACTTTTTAAACCCTCACAGTGACCAAAATTTCCATTTTTACAGAGTTTTGCATACTCAGAAGCTTCAATTTTGACCAATTTCAGACACAGAAATGACTTTAAACACATTTATTTTAGTTGAAAAAGTAATAATTCACATCCAACAGTAATTTACAGCCAAAAGATTAAATGTTAAAATTTCATCGAAATTGACCATTTTGGGAACGTTCGACAGCTCCGCGGTCATCGTTTTTCGTCCGAAAATTGATTTTTTGGACTGTACCAAAAATGATTCCAAATGTCAATTGGACCGTGCCTCATGTTGAATAACCACTTTTTAAACCCTTGCAGTGCCCAAAATGGCCATTTTTACAGAGTTTTGCTTACTCAGAAGCTTCAATTTTGACCAATTTCAGGCACAGAAATGACTTTAAACACATTTATTTTAGTTGAAAAAGTTATAATTCACATCCAACAGTAATTTACAGCCAAAAGAATAAATGTTAAAATTTCATCGAAATTGACCATTTTGGGAACTTTCGACAGCTCCGCGGTCATCGTTTTTCGTCCGAAAATTGAATTTTTGGACTGTACCAAAAATGATTCCAAATGTCAATTGGATCGTGCCTCATGTTGAATAACCACTTTTTAAACCCTCACAGTGCCCAAAATGGCCATTTTTACAGAGTTTTGCTTACTCAGAAGCTTCAATTTTGACCAATTACAGGCACAGAAAGGACTTTAAACACATTTTTTTAAGTTGAAAAAGTAATAATTCACATCCAACAGTAATATACAGCCAAAAGAATAAATGTTAAAATTTCATCGAAATTGACCATTTTGGGAACGTTCGACAGCTCCGCGGTCATTGTTTTTCGTCCGAAAATTAATTTTTTGGACTGTACCAAAAATGATTCCAAATGTCAATTGGACCGTGCCTCATGTTGAATAACCACTTTTTAAACCCTCACAGGGACCAAAATTGCCATTTTTACAGAGTTTTGCATACTCAGAAGCTTCAATTTTGACCAATTTCAGGCACAGAAATGACTTTAAACACATTTATTTTAGTTGAAAAAGTAATAATTCACATCCAACAGTAATTTACAGCCAAAAGATTAAATGTTAAAATTTCATCGAAATTGACCATTTTGGGAACGTTCGACAGCTCCGCGGTCATCGTTTTTCGTCCGAAAATTGATTTTTTGGACTGTACCAAAAATGATTCCAAATGTCAATTGGACCGTGCCTCATGTTGAAAAACCACTTTTTAAACCCTCACAGTGACCAAAATTGCCATTTTTACAGAGTTTTGCATACTCAGAAGCTTCAATTTTGACCAATTTCAGGCACAGAAATGACTTTAAACACATTTATTTTAGTTGAAAAAGTAATAATTCACATCCAACAGTAATTTACAGCCAAAAGATTAAATGTTAAAATTTCATCGAAATTGACCATTTTGGGAACGTTCGACAGCTCCGCGGTCATCGTTTTTCGTCCGAAAATTGATTTTTTGGACTGTACCAAAAATGATTCCAAATGTCAATTGGACCGTGCCTCATGTTGAATAACCACTTTTTAAACCCTCGCAGTGCCCAAAATGGCCATTTTTACAGAGTTTTGCTTACTCAGAAGCTTCAATTTTGACCAATTTCAGGCACAGAAATGACTTTAAACACATTTATTTTAGTTGAAAAAGTTATAATTCACATCCAACAGTAATTTACAGCCAAAAGAATAAATGTTAAAATTTCATCGAAATTGACCATTTTGGGAACTTTCGACAGCTCCGCGGTCATCGTTTTTCGTCCGAAAATTGAATTTTTGGACTGTACCAAAAATGATTCCAAATGTCAATTGGATCGTGCCTCATGTTGAATAACCACTTTTTAAACCCTCACAGTGCCCAAAATGGCAATTTTTACAGAGTTTTGCTTACTCAGAAGCTTCAATTTTGACCAATTACAGGCACAGAAATGACTTTAAACACATTTTTTTAAGTTGAAAAAGTAATAATTCACATCCAACAGTAATTTACAGCCAAAAGATTAAATGATAAAATTTCATCGAAATTGACCATTTTGCGAACGTTCGACAGCTCCGCGGTCATCGTTTTTCGTCAGAAAATTGATTTTTTGGACTGTACCAAAAATGATTCAAAATGTCAATTGGATCATGCCTCATGTTGAATAACCACTTTTTAAACCCTCACAGTGCCCAAAATTGCCATTTTTACAGAGTTTTGCTTACTTAGAAGCTTCAATTTTGACCAATTTCAGGCACAGAAATGACTTTAAACACATTTCTTTTAGTTGAAAAAGTAATAATTCACATCCAACAGTAATTTACAGCCAAAAGAATAAATGTTAAAATTTCATCGAAATTGACCATTTTGGGAACTTTCGACAGCTCCTCGGTCATCGTTTTTCGTCCGAAAATTGAATTTTTGGACTGTACCAAAAATGATTCCAAATGTCAATTGGATCGTGCCTCATGTTGAATAACCACTTTTTAAACCCTCACAGTGCCCAAAATGGCCATTTTTACAGAGTTTTGCTTACTCAGAAGCTTCAATTTTGACCAATTACAGGCACAGAAATGACTTTAAACACTTTTATTTTAGTTGAAAAAGTAATAATTCACATCCAACAGTAATTTACAGCCAAAAGATTAAATGATAAAATTTCATCGAAATTGACCATTTTGCGAACGTTCGACAGCTCCTCGGTCATCGTTTTTCGTCAGAAAATTGATTTTTTGGACTGTACCAAAAATGATTCAAAATGTCAATTGGATCATGCCTCATGTTGAATAACCACTTTTTAAACCCTCACAGTGCCCAAAATTGCCATTTTTACAGAGTTTTGCTTACTTAGAAGCTTCAATTTTGACCAATTTCAGGCACAGAAATGACTTTAAACACATTTCTTTTAGTTGAAAAAGTAATAATTCACATCCAACAGTAATTTACAGCCAAAAGATTAAATGTTAAAATTTCATCGAAATTGACCATTTTGGGAACGTTCGACAGCTCCGCGGTCATCGTTTTTCGTCCGAAAATTGATTTTTTGGACTGTACCAAAAATGATTCCAAATGTCAATTGGACCGTGCCTCATGTTGAATAACCACTTTTTAAACCCTCACAGTGACCAAAATTGCCATTTTTACAGAGTTTTACATACTCAGAAGCTTCAATTTTGACCAATTTCAGGCACAGAAATGACTTTAAACACATTTATTTTAGTTGAAAAAGTAATAATTCACATCCAACAGCAATTTACAGCCAAAAGAATAAATGTTAAAATTTCATCGAAATTGACCATTTTGGGAACTTTCGACAGCTCCTCGGTCATCGTTTTTCGTCCGAAAATTGAATTTTTGGACTGTACCAAAAATGATTCCAAATGTCAATTGGATCGTGCCTCATGTTGAATAACCACTTTTTAAACCCTCACAGTGCCCAAAATGGCCATTTTTACAGAGTTTTGCTTACTCAGAAGCTTCAATTTTGACCAATTACAGGCACAGAAATGACTTTAAACACATTTTTTTAAGTTGAAAAAGTAATAATTCACATCCAACAGTAATATACAGCCAAAAGAATAAATGTTAAAATTTCATCGAAATTGACCATTTTGGGAACGTTCGACAGCTCCGCGGTCATTGTTTTTCGTCCGAAAATTAATTTTTTGGACTGTACCAAAAATGATTCCAAATGTCAATTGGACCGTGCCTCATGTTGAATAACCACTTTTTAAACCCTCACAGGGACCAAAATTGCCATTTTTACAGAGTTTTGCATACTCAGAAGCTTCAATTTTGACCAATTTCAGGCACAGAAATGACTTTAAACACATTTATTTTAGTTGAAAAAGTAATAATTCACATCCAACAGTAATTTACAGCCAAAAGATTAAATGTTAAAATTTCATCGAAATTGACCATTTTGGGAACGTTCGACAGCTCCGCGGTCATCGTTTTTCGTCCGAAAATTGATTTTTTGGACTGTACCAAAAATGATTCCAAATGTCAATTGGACCGTGCCTCATGTTGAAAAACCACTTTTTAAACCCTCACAGTGACCAAAATTGCCATTTTTACAGAGTTTTGCATACTCAGAAGCTTCAATTTTGACCAATTTCAGGCACAGAAATGACTTTAAACACATTTATTTTAGTTGAAAAAGTAATAATTCACATCCAACAGTAATTTACAGCCAAAAGATTAAATGTTAAAATTTCATCGAAATTGATCATTTTGGGAACGTTCGACAGCTCCGCGGTCATCGTTTTTCGTCCGAAAATTGATTTTTTGGACTGTACCAAAAATGATTCCAAATGTCAATTGGACCGTGCCTCATGTTGAATAACCACTTTTTAAACCCTCGCAGTGCCCAAAATGGCCATTTTTACAGAGTTTTGCTTACTCAGAAGCTTCAATTTTGACCAATTTCAGGCACAGAAATGACTTTAAACACATTTATTTTAGTTGAAAAAGTTATAATTCACATCCAACAGTAATTTACAGCCAAAAGAATAAATGTTAAAATTTCATCGAAATTGACCATTTTGGGAACTTTCGACAGCTCCGCGGTCATCGTTTTTCGTCCGAAAATTGAATTTTTGGACTGTACCAAAAATGATTCCAAATGTCAATTGGATCGTGCCTCATGTTGAATAACCACTTTTTAAACCCTCACAGTGCCCAAAATGGCCATTTTTACAGAGTTTTGCTTACTCAGAAGCTTCAATTTTGACCAATTACAGGCACAGAAATGACTTTAAACACATTTTTTAAGTTGAAAAAGTAATAATTCACATCCAACAGTAATTTACAGCCAAAAGATTAAATGATAAAATTTCATCGAAATTGACCATTTTGCGAACGTTCGACAGCTCCGCGGTCATCGTTTTTCGTCAGAAAATTGATTTTTTGGACTGTACCAAAAATGATTCAAAATGTCAATTGGATCATGCCTCATGTTGAATAACCACTTTTTAAACCCTCACAGTGCCCAAAATTGCCATTTTTACAGAGTTTTGCTTACTTAGAAGCTTCAATTTTGACCAATTTCAGGCACAGAAATGACTTTAAACACATTTCTTTTAGTTGAAAAAGTAATAATTCACATCCAACAGTAATTTACAGCCAAAAGAATAAATGTTAAAATTTCATCGAAATTGACCATTTTGGGAACTTTCGACAGCTCCTCGGTCATCGTTTTTCGTCCGAAAATTGAATTTTTGGACTGTACCAAAAATGATTCCAAATGTCAATTGGATCGTGCCTCATGTTGAATAACCACTTTTTAAACCCTCACAGTGCCCAAAATGGCCATTTTTACAGAGTTTTGCTTACTCAGAAGCTTCAATTTTGACCAATTACAGGCACAGAAATGACTTTAAACACATTTTTTTAAGTTGAAAAAGTAATAATTCACATCCAACAGTAATATACAGCCAAAAGAATAAATGTTAACATTTCATCGAAATTGACCATTTTGGGAACTTTCGACAGCTCCGCGGTCATCGTTTTTCGTCCGAAAATTAATTTTTTGGACTGTAGCAAAAATGATTCCAAATGTCAATTGGATCGTGCCTCATGTTGAATAACCACTTTTTAAACCCTCGCAGTGCCCAAAATGGCCATTTTTACAGAGTTTTGCTTACTCAGAAGCTTCAATTTTGACCAATTTCAGGCACAGAAATGACTTTAAACACATTTATTTTAGTTGAAAAAGTAATAATTCACATCCAACAGTAATTTACATCCAAAAGATTAAATGTTAAAATTTCATCGAAATTGACCATTTTGGGAACGTTCGACAGCTCCGCGGTCATCGTTTTTCGTCCGAAAATTGATTTTTTGGACTGTACCAAAAATGATTCCAAATGTCAATTGGATCGTGCCTCGTGTTGAATAACCATTTTTTAAACCCTCACAGTGACCAAAATTGCCATTTTTACAGAGTTTTGCATACTCAGAAGCTTCAATTTTGACCAATTTCAGGCACAGGAATGACTTTAAACACATTTATTTTAGTTGAGAAAGTAATATTTCACATCAAACAGTAATTTACAGGCAAAAGATTAAATTTTAAAATTTCATCGAAATTGACCATTTTGGGAACGTTCGACAGCTCCGCGGTCATCGTTTTTCGTCCGAAAATTGATTTTTTGGACTGTACCAAAAATGATTCCAAATGTCAATTGGACCGTGTCTCATGTTGAAAAACCACTTTTTAAACCCTCACAGTGACCAAAATTTCCATTTTTACAGAGTTTTGCATACTCAGAAGCTTCAATTTTGACCAATTTCAGACACAGAAATGACTTTAAACACATTTATTTTAGTTGAAAAAGTAATAATTCACATCCAACAGTAATTTACAGCCAAAAGATTAAATGTTAAAATTTCATCGAAATTGACCATTTTGGGAACGTTCGACAGCTCCGCGGTCATCGTTTTTCGTCCGAAAATTGATTTTTTGGACTGTACCAAAAATGATTCCAAATGTCAATTGGACCGTGCCTCATGTTGAATAACCACTTTTTAAACCCTTGCAGTGCCCAAAATGGCCATTTTTACAGAGTTTTGCTTACTCAGAAGCTTCAATTTTGACCAATTTCAGGCACAGAAATGACTTTAAACACATTTATTTTAGTTGAAAAAGTTATAATTCACATCCAACAGTAATTTACAGCCAAAAGAATAAATGTTAAAATTTCATCGAAATTGACCATTTTGGGAACTTTCGACAGCTCCGCGGTCATCGTTTTTCGTCCGAAAATTGAATTTTTGGACTGTACCAAAAATGATTCCAAATGTCAATTGGATCGTGCCTCATGTTGAATAACCACTTTTTAAACCCTCACAGTGCCCAAAATGGCCATTTTTACAGAGTTTTGCTTACTCAGAAGCTTCAATTTTGACCAATTACAGGCACAGAAAGGACTTTAAACACATTTTTTTAAGTTGAAAAAGTAATAATTCACATCCAACAGTAATATACAGCCAAAAGAATAAATGTTAAAATTTCATCGAAATTGACCATTTTGGGAACGTTCGACAGCTCCGCGGTCATTGTTTTTCGTCCGAAAATTAATTTTTTGGACTGTACCAAAAATGATTCCAAATGTCAATTGGACCGTGCCTCATGTTGAATAACCACTTTTTAAACCCTCACAGGGACCAAAATTGCCATTTTTACAGAGTTTTGCATACTCAGAAGCTTCAATTTTGACCAATTTCAGGCACAGAAATGACTTTAAACACATTTATTTTAGTTGAAAAAGTAATAATTCACATCCAACAGTAATTTACAGCCAAAAGATTAAATGTTAAAATTTCATCGAAATTGACCATTTTGGGAACGTTCGACAGCTCCGCGGTCATCGTTTTTCGTCCGAAAATTGATTTTTTGGACTGTACCAAAAATGATTCCAAATGTCAATTGGACCGTGCCTCATGTTGAAAAACCACTTTTTAAACCCTCACAGTGACCAAAATTGCCATTTTTACAGAGTTTTGCATACTCAGAAGCTTCAATTTTGACCAATTTCAGGCACAGAAATGACTTTAAACACATTTATTTTAGTTGAAAAAGTAATAATTCACATCCAACAGTAATTTACAGCCAAAAGATTAAATGTTAAAATTTCATCGAAATTGACCATTTTGGGAACGTTCGACAGCTCCGCGGTCATCGTTTTTCGTCCGAAAATTGATTTTTTGGACTGTACCAAAAATGATTCCAAATGTCAATTGGACCGTGCCTCATGTTGAATAACCACTTTTTAAACCCTCGCAGTGCCCAAAATGGCCATTTTTACAGAGTTTTGCTTACTCAGAAGCTTCAATTTTGACCAATTTCAGGCACAGAAATGACTTTAAACACATTTATTTTAGTTGAAAAAGTTATAATTCACATCCAACAGTAATTTACAGCCAAAAGAATAAATGTTAAAATTTCATCGAAATTGACCATTTTGGGAACTTTCGACAGCTCCGCGGTCATCGTTTTTCGTCCGAAAATTGAATTTTTGGACTGTACCAAAAATGATTCCAAATGTCAATTGGATCGTGCCTCATGTTGAATAACCACTTTTTAAACCCTCACAGTGCCCAAAATGGCAATTTTTACAGAGTTTTGCTTACTCAGAAGCTTCAATTTTGACCAATTACAGGCACAGAAATGACTTTAAACACATTTTTTTAAGTTGAAAAAGTAATAATTCACATCCAACAGTAATTTACAGCCAAAAGATTAAATGATAAAATTTCATCGAAATTGACCATTTTGCGAACGTTCGACAGCTCCGCGGTCATCGTTTTTCGTCAGAAAATTGATTTTTTGGACTGTACCAAAAATGATTCAAAATGTCAATTGGATCATGCCTCATGTTGAATAACCACTTTTTAAACCCTCACAGTGCCCAAAATTGCCATTTTTACAGAGTTTTGCTTACTTAGAAGCTTCAATTTTGACCAATTTCAGGCACAGAAATGACTTTAAACACATTTCTTTTAGTTGAAAAAGTAATAATTCACATCCAACAGTAATTTACAGCCAAAAGAATAAATGTTAAAATTTCATCGAAATTGACCATTTTGGGAACTTTCGACAGCTCCTCGGTCATCGTTTTTCGTCCGAAAATTGAATTTTTGGACTGTACCAAAAATGATTCCAAATGTCAATTGGATCGTGCCTCATGTTGAATAACCACTTTTTAAACCCTCACAGTGCCCAAAATGGCCATTTTTACAGAGTTTTGCTTACTCAGAAGCTTCAATTTTGACCAATTACAGGCACAGAAATGACTTTAAACACTTTTATTTTAGTTGAAAAAGTAATAATTCACATCCAACAGTAATTTACAGCCAAAAGATTAAATGATAAAATTTCATCGAAATTGACCATTTTGCGAACGTTCGACAGCTCCTCGGTCATCGTTTTTCGTCAGAAAATTGATTTTTTGGACTGTACCAAAAATGATTCAAAATGTCAATTGGATCATGCCTCATGTTGAATAACCACTTTTTAAACCCTCACAGTGCCCAAAATTGCCATTTTTACAGAGTTTTGCTTACTTAGAAGCTTCAATTTTGACCAATTTCAGGCACAGAAATGACTTTAAACACATTTCTTTTAGTTGAAAAAGTAATAATTCACATCCAACAGTAATTTACAGCCAAAAGATTAAATGTTAAAATTTCATCGAAATTGACCATTTTGGGAACGTTCGACAGCTCCGCGGTCATCGTTTTTCGTCCGAAAATTGATTTTTTGGACTGTACCAAAAATGATTCCAAATGTCAATTGGACCGTGCCTCATGTTGAATAACCACTTTTTAAACCCTCACAGTGACCAAAATTGCCATTTTTACAGAGTTTTACATACTCAGAAGCTTCAATTTTGACCAATTTCAGGCACAGAAATGACTTTAAACACATTTATTTTAGTTGAAAAAGTAATAATTCACATCCAACAGCAATTTACAGCCAAAAGAATAAATGTTAAAATTTCATCGAAATTGACCATTTTGGGAACTTTCGACAGCTCCTCGGTCATCGTTTTTCGTCCGAAAATTGAATTTTTGGACTGTACCAAAAATGATTCCAAATGTCAATTGGATCGTGCCTCATGTTGAATAACCACTTTTTAAACCCTCACAGTGCCCAAAATGGCCATTTTTACAGAGTTTTGCTTACTCAGAAGCTTCAATTTTGACCAATTACAGGCACAGAAATGACTTTAAACACATTTTTTTAAGTTGAAAAAGTAATAATTCACATCCAACAGTAATATACAGCCAAAAGAATAAATGTTAAAATTTCATCGAAATTGACCATTTTGGGAACGTTCGACAGCTCCGCGGTCATTGTTTTTCGTCCGAAAATTAATTTTTTGGACTGTACCAAAAATGATTCCAAATGTCAATTGGACCGTGCCTCATGTTGAATAACCACTTTTTAAACCCTCACAGGGACCAAAATTGCCATTTTTACAGAGTTTTGCATACTCAGAAGCTTCAATTTTGACCAATTTCAGGCACAGAAATGACTTTAAACACATTTATTTTAGTTGAAAAAGTAATAATTCACATCCAACAGTAATTTACAGCCAAAAGATTAAATGTTAAAATTTCATCGAAATTGACCATTTTGGGAACGTTCGACAGCTCCGCGGTCATCGTTTTTCGTCCGAAAATTGATTTTTTGGACTGTACCAAAAATGATTCCAAATGTCAATTGGACCGTGCCTCATGTTGAAAAACCACTTTTTAAACCCTCACAGTGACCAAAATTGCCATTTTTACAGAGTTTTGCATACTCAGAAGCTTCAATTTTGACCAATTTCAGGCACAGAAATGACTTTAAACACATTTATTTTAGTTGAAAAAGTAATAATTCACATCCAACAGTAATTTACAGCCAAAAGATTAAATGTTAAAATTTCATCGAAATTGATCATTTTGGGAACGTTCGACAGCTCCGCGGTCATCGTTTTTCGTCCGAAAATTGATTTTTTGGACTGTACCAAAAATGATTCCAAATGTCAATTGGACCGTGCCTCATGTTGAATAACCACTTTTTAAACCCTCGCAGTGCCCAAAATGGCCATTTTTACAGAGTTTTGCTTACTCAGAAGCTTCAATTTTGACCAATTTCAGGCACAGAAATGACTTTAAACACATTTATTTTAGTTGAAAAAGTTATAATTCACATCCAACAGTAATTTACAGCCAAAAGAATAAATGTTAAAATTTCATCGAAATTGACCATTTTGGGAACTTTCGACAGCTCCGCGGTCATCGTTTTTCGTCCGAAAATTGAATTTTTGGACTGTACCAAAAATGATTCCAAATGTCAATTGGATCGTGCCTCATGTTGAATAACCACTTTTTAAACCCTCACAGTGCCCAAAATGGCCATTTTTACAGAGTTTTGCTTACTCAGAAGCTTCAATTTTGACCAATTACAGGCACAGAAATGACTTTAAACACATTTTTTAAGTTGAAAAAGTAATAATTCACATCCAACAGTAATTTACAGCCAAAAGATTAAATGATAAAATTTCATCGAAATTGACCATTTTGCGAACGTTCGACAGCTCCGCGGTCATCGTTTTTCGTCAGAAAATTGATTTTTTGGACTGTACCAAAAATGATTCAAAATGTCAATTGGATCATGCCTCATGTTGAATAACCACTTTTTAAACCCTCACAGTGCCCAAAATTGCCATTTTTACAGAGTTTTGCTTACTTAGAAGCTTCAATTTTGACCAATTTCAGGCACAGAAATGACTTTAAACACATTTCTTTTAGTTGAAAAAGTAATAATTCACATCCAACAGTAATTTACAGCCAAAAGAATAAATGTTAAAATTTCATCGAAATTGACCATTTTGGGAACTTTCGACAGCTCCTCGGTCATCGTTTTTCGTCCGAAAATTGAATTTTTGGACTGTACCAAAAATGATTCCAAATGTCAATTGGATCGTGCCTCATGTTGAATAACCACTTTTTAAACCCTCACAGTGCCCAAAATGGCCATTTTTACAGAGTTTTGCTTACTCAGAAGCTTCAATTTTGACCAATTACAGGCACAGAAATGACTTTAAACACATTTTTTTAAGTTGAAAAAGTAATAATTCACATCCAACAGTAATATACAGCCAAAAGAATAAATGTTAACATTTCATCGAAATTGACCATTTTGGGAACTTTCGACAGCTCCGCGGTCATCGTTTTTCGTCCGAAAATTAATTTTTTGGACTGTAGCAAAAATGATTCCAAATGTCAATTGGATCGTGCCTCATGTTGAATAACCACTTTTTAAACCCTCGCAGTGCCCAAAATGGCCATTTTTACAGAGTTTTGCTTACTCAGAAGCTTCAATTTTGACCAATTTCAGGCACAGAAATGACTTTAAACACATTTATTTTAGTTGAAAAAGTAATAATTCACATCCAACAGTAATTTACAGCCAAAAGATTAAATGTTAAAATTTCATCGAAATTGACCATTTTGGGAACGTTCGACAGCTCCGCGGTCATTGTTTTTCGTCCGAAAATTAATTTTTTGGACTGTACCAAAAATGATTCCAAATGTCAATTGGACCGTGCCTCATGTTGAATAACCACTTTTTAAACCCTCACAGGGACCAAAATTGCCATTTTTACAGAGTTTTGCATACTCAGAAGCTTCAATTTTGACCAATTTCAGGCACAGAAATGACTTTAAACACATTTATTTTAGTTGAAAAAGTAATAATTCACATCCAACAGTAATTTACAGCCAAAAGATTAAATGTTAAAATTTCATCGAAATTGACCATTTTGGGAACGTTCGACAGCTCCGCGGTCATCGTTTTTCGTCCGAAAATTGATTTTTTGGACTGTACCAAAAATGATTCCAAATGTCAATTGGACCGTGCCTCATGTTGAATAACCACTTTTTAAACCCTCACAGTGACCAAAATTGCCATTTTTACAGAGTTTTGCATACTCAGAAGCTTCAATTTTGACCAATTTCAGGCACAGAAATGACTTTAAACACATTTATTTTAGTTGAAAAAGTAATAATTCACATCCAACAGTAATTTACAGCCAAAAGATTAAATGTTAAAATTTCATCGAAATTGACCATTTTGGGAACGTTCGACAGCTCCGCGGTCATTGTTTTTCGTCCGAAAATTGATTTTTTGGACTGTACCAAAAATGATTCCAAATGTCAATTGGACCGTGCCTCATGTTGAATAACCACTTTTTAAACCCTCACAGTGACCAAAATTGCCATTTTTACAGAGTTTTGCATACTCAGAAGCTTCAATTTTGACCAATTTCAGGCACTGAAATGACTTTAAACACATTTATTTTAGTTGAAAAAGTAATAATTCACATCCAACAGTAATTTACAGCCAAAAGATTAAATGTTAAAATTTCATCGAAATTGACCATTTTGGGAACGTTCGACAGCTCCGCGGTCATTGTTTTTCGTCCGAAAATTAATTTTTTGGACTGTACCAAAAATGATTCCAAATGTCAATTGGACCGTGCCTCATGTTGAATAACCACTTTTTAAACCCTCACAGGGACCAAAATTGCCATTTTTACAGAGTTTTGCATACTCAGAAGCTTCAATTTTGACCAATTTCAGGCACAGAAATGACTTTAAACACATTTATTTTAGTTGAAAAAGTAATAATTCACATCCAACAGTAATTTACAGCCAAAAGATTAAATGTTAAAATTTCATCGAAATTGACCATTTTGGGAACGTTCGACAGCTCCGCGGTCATCGTTTTTCGTCCGAAAATTGATTTTTTGGACTGTACCAAAAATTATTCCAAATGTCAATTGGACCGTGCCTCATGTTGAAAAACCACTTTTTAAACCCTCACAGTGACCAAAATTGCCATTTTTACAGAGTTTTGCATACTCAGAAGTTTCAATTTTGACCAATTTCAGGCACAGAAATGACTTTAAACACATTTATTTTAGTTGAAAAAGTAATAATTCACATCCAACAGTAATTTACAGCCAAAAGATTAAATGTTAAAATTTCATCGAAATTGACCATTTTGGGAACGTTCGACAGCTCCGCGGTCATCGTTTTTCGTCCGAAAATTGATTTTTTGGACTGTACCAAAAATGATTCCAAATGTCAATTGGACCGTGCCTCATGTTGAATAACCACTTTTTAAACCCTCGCAGTGCCCAAAATGGCCATTTTTACAGAGTTTTGCTTACTCAGAAGCTTCAATTTTGACCAATTTCAGGCACAGAAATGACTTTAAACACATTTATTTTAGTTGAAAAAGTTATAATTCACATCCAACAGTAATTTACAGCCAAAAGAATAAATGTTAAAATTTCATCGAAATTGACCATTTTGGGAACTTTCGACAGCTCCGCGGTCATCGTTTTTCGTCCGAAAATTGAATTTTTGGACTGTACCAAAAATGATTCCAAATGTCAATTGGATCGTGCCTCATGTTGAATAACCACTTTTTAAACCCTCACAGTGCCCAAAATGGCCATTTTTACAGAGTTTTGCTTACTCAGAAGCTTCAATTTTGACCAATTACAGGCACAGAAATGACTTTAAACACATTTTTTTAAGTTGAAAAAGTAATAATTCACATCCAACAGTAATATACAGCCAAAAGAATAAATGTTAAAATTTCATCGAAATTGACCATTTTGGGAACGTTCGACAGCTCCGCGGTCATTGTTTTTCGTCCGAAAATTAATTTTTTGGACTGTACCAAAAATGATTCCAAATGTCAATTGGACCGTGCCTCATGTTGAATAACCACTTTTTAAACCCTCACAGGGACCAAAATTGCCATTTTTACAGAGTTTTGCATACTCAGAAGCTTCAATTTTGACCAATTTCAGGCACAGAAATGACTTTAAACACATTTATTTTAGTTGAAAAAGTAATAATTCACATCCAACAGTAATTTACAGCCAAAAGATTAAATGTTAAAATTTCATCGAAATTGACCATTTTGGGAACGTTCGACAGCTCCGCGGTCATCGTTTTTCGTCCGAAAATTGATTTTTTGGACTGTACCAAAAATGATTCCAAATGTCAATTGGACCGTGCCTCATGTTGAAAAACCACTTTTTAAACCCTCACAGTGACCAAAATTGCCATTTTTACAGAGTTTTGCATACTCAGAAGCTTCAATTTTGACCAATTTCAGGCACAGAAATGACTTTAAACACATTTATTTTAGTTGAAAAAGTAATAATTCACATCCAACAGTAATTTACAGCCAAAAGATTAAATGTTAAAATTTCATCGAAATTGACCATTTTGGGAACGTTCGACAGCTCCGCGGTCATCGTTTTTCGTCCGAAAATTGATTTTTTGGACTGTACCAAAAATGATTCCAAATGTCAATTGGACCGTGCCTCATGTTGAATAACCACTTTTTAAACCCTCGCAGTGCCCAAAATGGCCATTTTTACAGAGTTTTGCTTACTCAGAAGCTTCAATTTTGACCAATTTCAGGCACAGAAATGACTTTAAACACATTTATTTTAGTTGAAAAAGTTATAATTCACATCCAACAGTAATTTACAGCCAAAAGAATAAATGTTAAAATTTCATCGAAATTGACCATTTTGGGAACTTTCGACAGCTCCGCGGTCATCGTTTTTCGTCCGAAAATTGAATTTTTGGACTGTACCAAAAATGATTCCAAATGTCAATTGGATCGTGCCTCATGTTGAATAACCACTTTTTAAACCCTCACAGTGCCCAAAATGGCCATTTTTACAGAGTTTTGCTTACTCAGAAGCTTCAATTTTGACCAATTACAGGCACAGAAATGACTTTAAACACATTTTTTTAAGTTGAAAAAGTAATAATTCACATCCAACAGTAATATACAGCCAAAAGAATAAATGTTAAAATTTCATCGAAATTGACCATTTTGGGAACGTTCGACAGCTCCGCGGTCATTGTTTTTCGTCCGAAAATTAATTTTTTGGACTGTACCAAAAATGATTCCAAATGTCAATTGGACCGTGCCTCATGTTGAATAACCACTTTTTAAACCCTCACAGGGACCAAAATTGCCATTTTTACAGAGTTTTGCATACTCAGAAGCTTCAATTTTGACCAATTTCAGGCACAGAAATGACTTTAAACACATTTATTTTAGTTGAAAAAGTAATAATTCACATCCAACAGTAATTTACAGCCAAAAGATTAAATGTTAAAATTTCATCGAAATTGACCATTTTGGGAACGTTCGACAGCTCCGCGGTCATCGTTTTTCGTCCGAAAATTGATTTTTTGGACTGTACCAAAAATGATTCCAAATGTCAATTGGACCGTGCCTCATGTTGAAAAACCACTTTTTAAACCCTCACAGTGACCAAAATTGCCATTTTTACAGAGTTTTGCATACTCAGAAGCTTCAATTTTGACCAATTTCAGGCACAGAAATGACTTTAAACACATTTATTTTAGTTGAAAAAGTAATAATTCACATCCAACAGTAATTTACAGCCAAAAGATTAAATGTTAAAATTTCATCGAAATTGATCATTTTGGGAACGTTCGACAGCTCCGCGGTCATCGTTTTTCGTCCGAAAATTGATTTTTTGGACTGTACCAAAAATGATTCCAAATGTCAATTGGACCGTGCCTCATGTTGAATAACCACTTTTTAAACCCTCGCAGTGCCCAAAATGGCCATTTTTACAGAGTTTTGCTTACTCAGAAGCTTCAATTTTGACCAATTTCAGGCACAGAAATGACTTTAAACACATTTATTTTAGTTGAAAAAGTTATAATTCACATCCAACAGTAATTTACAGCCAAAAGAATAAATGTTAAAATTTCATCGAAATTGACCATTTTGGGAACTTTCGACAGCTCCGCGGTCATCGTTTTTCGTCCGAAAATTGAATTTTTGGACTGTACCAAAAATGATTCCAAATGTCAATTGGATCGTGCCTCATGTTGAATAACCACTTTTTAAACCCTCACAGTGCCCAAAATGGCCATTTTTACAGAGTTTTGCTTACTCAGAAGCTTCAATTTTGACCAATTACAGGCACAGAAATGACTTTAAACACATTTTTTAAGTTGAAAAAGTAATAATTCACATCCAACAGTAATTTACAGCCAAAAGATTAAATGATAAAATTTCATCGAAATTGACCATTTTGCGAACGTTCGACAGCTCCGCGGTCATCGTTTTTCGTCAGAAAATTGATTTTTTGGACTGTACCAAAAATGATTCAAAATGTCAATTGGATCATGCCTCATGTTGAATAACCACTTTTTAAACCCTCACAGTGCCCAAAATTGCCATTTTTACAGAGTTTTGCTTACTTAGAAGCTTCAATTTTGACCAATTTCAGGCACAGAAATGACTTTAAACACATTTCTTTTAGTTGAAAAAGTAATAATTCACATCCAACAGTAATTTACAGCCAAAAGAATAAATGTTAAAATTTCATCGAAATTGACCATTTTGGGAACTTTCGACAGCTCCTCGGTCATCGTTTTTCGTCCGAAAATTGAATTTTTGGACTGTACCAAAAATGATTCCAAATGTCAATTGGATCGTGCCTCATGTTGAATAACCACTTTTTAAACCCTCACAGTGCCCAAAATGGCCATTTTTACAGAGTTTTGCTTACTCAGAAGCTTCAATTTTGACCAATTACAGGCACAGAAATGACTTTAAACACATTTTTTTAAGTTGAAAAAGTAATAATTCACATCCAACAGTAATATACAGCCAAAAGAATAAATGTTAACATTTCATCGAAATTGACCATTTTGGGAACTTTCGACAGCTCCGCGGTCATCGTTTTTCGTCCGAAAATTAATTTTTTGGACTGTAGCAAAAATGATTCCAAATGTCAATTGGATCGTGCCTCATGTTGAATAACCACTTTTTAAACCCTCGCAGTGCCCAAAATGGCCATTTTTACAGAGTTTTGCTTACTCAGAAGCTTCAATTTTGACCAATTTCAGGCACAGAAATGACTTTAAACACATTTATTTTAGTTGAAAAAGTAATAATTCACATCCAACAGTAATTTACAGCCAAAAGATTAAATGTTAAAATTTCATCGAAATTGACCATTTTGGGAACGTTCGACAGCTCCGCGGTCATTGTTTTTCGTCCGAAAATTAATTTTTTGGACTGTACCAAAAATGATTCCAAATGTCAATTGGACCGTGCCTCATGTTGAATAACCACTTTTTAAACCCTCACAGGGACCAAAATTGCCATTTTTACAGAGTTTTGCATACTCAGAAGCTTCAATTTTGACCAATTTCAGGCACAGAAATGACTTTAAACACATTTATTTTAGTTGAAAAAGTAATAATTCACATCCAACAGTAATTTACAGCCAAAAGATTAAATGTTAAAATTTCATCGAAATTGACCATTTTGGGAACGTTCGACAGCTCCGCGGTCATCGTTTTTCGTCCGAAAATTGATTTTTTGGACTGTACCAAAAATGATTCCAAATGTCAATTGGACCGTGCCTCATGTTGAATAACCACTTTTTAAACCCTCACAGTGACCAAAATTGCCATTTTTACAGAGTTTTGCATACTCAGAAGCTTCAATTTTGACCAATTTCAGGCACAGAAATGACTTTAAACACATTTATTTTAGTTGAAAAAGTAATAATTCACATCCAACAGTAATTTACAGCCAAAAGATTAAATGTTAAAATTTCATCGAAATTGACCATTTTGGGAACGTTCGACAGCTCCGCGGTCATTGTTTTTCGTCCGAAAATTGATTTTTTGGACTGTACCAAAAATGATTCCAAATGTCAATTGGACCGTGCCTCATGTTGAATAACCACTTTTTAAACCCTCACAGTGACCAAAATTGCCATTTTTACAGAGTTTTGCATACTCAGAAGCTTCAATTTTGACCAATTTCAGGCACTGAAATGACTTTAAACACATTTATTTTAGTTGAAAAAGTAATAATTCACATCCAACAGTAATTTACAGCCAAAAGATTAAATGTTAAAATTTCATCGAAATTGACCATTTTGGGAACGTTCGACAGCTCCGCGGTCATTGTTTTTCGTCCGAAAATTAATTTTTTGGACTGTACCAAAAATGATTCCAAATGTCAATTGGACCGTGCCTCATGTTGAATAACCACTTTTTAAACCCTCACAGGGACCAAAATTGCCATTTTTACAGAGTTTTGCATACTCAGAAGCTTCAATTTTGACCAATTTCAGGCACAGAAATGACTTTAAACACATTTATTTTAGTTGAAAAAGTAATAATTCACATCCAACAGTAATTTACAGCCAAAAGATTAAATGTTAAAATTTCATCGAAATTGACCATTTTGGGAACGTTCGACAGCTCCGCGGTCATCGTTTTTCGTCCGAAAATTGATTTTTTGGACTGTACCAAAAATTATTCCAAATGTCAATTGGACCGTGCCTCATGTTGAAAAACCACTTTTTAAACCCTCACAGTGACCAAAATTGCCATTTTTACAGAGTTTTGCATACTCAGAAGTTTCAATTTTGACCAATTTCAGGCACAGAAATGACTTTAAACACATTTATTTTAGTTGAAAAAGTAATAATTCACATCCAACAGTAATTTACAGCCAAAAGATTAAATGTTAAAATTTCATCGAAATTGACCATTTTGGGAACGTTCGACAGCTCCGCGGTCATCGTTTTTCGTCCGAAAATTGATTTTTTGGACTGTACCAAAAATGATTCCAAATGTCAATTGGACCGTGCCTCATGTTGAATAACCACTTTTTAAACCCTCGCAGTGCCCAAAATGGCCATTTTTACAGAGTTTTGCTTACTCAGAAGCTTCAATTTTGACCAATTTCAGGCACAGAAATGACTTTAAACACATTTATTTTAGTTGAAAAAGTTATAATTCACATCCAACAGTAATTTACAGCCAAAAGAATAAATGTTAAAATTTCATCGAAATTGACCATTTTGGGAACTTTCGACAGCTCCGCGGTCATCGTTTTTCGTCCGAAAATTGAATTTTTGGACTGTACCAAAAATGATTCCAAATGTCAATTGGATCGTGCCTCATGTTGAATAACCACTTTTTAAACCCTCACAGTGCCCAAAATGGCCATTTTTACAGAGTTTTGCTTACTCAGAAGCTTCAATTTTGACCAATTACAGGCACAGAAATGACTTTAAACACATTTTTTTAAGTTGAAAAAGTAATAATTCACATCCAACAGTAATATACAGCCAAAAGAATAAATGTTAAAATTTCATCGAAATTGACCATTTTGGGAACGTTCGACAGCTCCGCGGTCATTGTTTTTCGTCCGAAAATTAATTTTTTGGACTGTACCAAAAATGATTCCAAATGTCAATTGGACCGTGCCTCATGTTGAATAACCACTTTTTAAACCCTCACAGGGACCAAAATTGCCATTTTTACAGAGTTTTGCATACTCAGAAGCTTCAATTTTGACCAATTTCAGGCACAGAAATGACTTTAAACACATTTATTTTAGTTGAAAAAGTAATAATTCACATCCAACAGTAATTTACAGCCAAAAGATTAAATGTTAAAATTTCATCGAAATTGACCATTTTGGGAACGTTCGACAGCTCCGCGGTCATCGTTTTTCGTCCGAAAATTGATTTTTTGGACTGTACCAAAAATGATTCCAAATGTCAATTGGACCGTGCCTCATGTTGAAAAACCACTTTTTAAACCCTCACAGTGACCAAAATTGCCATTTTTACAGAGTTTTGCATACTCAGAAGCTTCAATTTTGACCAATTTCAGGCACAGAAATGACTTTAAACACATTTATTTTAGTTGAAAAAGTAATAATTCACATCCAACAGTAATTTACAGCCAAAAGATTAAATGTTAAAATTTCATCGAAATTGACCATTTTGGGAACGTTCGACAGCTCCGCGGTCATCGTTTTTCGTCCGAAAATTGATTTTTTGGACTGTACCAAAAATGATTCCAAATGTCAATTGGACCGTGCCTCATGTTGAATAACCACTTTTTAAACCCTCGCAGTGCCCAAAATGGCCATTTTTACAGAGTTTTGCTTACTCAGAAGCTTCAATTTTGACCAATTTCAGGCACAGAAATGACTTTAAACACATTTATTTTAGTTGAAAAAGTTATAATTCACATCCAACAGTAATTTACAGCCAAAAGAATAAATGTTAAAATTTCATCGAAATTGACCATTTTGGGAACTTTCGACAGCTCCGCGGTCATCGTTTTTCGTCCGAAAATTGAATTTTTGGACTGTACCAAAAATGATTCCAAATGTCAATTGGATCGTGCCTCATGTTGAATAACCACTTTTTAAACCCTCACAGTGCCCAAAATGGCCATTTTTACAGAGTTTTGCTTACTCAGAAGCTTCAATTTTGACCAATTACAGGCACAGAAATGACTTCAAACACATTTTTTTAAGTTGAAAAAGTAATAATTCACATCCAACAGTAATTTACAGCCAAAAGATTAAATGATAAAATTTCATCGAAATTGACCATTTTGCGAACGTTCGACAGCTCCGCGGTCATCGTTTTTCGTCCGAAAATTGATTTTTTGGACTGTACCAAAAATGATTCAAAATGTCAATTGGATCATGCCTCATGTTGAATAACCACTTTTTAAACCCTCACAGTGCCCAAAATTGCCATTTTTACAGAGTTTTGCTTACTTAGAAGCTTCAATTTTGACCAATTTCAGGCACAGAAATGACTTTAAACACATTTCTTTTAGTTGAAAAAGTAATAATTCACATCCAACAGTAATTTACAGCCAAAAGAATAAATGTTAAAATTTCATCGAAATTGACCATTTTGGGAACTTTCGACAGCTCCTCGGTCATCGTTTTTCGTCCGAAAATTGAATTTTTGGACTGTACCAAAAATGATTCCAAATGTCAATTGGATCGTGCCTCATGTTGAATAACCACTTTTTAAACCCTCACAGTGCCCAAAATGGCCATTTTTACAGAGTTTTGCTTACTCAGAAGCTTCAATTTTGACAAATTACAGGCACAGAAATGACTTTAAACACATTTTTTTAAGTTGAAAAAGTAATAATTCACATCCAACAGTAATATACAGCCAAAAGAATAAATGTTAACATTTCATCGAAATTGACCATTTTGGGAACTTTCGACAGCTCCGCGGTCATCGTTTTTCGTCCGAAAATTAATTTTTTGGACTGTAGCAAAAATGATTCCAAATGTCAATTGGATCGTGCCTCATGTTGAATAACCACTTTTTAAACCCTCGCAGTGCCCAAAATGGCCATTTTTACAGAGTTTTGCTTACTCAGAAGCTTCAATTTTGACCAATTTCAGGCACAGAAATGACTTTAAACACATTTATTTTAGTTGAAAAAGTAATAATTCACATCCAACAGTAATTTACATCCAAAAGATTAAATGTTAAAATTTCATCGAAATTGACCATTTTGGGAACGTTCGACAGCTCCGCGGTCATCGTTTTTCGTCCGAAAATTGATTTTTTGGACTGTACCAAAAATGATTCCAAATGTCAATTGGATCGTGCCTCATGTTGAATAACCATTTTTTAAACCCTCACAGTGACCAAAATTGCCATTTTTACAGAGTTTTGCATACTCAGAAGCTTCAATTTTGACCAATTTCAGGCACAGGAATGACTTTAAACACATTTATTTTAGTTGAGAAAGTAATATTTCACATCTAACAGTAATTTACAGGCAAAAGATTAAATTTTAAAATTTCATCGAAATTGACCATTTTGGGAACGTTCGACAGCTCCGCGGTCATCGTTTTTCGTCCGAAAATTGATTTTTTGGACTGTACCAAAAATGATTCCAAATGTCAATTGGACCGTGCCTCATGTTGAATAACCACTTTTTAAACCCTCACAGTGACCAAAATTGCCATTTTTACAGAGTTTTGCATACTCAGAAGCTTCAATTTTGACCAATTTCAGGCACAGAAATGACTTTAAACACATTTATTTTAGTTGAAAAAGTAATAATTCACATCCAACAGTAATTTACAGCCAAAAGATTAAATGTTAAAATTTCATCGAAATTGACCATTTTGGGAACGTTCGACAGCTCCGCGGTCATCGTTTTTCGTCCGAAAATTAATTTTTTGGACTGTACCAAAAATGATTCCAAATGTCAATTGGACCGTGCCTCATGTTGAATAACCACTTTTTAAACCCTCACAGGGACCAAAATGGCCATTTTTACAGAGTTTTGCTTACTCAGAAGCTTCAATTTTGACCAATTTCAGGCACAGAAATGACTTTAAACACATTTATTTTAGTTGAAAAAGTTATAATTCACATCCAACAGTAATTTACAGCCAAAAGAATAAATGTTAAAATTTCATCGAAATTGACCATTTTGGGAACTTTCGACAGCTCCGCGGTCATCGTTTTTCGTCCGAAAATTGAATTTTTGGACTGTACCAAAAATGATTCCAAATGTCAATTGGATCGTGCCTCATGTTGAATAACCACTTTTTAAACCCTCGCAGTGCCCAAAATGGCCATTTTTACAGAGTTTTGCTTCAATTTTGACTAATTTCAGGCACAGAAATGACTTTAAACACATTTATTTTAGTTGAAAAAGTAATAATTCACATCCAACAGTAATTTACATCCAAAAGATTAAATGTTAAAATTTCATCGAAATTGACCATTTTGGGAACGTTCGACAGCTCCGCGGTCATCGTTTTTCGTCCGAAAATTGATTTTTTGGACTGTACCAAAAATGATTCCAAATGTCAATTGGATCGTGCCTCATGTTGAATAACCATTTTTTAAACCCTCACAGTGACCAAAATTGCCATTTTTACAGAGTTTTGCATACTCAGAAGCTTCAATTTTGACCAATTTCAGGCACAGGAATGACTTTAAACACATTTATTTTAGTTGAGAAAGTAATATTTCACATCTAACAGTAATTTACAGGCAAAAGATTACATTTTAAAATTTCATCGAAATTGACCATTTTGGGAATGTTCGACAGCTCCGCGGTCATCGTTTTTCGTCAGAAAATAGATTTTTTGGACTGTACCAAAAATTATTCTAAATGTCAATTGGATCGTGCCTCATGTTGAATAACCACTTTTTAAACCCTCACAGTGCCCAAAATTACCATTTTTACAGAGTTTTGCATACTCAGAAGCTTCAATTTTGACCAATTTCAGGCACAGAAATGACTTTAAACACATTTATTTTAGTTGAAAAAGTAATAATTCACATCCAACAGTAATTTACAGCCAAAAGATTAAATGTTAAAATTTCATCGAAATTGACCATTTTGGGAACGTTCGACAGCTCCGCGGTCATCGTTTTTCGTCCGAAAATAAATTTTTTGGACTGTACCAAAAATGATTCCAAATGTCAATTGGACCGTGCCTCATGTTGAATAACCACTTTTTAAACCCTCACAGTGACCAAAATTGCCATTTTTACAGAGTTTTGCATACTCAGAAGCTTCAATTTTGACCAATTTCAGGCACAGAAATGACTTTAAACACTTTTATTTTAGTTGAAAAAGTAATAATTCACATCCAACAGTAATTTACAGCCAAAAGATTAAATGATAAAATTTCATCGAAATTGACCATTTTGCGAACGTTCGACAGCTCCTCGGTCATCGTTTTTCGTCAGAAAATTGATTTTTTGGACTGTACCAAAAATGATTCAAAATGTCAATTGGATCATGCCTCATGTTGAATAACCACTTTTTAAACCCTCACAGTGCCCAAAATTGCCATTTTTACAGAGTTTTGCTTACTTAGAAGCTTCAATTTTGACCAATTTCAGGCACAGAAATGACTTTAAACACATTTCTTTTAGTTGAAAAAGTAATAATTCACATCCAACAGTAATTTACAGCCAAAAGATTAAATGTTAAAATTTCATCGAAATTGACCATTTTGGGAACGTTCGACAGCTCCGCGGTCATCGTTTTTCGTCCGAAAATTGATTTTTTGGACTGTACCAAAAATGATTCCAAATGTCAATTGGACCGTGCCTCATGTTGAATAACCACTTTTTAAACCCTCACAGTGACCAAAATTGCCATTTTTACAGAGTTTTACATACTCAGAAGCTTCAATTTTGACCAATTTCAGGCACAGAAATGACTTTAAACACATTTATTTTAGTTGAAAAAGTAATAATTCACATCCAACAGTAATTTACAGCCAAAAGAATAAATGTTAAAATTTCATCGAAATTGACCATTTTGGGAACTTTCGACAGCTCCTCGGTCATCGTTTTTCGTCCGAAAATTGAATTTTTGGACTGTACCAAAAATGATTCCAAATGTCAATTGGATCGTGCCTCATGTTGAATAACCACTTTTTAAACCCTCACAGTGCCCAAAATGGCCATTTTTACAGAGTTTTGCTTACTCAGAAGCTTCAATTTTGACCAATTACAGGCACAGAAATGACTTTAAACACATTTTTTTAAGTTGAAAAAGTAATAATTCACATCCAACAGTAATATACAGCCAAAAGAATAAATGTTAACATTTCATCGAAATTGACCATTTTGGGAACTTTCGACAGCTCCGCGGTCATCGTTTTTCGTCCGAAAATTAATTTTTTGGACTGTAGCAAAAATGATTCCAAATGTCAATTGGATCGTGCCTCATGTTGAATAACCACTTTTTAAACCCTCGCAGTGCCCAAAATGGCCATTTTTACAGAGTTTTGCTTACTCAGAAGCTTCAATTTTGACCAATTTCAGGCACAGAAATGACTTTAAACACATTTATTTTAGTTGAAAAAGTAATAATTCACATCCAACAGTAATTTACATCCAAAAGATTAAATGTTAAAATTTCATCGAAATTGACCATTTTGGGAACGTTCGACAGCTCCGCGGTCATCGTTTTTCGTCCGAAAATTGATTTTTTGGACTGTACCAAAAATGATTCCAAATGTCAATTGGATCGTGCCTCGTGTTGAATAACCATTTTTTAAACCCTCACAGTGACCAAAATTGCCATTTTTACAGAGTTTTGCATACTCAGAAGCTTCAATTTTGACCAATTTCAGGCACAGGAATGACTTTAAACACATTTATTTTAGTTGAGAAAGTAATATTTCACATCAAACAGTAATTTACAGGCAAAAGATTAAATTTTAAAATTTCATCGAAATTGACCATTTTGGGAACGTTCGACAGCTCCGCGGTCATCGTTTTTCGTCCGAAAATTGATTTTTTGGACTGTACCAAAAATGATTCCAAATGTCAATTGGACCGTGTCTCATGTTGAAAAACCACTTTTTAAACCCTCACAGTGACCAAAATTTCCATTTTTACAGAGTTTTGCATACTCAGAAGCTTCAATTTTGACCAATTTCAGACACAGAAATGACTTTAAACACATTTATTTTAGTTGAAAAAGTAATAATTCACATCCAACAGTAATTTACAGCCAAAAGATTAAATGTTAAAATTTCATCGAAATTGACCATTTTGGGAACGTTCGACAGCTCCGCGGTCATCGTTTTTCGTCCGAAAATTGATTTTTTGGACTGTACCAAAAATGATTCCAAATGTCAATTGGACCGTGCCTCATGTTGAATAACCACTTTTTAAACCCTTGCAGTGCCCAAAATGGCCATTTTTACAGAGTTTTGCTTACTCAGAAGCTTCAATTTTGACCAATTTCAGGCACAGAAATGACTTTAAACACATTTATTTTAGTTGAAAAAGTTATAATTCACATCCAACAGTAATTTACAGCCAAAAGAATAAATGTTAAAATTTCATCGAAATTGACCATTTTGGGAACTTTCGACAGCTCCGCGGTCATCGTTTTTCGTCCGAAAATTGAATTTTTGGACTGTACCAAAAATGATTCCAAATGTCAATTGGATCGTGCCTCATGTTGAATAACCACTTTTTAAACCCTCACAGTGCCCAAAATGGCCATTTTTACAGAGTTTTGCTTACTCAGAAGCTTCAATTTTGACCAATTACAGGCACAGAAAGGACTTTAAACACATTTTTTTAAGTTGAAAAAGTAATAATTCACATCCAACAGTAATATACAGCCAAAAGAATAAATGTTAAAATTTCATCGAAATTGACCATTTTGGGAACGTTCGACAGCTCCGCGGTCATTGTTTTTCGTCCGAAAATTAATTTTTTGGACTGTACCAAAAATGATTCCAAATGTCAATTGGACCGTGCCTCATGTTGAATAACCACTTTTTAAACCCTCACAGGGACCAAAATTGCCATTTTTACAGAGTTTTGCATACTCAGAAGCTTCAATTTTGACCAATTTCAGGCACAGAAATGACTTTAAACACATTTATTTTAGTTGAAAAAGTAATAATTCACATCCAACAGTAATTTACAGCCAAAAGATTAAATGTTAAAATTTCATCGAAATTGACCATTTTGGGAACGTTCGACAGCTCCGCGGTCATCGTTTTTCGTCCGAAAATTGATTTTTTGGACTGTACCAAAAATGATTCCAAATGTCAATTGGACCGTGCCTCATGTTGAAAAACCACTTTTTAAACCCTCACAGTGACCAAAATTGCCATTTTTACAGAGTTTTGCATACTCAGAAGCTTCAATTTTGACCAATTTCAGGCACAGAAATGACTTTAAACACATTTATTTTAGTTGAAAAAGTAATAATTCACATCCAACAGTAATTTACAGCCAAAAGATTAAATGTTAAAATTTCATCGAAATTGACCATTTTGGGAACGTTCGACAGCTCCGCGGTCATCGTTTTTCGTCCGAAAATTGATTTTTTGGACTGTACCAAAAATGATTCCAAATGTCAATTGGACCGTGCCTCATGTTGAATAACCACTTTTTAAACCCTCGCAGTGCCCAAAATGGCCATTTTTACAGAGTTTTGCTTACTCAGAAGCTTCAATTTTGACCAATTTCAGGCACAGAAATGACTTTAAACACATTTATTTTAGTTGAAAAAGTTATAATTCACATCCAACAGTAATTTACAGCCAAAAGAATAAATGTTAAAATTTCATCGAAATTGACCATTTTGGGAACTTTCGACAGCTCCGCGGTCATCGTTTTTCGTCCGAAAATTGAATTTTTGGACTGTACCAAAAATGATTCCAAATGTCAATTGGATCGTGCCTCATGTTGAATAACCACTTTTTAAACCCTCACAGTGCCCAAAATGGCAATTTTTACAGAGTTTTGCTTACTCAGAAGCTTCAATTTTGACCAATTACAGGCACAGAAATGACTTTAAACACATTTTTTTAAGTTGAAAAAGTAATAATTCACATCCAACAGTAATTTACAGCCAAAAGATTAAATGATAAAATTTCATCGAAATTGACCATTTTGCGAACGTTCGACAGCTCCGCGGTCATCGTTTTTCGTCAGAAAATTGATTTTTTGGACTGTACCAAAAATGATTCAAAATGTCAATTGGATCATGCCTCATGTTGAATAACCACTTTTTAAACCCTCACAGTGCCCAAAATTGCCATTTTTACAGAGTTTTGCTTACTTAGAAGCTTCAATTTTGACCAATTTCAGGCACAGAAATGACTTTAAACACATTTCTTTTAGTTGAAAAAGTAATAATTCACATCCAACAGTAATTTACAGCCAAAAGAATAAATGTTAAAATTTCATCGAAATTGACCATTTTGGGAACTTTCGACAGCTCCTCGGTCATCGTTTTTCGTCCGAAAATTGAATTTTTGGACTGTACCAAAAATGATTCCAAATGTCAATTGGATCGTGCCTCATGTTGAATAACCACTTTTTAAACCCTCACAGTGCCCAAAATGGCCATTTTTACAGAGTTTTGCTTACTCAGAAGCTTCAATTTTGACCAATTACAGGCACAGAAATGACTTTAAACACTTTTATTTTAGTTGAAAAAGTAATAATTCACATCCAACAGTAATTTACAGCCAAAAGATTAAATGATAAAATTTCATCGAAATTGACCATTTTGCGAACGTTCGACAGCTCCTCGGTCATCGTTTTTCGTCAGAAAATTGATTTTTTGGACTGTACCAAAAATGATTCAAAATGTCAATTGGATCATGCCTCATGTTGAATAACCACTTTTTAAACCCTCACAGTGCCCAAAATTGCCATTTTTACAGAGTTTTGCTTACTTAGAAGCTTCAATTTTGACCAATTTCAGGCACAGAAATGACTTTAAACACATTTCTTTTAGTTGAAAAAGTAATAATTCACATCCAACAGTAATTTACAGCCAAAAGATTAAATGTTAAAATTTCATCGAAATTGACCATTTTGGGAACGTTCGACAGCTCCGCGGTCATCGTTTTTCGTCCGAAAATTGATTTTTTGGACTGTACCAAAAATGATTCCAAATGTCAATTGGACCGTGCCTCATGTTGAATAACCACTTTTTAAACCCTCACAGTGACCAAAATTGCCATTTTTACAGAGTTTTACATACTCAGAAGCTTCAATTTTGACCAATTTCAGGCACAGAAATGACTTTAAACACATTTATTTTAGTTGAAAAAGTAATAATTCACATCCAACAGCAATTTACAGCCAAAAGAATAAATGTTAAAATTTCATCGAAATTGACCATTTTGGGAACTTTCGACAGCTCCTCGGTCATCGTTTTTCGTCCGAAAATTGAATTTTTGGACTGTACCAAAAATGATTCCAAATGTCAATTGGATCGTGCCTCATGTTGAATAACCACTTTTTAAACCCTCACAGTGCCCAAAATGGCCATTTTTACAGAGTTTTGCTTACTCAGAAGCTTCAATTTTGACCAATTACAGGCACAGAAATGACTTTAAACACATTTTTTTAAGTTGAAAAAGTAATAATTCACATCCAACAGTAATATACAGCCAAAAGAATAAATGTTAACATTTCATCGAAATTGACCATTTTGGGAACTTTCGACAGCTCCGCGGTCATCGTTTTTCGTCCGAAAATTAATTTTTTGGACTGTAGCAAAAATGATTCCAAATGTCAATTGGATCGTGCCTCATGTTGAATAACCACTTTTTAAACCCTCGCAGTGCCCAAAATGGCCATTTTTACAGAGTTTTGCTTACTCAGAAGCTTCAATTTTGACCAATTTCAGGCACAGAAATGACTTTAAACACATTTATTTTAGTTGAAAAAGTAATAATTCACATCCAACAGTAATTTACATCCAAAAGATTAAATGTTAAAATTTCATCGAAATTGACCATTTTGGGAACGTTCGACAGCTCCGCGGTCATCGTTTTTCGTCCGAAAATTGATTTTTTGGACTGTACCAAAAATGATTCCAAATGTCAATTGGATCGTGCCTCATGTTGAATAACCATTTTTTAAACCCTCACAGTGACCAAAATTGCCATTTTTACAGAGTTTTGCATACTCAGAAGCTTCAATTTTGACCAATTTCAGGCACAGAAATGACTTTAAACACATTTATTTTAGTTGAAAAAGTAATAATTCACATCCAACAGTAATTTACAGCCAAAAGATTAAAATTAAAATTTCATCGAAATTGACCATTTTGGGAACGTTCGACAGCTCCGCGGTCATTGTTTTTCGTCCGAAAATTAATTTTTTGGACTGTACCAAAAATGATTCCAAATGTCAATTGGACCATGCCTCATGTTGAATAACCACTTTTTAAACCCTCACAGGGACCAAAATTGCCATTTTTACAGAGTTTTGCATACTCAGAAGCTTCAATTTTGACCAATTTCAGGCACAGAAATGACTTTAAACACATTTATTTTAGTTGAAAAAGTAATAATTCACATCCAACAGTAATTTACAGCCAAAAGATTAAATGTTAAAATTTCATCGAAATTGACCATTTTGGGAACGTTCGACAGCTCCGCGGTCATCGTTTTTCGTCCGAAAATTGATTTTTTGGACTGTACCAAAAATGATTCCAAATGTCAATTGGACCGTGCCTCATGTTGAAAAACCACTTTTTAAACCCTCACAGTGACCAAAATTGCCATTTTTACAGAGTTTTGCATACTCAGAAGCTTCAATTTTGACCAATTTCAGGCACAGAAATGACTTTAAACACTTTTATTTTAGTTGAAAAAGTAATAATTCACATCCAACAGTAATTTACAGCCAAAAGATTAAATGTTAAAATTTCATCGAAATTGACCATTTTGGGAACTTTCGACAGCTCCGCGGTCATCGTTTTTCGTCCGAAAATTGAATTTTTGGACTGTACCAAAAATGATTCCAAATGTCAATTGGATCGTGCCTCATGTTGAATAACCACTTTTTAAACCCTCGCAGTGCCCAAAATGGCCATTTTTACAGAGTTTTGCTTACTCAGAAGCTTCAATTTTGACCAATTTCAGGCACAGAAATGACTTTAAACACATTTATTTTAGTTGAAAAAGTTATAATTCACATCCAACAGTAATTTACAGCCAAAAGAATAAATGTTAAAATTTCATCGAAATTGACCATTTTGGGAACTTTCGACAGCTCCGCGGTCATCGTTTTTCGTCCGAAAATTGAATTTTTGGACTGTACCAAAAATTATTCCAAATGTCAATTGGATCGTGCCTCATGTTGAATAACCACTTTTTAAACCCTCACAGTGCCCAAAATGGCCATTTTTACAGAGTTTTGCTTACTCAGAAGCTTCAATTTTGACCAATTACAGGCACAGAAATGACTTTAAACACATTTTTTTAAGTTGAAAAAGTAATAATTCACATCCAACAGTAATATACAGCCAAAATAATAAATGTTAACATTTCATCGAAATTGACCATTTTGGGAACTTTCGACAGCTCCGCGGTCATCGTTTTTCGTCCGAAAATTGAATTTTTGGACTGTACCAAAAATGATTCCAAATGTCAATTGGACCGTGCCTCATGTTGAATAACCACTTTTTAAACCCTTGCAGTGCCCAAAATGGCCATTTTTACAGAGTTTTGCTTCAATTTTGACCAATTTCAGGCACAGAAATGACTTTAAACACATTTATTTTAGTTGAAAAAGTAATAATTCACATCCAACAGTAATTTACATCCAAAAGATTAAATGTTAAAATTTCATCGAAATTGACCATTTTGGGAACGTTCGACAGCTCCGCGGTCATCGTTTTTCGTCCGAAAATTGATTTTTTGGACTGTACCAAAAATGATTCCAAATGTCAATTGGATCGTGCCTCATGTTGAATAACCATTTTTTAAACCCTCACAGTGACCAAAATTGCCATTTTTATAGAGTTTTGCATACTCAGAAGCTTCAATTTTGACCAATTTCAGGCACAGGAATGACTTTAAACACATTTATTTTAGTTGAGAAAGTAATATTTCACATCTAACAGTAATTTACAGGCAAAAGATTACATTTTAAAATTTCATCGAAATTGACCATTTTGGGAATGTTCGACAGCTCCGCGGTCATCGTTTTTCGTCAGAAAATAGATTTTTTGGACTGTACCAAAAATGATTCTAAATGTCAATTGGATCGTGCCTCATGTTGAATAACCACTTTTTAAACCCTCACAGTGCCCAAAATTACCATTTTTACAGAGTTTTGCATACTCAGAAGCTTCAATTTTGACCAATTTCAGGCACAGAAATGACTTTAAACACATTTATTTTAGTTGAAAAAGTAATAATTCACATCCAACAGTAATTTACAGCCAAAAGATTAAATGTTAAAATTTCATCGAAATTGACCATTTTGGGAACGTTCGACAGCTCCGCGGTCATCGTTTTTCGTCCGAAAATTAATTTTTTGGACTGTACCAAAAATGATTCCAAATGTCAATTGGACCGTGCCTCATGTTGAATAACCACTTTTTAAACCCTCACAGTGACCAAAATTGCCATTTTTACAGAGTTTTGCATACTCAGAAGCTTCAATTTTGACCAATTTCAGGCACAGAAATGACTTTAAACACATTTATTTTAGTTGAAAAAGTAATAATTCACATCCAACAGTAATTTACAGCCAAAAGATTAAATGTTAAAATTTCATCGAAATTGACCATTTTGGGAACGTTCGACAGCTCCGCGGTCATCGTTTTTCATCCGAAAATTGATTTTTTGGACTGTACCAAAAATGATTCCAAATGTCAATTGGACCGTGCCTCATGTTGAATAACCACTTTTTAAACCCTCACAGTGACCAAAATTGCCATTTTTACAGAGTTTTGCATACTCAGAAGCTTCAATTTTGACCAATTTCAGGCACAGAAATGACTTTAAACACTTTTATTTTAGTTGAAAAAAAATAATTCTTATCCAACAGTAATTTACAGCCAAAAGATTAAATGATAAAATTTCATCGAAATTGACCATTTTGCGAACGTTCGACAGCTCCGCGGTCATCGTTTTTCGTCAGAAAATTGATTTTTTGGACTGTACCAAAAATGATTCAAAATGTCAATTGGATCATGCCTCATGTTGAATAACCACTTTTTAAACCCTCACAGTGCCCAAAATTGCCATTTTTACAGAGTTTTGCTTACTCAGAAGCTTCAATTTTGACCAATTACAGGCACAGAAATGACTTTAAACACTTTTATTTTAGTTGAAAAAGTAATAATTCACATCCAACAGTAATTTACAGCCAAAAGATTAAATGATAAAATTTCATCGAAATTGACCATTTTGCGAACGTTCGACAGCTCCTCGGTCATCGTTTTTCGTCAGAAAATTGATTTTTTGGACTGTACCAAAAATGATTCAAAATGTCAATTGGATCATGCCTCATGTTGAATAACCACTTTTTAAACCCTCACAGTGCCCAAAATTGCCATTTTTACAGAGTTTTGCTTACTTAGAAGCTTCAATTTTGACCAATTTCAGGCACAGAAATGACTTTAAACACATTTCTTTTAGTTGAAAAAGTAATAATTCACATCCAACAGTAATTTACAGGCAAAAGATTAAATGTTAAAATTTCATCGAAATTGACCATTTTGGGAACGTTCGACAGCTCCGCGGTCATCGTTTTTCGTCCGAAAATTGATTTTTTGGACTGTACCAAAAATGATTCCAAATGTCAATTGGACCGTGCCTCATGTTGAATAACCACTTTTTAAACCCTCACAGTGACCAAAATTGCCATTTTTACAGAGTTTTACATACTCAGAAGCTTCAATTTTGACCAATTTCAGGCACAGAAATGACTTTAAACACATTTATTTTAGTTGAAAAAGTAATAATTCACATCCAACAGTAATTTACAGCCAAAAGAATAAATGTTAAAATTTCATCGAAATTGACCATTTTGGGAACTTTCGACAGCTCCTCGGTCATCGTTTTTCGTCCGAAAATTGAATTTTTGGACTGTACCAAAAATGATTCCAAATGTCAATTGGATCGTGCCTCATGTTGAATAACCACTTTTTAAACCCTCACAGTGCCCAAAATGGCCATTTTTACAGAGTTTTGCTTACTCAGAAGCTTCAATTTTGACCAATTACAGGCACAGAAATGACTTTAAACACATTTTTTTAAGTTGAAAAAGTAATAATTCACATCCAACAGTAATATACAGCCAAAAGAATAAATGTTAACATTTCATCGAAATTGACCATTTTGGGAACTTTCGACAGCTCCGCGGTCATCGTTTTTCGTCCGAAAATTAATTTTTTGGACTGTAGCAAAAATGATTCCAAATGTCAATTGGATCGTGCCTCATGTTGAATAACCACTTTTTAAACCCTCGCAGTGCCCAAAATGGCCATTTTTACAGAGTTTTGCTTACTCAGAATCTTCAATTTTGACCAATTTCAGGCACGGAAATGACTTTAAACACATTTATTTTAGTTGAAAAAGTAATAATTCACATCCAACAGTAATTTACAGGCAAAAGATTAAATTTTAAAATTTCATCGAAATTGACCATTTTGGGAACGTTCGACAGCTCCGCGGTCATCGTTTTTCGTCCGAAAATTGATTTTTTGGACTGTACCAAAAAGGATTCCAAATGTCAATTGGACCGTGCCTCATGTTGAATAACCACTTTTTAAACCCTCACAGTGACCAAAATTGCCATTTTTACAGAGTTTTGCATACTCAGAAGCTTCAATTTTGACCAATTTCAGGCACAGAAATGACTTTAAACACATTTATTTTAGTTGAAAAAGTAATAATTCACATCCAACAGTAATTTACAGCCAAAAGATTAAATGTTAAAATTTCATCGAAATTGACCATTTTGGGAACGTTCGACAGCTCCGCGGTCATTGTTTTTCGTCCGAAAATTAATTTTTTGGACTGTACCAAAAATGATTCCAAATGTCAATTGGACCGTGCCTCATGTTGAATAACCACTTTTTAAACCCTCACAGGGACCAAAATTGCCATTTTTACAGAGTTTTGCATACTCAGAAGCTTCAATTTTGACCAATTTCAGGCACAGAAATGACTTTAAACACATTTATTTTAGTTGAAAAAGTAATAATTCACATCCAACAGTAATTTACAGCCAAAAGATTAAATGTTAAAATTTCATCGAAATTGACCATTTTGGGAACGTTCGACAGCTCCGCGGTCATCGTTTTTCGTCCGAAAATTGATTTTTTGGACTGTACCAAAAATGATTCCAAATGTCAATTGGACCGTGCCTCATGTTGAAAAACCACTTTTTAAACCCTCACAGTGACCAAAATTGCCATTTTTACAGAGTTTTGCATACTCAGAAGCTTCAATTTTGACCAATTTCAGGCACAGAAATGACTTTAAACACATTTATTTTAGTTGAAAAAGTAATAATTCACATCCAACAGTAATTTACAGCCAAAAGATTAAATGTTAAAATTTCATCGAAATTGACCATTTTGGGAACGTTCGACAGCTCCGCGGTCATCGTTTTTCGTCCGAAAATTGATTTTTTGGACTGTACCAAAAATGATTCCAAATGTCAATTGGACCGTGCCTCATGTTGAATAACCACTTTTTAAACCCTCGCAGTGCCCAAAATGGCCATTTTTACAGAGTTTTGCTTACTCAGAAGCTTCAATTTTGACCAATTTCAGGCACAGAAATGACTTTAAACACATTTATTTTAGTTGAAAAAGTTATAATTCACATCCAACAGTAATTTACAGCCAAAAGAATAAATGTTAAAATTTCATCGAAATTGACCATTTTGGGAACTTTCGACAGCTCCGCGGTCATCGTTTTTCGTCCGAAAATTGAATTTTTGGACTGTACCAAAAATGATTCCAAATGTCAATTGGATCGTGCCTCATGTTGAATAACCACTTTTTAAACCCTCACAGTGCCCAAAATGGCCATTTTTACAGAGTTTTGCTTACTCAGAAGCTTCAATTTTGACCAATTACAGGCACAGAAATGACTTTAAACACATTTTTTTAAGTTGAAAAAGTAATAATTCACATCCAACAGTAATATACAGCCAAAAGAATAAATGTTAAAATTTCATCGAAATTGACCATTTTGGGAACGTTCGACAGCTCCGCGGTCATTGTTTTTCGTCCGAAAATTAATTTTTTGGACTGTACCAAAAATGATTCCAAATGTCAATTGGACCGTGCCTCATGTTGAATAACCACTTTTTAAACCCTCACAGGGACCAAAATTGCCATTTTTACAGAGTTTTGCATACTCAGAAGCTTCAATTTTGACCAATTTCAGGCACAGAAATGACTTTAAACACATTTATTTTAGTTGAAAAAGTAATAATTCACATCCAACAGTAATTTACAGCCAAAAGATTAAATGTTAAAATTTCATCGAAATTGACCATTTTGGGAACGTTCGACAGCTCCGCGGTCATCGTTTTTCGTCCGAAAATTGATTTTTTGGACTGTACCAAAAATGATTCCAAATGTCAATTGGACCGTGCCTCATGTTGAAAAACCACTTTTTAAACCCTCACAGTGACCAAAATTGCCATTTTTACAGAGTTTTGCATACTCAGAAGCTTCAATTTTGACCAATTTCAGGCACAGAAATGACTTTAAACACATTTATTTTAGTTGAAAAAGTAATAATTCACATCCAACAGTAATTTACAGCCAAAAGATTAAATGTTAAAATTTCATCGAAATTGATCATTTTGGGAACGTTCGACAGCTCCGCGGTCATCGTTTTTCGTCCGAAAATTGATTTTTTGGACTGTACCAAAAATGATTCCAAATGTCAATTGGACCGTGCCTCATGTTGAATAACCACTTTTTAAACCCTCGCAGTGCCCAAAATGGCCATTTTTACAGAGTTTTGCTTACTCAGAAGCTTCAATTTTGACCAATTTCAGGCACAGAAATGACTTTAAACACATTTATTTTAGTTGAAAAAGTTATAATTCACATCCAACAGTAATTTACAGCCAAAAGAATAAATGTTAAAATTTCATCGAAATTGACCATTTTGGGAACTTTCGACAGCTCCGCGGTCATCGTTTTTCGTCCGAAAATTGAATTTTTGGACTGTACCAAAAATGATTCCAAATGTCAATTGGATCGTGCCTCATGTTGAATAACCACTTTTTAAACCCTCACAGTGCCCAAAATGGCCATTTTTACAGAGTTTTGCTTACTCAGAAGCTTCAATTTTGACCAATTACAGGCACAGAAATGACTTTAAACACATTTTTTAAGTTGAAAAAGTAATAATTCACATCCAACAGTAATTTACAGCCAAAAGATTAAATGATAAAATTTCATCGAAATTGACCATTTTGCGAACGTTCGACAGCTCCGCGGTCATCGTTTTTCGTCAGAAAATTGATTTTTTGGACTGTACCAAAAATGATTCAAAATGTCAATTGGATCATGCCTCATGTTGAATAACCACTTTTTAAACCCTCACAGTGCCCAAAATTGCCATTTTTACAGAGTTTTGCTTACTTAGAAGCTTCAATTTTGACCAATTTCAGGCACAGAAATGACTTTAAACACATTTCTTTTAGTTGAAAAAGTAATAATTCACATCCAACAGTAATTTACAGCCAAAAGAATAAATGTTAAAATTTCATCGAAATTGACCATTTTGGGAACTTTCGACAGCTCCTCGGTCATCGTTTTTCGTCCGAAAATTGAATTTTTGGACTGTACCAAAAATGATTCCAAATGTCAATTGGATCGTGCCTCATGTTGAATAACCACTTTTTAAACCCTCACAGTGCCCAAAATGGCCATTTTTACAGAGTTTTGCTTACTCAGAAGCTTCAATTTTGACCAATTACAGGCACAGAAATGACTTTAAACACATTTTTTTAAGTTGAAAAAGTAATAATTCACATCCAACAGTAATATACAGCCAAAAGAATAAATGTTAACATTTCATCGAAATTGACCATTTTGGGAACTTTCGACAGCTCCGCGGTCATCGTTTTTCGTCCGAAAATTAATTTTTTGGACTGTAGCAAAAATGATTCCAAATGTCAATTGGATCGTGCCTCATGTTGAATAACCACTTTTTAAACCCTCGCAGTGCCCAAAATGGCCATTTTTACAGAGTTTTGCTTACTCAGAAGCTTCAATTTTGACCAATTTCAGGCACAGAAATGACTTTAAACACATTTATTTTAGTTGAAAAAGTAATAATTCACATCCAACAGTAATTTACAGCCAAAAGATTAAATGTTAAAATTTCATCGAAATTGACCATTTTGGGAACGTTCGACAGCTCCGCGGTCATTGTTTTTCGTCCGAAAATTAATTTTTTGGACTGTACCAAAAATGATTCCAAATGTCAATTGGACCGTGCCTCATGTTGAATAACCACTTTTTAAACCCTCACAGGGACCAAAATTGCCATTTTTACAGAGTTTTGCATACTCAGAAGCTTCAATTTTGACCAATTTCAGGCACAGAAATGACTTTAAACACATTTATTTTAGTTGAAAAAGTAATAATTCACATCCAACAGTAATTTACAGCCAAAAGATTAAATGTTAAAATTTCATCGAAATTGACCATTTTGGGAACGTTCGACAGCTCCGCGGTCATCGTTTTTCGTCCGAAAATTGATTTTTTGGACTGTACCAAAAATGATTCCAAATGTCAATTGGACCGTGCCTCATGTTGAATAACCACTTTTTAAACCCTCACAGTGACCAAAATTGCCATTTTTACAGAGTTTTGCATACTCAGAAGCTTCAATTTTGACCAATTTCAGGCACAGAAATGACTTTAAACACATTTATTTTAGTTGAAAAAGTAATAATTCACATCCAACAGTAATTTACAGCCAAAAGATTAAATGTTAAAATTTCATCGAAATTGACCATTTTGGGAACGTTCGACAGCTCCGCGGTCATTGTTTTTCGTCCGAAAATTGATTTTTTGGACTGTACCAAAAATGATTCCAAATGTCAATTGGACCGTGCCTCATGTTGAATAACCACTTTTTAAACCCTCACAGTGACCAAAATTGCCATTTTTACAGAGTTTTGCATACTCAGAAGCTTCAATTTTGACCAATTTCAGGCACTGAAATGACTTTAAACACATTTATTTTAGTTGAAAAAGTAATAATTCACATCCAACAGTAATTTACAGCCAAAAGATTAAATGTTAAAATTTCATCGAAATTGACCATTTTGGGAACGTTCGACAGCTCCGCGGTCATTGTTTTTCGTCCGAAAATTAATTTTTTGGACTGTGCCAAAAATGATTCCAAATGTCAATTGGACCGTGCCTCATGTTGAATAACCACTTTTTAAACCCTCACAGGGACCAAAATTGCCATTTTTACAGAGTTTTGCATACTCAGAAGCTTCAATTTTGACCAATTTCAGGCACAGAAATGACTTTAAACACATTTATTTTAGTTGAAAAAGTAATAATTCACATCCAACAGTAATTTACAGCCAAAAGATTAAATGTTAAAATTTCATCGAAATTGACCATTTTGGGAACGTTCGACAGCTCCGCGGTCATCGTTTTTCGTCCGAAAATTGATTTTTTGGACTGTACCAAAAATTATTCCAAATGTCAATTGGACCGTGCCTCATGTTGAAAAACCACTTTTTAAACCCTCACAGTGACCAAAATTGCCATTTTTACAGAGTTTTGCATACTCAGAAGTTTCAATTTTGACCAATTTCAGGCACAGAAATGACTTTAAACACATTTATTTTAGTTGAAAAAGTAATAATTCACATCCAACAGTAATTTACAGCCAAAAGATTAAATGTTAAAATTTCATCGAAATTGACCATTTTGGGAACGTTCGACAGCTCCGCGGTCATCGTTTTTCGTCCGAAAATTGATTTTTTGGACTGTACCAAAAATGATTCCAAATGTCAATTGGACCGTGCCTCATGTTGAATAACCACTTTTTAAACCCTCGCAGTGCCCAAAATGGCCATTTTTACAGAGTTTTGCTTACTCAGAAGCTTCAATTTTGACCAATTTCAGGCACAGAAATGACTTTAAACACATTTATTTTAGTTGAAAAAGTTATAATTCACATCCAACAGTAATTTACAGCCAAAAGAATAAATGTTAAAATTTCATCGAAATTGACCATTTTGGGAACTTTCGACAGCTCCGCGGTCATCGTTTTTCGTCCGAAAATTGAATTTTTGGACTGTACCAAAAATGATTCCAAATGTCAATTGGATCGTGCCTCATGTTGAATAACCACTTTTTAAACCCTCACAGTGCCCAAAATGGCCATTTTTACAGAGTTTTGCTTACTCAGAAGCTTCAATTTTGACCAATTACAGGCACAGAAATGACTTTAAACACATTTTTTTAAGTTGAAAAAGTAATAATTCACATCCAACAGTAATATACAGCCAAAAGAATAAATGTTAAAATTTCATCGAAATTGACCATTTTGGGAACGTTCGACAGCTCCGCGGTCATTGTTTTTCGTCCGAAAATTAATTTTTTGGACTGTACCAAAAATGATTCCAAATGTCAATTGGACCGTGCCTCATGTTGAATAACGACTTTTTAAACCCTCACAGGGACCAAAATTGCCATTTTTACAGAGTTTTGCATACTCAGAAGCTTCAATTTTGACCAATTTCAGGCACAGAAATGACTTTAAACACATTTATTTTAGTTGAAAAAGTAATAATTCACATCCAACAGTAATTTACAGCCAAAAGATTAAATGTTAAAATTTCATCGAAATTGACCATTTTGGGAACGTTCGACAGCTCCGCGGTCATCGTTTTTCGTCCGAAAATTGATTTTTTGGACTGTACCAAAAATGATTCCAAATGTCAATTGGACCGTGCCTCATGTTGAAAAACCACTTTTTAAACCCTCACAGTGACCAAAATTGCCATTTTTACAGAGTTTTGCATACTCAGAAGCTTCAATTTTGACCAATTTCAGGCACAGAAATGACTTTAAACACATTTATTTTAGTTGAAAAAGTAATAATTCACATCCAACAGTAATTTACAGCCAAAAGATTAAATGTTAAAATTTCATCGAAATTGACCATTTTGGGAACGTTCGACAGCTCCGCGGTCATCGTTTTTCGTCCGAAAATTGATTTTTTGGACTGTACCAAAAATGATTCCAAATGTCAATTGGACCGTGCCTCATGTTGAATAACCACTTTTTAAACCCTCGCAGTGCCCAAAATGGCCATTTTTACAGAGTTTTGCTTACTCAGAAGCTTCAATTTTGACCAATTTCAGGCACAGAAATGACTTTAAACACATTTATTTTAGTTGAAAAAGTTATAATTCACATCCAACAGTAATTTACAGCCAAAAGAATAAATGTTAAAATTTCATCGAAATTGACCATTTTGGGAACTTTCGACAGCTCCGCGGTCATCGTTTTTCGTCCGAAAATTGAATTTTTGGACTGTACCAAAAATGATTCCAAATGTCAATTGGATCGTGCCTCATGTTGAATAACCACTTTTTAAACCCTCACAGTGCCCAAAATGGCCATTTTTACAGAGTTTTGCTTACTCAGAAGCTTCAATTTTGACCAATTACAGGCACAGAAATGACTTTAAACACATTTTTTTAAGTTGAAAAAGTAATAATTCACATCCAACAGTAATTTACAGCCAAAAGATTAAATGATAAAATTTCATCGAAATTGACCATTTTGCGAACGTTCGACAGCTCCGCGGTCATCGTTTTTCGTCCGAAAATTGATTTTTTGGACTGTACCAAAAATGATTCAAAATGTCAATTGGATCATGCCTCATGTTGAATAACCACTTTTTAAACCCTCACAGTGCCCAAAATTGCCATTTTTACAGAGTTTTGCTTACTTAGAAGCTTCAATTTTGACCAATTTCAGGCACAGAAATGACTTTAAACACATTTCTTTTAGTTGAAAAAGTAATAATTCACATCCAACAGTAATTTACAGCCAAAAGAATAAATGTTAAAATTTCATCGAAATTGACCATTTTGGGAACTTTCGACAGCTCCTCGGTCATCGTTTTTCGTCCGAAAATTGAATTTTTGGACTGTACCAAAAATGATTCCAAATGTCAATTGGATCGTGCCTCATGTTGAATAACCACTTTTTAAACCCTCACAGTGCCCAAAATGGCCATTTTTACAGAGTTTTGCTTACTCAGAAGCTTCAATTTTGACAAATTACAGGCACAGAAATGACTTTAAACACATTTTTTTAAGTTGAAAAAGTAATAATTCACATCCAACAGTAATATACAGCCAAAAGAATAAATGTTAACATTTCATCGAAATTGACCATTTTGGGAACTTTCGACAGCTCCGCGGTCATCGTTTTTCGTCCGAAAATTAATTTTTTGGACTGTAGCAAAAATGATTCCAAATGTCAATTGGATCGTGCCTCATGTTGAATAACCACTTTTTAAACCCTCGCAGTGCCCAAAATGGCCATTTTTACAGAGTTTTGCTTACTCAGAAGCTTCAATTTTGACCAATTTCAGGCACAGAAATGACTTTAAACACATTTATTTTAGTTGAAAAAGTAATAATTCACATCCAACAGTAATTTACATCCAAAAGATTAAATGTTAAAATTTCATCGAAATTGACCATTTTGGGAACGTTCGACAGCTCCGCGGTCATCGTTTTTCGTCCGAAAATTGATTTTTTGGACTGTACCAAAAATGATTCCAAATGTCAATTGGATCGTGCCTCATGTTGAATAACCATTTTTTAAACCCTCACAGTGACCAAAATTGCCATTTTTACAGAGTTTTGCATACTCAGAAGCTTCAATTTTGACCAATTTCAGGCACAGGAATGACTTTAAACACATTTATTTTAGTTGAGAAAGTAATATTTCACATCTAACAGTAATTTACAGGCAAAAGATTAAATTTTAAAATTTCATCGAAATTGACCATTTTGGGAACGTTCGACAGCTCCGCGGTCATCGTTTTTCGTCCGAAAATTGATTTTTTGGACTGTACCAAAAATGATTCCAAATGTCAATTGGACCGTGCCTCATGTTGAATAACCACTTTTTAAACCCTCACAGTGACCAAAATTGCCATTTTTACAGAGTTTTGCATACTCAGAAGCTTCAATTTTGACCAATTTCAGGCACAGAAATGACTTTAAACACATTTATTTTAGTTGAAAAAGTAATAATTCACATCCAACAGTAATTTACAGCCAAAAGATTAAATGTTAAAATTTCATCGAAATTGACCATTTTGGGAACGTTCGACAGCTCCGCGGTCATTGTTTTTCGTCCGAAAATTAATTTTTTGGACTGTACCAAAAATGATTCCAAATGTCAATTGGACCGTGCCTCATGTTGAATAACCACTTTTTAAACCCTCACAGGGACCAAAATTGCCATTTTTACAGAGTTTTGCATACTCAGAAGCTTCAATTTTGACCAATTTCAGGCACAGAAATGACTTTAAACACATTTATTTTAGTTGAAAAAGTAATAATTCACATCCAACAGTAATTTACAGCCAAAAGATTAAATGTTAAAATTTCATCGAAATTGACCATTTTGGGAACGTTCGACAGCTCCGCGGTCATCGTTTTTCGTCCGAAAATTGATTTTTTGGACTGTACCAAAAATTATTCCAAATGTCAATTGGACCGTGCCTCATGTTGAAAAACCACTTTTTAAACCCTCACAGTGACCAAAATTGCCATTTTTACAGAGTTTTGCATACTCAGAAGCTTCAATTTTGACCAATTTCAGGCACAGAAATGACTTTAAACACATTTATTTTAGTTGAAAAAGTAATAATTCACATCCAACAGTAATTTACAGCCAAAAGATTAAATGTTAAAATTTCATCGAAATTGACCATTTTGGGAACGTTCGACAGCTCCGCGGTCATCGTTTTTCGTCCGAAAATTGATTTTTTGGACTGTACCAAAAATGATTCCAAATGTCAATTGGACCGTGCCTCATGTTGAATAACCACTTTTTAAACCCTCGCAGTGCCCAAAATGGCCATTTTTACAGAGTTTTGCTTACTCAGAAGCTTCAATTTTGACCAATTTCAGGCACAGAAATGACTTTAAACACATTTATTTTAGTTGAAAAAGTTATAATTCACATCCAACAGTAATTTACAGCCAAAAGAATAAATGTTAAAATTTCATCGAAATTGACCATTTTGGGAACTTTCGACAGCTCCGCGGTCATCGTTTTTCGTCCGAAAATTGAATTTTTGGACTGTACCAAAAATGATTCCAAATGTCAATTGGATCGTGCCTCATGTTGAATAACCACTTTTTAAACCCTCACAGTGCCCAAAATGGCCATTTTTACAGAGTTTTGCTTACTCAGAAGCTTCAATTTTGACCAATTACAGGCACAGAAATGACTTTAAACACATTTTTTTAAGTTGAAAAAGTAATAATTCACATCCAACAGTAATATACAGCCAAAAGAATAAATGTTAAAATTTCATCGAAATTGACCATTTTGGGAACTTTCGACAGCTCCGCGGTCATCGTTTTTCGTCCGAAAATTGAATTTTTGGACTGTACCAAAAATGATTCCAAATGTCAATTGGACCGTGCCTCATGTTGAATAACCACTTTTTAAACCCTCGCAGTGCCCAAAATGGCCATTTTTACAGAGTTTTGCTTACTCAGAAGCTTCAATTTTGACCAATTTCAGGCACAGAAATGACTTTAAACACATTTATTTTAGTTGAAAAAGTTATAATTCACATCCAACAGTAATTTACAGCCAAAAGAATAAATGTTAAAATTTCATCGAAATTGACCATTTTGGGAACTTTCGACAGCTCCGCGGTCATCGTTTTTCGTCCGAAAATTGAATTTTTGGACTGTACCAAAAATGATTCCAAATGTCAATTGGATCGTGCCTCATGTTGAATAACCACTTTTTAAACCCTCACAGTGCCCAAAATGGCCATTTTTACAGAGTTTTGCTTACTCAGAAGCTTCAATTTTGACCAATTACAGGCACAGAAATGACTTTAAACACATTTTTTTAAGTTGAAAAAGTAATAATTCACATCCAACAGTAATATACAGCCAAAAGAATAAATGTTAACATTTCATCGAAATTGACCATTTTGGGAACTTTCGACAGCTCCGCGGTCATCGTTTTTCGTCCGAAAATTGAATTTTTGGACTGTACCAAAAATGATTCCAAATGTCAATTGGATCGTGCCTCATGTTGAATAACCACTTTTTAAACCCTCACAGTGCCCAAAATGGCCATTTTTACAGAGTTTTGCTTACTCAGAAGCTTCAATTTTGACCAATTACAGGCACAGAAATGACTTTAAACACTTTTATTTTAGTTGAAAAAGTAATAATTCACATCCAACAGTAATTTACAGCCAAAAGATTAAATGATAAAATTTCATCGAAATTGACCATTTTGCGAACGTTCGACAGCTCCTCGGTCATCGTTTTTCGTCAGAAAATTGATTTTTTGGACTGTACCAAAAATGATTCAAAATGTCAATTGGATCATGCCTCATGTTGAATAACCACTTTTTAAACCCTCACAGTGCCCAAAATTGCCATTTTTACAGAGTTTTGCTTACTTAGAAGCTTCAATTTTGACCAATTTCAGGCACAGAAATGACTTTAAACACATTTCTTTTAGTTGAAAAAGTAATAATTCACATCCAACAGTAATTTACAGCCAAAAGATTAAATGTTAAAATTTCATCGAAATTGACCATTTTGGGAACGTTCGACAGCTCCGCGGTCATCGTTTTTCGTCCGAAAATTGATTTTTTGGACTGTACCAAAAATGATTCCAAATGTCAATTGGACCGTGCCTCATGTTGAATAACCACTTTTTAAACCCTCACAGTGCCCAAAATTGCCATTTTTACAGAGTTTTACATACTCAGAAGCTTCAATTTTGACCAATTTCAGGCACAGAAATGACTTTAAACACATTTATTTTAGTTGAAAAAGTAATAATTCACATCCAACAGTAATTTACAGCCAAAAGAATAAATGTTAAAATTTCATCGAAATTGACCATTTTGGGAACTTTCGACAGCTCCTCGGTCATTGTTTTTCGTCCGAAAATTGAATTTTTGGACTGTACCAAAAATGATTCCAAATGTCAATTGGATCGTGCCTCATGTTGAATAACCACTTTTTAAACCCTCACAGTGCCCAAAATGGCCATTTTTACAGAGTTTTGCTTACTCAGAAGCTTCAATTTTGACCAATTACAGGCACAGAAATGACTTTAAACACATTTTTTTAAGTTGAAAAAGTAATAATTCACATCCAACAGTAATATACAGCCAAAAGAATAAATGTTAACATTTCATCGAAATTGACAATTTTGGGAACTTTCGACAGCTCCGCGGTCATCGTTTTTCGTCCGAAAATTAATTTTTTGGACTGTAGCAAAAATGATTCCAAATGTCAATTGGATCGTGCCTCATGTTGAATAACCACTTTTTAAACCCTCGCAGTGCCCAAAATGGCCATTTTTACAGAGTTTTGCTTACTCAGAAGCTTCAATTTTGACCAATTTCAGGCACAGAAATGACTTTAAACACATTTCTTTTAGTTGAAAAAGTAATAATTCACATCCAACAGTAATTTACAGCCAAAAGATTAAATGTTAAAATTTCATCGAAATTGACCATTTTGGGAACGTTCGACAGCTCCGCGGTCATCGTTTTTCGTCCGAAAATTGATTTTTTGGACTGTACCAAAAATGATTCGAAATGTCAATTGGACCGTGCCTCATGTTGAATAACCACTTTTTAAACCCTCACAGTGACCAAAATTGCCATTTTTACAGAGTTTTACATACTCAGAAGCTTCAATTTTGACCAATTTCAGGCACAGAAATGACTTTAAACACATTTATTTTAGTTGAAAAAGTAATAATTCACATCCAACAGTAATTTACAGCCAAAAGAATAAATGTTAAAATTTCATCGAAATTGACCATTTTGGGAACTTTCGACAGCTCCTCGGTCATCGTTTTTCGTCCGAAAATTGAATTTTTGGACTGTACCAAAAATGATTCCAAATGTCAATTGGATCGTGCCTCATGTTGAATAACCACTTTTTAAACCCTCACAGTGCCCAAAATGGCCATTTTTACAGAGTTTTGCTTACTCAGAAGCTTCAATTTTGACCAATTACAGGCACAGAAATGACTTTAAACACTTTTATTTTAGTTGAAAAAGTAATAATTCACATCCAACAGTAATTTACAGCCAAAAGATTAAATGATAAAATTTCATCGAAATTGACCATTTTGCGAACGGTCGACAGCTCCTCGGTCATCGTTTTTCGTCAGAAAATTGATTTTTTGGACTGTACCAAAAATGATTCAAAATGTCAATTGGATCATGCCTCATGTTGAATAACCACTTTTTAAACCCTCACAGTGCCCAAAATTGCCATTTTTACAGAGTTTTGCTTACTTAGAAGCTTCAATTTTGACCAATTTCAGGCACAGAAATGACTTTAAACACATTTCTTTTAGTTGAAAAAGTAATAATTCACATCCAACAGTAATTTACAGCCAAAAGATTAAATGTTAAAATTTCATCGAAATTGACCATTTTGGGAACGTTCGACAGCTCCGCGGTCATCGTTTTTCGTCCGAAAATTGATTTTTTGGACTGTACCAAAAATGATTCCAAATGTCAATTGGACCGTGCCTCATGTTGAATAACCACTTTTTAAACCCTCACAGTGCCCAAAATTGCCATTTTTACAGAGTTTTACATACTCAGAAGCTTCAATTTTGACCAATTTCAGGCACAGAAATGACTTTAAACACATTTATTTTAGTTGAAAAAGTAATAATTCACATCCAACAGTAATTTACAGCCAAAAGAATAAATGTTAAAATTTCATCGAAATTGACCATTTTGGGAACTTTCGACAGCTCCTCGGTCATTGTTTTTCGTCCGAAAATTGAATTTTTGGACTGTACCAAAAATGATTCCAAATGTCAATTGGATCGTGCCTCATGTTGAATAACCACTTTTTAAACCCTCACAGTGCCCAAAATGGCCATTTTTACAGAGTTTTGCTTACTCAGAAGCTTCAATTTTGACCAATTACAGGCACAGAAATGACTTTAAACACATTTTTTTAAGTTGAAAAAGTAATAATTCACATCCAACAGTAATATACAGCCAAAAGAATAAATGTTAACATTTCATCGAAATTGACAATTTTGGGAACTTTCGACAGCTCCGCGGTCATCGTTTTTCGTCCGAAAATTAATTTTTTGGACTGTAGCAAAAATGATTCCAAATGTCAATTGGATCGTGCCTCATGTTGAATAACCACTTTTTAAACCCTCGCAGTGCCCAAAATGGCCATTTTTACAGAGTTTTGCTTACTCAGAAGCTTCAATTTTGACCAATTTCAGGCACAGAAATGACTTTAAACACATTTATTTTAGTTGAAAAAGTAATAATTCACATCCAACAGTAATTTACATCCAAAAGATTAAATGTTAAAATTTCATCGAAATTGACCATTTTGGGAACGTTCGACAGCTCCGCGGTCATCGTTTTTCGTCCGAAAATTGATTTTTTGGACTGTACCAAAAATGATTCCAAATGTCAATTGGATCGTGCCTCATGTTGAATAACCATTTTTTAAACCCTCACAGTGACCAAAATTGCCATTTTTACAGAGTTTTGCTTACTTAGAAGCTTCAATTTTGACCAATTTCAGGCACAGAAATGACTTTAAACACATTTCTTTTAGTTGAAAAAGTAATAATTCACATCCAACAGTAATTTACAGCCAAAAGATTAAATGTTAAAATTTCATCGAAATTGACCATTTTGGGAACTTTCGACAGCTCCTCGGTCATCGTTTTTCGTCCGAAAATTGAATTTTTGGACTGTACCAAAAATGATTCCAAATGTCAATTGGATCGTGCCTCATGTTGAATAACCACTTTTTAAACCCTCACAGTGCCCAAAATGGCCATTTTTACAGAGTTTTGCTTACTCAGAAGCTTCAATTTTGACCAATTACAGGCACAGAAATGACTTTAAACACATTTTTTTAAGTTGAAAAAGTAATAATTCACATCCAACAGTAATATACAGCCAAAAGAATAAATGTTAACATTTCATCGAAATTGACCATTTTGGGAACTTTCGACAGCTCCGCGGTCATCGTTTTTCGTCCGAAAATTAATTTTTTGGACTGTAGCAAAAATGATTCCAAATGTCAATTGGATCGTGCCTCATGTTGAATAACCACTTTTTAAACCCTCGCAGTGCCCAAAATGGCCATTTTTACAGAGTTTTGCTTACTCAGAAGCTTCAATTTTGACCAATTTCAGGCACAGAAATGACTTTAAACACATTTATTTTAGTTGAAAAAGTAATAATTCACATCCAACAGTAATTTACATCCAAAAGATTAAATGTTAAAATTTCATCGAAATTGACCATTTTGGGAACGTTCGACAGCTCCGCGGTCATCGTTTTTCGTCCGAAAATTGATTTTTTGGACTGTACCAAAAATGATTCCAAATGTCAATTGGATCGTGCCTCATGTTGAATAAGCATTTTTTAAACCCTCACAGTGACCAAAATTGCCATTTTTACAGAGTTTTGCATACTCAGAAGCTTCAATTTTGACCAATTTCAGGCACAGGAATGACTTTAAACACATTTATTTTAGTTGAGAAAGTAATATTTCACATCTAACAGTAATTTACAGGCAAAAGATTAAATTTTAAAATTTCATCGAAATTGACCATTTTGGGAACGTTCGACAGCTCCGCGGTCATCGTTTTTCGTCCGAAAATTGATTTTTTGGACTGTACCAAAAATGATTCCAAATGTCAATTGGACCGTGCCTCATGTTGAATAACCACTTTTTAAACCCTCACAGTGACCAAAATTGCCATTTTTCCAGAGTTTTGCATACTCAGAAGCTTCAATTTTGACCAATTTCAGGCACAGAAATGACTTTAAACACATTTATTTTAGTTGAAAAAGTAATAATTCACATCCAACAGTAATTTACAGCCAAAAGATTAAATGTTAAAATTTCATCGAAATTGACCATTTTGGGAACGTTCGACAGCTCCGCGGTCATTGTTTTTCGTCCGAAAATTAATTTTTTGGACTGTACCAAAAATGATTCCAAATGTCAATTGGACCGTGCCTCATGTTGAATAACCACTTTTTAAACCCTCACAGGGACCAAAATTGCCATTTTTACAGAGTTTTGCATACTCAGAAGCTTCAATTTTGACCAATTTCAGGCACAGAAATGACTTTAAACACATTTATTTTAGTTGAAAAAGTAATAATTCACATCCAACAGTAATTTACAGCCAAAAGATTAAATGTTAAAATTTCATCGAAATTGACCATTTTGGGAACGTTCGACAGCTCCGCGGTCATCGTTTTTCGTCCGAAAATTGATTTTTTGGACTGTACCAAAAATGATTCCAAATGTCAATTGGACCGTGCCTCATGTTGAAAAACCACTTTTTAAACCCTCACAGTGACCAAAATTGCCATTTTTACAGAGTTTTGCATACTCAGAAGCTTCAATTTTGACCAATTTCAGGCACAGAAATGACTTTAAACACATTTATTTTAGTTGAAAAAGTAATAATTCACATCCAACAGTAATTTACAGCCAAAAGATTAAATGTTAAAATTTCATCGAAATTGACCATTTTGGGAACGTTCGACAGCTCCGCGGTCATCGTTTTTCGTCCGAAAATTGATTTTTTGGACTGTACCAAAAATGATTCCAAATGTCAATTGGACCGTGCCTCATGTTGAATAACCACTTTTTAAACCCTCGCAGTGCCCAAAATGGCCATTTTTACAGAGTTTTGCTTACTCAGAAGCTTCAATTTTGACCAATTTCAGGCACAGAAATGACTTTAAACACATTTATTTTAGTTGAAAAAGTTATAATTCACATCCAACAGTAATTTACAGCCAAAAGAATAAATGTTAAAATTTCATCGAAATTGACCATTTTGGGAACTTTCGACAGCTCCGCGGTCATCGTTTTTCGTCCGAAAATTGAATTTTTGGACTGTACCAAAAATGATTCCAAATGTCAATTGGATCGTGCCTCATGTTGAATAACCACTTTTTAAACCCTCACAGTGCCCAAAATGGCCATTTTTACAGAGTTTTGCTTACTCAGAAGCTTCAATTTTGACCAATTACAGGCACAGAAATGACTTTAAACACATTTTTTTAAGTTGAAAAAGTAATAATTCACATCCAACAGTAATATACAGCCAAAAGAATAAATGTTAACATTTCATCGAAATTGACCATTTTGGGAACTTTCGACAGCTCCGCGGTCATCGTTTTTCGTCCGAAAATTAATTTTTTGGACTGTAGCAAAAATGATTCCAAATGTCAATTGGATCGTGCCTCATGTTGAATAACCACTTTTTAAACCCTCGCAGTGCCCAAAATGGCCATTTTTACAGAGTTTTGCTTACTCAGAAGCTTCAATTTTGACCAATTTCAGGCACAGAAATGACTTTAAACACATTTATTTTAGTTGAAAAAGTAATAATTCACATCCAACAGTAATTTACAGCCAAAAGATTAAATGTTAAAATTTCATCGAAATTGACCATTTTGGGAACGTTCGACAGCTCCGCGGTCATTGTTTTTCGTCCGAAAATTAATTTTTTGGACTGTACCAAAAATGATTCCAAATGTCAATTGGACCGTGCCTCATGTTGAATAACCACTTTTTAAACCCTCACAGGGACCAAAATTGCCATTTTTACAGAGTTTTGCATACTCAGAAGCTTCAATTTTGACCAATTTCAGGCACAGAAATGACTTTAAACACATTTATTTTAGTTGAAAAAGTAATAATTCACATCCAACAGTAATTTACAGCCAAAAGATTAAATGTTAAAATTTCATCGAAATTGACCATTTTGGGAACGTTCGACAGCTCCGCGGTCATCGTTTTTCGTCCGAAAATTGATTTTTTGGACTGTACCAAAAATGATTCCAAATGTCAATTGGACCGTGCCTCATGTTGAATAACCACTTTTTAAACCCTCACAGTGACCAAAATTGCCATTTTTACAGAGTTTTGCATACTCAGAAGCTTCAATTTTGACCAATTTCAGGCACAGAAATGACTTTAAACACATTTATTTTAGTTGAAAAAGTAATAATTCACATCCAACAGTAATTTACAGCCAAAAGATTAAATGTTAAAATTTCATCGAAATTGACCATTTTGGGAACGTTCGACAGCTCCGCGGTCATTGTTTTTCGTCCGAAAATTGATTTTTTGGACTGTACCAAAAATGATTCCAAATGTCAATTGGACCGTGCCTCATGTTGAATAACCACTTTTTAAACCCTCACAGTGACCAAAATTGCCATTTTTACAGAGTTTTGCATACTCAGAAGCTTCAATTTTGACCAATTTCAGGCACTGAAATGACTTTAAACACATTTATTTTAGTTGAAAAAGTAATAATTCACATCCAACAGTAATTTACAGCCAAAAGATTAAATGTTAAAATTTCATCGAAATTGACCATTTTGGGAACGTTCGACAGCTCCGCGGTCATTGTTTTTCGTCCGAAAATTAATTTTTTGGACTGTGCCAAAAATGATTCCAAATGTCAATTGGACCGTGCCTCATGTTGAATAACCACTTTTTAAACCCTCACAGGGACCAAAATTGCCATTTTTACAGAGTTTTGCATACTCAGAAGCTTCAATTTTGACCAATTTCAGGCACAGAAATGACTTTAAACACATTTATTTTAGTTGAAAAAGTAATAATTCACATCCAACAGTAATTTACAGCCAAAAGATTAAATGTTAAAATTTCATCGAAATTGACCATTTTGGGAACGTTCGACAGCTCCGCGGTCATCGTTTTTCGTCCGAAAATTGATTTTTTGGACTGTACCAAAAATTATTCCAAATGTCAATTGGACCGTGCCTCATGTTGAAAAACCACTTTTTAAACCCTCACAGTGACCAAAATTGCCATTTTTACAGAGTTTTGCATACTCAGAAGTTTCAATTTTGACCAATTTCAGGCACAGAAATGACTTTAAACACATTTATTTTAGTTGAAAAAGTAATAATTCACATCCAACAGTAATTTACAGCCAAAAGATTAAATGTTAAAATTTCATCGAAATTGACCATTTTGGGAACGTTCGACAGCTCCGCGGTCATCGTTTTTCGTCCGAAAATTGATTTTTTGGACTGTACCAAAAATGATTCCAAATGTCAATTGGACCGTGCCTCATGTTGAATAACCACTTTTTAAACCCTCGCAGTGCCCAAAATGGCCATTTTTACAGAGTTTTGCTTACTCAGAAGCTTCAATTTTGACCAATTTCAGGCACAGAAATGACTTTAAACACATTTATTTTAGTTGAAAAAGTTATAATTCACATCCAACAGTAATTTACAGCCAAAAGAATAAATGTTAAAATTTCATCGAAATTGACCATTTTGGGAACTTTCGACAGCTCCGCGGTCATCGTTTTTCGTCCGAAAATTGAATTTTTGGACTGTACCAAAAATGATTCCAAATGTCAATTGGATCGTGCCTCATGTTGAATAACCACTTTTTAAACCCTCACAGTGCCCAAAATGGCCATTTTTACAGAGTTTTGCTTACTCAGAAGCTTCAATTTTGACCAATTACAGGCACAGAAATGACTTTAAACACATTTTTTTAAGTTGAAAAAGTAATAATTCACATCCAACAGTAATATACAGCCAAAAGAATAAATGTTAAAATTTCATCGAAATTGACCATTTTGGGAACGTTCGACAGCTCCGCGGTCATTGTTTTTCGTCCGAAAATTAATTTTTTGGACTGTACCAAAAATGATTCCAAATGTCAATTGGACCGTGCCTCATGTTGAATAACGACTTTTTAAACCCTCACAGGGACCAAAATTGCCATTTTTACAGAGTTTTGCATACTCAGAAGCTTCAATTTTGACCAATTTCAGGCACAGAAATGACTTTAAACACATTTATTTTAGTTGAAAAAGTAATAATTCACATCCAACAGTAATTTACAGCCAAAAGATTAAATGTTAAAATTTCATCGAAATTGACCATTTTGGGAACGTTCGACAGCTCCGCGGTCATCGTTTTTCGTCCGAAAATTGATTTTTTGGACTGTACCAAAAATGATTCCAAATGTCAATTGGACCGTGCCTCATGTTGAAAAACCACTTTTTAAACCCTCACAGTGACCAAAATTGCCATTTTTACAGAGTTTTGCATACTCAGAAGCTTCAATTTTGACCAATTTCAGGCACAGAAATGACTTTAAACACATTTATTTTAGTTGAAAAAGTAATAATTCACATCCAACAGTAATTTACAGCCAAAAGATTAAATGTTAAAATTTCATCGAAATTGACCATTTTGGGAACGTTCGACAGCTCCGCGGTCATCGTTTTTCGTCCGAAAATTGATTTTTTGGACTGTACCAAAAATGATTCCAAATGTCAATTGGACCGTGCCTCATGTTGAATAACCACTTTTTAAACCCTCGCAGTGCCCAAAATGGCCATTTTTACAGAGTTTTGCTTACTCAGAAGCTTCAATTTTGACCAATTTCAGGCACAGAAATGACTTTAAACACATTTATTTTAGTTGAAAAAGTTATAATTCACATCCAACAGTAATTTACAGCCAAAAGAATAAATGTTAAAATTTCATCGAAATTGACCATTTTGGGAACTTTCGACAGCTCCGCGGTCATCGTTTTTCGTCCGAAAATTGAATTTTTGGACTGTACCAAAAATGATTCCAAATGTCAATTGGATCGTGCCTCATGTTGAATAACCACTTTTTAAACCCTCACAGTGCCCAAAATGGCCATTTTTACAGAGTTTTGCTTACTCAGAAGCTTCAATTTTGACCAATTACAGGCACAGAAATGACTTTAAACACATTTTTTTAAGTTGAAAAAGTAATAATTCACATCCAACAGTAATTTACAGCCAAAAGATTAAATGATAAAATTTCATCGAAATTGACCATTTTGCGAACGTTCGACAGCTCCGCGGTCATCGTTTTTCGTCCGAAAATTGATTTTTTGGACTGTACCAAAAATGATTCAAAATGTCAATTGGATCATGCCTCATGTTGAATAACCACTTTTTAAACCCTCACAGTGCCCAAAATTGCCATTTTTACAGAGTTTTGCTTACTTAGAAGCTTCAATTTTGACCAATTTCAGGCACAGAAATGACTTTAAACACATTTCTTTTAGTTGAAAAAGTAATAATTCACATCCAACAGTAATTTACAGCCAAAAGAATAAATGTTAAAATTTCATCGAAATTGACCATTTTGGGAACTTTCGACAGCTCCTCGGTCATCGTTTTTCGTCCGAAAATTGAATTTTTGGACTGTACCAAAAATGATTCCAAATGTCAATTGGATCGTGCCTCATGTTGAATAACCACTTTTTAAACCCTCACAGTGCCCAAAATGGCCATTTTTACAGAGTTTTGCTTACTCAGAAGCTTCAATTTTGACAAATTACAGGCACAGAAATGACTTTAAACACATTTTTTTAAGTTGAAAAAGTAATAATTCACATCCAACAGTAATATACAGCCAAAAGAATAAATGTTAACATTTCATCGAAATTGACCATTTTGGGAACTTTCGACAGCTCCGCGGTCATCGTTTTTCGTCCGAAAATTAATTTTTTGGACTGTAGCAAAAATGATTCCAAATGTCAATTGGATCGTGCCTCATGTTGAATAACCACTTTTTAAACCCTCGCAGTGCCCAAAATGGCCATTTTTACAGAGTTTTGCTTACTCAGAAGCTTCAATTTTGACCAATTTCAGGCACAGAAATGACTTTAAACACATTTATTTTAGTTGAAAAAGTAATAATTCACATCCAACAGTAATTTACATCCAAAAGATTAAATGTTAAAATTTCATCGAAATTGACCATTTTGGGAACGTTCGACAGCTCCGCGGTCATCGTTTTTCGTCCGAAAATTGATTTTTTGGACTGTACCAAAAATGATTCCAAATGTCAATTGGATCGTGCCTCATGTTGAATAACCATTTTTTAAACCCTCACAGTGACCAAAATTGCCATTTTTACAGAGTTTTGCATACTCAGAAGCTTCAATTTTGACCAATTTCAGGCACAGGAATGACTTTAAACACATTTATTTTAGTTGAGAAAGTAATATTTCACATCTAACAGTAATTTACAGGCAAAAGATTAAATTTTAAAATTTCATCGAAATTGACCATTTTGGGAACGTTCGACAGCTCCGCGGTCATCGTTTTTCGTCCGAAAATTGATTTTTTGGACTGTACCAAAAATGATTCCAAATGTCAATTGGACCGTGCCTCATGTTGAATAACCACTTTTTAAACCCTCACAGTGACCAAAATTGCCATTTTTACAGAGTTTTGCATACTCAGAAGCTTCAATTTTGACCAATTTCAGGCACAGAAATGACTTTAAACACATTTATTTTAGTTGAAAAAGTAATAATTCACATCCAACAGTAATTTACAGCCAAAAGATTAAATGTTAAAATTTCATCGAAATTGACCATTTTGGGAACGTTCGACAGCTCCGCGGTCATTGTTTTTCGTCCGAAAATTAATTTTTTGGACTGTACCAAAAATGATTCCAAATGTCAATTGGACCGTGCCTCATGTTGAATAACCACTTTTTAAACCCTCACAGGGACCAAAATTGCCATTTTTACAGAGTTTTGCATACTCAGAAGCTTCAATTTTGACCAATTTCAGGCACAGAAATGACTTTAAACACATTTATTTTAGTTGAAAAAGTAATAATTCACATCCAACAGTAATTTACAGCCAAAAGATTAAATGTTAAAATTTCATCGAAATTGACCATTTTGGGAACGTTCGACAGCTCCGCGGTCATCGTTTTTCGTCCGAAAATTGATTTTTTGGACTGTACCAAAAATTATTCCAAATGTCAATTGGACCGTGCCTCATGTTGAAAAACCACTTTTTAAACCCTCACAGTGACCAAAATTGCCATTTTTACAGAGTTTTGCATACTCAGAAGCTTCAATTTTGACCAATTTCAGGCACAGAAATGACTTTAAACACATTTATTTTAGTTGAAAAAGTAATAATTCACATCCAACAGTAATTTACAGCCAAAAGATTAAATGTTAAAATTTCATCGAAATTGACCATTTTGGGAACGTTCGACAGCTCCGCGGTCATCGTTTTTCGTCCGAAAATTGATTTTTTGGACTGTACCAAAAATGATTCCAAATGTCAATTGGACCGTGCCTCATGTTGAATAACCACTTTTTAAACCCTCGCAGTGCCCAAAATGGCCATTTTTACAGAGTTTTGCTTACTCAGAAGCTTCAATTTTGACCAATTTCAGGCACAGAAATGACTTTAAACACATTTATTTTAGTTGAAAAAGTTATAATTCACATCCAACAGTAATTTACAGCCAAAAGAATAAATGTTAAAATTTCATCGAAATTGACCATTTTGGGAACTTTCGACAGCTCCGCGGTCATCGTTTTTCGTCCGAAAATTGAATTTTTGGACTGTACCAAAAATGATTCCAAATGTCAATTGGATCGTGCCTCATGTTGAATAACCACTTTTTAAACCCTCACAGTGCCCAAAATGGCCATTTTTACAGAGTTTTGCTTACTCAGAAGCTTCAATTTTGACCAATTACAGGCACAGAAATGACTTTAAACACATTTTTTTAAGTTGAAAAAGTAATAATTCACATCCAACAGTAATATACAGCCAAAAGAATAAATGTTAAAATTTCATCGAAATTGACCATTTTGGGAACTTTCGACAGCTCCGCGGTCATCGTTTTTCGTCCGAAAATTGAATTTTTGGACTGTACCAAAAATGATTCCAAATGTCAATTGGACCGTGCCTCATGTTGAATAACCACTTTTTAAACCCTCGCAGTGCCCAAAATGGCCATTTTTACAGAGTTTTGCTTACTCAGAAGCTTCAATTTTGACCAATTTCAGGCACAGAAATGACTTTAAACACATTTATTTTAGTTGAAAAAGTTATAATTCACATCCAACAGTAATTTACAGCCAAAAGAATAAATGTTAAAATTTCATCGAAATTGACCATTTTGGGAACTTTCGACAGCTCCGCGGTCATCGTTTTTCGTCCGAAAATTGAATTTTTGGACTGTACCAAAAATGATTCCAAATGTCAATTGGATCGTGCCTCATGTTGAATAACCACTTTTTAAACCCTCACAGTGCCCAAAATGGCCATTTTTACAGAGTTTTGCTTACTCAGAAGCTTCAATTTTGACCAATTACAGGCACAGAAATGACTTTAAACACATTTTTTTAAGTTGAAAAAGTAATAATTCACATCCAACAGTAATATACAGCCAAAAGAATAAATGTTAACATTTCATCGAAATTGACCATTTTGGGAACTTTCGACAGCTCCGCGGTCATCGTTTTTCGTCCGAAAATTGAATTTTTGGACTGTACCAAAAATGATTCCAAATGTCAATTGGATCGTGCCTCATGTTGAATAACCACTTTTTAAACCCTCACAGTGCCCAAAATGGCCATTTTTACAGAGTTTTGCTTACTCAGAAGCTTCAATTTTGACCAATTACAGGCACAGAAATGACTTTAAACACTTTTATTTTAGTTGAAAAAGTAATAATTCACATCCAACAGTAATTTACAGCCAAAAGATTAAATGATAAAATTTCATCGAAATTGACCATTTTGCGAACGTTCGACAGCTCCTCGGTCATCGTTTTTCGTCAGAAAATTGATTTTTTGGACTGTACCAAAAATGATTCAAAATGTCAATTGGATCATGCCTCATGTTGAATAACCACTTTTTAAACCCTCACAGTGCCCAAAATTGCCATTTTTACAGAGTTTTGCTTACTTAGAAGCTTCAATTTTGACCAATTTCAGGCACAGAAATGACTTTAAACACATTTCTTTTAGTTGAAAAAGTAATAATTCACATCCAACAGTAATTTACAGCCAAAAGATTAAATGTTAAAATTTCATCGAAATTGACCATTTTGGGAACGTTCGACAGCTCCGCGGTCATCGTTTTTCGTCCGAAAATTGATTTTTTGGACTGTACCAAAAATGATTCCAAATGTCAATTGGACCGTGCCTCATGTTGAATAACCACTTTTTAAACCCTCACAGTGCCCAAAATTGCCATTTTTACAGAGTTTTACATACTCAGAAGCTTCAATTTTGACCAATTTCAGGCACAGAAATGACTTTAAACACATTTATTTTAGTTGAAAAAGTAATAATTCACATCCAACAGTAATTTACAGCCAAAAGAATAAATGTTAAAATTTCATCGAAATTGACCATTTTGGGAACTTTCGACAGCTCCTCGGTCATTGTTTTTCGTCCGAAAATTGAATTTTTGGACTGTACCAAAAATGATTCCAAATGTCAATTGGATCGTGCCTCATGTTGAATAACCACTTTTTAAACCCTCACAGTGCCCAAAATGGCCATTTTTACAGAGTTTTGCTTACTCAGAAGCTTCAATTTTGACCAATTACAGGCACAGAAATGACTTTAAACACATTTTTTTAAGTTGAAAAAGTAATAATTCACATCCAACAGTAATATACAGCCAAAAGAATAAATGTTAACATTTCATCGAAATTGACAATTTTGGGAACTTTCGACAGCTCCGCGGTCATCGTTTTTCGTCCGAAAATTAATTTTTTGGACTGTAGCAAAAATGATTCCAAATGTCAATTGGATCGTGCCTCATGTTGAATAACCACTTTTTAAACCCTCGCAGTGCCCAAAATGGCCATTTTTACAGAGTTTTGCTTACTCAGAAGCTTCAATTTTGACCAATTTCAGGCACAGAAATGACTTTAAACACATTTCTTTTAGTTGAAAAAGTAATAATTCACATCCAACAGTAATTTACAGCCAAAAGATTAAATGTTAAAATTTCATCGAAATTGACCATTTTGGGAACGTTCGACAGCTCCGCGGTCATCGTTTTTCGTCCGAAAATTGATTTTTTGGACTGTACCAAAAATGATTCGAAATGTCAATTGGACCGTGCCTCATGTTGAATAACCACTTTTTAAACCCTCACAGTGACCAAAATTGCCATTTTTACAGAGTTTTACATACTCAGAAGCTTCAATTTTGACCAATTTCAGGCACAGAAATGACTTTAAACACATTTATTTTAGTTGAAAAAGTAATAATTCACATCCAACAGTAATTTACAGCCAAAAGAATAAATGTTAAAATTTCATCGAAATTGACCATTTTGGGAACTTTCGACAGCTCCTCGGTCATCGTTTTTCGTCCGAAAATTGAATTTTTGGACTGTACCAAAAATGATTCCAAATGTCAATTGGATCGTGCCTCATGTTGAATAACCACTTTTTAAACCCTCACAGTGCCCAAAATGGCCATTTTTACAGAGTTTTGCTTACTCAGAAGCTTCAATTTTGACCAATTACAGGCACAGAAATGACTTTAAACACTTTTATTTTAGTTGAAAAAGTAATAATTCACATCCAACAGTAATTTACAGCCAAAAGATTAAATGATAAAATTTCATCGAAATTGACCATTTTGCGAACGGTCGACAGCTCCTCGGTCATCGTTTTTCGTCAGAAAATTGATTTTTTGGACTGTACCAAAAATGATTCAAAATGTCAATTGGATCATGCCTCATGTTGAATAACCACTTTTTAAACCCTCACAGTGCCCAAAATTGCCATTTTTACAGAGTTTTGCTTACTTAGAAGCTTCAATTTTGACCAATTTCAGGCACAGAAATGACTTTAAACACATTTCTTTTAGTTGAAAAAGTAATAATTCACATCCAACAGTAATTTACAGCCAAAAGATTAAATGTTAAAATTTCATCGAAATTGACCATTTTGGGAACGTTCGACAGCTCCGCGGTCATCGTTTTTCGTCCGAAAATTGATTTTTTGGACTGTACCAAAAATGATTCCAAATGTCAATTGGACCGTGCCTCATGTTGAATAACCACTTTTTAAACCCTCACAGTGCCCAAAATTGCCATTTTTACAGAGTTTTACATACTCAGAAGCTTCAATTTTGACCAATTTCAGGCACAGAAATGACTTTAAACACATTTATTTTAGTTGAAAAAGTAATAATTCACATCCAACAGTAATTTACAGCCAAAAGAATAAATGTTAAAATTTCATCGAAATTGACCATTTTGGGAACTTTCGACAGCTCCTCGGTCATTGTTTTTCGTCCGAAAATTGAATTTTTGGACTGTACCAAAAATGATTCCAAATGTCAATTGGATCGTGCCTCATGTTGAATAACCACTTTTTAAACCCTCACAGTGCCCAAAATGGCCATTTTTACAGAGTTTTGCTTACTCAGAAGCTTCAATTTTGACCAATTACAGGCACAGAAATGACTTTAAACACATTTTTTTAAGTTGAAAAAGTAATAATTCACATCCAACAGTAATATACAGCCAAAAGAATAAATGTTAACATTTCATCGAAATTGACAATTTTGGGAACTTTCGACAGCTCCGCGGTCATCGTTTTTCGTCCGAAAATTAATTTTTTGGACTGTAGCAAAAATGATTCCAAATGTCAATTGGATCGTGCCTCATGTTGAATAACCACTTTTTAAACCCTCGCAGTGCCCAAAATGGCCATTTTTACAGAGTTTTGCTTACTCAGAAGCTTCAATTTTGACCAATTTCAGGCACAGAAATGACTTTAAACACATTTATTTTAGTTGAAAAAGTAATAATTCACATCCAACAGTAATTTACATCCAAAAGATTAAATGTTAAAATTTCATCGAAATTGACCATTTTGGGAACGTTCGACAGCTCCGCGGTCATCGTTTTTCGTCCGAAAATTGATTTTTTGGACTGTACCAAAAATGATTCCAAATGTCAATTGGATCGTGCCTCATGTTGAATAACCATTTTTTAAACCCTCACAGTGACCAAAATTGCCATTTTTACAGAGTTTTGCTTACTTAGAAGCTTCAATTTTGACCAATTTCAGGCACAGAAATGACTTTAAACACATTTCTTTTAGTTGAAAAAGTAATAATTCACATCCAACAGTAATTTACAGCCAAAAGATTAAATGTTAAAATTTCATCGAAATTGACCATTTTGGGAACGTTCGACAGCTCCGCGGTCATCGTTTTTCGTCCGAAAATTGATTTTTTGGACTGTACCAAAAATGATTCCAAATGTCAATTGGACCGTGCCTCATGTTGAATAACCACTTTTTAAACCCTCACAGTGACCAAAATTGCCATTTTTACAGAGTTTTACATACTCAGAAGCTTCAATTTTGACCAATTTCAGGCACAGAAATGACTTTAAACACATTTATTTTAGTTGAAAAAGTAATAATTCACATCCAACAGTAATTTACAGCCAAAAGAATAAATGTTAAAATTTCATCGAAATTGACCATTTTGGGAACTTTCGACAGCTCCTCGGTCATCGTTTTTCGTCCGAAAATTGAATTTTTGGACTGTACCAAAAATGATTCCAAATGTCAATTGGATCGTGCCTCATGTTGAATAACCACTTTTTAAACCCTCACAGTGCCCAAAATGGCCATTTTTACAGAGTTTTGCTTACTCAGAAGCTTCAATTTTGACCAATTACAGGCACAGAAATGACTTTAAACACATTTTTTTAAGTTGAAAAAGTAATAATTCACATCCAACAGTAATATACAGCCAAAAGAATAAATGTTAACATTTCATCGAAATTGACCATTTTGGGAACTTTCGACAGCTCCGCGGTCATCGTTTTTCGTCCGAAAATTAATTTTTTGGACTGTAGCAAAAATGATTCCAAATGTCAATTGGATCGTGCCTCATGTTGAATAACCACTTTTTAAACCCTCGCAGTGCCCAAAATGGCCATTTTTACAGAGTTTTGCTTACTCAGAAGCTTCAATTTTGACCAATTTCAGGCACAGAAATGACTTTAAACACATTTATTTTAGTTGAAAAAGTAATAATTCACATCCAACAGTAATTTACATCCAAAAGATTAAATGTTAAAATTTCATCGAAATTGACCATTTTGGGAACGTTCGACAGCTCCGCGGTCATCGTTTTTCGTCCGAAAATTGATTTTTTGGACTGTACCAAAAATGATTCCAAATGTCAATTGGATCGTGCCTCATGTTGAATAAGCATTTTTTAAACCCTCACAGTGACCAAAATTGCCATTTTTACAGAGTTTTGCATACTCAGAAGCTTCAATTTTGACCAATTTCAGGCACAGGAATGACTTTAAACACATTTATTTTAGTTGAGAAAGTAATATTTCACATCTAACAGTAATTTACAGGCAAAAGATTAAATTTTAAAATTTCATCGAAATTGACCATTTTGGGAACGTTCGACAGCTCCGCGGTCATCGTTTTTCGTCCGAAAATTGATTTTTTGGACTGTACCAAAAATGATTCCAAATGTCAATTGGACCGTGCCTCATGTTGAATAACCACTTTTTAAACCCTCACAGTGACCAAAATTGCCATTTTTCCAGAGTTTTGCATACTCAGAAGCTTCAATTTTGACCAATTTCAGGCACAGAAATGACTTTAAACACATTTATTTTAGTTGAAAAAGTAATAATTCACATCCAACAGTAATTTACAGCCAAAAGATTAAATGTTAAAATTTCATCGAAATTGACCATTTTGGGAACGTTCGACAGCTCCGCGGTCATTGTTTTTCGTCCGAAAATTAATTTTTTGGACTGTACCAAAAATGATTCCAAATGTCAATTGGACCGTGCCTCATGTTGAATAACCACTTTTTAAACCCTCACAGGGACCAAAATTGCCATTTTTACAGAGTTTTGCATACTCAGAAGCTTCAATTTTGACCAATTTCAGGCACAGAAATGACTTTAAACACATTTATTTTAGTTGAAAAAGTAATAATTCACATCCAACAGTAATTTACAGCCAAAAGATTAAATGTTAAAATTTCATCGAAATTGACCATTTTGGGAACGTTCGACAGCTCCGCGGTCATCGTTTTTCGTCCGAAAATTGATTTTTTGGACTGTACCAAAAATGATTCCAAATGTCAATTGGACCGTGCCTCATGTTGAAAAACCACTTTTTAAACCCTCACAGTGACCAAAATTGCCATTTTTACAGAGTTTTGCATACTCAGAAGCTTCAATTTTGACCAATTTCAGGCACAGAAATGACTTTAAACACATTTATTTTAGTTGAAAAAGTAATAATTCACATCCAACAGTAATTTACAGCCAAAAGATTAAATGTTAAAATTTCATCGAAATTGACCATTTTGGGAACGTTCGACAGCTCCGCGGTCATCGTTTTTCGTCCGAAAATTGATTTTTTGGACTGTACCAAAAATGATTCCAAATGTCAATTGGACCGTGCCTCATGTTGAATAACCACTTTTTAAACCCTCGCAGTGCCCAAAATGGCCATTTTTACAGAGTTTTGCTTACTCAGAAGCTTCAATTTTGACCAATTTCAGGCACAGAAATGACTTTAAACACATTTATTTTAGTTGAAAAAGTTATAATTCACATCCAACAGTAATTTACAGCCAAAAGAATAAATGTTAAAATTTCATCGAAATTGACCATTTTGGGAACTTTCGACAGCTCCGCGGTCATCGTTTTTCGTCCGAAAATTGAATTTTTGGACTGTACCAAAAATGATTCCAAATGTCAATTGGATCGTGCCTCATGTTGAATAACCACTTTTTAAACCCTCACAGTGCCCAAAATGGCCATTTTTACAGAGTTTTGCTTACTCAGAAGCTTCAATTTTGACCAATTACAGGCACAGAAATGACTTTAAACACATTTTTTTAAGTTGAAAAAGTAATAATTCACATCCAACAGTAATATACAGCCAAAAGAATAAATGTTAAAATTTCATCGAAATTGACCATTTTGGGAACGTTCGACAGCTCAGCGGTCATTGTTTTTCGTCCGAAAATTAATTTTTTGGACTGTACCAAAAATGATTCCAAATGTCAATTGGACCGTGCCTCATGTTGAATAACCACTTTTTAAACCCTCACAGGGACCAAAATTGCCATTTTTACAGAGTTTTGCATACTCAGAAGCTTCAATTTTGACCAATTTCAAGCACAGAAATGACTTTAAACACATTTATTTTAGTTGAAAAAGTAATAATTCACATCCAACAGTAATTTACAGCCAAAAGATTAAATGTTAAAATTTCATCGAAATTGACCATTTTGGGAACGTTCGACAGCTCCGCGGTCATCGTTTTTCGTCCGAAAATTGATTTTTTGGACTGTACCAAAAATGATTCCAAATGTCAATTGGACCGTGCCTCATGTTGAAAAACCACTTTTTAAACCCTCACAGTGACCAAAATTGCCATTTTTACAGAGTTTTGCATACTCAGAAGCTTCAATTTTGACCAATTTCAGGCACAGAAATGACTTTAAACACATTTATTTTAGTTGAAAAAGTAATAATTCACATCCAACAGTAATTTACAGCCAAAAGATTAAATGTTAAAATTTCATCGAAATTGACCATTTTGGGAACGTTCGACAGCTCCGCGGTCATCGTTTTTCGTCCGAAAATTGATTTTTTGGACTGTACCAAAAATGATTCCAAATGTCAATTGGACCGTGCCTCATGTTGAATAACCACTTTTTAAACCCTCGCAGTGCCCAAAATGGCCATTTTTACAGAGTTTTGCTTACTCAGAAGCTTCAATTTTGACCAATTTCAGGCACAGAAATGACTTTAAACACATTTATTTTAGTTGAAAAAGTTATAATTCACATCCAACAGTAATTTACAGCCAAAAGAATAAATGTTAAAATTTCATTGAAATTGACCATTTTGGGAACTTTCGACAGCTCCGCGGTCATCGTTTTTCGTCCGAAAATTGAATTTTTGGACTGTACCAAAAATGATTCCAAATGTCAATTGGATCGTGCCTCATGTTGAATAACCACTTTTTAAACCCTCACAGTGCCCAAAATGGCCATTTTTACAGAGTTTTGCTTACTCAGAAGCTTCAATTTTGACCAATTACAGGCACAGAAATGACTTTAAACACATTTTTTTAGGTTGAAAAAGTAATAATTCGCATCCAACAGTAATATACAGCCAAAAGAATAAATGTTAACATTTCATCGAAATTGACCATTTTGGGAACTTTCCACAGCTCCGCGGTCATCGTTTTTCGTCCGAAAATTAATTTTTTGGACTGTAGCAAAAATGATTCCAAATGTCAATTGGATCGTGCCTCATGTTGAATAACCACTTTTTAAACCCTCGCAGTGCCCAAAATGGCCATTTTTACAGAGTTTTGCTTACTCAGAAGCTTCAATTTTGACCAATTTCAGGCACAGAAATGACTTTAAACACATTTATTTTAGTTGAAAAAGTAATAATTCACATCCAACAGTAATTTACATCCAAAAGATTAAATGTTAAAATTTCATCGAAATTGACCATTTTGGGAACGTTCGACAGCTCCGCGGTCATCGTTTTTCGCCCGAAAATTGATTTTTTGGACTGTACCAAAAATGATTCCAAATGTCAATTGGATCGTGCCTCATGTTGAATAACCATTTTTTAAACCCTCACAGTGACCAAAATTGCCATTTTTACAGAGTTTTGCATACTCAGAAGCTTCAATTTTGACCAATTTCAGGCACAGGAATGACTTTAAACACATTTATTTTAGTTGAGAAAGTAATATTTCACATCTAACAGTAATTTACAGGCAAAAGATTACATTTTAAAATTTCATCGAAATTGACCATTTTGGGAATGTTCGACAGCTCCGCGGTCATCGTTTTTCGTCAGAAAATAGATTTTTTGGACTGTACCAAAAATGATTCTAAATGTCAATTGGATCGTGCCTCATGTTGAATAACCACTTTTTAAACCCTCACAGTGCCCAAAATTACCATTTTTACAGAGTTTTGCATACTCAGAAGCTTCAATTTTGACCAATTTCAGGCACAGAAATGACTTTAAACACATTTATTTTAGTTGAAAAAGTAATAATTCACATCCAACAGTAATTTACAGCCAAAAGATTAAATGTTAAAATTTCATCGAAATTGACCATTTTGGGAACGTTCGACAGCTCCGTGGTCATCGTTTTTCGTCCGAAAATTAATTTTTTGGACTGTACCAAAAATGATTCCAAATGTCAATTGGACCGTGCCTCATGTTGAATAACCACTTTTTAAACCCTCACAGTGACCAAAATTGCCATTTTTACAGAGTTTTGCATACTCAGAAGCTTCAATTTTGACCAATTTCAGGCACAGAAATGACTTTAAACACATTTATTTTAGTTGAAAAAGTAATAATTCACATCCAACAGTAATTTACAGCCAAAAGATTAAATGTTAAAATTTCATCGAAATTGACCATTTTGGGAACGTTCGACAGCTCCGCGGTCATCGTTTTTCGTCCGAAAATTGATTTTTTGGACTGTACCAAAAATGATTCCAAATGTCAATTGGACCGTGCCTCATGTTGAATAACCACTTTTTAAACCCTCACAGTGCCCAAAATTGCCATTTTTACAGAGTTTTACATACTCAGAAGCTTCAATTTTGACCAATTTCAGGCACAGAAATGACTTTAAACACATTTATTTTAGTTGAAAAAGTAATAATTCACATCCAACAGTAATTTACAGCCAAAAGAATAAATGTTAAAATTTCATCGAAATTGACCATTTTGGGAACTTTCGACAGCTCCTCGGTCATTGTTTTTCGTCCGAAAATTGAATTTTTGGACTGTACCAAAAATGATTCCAAATGTCAATTGGATCGTGCCTCATGTTGAATAACCACTTTTTAAACCCTCACAGTGCCCAAAATGGCCATTTTTACAGAGTTTTGCTTACTCAGAAGCTTCAATTTTGACCAATTACAGGCACAGAAATGACTTTAAACACATTTTTTTAAGTTGAAAAAGTAATAATTCACATCCAACAGTAATATACAGCCAAAAGAATAAATGTTAACATTTCATCGAAATTGACAATTTTGGGAACTTTCGACAGCTCCGCGGTCATCGTTTTTCGTCCGAAAATTAATTTTTTGGACTGTAGCAAAAATGATTCCAAATGTCAATTGGATCGTGCCTCATGTTGAATAACCACTTTTTAAACCCTCGCAGTGCCCAAAATGGCCATTTTTACAGAGTTTTGCTTACTCAGAAGCTTCAATTTTGACCAATTTCAGGCACAGAAATGACTTTAAACACATTTATTTTAGTTGAAAAAGTAATAATTCACATCCAACAGTAATTTACATCCAAAAGATTAAATGTTAAAATTTCATCGAAATTGACCATTTTGGGAACGTTCGACAGCTCCGCGGTCATCGTTTTTCGTCCGAAAATTGATTTTTTGGACTGTACCAAAAATGATTCCAAATGTCAATTGGATCGTGCCTCATGTTGAATAACCATTTTTTAAACCCTCACAGTGACCAAAAGTGCCATTTTTACAGAGTTTTGCTTACTTAGAAGCTTCAATTTTGACCAATTTCAGGCACAGAAATGACTTTAAACACATTTCTTTTAGTTGAAAAAGTAATAATTCACATCCAACAGTAATTTACAGCCAAAAGATTAAATGTTAAAATTTCATCGAAATTGACCATTTTGGGAACGTTCGACAGCTCCGCGGTCATCGTTTTTCGTCCGAAAATTGATTTTTTGGACTGTACCAAAAATGATTCCAAATGTCAATTGGACCGTGCCTCATGTTGAATAACCACTTTTTAAACCCTCACAGTGACCAAAATTGCCATTTTTACAGAGTTTTACATACTCAGAAGCTTCAATTTTGACCAATTTCAGGCACAGAAATGACTTTAAACACATTTATTTTAGTTGAAAAAGTAATAATTCACATCCAACAGTAATTTACAGCCAAAAGAATAAATGTTAAAATTTCATCGAAATTGACCATTTTGGGAACTTTCGACAGCTCCTCGGTCATCGTTTTTCGTCCGAAAATTGAATTTTTGGACTGTACCAAAAATGATTCCAAATGTCAATTGGATCGTGCCTCATGTTGAATAACCACTTTTTAAACCCTCACTGTGCCCAAAATGGCCATTTTTACAGAGTTTTGCTTACTCAGAAGCTTCAATTTTGACCAATTACAGGCACAGAAATGACTTTAAACACATTTTTTTAAGTTGAAAAAGTAATAATTCACATCCAACAGTAATATACAGCCAAAAGAATAAATGTTAACATTTCATCGAAATTGACCATTTTGGGAACTTTCGACAGCTCCGCGGTCATCGTTTTTCGTCCGAAAATTAATTTTTTGGACTGTAGCAAAAATGATTCCAAATGTCAATTGGATCGTGCCTCATGTTGAATAACCACTTTTTAAACCCTCGCAGTGCCCAAAATGGCCATTTTTACAGAGTTTTGCTTACTCAGAAGCTTCAATTTTGACCAATTTCAGGCACAGAAATGACTTTAAACACATTTATTTTAGTTGAAAAAGTAATAATTCACATCCAACAGTAATTTACATCCAAAAGATTAAATGTTAAAATTTCATCGAAATTGACCATTTTGGGAACGTTCGACAGCTCCGCGGTCATCGTTTTTCGTCCGAAAATTGATTTTTTGGACTGTACCAAAAATGATTCCAAATGTCAATTGGATCGTGCCTCATGTTGAATAAGCATTTTTTAAACCCTCACAGTGACCAAAATTGCCATTTTTACAGAGTTTTGCATACTCAGAAGCTTCAATTTTGACCAATTTCAGGCACAGGAATGACTTTAAACACATTTATTTTAGTTGAGAAAGTAATATTTCACATCTAACAGTAATTTACAGGCAAAAGATTAAATTTTAAAATTTCATCGAAATTGACCATTTTGGGAACGTTCGACAGCTCCGCGGTCATCGTTTTTCGTCCGAAAATTGATTTTTTGGACTGTACCAAAAATGATTCCAAATGTCAATTGGACCGTGCCTCATGTTGAATAACCACTTTTTAAACCCTCACAGTGACCAAAATTGCCATTTTTCCAGAGTTTTGCATACTCAGAAGCTTCAATTTTGACCAATTTCAGGCACAGAAATGACTTTAAACACATTTATTTTAGTTGAAAAAGTAATAATTCACATCCAACAGTAATTTACAGCCAAAAGATTAAATGTTAAAATTTCATCGAAATTGACCATTTTGGGAACGTTCGACAGCTCCGCGGTCATTGTTTTTCGTCCGAAAATTAATTTTTTGGACTGTACCAAAAATGATTCCAAATGTCAATTGGACCGTGCCTCATGTTGAATAACCACTTTTTAAACCCTCACAGGGACCAAAATTGCCATTTTTACAGAGTTTTGCATACTCAGAAGCTTCAATTTTGACCAATTTCAGGCACAGAAATGACTTTAAACACATTTATTTTAGTTGAAAAAGTAATAATTCACATCCAACAGTAATTTACAGCCAAAAGATTAAATGTTAAAATTTCATCGAAATTGACCATTTTGGGAACGTTCGACAGCTCCGCGGTCATCGTTTTTCGTCCGAAAATTGATTTTTTGGACTGTACCAAAAATGATTCCAAATGTCAATTGGACCGTGCCTCATGTTGAAAAACCACTTTTTAAACCCTCACAGTGACCAAAATTGCCATTTTTACAGAGTTTTGCATACTCAGAAGCTTCAATTTTGACCAATTTCAGGCACAGAAATGACTTTAAACACATTTATTTTAGTTGAAAAAGTAATAATTCACATCCAACAGTAATTTACAGCCAAAAGATTAAATGTTAAAATTTCATCGAAATTGACCATTTTGGGAACGTTCGACAGCTCCGCGGTCATCGTTTTTCGTCCGAAAATTGATTTTTTGGACTGTACCAAAAATGATTCCAAATGTCAATTGGACCGTGCCTCATGTTGAATAACCACTTTTTAAACCCTCGCAGTGCCCAAAATGGCCATTTTTACAGAGTTTTGCTTACTCAGAAGCTTCAATTTTGACCAATTTCAGGCACAGAAATGACTTTAAACACATTTATTTTAGTTGAAAAAGTTATAATTCACATCCAACAGTAATTTACAGCCAAAAGAATAAATGTTAAAATTTCATCGAAATTGACCATTTTGGGAACTTTCGACAGCTCCGCGGTCATCGTTTTTCGTCCGAAAATTGAATTTTTGGACTGTACCAAAAATGATTCCAAATGTCAATTGGATCGTGCCTCATGTTGAATAACCACTTTTTAAACCCTCACAGTGCCCAAAATGGCCATTTTTACAGAGTTTTGCTTACTCAGAAGCTTCAATTTTGACCAATTACAGGCACAGAAATGACTTTAAACACATTTTTTTAAGTTGAAAAAGTAATAATTCACATCCAACAGTAATATACAGCCAAAAGAATAAATGTTAAAATTTCATCGAAATTGACCATTTTGGGAACGTTCGACAGCTCAGCGGTCATTGTTTTTCGTCCGAAAATTAATTTTTTGGACTGTACCAAAAATGATTCCAAATGTCAATTGGACCGTGCCTCATGTTGAATAACCACTTTTTAAACCCTCACAGGGACCAAAATTGCCATTTTTACAGAGTTTTGCATACTCAGAAGCTTCAATTTTGACCAATTTCAAGCACAGAAATGACTTTAAACACATTTATTTTAGTTGAAAAAGTAATAATTCACATCCAACAGTAATTTACAGCCAAAAGATTAAATGTTAAAATTTCATCGAAATTGACCATTTTGGGAACGTTCGACAGCTCCGCGGTCATCGTTTTTCGTCCGAAAATTGATTTTTTGGACTGTACCAAAAATGATTCCAAATGTCAATTGGACCGTGCCTCATGTTGAAAAACCACTTTTTAAACCCTCACAGTGACCAAAATTGCCATTTTTACAGAGTTTTGCATACTCAGAAGCTTCAATTTTGACCAATTTCAGGCACAGAAATGACTTTAAACACATTTATTTTAGTTGAAAAAGTAATAATTCACATCCAACAGTAATTTACAGCCAAAAGATTAAATGTTAAAATTTCATCGAAATTGACCATTTTGGGAACGTTCGACAGCTCCGCGGTCATCGTTTTTCGTCCGAAAATTGATTTTTTGGACTGTACCAAAAATGATTCCAAATGTCAATTGGACCGTGCCTCATGTTGAATAACCACTTTTTAAACCCTCGCAGTGCCCAAAATGGCCATTTTTACAGAGTTTTGCTTACTCAGAAGCTTCAATTTTGACCAATTTCAGGCACAGAAATGACTTTAAACACATTTATTTTAGTTGAAAAAGTTATAATTCACATCCAACAGTAATTTACAGCCAAAAGAATAAATGTTAAAATTTCATCGAAATTGACCATTTTGGGAACTTTCGACAGCTCCGCGGTCATCGTTTTTCGTCCGAAAATTGAATTTTTGGACTGTACCAAAAATGATTCCAAATGTCAATTGGATCGTGCCTCATGTTGAATAACCACTTTTTAAACCCTCACAGTGCCCAAAATGGCCATTTTTACAGAGTTTTGCTTACTCAGAAGCTTCAATTTTGACCAATTACAGGCACAGAAATGACTTTAAACACATTTTTTTAGGTTGAAAAAGTAATAATTCACATCCAACAGTAATATACAGCCAAAAGAATAAATGTTAACATTTCATCGAAATTGACCATTTTGGGAACTTTCGACAGCTCCGCGGTCATCGTTTTTCGTCCGAAAATTAATTTTTTGGACTGTAGCAAAAATGATTCCAAATGTCAATTGGATCGTGCCTCATGTTGAATAACCACTTTTTAAACCCTTGCAGTGCCCAAAATGGCCATTTTTACAGAGTTTTGCTTACTCAGAAGCTTCAATTTTGACCAATTTCAGGCACAGAAATGACTTTAAACACATTTATTTTAGTTGAAAAAGTAATAATTCACATCCAACAGTAATTTACATCCAAAAGATTAAATGTTAAAATTTCATCGAAATTGACCATTTTGGGAACGTTCGACAGCTCCGCGGTCATCGTTTTTCGCCCGAAAATTGATTTTTTGGACTGTACCAAAAATGATTCCAAATGTCAATTGGATCGTGCCTCATGTTGAATAACCATTTTTTAAACCCTCACAGTGACCAAAATTACATTTTTACAGAGTTTTGCATACTCAGAAGCTTCAATTTTGACCAATTTCAGGCACAGGAATGACTTTTAACACATTTATTTTAGTTGAGAAAGTAATATTTCACATCTAACAGTAATTTACAGGCAAAAGATTACATTTTAAAATTTCATCGAAATTGACCATTTTGGGAATGTTCGACAGCTCCGCGGTCATCGTTTTTCGTCAGAAAATAGATTTTTTGGACTGTACCAAAAATGATTCTAAATGTCAATTGGATCGTGCCTCATGTTGAATAACCACTTTTTAAACCCTCACAGTGCCCAAAATTACCATTTTTACAGAGTTTTGCATACTCAGAAGCTTCAATTTTGACCAATTTCAGGCACAGAAATGACTTTAAACACATTTATTTTAGTTGAAAAAGTAATAATTCACATCCAACAGTAATTTACAGCCAAAAGATTAAATGTTAAAATTTCATCGAAATTGACCATTTTGGGAACGTTCGACAGCTCCGTGGTCATCGTTTTTCGTCCGAAAATTAATTTTTTGGACTGTACCAAAAATGATTCCAAATGTCAATTGGACCGTGCCTCATGTTGAATAACCACTTTTTAAACCCTCACAGTGACCAAAATTGCCATTTTTACAGAGTTTTGCATACTCAGAAGCTTCAATTTTGACCAATTTCAGGCACAGAAATGACTTTAAACACATTTATTTTAGTTGAAAAAGTAATAATTCACATCCAACAGTAATTTACAGCCAAAAGATTAAATGTTAAAATTTCATCGAAATTGACCATTTTGGGAACGTTCGACAGCTCCGCGGTCATCGTTTTTCGTCCGAAAATTGATTTTTTGGACTGTACCAAAAATGATTCCAAATGTCAATTGGACCGTGCCTCATGTTGAATAACCACTTTTTAAACCCTCACCGTGACCAAAATTGCCATTTTTACAGAGTTTTGCATACTCAGAAGCTTCAATTTTGACCAATTACAGGCACAGAAATGACTTTAAACACATTTTTTTAAGTTGAAAAAGTAATAATTCACATCCAACAGTAATATACAGCCAAAAGAATAAATGTTAACATTTCATCGAAATTGACAATTTTGGGAACTTTCGACAGCTCCGCGGTCATCGTTTTTCGTCCGAAAATTAATTTTTTGGACTGTAGCAAAAATGATTCCAAATGTCAATTGGATCGTGCCTCATGTTGAATAACCACTTTTTAAACCCTCGCAGTGCCCAAAATGGCCATTTTTACAGAGTTTTGCTTACTCAGAAGCTTCAATTTTGACCAATTTCAGGCACAGAAATGACTTTAAACACATTTATTTTAGTTGAAAAAGTAATAATTCACATCCAACAGTAATTTACATCCAAAAGATTAAATGTTAAAATTTCATCGAAATTGACCATTTTGGGAACGTTCGACAGCTCCGCGGTCATCGTTTTTCGTCCGAAAATTGATTTTTTGGACTGTACCAAAAATGATTCCAAATGTCAATTGGATCGTGCCTCATGTTGAATAACCATTTTTTAAACCCTCACAGTGACCAAAAGTGCCATTTTTACAGAGTTTTGCTTACTTAGAAGCTTCAATTTTGACCAATTTCAGGCACAGAAATGACTTTAAACACATTTATTTTAGTTGAAAAAGTAATAATTCACATCCAACAGTAATTTACAGCCAAAAGATTAAATGTTAAAATTTCATCGAAATTGACCATTTTGGGAACGTTCGACAGCTCCGTGGTCATTGTTTTTCGTCCGAAAATTAATTTTTTGGACTGTACCAAAAATGATTCCAAATGTCAATTGGACCGTGCCTCATGTTGAATAACCACTTTTTAAACCCTCACAGTGACCAAAATTGCCATTTTTACAGAGTTTTGCATACTCAGAAGCTTCAATTTTGACCAATTTCAGGCACAGAAATGACTTTAAACACATTTATTTTAGTTGAAAAAGTAATAATTCACATCCAACAGTAATTTACAGCCAAAAGATTAAATGTTAAAATTTCATCGAAATTGACCATTTTGGGAACGTTCGACAGCTCCGCGGTCATCGTTTTTCGTCCGAAAATTGATTTTTTGGACTGTACCAAAAATGATTCCAAATGTCAATTGGATCGTGCCTCATGTTGAATAACCATTTTTTAAACCCTCACAGTGACCAAAAGTGCCATTTTTACAGAGTTTTGCTTACTTAGAAGCTTCAATTTTGACCAATTTCAGGCACAGAAATGACTTTAAACACATTTCTTTTAGTTGAAAAAGTAATAATTCACATCCAACAGTAATTTACAGCCAAAAGATTAAATGTTAAAATTTCATCGAAATTGACCATTTTGGGAACGTTCGACAGCTCCGCGGTCATCGTTTTTCGTCCGAAAATTGATTTTTTGGACTGTACCAAAAATGATTCCAAATGTCAATTGGACCGTGCCTCATGTTGAATAACCACTTTTTAAACCCTCACAGTGACCAAAATTGCCATTTTTACAGAGTTTTACATACTCAGAAGCTTCAATTTTGACCAATTTCAGGCACAGAAATGACTTTAAACACATTTATTTTAGTTGAAAAAGTAATAATTCACATCCAACAGTAATTTACAGCCAAAAGAATAAATGTTAAAATTTCATCGAAATTGACCATTTGGGGAACTTTCGACAGCTCCTCGGTCATTGTTTTTCGTCCGAAAATTGAATTTTTGGACTGTACCAAAAATGATTCCAAATGTCAATTGGATCGTGCCTCATGTTGAATAACCACTTTTTAAACCCTCACAGTGCCCAAAATGGCCATTTTTACAGAGTTTTGCTTACTCAGAAGCTTCAATTTTGACCAATTACAGGCACAGAAATGACTTTAAACACATTTTTTTAAGTTGAAAAAGTAATAATTCACATCCAACAGTAATATACAGCCAAAAGAATAAATGTTAACATTTCATCGAAATTGACAATTTTGGGAACTTTCGACAGCTCCGCGGTCATCGTTTTTCGTCCGAAAATTTATTTTTTGGACTGTAGCAAAAATGATTCCAAATGTCAATTGGATCGTGCCTCATGTTGAATAACCACTTTTTAAACCCTCGCAGTGCCCAAAATGGCCATTTTTACAGAGTTTTGCTTACTCAGAAGCTTCAATTTTGACCAATTTCAGGCACAGAAATGACTTTAAACACATTTATTTTAGTTGAAAAAGTAATAATTCACATCCAACAGTAATTTACATCCAAAAGATTAAATGTTAAAATTTCATCGAAATTGACCATTTTGGGAACGTTCGACAGCTCCGCGGTCATCGTTTTTCGTCCGAAAATTGATTTTTTGGACTGTACCAAAAATGATTCCAAATGTCAATTGGATCGTGCCTCATGTTGAATAAGCATTTTTTAAACCCTCACAGTGACCAAAATTGCCATTTTTACAGAGTTTTGCATACTCAGAAGCTTCAATTTTGACCAATTTCAGGCACAGGAATGACTTTAAACACATTTATTTTAGTTGAGAAAGTAATATTTCACATCTAACAGTAATTTACAGGCAAAAGATTAAATTTTAAAATTTCATCGAAATTGACCATTTTGGGAACGTTCGACAGCTCCGCGGTCATCGTTTTTCGTCCGAAAATTGATTTTTTGGACTGTACCAAAAATGATTCCAAATGTCAATTGGACCGTGCCTCATGTTGAATAACCACTTTTTAAACCCTCACAGTGACCAAAATTGCCATTTTTACAGAGTTTTGCATACTCAGAAGCTTCAATTTTGACCAATTTCAGGCACAGAAATGACTTTAAACACATTTATTTTAGTTGAAAAAGTAATAATTCACATCCAACAGTAATTTACAGCCAAAAGATTAAATGTTAAAATTTCATCGAAATTGACCATTTTGGGAACGTTCGACAGCTCCGCGGTCATCGTTTTTCGTCCGAAAATTGATTTTTTGGACTGTACCAAAAATGATTCCAAATGTCAATTGGACCGTGCCTCATGTTGAATAACCACTTTTTAAACCCTCGCAGTGCCCAAAATTGCCATTTTTACAGAGTTTTACATACTCAGAAGCTTCAATTTTGACCAATTTCAGGCACAGAAATGACTTTAAACACATTTATTTTAGTTGAAAAAGTAATAATTCACATCCAACAGTAATTTACAGCCAAAAGAATAAATGTTAAAATTTCATCGAAATTGACCATTTTGGGAACTTTCGACAGCTCCGCGGTCATTGTTTTTCGTCCGAAAATTGAATTTTTGGACTGTACCAAAAATGATTCCAAATGTCAATTGGATCGTGCCTCATGTTGAATAACCACTTTTTAAACCCTCACAGTGCCCAAAATGGCCATTTTTACAGAGTTTTGCTTACTCAGAAGCTTCAATTTTGACCAATTACAGGCACAGAAATGACTTTAAACACATTTTTTAAGTTGAAAAAGTAATAATTCACATCCAACAGTAATATACAGCCAAAAGAATAAATGTTAAAATTTCATCGAAATTGACCATTTTGGGAACGTTCGACAGCTCCGCGGTCATTGTTTTTTGTCCGAAAATTAATTTTTTGGACTGTACCAAAAATGATTCCAAATGTCAATTGGACCGTGCCTCATGTTGAATAACCACTTTTTAAACCCTCACAGGGACCAAAATTGCCATTTTTACAGAGTTTTGCATACTCAGAAGCTTCAATTTTGACCAATTTCAGGCACAGAAATGACTTTAAACACATTTATTTTAGTTGAAAAAGTAATAATTCACATCCAACAGTAATTTACAGCCAAAAGATTAAATGTTAAAATTTCATCGAAATTGACCATTTTGGGAACGTTCGACAGCTCCGCGGTCATCGTTTTTCGTCCGAAAATTGATTTTTTGGACTGTACCAAAAATGATTCCAAATGTCAATTGGACCGTGCCTCATGTTGAAAAACCACTTTTTAAACCCTCACAGTGACCAAAATTGCCATTTTTACAGAGTTTTGCTTACTCAGAAGCTTCAATTTTGACCAATTTCAGGCACAGAAATGACTTTAAACTGCGAGGGTTTAAACTTTTTAAACCCTCGCAGTGCCCAAAATGGCCATTTTTACAGAGTTTTGCTTACTCAGAAGCTTCAATTTTGACCAATTTCAGGCACAGAAATGACTTTAAACACATTTATTTTAGTTGAAAAAGTTATAATTCACATCCAACAGTAATTTACAGCCAAAAGAATAAATGTTAAAATTTCATCGAAATTGACCATTTTGGGAACGTTCGACAGCTCCGCGGTCATCGTTTTTCGTCCGAAAATTGATTTTTTGGACTGTACCAAAAATGATTCCAAATGTCAATTGGACCGTGCCTCATGTTGAAAAACCACTTTTTAAACCCTCACAGTGACCAAAATTGCCATTTTTACAGAGTTTTGCATACTCAGAAGCTTCAATTTTGACCAATTTCAGGCACAGAAATGACTTTAAACACATTTATTTTAGTTGAAAAAGTAATAATTCACATCCAACAGTAATTTACAGCCAAAAGATTAAATGTTAAAATTTCATCGAAATTGACCATTTTGGGAACGTTCGACAGCTCCGCGGTCATCGTTTTTCGTCCGAAAATTGATTTTTTGGACTGTACCAAAAATGATTCCAAATGTCAATTGGACCGTGCCTCATGTTGAATAACCACTTTTTAAACCCTCGCAGTGCCCAAAATGGCCATTTTTACAGAGTTTTGCTTACTCAGAAGCTTCAATTTTGACCAATTTCAGGCACAGAAATGACTTTAAACACATTTATTTTAGTTGAAAAAGTTATAATTCACATCCAACAGTAATTTACAGCCAAAAGAATAAATGTTAAAATTTCATCGAAATTGACCATTTTGGGAACTTTCGACAGCTCCGCGGTCATTGTTTTTCGTCCGAAAATTGAATTTTTGGACTGTACCAAAAATGATTCCAAATGTCAATTGGATCGTGCCTCATGTTGAATAACCACTTTTTAAACCCTCACAGTGCCCAAAATGGCCATTTTTACAGAGTTTTGCTTACTCAGAAGCTTCAATTTTGACCAATTACAGGCACAGAAATGACTTTAAACACATTTTTTTAAGTTGAAAAAGTAATAATTCACATCCAACAGTAATATACAGCCAAAAGAATAAATGTTAAAATTTCATCGAAATTGACCATTTTGGGAACGTTCGACAGCTCCGCGGTCATCGTTTTTCGTCCGAAAATTGATTTTTTGGACTGTACCAAAAATGATTCCAAATGTCAATTGGACCGTGCCTCATGTTGAAAAACCACTTTTTAAACCCTCACAGTGACCAAAATTGCCATTTTTACAGAGTTTTGCATACTCAGAAGCTTCAATTTTGACCAATTTCAGGCACAGAAATGACTTTAAACACATTTATTTTAGTTGAAAAAGTAATAATTCACATCCAACAGTAATTTACAGCCAAAAGAATAAATGTTAAAATTTCATCGAAATTGACCATTTTGGGAACTTTCGACAGCTCCGCGGTCATCGTTTTTCGTCCGAAAATTGAATTTTTGGACTGTACCAAAAATGATTCCAAATGTCAATTGGATCGTGCCTCATGTTGAATAACCACTTTTTAAACCCTCACAGTGACCAAAATTGCCATTTTTACAGAGTTTTGCATACTCAGAAGCTTCAATTTTGACCAATTTCAGGCACAGAAATGACTTTAAACACATTTATTTTAGTTGAAAAAGTAATAATTCACATCCAACAGTAATTTACAGCCAAAAGATTAAATGTTAAAATTTCATCGAAATTGACCATTTTGGGAACGTTCGACAGCTCCGCGGTCATCGTTTTTCGTCCGAAAATTGATTTTTTGGACTGTACCAAAAATGATTCCAAATGTCAATTGGACCGTGCCTCATGTTGAATAACCACTTTTTAAACCCTCACAGTGCCCAAAATGGCCATTTTTACAGAGTTTTGCTTACTCAGAAGCTTCAATTTTGACCAATTACAGGCACAGAAATGACTTTAAACACATTTTTTTAAGTTGAAAAAGTAATAATTCACATCCAACAGTAATATACAGCCAAAAGAATAAATGTTAAAATTTCATCGAAATTGACCATTTTGGGAACGTTCGACAGCTCCGCGGTCATTGTTTTTTGTCCGAAAATTAATTTTTTGGACTGTACCAAAAATGATTCCAAATGTCAATTGGACCGTGCCTCATGTTGAATAACCACTTTTTAAACCCTCACAGGGACCAAAATTGCCATTTTTACAGAGTTTTGCATACTCAGAAGCTTCAATTTTGACCAATTTCAGGCACAGAAATGACTTTAAACACATTTATTTTAGTTGAAAAAGTAATAATTCACATCCAACAGTAATTTACAGCCAAAAGATTAAATGTTAAAATTTCATCGAAATTGACCATTTTGGGAACGTTCGACAGCTCCGCGGTCATCGTTTTTCGTCCGAAAATTGATTTTTTAGACTGTACCAAAAATGATTCCAAATGTCAATTGGACCGTGCCTCATGTTGAAAAACCACTTTTTAAACCCTCACAGTGACCAAAATTGCCATTTTTACAGAGTTTTGCATACTCAGAAGCTTCAATTTTGACCAATTTCAGGCACAGAAATGACTTTAAACACATTTATTTTAGTTGAAAAAGTAATAATTCACATCCAACAGTAATTTACAGCCAAAAGATTAAATGTTAAAATTTCATCGAAATTGACCATTTTGGGAACGTTCGACAGCTCCGCGGTCATCGTTTTTCGTCCGAAAATTGATTTTTTGGACTGTACCAAAAATGATTCCAAATGTCAATTGGACCGTGCCTCATGTTGAATAACCACTTTTTAAACCCTCACAGTGCCAAAAATTGCCATTTTTACAGAGTTTTGCTTACTTAGAAGCTTCAATTTTGACCAATTTCAGGCACAGAAATGACTTTAAACACATTTATTTTAGTTGAAAAAGTAATAATTCACATCCAACAGTAATTTACAGCCAAAAGATTAAATGTTAAAATTTCATCGAAATTGACCATTTTGGGAACGTTCGACAGGTCATCGTTTTTCGTCCGAAAATTGATTTTTTGGACTGTACCAAAAATGATTCCAAATGTCAATCGGACCGTGCCTCATGTTGAATAACCACTTTTTAAACCCTCACAGTGCCCAAAATTGCCATTTTTACAGAGTTTTGCATACTCAGAAGCTTCAATTTTGACCAATTTCAGGCACAGGAATGACTTTAAACACATTTATTTTAGTTGAGAAAGTAATATTTCACATCTAACAGTAATTTACAGGCAAAAGATTACATTTTAAAATTTCATCGAAATTGACCATTTTGGGAATGTTCGACAGCTCCGCGGTCATCGTTTTTCGTCAGAAAATAGATTTTTTGGACTGTACCAAAAATGATTCTAAATGTCAATTGGATCATGCCTCATGTTGAATAACCACTTTTTAAACCCTCACAGTGCCCAAAATTGCCATTTTTACAGAGTTTTGCATACTCAGAAGCTTCAATTTTGACCAATTTCAGGCACAGAAATGACTTTAAACACATTTATTTTAGTTGAAAAAGTTATAATTCACATCCAACAGTAATTTACAGCCAAAAGAATAAATGTTAAAATTTCATCGAAATTGACCATTTTGGGAACGTTCGACAGCTCCGCGGTCATCGTTTTTCGTCCGAAAATTGATTTTTTGGACTGTACCAAAAATGATTCCAAATGTCAATTGGACCGTGCCTCATGTTGAAAAACCACTTTTTAAACCCTCACAGTGACCAAAATTGCCATTTTTACAGAGTTTTGCATACTCAGAAGCTTCAATTTTGACCAATTTCAGGCACAGAAATGACTTTAAACACATTTATTTTAGTTGAAAAAGTAATAATTCACATCCAACAGTAATTTACAGCCAAAAGATTAAATGTTAAAATTTCATCGAAATTGACCATTTTGGGAACGTTCGACAGCTCCGCGGTCATCGTTTTTCGTCCGAAAATTGATTTTTTGGACTGTACCAAAAATGATTCCAAATGTCAATTGGACCGTGCCTCATGTTGAATAACCACTTTTTAAACCCTCGCAGTGCCCAAAATGGCCATTTTTACAGAGTTTTGCTTACTCAGAAGCTTCAATTTTGACCAATTTCAGGCACAGAAATGACTTTAAACACATTTATTTTAGTTGAAAAAGTTATAATTCACATCCAACAGTAATTTACATCCAAAAGATTAAATGTTAAAATTTCATCGAAATTGACCATTTTGGGAACGTTCGACAGCTCCGCGGTCATCGTTTTTCGCCCGAAAATTGATTTTTTGGACTGTACCAAAAATGATTCCAAATGTCAATTGGATCGTGCCTCATGTTGAATAACCATTTTTTAAACCCTCACAGTGACCAAAATTGCCATTTTTACAGAGTTTTGCATACTCAGAAGCTTCAATTTTGACCAATTTCAGGCACAGGAATGACTTTAAACACATTTATTTTAGTTGAGAAAGTAATATTTCACATCTAACAGTAATTTACAGGCAAAAGATTACATTTTAAAATTTCATCGAAATTGAACATTTTGGGAATGTTCGACAGCTCCGCGGTCATCGTTTTTCGTCAGAAAATAGATTTTTTGGACTGTACCAAAAATGATTCTAAATGTCAATTGGATCGTGCCTCATGTTGAATAACCACTTTTTAAACCCTCACAGTGCCCAAAATTACCATTTTTACAGAGTTTTGCATACTCAGAAGCTTCAATTTTGACCAATTTCAGGCACAGAAATGACTTTAAACACATTTATTTTAGTTGAAAAAGTAATAATTCACATCCAACAGTAATTTACAGCCAAAAGATTAAATGTTAAAATTTCATCGAAATTGACCATTTTGGGAACGTTCGACAGCTCCGTGGTCATCGTTTTTCGTCCGAAAATTAATTTTTTGGACTGTACCAAAAATGATTCCAAATGTCAATTGGACCGTGCCTCATGTTGAATAACCACTTTTTAAACCCTCACAGTGACCAAAATTGCCATTTTTACAGAGTTTTGCATACTCAGAAGCTTCAATTTTGACCAATTTCAGGCACAGAAATGACTTTAAACACATTTATTTTAGTTGAAAAAGTAATAATTCACATCCAACAGTAATTTACAGCCAAAAGATTAAATGTTAAAATTTCATCGAAATTGACCATTTTGGGAACGTTCGACAGCTCCGTGGTCATCGTTTTTCGTCCGAAAATTGATTTTTTGGACTGTACCAAAAATGATTCCAAATGTCAATTGGACCGTGCCTCATGTTGAATAACCACTTTTTAAACCCTCACAGTGCCCAAAATTGCCATTTTTACAGAGTTTTACATACTCAGAAGCTTCAATTTTGACCAATTTCAGGCACAGAAATGACTTTAAACACATTTATTTTAGTTGAAAAAGTAATAATTCACATCCAACAGTAATTTACAGCCAAAAGAATAAATGTTAAAATTTCATCGAAATTGACCATTTTGGGAACTTTCGACAGCTCCTCGGTCATTGTTTTTCGTCCGAAAATTGAATTTTTGGACTGTACCAAAAATGATTCCAAATGTCAATTGGATCGTGCCTCATGTTGAATAACCACTTTTTAAACCCTCACAGTGCCCAAAATGGCCATTTTTACAGAGTTTTGCTTACTCAGAAGCTTCAATTTTGACCAATTACAGGCACAGAAATGACTTTAAACACATTTTTTTAAGTTGAAAAAGTAATAATTCACATCCAACAGTAATATACAGCCAAAAGAATAAATGTTAACATTTCATCGAAATTGACAATTTTGGGAACTTTCGACAGCTCCTCGGTCATCGTTTTTCGTCCGAAAATTAATTTTTTGGACTGTAGCAAAAATGATTCCAAATGTCAATTGGATCGTGCCTCATGTTGAATAACCACTTTTTAAACCCTCGCAGTGCCCAAAATGGCCATTTTTACAGAGTTTTGCTTACTCAGAAGCTTCAATTTTGACCAATTTCAGGCACAGAAATGACTTTAAACACATTTATTTTAGTTGAAAAAGTAATAATTCACATCCAACAGTAATTTACATCCAAAAGATTAAATGTTAAAATTTCATCGAAATTGACCATTTTGGGAACGTTCGACAGCTCCGCGGTCATCGTTTTTCGCCCGAAAATTGATTTTTTGGACTGTACCAAAAATGATTCCAAATGTCAATTGGATCGTGCCTCATGTTGAATAACCATTTTTTAAACCCTCACAGTGACCAAAATTGCCATTTTTACAGAGTTTTGCATACTCAGAAGCTTCAATTTTGACCAATTTCAGGCACAGAAATGACTTTAAACACATTTATTTTAGTTGAAAAAGTAATAATTCACATCCAACAGTAATTTACAGCCAAAAGATTAAATGTTAAAATTTCATCGAAATTGACCATTTTGGGAACGTTCGACAGCTCCGTGGTCATCGTTTTTCGTCCGAAAATTAATTTTTTGGACTGTACCAAAAATGATTCCAAATGTCAATTGGACCGTGCCTCATGTTGAATAACCACTTTTTAAACCCTCACAGTGACCAAAATTGCCATTTTTACAGAGTTTTGCATACTCAGAAGCTTCAATTTTGACCAATTTCAGGCACAGAAATGACTTTAAACACATTTATTTTAGTTGAAAAAGTAATAATTCACATCCAACAGTAATTTACAGCCAAAAGATTAAATGTTAAAATTTCATCGAAATTGACCATTTTGGGAACGTTCGACAGCTCCGCGGTCATCGTTTTTCGTCCGAAAATTGATTTTTTGGACTGTACCAAAAATGATTCCAAATGTCAATTGGACCGTGCCTCATGTTGAATAACCACTTTTTAAACCCTCACAGTGCCCAAAATTGCCATTTTTACAGAGTTTTACATACTCAGAAGCTTCAATTTTGACCAATTTCAGGCACAGAAATGACTTTAAACACATTTATTTTAGTTGAAAAAGTAATAATTCACATCCAACAGTAATTTACAGCCAAAAGAATAAATGTTAAAATTTCATCGAAATTGACCATTTTGGGAACTTTCGACAGCTCCTCGGTCATTGTTTTTCGTCCGAAAATTGAATTTTTGGACTGTACCAAAAATGATTCCAAATGTCAATTGGATCGTGCCTCATGTTGAATAACCACTTTTTAAACCCTCACAGTGCCCAAAATGGCCATTTTTACAGAGTTTTGCTTACTCAGAAGCTTCAATTTTGACCAATTACAGGCACAGAAATGACTTTAAACACATTTTTTTAAGTTGAAAAAGTAATAATTCACATCCAACAGTAATATACAGCCAAAAGAATAAATGTTAACATTTCATCGAAATTGACAATTTTGGGAACTTTCGACAGCTCCGCGGTCATCGTTTTTCGTCCGAAAATTAATTTTTTGGACTGTAGCAAAAATGATTCCAAATGTCAATTGGATCGTGCCTCGTGTTGAATAACCACTTTTTAAACCCTCGCAGTGCCCAAAATGGCCATTTTTACAGAGTTTTGCTTACTCAGAAGCTTCAATTTTGACCAATTTCAGGCACAGAAATGACTTTAAACACATTTATTTTAGTTGAAAAAGTAATAATTCACATCCAACAGTAATTTACATCCAAAAGATTAAATGTTAAAATTTCATCGAAATTGACCATTTTGGGAACGTTCGACAGCTCCGCGGTCATCGTTTTTCGTCCGAAAATTGATTTTTTGGACTGTACCAAAAATGATTCCAAATGTCAATTGGACCGTGCCTCATGTTGAATAACCACTTTTTAAACCCTCACAGTGACCAAAATTGCCATTTTTACAGAGTTTTACATACTCAGAAGCTTCAATTTTGACCAATTTCAGGCACAGAAATGACTTTAAACACATTTATTTTAGTTGAAAAAGTAATAATTCACATCCAACAGTAATTTACAGCCAAAAGAATAAATGTTAAAATTTCATCGAAATTGACCATTTTGGGAACTTTCGACAGCTCCTCGGTCATCGTTTTTCGTCCGAAAATTGAATTTTTGGACTGTACCAAAAATGATTCCAAATGTCAATTGGATCGTGCCTCATGTTGAATAACCACTTTTTAAACCCTCACAGTGCCCAAAATGGCCATTTTTACAGAGTTTTGCTTACTCAGAAGCTTCAATTTTGACCAATTACAGGCACAGAAATGACTTTAAACACATTTTTTTAAGTTGAAAAAGTAATAATTCACATCCAACAGTAATATACAGCCAAAAGAATAAATGTTAACATTTCATCGAAATTGACCATTTTGGGAACTTTCGACAGCTCCGCGGTCATCGTTTTTCGTCCGAAAATTAATTTTTTGGACTGTAGCAAAAATGATTCCAAATGTCAATTGGATCGTGCCTCATGTTGAATAACCACTTTTTAAACCCTCGCAGTGCCCAAAATGGCCATTTTTACAGAGTTTTGCTTACTCAGAAGCTTCAATTTTGACCAATTTCAGGCACAGAAATGACTTTAAACACATTTATTTTAGTTGAAAAAGTAATAATTCACATCCAACAGTAATTTACATCCAAAAGATTAAATGTTAAAATTTCATCGAAATTGACCATTTTGGGAACGTTCGACAGCTCCGCGGTCATCGTTTTTCGTCCGAAAATTGATTTTTTGGACTGTACCAAAAATGATTCCAAATGTCAATTGGATCGTGCCTCATGTTGAATAAGCATTTTTTAAACCCTCACAGTGACCAAAATTGCCATTTTTACAGAGTTTTGCATACTCAGAAGCTTCAATTTTGACCAATTTCAGGCACAGAAATGACTTTAAACACATTTATTTTAGTTGAAAAAGTAATAATTCACATCCAACAGTAATTTACAGCCAAAAGATTAAATGTTAAAATTTCATCGAAATTGACCATTTTGGGAACGTTCGACAGCTCCGCGGTCATTGTTTTTCGTCCGAAAATTAATTTTTTGGACTGTACCAAAAATGATTCCAAATGTCAATTGGACCGTGCCTCATGTTGAATAACCACTTTTTAAACCCTCACAGGGACCAAAATTGCCATTTTTACAGAGTTTTGCATACTCAGAAGCTTCAATTTTGACCAATTTCAGGCACAGAAATGACTTTAAACATATTTATTTTCGTTGAAAAAGTAATAATTCACATCCAACAGTAATTTACAGCCAAAAGATTAAATGTTAAAATTTCATCGAAATTGACCATTTTGGGAACGTTCGACAGCTCCGCGGTCATCGTTTTTCGTCCGAAAATTGATTTTTTGGACTGTACCAAAAATGATTCCAAATGTCAATTGGACCGTGCCTCATGTTGAAAAACCACTTTTTAAACCCTCACAGTGACCAAAATTGCCATTTTTACAGAGTTTTGCATACTCAGAAGCTTCAATTTTGACCAATTTCAGGCACAGAAATGACTTTAAACACATTTATTTTAGTTGAAAAAGTAATAATTCACATCCAACAGTAATTTACAGCCAAAAGATTAAATGTTAAAATTTCATCGAAATTGACCATTTTGGGAACGTTCGACAGCTCCGCGGTCATCGTTTTTCGTCCGAAAATTGATTTTTTGGACTGTACCAAAAATGATTCCAAATGTCAATTGGACCGTGCCTCATGTTGAATAACCACTTTTTAAACCCTCGCAGTGCCCAAAATGGCCATTTTTACAGAGTTTTGCTTACTCAGAAGCTTCAATTTTGACCAATTTCAGGCACAGAAATGACTTTAAACACATTTATTTTAGTTGAAAAAGTTATAATTCACATCCAACAGTAATTTACAGCCAAAAGAATAAATGTTAAAATTTCATCGAAATTGACCATTTTGGGAACTTTCGACAGCTCCGCGGTCATCGTTTTTCGTCCGAAAATTGAATTTTTGGACTGTACCAAAAATGATTCCAAATGTCAATTGGATCGTGCCTCATGTTGAATAACCACTTTTTAAACCCTCACAGTGCCCAAAATGGCCATTTTTACAGAGTTTTGCTTACTCAGAAGCTTCAATTTTGACCAATTACAGGCACAGAAATGACTTTAAACACATTTTTTTAAGTTGAAAAAGTAATAATTCACATCCAACAGTAATATACAGCCAAAAGAATAAATGTTAAAATTTCATCGAAATTGACCATTTTGGGAACGTTCGACAGCTCCGCGGTCATTGTTTTTCGTCCGAAAATTAATTTTTTGGACTGTACCAAAAATGATTCCAAATGTCAATTGGACCGTGCCTCATGTTGAATAACCACTTTTTAAACCCTCACAGGGACCAAAATTGCCATTTTTACAGAGTTTTGCATACTCAGAAGCTTCAATTTTGACCAATTTCAGGCACAGAAATGACTTTAAACACATTTATTTTAGTTGAAAAAGTAATAATTCACATCCAACAGTAATTTACAGCCAAAAGATTAAATGTTAAAATTTCATCGAAATTGACCATTTTGGGAACGTTCGACAGCTCCGCGGTCATCGTTTTTCGTCCGAAAATTGATTTTTTGGACTGTACCAAAAATGATTCCAAATGTCAATTGGACCGTGCCTCATGTTGAAAAACCACTTTTTAAACCCTCACAGTGACCAAAATTGCCATTTTTACAGAGTTTTGCATACTCAGAAGCTTCAATTTTGACCAATTTCAGGCACAGAAATGACTTTAAACACATTTATTTTAGTTGAAAAAGTAATAATTCACATCCAACAGTAATTTACAGCCAAAAGATTAAATGTTAAAATTTCATCGAAATTGACCATTTTGGGAACGTTCGACAGCTCCGCGGTCATCGTTTTTCGTCCGAAAATTGATTTTTTGGACTGTACCAAAAATGATTCCAAATGTCAATTGGACCGTGCCTCATGTTGAATAACCACTTTTTAAACCCTCGCAGTGCCCAAAATGGCCATTTTTACAGAGTTTTGCTTACTCAGAAGCTTCAATTTTGACCAATTTCAGGCACAGAAATGACTTTAAACACATTTATTTTAGTTGAAAAAGTTATAATTCACATCCAACAGTAATTTACAGCCAAAAGAATAAATGTTAAAATTTCATCGAAATTGACCATTTTGGGAACTTTCGACAGCTCCGCGGTCATCGTTTTTCGTCCGAAAATTGAATTTTTGGACTGTACCAAAAATGATTCCAAATGTCAATTGGATCGTGCCTCATGTTGAATAACCACTTTTTAAACCCTCACAGTGCCCAAAATGGCCATTTTTACAGAGTTTTGCTTACTCAGAAGCTTCAATTTTGACCAATTACAGGCACAGAAATGACTTTAAACACATTTTTTTAAGTTGAAAAAGTAATAATTCACATCCAACAGTAATTTACATCCAAAAGATTAAATGTTAAAATTTCATCGAAATTGACCATTTTGGGAACGTTCGACAGCTCCGCGGTCATCGTTTTTCGCCCGAAAATTTATTTCTGGACTGTACCAAAAATGATTCCAAATGTCAATTGGATCGTAACTCATGTTGAATATCCATTTTTTAAACCCTCACAGTGACCAAAATTGCCATTTTTACAGAGTTTTGCATACTCAGAAGCTTCAATTTTGACCAATTTCAGGCACAGGAATGACTTTAAACACATTTATTTTAGTTGAGAAAGTAATATTTCACATCTAACAGTAATTTACAGGCAAAAGATTACATTTTAAAATTTCATCGAAATTGACCATTTTGGGAATGTTCGACAGCTCCGCGGTCATCGTTTTTCGTCAGAAAATAGATTTTTTGGACTGTACCAAAAATGATTCTAAATGTCAATTGGATCGTGCCTCATGTTGAATAACCACTTTTTAAACCCTCACAGTGCCCAAAATTACCATTTTTACAGAGTTTTGCATACTCAGAAGCTTCAATTTTGACCAATTTCAGGCACAGAAATGACTTTAAACACATTTATTTTAGTTGAAAAAGTAATAATTCACATCCAACAGTAATTTACAGCCAAAAGATTAAATGTTAAAATTTCATCGAAATTGACCATTTTGGGAACGTTCGACAGCTCCGTGGTCATCGTTTTTCGTCCGAAAATTAATTTTTTGGACTGTACCAAAAATGATTCCAAATGTCAATTGGACCGTGCCTCATGTTGAATAACCACTTTTTAAACCCTCACAGTGACCAAAATTGCCATTTTTACAGAGTTTTGCATACTCAGAAGCTTCAATTTTGACCAATTTCAGGCACAGAAATGACTTTAAACACATTTATTTTAGTTGAAAAAGTAATAATTCACATCCAACAGTAATTTACAGCCAAAAGATTAAATGTTAAAATTTCATCGAAATTGACCATTTTGGGAACGTTCGACAGCTCCGCGGTCATCGTTTTTCGTCCGAAAATTGATTTTTTGGACTGTACCAAAAATGATTCCAAATGTCAATTGGACCGTGCCTCATGTTGAATAACCACTTTTTAAACCCTCACAGTGACCAAAATTGCCATTTTTACAGAGATTTGCATACTCAGAAGCTTCAATTTTGACCAATTTCAGGCACAGAAATGACTTTAAACACTTTTATTTTAGTTGAAAAAGTAATAATTCACATCCAACTGTAATTTACAGCCAAAAGATTAAATGATAAAATTTCATCGAAATTGACCATTTTGCGAACGTTCGACAGCTCCGCGGTCATCGTTTTTCGTCAGAAAATTGATTTTTTGAACTGTACCAAAAATGATTCAAAATGTCAATTGGATCATGCCTCATGTTGAATAACCACTTTTTAAACCCTCACAGTGCCCAAAATTGCCATTTTTACAGAGTTTTGCTTACTTAGAAGCTTCAATTTTGACCAATTTCAGGCACAGAAATGACTTTAAACACATTTATTTTAGTTGAAAAAGTAATAATTCACATCCAACAGTAATTTACAGCCAAAAGATTAAATGTTAAAATTTCATCGAAATTGACCATTTTGGGAACGTTCGACAGGTCATCGTTTTTCGTCCGAAAATTGATTTTTTGGACTGTACCAAAAATGATTCCAAATGTCAATCGGACCGTGCCTCATGTTGAATAACCACTTTTTAAACCCTCACAGTGCCCAAAATTGCCATTTTTACAGAGTTTTGCATACTCAGAAGCTTCAATTTTGACCAATTTCAGGCACAGGAATGACTTTAAACACATTTATTTTAGTTGAGAAAGTAATATTTCACATCTAACAGTAATTTACAGGCAAAAGATTACATTTTAAAATTTCATCGAAATTGACCATTTTGGGAATGTTCGACAGCTCCGCGGTCATCGTTTTTCGTCAGAAAATAGATTTTTTGGACTGTACCAAAAATGATTCTAAATGTCAATTGGATCATGCCTCATGTTGAATAACCACTTTTTAAACCCTCACAGTGCCCAAAATTGCCATTTTTACAGAGTTTTGCATACTCAGAAGCTTCAATTTTGACCAATTTCAGGCACAGAAATGACTTTAAACACATTTATTTTAGTTGAAAAAGTTATAATTCACATCCAACAGTAATTTACAGCCAAAAGAATAAATGTTAAAATTTCATCGAAATTGACCATTTTGGGAACGTTCGACAGCTCCGCGGTCATCGTTTTTCGTCCGAAAATTGATTTTTTGGACTGTACCAAAAATGATTCCAAATGTCAATTGGACCGTGCCTCATGTTGAAAAACCACTTTTTAAACCCTCACAGTGACCAAAATTGCCATTTTTACAGAGTTTTGCATACTCAGAAGCTTCAATTTTGACCAATTTCAGGCACAGAAATGACTTTAAACACATTTATTTTAGTTGAAAAAGTAATAATTCACATCCAACAGTAATTTACAGCCAAAAGATTAAATGTTAAAATTTCATCGAAATTGACCATTTTGGGAACGTTCGACAGCTCCGCGGTCATCGTTTTTCGTCCGAAAATTGATTTTTTGGACTGTACCAAAAATGATTCCAAATGTCAATTGGACCGTGCCTCATGTTGAATAACCACTTTTTAAACCCTCGCAGTGCCCAAAATGGCCATTTTTACAGAGTTTTGCTTACTCAGAAGCTTCAATTTTGACCAATTTCAGGCACAGAAATGACTTTAAACACATTTATTTTAGTTGAAAAATTTATAATTCACATCCAACAGTAATTTACATCCAAAAGATTAAATGTTAAAATTTCATCGAAATTGACCATTTTGGGAACGTTCGACAGCTCCGCGGTCATCGTTTTTCGCCCGAAAATTGATTTTTTGGACTGTACCAAAAATGATTCCAAATGTCAATTGGATCGTGCCTCATGTTGAATAACCATTTTTTAAACCCTCACAGTGACCAAAATTGCCATTTTTACAGAGTTTTGCATACTCAGAAGCTTCAATTTTGACCAATTTCAGGCACAGGAATGACTTTAAACACATTTATTTTAGTTGAGAAAGTAATATTTCACATCTAACAGTAATTTACAGGCAAAAGATTACATTTTAAAATTTCATCGAAATTGAACATTTTGGGAATGTTCGACAGCTCCGCGGTCATCGTTTTTCGTCAGAAAATAGATTTTTTGGACTGTACCAAAAATGATTCTAAATGTCAATTGGATCGTGCCTCATGTTGAATAACCACTTTTTAAACCCTCACAGTGCCCAAAATTGCCATTTTTACAGAGTTTTGCATACTCAGAAGCTTCAATTTTGACCAATTTCAGGCACAGAAATGACTTTAAACACATTTATTTTAGTTGAAAAAGTAATAATTCACATCCAACAGTAATTTACAGCCAAAAGATTAAATGTTAAAATTTCATCGAAATTGACCATTTTGGGAACGTTCGACAGCTCCGCGGTCATCGTTTTTCGTCCGAAAATTGATTTTTTGGACTGTACCAAAAATGATTCCAAATGTCAATTGGACCGTGCCTCATGTTGAATAACCACTTTTTAAACCCTCACAGTGCCCAAAATTGCCATTTTTACAGAGTTTTACATACTCAGAAGCTTCAATTTTGACCAATTTCAGGCACAGAAATGACTTTAAACACATTTATTTTAGTTGAAAAAGTAATAATTCACATCCAACAGTAATTTACAGCCAAAAGAATAAATGTTAAAATTTCATCGAAATTGACCATTTTGGGAACTTTCGACAGCTCCTCGGTCATTGTTTTTCGTCCGAAAATTGATTTTTTGGACTGTACCAAAAATGATTCCAAATGTCAATTGGACCGTGCCTCATGTTGAATAACCACTTTTTAAACCCTCACAGTGCCCAAAATTGCCATTTTTACAGAGTTTTACATACTCAGAAGCTTCAATTTTGACCAATTTCAGGCACAGAAATGACTTTAAACACATTTATTTTAGTTGAAAAAGTAATAATTCACATCCAACAGTAATTTACAGCCAAAAGAATAAATGTTAAAATTTCATCGAAATTGACCATTTTGGGAACTTTCGACAGCTCCGCGGTCATCGTTTTTCGTCCGAAAATTAATTTTTTGGACTGTACCAAAAATGATTCCAAATGTCAATTGGATCGTGCCTCATGTTGAATAACCACTTTTTAAACCCTCACAGTGCCCAAAATGGCCATTTTTACAGAGTTTTGCTTACTCAGAAGCTTCAATTTTGACCAATTACAGGCACAGAAATGACTTTAAACACATTTTTTTAAGTTGAAAAAGTAATAATTCACATCCAACAGTAATATACAGCCAAAAGAATAAATGTTAACATTTCATCGAAATTGACAATTTTGGGAACTTTCGACAGCTCCGCGGTCATCGTTTTTCGTCCGAAAATTAATTTTTTGGACTGTAGCAAAAATGATTCCAAATGTCAATTGGATCGTGCCTCATGTTGAATAACCACTTTTTAAACCCTCGCAGTGCCCAAAATGGCCATTTTTACAGAGTTTTGCTTACTCAGAAGCTTCAATTTTGACCAATTTCAGGCACAGAAATGACTTTAAACACATTTATTTTAGTTGAAAAAGTAATAATTCACATCCAACAGTAATTTACATCCAAAAGATTAAATGTTAAAATTTCATCGAAATTGACCATTTTGGGAACGTTCGACAGCTCCGCGGTCATCGTTTTTCGTCCGAAAATTGATTTTTTGGACTGTACCAAAAATGATTCCAAATGTCAATTGGACCGTGCCTCATGTTGAATAACCACTTTTTAAACCCTCACAGTGACCAAAATTGCCATTTTTACAGAGTTTTACATACTCAGAAGCTTCAATTTTGACCAATTTCAGGCACAGAAATGACTTTAAACACATTTATTTTAGTTGAAAAAGTAATAATTCACATCCAACAGTAATTTACAGCCAAAAGAATAAATGTTAAAATTTCATCGAAATTGACCATTTTGGGAACTTTCGACAGCTCCTCGGTCATCGTTTTTCGTCCGAAAATTGAATTTTTGGACTGTACCAAAAATGATTCCAAATGTCAATTGGATCGTGCCTCATGTTGAATAACCACTTTTTAAACCCTCACAGTGCCCAAAATGGCCATTTTTACAGAGTTTTGCTTACTCAGAAGCTTCAATTTTGACCAATTACAGGCACAGAAATGACTTTAAACACATTTTTTTAAGTTGAAAAAGTAATAATTCACATCCAACAGTAATATACAGCCAAAAGAATAAATGTTAACATTTCATCGAAATTGACCATTTTGGGAACTTTCGACAGCTCCGCGGTCATCGTTTTTCGTCCGAAAATTAATTTTTTGGACTGTAGCAAAAATGATTCCAAATGTCAATTGGATCGTGCCTCATGTTGAATAACCACTTTTTAAACCCTCGCAGTGCCCAAAATGGCCATTTTTACAGAGTTTTGCTTACTCAGAAGCTTCAATTTTGACCAATTTCAGGCACAGAAATGACTTTAAACACATTTATTTTAGTTGAAAAAGTAATAATTCACATCCAACAGTAATTTACATCCAAAAGATTAAATGTTAAAATTTCATCGAAATTGACCATTTTGGGAACGTTCGACAGCTCCGCGGTCATTGTTTTTCGTCCGAAAATTAATTTTTTGGACTGTACCAAAAATGATTCCAAATGTCAATTGGACCGTGCCTCATGTTGAATAACCACTTTTTAAACCCTCACAGGGACCAAAATTGCCATTTTTACAGAGTTTTGCATACTCAGAAGCTTCAATTTTGACCAATTTCAGGCACAGAAATGACTTTAAACATATTTATTTTCGTTGAAAAAGTAATAATTCACATCCAACAGTAATTTACAGCCAAAAGATTAAATGTTAAAATTTCATCGAAATTGACCATTTTGGGAACGTTCGACAGCTCCGCGGTCATCGTTTTTCGTCCGAAAATTGATTTTTTGGACTGTACCAAAAATGATTCCAAATGTCAATTGGACCGTGCCTCATGTTGAAAAACCACTTTTTAAACCCTCACAGTGACCAAAATTGCCATTTTTACAGAGTTTTGCATACTCAGAAGCTTCAATTTTGACCAATTTCAGGCACAGAAATGACTTTAAACACATTTATTTTAGTTGAAAAAGTAATAATTCACATACAACAGTAATTTACAGCCAAAAGATTAAATGTTAAAATTTCATCGAAATTGACCATTTTGGGAACGTTCGACAGCTCCGCGGTCATCGTTTTTCGTCCGAAAATTGATTTTTTGGACTGTACCAAAAATGATTCCAAATGTCAATTGGACCGTGCCTCATGTTGAATAACCACTTTTTAAACCCTCGCAGTGCCCAAAATGGCCATTTTTACAGAGTTTTGCTTACTCAGAAGCTTCAATTTTGACCAATTTCAGGCACAGAAATGACTTTAAACACATTTATTTTAGTTGAAAAAGTTATAATTCACATCCAACAGTAATTTACAGCCAAAAGAATAAATGTTAAAATTTCATCGAAATTGACCATTTTGGGAACTTTCGACAGCTCCGCGGTCATCGTTTTTCGTCCGAAAATTGAATTTTTGGACTGTACCAAAAATGATTCCAAATGTCAATTGGATCGTGCCTCATGTTGAATAACCACTTTTTAAACCCTCACAGTGCCCAAAATGGCCATTTTTACAGAGTTTTGCTTACTCAGAAGCTTCAATTTTGACCAATTACAGGCACAGAAATGACTTTAAACACATTTTTTTAAGTTGAAAAAGTAATAATTCACATCCAACAGTAATATACAGCCAAAAGAATAAATGTTAAAATTTCATCGAAATTGACCATTTTGGGAACGTTCGACAGCTCCGCGGTCATTGTTTTTCGTCCGAAAATTAATTTTTTGGACTGTACCAAAAATGATTCCAAATGTCAATTGGACCGTGCCTCATGTTGAATAACCACTTTTTAAACCCTCACAGGGACCAAAATTGCCATTTTTACAGAGTTTTGCATACTCAGAAGCTTCAATTTTGACCAATTTCAGGCACAGAAATGACTTTAAACACATTTATTTTAGTTGAAAAAGTAATAATTCACATCCAACAGTAATTTACAGCCAAAAGATTAAATGTTAAAATTTCATCGAAATTGACCATTTTGGGAACGTTCGACAGCTCCGCGGTCATCGTTTTTCGTCCGAAAATTGATTTTTTGGACTGTACCAAAAATGATTCCAAATGTCAATTGGACCGTGCCTCATGTTGAAAAACCACTTTTTAAACCCTCACAGTGACCAAAATTGCCATTTTTACAGAGTTTTGCATACTCAGAAGCTTCAATTTTGACCAATTTCAGGCACAGAAATGACTTTAAACACATTTATTTTAGTTGAAAAAGTAATAATTCACATCCAACAGTAATTTACAGCCAAAAGATTAAATGTTAAAATTTCATCGAAATTGACCATTTTGGGAACGTTCGACAGCTCCGCGGTCATCGTTTTTCGTCCGAAAATTGATTTTTTGGACTGTACCAAAAATGATTCCAAATGTCAATTGGACCGTGCCTCATGTTGAATAACCACTTTTTAAACCCTCGCAGTGCCCAAAATGGCCATTTTTACAGAGTTTTGCTTACTCAGAAGCTTCAATTTTGACCAATTTCAGGCACAGAAATGACTTTAAACACATTTATTTTAGTTGAAAAAGTTATAATTCACATCCAACAGTAATTTACAGCCAAAAGAATAAATGTTAAAATTTCATCGAAATTGACCATTTTGGGAACTTTCGACAGCTCCGCGGTCATCGTTTTTCGTCCGAAAATTGAATTTTTGGACTGTACCAAAAATGATTCCAAATGTCAATTGGATCGTGCCTCATGTTGAATAACCACTTTTTAAACCCTCACAGTGCCCAAAATGGCCATTTTTACAGAGTTTTGCTTACTCAGAAGCTTCAATTTTGACCAATTACAGGCACAGAAATGACTTTAAACACATTTTTTTAAGTTGAAAAAGTAATAATTCACATCCAACAGTAATATACAGCCAAAAGAATAAATGTTAACATTTCATCGAAATTGACCATTTTGGGAACTTTCGACAGCTCCGCGGTCATCGTTTTTCGTCTGAAAATTAATTTTTTGGACTGTAGCAAAAATGATTCCAAATGTCAATTGGATCGTGCCTCATGTTGAATAACCACTTTTTAAACCCTCGCAGTGCCCAAAATGGCCATTTTTACAGAGTTTTGCTTACTCAGAAGCTTCAATTTTGACCAATTTCAGGCACAGAAATGACTTTAAACACATTTATTTTAGTTGAAAAAGTAATAATTCACATCCAACAGTAATTTACATCCAAAAGATTAAATGTTAAAATTTCATCGAAATTGACCATTTTGGGAACGTTCGACAGCTCCGCGGTCATCGTTTTTCGCCCGAAAATTGATTTTTTGGACTGTACCAAAAATGATTCCAAATGTCAATTGGATCGTAACTCATGTTGAATATCCATTTTTTAAACCCTCACAGTGACCAAAATTGCCATTTTTACAGAGTTTTGCATACTCAGAAGCTTCAATTTTGACCAATTTCAGGCACAGGAATGACTTTAAACACATTTATTTTAGTTGAGAAAGTAATATTTCACATCTAACAGTAATTTACAGGCAAAAGATTACATTTTAAAATTTCATCGAAATTGACCATTTTGGGAATGTTCGACAGCTCCGCGGTCATCGTTTTTCGTCAGAAAATAGATTTTTTGGACTGTACCAAAAATGATTCTAAATGTCAATTGGATCGTGCCTCATGTTGAATAACCACTTTTTAAACCCTCACAGTGCCCAAAATTACCATTTTTACAGAGTTTTGCATACTCAGAAGCTTCAATTTTGACCAATTTCAGGCACAGAAATGACTTTAAACACATTTATTTTAGTTGAAAAAGTAATAATTCACATCCAACAGTAATTTACAGCCAAAAGATTAAATGTTAAAATTTCATCGAAATTGACCATTTTGGGAACGTTCGACAGCTCCGTGGTCATCGTTTTTCGTCCGAAAATTAATTTTTTGGACTGTACCAAAAATGATTCCAAATGTCAATTGGACCGTGCCTCATGTTGAATAACCACTTTTTAAACCCTCACAGTGACCAAAATTGCCATTTTTACAGAGTTTTGCATACTCAGAAGCTTCAATTTTGACCAATTTCAGGCACAGAAATGACTTTAAACACATTTATTTTAGTTGAAAAAGTAATAATTCACATCCAACAGTAATTTACAGCCAAAAGATTAAATGTTAAAATTTCATCGAAATTGACCATTTTGGGAACGTTCGACAGCTCCGCGGTCATCGTTTTTCGTCCGAAAATTGATTTTTTGGACTGTACCAAAAATGATTCCAAATGTCAATTGGACCGTGCCTCATGTTGAATAACCACTTTTTAAACCCTCACAGTGACCAAAATTGCCATTTTTACAGAGATTTGCATACTCAGAAGCTTCAATTTTGACCAATTTCAGGCACAGAAATGACTTTAAACACTTTTATTTTAGTTGAAAAAGTAATAATTCACATCCAACTGTAATTTACAGCCAAAAGATTAAATGATAAAATTTCATCGAAATTGACCATTTTGCGAACGTTCGACAGCTCCGCGGTCATCGTTTTTCGTCAGAAAATTGATTTTTTGAACTGTACCAAAAATGATTCAAAATGTCAATTGGATCATGCCTCATGTTGAATAACCACTTTTTAAACCCTCACAGTGCCCAAAATTGCCATTTTTACAGAGTTTTGCTTACTTAGAAGCTTCAATTTTGACCAATTTCAGGCACAGAAATGACTTTAAACACATTTATTTTAGTTGAAAAAGTAATAATTCACATCCAACAGTAATTTACAGCCAAAAGATTAAATGTTAAAATTTCATCGAAATTGACCATTTTGGGAACGTTCGACAGGTCATCGTTTTTCGTCCGAAAATTGATTTTTTGGACTGTACCAAAAATGATTCCAAATGTCAATCGGACCGTGCCTCATGTTGAATAACCACTTTTTAAACCCTCACAGTGCCCAAAATTGCCATTTTTACAGAGTTTTGCATACTCAGAAGCTTCAATTTTGACCAATTTCAGGCACAGGAATGACTTTAAACACATTTATTTTAGTTGAGAAAGTAATATTTCACATCTAACAGTAATTTACAGCCAAAAGAATAAATGTTAAAATTTCATCGAAATTGACCATTTTGGGAACGTTCGACAGCTCCGCGGTCATCGTTTTTCGTCCGAAAATTGATTTTTTGGACTGTACCAAAAATGATTCCAAATGTCAATTGGACCGTGCCTCATGTTGAAAAACCACTTTTTAAACCCTCACAGTGACCAAAATTGCCATTTTTACAGAGTTTTGCATACTCAGAAGCTTCAATTTTGACCAATTTCAGGCACAGAAATGACTTTAAACACATTTATTTTAGTTGAAAAAGTAATAATTCACATCCAACAGTAATTTACAGCCAAAAGATTAAATGTTAAAATTTCATCGAAATTGACCATTTTGGGAACGTTCGACAGCTCCGCGGTCATCGTTTTTCGTCCGAAAATTGATTTTTTGGACTGTACCAAAAATGATTCCAAATGTCAATTGGACCGTGCCTCATGTTGAATAACCACTTTTTAAACCCTCGCAGTGCCCAAAATGGCCATTTTTACAGAGTTTTGCTTACTCAGAAGCTTCAATTTTGACCAATTTCAGGCACAGAAATGACTTTAAACACATTTATTTTAGTTGAAAAAGTTATAATTCACATCCAACAGTAATTTACATCCAAAAGATTAAATGTTAAAATTTCATCGAAATTGACCATTTTGGGAACGTTCGACAGCTCCGCGGTCATCGTTTTTCGCCCGAAAATTGATTTTTTGGACTGTACCAAAAATGATTCCAAATGTCAATTGGATCGTGCCTCATGTTGAATAACCATTTTTTAAACCCTCACAGTGACCAAAATTGCCATTTTTACAGAGTTTTGCATACTCAGAAGCTTCAATTTTGACCAATTTCAGGCACAGGAATGACTTTAAACACATTTATTTTAGTTGAGAAAGTAATATTTCACATCTAACAGTAATTTACAGGCAAAAGATTACATTTTAAAATTTCATCGAAATTGAACATTTTGGGAATGTTCGACAGCTCCGCGGTCATCGTTTTTCGTCAGAAAATAGATTTTTTGGACTGTACCAAAAATGATTCTAAATGTCAATTGGATCGTGCCTCATGTTGAATAACCACTTTTTAAACCCTCACAGTGCCCAAAATTGCCATTTTTACAGAGTTTTGCATACTCAGAAGCTTCAATTTTGACCAATTTCAGGCACAGAAATGACTTTAAACACATTTATTTTAGTTGAAAAAGTAATAATTCACATCCAACAGTAATTTACAGCCAAAAGATTAAATGTTAAAATTTCATCGAAATTGACCATTTTGGGAACGTTCGACAGCTCCGCGGTCATCGTTTTTCGTCCGAAAATTGATTTTTTGGACTGTACCAAAAATGATTCCAAATGTCAATTGGACCGTGCCTCATGTTGAATAACCACTTTTTAAACCCTCACAGTGCCCAAAATTGCCATTTTTACAGAGTTTTACATACTCAGAAGCTTCAATTTTGACCAATTTCAGGCACAGAAATGACTTTAAACACATTTATTTTAGTTGAAAAAGTAATAATTCACATCCAACAGTAATTTACAGCCAAAAGAATAAATGTTAAAATTTCATCGAAATTGACCATTTTGGGAACTTTCGACAGCTCCTCGGTCATTGTTTTTCGTCCGAAAATTGAATTTTTGGACTGTACCAAAAATGATTCCAAATGTCAATTGGATCGTGCCTCATGTTGAATAACCACTTTTTAAACCCTCACAGTGCCCAAAATGGCCATTTTTACAGAGTTTTGCTTACTCAGAAGCTTCAATTTTGACCAATTACAGGCACAGAAATGACTTTAAACACATTTTTTTAAGTTGAAAAAGTAATAATTCACATCCAACAGTAATATACAGCCAAAAGAATAAATGTTAACATTTCATCGAAATTGACAATTTTGGGAACTTTCGACAGCTCCGCGGTCATCGTTTTTCGTCCGAAAATTAATTTTTTGGACTGTAGCAAAAATGATTCCAAATGTCAATTGGATCGTGCCTCATGTTGAATAACCACTTTTTAAACCCTCGCAGTGCCCAAAATGGCCATTTTTACAGAGTTTTGCTTACTCAGAAGCTTCAATTTTGACCAATTTCAGGCACAGAAATGACTTTAAACACATTTATTTTAGTTGAAAAAGTAATAATTCACATCCAACAGTAATTTACATCCAAAAGATTAAATGTTAAAATTTCATCGAAATTGACCATTTTGGGAACGTTCGACAGCTCCGCGGTCATCGTTTTTCGTCCGAAAATTGATTTTTTGGACTGTACCAAAAATGATTCCAAATGTCAATTGGACCGTGCCTCATGTTGAATAACCACTTTTTAAACCCTCACAGTGACCAAAATTGCCATTTTTACAGAGTTTTACATACTCAGAAGCTTCAATTTTGACCAATTTCAGGCACAGAAATGACTTTAAACACATTTATTTTAGTTGAAAAAGTAATAATTCACATCCAACAGTAATTTACAGCCAAAAGAATAAATGTTAAAATTTCATCGAAATTGACCATTTTGGGAACTTTCGACAGCTCCTCGGTCATCGTTTTTCGTCCGAAAATTGAATTTTTGGACTGTACCAAAAATGATTCCAAATGTCAATTGGATCGTGCCTCATGTTGAATAACCACTTTTTAAACCCTCACAGTGCCCAAAATGGCCATTTTTACAGAGTTTTGCTTACTCAGAAGCTTCAATTTTGACCAATTACAGGCACAGAAATGACTTTAAACACATTTTTTTAAGTTGAAAAAGTAATAATTCACATCCAACAGTAATATACAGCCAAAAGAATAAATGTTAACATTTCATCGAAATTGACCATTTTGGGAACTTTCGACAGCTCCGCGGTCATCGTTTTTCGTCCGAAAATTAATTTTTTGGACTGTAGCAAAAATGATTCCAAATGTCAATTGGATCGTGCCTCATGTTGAATAACCACTTTTTAAACCCTCGCAGTGCCCAAAATGGCCATTTTTACAGAGTTTTGCTTACTCAGAAGCTTCAATTTTGACCAATTTCAGGCACAGAAATGACTTTAAACACATTTATTTTAGTTGAAAAAGTAATAATTCACATCCAACAGTAATTTACATCCAAAAGATTAAATGTTAAAATTTCATCGAAATTGACCATTTTGGGAACGTTCGACAGCTCCGCGGTCATCGTTTTTCGTCCGAAAATTGATTTTTTGGACTGTACCAAAAATGATTCCAAATGTCAATTGGATCGTGCCTCATGTTGAATAAGCATTTTTTAAACCCTCACAGTGACCAAAATTGCCATTTTTACAGAGTTTTGCATACTCAGAAGCTTCAATTTTGACCAATTTCAGGCACAGAAATGACTTTAAACACATTTATTTTAGTTGAAAAAGTAATAATTCACATCCAACAGTAATTTACAGCCAAAAGATTAAATGTTAAAATTTCATCGAAATTGACCATTTTGGGAACGTTCGACAGCTCCGCGGTCATTGTTTTTCGTCCGAAAATTAATTTTTTGGACTGTACCAAAAATGATTCCAAATGTCAATTGGACCGTGCCTCATGTTGAATAACCACTTTTTAAACCCTCACAGGGACCAAAATTGCCATTTTTACAGAGTTTTGCATACTCAGAAGCTTCAATTTTGACCAATTTCAGGCACAGAAATGACTTTAAACATATTTATTTTCGTTGAAAAAGTAATAATTCACATCCAACAGTAATTTACAGCCAAAAGATTAAATGTTAAAATTTCATCGAAATTGACCATTTTGGGAACGTTCGACAGCTCCGCGGTCATCGTTTTTCGTCCGAAAATTGATTTTTTGGACTGTACCAAAAATGATTCCAAATGTCAATTGGACCGTGCCTCATGTTGAAAAACCACTTTTTAAACCCTCACAGTGACCAAAATTGCCATTTTTACAGAGTTTTGCATACTCAGAAGCTTCAATTTTGACCAATTTCAGGCACAGAAATGACTTTAAACACATTTATTTTAGTTGAAAAAGTAATAATTCACATCCAACAGTAATTTACAGCCAAAAGATTAAATGTTAAAATTTCATCGAAATTGACCATTTTGGGAACGTTCGACAGCTCCGCGGTCATCGTTTTTCGTCCGAAAATTGATTTTTTGGACTGTACCAAAAATGATTCCAAATGTCAATTGGACCGTGCCTCATGTTGAATAACCACTTTTTAAACCCTCGCAGTGCCCAAAATGGCCATTTTTACAGAGTTTTGCTTACTCAGAAGCTTCAATTTTGACCAATTTCAGGCACAGAAATGACTTTAAACACATTTATTTTAGTTGAAAAAGTTATAATTCACATCCAACAGTAATTTACAGCCAAAAGAATAAATGTTAACATTTCATCGAAATTGACCATTTTGGGAACTTTCGACAGCTCCGCGGTCATCGTTTTTCGTCCGAAAATTAATTTTTTGGACTGTAGCAAAAATGATTCCAAATGTCAATTGGATCGTGCCTCATGTTGAATAACCACTTTTTAAACCCTCGCAGTGCCCAAAATGGCCATTTTTACAGAGTTTTGCTTACTCAGAAGCTTCAATTTTGACCAATTTCAGGCACAGAAATGACTTTAAACACATTTATTTTAGTTGAAAAAGTAATAATTCACATCCAACAGTAATTTACATCCAAAAGATTAAATGTTAAAATTTCATCGAAATTGACCATTTTGGGAACGTTCGACAGCTCCGCGGTCATCGTTTTTCGCCCGAAAATTGATTTTTTGGACTGTACCAAAAATGATTCCAAATGTCAATTGGATCGTAACTCATGTTGAATATCCATTTTTTAAACCCTCACAGTGACCAAAATTGCCATTTTTACAGAGTTTTGCATACTCAGAAGCTTCAATTTTGACCAATTTCAGGCACAGGAATGACTTTAAACACATTTATTTTAGTTGAGAAAGTAATATTTCACATCTAACAGTAATTTACAGGCAAAAGATTACATTTTAAAATTTCATCGAAATTGACCATTTTGGGAATGTTCGACAGCTCCGCGGTCATCGTTTTTCGTCAGAAAATAGATTTTTTGGACTGTACCAAAAATGATTCTAAATGTCAATTGGATCGTGCCTCATGTTGAATAACCACTTTTTAAACCCTCACAGTGCCCAAAATTACCATTTTTACAGAGTTTTGCATACTCAGAAGCTTCAATTTTGACCAATTTCAGGCACAGAAATGACTTTAAACACATTTATTTTAGTTGAAAAAGTAATAATTCACATCCAACAGTAATTTACAGCCAAAAGATTAAATGTTAAAATTTCATCGAAATTGACCATTTTGGGAACGTTCGACAGCTCCGTGGTCATCGTTTTTCGTCCGAAAATTAATTTTTTGGACTGTACCAAAAATGATTCCAAATGTCAATTGGACCGTGCCTCATGTTGAATAACCACTTTTTAAACCCTCACAGTGACCAAAATTGCCATTTTTACAGAGTTTTGCATACTCAGAAGCTTCAATTTTGACCAATTTCAGGCACAGAAATGACTTTAAACACATTTATTTTAGTTGAAAAAGTAATAATTCACATCCAACAGTAATTTACAGCCAAAAGATTAAATGTTAAAATTTCATCGAAATTGACCATTTTGGGAACGTTCGACAGCTCCGCGGTCATCGTTTTTCGTCCGAAAATTGATTTTTTGGACTGTACCAAAAATGATTCCAAATGTCAATTGGACCGTGCCTCATGTTGAATAACCACTTTTTAAACCCTCACAGTGACCAAAATTGCCATTTTTACAGAGATTTGCATACTCAGAAGCTTCAATTTTGACCAATTTCAGGCACAGAAATGACTTTAAACACTTTTATTTTAGTTGAAAAAGTAATAATTCACATCCAACTGTAATTTACAGCCAAAAGATTAAATGATAAAATTTCATCGAAATTGACCATTTTGCGAACGTTCGACAGCTCCGCGGTCATCGTTTTTCGTCAGAAAATTGATTTTTTGAACTGTACCAAAAATGATTCAAAATGTCAATTGGATCATGCCTCATGTTGAATAACCACTTTTTAAACCCTCACAGTGCCCAAAATTGCCATTTTTACAGAGTTTTGCATACTCAGAAGCTTCAATTTTGACCAATTTCAGGCACAGAAATGACTTTAAACACATTTATTTTAGTTGAAAAAGTAATAATTCACATCCAACAGTAATTTACAGCCAAAAGATTAAATGTTAAAATTTCATCGAAATTGACCATTTTGGGAACGTTCGACAGGTCATCGTTTTTCGTCCGAAAATTGATTTTTTGGACTGTACCAAAAATGATTCCAAATGTCAATCGGACCGTGCCTCATGTTGAATAACCACTTTTTAAACCCTCACAGTGCCCAAAATTGCCATTTTTACAGAGTTTTGCATACTCAGAAGCTTCAATTTTGACCAATTTCAGGCACAGGAATGACTTTAAACACATTTATTTTAGTTGAGAAAGTAATATTTCACATCTAACAGTAATTTACAGGCAAAAGATTACATTTTAAAATTTCATCGAAATTGACCATTTTGGGAATGTTCGACAGCTCCGCGGTCATCGTTTTTCGTCAGAAAATAGATTTTTTGGACTGTACCAAAAATGATTCTAAATGTCAATTGGATCATGCCTCATGTTGAATAACCACTTTTTAAACCCTCACAGTGCCCACAATTGCCATTTTTACAGAGTTTTGCATACTCAGAAGCTTCAATTTTGACCAATTTCAGGCACAGAAATGACTTTAAACACATTTATTTTAGTTGAAAAAGTTATAATTCACATCCAACAGTAATTTACAGCCAAAAGAATAAATGTTAAAATTTCATCGAAATTGACCATTTTGGGAACGTTCGACAGCTCCGCGGTCATCGTTTTTCGTCCGAAAATTGATTTTTTGGACTGTACCAAAAATGATTCCAAATGTCAATTGGACCGTGCCTCATGTTGAAAAACCACTTTTTAAACCCTCACAGTGACCAAAATTGCCATTTTTACAGAGTTTTGCATACTCAGAAGCTTCAATTTTGACCAATTTCAGGCACAGAAATGACTTTAAACACATTTATTTTAGTTGAAAAAGTAATAATTCACATCCAACAGTAATTTACAGCCAAAAGATTAAATGTTAAAATTTCATCGAAATTGACCATTTTGGGAACGTTCGACAGCTCCGCGGTCATCGTTTTTCGTCCGAAAATTGATTTTTTGGACTGTACCAAAAATGATTCCAAATGTCAATTGGACCGTGCCTCATGTTGAATAACCACTTTTTAAACCCTCGCAGTGCCCAAAATGGCCATTTTTACAGAGTTTTGCTTACTCAGAAGCTTCAATTTTGACCAATTTCAGGCACAGAAATGACTTTAAACACATTTATTTTAGTTGAAAAAGTTATAATTCACATCCAACAGTAATTTACATCCAAAAGATTAAATGTTAAAATTTCATCGAAATTGACCATTTTGGGAACGTTCGACAGCTCCGCGGTCATCGTTTTTCGCCCGAAAATTGATTTTTTGGACTGTACCAAAAATGATTCCAAATGTCAATTGGATCGTGCCTCATGTTGAATAACCATTTTTTAAACCCTCACAGTGACCAAAATTGCCATTTTTACAGAGTTTTGCATACTCAGAAGCTTCAATTTTGACCAATTTCAGGCACAGGAATGACTTTAAACACATTTATTTTAGTTGAGAAAGTAATATTTCACATCTAACAGTAATTTACAGGCAAAAGATTACATTTTAAAATTTCATCGAAATTGAACATTTTGGGAATGTTCGACAGCTCCGCGGTCATCGTTTTTCGTCAGAAAATAGATTTTTTGGACTGTACCAAAAATGATTCTAAATGTCAATTGGATCGTGCCTCATGTTGAATAACCACTTTTTAAACCCTCACAGTGCCCAAAATTACCATTTTTACAGAGTTTTGCATACTCAGAAGCTTCAATTTTGACCAATTTCAGGCACAGAAATGACTTTAAACACATTTATTTTAGTTGAAAAAGTAATAATTCACATCCAACAGTAATTTACAGCCAAAAGATTAAATGTTAAAATTTCATCGAAATTGACCATTTTGGGAACGTTCGACAGCTCCGTGGTCATCGTTTTTCGTCCGAAAATTAATTTTTTGGACTGTACCAAAAATGATTCCAAATGTCAATTGGACCGTGCCTCATGTTGAATAACCACTTTTTAAACCCTCACAGTGACCAAAATTGCCATTTTTACAGAGTTTTGCATACTCAGAAGCTTCAATTTTGACCAATTTCAGGCACAGAAATGACTTTAAACACATTTATTTTAGTTGAAAAAGTAATAATTCACATCCAACAGTAATTTACAGCCAAAAGATTAAATGTTAAAATTTCATCGAAATTGACCATTTTGGGAACGTTCGACAGCTCCGCGGTCATCGTTTTTCGTCCGAAAATTGATTTTTTGGACTGTACCAAAAATGATTCCAAATGTCAATTGGACCGTGCCTCATGTTGAATAACCACTTTTTAAACCCTCGCAGTGCCCAAAATGGCCATTTTTACAGAGTTTTGCTTACTCAGAAGCTTCAATTTTGACCAATTTCAGGCACAGAAATGACTTTAAACACATTTATTTTAGTTGAAAAAGTTATAATTCACATCCAACAGTAATTTACAGCCAAAAGAATAAATGTTAAAATTTCATCGAAATTGACCATTTTGGGAACTTTCGACAGCTCCGCGGTCATCGTTTTTCGTCCGAAAATTGAATTTTTGGACTGTACCAAAAATGATTCCAAATGTCAATTGGATCGTGCCTCATGTTGAATAACCACTTTTTAAACCCTCACAGTGCCCAAAATGGCCATTTTTACAGAGTTTTGCTTACTCAGAAGCTTCAATTTTGACCAATTACAGGCACAGAAATGACTTTAAACACATTTTTTTAAGTTGAAAAAGTAATAATTCACATCCAACAGTAATATACAGCCAAAAGAATAAATGTTAACATTTCATCGAAATTGACCATTTTGGGAACTTTCGACAGCTCCGCGGTCATCGTTTTTCGTCCGAAAATTAATTTTTTGGACTGTAGCAAAAATGATTCCAAATGTCAATTGGATCGTGCCTCATGTTGAATAACCACTTTTTAAACCCTCGCAGTGCCCAAAATGGCCATTTTTACAGAGTTTTGCTTACTCAGAAGCTTCAATTTTGACCAATTTCAGGCACAGAAATGACTTTAAACACATTTATTTTAGTTGAAAAAGTAATAATTCACATCCAACAGTAATTTACATCCAAAAGATTAAATGTTAAAATTTCATCGAAATTGACCATTTTGGGAACGTTCGACAGCTCCGCGGTCATCGTTTTTCGCCCGAAAATTGATTTTTTGGACTGTACCAAAAATGATTCCAAATGTCAATTGGATCGTAACTCATGTTGAATATCCATTTTTTAAACCCTCACAGTGACCAAAATTGCCATTTTTACAGAGTTTTGCATACTCAGAAGCTTCAATTTTGACCAATTTCAGGCACAGGAATGACTTTAAACACATTTATTTTAGTTGAGAAAGTAATATTTCACATCTAACAGTAATTTACAGGCAAAAGATTACATTTTAAAATTTCATCGAAATTGACCATTTTGGGAATGTTCGACAGCTCCGCGGTCATCGTTTTTCGTCAGAAAATAGATTTTTTGGACTGTACCAAAAATGATTCTAAATGTCAATTGGATCGTGCCTCATGTTGAATAACCACTTTTTAAACCCTCACAGTGCCCAAAATTACCATTTTTACAGAGTTTTGCATACTCAGAAGCTTCAATTTTGACCAATTTCAGGCACAGAAATGACTTTAAACACATTTATTTTAGTTGAAAAAGTAATAATTCACATCCAACAGTAATTTACAGCCAAAAGATTAAATGTTAAAATTTCATCGAAATTGACCATTTTGGGAACGTTCGACAGCTCCGTGGTCATCGTTTTTCGTCCGAAAAAAATGAATTTTTTGGACTGTACCAAAAATGATTCCAAATGTCAATTGGACCGTGCCTCATGTTGAATAACCACTTTTTAAACCCTCACAGTGACCAAAATTGCCATTTTTACAGAGTTTTGCATACTCAGAAGCTTCAATTTTGACCAATTTCAGGCACAGAAATGACTTTAAACACATTTATTTTAGTTGAAAAAGTAATAATTCACATCCAACAGTAATTTACAGCCAAAAGATTAAATGTTAAAATTTCATCGAAATTGACCATTTTGGGAACGTTCGACAGCTCCGCGGTCATCGTTTTTCGTCCGAAAATTGATTTTTTGGACTGTACCAAAAATGATTCCAAATGTCAATTGGACCGTGCCTCATGTTGAATAACCACTTTTTAAACCCTCACAGTGACCAAAATTGCCATTTTTACAGAGATTTGCATACTCAGAAGCTTCAATTTTGACCAATTTCAGGCACAGAAATGACTTTAAACACTTTTATTTTAGTTGAAAAAGTAATAATTCACATCCAACTGTAATTTACAGCCAAAAGATTAAATGATAAAATTTCATCGAAATTGACCATTTTGCGAACGTTCGACAGCTCCGCGGTCATCGTTTTTCGTCAGAAAATTGATTTTTTGAACTGTACCAAAAATGATTCAAAATGTCAATTGGATCATGCCTCATGTTGAATAACCACTTTTTAAACCCTCACAGTGCCCAAAATTGCCATTTTTACAGAGTTTTGCTTACTTAGAAGCTTCAATTTTGACCAATTTCAGGCACAGAAATGACTTTAAACACATTTATTTTAGTTGAAAAAGTAATAATTCACATCCAACAGTAATTTACAGCCAAAAGATTAAATGTTAAAATTTCATCGAAATTGACCATTTTGGGAACGTTCGACAGGTCATCGTTTTTCGTCCGAAAATTGATTTTTTGGACTGTACCAAAAATGATTCCAAATGTCAATCGGACCGTGCCTCATGTTGAATAACCACTTTTTAAACCCTCACAGTGCCCAAAATTGCCATTTTTACAGAGTTTTGCATACTCAGAAGCTTCAATTTTGACCAATTTCAGGCACAGGAATGACTTTAAACACATTTATTTTAGTTGAGAAAGTAATATTTCACATCTAACAGTAATTTACAGGCAAAAGATTACATTTTAAAATTTCATCGAAATTGACCATTTTGGGAATGTTCGACAGCTCCGCGGTCATCGTTTTTCGTCAGAAAATAGATTTTTTGGACTGTACCAAAAATGATTCTAAATGTCAATTGGATCATGCCTCATGTTGAATAACCACTTTTTAAACCCTCACAGTGCCCACAATTGCCATTTTTACAGAGTTTTGCATACTCAGAAGCTTCAATTTTGACCAATTTCAGGCACAGAAATGACTTTAAACACATTTATTTTAGTTGAAAAAGTTATAATTCACATCCAACAGTAATTTACAGCCAAAAGAATAAATGTTAAAATTTCATCGAAATTGACCATTTTGGGAACGTTCGACAGCTCCGCGGTCATCGTTTTTCGTCCGAAAATTGATTTTTTGGACTGTACCAAAAATGATTCCAAATGTCAATTGGACCGTGCCTCATGTTGAAAAACCACTTTTTAAACCCTCACAGTGACCAAAATTGCCATTTTTACAGAGTTTTGCATACTCAGAAGCTTCAATTTTGACCAATTTCAGGCACAGAAATGACTTTAAACACATTTATTTTAGTTGAAAAAGTAATAATTCACATCCAACAGTAATTTACAGCCAAAAGATTAAATGTTAAAATTTCATCGAAATTGACCATTTTGGGAACGTTCGACAGCTCCGCGGTCATCGTTTTTCGTCCGAAAATGGATTTTTTGGACTGTACCAAAAATGATTCCAAATGTCAATTGGACCGTGCCTCATGTTGAATAACCACTTTTTAAACCCTCGCAGTGCCCAAAATGGCCATTTTTACAGAGTTTTGCTTACTCAGAAGCTTCAATTTTGACCAATTTCAGGCACAGAAATGACTTTAAACACATTTATTTTAGTTGAAAAAGTTATAATTCACATCCAACAGTAATTTACATCCAAAAGATTAAATGTTAAAATTTCATCGAAATTGACCATTTTGGGAACGTTCGACAGCTCCGCGGTCATCGTTTTTCGCCCGAAAATTGATTTTTTGGACTGTACCAAAAATGATTCCAAATGTCAATTGGATCGTGCCTCATGTTGAATAACCATTTTTTAAACCCTCACAGTGACCAAAATTGCCATTTTTACAGAGTTTTGCATACTCAGAAGCTTCAATTTTGACCAATTTCAGGCACAGGAATGACTTTAAACACATTTATTTTAGTTGAGAAAGTAATATTTCACATCTAACAGTAATTTACAGGCAAAAGATTACATTTTAAAATTTCATCGAAATTGAACATTTTGGGAATGTTCGACAGCTCCGCGGTCATCGTTTTTCGTCAGAAAATAGATTTTTTGGACTGTACCAAAAATGATTCTAAATGTCAATTGGATCGTGCCTCATGTTGAATAACCACTTTTTAAACCCTCACAGTGCCCAAAATTACCATTTTTACAGAGTTTTGCATACTCAGAAGCTTCAATTTTGACCAATTTCAGGCACAGAAATGACTTTAAACACATTTATTTTAGTTGAAAAAGTAATAATTCACATCCAACAGTAATTTACAGCCAAAAGATTAAATGTTAAAATTTCATCGAAATTGACCATTTTGGGAACGTTCGACAGCTCCGTGGTCATCGTTTTTCGTCCGAAAATTAATTTTTTGGACTGTACCAAAAATGATTCCAAATGTCAATTGGACCGTGCCTCATGTTGAATAACCACTTTTTAAACCCTCACAGTGACCAAAATTGCCATTTTTACAGAGTTTTGCATACTCAGAAGCTTCAATTTTGACCAATTTCAGGCACAGAAATGACTTTAAACACATTTATTTTAGTTGAAAAAGTAATAATTCACATCCAACAGTAATTTACAGCCAAAAGATTAAATGTTAAAATTTCATCGAAATTGACCATTTTGGGAACGTTCGACAGCTCCGCGGTCATCGTTTTTCGTCCGAAAATTGATTTTTTGGACTGTACCAAAAATGATTCCAAATGTCAATTGGACCGTGCCTCATGTTGAATAACCACTTTTTAAACCCTCGCAGTGCCCAAAATGGCCATTTTTACAGAGTTTTGCTTACTCAGAAGCTTCAATTTTGACCAATTTCAGGCACAGAAATGACTTTAAACACATTTATTTTAGTTGAAAAAGTTATAATTCACATCCAACAGTAATTTACAGCCAAAAGAATAAATGTTAAAATTTCATCGAAATTGACCATTTTGGGAACTTTCGACAGCTCCGCGGTCATCGTTTTTCGTCCGAAAATTGAATTTTTGGACTGTACCAAAAATGATTCCAAATGTCAATTGGATCGTGCCTCATGTTGAATAACCACTTTTTAAACCCTCACAGTGCCCAAAATGGCCATTTTTACAGAGTTTTGCTTACTCAGAAGCTTCAATTTTGACCAATTACAGGCACAGAAATGACTTTAAACACATTTTTTTAAGTTGAAAAAGTAATAATTCACATCCAACAGTAATATACAGCCAAAAGAATAAATGTTAACATTTCATCGAAATTGACCATTTTGGGAACTTTCGACAGCTCCGCGGTCATCGTTTTTCGTCCGAAAATTGATTTTTTGGACTGTACCAAAAATGATTCCAAATGTCAATTGGACCGTGCCTCATGTTGAATAACCACTTTTTAAACCCTCACAGTGACCAAAATTGCCATTTTTACAGAGATTTGCATACTCAGAAGCTTCAATTTTGACCAATTTCAGGCACAGAAATGACTTTAAACACTTTTATTTTAGTTGAAAAAGTAATAATTCACATCCAACTGTAATTTACAGCCAAAAGATTAAATGATAAAATTTCATCGAAATTGACCATTTTGCGAACGTTCGACAGCTCCGCGGTCATCGTTTTTCGTCAGAAAATTGATTTTTTGAACTGTACCAAAAATGATTCAAAATGTCAATTGGATCATGCCTCATGTTGAATAACCACTTTTTAAACCCTCACAGTGCCCAAAATTGCCATTTTTACAGAGTTTTGCTTACTTAGAAGCTTCAATTTTGACCAATTTCAGGCACAGAAATGACTTTAAACACATTTATTTTAGTTGAAAAAGTAATAATTCACATCCAACAGTAATTTACAGCCAAAAGATTAAATGTTAAAATTTCATCGAAATTGACCATTTTGGGAACGTTCGACAGGTCATCGTTTTTCGTCCGAAAATTGATTTTTTGGACTGTACCAAAAATGATTCCAAATGTCAATCGGACCGTGCCTCATGTTGAATAACCACTTTTTAAACCCTCACAGTGCCCAAAATTGCCATTTTTACAGAGTTTTGCATACTCAGAAGCTTCAATTTTGACCAATTTCAGGCACAGGAATGACTTTAAACACATTTATTTTAGTTGAGAAAGTAATATTTCACATCTAACAGTAATTTACAGGCAAAAGATTACATTTTAAAATTTCATCGAAATTGACCATTTTGGGAATGTTCGACAGCTCCGCGGTCATCGTTTTTCGTCAGAAAATAGATTTTTTGGACTGTACCAAAAATGATTCTAAATGTCAATTGGATCATGCCTCATGTTGAATAACCACTTTTTAAACCCTCACAGTGCCCACAATTGCCATTTTTACAGAGTTTTGCATACTCAGAAGCTTCAATTTTGACCAATTTCAGGCACAGAAATGACTTTAAACACATTTATTTTAGTTGAAAAAGTTATAATTCACATCCAACAGTAATTTACAGCCAAAAGAATAAATGTTAAAATTTCATCGAAATTGACCATTTTGGGAACGTTCGACAGCTCCGCGGTCATCGTTTTTCGTCCGAAAATTGATTTTTTGGACTGTACCAAAAATGATTCCAAATGTCAATTGGACCGTGCCTCATGTTGAAAAACCACTTTTTAAACCCTCACAGTGACCAAAATTGCCATTTTTACAGAGTTTTGCATACTCAGAAGCTTCAATTTTGACCAATTTCAGGCACAGAAATGACTTTAAACACATTTATTTTAGTTGAAAAAGTAATAATTCACATCCAACAGTAATTTACAGCCAAAAGATTAAATGTTAAAATTTCATCGAAATTGACCATTTTGGGAACGTTCGACAGCTCCGCGGTCATCGTTTTTCGTCCGAAAATTGATTTTTTGGACTGTACCAAAAATGATTCCAAATGTCAATTGGACCGTGCCTCATGTTGAATAACCACTTTTTAAACCCTCGCAGTGCCCAAAATGGCCATTTTTACAGAGTTTTGCTTACTCAGAAGCTTCAATTTTGACCAATTTCAGGCACAGAAATGACTTTAAACACATTTATTTTAGTTGAAAAAGTTATAATTCACATCCAACAGTAATTTACATCCAAAAGATTAAATGTTAAAATTTCATCGAAATTGACCATTTTGGGAACGTTCGACAGCTCCGCGGTCATCGTTTTTCGCCCGAAAATTGATTTTTTGGACTGTACCAAAAATGATTCCAAATGTCAATTGGATCGTGCCTCATGTTGAATAACCATTTTTTAAACCCTCACAGTGACCAAAATTGCCATTTTTACAGAGTTTTGCATACTCAGAAGCTTCAATTTTGACCAATTTCAGGCACAGGAATGACTTTAAACACATTTATTTTAGTTGAGAAAGTAATATTTCACATCTAACAGTAATTTACAGGCAAAAGATTACATTTTAAAATTTCATCGAAATTGAACATTTTGGGAATGTTCGACAGCTCCGCGGTCATCGTTTTTCGTCAGAAAATAGATTTTTTGGACTGTACCAAAAATGATTCTAAATGTCAATTGGATCGTGCCTCATGTTGAATAACCACTTTTTAAACCCTCACAGTGCCCAAAATTACCATTTTTACAGAGTTTTGCATACTCAGAAGCTTCAATTTTGACCAATTTCAGGCACAGAAATGACTTTAAACACATTTATTTTAGTTGAAAAAGTAATAATTCACATCCAACAGTAATTTACAGCCAAAAGATTAAATGTTAAAATTTCATCGAAATTGACCATTTTGGGAACGTTCGACAGCTCCGTGGTCATCGTTTTTCGTCCGAAAATTAATTTTTTGGACTGTACCAAAAATGATTCCAAATGTCAATTGGACCGTGCCTCATGTTGAATAACCACTTTTTAAACCCTCACAGTGACCAAAATTGCCATTTTTACAGAGTTTTGCATACTCAGAAGCTTCAATTTTGACCAATTTCAGGCACAGAAATGACTTTAAACACATTTATTTTAGTTGAAAAAGTAATAATTCACATCCAACAGTAATTTACAGCCAAAAGATTAAATGTTAAAATTTCATCGAAATTGACCATTTTGGGAACGTTCGACAGCTCCGCGGTCATCGTTTTTCGTCCGAAAATTGATTTTTTGGACTGTACCAAAAATGATTCCAAATGTCAATTGGACCGTGCCTCATGTTGAATAACCACTTTTTAAACCCTCGCAGTGCCCAAAATGGCCATTTTTACAGAGTTTTGCTTACTCAGAAGCTTCAATTTTGACCAATTTCAGGCACAGAAATGACTTTAAACACATTTATTTTAGTTGAAAAAGTTATAATTCACATCCAACAGTAATTTACAGCCAAAAGAATAAATGTTAAAATTTCATCGAAATTGACCATTTTGGGAACTTTCGACAGCTCCGCGGTCATCGTTTTTCGTCCGAAAATTGAATTTTTGGACTGTACCAAAAATGATTCCAAATGTCAATTGGATCGTGCCTCATGTTGAATAACCACTTTTTAAACCCTCACAGTGCCCAAAATGGCCATTTTTACAGAGTTTTGCTTACTCAGAAGCTTCAATTTTGACCAATTACAGGCACAGAAATGACTTTAAACACATTTTTTTAAGTTGAAAAAGTAATAATTCACATCCAACAGTAATATACAGCCAAAAGAATAAATGTTAACATTTCATCGAAATTGACCATTTTGGGAACTTTCGACAGCTCCGCGGTCATCGTTTTTCGTCCGAAAATTAATTTTTTGGACTGTAGCAAAAATGATTCCAAATGTCAATTGGATCGTGCCTCATGTTGAATAACCACTTTTTAAACCCTCGCAGTGCCCAAAATGGCCATTTTTACAGAGTTTTGCTTACTCAGAAGCTTCAATTTTGACCAATTTCAGGCACAGAAATGACTTTAAACACATTTATTTTAGTTGAAAAAGTAATAATTCACATCCAACAGTAATTTACATCCAAAAGATTAAATGTTAAAATTTCATCGAAATTGACCATTTTGGGAACGTTCGACAGCTCCGCGGTCATCGTTTTTCGCCCGAAAATTGATTTTTTGGACTGTACCAAAAATGATTCCAAATGTCAATTGGATCGTAACTCATGTTGAATATCCATTTTTTAAACCCTCACAGTGACCAAAATTGCCATTTTTACAGAGTTTTGCATACTCAGAAGCTTCAATTTTGACCAATTTCAGGCACAGGAATGACTTTAAACACATTTATTTTAGTTGAGAAAGTAATATTTCACATCTAACAGTAATTTACAGGCAAAAGATTACATTTTAAAATTTCATCGAAATTGACCATTTTGGGAATGTTCGACAGCTCCGCGGTCATCGTTTTTCGTCAGAAAATAGATTTTTTGGACTGTACCAAAAATGATTCTAAATGTCAATTGGATCGTGCCTCATGTTGAATAACCACTTTTTAAACCCTCACAGTGCCCAAAATTACCATTTTTACAGAGTTTTGCATACTCAGAAGCTTCAATTTTGACCAATTTCAGGCACAGAAATGACTTTAAACACATTTATTTTAGTTGAAAAAGTAATAATTCACATCCAACAGTAATTTACAGCCAAAAGATTAAATGTTAAAATTTCATCGAAATTGACCATTTTGGGAACGTTCGACAGCTCCGTGGTCATCGTTTTTCGTCCGAAAATTAATTTTTTGGACTGTACCAAAAATGATTCCAAATGTCAATTGGACCGTGCCTCATGTTGAATAACCACTTTTTAAACCCTCACAGTGACCAAAATTGCCATTTTTACAGAGTTTTGCATACTCAGAAGCTTCAATTTTGACCAATTTCAGGCACAGAAATGACTTTAAACACATTTATTTTAGTTGAAAAAGTAATAATTCACATCCAACAGTAATTTACAGCCAAAAGATTAAATGTTAAAATTTCATCGAAATTGACCATTTTGGGAACGTTCGACAGCTCCGCGGTCATCGTTTTTCGTCCGAAAATTGATTTTTTGGACTGTACCAAAAATGATTCCAAATGTCAATTGGACCGTGCCTCATGTTGAATAACCACTTTTTAAACCCTCACAGTGACCAAAATTGCCATTTTTACAGAGATTTGCATACTCAGAAGCTTCAATTTTGACCAATTTCAGGCACAGAAATGACTTTAAACACTTTTATTTTAGTTGAAAAAGTAATAATTCACATCCAACTGTAATTTACAGCCAAAAGATTAAATGATAAAATTTCATCGAAATTGACCATTTTGCGAACGTTCGACAGCTCCGCGGTCATCGTTTTTCGTCAGAAAATTGATTTTTTGAACTGTACCAAAAATGATTCAAAATGTCAATTGGATCATGCCTCATGTTGAATAACCACTTTTTAAACCCTCACAGTGCCCAAAATTGCCATTTTTACAGAGTTTTGCTTACTTAGAAGCTTCAATTTTGACCAATTTCAGGCACAGAAATGACTTTAAACACATTTATTTTAGTTGAAAAAGTAATAATTCACATCCAACAGTAATTTACAGCCAAAAGATTAAATGTTAAAATTTCATCGAAATTGACCATTTTGGGAACGTTCGACAGGTCATCGTTTTTCGTCCGAAAATTGATTTTTTGGACTGTACCAAAAATGATTCCAAATGTCAATCGGACCGTGCCTCATGTTGAATAACCACTTTTTAAACCCTCACAGTGCCCAAAATTGCCATTTTTACAGAGTTTTGCATACTCAGAAGCTTCAATTTTGACCAATTTCAGGCACAGGAATGACTTTAAACACATTTATTTTGGTTGAGAAAGTAATATTTCACATCTAACAGTAATTTACAGGCAAAAGATTACATTTTAAAATTTCATCGAAATTGACCATTTTGGGAATGTTCGACAGCTCCGCGGTCATCGTTTTTCGTCAGAAAATAGATTTTTTGGACTGTACCAAAAATGATTCTAAATGTCAATTGGATCATGCCTCATGTTGAATAACCACTTTTTAAACCCTCACAGTGCCCACAATTGCCATTTTTACAGAGTTTTGCATACTCAGAAGCTTCAATTTTGACCAATTTCAGGCACAGAAATGACTTTAAACACATTTATTTTAGTTGAAAAAGTTATAATTCACATCCAACAGTAATTTACAGCCAAAAGAATAAATGTTAAAATTTCATCGAAATTGACCATTTTGGGAACGTTCGACAGCTCCGCGGTCATCGTTTTTCGTCCGAAAATTGATTTTTTGGACTGTACCAAAAATGATTCCAAATGTCAATTGGACCGTGCCTCATGTTGAAAAACCACTTTTTAAACCCTCACAGTGACCAAAATTGCCATTTTTACAGAGTTTTGCATACTCAGAAGCTTCAATTTTGACCAATTTCAGGCACAGAAATGACTTTAAACACATTTATTTTAGTTGAAAAAGTAATAATTCACATCCAACAGTAATTTACAGCCAAAAGATTAAATGTTAAAATTTCATCGAAATTGACCATTTTGGGAACGTTCGACAGCTCCGCGGTCATCGTTTTTCGTCCGAAAATTGATTTTTTGGACTGTACCAAAAATGATTCCAAATGTCAATTGGACCGTGCCTCATGTTGAATAACCACTTTTTAAACCCTCGCAGTGCCCAAAATGGCCATTTTTACAGAGTTTTGCTTACTCAGAAGCTTCAATTTTGACCAATTTCAGGCACAGAAATGACTTTAAACACATTTATTTTAGTTGAAAAAGTTATAATTCACATCCAACAGTAATTTACATCCAAAAGATTAAATGTTAAAATTTCATCGAAATTGACCATTTTGGGAACGTTCGACAGCTCCGCGGTCATCGTTTTTCGCCCGAAAATTGATTTTTTGGACTGTACCAAAAATGATTCCAAATGTCAATTGGATCGTGCCTCATGTTGAATAACCATTTTTTAAACCCTCACAGTGACCAAAATTGCCATTTTTACAGAGTTTTGCATACTCAGAAGCTTCAATTTTGACCAATTTCAGGCACAGGAATGACTTTAAACACATTTATTTTAGTTGAGAAAGTAATATTTCACATCTAACAGTAATTTACAGGCAAAAGATTACATTTTAAAATTTCATCGAAATTGAACATTTTGGGAATGTTCGACAGCTCCGCGGTCATCGTTTTTCGTCAGAAAATAGATTTTTTGGACTGTACCAAAAATGATTCTAAATGTCAATTGGATCGTGCCTCATGTTGAATAACCACTTTTTAAACCCTCACAGTGCCCAAAATTACCATTTTTACAGAGTTTTGCATACTCAGAAGCTTCAATTTTGACCAATTTCAGGCACAGAAATGACTTTAAACACATTTATTTTAGTTGAAAAAGTAATAATTCACATCCAACAGTAATTTACAGCCAAAAGATTAAATGTTAAAATTTCATCGAAATTGACCATTTTGGGAACGTTCGACAGCTCCGTGGTCATCGTTTTTCGTCCGAAAATTAATTTTTTGGACTGTACCAAAAATGATTCCAAATGTCAATTGGACCGTGCCTCATGTTGAATAACCACTTTTTAAACCCTCACAGTGACCAAAATTGCCATTTTTACAGAGTTTTGCATACTCAGAAGCTTCAATTTTGACCAATTTCAGGCACAGAAATGACTTTAAACACATTTATTTTAGTTGAAAAAGTAATAATTCACATCCAACAGTAATTTACAGCCAAAAGATTAAATGTTAAAATTTCATCGAAATTGACCATTTTGGGAACGTTCGACAGCTCCGCGGTCATCGTTTTTCGTCCGAAAATTGATTTTTTGGACTGTACCAAAAATGATTCCAAATGTCAATTGGACCGTGCCTCATGTTGAATAACCACTTTTTAAACCCTCGCAGTGCCCAAAATGGCCATTTTTACAGAGTTTTGCTTACTCAGAAGCTTCAATTTTGACCAATTTCAGGCACAGAAATGACTTTAAACACATTTATTTTAGTTGAAAAAGTTATAATTCACATCCAACAGTAATTTACAGCCAAAAGAATAAATGTTAAAATTTCATCGAAATTGACCATTTTGGGAACTTTCGACAGCTCCGCGGTCATCGTTTTTCGTCCGAAAATTGAATTTTTGGACTGTACCAAAAATGATTCCAAATGTCAATTGGATCGTGCCTCATGTTGAATAACCACTTTTTAAACCCTCACAGTGCCCAAAATGGCCATTTTTACAGAGTTTTGCTTACTCAGAAGCTTCAATTTTGACCAATTACAGGCACAGAAATGACTTTAAACACATTTTTTTAAGTTGAAAAAGTAATAATTCACATCCAACAGTAATATACAGCCAAAAGAATAAATGTTAACATTTCATCGAAATTGACCATTTTGGGAACTTTCGACAGCTCCGCGGTCATCGTTTTTCGTCCGAAAATTAATTTTTTGGACTGTAGCAAAAATGATTCCAAATGTCAATTGGATCGTGCCTCATGTTGAATAACCACTTTTTAAACCCTCGCAGTGCCCAAAATGGCCATTTTTACAGAGTTTTGCTTACTCAGAAGCTTCAATTTTGACCAATTTCAGGCACAGAAATGACTTTAAACACATTTATTTTAGTTGAAAAAGTAATAATTCACATCCAACAGTAATTTACATCCAAAAGATTAAATGTTAAAATTTCATCGAAATTGACCATTTTGGGAACGTTCGACAGCTCCGCGGTCATCGTTTTTCGCCCGAAAATTGATTTTTTGGACTGTACCAAAAATGATTCCAAATGTCAATTGGATCGTAACTCATGTTGAATATCCATTTTTTAAACCCTCACAGTGACCAAAATTGCCATTTTTACAGAGTTTTGCATACTCAGAAGCTTCAATTTTGACCAATTTCAGGCACAGAAATGACTTTAAACACATTTATTTTAGTTGAAAAAGTAATAATTCACATCCAACAGTAATTTACAGCCAAAAGATTAAATGTTAAAATTTCATCGAAATTGACCATTTTGGGAACGTTCGACAGCTCCGTGGTCATCGTTTTTCGTCCGAAAATTAATTTTTTGGACTGTACCAAAAATGATTCCAAATGTCAATTGGACCGTGCCTCATGTTGAATAACCACTTTTTAAACCCTCACAGTGACCAAAATTGCCATTTTTACAGAGTTTTGCATACTCAGAAGCTTCAATTTTGACCAATTTCAGGCACAGAAATGACTTTAAACACATTTATTTTAGTTGAAAAAGTAATAATTCACATCCAACAGTAATTTACAGCCAAAAGAATAAATGTTAAAATTTCATCGAAATTGACCATTTTGGGAACTTTCGACAGCTCCTCGGTCATTGTTTTTCGTCCGAAAATTGAATTTTTGGACTGTACCAAAAATGATTCCAAATGTCAATTGGATCGTGCCTCATGTTGAATAACCACTTTTTAAACCCTCACAGTGCCCAAAATGGCCATTTTTACAGAGTTTTGCTTACTCAGAAGCTTCAATTTTGACCAATTACAGGCACAGAAATGACTTTAAACACATTTTTTTAAGTTGAAAAAGTAATAATTCACATCCAACAGTAATATACAGCCAAAAGAATAAATGTTAACATTTCATCGAAATTGACAATTTTGGGAACTTTCGACAGCTCCTCGGTCATCGTTTTTCGTCCGAAAATTAATTTTTTGGACTGTAGCAAAAATGATTCCAAATGTCAATTGGATCGTGCCTCATGTTGAATAACCACTTTTTAAACCCTCGCAGTGCCCAAAATGGCCATTTTTACAGAGTTTTGCTTACTCAGAAGCTTCAATTTTGACCAATTTCAGGCACAGAAATGACTTTAAACACATTTATTTTAGTTGAAAAAGTAATAATTCACATCCAACAGTAATTTACATCCAAAAGATTAAATGTTAAAATTTCATCGAAATTGACCATTTTGGGAACGTTCGACAGCTCCGCGGTCATCGTTTTTCGTACGAAAATTGATTTTTTGGACTGTACCAAAAATGATTCCAAATGTCAATTGGATCGTGCCTCATGTTGAATAACCATTTTTTAAACCCTCACAGTGACCAAAAGTGCCATTTTTACAGAGTTTTGCTTACTTAGAAGCTTCAATTTTGACCAATTTCAGGCACAGAAATGACTTTAAACACATTTCTTTTAGTTGAAAAAGTAATAATTCACATCCAACAGTAATTTACAGCCAAAAGATTAAATGTTAAAATTTCATCGAAATTGACCATTTTGGGAACTTTCGACAGCTCCTCGGTCATCGTTTTTCGTCCGAAAATTGAATTTTTGGACTGTACCAAAAATGATTCCAAATGTCAATTGGATCGTGCCTCATGTTGAATAACCACTTTTTAAACCCTCACAGTGCCCAAAATGGCCATTTTTACAGAGTTTTGCTTACTCAGAAGCTTCAATTTTGACCAATTACAGGCACAGAAATGACTTTAAACACATTTTTTTAAGTTGAAAAAGTAATAATTCACATCCAACAGTAATATACAGCCAAAAGAATAAATGTTAACATTTCATCGAAATTGACCATTTTGGGAACTTTCGACAGCTCCGCGGTCATCGTTTTTCGTCCGAAAATTAATTTTTTGGACTGTAGCAAAAATGATTCCAAATGTCAATTGGATCGTGCCTCATGTTGAATAACCACTTTTTAAACCCTCGCAGTGCCCAAAATGGCCATTTTTACAGAGTTTTGCTTACTCAGAAGCTTCAATTTTGACCAATTTCAGGCACAGAAATGACTTTAAACACATTTATTTTAGTTGAAAAAGTAATAATTCACATCCAACAGTAATTTACATCCAAAAGATTAAATGTTAAAATTTCATCGAAATTGACCATTTTGGGAACGTTCGACAGCTCCGCGGTCATCGTTTTTCGTCCGAAAATTGATTTTTTGGACTGTACCAAAAATGATTCCAAATGTCAATTGGATCGTGCCTCATGTTGAATAAGCATTTTTTAAACCCTCACAGTGACCAAAATTGCCATTTTTACAGAGTTTTGCATACTCAGAAGCTTCAATTTTGACCAATTTCAGGCACAGAAATGACTTTAAACACATTTATTTTAGTTGAAAAAGTAATAATTCACATCCAACAGTAATTTACAGCCAAAAGATTAAATGTTAAAATTTCATCGAAATTGACCATTTTGGGAACGTTCGACAGCTCCGCGGTCATTGTTTTTCGTCCGAAAATTAATTTTTTGGACTGTACCAAAAATGATTCCAAATGTCAATTGGACCGTGCCTCATGTTGAATAACCACTTTTTAAACCCTCACAGGGACCAAAATTGCCATTTTTACAGAGTTTTGCATACTCAGAAGCTTCAATTTTGACCAATTTCAGGCACAGAAATGACTTTAAACACATTTATTTTAGTTGAAAAAGTTATAATTCACATCCAACAGTAATTTACATCCAAAAGATTAAATGTTAAAATTTCATCGAAATTGACCATTTTGGGAACGTTCGACAGCTCCGCGGTCATCGTTTTTCGCCCGAAAATTGATTTTTTGGACTGTACCAAAAATGATTCCAAATGTCAATTGGATCGTGCCTCATGTTGAATAACCATTTTTTAAACCCTCACAGTGACCAAAATTGCCATTTTTACAGAGTTTTGCATACTCAGAAGCTTCAATTTTGACCAATTTCAGGCACAGGAATGACTTTAAACACATTTATTTTAGTTGAGAAAGTAATATTTCACATCTAACAGTAATTTACAGGCAAAAGATTACATTTTAAAATTTCATCGAAATTGAACATTTTGGGAATGTTCGACAGCTCCGCGGTCATCGTTTTTCGTCAGAAAATAGATTTTTTGGACTGTACCAAAAATGATTCTAAATGTCAATTGGATCGTGCCTCATGTTGAATAACCACTTTTTAAACCCTCACAGTGCCCAAAATTACCATTTTTACAGAGTTTTGCATACTCAGAAGCTTCAATTTTGACCAATTTCAGGCACAGAAATGACTTTAAACACATTTATTTTAGTTGAAAAAGTAATAATTCACATCCAACAGTAATTTACAGCCAAAAGATTAAATGTTAAAATTTCATCGAAATTGACCATTTTGGGAACGTTCGACAGCTCCGTGGTCATCGTTTTTCGTCCGAAAATTAATTTTTTGGACTGTACCAAAAATGATTCCAAATGTCAATTGGACCGTGCCTCATGTTGAATAACCACTTTTTAAACCCTCACAGTGACCAAAATTGCCATTTTTACAGAGTTTTGCATACTCAGAAGCTTCAATTTTGACCAATTTCAGGCACAGAAATGACTTTAAACACATTTATTTTAGTTGAAAAAGTAATAATTCACATCCAACAGTAATTTACAGCCAAAAGATTAAATGTTAAAATTTCATCGAAATTGACCATTTTGGGAACGTTCGACAGCTCCGCGGTCATCGTTTTTCGTCCGAAAATTGATTTTTTGGACTGTACCAAAAATGATTCCAAATGTCAATTGGACCGTGCCTCATGTTGAATAACCACTTTTTAAACCCTCACAGTGCCCAAAATTGCCATTTTTACAGAGTTTTACATACTCAGAAGCTTCAATTTTGACCAATTTCAGGCACAGAAATGACTTTAAACACATTTATTTTAGTTGAAAAAGTAATAATTCACATCCAACAGTAATTTACAGCCAAAAGAATAAATGTTAAAATTTCATCGAAATTGACCATTTTGGGAACTTTCGACAGCTCCTCGGTCATTGTGTTTCGTCCGAAAATTGAATTTTTGGACTGTACCAAAAATGATTCCAAATGTCAATTGGATCGTGCCTCATGTTGAATAACCACTTTTTAAACCCTCACAGTGCCCAAAATGGCCATTTTTACAGAGTTTTGCTTACTCAGAAGCTTCAATTTTGACCAATTACAGGCACAGAAATGACTTTAAACACATTTTTTTAAGTTGAAAAAGTAATAATTCACATCCAACAGTAATATACAGCCAAAAGAATAAATGTTAACATTTCATCGAAATTGACAATTTTGGGAACTTTCGACAGCTCCGCGGTCATCGTTTTTCGTCCGAAAATTAATTTTTTGGACTGTAGCAAAAATGATTCCAAATGTCAATTGGATCGTGCCTCATGTTGAATAACCACTTTTTAAACCCTCGCAGTGCCCAAAATGGCCATTTTTACAGAGTTTTGCTTACTCAGAAGCTTCAATTTTGACCAATTTCAGGCACAGAAATGACTTTAAACACATTTATTTTAGTTGAAAAAGTAATAATTCACATCCAACAGTAATTTACATCCAAAAGATTAAATGTTAAAATTTCATCGAAATTGACCATTTTGGGAACGTTCGACAGCTCCGCGGTCATCGTTTTTCGTCCGAAAATTGATTTTTTGGACTGTACCAAAAATGATTCCAAATGTCAATTGGACCGTGCCTCATGTTGAATAACCACTTTTTAAACCCTCACAGTGACCAAAATTGCCATTTTTACAGAGTTTTACATACTCAGAAGCTTCAATTTTGACCAATTTCAGGCACAGAAATGACTTTAAACACATTTATTTTAGTTGAAAAAGTAATAATTCACATCCAACAGTAATTTACAGCCAAAAGAATAAATGTTAAAATTTCATCGAAATTGACCATTTTGGGAACTTTCGACAGCTCCTCGGTCATCGTTTTTCGTCCGAAAATTGAATTTTTGGACTGTACCAAAAATGATTCCAAATGTCAATTGGATCGTGCCTCATGTTGAATAACCACTTTTTAAACCCTCACAGTGCCCAAAATGGCCATTTTTACAGAGTTTTGCTTACTCAGAAGCTTCAATTTTGACCAATTACAGGCACAGAAATGACTTTAAACACATTTTTTTAAGTTGAAAAAGTAATAATTCACATCCAACAGTAATATACAGCCAAAAGAATAAATGTTAACATTTCATCGAAATTGACCATTTTGGGAACTTTCGACAGCTCCGCGGTCATCGTTTTTCGTCCGAAAATTAATTTTTTGGACTGTAGCAAAAATGATTCCAAATGTCAATTGGATCGTGCCTCATGTTGAATAACCACTTTTTAAACCCTCGCAGTGCCCAAAATGGCCATTTTTACAGAGTTTTGCTTACTCAGAAGCTTCAATTTTGACCAATTTCAGGCACAGAAATGACTTTAAACACATTTATTTTAGTTGAAAAAGTAATAATTCACATCCAACAGTAATTTACATCCAAAAGATTAAATGTTAAAATTTCATCGAAATTGACCATTTTGGGAACGTTCGACAGCTCCGCGGTCATCGTTTTTCGTACGAAAATTGATTTTTTGGACTGTACCAAAAATGATTCCAAATGTCAATTGGATCGTGCCTCATGTTGAATAACCATTTTTTAAACCCTCACAGTGACCAAAAGTGCCATTTTTACAGAGTTTTGCTTACTTAGAAGCTTCAATTTTGACCAATTTCAGGCACAGAAATGACTTTAAACACATTTCTTTTAGTTGAAAAAGTAATAATTCACATCCAACAGTAATTTACAGCCAAAAGATTAAATGTTAAAATTTCATCGAAATTGACCATTTTGGGAACTTTCGACAGCTCCTCGGTCATCGTTTTTCGTCCGAAAATTGAATTTTTGGACTGTACCAAAAATGATTCCAAATGTCAATTGGATCGTGCCTCATGTTGAATAACCACTTTTTAAACCCTCACAGTGCCCAAAATGGCCATTTTTACAGAGTTTTGCTTACTCAGAAGCTTCAATTTTGACCAATTACAGGCACAGAAATGACTTTAAACACATTTTTTTAAGTTGAAAAAGTAATAATTCACATCCAACAGTAATATACAGCCAAAAGAATAAATGTTAACATTTCATCGAAATTGACCATTTTGGGAACTTTCGACAGCTCCGCGGTCATCGTTTTTCGTCCGAAAATTAATTTTTTGGACTGTAGCAAAAATGATTCCAAATGTCAATTGGATCGTGCCTCATGTTGAATAACCACTTTTTAAACCCTCGCAGTGCCCAAAATGGCCATTTTTACAGAGTTTTGCTTACTCAGAAGCTTCAATTTTGACCAATTTCAGGCACAGAAATGACTTTAAACACATTTATTTTAGTTGAAAAAGTAATAATTCACATCCAACAGTAATTTACATCCAAAAGATTAAATGTTAAAATTTCATCGAAATTGACCATTTTGGGAACGTTCGACAGCTCCGCGGTCATCGTTTTTCGTCCGAAAATTGATTTTTTGGACTGTACCAAAAATGATTCCAAATGTCAATTGGATCGTGCCTCATGTTGAATAAGCATTTTTTAAACCCTCACAGTGACCAAAATTGCCATTTTTACAGAGTTTTGCATACTCAGAAGCTTCAATTTTGACCAATTTCAGGCACAGAAATGACTTTAAACACATTTATTTTAGTTGAAAAAGTAATAATTCACATCCAACAGTAATTTACAGCCAAAAGATTAAATGTTAAAATTTCATCGAAATTGACCATTTTGGGAACGTTCGACAGCTCCGCGGTCATTGTTTTTCGTCCGAAAATTAATTTTTTGGACTGTACCAAAAATGATTCCAAATGTCAATTGGACCGTGCCTCATGTTGAATAACCACTTTTTAAACCCTCACAGGGACCAAAATTGCCATTTTTACAGAGTTTTGCATACTCAGAAGCTTCAATTTTGACCAATTTCAGGCACAGAAATGACTTTAAACACATTTATTTTAGTTGAAAAAGTTATAATTCACATCCAACAGTAATTTACATCCAAAAGATTAAATGTTAAAATTTCATCGAAATTGACCATTTTGGGAACGTTCGACAGCTCCGCGGTCATCGTTTTTCGCCCGAAAATTGATTTTTTGGACTGTACCAAAAATGATTCCAAATGTCAATTGGATCGTGCCTCATGTTGAATAACCATTTTTTAAACCCTCACAGTGACCAAAATTGCCATTTTTACAGAGTTTTGCATACTCAGAAGCTTCAATTTTGACCAATTTCAGGCACAGGAATGACTTTAAACACATTTATTTTAGTTGAGAAAGTAATATTTCACATCTAACAGTAATTTACAGGCAAAAGATTACATTTTAAAATTTCATCGAAATTGAACATTTTGGGAATGTTCGACAGCTCCGCGGTCATCGTTTTTCGTCAGAAAATAGATTTTTTGGACTGTACCAAAAATGATTCTAAATGTCAATTGGATCGTGCCTCATGTTGAATAACCACTTTTTAAACCCTCACAGTGCCCAAAATTACCATTTTTACAGAGTTTTGCATACTCAGAAGCTTCAATTTTGACCAATTTCAGGCACAGAAATGACTTTAAACACATTTATTTTAGTTGAAAAAGTAATAATTCACATCCAACAGTAATTTACAGCCAAAAGATTAAATGTTAAAATTTCATCGAAATTGACCATTTTGGGAACGTTCGACAGCTCCGTGGTCATCGTTTTTCGTCCGAAAATTAATTTTTTGGACTGTACCAAAAATGATTCCAAATGTCAATTGGACCGTGCCTCATGTTGAATAACCACTTTTTAAACCCTCACAGTGACCAAAATTGCCATTTTTACAGAGTTTTGCATACTCAGAAGCTTCAATTTTGACCAATTTCAGGCACAGAAATGACTTTAAACACATTTATTTTAGTTGAAAAAGTAATAATTCACATCCAACAGTAATTTACAGCCAAAAGATTAAATGTTAAAATTTCATCGAAATTGACCATTTTGGGAACGTTCGACAGCTCCGCGGTCATCGTTTTTCGTCCGAAAATTGATTTTTTGGACTGTACCAAAAATGATTCCAAATGTCAATTGGACCGTGCCTCATGTTGAATAACCACTTTTTAAACCCTCACAGTGCCCAAAATTGCCATTTTTACAGAGTTTTACATACTCAGAAGCTTCAATTTTGACCAATTTCAGGCACAGAAATGACTTTAAACACATTTATTTTAGTTGAAAAAGTAATAATTCACATCCAACAGTAATTTACAGCCAAAAGAATAAATGTTAAAATTTCATCGAAATTGACCATTTTGGGAACTTTCGACAGCTCCTCGGTCATTGTTTTTCGTCCGAAAATTGAATTTTTGGACTGTACCAAAAATGATTCCAAATGTCAATTGGATCGTGCCTCATGTTGAATAACCACTTTTTAAACCCTCACAGTGCCCAAAATGGCCATTTTTACAGAGTTTTGCTTACTCAGAAGCTTCAATTTTGACCAATTACAGGCACAGAAATGACTTTAAACACATTTTTTTAAGTTGAAAAAGTAATAATTCACATCCAACAGTAATATACAGCCAAAAGAATAAATGTTAACATTTCATCGAAATTGACAATTTTGGGAACTTTCGACAGCTCCGCGGTCATCGTTTTTCGTCCGAAAATTAATTTTTTGGACTGTAGCAAAAATGATTCCAAATGTCAATTGGATCGTGCCTCATGTTGAATAACCACTTTTTAAACCCTCGCAGTGCCCAAAATGGCCATTTTTACAGAGTTTTGCTTACTCAGAAGCTTCAATTTTGACCAATTTCAGGCACAGAAATGACTTTAAACACATTTATTTTAGTTGAAAAAGTAATAATTCACATCCAACAGTAATTTACATCCAAAAGATTAAATGTTAAAATTTCATCGAAATTGACCATTTTGGGAACGTTCGACAGCTCCGCGGTCATCGTTTTTCGTCCGAAAATTGATTTTTTGGACTGTACCAAAAATGATTCCAAATGTCAATTGGACCGTGCCTCATGTTGAATAACCACTTTTTAAACCCTCACAGTGACCAAAATTGCCATTTTTACAGAGTTTTACATACTCAGAAGCTTCAATTTTGACCAATTTCAGGCACAGAAATGACTTTAAACACATTTATTTTAGTTGAAAAAGTAATAATTCACATCCAACAGTAATTTACAGCCAAAAGAATAAATGTTAAAATTTCATCGAAATTGACCATTTTGGGAACTTTCGACAGCTCCTCGGTCATCGTTTTTCGTCCGAAAATTGAATTTTTGGACTGTACCAAAAATGATTCCAAATGTCAATTGGATCGTGCCTCATGTTGAATAACCACTTTTTAAACCCTCACAGTGCCCAAAATGGCCATTTTTACAGAGTTTTGCTTACTCAGAAGCTTCAATTTTGACCAATTACAGGCACAGAAATGACTTTAAACACATTTTTTTAAGTTGAAAAAGTAATAATTCACATCCAACAGTAATATACAGCCAAAAGAATAAATGTTAACATTTCATCGAAATTGACCATTTTGGGAACTTTCGACAGCTCCGCGGTCATCGTTTTTCGTCCGAAAATTAATTTTTTGGACTGTAGCAAAAATGATTCCAAATGTCAATTGGATCGTGCCTCATGTTGAATAACCACTTTTTAAACCCTCGCAGTGCCCAAAATGGCCATTTTTACAGAGTTTTGCTTACTCAGAAGCTTCAATTTTGACCAATTTCAGGCACAGAAATGACTTTAAACACATTTATTTTAGTTGAAAAAGTAATAATTCACATCCAACAGTAATTTACATCCAAAAGATTAAATGTTAAAATTTCATCGAAATTGACCATTTTGGGAACGTTCGACAGCTCCGCGGTCATCGTTTTTCGTCCGAAAATTGATTTTTTGGACTGTACCAAAAATGATTCCAAATGTCAATTGGATCGTGCCTCATGTTGAATAAGCATTTTTTAAACCCTCACAGTGACCAAAATTGCCATTTTTACAGAGTTTCGCATACTCAGAAGCTTCAATTTTGACCAATTTCAGGCACAGAAATGACTTTAAACACATTTATTTTAGTTGAAAAAGTAATAATTCACATCCAACAGTAATTTACAGCCAAAAGATTAAATGTTAAAATTTCATCGAAATTGACCATTTTGGGAACGTTCGACAGCTCCGCGGTCATTGTTTTTCGTCCGAAAATTAATTTTTTGGACTGTACCAAAAATGATTCCAAATGTCAATTGGACCGTGCCTCATGTTGAATAACCACTTTTTAAACCCTCACAGGGACCAAAATTGCCATTTTTACAGAGTTTTGCATACTCAGAAGCTTCAATTTTGACCAATTTCAGGCACAGAAATGACTTTAAACATATTTATTTTCGTTGAAAAAGTAATAATTCACATCCAACAGTAATTTACAGCCAAAAGATTAAATGTTAAAATTTCATCGAAATTGACCATTTTGGGAACGTTCGACAGCTCCGCGGTCATCGTTTTTCGTCCGAAAATTGATTTTTTGGACTGTACCAAAAATGATTCCAAATGTCAATTGGACCGTGCCTCATGTTGAAAAACCACTTTTTAAACCCTCACAGTGACCAAAATTGCCATTTTTACAGAGTTTTGCATACTCAGAAGCTTCAATTTTGACCAATTTCAGGCACAGAAATGACTTTAAACACATTTATTTTAGTTGAAAAAGTAATAATTCACATCCAACAGTAATTTACAGCCAAAAGATTAAATGTTAAAATTTCATCGAAATTGACCATTTTGGGAACGTTCGACAGCTCCGCGGTCATCGTTTTTCGTCCGAAAATTGATTTTTTGGACTGTACCAAAAATGATTCCAAATGTCAATTGGACCGTGCCTCATGTTGAATAACCACTTTTTAAACCCTCGCAGTGCCCAAAATGGCCATTTTTACAGAGTTTTGCTTACTCAGAAGCTTCAATTTTGACCAATTTCAGGCACAGAAATGACTTTAAACACATTTATTTTAGTTGAAAAAGTTATAATTCACATCCAACAGTAATTTACAGCCAAAAGAATAAATGTTAAAATTTCATCGAAATTGACCATTTTGGGAACTTTCGACAGCTCCGCGGTCATCGTTTTTCGTCCGAAAATTGAATTTTTGGACTGTACCAAAAATGATTCCAAATGTCAATTGGATCGTGCCTCATGTTGAATAACCACTTTTTAAACCCTCACAGTGCCCAAAATGGCCATTTTTACAGAGTTTTGCTTACTCAGAAGCTTCAATTTTGACCAATTACAGGCACAGAAATGACTTTAAACACATTTTTTTAAGTTGAAAAAGTAATAATTCACATCCAACAGTAATATACAGCCAAAAGAATAAATGTTAAAATTTCATCGAAATTGACCATTTTGGGAACGTTCGACAGCTCCGCGGTCATTGTTTTTCGTCCGAAAATTAATTTTTTGGACTGTACCAAAAATGATTCCAAATGTCAATTGGACCGTGCCTCATGTTGAATAACCACTTTTTAAACCCTCACAGGGACCAAAATTGCCATTTTTACAGAGTTTTGCATACTCAGAAGCTTCAATTTTGACCAATTTCAGGCACAGAAATGACTTTAAACACATTTATTTTAGTTGAAAAAGTAATAATTCACATCCAACAGTAATTTACAGCCAAAAGATTAAATGTTAAAATTTCATCGAAATTGACCATTTTGGGAACGTTCGACAGCTCCGCGGTCATCGTTTTTCGTCCGAAAATTGATTTTTTGGACTGTACCAAAAATGATTCCAAATGTCAATTGGACCGTGCCTCATGTTGAAAAACCACTTTTTAAACCCTCACAGTGACCAAAATTGCCATTTTTACAGAGTTTTGCATACTCAGAAGCTTCAATTTTGACCAATTTCAGGCACAGAAATGACTTTAAACACATTTATTTTAGTTGAAAAAGTAATAATTCACATCCAACAGTAATTTACAGCCAAAAGATTAAATGTTAAAATTTCATCGAAATTGACCATTTTGGGAACGTTCGACAGCTCCGCGGTCATCGTTTTTCGTCCGAAAATTGATTTTTTGGACTGTACCAAAAATGATTCCAAATGTCAATTGGACCGTGCCTCATGTTGAATAACCACTTTTTAAACCCTCGCAGTGCCCAAAATGGCCATTTTTACAGAGTTTTGCTTACTCAGAAGCTTCAATTTTGACCAATTTCAGGCACAGAAATGACTTTAAACACATTTATTTTAGTTGAAAAAGTTATAATTCACATCCAACAGTAATTTACAGCCAAAAGAATAAATGTTAAAATTTCATCGAAATTGACCATTTTGGGAACTTTCGACAGCTCCGCGGTCATCGTTTTTCGTCCGAAAATTGAATTTTTGGACTGTACCAAAAATGATTCCAAATGTCAATTGGATCGTGCCTCATGTTGAATAACCACTTTTTAAACCCTCACAGTGCCCAAAATGGCCATTTTTACAGAGTTTTGCTTACTCAGAAGCTTCAATTTTGACCAATTACAGGCACAGAAATGACTTTAAACACATTTTTTTAAGTTGAAAAAGTAATAATTCACATCCAACAGTAATATACAGCCAAAAGAATAAATGTTAACATTTCATCGAAATTGACCATTTTGGGAACTTTCGACAGCTCCGCGGTCATCGTTTTTCGTCCGAAAATTAATTTTTTGGACTGTAGCAAAAATGATTCCAAATGTCAATTGGATCGTGCCTCATGTTGAATAACCACTTTTTAAACCCTCGCAGTGCCCAAAATGGCCATTTTTACAGAGTTTTGCTTACTCAGAAGCTTCAATTTTGACCAATTTCAGGCACAGAAATGACTTTAAACACATTTATTTTAGTTGAAAAAGTAATAATTCACATCCAACAGTAATTTACATCCAAAAGATTAAATGTTAAAATTTCATCGAAATTGACCATTTTGGGAACGTTCGACAGCTCCGCGGTCATCGTTTTTCGCCCGAAAATTGATTTTTTGGACTGTACCAAAAATGATTCCAAATGTCAATTGGATCGTAACTCATGTTGAATATCCATTTTTTAAACCCTCACAGTGACCAAAATTGCCATTTTTACAGAGTTTTGCATACTCAGAAGCTTCAATTTTGACCAATTTCAGGCACAGGAATGACTTTAAACACATTTATTTTAGTTGAGAAAGTAATATTTCACATCTAACAGTAATTTACAGGCAAAAGATTACATTTTAAAATTTCATCGAAATTGACCATTTTGGGAATGTTCGACAGCTCCGCGGTCATCGTTTTTCGTCAGAAAATAGATTTTTTGGACTGTACCAAAAATGATTCTAAATGTCAATTGGATCGTGCCTCATGTTGAATAACCACTTTTTAAACCCTCACAGTGCCCAAAATTACCATTTTTACAGAGTTTTGCATACTCAGAAGCTTCAATTTTGACCAATTTCAGGCACAGAAATGACTTTAAACACATTTATTTTAGTTGAAAAAGTAATAATTCACATCCAACAGTAATTTACAGCCAAAAGATTAAATGTTAAAATTTCATCGAAATTGACCATTTTGGGAACGTTCGACAGCTCCGTGGTCATCGTTTTTCGTCCGAAAATTGAATTTTTGGACTGTACCAAAAATGATTCCAAATGTCAATTGGATCGTGCCTCATGTTGAATAACCACTTTTTAAACCCTCACAGTGCCCAAAATGGCCATTTTTACAGAGTTTTGCTTACTCAGAAGCTTCAATTTTGACCAATTACAGGCACAGAAATGACTTTAAACACATTTTTTTAAGTTGAAAAAGTAATAATTCACATCCAACAGTAATATACAGCCAAAAGAATAAATGTTAAAATTTCATCGAAATTGACCATTTTGGGAACGTTCGACAGCTCCGCGGTCATTGTTTTTCGTCCGAAAATTAATTTTTTGGACTGTACCAAAAATGATTCCAAATGTCAATTGGACCGTGCCTCATGTTGAATAACCACTTTTTAAACCCTCACAGGGACCAAAATTGCCATTTTTACAGAGTTTTGCATACTCAGAAGCTTCAATTTTGACCAATTTCAGGCACAGAAATGACTTTAAACACATTTATTTTAGTTGAAAAAGTAATAATTCACATCCAACAGTAATTTACAGCCAAAAGATTAAATGTTAAAATTTCATCGAAATTGACCATTTTGGGAACGTTCGACAGCTCCGCGGTCATCGTTTTTCGTCCGAAAATTGATTTTTTGGACTGTACCAAAAATGATTCCAAATGTCAATTGGACCGTGCCTCATGTTGAAAAACCACTTTTTAAACCCTCACAGTGACCAAAATTGCCATTTTTACAGAGTTTTGCATACTCAGAAGCTTCAATTTTGACCAATTTCAGGCACAGAAATGACTTTAAACACATTTATTTTAGTTGAAAAAGTAATAATTCACATCCAACAGTAATTTACAGCCAAAAGATTAAATGTTAAAATTTCATCGAAATTGACCATTTTGGGAACGTTCGACAGCTCCGCGGTCATCGTTTTTCGTCCGAAAATTGATTTTTTGGACTGTACCAAAAATGATTCCAAATGTCAATTGGACCGTGCCTCATGTTGAATAACCACTTTTTAAACCCTCGCAGTGCCCAAAATGGCCATTTTTACAGAGTTTTGCTTACTCAGAAGCTTCAATTTTGACCAATTTCAGGCACAGAAATGACTTTAAACACATTTATTTTAGTTGAAAAAGTTATAATTCACATCCAACAGTAATTTACAGCCAAAAGAATAAATGTTAAAATTTCATCGAAATTGACCATTTTGGGAACTTTCGACAGCTCCGCGGTCATCGTTTTTCGTCCGAAAATTGAATTTTTGGACTGTACCAAAAATGATTCCAAATGTCAATTGGATCGTGCCTCATGTTGAATAACCACTTTTTAAACCCTCACAGTGCCCAAAATGGCCATTTTTACAGAGTTTTGCTTACTCAGAAGCTTCAATTTTGACCAATTACAGGCACAGAAATGACTTTAAACACATTTTTTTAAGTTGAAAAAGTAATAATTCACATCCAACAGTAATATACAGCCAAAAGAATAAATGTTAACATTTCATCGAAATTGACCATTTTGGGAACTTTCGACAGCTCCGCGGTCATCGTTTTTCGTCCGAAAATTAATTTTTTGGACTGTAGCAAAAATGATTCCAAATGTCAATTGGATCGTGCCTCATGTTGAATAACCACTTTTTAAACCCTCGCAGTGCCCAAAATGGCCATTTTTACAGAGTTTTGCTTACTCAGAAGCTTCAATTTTGACCAATTTCAGGCACAGAAATGACTTTAAACACATTTATTTTAGTTGAAAAAGTAATAATTCACATCCAACAGTAATTTACATCCAAAAGATTAAATGTTAAAATTTCATCGAAATTGACCATTTTGGGAACGTTCGACAGCTCCGCGGTCATCGTTTTTCGCCCGAAAATTGATTTTTTGGACTGTACCAAAAATGATTCCAAATGTCAATTGGATCGTAACTCATGTTGAATATCCATTTTTTAAACCCTCACAGTGACCAAAATTGCCATTTTTACAGAGTTTTGCATACTCAGAAGCTTCAATTTTGACCAATTTCAGGCACAGGAATGACTTTAAACACATTTATTTTAGTTGAGAAAGTAATATTTCACATCTAACAGTAATTTACAGGCAAAAGATTACATTTTAAAATTTCATCGAAATTGACCATTTTGGGAATGTTCGACAGCTCCGCGGTCATCGTTTTTCGTCAGAAAATAGATTTTTTGGACTGTACCAAAAATGATTCTAAATGTCAATTGGATCGTGCCTCATGTTGAATAACCACTTTTTAAACCCTCACAGTGCCCAAAATTACCATTTTTACAGAGTTTTGCATACTCAGAAGCTTCAATTTTGACCAATTTCAGGCACAGAAATGACTTTAAACACATTTATTTTAGTTGAAAAAGTAATAATTCACATCCAACAGTAATTTACAGCCAAAAGATTAAATGTTAAAATTTCATCGAAATTGACCATTTTGGGAACGTTCGACAGCTCCGTGGTCATCGTTTTTCGTCCGAAAATTAATTTTTTGGACTGTACCAAAAATGATTCCAAATGTCAATTGGACCGTGCCTCATGTTGAATAACCACTTTTTAAACCCTCACAGTGACCAAAATTGCCATTTTTACAGAGTTTTGCATACTCAGAAGCTTCAATTTTGACCAATTTCAGGCACAGAAATGACTTTAAACACATTTATTTTAGTTGAAAAAGTAATAATTCACATCCAACAGTAATTTACAGCCAAAAGATTAAATGTTAAAATTTCATCGAAATTGACAATTTTGGGAACGTTCGACAGCTCCGCGGTCATCGTTTTTCGTCCGAAAATTGATTTTTTGGACTGTACCAAAAATGATTCCAAATGTCAATTGGACCGTGCCTCATGTTGAATAACCACTTTTTAAACCCTCACAGTGACCAAAATTGCCATTTTTACAGAGATTTGCATACTCAGAAGCTTCAATTTTGACCAATTTCAGGCACAGAAATGACTTTAAACACTTTTATTTTAGTTGAAAAAGTAATAATTCACATCCAACTGTAATTTACAGCCAAAAGATTAAATGATAAAATTTCATCGAAATTGACCATTTTGCGAACGTTCGACAGCTCCGCGGTCATCGTTTTTCGTCAGAAAATTGATTTTTTGAACTGTACCAAAAATGATTCAAAATGTCAATTGGATCATGCCTCATGTTGAATAACCACTTTTTAAACCCTCACAGTGCCCAAAATTGCCATTTTTACAGAGTTTTGCTTACTTAGAAGCTTCAATTTTGACCAATTTCAGGCACAGAAATGACTTTAAACACATTTATTTTAGTTGAAAAAGTAATAATTCACATCCAACAGTAATTTACAGCCAAAAGATTAAATGTTAAAATTTCATCGAAATTGACCATTTTGGGAACGTTCGACAGGTCATCGTTTTTCGTCCGAAAATTGATTTTTTGGACTGTACCAAAAATGATTCCAAATGTCAATCGGACCGTGCCTCATGTTGAATAACCACTTTTTAAACCCTCACAGTGCCCAAAATTGCCATTTTTACAGAGTTTTGCATACTCAGAAGCTTCAATTTTGACCAATTTCAGGCACAGGAATGACTTTAAACACATTTATTTTAGTTGAGAAAGTAATATTTCACATCTAACAGTAATTTACAGGCAAAAGATTACATTTTAAAATTTCATCGAAATTGACCATTTTGGGAATGTTCGACAGCTCCGCGGTCATCGTTTTTCGTCAGAAAATAGATTTTTTGGACTGTACCAAAAATGATTCTAAATGTCAATTGGATCATGCCTCATGTTGAATAACCACTTTTTAAACCCTCACAGTGCCCAAAATTGCCATTTTTACAGAGTTTTGCATACTCAGAAGCTTCAATTTTGACCAATTTCAGGCACAGAAATGACTTTAAACACATTTATTTTAGTTGAAAAAGTTATAATTCACATCCAACAGTAATTTACAGCCAAAAGAATAAATGTTAAAATTTCATCGAAATTGACCATTTTGGGAACGTTCGACAGCTCCGCGGTCATCGTTTTTCGTCCGAAAATTGATTTTTTGGACTGTACCAAAAATGATTCCAAATGTCAATTGGACCGTGCCTCATGTTGAAAAACCACTTTTTAAACCCTCACAGTGACCAAAATTGCCATTTTTACAGAGTTTTGCATACTCAGAAGCTTCAATTTTGACCAATTTCAGGCACAGAAATGACTTTAAACACATTTATTTTAGTTGAAAAAGTAATAATTCACATCCAACAGTAATTTACAGCCAAAAGATTAAATGTTAAAATTTCATCGAAATTGACCATTTTGGGAACGTTCGACAGCTCCGCGGTCATCGTTTTTCGTCCGAAAATTGATTTTTTGGACTGTACCAAAAATGATTCCAAATGTCAATTGGACCGTGCCTCATGTTGAATAACCACTTTTTAAACCCTCGCAGTGCCCAAAATGGCCATTTTTACAGAGTTTTGCTTACTCAGAAGCTTCAATTTTGACCAATTTCAGGCACAGAAATGACTTTAAACACATTTATTTTAGTTGAAAAAGTTATAATTCACATCCAACAGTAATTTACATCCAAAAGATTAAATGTTAAAATTTCATAGAAATTGACCATTTTGGGAACGTTCGACAGCTCCGCGGTCATCGTTTTTCGCCCGAAAATTGATTTTTTGGACTGTACCAAAAATGATTCCAAATGTCAATTGGATCGTGCCTCATGTTGAATAACCATTTTTTAAACCCTCACAGTGACCAAAATTGCCATTTTTACAGAGTTTTGCATACTCAGAAGCTTCAATTTTGACCAATTTCAGGCACAGGAATGACTTTAAACACATTTATTTTAGTTGAGAAAGTAATATTTCACATCTAACAGTAATTTACAGGCAAAAGATTACATTTTAAAATTTCATCGAAATTGAACATTTTGGGAATGTTCGACAGCTCCGCGGTCATCGTTTTTCGTCAGAAAATAGATTTTTTGGACTGTACCAAAAATGATTCTAAATGTCAATTGGATCGTGCCTCATGTTGAATAACCACTTTTTAAACCCTCACAGTGCCCAAAATTACCATTTTTACAGAGTTTTGCATACTCAGAAGCTTCAATTTTGACCAATTTCAGGCACAGAAATGACTTTAAACACATTTATTTTAGTTGAAAAAGTAATAATTCACATCCAACAGTAATTTACAGCCAAAAGATTAAATGTTAAAATTTCATCGAAATTGACCATTTTGGGAACGTTCGACAGCTCCGTGGTCATCGTTTTTCGTCCGAAAATTAATTTTTTGGACTGTACCAAAAATGATTCCAAATGTCAATTGGACCGTGCCTCATGTTGAATAACCACTTTTTAAACCCTCACAGTGACCAAAATTGCCATTTTTACAGAGTTTTGCATACTCAGAAGCTTCAATTTTGACCAATTTCAGGCACAGAAATGACTTTAAACACATTTATTTTAGTTGAAAAAGTAATAATTCACATCCAACAGTAATTTACAGCCAAAAGATTAAATGTTAAAATTTCATCGAAATTGACCATTTTGGGAACGTTCGACAGCTCCGCGGTCATCGTTTTTCGTCCGAAAATTGATTTTTTGGACTGTACCAAAAATGATTCCAAATGTCAATTGGACCGTGCCTCATGTTGAATAACCACTTTTTAAACCCTCACAGTGCCCAAAATTGCCATTTTTACAGAGTTTTACATACTCAGAAGCTTCAATTTTGACCAATTTCAGGCACAGAAATGACTTTAAACACATTTATTTTAGTTGAAAAAGTAATAATTCACATCCAACAGTAATTTACAGCCAAAAGAATAAATGTTAAAATTTCATCGAAATTGACCATTTTGGGAACTTTCGACAGCTCCTCGGTCATTGTTTTTCGTCCGAAAATTGAATTTTTGGACTGTACCAAAAATGATTCCAAATGTCAATTGGATCGTGCCTCATGTTGAATAACCACTTTTTAAACCCTCACAGTGCCCAAAATGGCCATTTTTACAGAGTTTTGCTTACTCAGAAGCTTCAATTTTGACCAATTACAGGCACAGAAATGACTTTAAACACATTTTTTTAAGTTGAAAAAGTAATAATTCACATCCAACAGTAATATACAGCCAAAAGAATAAATGTTAACATTTCATCGAAATTGACAATTTTGGGAACTTTCGACAGCTCCTCGGTCATCGTTTTTCGTCCGAAAATTAATTTTTTGGACTGTAGCAAAAATGATTCCAAATGTCAATTGGATCGTGCCTCATGTTGAATAACCACTTTTTAAACCCTCGCAGTGCCCAAAATGGCCATTTTTACAGAGTTTTGCTTACTCAGAAGCTTCAATTTTGACCAATTTCAGGCACAGAAATGACTTTAAACACATTTATTTTAGTTGAAAAAGTAATAATTCACATCCAACAGTAATTTACATCCAAAAGATTAAATGTTAAAATTTCATCGAAATTGACCATTTTGGGAACGTTCGACAGCTCCGCGGTCATCGTTTTTCGTCCGAAAATTGATTTTTTGGACTGTACAAAAAATGATTCCAAATGTCAATTGGATCGTGCCTCATGTTGAATAACCATTTTTTAAACCCTCACAGTGACCAAAAGTGCCATTTTTACAGAGTTTTGCTTACTTAGAAGCTTCAATTTTGACCAATTTCAGGCACAGAAATGACTTTAAACACATTTCTTTTAGTTGAAAAAGTAATAATTCACATCCAACAGTAATTTACAGCCAAAAGATTAAATGTTAAAATTTCATCGAAATTGACCATTTTGGGAACTTTCGACAGCTCCTCGGTCATCGTTTTTCGTCCGAAAATTGAATTTTTGGACTGTACCAAAAATGATTCCAAATGTCAATTGGATCGTGCCTCATGTTGAATAACCACTTTTTAAACCCTCACAGTGCCCAAAATGGCCATTTTTACAGAGTTTTGCTTACTCAGAAGCTTCAATTTTGACCAATTACAGGCACAGAAATGACTTTAAACACATTTTTTTAAGTTGAAAAAGTAATAATTCACATCCAACAGTAATATACAGCCAAAAGAATAAATGTTAACATTTCATCGAAATTGACCATTTTGGGAACTTTCGACAGCTCCGCGGTCATCGTTTTTCGTCCGAAAATTAATTTTTTGGACTGTAGCAAAAATGATTCCAAATGTCAATTGGATCGTGCCTCATGTTGAATAACCACTTTTTAAACCCTCGCAGTGCCCAAAATGGCCATTTTTACAGAGTTTTGCTTACTCAGAAGCTTCAATTTTGACCAATTTCAGGCACAGAAATGACTTTAAACACATTTATTTTAGTTGAAAAAGTAATAATTCACATCCAACAGTAATTTACATCCAAAAGATTAAATGTTAAAATTTCATCGAAATTGACCATTTTGGGAACGTTCGACAGCTCCGCGGTCATCGTTTTTCGTCCGAAAATTGATTTTTTGGACTGTACCAAAAATGATTCCAAATGTCAATTGGATCGTGCCTCATGTTGAATAAGCATTTTTTAAACCCTCACAGTGACCAAAATTGCCATTTTTACAGAGTTTTGCATACTCAGAAGCTTCAATTTTGACCAATTTCAGGCACAGAAATGACTTTAAACACATTTATTTTAGTTGAAAAAGTAATAATTCACATCCAACAGTAATTTACAGCCAAAAGATTAAATGTTAAAATTTCATCGAAATTGACCATTTTGGGAACGTTCGACAGCTCCGCGGTCATTGTTTTTCGTCCGAAAATTAATTTTTTGGACTGTACCAAAAATGATTCCAAATGTCAATTGGACCGTGCCTCATGTTGAATAACCACTTTTTAAACCCTCACAGGGACCAAAATTGCCATTTTTACAGAGTTTTGCATACTCAGAAGCTTCAATTTTGACCAATTTCAGGCACAGAAATGACTTTAAACACATTTATTTTAGTTGAAAAAGTAGTAATTCACATCCAACAGTAATTTACAGCCAAAAGATTAAATGTTAAAATTTCATCGAAATTGACCATTTTGGGAACGTTCGACAGCTCCGCGGTCATCGTTTTTCGTCCGAAAATTGATTTTTTGGACTGTACCAAAAATGATTCCAAATGTCAATTGGACCGTGCCTCATGTTGAAAAACCACTTTTTAAACCCTCACAGTGACCAAAATTGCCATTTTTACAGAGTTTTGCATACTCAGAAGCTTCAATTTTGACCAATTTCAGGCACAGAAATGACTTTAAACACATTTATTTTAGTTGAAAAAGTAATAATTCACATCCAACAGTAATTTACAGCCAAAAGATTAAATGTTAAAATTTCATCGAAATTGACCATTTTGGGAACGTTCGACAGCTCCGCGGTCATCGTTTTTCGTCCGAAAATTGATTTTTTGGACTGTACCAAAAATGATTCCAAATGTCAATTGGATCGTGCCTCATGTTGAATAACCATTTTTTAAACCCTCACAGTGACCAAAAGTGCCATTTTTACAGAGTTTTGCTTACTTAGAAGCTTCAATTTTGACCAATTTCAGGCACAGAAATGACTTTAAACACATTTATTTTAGTTGAAAAAGTTATAATTCACATCCAACAGTAATTTACAGCCAAAAGAATAAATGTTAAAATTTCATCGAAATTGACCATTTTGGGGAACTTTCGACAGCTCCGCGGTCATCGTTTTTCGTCCGAAAATTGAATTTTTGGACTGTACCAAAAATGATTCCAAATGTCAATTGGATCGTGCCTCATGTTGAATAACCACTTTTTAAACCCTCACAGTGCCCAAAATGGCCATTTTTACAGAGTTTTGCTTACTCAGAAGCTTCAATTTTGACAATTACAGGCACAGAAATGACTTTAAACACATTTTTTTAAGTTGAAAAAGTAATAATTCACATCCAACAGTAATATACAGCCAAAAGAATAAATGTTAAAATTTCATCGAAATTGACCATTTTGGGAACGTTCGACAGCTCCGCGGTCATTGTTTTTCGTCCGAAAATTAATTTTTTGGACTGTACCAAAAATGATTCCAAATGTCAATTGGACCGTGCCTCATGTTGAATAACCACTTTTTAAACCCTCACAGGGACCAAAATTGCCATTTTTACAGAGTTTTGCATACTCAGAAGCTTCAATTTTGACCAATTTCAGGCACAGAAATGACTTTAAACACATTTATTTTAGTTGAAAAAGTAATAATTCACATCCAACAGTAATTTACAGCCAAAAGATTAAATGTTAAAATTTCATCGAAATTGACCATTTTGGGAACGTTCGACAGCTCCGCGGTCATCGTTTTTCGTCCGAAAATTGATTTTTTGGACTGTACCAAAAATGATTCCAAATGTCAATTGGACCGTGCCTCATGTTGAAAAACCACTTTTTAAACCCTCACAGTGACCAAAATTGCCATTTTTACAGAGTTTTGCATACTCAGAAGCTTCAATTTTGACCAATTTCAGGCACAGAAATGACTTTAAACACATTTATTTTAGTTGAAAAAGTAATAATTCACATCCAACAGTAATTTACAGCCAAAAGATTAAATGTTAAAATTTCATCGAAATTGACCATTTTGGGAACGTTCGACAGCTCCGCGGTCATCGTTTTTCGTCCGAAAATTGATTTTTTGGACTGTACCAAAAATGATTCCAAATGTCAATTGGACCGTGCCTCATGTTGAATAACCACTTTTTAAACCCTCGCAGTGCCCAAAATGGCCATTTTTACAGAGTTTTGCTTACTCAGAAGCTTCAATTTTGACCAATTACAGGCACAGAAATGACTTTAAACACATTTTTTTAAGTTGAAAAAGTAATAATTCACATCCAACAGTAATATACAGCCAAAAGAATAAATGTTAACATTTCATCGAAATTGACCATTTTGGGAACTTTCGACAGCTCCGCGGTCATCGTTTTTCGTCCGAAAATTAATTTTTTGGACTGTAGCAAAAATGATTCCAAATGTCAATTGGATCGTGCCTCATGTTGAATAACCACTTTTTAAACCCTCGCAGTGCCCAAAATGGCCATTTTTACAGAGTTTTGCTTACTCAGAAGCTTCAATTTTGACCAATTTCAGGCACAGAAATGACTTTAAACACATTTATTTTAGTTGAAAAAGTAATAATTCACATCCAACAGTAATTTACATCCAAAAGATTAAATGTTAAAATTTCATCGAAATTGACCATTTTGGGAACGTTCGACAGCTCCGCGGTCATCGTTTTTCGCCCGAAAATTGATTTTTTGGACTGTACCAAAAATGATTCCAAATGTCAATTGGATCGTAACTCATGTTGAATATCCATTTTTTAAACCCTCACAGTGACCAAAATTGCCATTTTTACAGAGTTTTGCATACTCAGAAGCTTCAATTTTGACCAATTTCAGGCACAGGAATGACTTTAAACACATTTATTTTAGTTGAGAAAGTAATATTTCACATCTAACAGTAATTTACAGGCAAAAGATTACATTTTAAAATTTCATCGAAATTGACCATTTTGGGAATGTTCGACAGCTCCGCGGTCATCGTTTTTCGTCAGAAAATAGATTTTTTGGACTGTACCAAAAATGATTCTAAATGTCAATTGGATCGTGCCTCATGTTGAATAACCACTTTTTAAACCCTCACAGTGCCCAAAATTACCATTTTTACAGAGTTTTGCATACTCAGAAGCTTCAATTTTGACCAATTTCAGGCACAGAAATGACTTTAAACACATTTATTTTAGTTGAAAAAGTAATAATTCACATCCAACAGTAATTTACAGCCAAAAGATTAAATGTTAAAATTTCATCGAAATTGACCATTTTGGGAACGTTCGACAGCTCCGTGGTCATCGTTTTTCGTCCGAAAATTAATTTTTTGGACTGTACCAAAAATGATTCCAAATGTCAATTGGACCGTGCCTCATGTTGAATAACCACTTTTTAAACCCTCACAGTGACCAAAATTGCCATTTTTACAGAGTTTTGCATACTCAGAAGCTTCAATTTTGACCAATTTCAGGCACAGGAATGACTTTAAACACATTTATTTTAGTTGAGAAAGTAATATTTCACATCTAACAGTAATTTACAGGCAAAAGATTACATTTTAAAATTTCATCGAAATTGAACATTTTGGGAATGTTCGACAGCTCCGCGGTCATCGTTTTTCGTCAGAAAATAGATTTTTTGGACTGTACCAAAAATGATTCTAAATGTCAATTGGATCGTGCCTCATGTTGAATAACCACTTTTTAAACCCTCACAGTGCCCAAAATTACCATTTTTACAGAGTTTTGCATACTCAGAAGCTTCAATTTTGACCAATTTCAGGCACAGAAATGACTTTAAACACATTTATTTTAGTTGAAAAAGTAATAATTCACATCCAACAGTAATTTACAGCCAAAAGATTAAATGTTAAAATTTCATCGAAATTGACCATTTTGGGAACGTTCGACAGCTCCGTGGTCATCGTTTTTCGTCCGAAAATTAATTTTTTGGACTGTACCAAAAATGATTCCAAATGTCAATTGGACCGTGCCTCATGTTGAATAACCACTTTTTAAACCCTCACAGTGACCAAAATTGCCATTTTTACAGAGTTTTGCATACTCAGAAGCTTCAATTTTGACCAATTTCAGGCACAGAAATGACTTTAAACACATTTATTTTAGTTGAAAAAGTAATAATTCACATCCAACAGTAATTTACAGCCAAAAGATTAAATGTTAAAATTTCATCGAAATTGACCATTTTGGGAACGTTCGACAGCTCCGCGGTCATCGTTTTTCGTCCGAAAATTGATTTTTTGGACTGTACCAAAAATGATTCCAAATGTCAATTGGACCGTGCCTCATGTTGAATAACCACTTTTTAAACCCTCACAGTGCCCAAAATTGCCATTTTTACAGAGTTTTACATACTCAGAAGCTTCAATTTTGACCAATTTCAGGCACAGAAATGACTTTAAACACATTTATTTTAGTTGAAAAAGTAATAATTCACATCCAACAGTAATTTACAGCCAAAAGAATAAATGTTAAAATTTCATCGAAATTGACCATTTTGGGAACTTTCGACAGCTCCTCGGTCATTGTTTTTCGTCCGAAAATTGAATTTTTGGACTGTACCAAAAATGATTCCAAATGTCAATTGGATCGTGCCTCATGTTGAATAACCACTTTTTAAACCCTCACAGTGCCCAAAATGGCCATTTTTACAGAGTTTTGCTTACTCAGAAGCTTCAATTTTGACCAATTACAGGCACAGAAATGACTTTAAACACATTTTTTTAAGTTGAAAAAGTAATAATTCACATCCAACAGTAATATACAGCCAAAAGAATAAATGTTAACATTTCATCGAAATTGACAATTTTGGGAACTTTCGACAGCTCCGCGGTCATCGTTTTTCGTCCGAAAATTAATTTTTTGGACTGTAGCAAAAATGATTCCAAATGTCAATTGGATCGTGCCTCATGTTGAATAACCACTTTTTAAACCCTCGCAGTGCCCAAAATGGCCATTTTTACAGAGTTTTGCTTACTCAGAAGCTTCAATTTTGACCAATTTCAGGCACAGAAATGACTTTAAACACATTTATTTTAGTTGAAAAAGTAATAATTCACATCCAACAGTAATTTACATCCAAAAGATTAAATGTTAAAATTTCATCGAAATTGACCATTTTGGGAACGTTCGACAGCTCCGCGGTCATCGTTTTTCGTCCGAAAATTGATTTTTTGGACTGTACCAAAAATGATTCCAAATGTCAATTGGACCGTGCCTCATGTTGAATAACCACTTTTTAAACCCTCACAGTGACCAAAATTGCCATTTTTACAGAGTTTTACATACTCAGAAGCTTCAATTTTGACCAATTTCAGGCACAGAAATGACTTTAAACACATTTATTTTAGTTGAAAAAGTAATAATTCACATCCAACAGTAATTTACAGCCAAAAGAATAAATGTTAAAATTTCATCGAAATTGACCATTTTGGGAACTTTCGACAGCTCCTCGGTCATCGTTTTTCGTCCGAAAATTGAATTTTTGGACTGTACCAAAAATGATTCCAAATGTCAATTGGATCGTGCCTCATGTTGAATAACCACTTTTTAAACCCTCACAGTGCCCAAAATGGCCATTTTTACAGAGTTTTGCTTACTCAGAAGCTTCAATTTTGACCAATTACAGGCACAGAAATGACTTTAAACACATTTTTTTAAGTTGAAAAAGTAATAATTCACATCCAACAGTAATATACAGCCAAAAGAATAAATGTTAACATTTCATCGAAATTGACCATTTTGGGAACTTTCGACAGCTCCGCGGTCATCGTTTTTCGTCCGAAAATTAATTTTTTGGACTGTAGCAAAAATGATTCCAAATGTCAATTGGATCGTGCCTCATGTTGAATAACCACTTTTTAAACCCTCGCAGTGCCCAAAATGGCCATTTTTACAGAGTTTTGCTTACTCAGAAGCTTCAATTTTGACCAATTTCAGGCACAGAAATGACTTTAAACACATTTATTTTAGTTGAAAAAGTAATAATTCACATCCAACAGTAATTTACATCCAAAAGATTAAATGTTAAAATTTCATCGAAATTGACCATTTTGGGAACGTTCGACAGCTCCGCGGTCATCGTTTTTCGTCCGAAAATTGATTTTTTGGACTGTACCAAAAATGATTCCAAATGTCAATTGGATCGTGCCTCATGTTGAATAAGCATTTTTTAAACCCTCACAGTGACCAAAATTGCCATTTTTACAGAGTTTTGCATACTCAGAAGCTTCAATTTTGACCAATTTCAGGCACAGAAATGACTTTAAACACATTTATTTTAGTTGAAAAAGTAATAATTCACATCCAACAGTAATTTACAGCCAAAAGATTAAATGTTAAAATTTCATCGAAATTGACCATTTTGGGAACGTTCGACAGCTCCGCGGTCATTGTTTTTCGTCCGAAAATTAATTTTTTGGACTGTACCAAAAATGATTCCAAATGTCAATTGGACCGTGCCTCATGTTGAATAACCACTTTTTAAACCCTCACAGGGACCAAAATTGCCATTTTTACAGAGTTTTGCATACTCAGAAGCTTCAATTTTGACCAATTTCAGGCACAGAAATGACTTTAAACATATTTATTTTCGTTGAAAAAGTAATAATTCACATCCAACAGTAATTTACAGCCAAAAGATTAAATGTTAAAATTTCATCGAAATTGACCATTTTGGGAACGTTCGACAGCTCCGCGGTCATCGTTTTTCGTCCGAAAATTGATTTTTTGGACTGTACCAAAAATGATTCCAAATGTCAATTGGACCGTGCCTCATGTTGAAAAACCACTTTTTAAACCCTCACAGTGACCAAAATTGCCATTTTTACAGAGTTTTGCATACTCAGAAGCTTCAATTTTGACCAATTTCAGGCACAGAAATGACTTTAAACACATTTATTTTAGTTGAAAAAGTAATAATTCACATCCAACAGTAATTTACAGCCAAAAGATTAAATGTTAAAATTTCATCGAAATTGACCATTTTGGGAACGTTCGACAGCTCCGCGGTCATCGTTTTTCGTCCGAAAATTGATTTTTTGGACTGTACCAAAAATGATTCCAAATGTCAATTGGACCGTGCCTCATGTTGAATAACCACTTTTTAAACCCTCGCAGTGCCCAAAATGGCCATTTTTACAGAGTTTTGCTTACTCAGAAGCTTCAATTTTGACCAATTTCAGGCACAGAAATGACTTTAAACACATTTATTTTAGTTGAAAAAGTTATAATTCACATCCAACAGTAATTTACAGCCAAAAGAATAAATGTTAAAATTTCATCGAAATTGACCATTTTGGGAACTTTCGACAGCTCCGCGGTCATCGTTTTTCGTCCGAAAATTGAATTTTTGGACTGTACCAAAAATGATTCCAAATGTCAATTGGATCGTGCCTCATGTTGAATAACCACTTTTTAAACCCTCACAGTGCCCAAAATGGCCATTTTTACAGAGTTTTGCTTACTCAGAAGCTTCAATTTTGACCAATTACAGGCACAGAAATGACTTTAAACACATTTTTTTAAGTTGAAAAAGTAATAATTCACATCCAACAGTAATATACAGCCAAAAGAATAAATGTTAAAATTTCATCGAAATTGACCATTTTGGGAACGTTCGACAGCTCCGCGGTCATTGTTTTTCGTCCGAAAATTAATTTTTTGGACTGTACCAAAAATGATTCCAAATGTCAATTGGACCGTGCCTCATGTTGAATAACCACTTTTTAAACCCTCACAGGGACCAAAATTGCCATTTTTACAGAGTTTTGCATACTCAGAAGCTTCAATTTTGACCAATTTCAGGCACAGAAATGACTTTAAACACATTTATTTTAGTTGAAAAAGTAATAATTCACATCCAACAGTAATTTACAGCCAAAAGATTAAATGTTAAAATTTCATCGAAATTGACCATTTTGGGAACGTTCGACAGCTCCGCGGTCATCGTTTTTCGTCCGAAAATTGATTTTTTGGACTGTACCAAAAATGATTCCAAATGTCAATTGGACCGTGCCTCATGTTGAAAAACCACTTTTTAAACCCTCACAGTGACCAAAATTGCCATTTTTACAGAGTTTTGCATACTCAGAAGCTTCAATTTTGACCAATTTCAGGCACAGAAATGACTTTAAACACATTTATTTTAGTTGAAAAAGTAATAATTCACATCCAACAGTAATTTACAGCCAAAAGATTAAATGTTAAAATTTCATCGAAATTGACCATTTTGGGAACGTTCGACAGCTCCGCGGTCATCGTTTTTCGTCCGAAAATTGATTTTTTGGACTGTACCAAAAATGATTCCAAATGTCAATTGGACCGTGCCTCATGTTGAATAACCACTTTTTAAACCCTCGCAGTGCCCAAAATGGCCATTTTTACAGAGTTTTGCTTACTCAGAAGCTTCAATTTTGACCAATTTCAGGCACAGAAATGACTTTAAACACATTTATTTTAGTTGAAAAAGTTATAATTCACATCCAACAGTAATTTACAGCCAAAAGAATAAATGTTAAAATTTCATCGAAATTGACCATTTTGGGAACTTTCGACAGCTCCGCGGTCATCGTTTTTCGTCCGAAAATTGAATTTTTGGACTGTACCAAAAATGATTCCAAATGTCAATTGGATCGTGCCTCATGTTGAATAACCACTTTTTAAACCCTCACAGTGCCCAAAATGGCCATTTTTACAGAGTTTTGCTTACTCAGAAGCTTCAATTTTGACCAATTACAGGCACAGAAATGACTTTAAACACATTTTTTTAAGTTGAAAAAGTAATAATTCACATCCAACAGTAATATACAGCCAAAAGAATAAATGTTAACATTTCATCGAAATTGACCATTTTGGGAACTTTCGACAGCTCCGCGGTCATCGTTTTTCGTCCGAAAATTAATTTTTTGGACTGTAGCAAAAATGATTCCAAATGTCAATTGGATCGTGCCTCATGTTGAATAACCACTTTTTAAACCCTCGCAGTGCCCAAAATGGCCATTTTTACAGAGTTTTGCTTACTCAGAAGCTTCAATTTTGACCAATTTCAGGCACAGAAATGACTTTAAACACATTTATTTTAGTTGAAAAAGTAATAATTCACATCCAACAGTAATTTACATCCAAAAGATTAAATGTTAAAATTTCATCGAAATTGACCATTTTGGGAACGTTCGACAGCTCCGCGGTCATCGTTTTTCGCCCGAAAATTGATTTTTTGGACTGTACCAAAAATGATTCCAAATGTCAATTGGATCGTAACTCATGTTGAATATCCATTTTTTAAACCCTCACAGTGACCAAAATTGCCATTTTTACAGAGTTTTGCATACTCAGAAGCTTCAATTTTGACCAATTTCAGGCACAGGAATGACTTTAAACACATTTATTTTAGTTGAGAAAGTAATATTTCACATCTAACAGTAATTTACAGGCAAAAGATTACATTTTAAAATTTCATCGAAATTGACCATTTTGGGAATGTTCGACAGCTCCGCGGTCATCGTTTTTCGTCAGAAAATAGATTTTTTGGACTGTACCAAAAATGATTCTAAATGTCAATTGGATCGTGCCTCATGTTGAATAACCACTTTTTAAACCCTCACAGTGCCCAAAATTACCATTTTTACAGAGTTTTGCATACTCAGAAGCTTCAATTTTGACCAATTTCAGGCACAGAAATGACTTTAAACACATTTATTTTAGTTGAAAAAGTAATAATTCACATCCAACAGTAATTTACAGCCAAAAGATTAAATGTTAAAATTTCATCGAAATTGACCATTTTGGGAACGTTCGACAGCTCCGTGGTCATCGTTTTTCGTCCGAAAATTAATTTTTTGGACTGTACCAAAAATGATTCCAAATGTCAATTGGACCGTGCCTCATGTTGAATAACCACTTTTTAAACCCTCACAGTGACCAAAATTGCCATTTTTACAGAGTTTTGCATACTCAGAAGCTTCAATTTTGACCAATTTCAGGCACAGAAATGACTTTAAACACATTTATTTTAGTTGAAAAAGTAATAATTCACATCCAACAGTAATTTACAGCCAAAAGATTAAATGTTAAAATTTCATCGAAATTGACAATTTTGGGAACGTTCGACAGCTCCGCGGTCATCGTTTTTCGTCCGAAAATTGATTTTTTGGACTGTACCAAAAATGATTCCAAATGTCAATTGGACCGTGCCTCATGTTGAATAACCACTTTTTAAACCCTCACAGTGACCAAAATTGCCATTTTTACAGAGATTTGCATACTCAGAAGCTTCAATTTTGACCAATTTCAGGCACAGAAATGACTTTAAACACTTTTATTTTAGTTGAAAAAGTAATAATTCACATCCAACTGTAATTTACAGCCAAAAGATTAAATGATAAAATTTCATCGAAATTGACCATTTTGCGAACGTTCGACAGCTCCGCGGTCATCGTTTTTCGTCAGAAAATTGATTTTTTGAACTGTACCAAAAATGATTCAAAATGTCAATTGGATCATGCCTCATGTTGAATAACCACTTTTTAAACCCTCACAGTGCCCAAAATTGCCATTTTTACAGAGTTTTGCTTACTTAGAAGCTTCAATTTTGACCAATTTCAGGCACAGAAATGACTTTAAACACATTTATTTTAGTTGAAAAAGTAATAATTCACATCCAACAGTAATTTACAGCCAAAAGATTAAATGTTAAAATTTCATCGAAATTGACCATTTTGGGAACGTTCGACAGGTCATCGTTTTTCGTCCGAAAATTGATTTTTTGGACTGTACCAAAAATGATTCCAAATGTCAATCGGACCGTGCCTCATGTTGAATAACCACTTTTTAAACCCTCACAGTGCCCAAAATTGCCATTTTTACAGAGTTTTGCATACTCAGAAGCTTCAATTTTGACCAATTTCAGGCACAGGAATGACTTTAAACACATTTATTTTAGTTGAGAAAGTAATATTTCACATCTAACAGTAATTTACAGGCAAAAGATTACATTTTAAAATTTCATCGAAATTGACCATTTTGGGAATGTTCGACAGCTCCGCGGTCATCGTTTTTCGTCAGAAAATAGATTTTTTGGACTGTACCAAAAATGATTCTGAATGTCAATTGGATCATGCCTCATGTTGAATAACCACTTTTTAAACCCTCACAGTGCCCAAAATTGCCATTTTTACAGAGTTTTGCATACTCAGAAGCTTCAATTTTGACCAATTTCAGGCACAGAAATGACTTTAAACACATTTATTTTAGTTGAAAAAGTTATAATTCACATCCAACAGTAATTTACAGCCAAAAGAATAAATGTTAAAATTTCATCGAAATTGACCATTTTGGGAACGTTCGACAGCTCCGCGGTCATCGTTTTTCGTCCGAAAATTGATTTTTTGGACTGTACCAAAAATGATTCCAAATGTCAATTGGACCGTGCCTCATGTTGAAAAACCACTTTTTAAACCCTCACAGTGACCAAAATTGCCATTTTTACAGAGTTTTGCATACTCAGAAGCTTCAATTTTGACCAATTTCAGGCACAGAAATGACTTTAAACACATTTATTTTAGTTGAAAAAGTAATAATTCACATCCAACAGTAATTTACAGCCAAAAGATTAAATGTTAAAATTTCATCGAAATTGACCATTTTGGGAACGTTCGACAGCTCCGCGGTCATCGTTTTTCGTCCGAAAATTGATTTTTTGGACTGTACCAAAAATGATTCCAAATGTCAATTGGACCGTGCCTCATGTTGAATAACCACTTTTTAAACCCTCGCAGTGCCCAAAATGGCCATTTTTACAGAGTTTTGCTTACTCAGAAGCTTCAATTTTGACCAATTTCAGGCACAGAAATGACTTTAAACACATTTATTTTAGTTGAAAAAGTTATAATTCACATCCAACAGTAATTTACATCCAAAAGATTAAATGTTAAAATTTCATAGAAATTGACCATTTTGGGAACGTTCGACAGCTCCGCGGTCATCGTTTTTCGCCCGAAAATTGATTTTTTGGACTGTACCAAAAATGATTCCAAATGTCAATTGGATCGTGCCTCATGTTGAATAACCATTTTTTAAACCCTCACAGTGACCAAAATTGCCATTTTTACAGAGTTTTGCATACTCAGAAGCTTCAATTTTGACCAATTTCAGGCACAGGAATGACTTTAAACACATTTATTTTAGTTGAGAAAGTAATATTTCACATCTAACAGTAATTTACAGGCAAAAGATTACATTTTAAAATTTCATCGAAATTGAACATTTTGGGAATGTTCGACAGCTCCGCGGTCATCGTTTTTCGTCAGAAAATAGATTTTTTGGACTGTACCAAAAATGATTCTAAATGTCAATTGGATCGTGCCTCATGTTGAATAACCACTTTTTAAACCCTCACAGTGCCCAAAATTACCATTTTTACAGAGTTTTGCATACTCAGAAGCTTCAATTTTGACCAATTTCAGGCACAGAAATGACTTTAAACACATTTATTTTAGTTGAAAAAGTAATAATTCACATCCAACAGTAATTTACAGCCAAAAGATTAAATGTTAAAATTTCATCGAAATTGACCATTTTGGGAACGTTCGACAGCTCCGTGGTCATCGTTTTTCGTCCGAAAATTAATTTTTTGGACTGTACCAAAAATGATTCCAAATGTCAATTGGACCGTGCCTCATGTTGAATAACCACTTTTTAAACCCTCACAGTGACCAAAATTGCCATTTTTACAGAGTTTTGCATACTCAGAAGCTTCAATTTTGACCAATTTCAGGCACAGAAATGACTTTAAACACATTTATTTTAGTTGAAAAAGTAATAATTCACATCCAACAGTAATTTACAGCCAAAAGATTAAATGTTAAAATTTCATCGAAATTGACCATTTTGGGAACGTTCGACAGCTCCGCGGTCATCGTTTTTCGTCCGAAAATTGATTTTTTGGACTGTACCAAAAATGATTCCAAATGTCAATTGGACCGTGCCTCATGTTGAATAACCACTTTTTAAACCCTCACAGTGCCCAAAATTGCCATTTTTACAGAGTTTTACATACTCAGAAGCTTCAATTTTGACCAATTTCAGGCACAGAAATGACTTTAAACACATTTATTTTAGTTGAAAAAGTAATAATTCACATCCAACAGTAATTTACAGCCAAAAGAATAAATGTTAAAATTTCATCGAAATTGACCATTTTGGGAACTTTCGACAGCTCCTCGGTCATTGTTTTTCGTCCGAAAATTGAATTTTTGGACTGTACCAAAAATGATTCCAAATGTCAATTGGATCGTGCCTCATGTTGAATAACCACTTTTTAAACCCTCACAGTGCCCAAAATGGCCATTTTTACAGAGTTTTGCTTACTCAGAAGCTTCAATTTTGACCAATTACAGGCACAGAAATGACTTTAAACACATTTTTTTAAGTTGAAAAAGTAATAATTCACATCCAACAGTAATATACAGCCAAAAGAATAAATGTTAACATTTCATCGAAATTGACAATTTTGGGAACTTTCGACAGCTCCTCGGTCATCGTTTTTCGTCCGAAAATTAATTTTTTGGACTGTAGCAAAAATGATTCCAAATGTCAATTGGATCGTGCCTCATGTTGAATAACCACTTTTTAAACCCTCGCAGTGCCCAAAATGGCCATTTTTACAGAGTTTTGCTTACTCAGAAGCTTCAATTTTGACCAATTTCAGGCACAGAAATGACTTTAAACACATTTATTTTAGTTGAAAAAGTAATAATTCACATCCAACAGTAATTTACATCCAAAAGATTAAATGTTAAAATTTCATCGAAATTGACCATTTTGGGAACGTTCGACAGCTCCGCGGTCATCGTTTTTCGTCCGAAAATTGATTTTTTGGACTGTACCAAAAATGATTCCAAATGTCAATTGGATCGTGCCTCATGTTGAATAACCATTTTTTAAACCCTCACAGTGACCAAAAGTGCCATTTTTACAGAGTTTTGCTTACTTAGAAGCTTCAATTTTGACCAATTTCAGGCACAGAAATGACTTTAAACACATTTCTTTTAGTTGAAAAAGTAATAATTCACATCCAACAGTAATTTACAGCCAAAAGATTAAATGTTAAAATTTCATCGAAATTGACCATTTTGGGAACTTTCGACAGCTCCTCGGTCATCGTTTTTCGTCCGAAAATTGAATTTTTGGACTGTACCAAAAATGATTCCAAATGTCAATTGGATCGTGCCTCATGTTGAATAACCACTTTTTAAACCCTCACAGTGCCCAAAATGGCCATTTTTACAGAGTTTTGCTTACTCAGAAGCTTCAATTTTGACCAATTACAGGCACAGAAATGACTTTAAACACATTTTTTTAAGTTGAAAAAGTAATAATTCACATCCAACAGTAATATACAGCCAAAAGAATAAATGTTAACATTTCATCGAAATTGACCATTTTGGGAACTTTCGACAGCTCCGCGGTCATCGTTTTTCGTCCGAAAATTAATTTTTTGGACTGTAGCAAAAATGATTCCAAATGTCAATTGGATCGTGCCTCATGTTGAATAACCACTTTTTAAACCCTCGCAGTGCCCAAAATGGCCATTTTTACAGAGTTTTGCTTACTCAGAAGCTTCAATTTTGACCAATTTCAGGCACAGAAATGACTTTAAACACATTTATTTTAGTTGAAAAAGTAATAATTCACATCCAACAGTAATTTACATCCAAAAGATTAAATGTTAAAATTTCATCGAAATTGACCATTTTGGGAACGTTCGACAGCTCCGCGGTCATCGTTTTTCGTCCGAAAATTGATTTTTTGGACTGTACCAAAAATGATTCCAAATGTCAATTGGATCGTGCCTCATGTTGAATAAGCATTTTTTAAACCCTCACAGTGACCAAAATTGCCATTTTTACAGAGTTTTGCATACTCAGAAGCTTCAATTTTGACCAATTTCAGGCACAGAAATGACTTTAAACACATTTATTTTAGTTGAAAAAGTAATAATTCACATCCAACAGTAATTTACAGCCAAAAGATTAAATGTTAAAATTTCATCGAAATTGACCATTTTGGGAACGTTCGACAGCTCCGCGGTCATTGTTTTTCGTCCGAAAATTAATTTTTTGGACTGTACCAAAAATGATTCCAAATGTCAATTGGACCGTGCCTCATGTTGAATAACCACTTTTTAAACCCTCACAGGGACCAAAATTGCCATTTTTACAGAGTTTTGCATACTCAGAAGCTTCAATTTTGACCAATTTCAGGCACAGAAATGACTTTAAACACATTTATTTTAGTTGAAAAAGTAGTAATTCACATCCAACAGTAATTTACAGCCAAAAGATTAAATGTTAAAATTTCATCGAAATTGACCATTTTGGGAACGTTCGACAGCTCCGCGGTCATCGTTTTTCGTCCGAAAATTGATTTTTTGGACTGTACCAAAAATGATTCCAAATGTCAATTGGACCGTGCCTCATGTTGAAAAACCACTTTTTAAACCCTCACAGTGACCAAAATTGCCATTTTTACAGAGTTTTGCATACTCAGAAGCTTCAATTTTGACCAATTTCAGGCACAGAAATGACTTTAAACACATTTATTTTAGTTGAAAAAGTAATAATTCACATCCAACAGTAATTTACAGCCAAAAGATTAAATGTTAAAATTTCATCGAAATTGACCATTTTGGGAACGTTCGACAGCTCCGCGGTCATCGTTTTTCGTCCGAAAATTGATTTTTTGGACTGTACCAAAAATGATTCCAAATGTCAATTGGATCGTGCCTCATGTTGAATAACCATTTTTTAAACCCTCACAGTGACCAAAAGTGCCATTTTTACAGAGTTTTGCTTACTTAGAAGCTTCAATTTTGACCAATTTCAGGCACAGAAATGACTTTAAACACATTTATTTTAGTTGAAAAAGTTATAATTCACATCCAACAGTAATTTACAGCCAAAAGAATAAATGTTAAAATTTCATCGAAATTGACCATTTTGGGGAACTTTCGACAGCTCCGCGGTCATCGTTTTTCGTCCGAAAATTGAATTTTTGGACTGTACCAAAAATGATTCCAAATGTCAATTGGATCGTGCCTCATGTTGAATAACCACTTTTTAAACCCTCACAGTGCCCAAAATGGCCATTTTTACAGAGTTTTGCTTACTCAGAAGCTTCAATTTTGACAATTACAGGCACAGAAATGACTTTAAACACATTTTTTTAAGTTGAAAAAGTAATAATTCACATCCAACAGTAATATACAGCCAAAAGAATAAATGTTAAAATTTCATCGAAATTGACCATTTTGGGAACGTTCGACAGCTCCGCGGTCATTGTTTTTCGTCCGAAAATTAATTTTTTGGACTGTACCAAAAATGATTCCAAATGTCAATTGGACCGTGCCTCATGTTGAATAACCACTTTTTAAACCCTCACAGGGACCAAAATTGCCATTTTTACAGAGTTTTGCATACTCAGAAGCTTCAATTTTGACCAATTTCAGGCACAGAAATGACTTTAAACACATTTATTTTAGTTGAAAAAGTAATAATTCACATCCAACAGTAATTTACAGCCAAAAGATTAAATGTTAAAATTTCATCGAAATTGACCATTTTGGGAACGTTCGACAGCTCCGCGGTCATCGTTTTTCGTCCGAAAATTGATTTTTTGGACTGTACCAAAAATGATTCCAAATGTCAATTGGACCGTGCCTCATGTTGAAAAACCACTTTTTAAACCCTCACAGTGACCAAAATTGCCATTTTTACAGAGTTTTGCATACTCAGAAGCTTCAATTTTGACCAATTTCAGGCACAGAAATGACTTTAAACACATTTATTTTAGTTGAAAAAGTAATAATTCACATCCAACAGTAATTTACAGCCAAAAGATTAAATGTTAAAATTTCATCGAAATTGACCATTTTGGGAACGTTCGACAGCTCCGCGGTCATCGTTTTTCGTCCGAAAATTGATTTTTTGGACTGTACCAAAAATGATTCCAAATGTCAATTGGACCGTGCCTCATGTTGAATAACCACTTTTTAAACCCTCGCAGTGCCCAAAATGGCCATTTTTACAGAGTTTTGCTTACTCAGAAGCTTCAATTTTGACCAATTACAGGCACAGAAATGACTTTAAACACATTTTTTTAAGTTGAAAAAGTAATAATTCACATCCAACAGTAATATACAGCCAAAAGAATAAATGTTAACATTTCATCGAAATTGACCATTTTGGGAACTTTCGACAGCTCCGCGGTCATCGTTTTTCGTCCGAAAATTAATTTTTTGGACTGTAGCAAAAATGATTCCAAATGTCAATTGGATCGTGCCTCATGTTGAATAACCACTTTTTAAACCCTCGCAGTGCCCAAAATGGCCATTTTTACAGAGTTTTGCTTACTCAGAAGCTTCAATTTTGACCAATTTCAGGCACAGAAATGACTTTAAACACATTTATTTTAGTTGAAAAAGTAATAATTCACATCCAACAGTAATTTACATCCAAAAGATTAAATGTTAAAATTTCATCGAAATTGACCATTTTGGGAACGTTCGACAGCTCCGCGGTCATCGTTTTTCGCCCGAAAATTGATTTTTTGGACTGTACCAAAAATGATTCCAAATGTCAATTGGATCGTAACTCATGTTGAATATCCATTTTTTAAACCCTCACAGTGACCAAAATTGCCATTTTTACAGAGTTTTGCATACTCAGAAGCTTCAATTTTGACCAATTTCAGGCACAGGAATGACTTTAAACACATTTATTTTAGTTGAGAAAGTAATATTTCACATCTAACAGTAATTTACAGGCAAAAGATTACATTTTAAAATTTCATCGAAATTGACCATTTTGGGAATGTTCGACAGCTCCGCGGTCATCGTTTTTCGTCAGAAAATAGATTTTTTGGACTGTACCAAAAATGATTCTAAATGTCAATTGGATCGTGCCTCATGTTGAATAACCACTTTTTAAACCCTCACAGTGCCCAAAATTACCATTTTTACAGAGTTTTGCATACTCAGAAGCTTCAATTTTGACCAATTTCAGGCACAGAAATGACTTTAAACACATTTATTTTAGTTGAAAAAGTAATAATTCACATCCAACAGTAATTTACAGCCAAAAGATTAAATGTTAAAATTTCATCGAAATTGACCAATTTGGGAACGTTCGACAGCTCCGTGGTCATCGTTTTTCGTCCGAAAATTAATTTTTTGGACTGTACCAAAAATGATTCCAAATGTCAATTGGACCGTGCCTCATGTTGAATAACCACTTTTTAAACCCTCACAGTGACCAAAATTGCCATTTTTACAGAGTTTTGCATACTCAGAAGCTTCAATTTTGACCAATTTCAGGCACAGAAATGACTTTAAACACATTTATTTTAGTTGAAAAAGTAATAATTCACATCCAACAGTAATTTACAGCCAAAAGATTAAATGTTAAAATTTCATCGAAATTGACCATTTTGGGAACGTTCGACAGCTCCGCGGTCATCGTTTTTCGTCCGAAAATAGATTTTTTGGACTGTACCAAAAATGATTCTAAATGTCAATTGGATCGTGCCTCATGTTGAATAACCACTTTTTAAACCCTCACAGTGCCCAAAATTACCATTTTTACAGAGTTTTGCATACTCAGAAGCTTCAATTTTGACCAATTTCAGGCACAGAAATGACTTTAAACACATTTATTTTAGTTGAAAAAGTAATAATTCACATCCAACAGTAATTTACAGCCAAAAGATTAAATGTTAAAATTTCATCGAAATTGACCATTTTGGGAACGTTCGACAGCTCCGTGGTCATCGTTTTTCGTCCGAAAATTAATTTTTTGGACTGTACCAAAAATGATTCCAAATGTCAATTGGACCGTGCCTCATGTTGAATAACCACTTTTTAAACCCTCACAGTGACCAAAATTGCCATTTTTACAGAGTTTTGCATACTCAGAAGCTTCAATTTTGACCAATTTCAGGCACAGAAATGACTTTAAACACATTTATTTTAGTTGAAAAAGTAATAATTCACATCCAACAGTAATTTACAGCCAAAAGATTAAATGTTAAAATTTCATCGAAATTGACCATTTTGGGAACGTTCGACAGCTCCGCGGTCATCGTTTTTCGTCCGAAAATTGATTTTTTGGACTGTACCAAAAATGATTCCAAATGTCAATTGGACCGTGCCTCATGTTGAATAACCACTTTTTAAACCCTCACAGTGCCCAAAATTGCCATTTTTACAGAGTTTTACATACTCAGAAGCTTCAATTTTGACCAATTTCAGGCACAGAAATGACTTTAAACACATTTATTTTAGTTGAAAAAGTAATAATTCACATCCAACAGTAATTTACAGCCAAAAGAATAAATGTTAAAATTTCATCGAAATTGACCATTTTGGGAACTTTCGACAGCTCCTCGGTCATTGTTTTTCGTCCGAAAATTGAATTTTTGGACTGTACCAAAAATGATTCCAAATGTCAATTGGATCGTGCCTCATGTTGAATAACCACTTTTTAAACCCTCACAGTGCCCAAAATGGCCATTTTTACAGAGTTTTGCTTACTCAGAAGCTTCAATTTTGACCAATTACAGGCACAGAAATGACTTTAAACACATTTTTTTAAGTTGAAAAAGTAATAATTCACATCCAACAGTAATATACAGCCAAAAGAATAAATGTTAACATTTCATCGAAATTGACAATTTTGGGAACTTTCGACAGCTCCTCGGTCATCGTTTTTCGTCCGAAAATTAATTTTTTGGACTGTAGCAAAAATGATTCCAAATGTCAATTGGATCGTGCCTCATGTTGAATAACCACTTTTTAAACCCTCGCAGTGCCCAAAATGGCCATTTTTACAGAGTTTTGCTTACTCAGAAGCTTCAATTTTGACCAATTTCAGGCACAGAAATGACTTTAAACACATTTATTTTAGTTGAAAAAGTAATAATTCACATCCAACAGTAATTTACATCCAAAAGATTAAATGTTAAAATTTCATCGAAATTGACCATTTTGGGAACGTTCGACAGCTCCGCGGTCATCGTTTTTCGTCCGAAAATTGATTTTTTGGACTGTACCAAAAATGATTCCAAATGTCAATTGGATCGTGCCTCATGTTGAATAACCATTTTTTAAACCCTCACAGTGACCAAAAGTGCCATTTTTACAGAGTTTTGCTTACTTAGAAGCTTCAATTTTGACCAATTTCAGGCACAGAAATGACTTTAAACACATTTCTTTTAGTTGAAAAAGTAATAATTCACATCCAACAGTAATTTACAGCCAAAAGATTAAATGTTAAAATTTCATCGAAATTGACCATTTTGGGAACTTTCGACAGCTCCTCGGTCATCGTTTTTCGTCCGAAAATTGAATTTTTGGACTGTACCAAAAATGATTCCAAATGTCAATTGGATCGTGCCTCATGTTGAATAACCACTTTTTAAACCCTCACAGTGCCCAAAATGGCCATTTTTACAGAGTTTTGCTTACTCAGAAGCTTCAATTTTGACCAATTACAGGCACAGAAATGACTTTAAACACATTTTTTTAAGTTGAAAAAGTAATAATTCACATCCAACAGTAATATACAGCCAAAAGAATAAATGTTAACATTTCATCGAAATTGACCATTTTGGGAACTTTCGACAGCTCCGCGGTCATCGTTTTTCGTCCGAAAATTAATTTTTTGGACTGTAGCAAAAATGATTCCAAATGTCAATTGGATCGTGCCTCATGTTGAATAACCACTTTTTAAACCCTCGCAGTGCCCAAAATGGCCATTTTTACAGAGTTTTGCTTACTCAGAAGCTTCAATTTTGACCAATTTCAGGCACAGAAATGACTTTAAACACATTTATTTTAGTTGAAAAAGTAATAATTCACATCCAACAGTAATTTACATCCAAAAGATTAAATGTTAAAATTTCATCGAAATTGACCATTTTGGGAACGTTCGACAGCTCCGCGGTCATCGTTTTTCGTCCGAAAATTGATTTTTTGGACTGTACCAAAAATGATTCCAAATGTCAATTGGATCGTGCCTCATGTTGAATAAGCATTTTTTAAACCCTCACAGTGACCAAAATTGCCATTTTTACAGAGTTTTGCATACTCAGAAGCTTCAATTTTGACCAATTTCAGGCACAGAAATGACTTTAAACACATTTATTTTAGTTGAAAAAGTAATAATTCACATCCAACAGTAATTTACAGCCAAAAGATTAAATGTTAAAATTTCATCGAAATTGACCATTTTGGGAACGTTCGACAGCTCCGCGGTCATTGTTTTTCGTCCGAAAATTAATTTTTTGGACTGTACCAAAAATGATTCCAAATGTCAATTGGACCGTGCCTCATGTTGAATAACCACTTTTTAAACCCTCACAGGGACCAAAATTGCCATTTTTACAGAGTTTTGCATACTCAGAAGCTTCAATTTTGACCAATTTCAGGCACAGAAATGACTTTAAACACATTTATTTTAGTTGAAAAAGTAGTAATTCACATCCAACAGTAATTTACAGCCAAAAGATTAAATGTTAAAATTTCATCGAAATTGACCATTTTGGGAACGTTCGACAGCTCCGCGGTCATCGTTTTTCGTCCGAAAATTGATTTTTTGGACTGTACCAAAAATGATTCCAAATGTCAATTGGACCGTGCCTCATGTTGAAAAACCACTTTTTAAACCCTCACAGTGACCAAAATTGCCATTTTTACAGAGTTTTGCATACTCAGAAGCTTCAATTTTGACCAATTTCAGGCACAGAAATGACTTTAAACACATTTATTTTAGTTGAAAAAGTAATAATTCACATCCAACAGTAATTTACAGCCAAAAGATTAAATGTTAAAATTTCATCGAAATTGACCATTTTGGGAACGTTCGACAGCTCCGCGGTCATCGTTTTTCGTCCGAAAATTGATTTTTTGGACTGTACCAAAAATGATTCCAAATGTCAATTGGATCGTGCCTCATGTTGAATAACCATTTTTTAAACCCTCACAGTGACCAAAAGTGCCATTTTTACAGAGTTTTGCTTACTTAGAAGCTTCAATTTTGACCAATTTCAGGCACAGAAATGACTTTAAACACATTTATTTTAGTTGAAAAAGTTATAATTCACATCCAACAGTAATTTACAGCCAAAAGAATAAATGTTAAAATTTCATCGAAATTGACCATTTTGGGGAACTTTCGACAGCTCCGCGGTCATCGTTTTTCGTCCGAAAATTGAATTTTTGGACTGTACCAAAAATGATTCCAAATGTCAATTGGATCGTGCCTCATGTTGAATAACCACTTTTTAAACCCTCACAGTGCCCAAAATGGCCATTTTTACAGAGTTTTGCTTACTCAGAAGCTTCAATTTTGACAATTACAGGCACAGAAATGACTTTAAACACATTTTTTTAAGTTGAAAAAGTAATAATTCACATCCAACAGTAATATACAGCCAAAAGAATAAATGTTAAAATTTCATCGAAATTGACCATTTTGGGAACGTTCGACAGCTCCGCGGTCATTGTTTTTCGTCCGAAAATTAATTTTTTGGACTGTACCAAAAATGATTCCAAATGTCAATTGGACCGTGCCTCATGTTGAATAACCACTTTTTAAACCCTCACAGGGACCAAAATTGCCATTTTTACAGAGTTTTGCATACTCAGAAGCTTCAATTTTGACCAATTTCAGGCACAGAAATGACTTTAAACACATTTATTTTAGTTGAAAAAGTAATAATTCACATCCAACAGTAATTTACAGCCAAAAGATTAAATGTTAAAATTTCATCGAAATTGACCATTTTGGGAACGTTCGACAGCTCCGCGGTCATCGTTTTTCGTCCGAAAATTGATTTTTTGGACTGTACCAAAAATGATTCCAAATGTCAATTGGACCGTGCCTCATGTTGAAAAACCACTTTTTAAACCCTCACAGTGACCAAAATTGCCATTTTTACAGAGTTTTGCATACTCAGAAGCTTCAATTTTGACCAATTTCAGGCACAGAAATGACTTTAAACACATTTATTTTAGTTGAAAAAGTAATAATTCACATCCAACAGTAATTTACAGCCAAAAGATTAAATGTTAAAATTTCATCGAAATTGACCATTTTGGGAACGTTCGACAGCTCCGCGGTCATCGTTTTTCGTCCGAAAATTGATTTTTTGGACTGTACCAAAAATGATTCCAAATGTCAATTGGACCGTGCCTCATGTTGAATAACCACTTTTTAAACCCTCGCAGTGCCCAAAATGGCCATTTTTACAGAGTTTTGCTTACTCAGAAGCTTCAATTTTGACCAATTACAGGCACAGAAATGACTTTAAACACATTTTTTTAAGTTGAAAAAGTAATAATTCACATCCAACAGTAATATACAGCCAAAAGAATAAATGTTAACATTTCATCGAAATTGACCATTTTGGGAACTTTCGACAGCTCCGCGGTCATCGTTTTTCGTCCGAAAATTAATTTTTTGGACTGTAGCAAAAATGATTCCAAATGTCAATTGGATCGTGCCTCATGTTGAATAACCACTTTTTAAACCCTCGCAGTGCCCAAAATGGCCATTTTTACAGAGTTTTGCTTACTCAGAAGCTTCAATTTTGACCAATTTCAGGCACAGAAATGACTTTAAACACATTTATTTTAGTTGAAAAAGTAATAATTCACATCCAACAGTAATTTACATCCAAAAGATTAAATGTTAAAATTTCATCGAAATTGACCATTTTGGGAACGTTCGACAGCTCCGCGGTCATCGTTTTTCGCCCGAAAATTGATTTTTTGGACTGTACCAAAAATGATTCCAAATGTCAATTGGATCGTAACTCATGTTGAATATCCATTTTTTAAACCCTCACAGTGACCAAAATTGCCATTTTTACAGAGTTTTGCATACTCAGAAGCTTCAATTTTGACCAATTTCAGGCACAGGAATGACTTTAAACACATTTATTTTAGTTGAGAAAGTAATATTTCACATCTAACAGTAATTTACAGGCAAAAGATTACATTTTAAAATTTCATCGAAATTGACCATTTTGGGAATGTTCGACAGCTCCGCGGTCATCGTTTTTCGTCAGAAAATAGATTTTTTGGACTGTACCAAAAATGATTCTAAATGTCAATTGGATCGTGCCTCATGTTGAATAACCACTTTTTAAACCCTCACAGTGCCCAAAATTACCATTTTTACAGAGTTTTGCATACTCAGAAGCTTCAATTTTGACCAATTTCAGGCACAGAAATGACTTTAAACACATTTATTTTAGTTGAAAAAGTAATAATTCACATCCAACAGTAATTTACAGCCAAAAGATTAAATGTTAAAATTTCATCGAAATTGACCATTTTGGGAACGTTCGACAGCTCCGTGGTCATCGTTTTTCGTCCGAAAATTAATTTTTTGGACTGTACCAAAAATGATTCCAAATGTCAATTGGACCGTGCCTCATGTTGAATAACCACTTTTTAAACCCTCACAGTGACCAAAATTGCCATTTTTACAGAGTTTTGCATACTCAGAAGCTTCAATTTTGACCAATTTCAGGCACAGAAATGACTTTAAACACATTTATTTTAGTTGAAAAAGTAATAATTCACATCCAACAGTAATTTACAGCCAAAAGATTAAATGTTAAAATTTCATCGAAATTGACCATTTTGGGAACGTTCGACAGCTCCGCGGTCATCGTTTTTCGTCCGAAAATTGATTTTTTGGACTGTACCAAAAATGATTCCAAATGTCAATTGGACCGTGCCTCATGTTGAATAACCACTTTTTAAACCCTCACAGTGACCAAAATTGCCATTTTTACAGAGATTTGCATACTCAGAAGCTTCAATTTTGACCAATTTCAGGCACAGAAATGACTTTAAACACTTTTATTTTAGTTGAAAAAGTAATAATTCACATCCAACTGTAATTTACAGCCAAAAGATTAAATGATAAAATTTCATCGAAATTGACCATTTTGCGAACGTTCGACAGCTCCGCGGTCATCGTTTTTCGTCAGAAAATTGATTTTTTGAACTGTACCAAAAATGATTCAAAATGTCAATTGGATCATGCCTCATGTTGAATAACCACTTTTTAAACCCTCACAGTGCCCAAAATTGCCATTTTTACAGAGTTTTGCTTACTTAGAAGCTTCAATTTTGACCAATTTCAGGCACAGAAATGACTTTAAACACATTTATTTTAGTTGAAAAAGTAATAATTCACATCCAACAGTAATTTACAGCCAAAAGATTAAATGTTAAAATTTCATCGAAATTGACCATTTTGGGAACGTTCGACAGGTCATCGTTTTTCGTCCGAAAATTGATTTTTTGGACTGTACCAAAAATGATTCCAAATGTCAATCGGACCGTGCCTCATGTTGAATAACCACTTTTTAAACCCTCACAGTGCCCAAAATTGCCATTTTTACAGAGTTTTGCATACTCAGAAGCTTCAATTTTGACCAATTTCAGGCACAGGAATGACTTTAAACACATTTATTTTAGTTGAGAAAGTAATATTTCACATCTAACAGTAATTTACAGGCAAAAGATTACATTTTAAAATTTCATCGAAATTGACCATTTTGGGAATGTTCGACAGCTCCGCGGTCATCGTTTTTCGTCAGAAAATAGATTTTTTGGACTGTACCAAAAATGATTCTAAATGTCAATTGGATCATGCCTCATGTTGAATAACCACTTTTTAAACCCTCACGTGCCCAAAATTGCCATTTTTACAGAGTTTTGCATACTCAGAAGCTTCAATTTTGACCAATTTCAGGCACAGAAATGACTTTAAACACATTTATTTTAGTTGAAAAAGTTATAATTCACATCCAACAGTAATTTACAGCCAAAAGAATAAATGTTAAAATTTCATCGAAATTGACCATTTTGGGAACGTTCGACAGCTCCGCGGTCATCGTTTTTCGTCCGAAAATTGATTTTTTGGACTGTACCAAAAATGATTCCAAATGTCAATTGGACCGTGCCTCATGTTGAAAAACCACTTTTTAAACCCTCACAGTGACCAAAATTGCCATTTTTACAGAGTTTTGCATACTCAGAAGCTTCAATTTTGACCAATTTCAGGCACAGAAATGACTTTAAACACATTTATTTTAGTTGAAAAAGTAATAATTCACATCCAACAGTAATTTACAGCCAAAAGATTAAATGTTAAAATTTCATCGAAATTGACCATTTTGGGAACGTTCGACAGCTCCGCGGTCATCGTTTTTCGTCCGAAAATTGATTTTTTGGACTGTACCAAAAATGATTCCAAATGTCAATTGGACCGTGCCTCATGTTGAATAACCACTTTTTAAACCCTCGCAGTGCCCAAAATGGCCATTTTTACAGAGTTTTGCTTACTCAGAAGCTTCAATTTTGACCAATTTCAGGCACAGAAATGACTTTAAACACATTTATTTTAGTTGAAAAAGTTATAATTCACATCCAACAGTAATTTACATCCAAAAGATTAAATGTTAAAATTTCATCGAAATTGACCATTTTGGGAACGTTCGACAGCTCCGCGGTCATCGTTTTTCGCCCGAAAATTGATTTTTTGGACTGTACCAAAAATGATTCCAAATGTCAATTGGATCGTGCCTCATGTTGAATAACCATTTTTTAAACCCTCACAGTGACCAAAATTGCCATTTTTACAGAGTTTTGCATACTCAGAAGCTTCAATTTTGACCAATTTCAGGCACAGGAATGACTTTAAACACATTTATTTTAGTTGAGAAAGTAATATTTCACATCTAACAGTAATTTACAGGCAAAAGATTACATTTTAAAATTTCATCGAAATTGAACATTTTGGGAATGTTCGACAGCTCCGCGGTCATCGTTTTTCGTCAGAAAATAGATTTTTTGGACTGTACCAAAAATGATTCTAAATGTCAATTGGATCGTGCCTCATGTTGAATAACCACTTTTTAAACCCTCACAGTGCCCAAAATTACCATTTTTACAGAGTTTTGCATACTCAGAAGCTTCAATTTTGACCAATTTCAGGCACAGAAATGACTTTAAACACATTTATTTTAGTTGAAAAAGTAATAATTCACATCCAACAGTAATTTACAGCCAAAAGATTAAATGTTAAAATTTCATCGAAATTGACCATTTTGGGAACGTTCGACAGCTCCGTGGTCATCGTTTTTCGTCCGAAAATTAATTTTTTGGACTGTACCAAAAATGATTCCAAATGTCAATTGGACCGTGCCTCATGTTGAATAACCACTTTTTAAACCCTCACAGTGACCAAAATTGCCATTTTTACAGAGTTTTGCATACTCAGAAGCTTCAATTTTGACCAATTTCAGGCACAGAAATGACTTTAAACACATTTATTTTAGTTGAAAAAGTAATAATTCACATCCAACAGTAATTTACAGCCAAAAGATTAAATGTTAAAATTTCATCGAAATTGACCATTTTGGGAACGTTCGACAGCTCCGCGGTCATCGTTTTTCGTCCGAAAATTGATTTTTTGGACTGTACCAAAAATGATTCCAAATGTCAATTGGACCGTGCCTCATGTTGAATAACCACTTTTTAAACCCTCACAGTGCCCAAAATTGCCATTTTTACAGAGTTTTACATACTCAGAAGCTTCAATTTTGACCAATTTCAGGCACAGAAATGACTTTAAACACATTTATTTTAGTTGAAAAAGTAATAATTCACATCCAACAGTAATTTACAGCCAAAAGAATAAATGTTAAAATTTCATCGAAATTGACCATTTTGGGAACTTTCGACAGCTCCTCGGTCATTGTTTTTCGTCCGAAAATTGAATTTTTGGACTGTACCAAAAATGATTCCAAATGTCAATTGGATCGTGCCTCATGTTGAATAACCACTTTTTAAACCCTCACAGTGCCCAAAATGGCCATTTTTACAGAGTTTTGCTTACTCAGAAGCTTCAATTTTGACCAATTACAGGCACAGAAATGACTTTAAACACATTTTTTTAAGTTGAAAAAGTAATAATTCACATCCAACAGTAATATACAGCCAAAAGAATAAATGTTAACATTTCATCGAAATTGACAATTTTGGGAACTTTCGACAGCTCCTCGGTCATCGTTTTTCGTCCGAAAATTAATTTTTTGGACTGTAGCAAAAATGATTCCAAATGTCAATTGGATCGTGCCTCATGTTGAATAACCACTTTTTAAACCCTCGCAGTGCCCAAAATGGCCATTTTTACAGAGTTTTGCTTACTCAGAAGCTTCAATTTTGACCAATTTCAGGCACAGAAATGACTTTAAACACATTTATTTTAGTTGAAAAAGTAATAATTCACATCCAACAGTAATTTACATCCAAAAGATTAAATGTTAAAATTTCATCGAAATTGACCATTTTGGGAACGTTCGACAGCTCCGCGGTCATCGTTTTTCGTCCGAAAATTGATTTTTTGGACTGTACCAAAAATGATTCCAAATGTCAATTGGATCGTGCCTCATGTTGAATAACCATTTTTTAAACCCTCACAGTGACCAAAAGTGCCATTTTTACAGAGTTTTGCTTACTTAGAAGCTTCAATTTTGACCAATTTCAGGCACAGAAATGACTTTAAACACATTTCTTTTAGTTGAAAAAGTAATAATTCACATCCAACAGTAATTTACAGCCAAAAGATTAAATGTTAAAATTTCATCGAAATTGACCATTTTGGGAACTTTCGACAGCTCCTCGGTCATCGTTTTTCGTCCGAAAATTGAATTTTTGGACTGTACCAAAAATGATTCCAAATGTCAATTGGATCGTGCCTCATGTTGAATAACCACTTTTTAAACCCTCACAGTGCCCAAAATGGCCATTTTTACAGAGTTTTGCTTACTCAGAAGCTTCAATTTTGACCAATTACAGGCACAGAAATGACTTTAAACACATTTTTTTAAGTTGAAAAAGTAATAATTCACATCCAACAGTAATATACAGCCAAAAGAATAAATGTTAACATTTCATCGAAATTGACCATTTTGGGAACTTTCGACAGCTCCGCGGTCATCGTTTTTCGTCCGAAAATTAATTTTTTGGACTGTAGCAAAAATGATTCCAAATGTCAATTGGATCGTGCCTCATGTTGAATAACCACTTTTTAAACCCTCGCAGTGCCCAAAATGGCCATTTTTACAGAGTTTTGCTTACTCAGAAGCTTCAATTTTGACCAATTTCAGGCACAGAAATGACTTTAAACACATTTATTTTAGTTGAAAAAGTAATAATTCACATCCAACAGTAATTTACATCCAAAAGATTAAATGTTAAAATTTCATCGAAATTGACCATTTTGGGAACGTTCGACAGCTCCGCGGTCATCGTTTTTCGTCCGAAAATTGATTTTTTGGACTGTACCAAAAATGATTCCAAATGTCAATTGGATCGTGCCTCATGTTGAATAAGCATTTTTTAAACCCTCACAGTGACCAAAATTGCCATTTTTACAGAGTTTTGCATACTCAGAAGCTTCAATTTTGACCAATTTCAGGCACAGAAATGACTTTAAACACATTTATTTTAGTTGAAAAAGTAATAATTCACATCCAACAGTAATTTACAGCCAAAAGATAAAATGTTAAAATTTCATCGAAATTGACCATTTTGGGAACGTTCGACAGCTCCGCGGTCTTTGTTTTTCGTCCGAAAATTAATTTTTTGGACTGTACCAAAAATGATTCCAAATGTCAATTGGACCGTGCCTCATGTTGAATAACCACTTTTTAAACCCTCACAGGGACCAAAATTGCCATTTTTACAGAGTTTTGCATACTCAGAAGCTTCAATTTTGACCAATTTCAGGCACAGAAATGACTTTAAACACATTTATTTTAGTTGAAAAAGTAGTAATTCACATCCAACAGTAATTTACAGCCAAAAGATTAAATGTTAAAATTTCATCGAAATTGACCATTTTGGGAACGTTCGACAGCTCCGCGGTCATCGTTTTTCGTCCGAAAATTGATTTTTTGGACTGTACCAAAAATGATTCCAAATGTCAATTGGACCGTGCCTCATGTTGAAAAACCACTTTTTAAACCCTCACAGTGACCAAAATTGCCATTTTTACAGAGTTTTGCATACTCAGAAGCTTCAATTTTGACCAATTTCAGGCACAGAAATGACTTTAAACACATTTATTTTAGTTGAAAAAGTAATAATTCACATCCAACAGTAATTTACAGCCAAAAGATTAAATGTTAAAATTTCATCGAAATTGACCATTTTGGGAACGTTCGACAGCTCCGCGGTCATCGTTTTTCGTCCGAAAATTGATTTTTTGGACTGTACCAAAAATGATTCCAAATGTCAATTGGATCGTGCCTCATGTTGAATAACCATTTTTTAAACCCTCACAGTGACCAAAAGTGCCATTTTTACAGAGTTTTGCTTACTTAGAAGCTTCAATTTTGACCAATTTCAGGCACAGAAATGACTTTAAACACATTTATTTTAGTTGAAAAAGTTATAATTCACATCCAACAGTAATTTACAGCCAAAAGAATAAATGTTAAAATTTCATCGAAATTGACCATTTTGGGGAACTTTCGACAGCTCCGCGGTCATCGTTTTTCGTCCGAAAATTGAATTTTTGGACTGTACCAAAAATGATTCCAAATGTCAATTGGATCGTGCCTCATGTTGAATAACCACTTTTTAAACCCTCACAGTGCCCAAAATGGCCATTTTTACAGAGTTTTGCTTACTCAGAAGCTTCAATTTTGACAATTACAGGCACAGAAATGACTTTAAACACATTTTTTTAAGTTGAAAAAGTAATAATTCACATCCAACAGTAATATACAGCCAAAAGAATAAATGTTAAAATTTCATCGAAATTGACCATTTTGGGAACGTTCGACAGCTCCGCGGTCATTGTTTTTCGTCCGAAAATTAATTTTTTGGACTGTACCAAAAATGATTCCAAATGTCAATTGGACCGTGCCTCATGTTGAATAACCACTTTTTAAACCCTCACAGGGACCAAAATTGCCATTTTTACAGAGTTTTGCATACTCAGAAGCTTCAATTTTGACCAATTTCAGGCACAGAAATGACTTTAAACACATTTATTTTAGTTGAAAAAGTAATAATTCACATCCAACAGTAATTTACAGCCAAAAGATTAAATGTTAAAATTTCATCGAAATTGACCATTTTGGGAACGTTCGACAGCTCCGCGGTCATCGTTTTTCGTCCGAAAATTGATTTTTTGGACTGTACCAAAAATGATTCCAAATGTCAATTGGACCGTGCCTCATGTTGAAAAACCACTTTTTAAACCCTCACAGTGACCAAAATTGCCATTTTTACAGAGTTTTGCATACTCAGAAGCTTCAATTTTGACCAATTTCAGGCACAGAAATGACTTTAAACACATTTATTTTAGTTGAAAAAGTAATAATTCACATCCAACAGTAATTTACAGCCAAAAGATTAAATGTTAAAATTTCATCGAAATTGACCATTTTGGGAACGTTCGACAGCTCCGCGGTCATCGTTTTTCGTCCGAAAATTGATTTTTTGGACTGTACCAAAAATGATTCCAAATGTCAATTGGACCGTGCCTCATGTTGAATAACCACTTTTTAAACCCTCGCAGTGCCCAAAATGGCCATTTTTACAGAGTTTTGCTTACTCAGAAGCTTCAATTTTGACCAATTTCAGGCACAGAAATGACTTTAAACACATTTATTTTAGTTGAAAAAGTTATAATTCACATCCAACAGTAATTTACAGCCAAAAGAATAAATGTTAAAATTTCATCGAAATTGACCATTTTGGGAACTTTCGACAGCTCCGCGGTCATCGTTTTTCGTCCGAAAATTGAATTTTTGGACTGTACCAAAAATGATTCCAAATGTCAATTGGATCGTGCCTCATGTTGAATAACCACTTTTTAAACCCTCACAGTGCCCAAAATGGCCATTTTTACAGAGTTTTGCTTACTCAGAAGCTTCAATTTTGACCAATTACAGGCACAGAAATGACTTTAAACACATTTTTTTAAGTTGAAAAAGTAATAATTCACATCCAACAGTAATATACAGCCAAAAGAATAAATGTTAACATTTCATCGAAATTGACCATTTTGGGAACTTTCGACAGCTCCGCGGTCATCGTTTTTCGTCCGAAAATTAATTTTTTGGACTGTAGCAAAAATGATTCCAAATGTCAATTGGATCGTGCCTCATGTTGAATAACCACTTTTTAAACCCTCGCAGTGCCCAAAATGGCCATTTTTACAGAGTTTTGCTTACTCAGAAGCTTCAATTTTGACCAATTTCAGGCACAGAAATGACTTTAAACACATTTATTTTAGTTGAAAAAGTAATAATTCACATCCAACAGTAATTTACAGCCAAAAGATTAAATGTTAAAATTTCATCGAAATTGACCATTTTGGGAACGTTCGACAGCTCCGCGGTCATCGTTTTTCGTCCGAAAATTGATTTTTTGGACTGTACCAAAAATGATTCCAAATGTCAATTGGACCGTGCCTCATGTTGAATAACCACTTTTTAAACCCTCACAGTGCCCAAAATTGCCATTTTTACAGAGTTTTACATACTCAGAAGCTTCAATTTTGACCAATTTCAGGCACAGAAATGACTTTAAACACATTTATTTTAGTTGAAAAAGTAATAATTCACATCCAACAGTAATTTACAGCCAAAAGAATAAATGTTAAAATTTCATCGAAATTGACCATTTTGGGAACTTTCGACAGCTCCTCGGTCATTGTTTTTCGTCCGAAAATTGAATTTTTGGACTGTACCAAAAATGATTCCAAATGTCAATTGGATCGTGCCTCATGTTGAATAACCACTTTTTAAACCCTCACAGTGCCCAAAATGGCCATTTTTACAGAGTTTTGCTTACTCAGAAGCTTCAATTTTGACCAATTACAGGCACAGAAATGACTTTAAACACATTTTTTTAAGTTGAAAAAGTAATAATTCACATCCAACAGTAATATACAGCCAAAAGAATAAATGTTAAAATTTCATCGAAATTGACCATTTTGGGAACGTTCGACAGCTCCGCGGTCATTGTTTTTTGTCCGAAAATTAATTTTTTGGACTGTACCAAAAATGATTCCAAATGTCAATTGGACCGTGCCTCATGTTGAATAACCACTTTTTAAACCCTCACAGGGACCAAAATTGCCATTTTTACAGAGTTTTGCATACTCAGAAGCTTCAATTTTGACCAATTTCAGGCACAGAAATGACTTTAAACACATTTATTTTAGTTGAAAAAGTAATAATTCACATCCAACAGTAATTTACAGCCAAAAGATTAAATGTTAAAATTTCATCGAAATTGACCATTTTGGGAATGTTCGACAGCTCCGCGGTCATCGTTTTTCGTCCGAAAATTGATTTTTTGGACTGTACCAAAAATGATTCCAAATGTCAATTGGACCGTGCCTCATGTTGAAAAACCACTTTTTAAACCCTCACAGTGACCAAAATTGCCATTTTTACAGAGTTTTGCATACTCAGAAGCTTCAATTTTGAACAATTTCAGGCACAGAAATGACTTTAAACACATTTATTTTAGTTGAAAAAGTAATAATTCACATCCAACAGTAATTTACAGCCAAAAGATTAAATGTTAAAATTTCATCGAAATTGACCATTTTGGGAACGTTCGACAGCTCCGCGGTCATCGTTTTTCGTCCGAAAATTGATTTTTTGGACTGTACCAAAAATGATTCCAAATGTCAATTGGACCGTGCCTCATGTTGAATAACCACTTTTTAAACCCTCGCAGTGCCCAAAATGGCCATTTTTACAGAGTTTTGCTTACTCAGAAGCTTCAATTTTGACCAATTTCAGGCACAGAAATGACTTTAAACACATTTATTTTAGTTGAAAAAGTTATAATTCACATCCAACAGTAATTTACAGCCAAAAGAATAAATGTTAAAATTTCATCGAAATTGACCATTTTGGGAACGTTCGACAGCTCCGCGGTCATTGTTTTCGTCCGAAAATTGATTTTTTGGACTGTACCAAAAATGATTCCAAATGTCAATTGGACCGTGCCTCATGTTGAAAAACCACTTTTTAAACCCTCACAGTGACCAAAATTGCCATTTTTACAGAGTTTTGCATACTCAGAAGCTTCAATTTTGACCAATTTCAGGCACAGAAATGACTTTAAACACATTTATTTTAGTTGAAAAAGTAATAATTCACATCCAACAGTAATTTACAGCCAAAAGATTAAATGTTAAAATTTCATCGAAATTGACCATTTTGGGAACGTTCGACAGCTCCGCGGTCATCGTTTTTCGTCCGAAAATTGATTTTTTGGACTGTACCAAAAATGATTCCAAATGTCAATTGGACCGTGCCTCATGTTGAATAACCACTTTTTAAACCCTCGCAGTGCCCAAAATGGCCATTTTTACAGAGTTTTGCTTACTCAGAAGCTTCAATTTTGACCAATTTCAGGCACAGAAATGACTTTAAACACATTTATTTTAGTTGAAAAAGTTATAATTCACATCCAACAGTAATTTACAGCCAAAAGAATAAATGTTAAAATTTCATCGAAATTGACCATTTTGGGAACTTTCGACAGCTCCGCGGTCATCGTTTTTCGTCCGAAAATTGAATTTTTGGACTGTACCAAAAATGATTCCAAATGTCAATTGGATCGTGCCTCATGTTGAATAACCACTTTTTAAACCCTCACAGTGCCCAAAATGGCCATTTTTACAGAGTTTTGCTTACTCAGAAGCTTCAATTTTGACCAATTACAGGCACAGAAATGACTTTAAACACATTTTTTTAGGTTGAAAAAGTAATAATTCACATCCAACAGTAATATACAGCCAAAAGAATAAATGTTAACATTTCATCGAAATTGACCATTTTGGGAACTTTCGACAGCTCCGCGGTCATCGTTTTTCGTCCGAAAATTAATTTTTTGGACTGTAGCAAAAATGATTCCAAATGTCAATTGGATCGAGCCTCATGTTGAATAACCACTTTTTAAACCCTCGCAGTGCCCAAAATGGCCATTTTTACAGAGTTTTGCTTACTCAGAAGCTTCAATTTTGACCAATTTCAGGCACAGAAATGACTTTAAACACATTTATTTTAGTTGAAAAAGTAATAATTCACATCCAACAGTAATTTACATCCAAAAGATTAAATGTTAAAATTTCATCGAAATTGACCATTTCGGGAACGTTCGACAGCTCCGCGGTCATCGTTTTTCGCCCGAAAATTGATTTTTTGGACTGTACCAAAAATGATTCCAAATGTCAATTGGATCGTGCCTCATGTTGAATAACCATTTTTTAAACCCTCACAGTGACCAAAATTGCCATTTTTACAGAGTTTTGCATACTCAGAAGCTTCAATTTTGACCAATTTCAGGCACAGGAATGACTTTAAACACATTTATTTTAGTTGAGAAAGTAATATTTCACATCTAACAGTAATTTACAGGCAAAAGATTACATTTTAAAATTTCATCGAAATTGACCATTTTGGGAATGTTCGACAGCTCCGCGGTCATCGTTTTTCGTCAGAAAATAGATTTTTTGGACTGTACCAAAAATGATTCTAAATGTCAATTGGATCGTGCCTCATGTTGAATAACCACTTTTTAAACCCTCACAGTGCCCAAAATTACCATTTTTACAGAGTTTTGCATACTCAGAAGCTTCAATTTTGACCAATTTCAGGCACAGAAATGACTTTAAACACATTTATTTTAGTTGAAAAAGTAATAATTCACATCCAACAGTAATTTACAGCCAAAAGATTAAATGTTAAAATTTCATCGAAATTGACCATTTTGGGAACGTTCGACAGCTCCGTGGTCATCGTTTTTCGTCCGAAAATTAATTTTTTGGACTGTACCAAAAATGATTCCAAATGTCAATTGGACCGTGCCTCATGTTGAATAACCACTTTTTAAACCCTCACAGTGACCAAAATTGCCATTTTTACAGAGTTTTGCATACTCAGAAGCTTCAATTTTGACCAATTTCAGGCACAGAAATGACTTTAAACACATTTATTTTAGTTGAAAAAGTAATAATTCACATCCAACAGTAATTTACAGCCAAAAGATTAAATGTTAAAATTTCATCGAAATTGACCATTTTGGGAACGTTCGACAGCTCCGCGGTCATCGTTTTTCGTCCGAAAATTGATTTTTTGGACTGTACCAAAAATGATTCCAAATGTCAATTGGACCGTGCCTCATGTTGAATAACCACTTTTTAAACCCTCACAGTGCCCAAAATGGCCATTTTTACAGAGTTTTGCTTACTCAGAAGCTTCAATTTTGACCAATTACAGGCACAGAAATGACTTTAAACACATTTTTTTAAGTTGAAAAAGTAATAATTCACATCCAACAGTAATATACAGCCAAAAGAATAAATGTTAACATTTCATCGAAATTGACAATTTTGGGAACTTTCGACAGCTCCGCGGTCATCGTTTTTCGTCCGAAAATTAATTTTTTGGACTGTAGCAAAAATGATTCCAAATGTCAATTGGATCGTGCCTCATGTTGAATAACCACTTTTTAAACCCTCGCAGTGCCCAAAATGGCCATTTTTACAGAGTTTTGCTTACTCAGAAGCTTCAATTTTGACCAATTTCAGGCACAGAAATGACTTTAAACACATTTATTTTAGTTGAAAAAGTAATAATTCACATCCAACAGTAATTTACATCCAAAAGATTAAATGTTAAAATTTCATCGAAATTGACCATTTTGGGAACGTTCGACAGCTCCGCGGTCATCGTTTTTCGTCCGAAAATTGATTTTTTGGACTGTACCAAAAATGATTCCAAATGTCAATTGGATCGTGCCTCATGTTGAATAACCACTTTTTAAACCCTCGCAGTGCCCAAAATGGCCATTTTTACAGAGTTTTGCTTACTCAGAAGCTTCAATTTTGACCAATTTCAGGCACAGAAATGACTTTAAACACATTTATTTTAGTTGAAAAAGTAATAATTCACATCCAACAGTAATTTACATCCAAAAGATTAAATGTTAAAATTTCATCGAAATTGACCATTTTGGGAACGTTCGACAGCTCCGCGGTCATCGTTTTTCGTCCGAAAATTGATTTTTTGGACTGTACCAAAAATGATTCCAAATGTCAATTGGATCGTGCCTCATGTTGAATAAGCATTTTTTAAACCCTCACAGTGACCAAAATTGCCATTTTTACAGAGTTTTGCATACGCAGAAGCTTCAATTTTGACCAATTTCAGGCACAGAAATGACTTTAAACACATTTATTTTAGTTGAAAAAGTAATAATTCACATCCAACAGTAATTTACAGCCAAAAGATTAAATGTTAAAATTTCATCGAAATTGACCATTTTGGGAACGTTCGACAGCTCCGCGGTCATTGTTTTTCGTCCGAAAATTAATTTTTTGGACTGTACCAAAAATGATTCCAAATGTCAATTGGACCGTGCCTCATGTTGAATAACCACTTTTTAAACCCTCACAGGGACCAAAATTGCCATTTTTACAGAGTTTTGCATACTCAGAAGCTTCAATTTTGACCAATTTCAGGCACAGAAATGACTTTAAACAAATTTATTTTCGTTGAAAAAGTAATAATTCACATCCAACAGTAATTTACAGCCAAAAGATTAAATGTTAAAATTTCATCGAAATTGACCATTTTGGGAACGTTCGACAGCTCGGCGGTCATCGTTTTTCGTCCGAAAATTGATTTTTTGGACTGTACCAAAAATGATTCCAAATGTCAATTGGACCGTGCCTCATGTTGAAAAACCACTTTTTAAACCCTCACAGTGACCAAAATTGCCATTTTTACAGAGTTTTGCATACTCAGAAGCTTCAATTTTGACCAATTTCAGGCACAGAAATGACTTTAAACACATTTATTTTAGTTGAAAAAGTAATAATTCACATCCAACAGTAATTTACAGCCAAAAGATTAAATGTTAAAATTTCATCGAAATTGACCATTTTGGGAACGTTCGACAGCTCCGCGGTCATCGTTTTTCGTCCGAAAATTGATTTTTTGGACTGTACCAAAAATGATTCCAAATGTCAATTGGACCGTGCCTCATGTTGAATAACCACTTTTTAAACCCTCGCAGTGCCCAAAATGGCCATTTTTACAGAGTTTTGCTTACTCAGAAGCTTCAATTTTGACCAATTTCAGGCACAGAAATGACTTTAAACACATTTATTTTAGTTGAAAAAGTTATAATTCACATCCAACAGTAATTTACAGCCAAAAGAATAAATGTTAAAATTTCATCGAAATTGACCATTTTGGGAACTTTCGACAGCTCCGCGGTCATCGTTTTTCGTCCGAAAATTGAATTTTTGGACTGTACCAAAAATGATTCCAAATGTCAATTGGATCGTGCCTCATGTTGAATAACCACTTTTTAAACCCTCACAGTGCCCAAAATGGCCATTTTTACAGAGTTTTGCTTACTCAGAAGCTTCAATTTTGACCAATTACAGGCACAGAAATGACTTTAAACACATTTTTTTAAGTTGAAAAAGTAATAATTCACATCCAACAGTAATATACAGCCAAAAGAATAAATGTTAAAATTTCATCGAAATTGACCATTTTGGGAACGTTCGACAGCTCCGCGGTCATTGTTTTTCGTCCGAAAATTAATTTTTTGGACTGTACCAAAAATAATTCCAAATGTCAATTGGACCGTGCCTCATGTTGAATAACCACTTTTTAAACCCTCACAGGGACCAAAATTGCCATTTTTACAGAGTTTTGCATACTCAGAAGCTTCAATTTTGACCAATTTCAGGCACAGAAATGACTTTAAACACATTTATTTTAGTTGAAAAAGTAATAATTCACATCCAACAGTAATTTACAGCCAAAAGATTAAATGTTAAAATTTCATCGAAATTGACCATTTTGGGAACGTTCGACAGCTCCGCGGTCATCGTTTTTCGTCCGAAAATTGATTTTTTGGACTGTACCAAAAATGATTCCAAATGTCAATTGGACCGTGCCTCATGTTGAAAAACCACTTTTTAAACCCTCACAGTGACCAAAATTGCCATTTTTACAGAGTTTTGCATACTCAGAAGCTTCAATTTTGACCAATTTCAGGCACAGAAATGACTTTAAACACATTTATTTTAGTTGAAAAAGTAATAATTCACATCCAACAGTAATTTACAGCCAAAAGATTAAATGTTAAAATTTCATCGAAATTGACCATTTTGGGAACGTTCGACAGCTCCGCGGTCATCGTTTTTCGTCCGAAAATTGATTTTTTGGACTGTACCAAAAATGATTCCAAATGTCAATTGGACCGTGCCTCATGTTGAATAACCACTTTTTAAACCCTCGCAGTGCCCAAAATGGCCATTTTACAGAGTTTTGCTTACTCAGAAGCTTCAATTTTGACCAATTTCAGGCACAGAAATGACTTTAAACACATTTATTTTAGTTGAAAAAGTTATAATTCACATCCAACAGTAATTTACAGCCAAAAGAATAAATGTTAAAATTTCATCGAAATTGACCATTTTGGGAACTTTCGACAGCTCCGCGGTCATCGTTTTTCGTCCGAAAATTGAATTTTTGGACTGTACCAAAAATGATTCCAAATGTCAATTGGATCGTGCCTCATGTTGAATAACCACTTTTTAAACCCTCACAGTGCCCAAAATGGCCATTTTTACAGAGTTTTGCTTACTCAGAAGCTTCAATTTTGACCAATTACAGGCACAGAAATGACTTTAAACACATTTTTTTAAGTTGAAAAAGTAATAATTCACATCCAACAGTAATATACAGCCAAAAGAATAAATGTTAACATTTCATCGAAATTGACCATTTTGGGAACTTTCGACAGCTCCGCGGTCATCGTTTTTCGTCCGAAAATTAATTTTTTGGACTGTAGCAAAAATGATTCCAAATGTCAATTGGATCGTGCCTCATGTTGAATAACCACTTTTTAAACCCTCGCAGTGCCCAAAATGGCCATTTTTACAGAGTTTTGCTTACTCAGAAGCTTCAATTTTGACCAATTTCAGGCACAGAAATGACTTTAAACACATTTATTTTAGTTGAAAAAGTAATAATTCACATCCAACAGTAATTTACATCCAAAAGATTAAATGTTAAAATTTCATCGAAATTGACCATTTTGGGAACGTTCGACAGCTCCGCGGTCATCGTTTTTCGCCCGAAAATTGATTTTTTGGACTGTACCAAAAATGATTCCAAATGTCAATTGGATCGTAACTCATGTTGAATAACCATTTTTTAAACCCTCACAGTGACCAAAATTGCCATTTTTACAGAGTTTTGCATACTCAGAAGCTTCAATTTTGACCAATTTCAGGCACAGGAATGACTTTAAACACATTTATTTTAGTTGAGAAAGTAATATTTCACATCTAACAGTAATTTACAGGCAAAAGATTACATTTTAAAATTTCATCGAAATTGACCATTTTGGGAATGTTCGACAGCTCCGCGGTCATCGTTTTTCGTCAGAAAATAGATTTTTTGGACTGTACCAAAAATGATTCTAAATGTCAATTGGATCGTGCCTCATGTTGAATAACCACTTTTTAAACCCTCACAGTGCCCAAAATTACCATTTTTACAGAGTTTTGCATACTCAGAAGCTTCAATTTTGACCAATTTCAGGCACAGAAATGACTTTAAACACATTTATTTTAGTTGAAAAAGTAATAATTCACATCCAACAGTAATTTACAGCCAAAAGATTAAATGTTAAAATTTCATCGAAATTGACCATTTTGGGAACGTTCGACAGCTCCGTGGTCATCGTTTTTCGTCCGAAAATTAATTTTTTGGACTGTACCAAAAATGATTCCAAATGTCAATTGGACCGTGCCTCATGTTGAATAACCACTTTTTAAACCCTCACAGTGACCAAAATTGCCATTTTTACAGAGTTTTGCATACTCAGAAGCTTCAATTTTGACCAATTTCAGGCACAGAAATGACTTTAAACACATTTATTTTAGTTGAAAAAGTAATAATTCACATCCAACAGTAATTTACAGCCAAAAGATTAAATGTTAAAATTTCATCGAAATTGACCATTTTGGGAACGTTCGACAGCTCCGCGGTCATCGTTTTTCGTCCGAAAATTGATTTTTTGGACTGTACCAAAAATGATTCCAAATGTCAATTGGACCGTGCCTCATGTTGAATAACCACTTTTTAAACCCTCACAGTGACCAAAATTGCCATTTTTACAGAGATTTGCATACTCAGAAGCTTCAATTTTGACCAATTTCAGGCACAGAAATGACTTTAAACACTTTTATTTTAGTTGAAAAAGTAATAATTCACATCCAACTGTAATTTACAGCCAAAAGATTAAATGATAAAATTTCATCGAAATTGACCATTTTGCGAACGTTCGACAGCTCCGCGGTCATCGTTTTTCGTCAGAAAATTGATTTTTTGAACTGTACCAAAAATGATTCAAAATGTCAATTGGATCATGCCTCATGTTGAATAACCACTTTTTAAACCCTCACAGTGCCCAAAATTGCCATTTTTACAGAGTTTTGCTTACTTAGAAGCTTCAATTTTGACCAATTTCAGGCACAGAAATGACTTTAAACACATTTATTTTAGTTGAAAAAGTAATAATTCACATCCAACAGTAATTTACAGCCAAAAGATTAAATGTTAAAATTTCATCGAAATTGACCATTTTGGGAACGTTCGACAGGTCATCGTTTTTCGTCCGAAAATTGATTTTTTGGACTGTACCAAAAATGATTCTAAATGTCAATTGGATCATGCCTCATGTTGAATAACCACTTTTTAAACCCTCACAGTGCCCAAAATTGCCATTTTTACAGAGTTTTGCATACTCAGAAGCTTCAATTTTGACCAATTTCAGGCACAGAAATGACTTTAAACACATTTATTTTAGTTGAAAAAGTTATAATTCACATCCAACAGTAATTTACAGCCAAAAGAATAAATGTTTAAATTTCATCGAAATTGACCATTTTGGGAACGTTCGACAGCTCCGCGGTCATCGTTTTTCGTCCGAAAATTGATTTTTTGGACTGTACCAAAAATGATTCCAAATGTCAATTGGACCGTGCCTCATGTTGAAAAACCACTTTTTAAACCCTCACAGTGACCAAAATTGCCATTTTTACAGAGTTTTGCATACTCAGAAGCTTCAATTTTGACCAATTTCAGGCACAGAAATGACTTTAAACACATTTATTTTAGTTGAAAAAGTAATAATTCACATCCAACAGTAATTTACAGCCAAAAGATTAAATGTTAAAATTTCATCGAAATTGACCATTTTGGGAACGTTCGACAGCTCCGCGGTCATCGTTTTTCGTCCGAAAATTGATTTTTTGGACTGTACCAAAAATGATTCCAAATGTCAATTGGACCGTGCCTCATGTTGAATAACCACTTTTTAAACCCTCGCAGTGCCCAAAATGGCCATTTTTACAGAGTTTTGCTTACTCAGAAGCTTCAATTTTGACCAATTTCAGGCACAGAAATGACTTTAAACACATTTATTTTAGTTGAAAAAGTTATAATTCACATCCAACAGTAATTTACAGCCAAAAGAATAAATGTTAAAATTTCATCGAAATTGACCATTTTGGGAACTTTCGACAGCTCCGCGGTCATCGTTTTTCGTCCGAAAATTGAATTTTTGGACTGTACCAAAAATGATTCCAAATGTCAATTGGATCGTGCCTCATGTTGAATAACCACTTTTTAAACCCTCACAGTGCCCAAAATGGCCATTTTTACAGAGTTTTGCTTACTCAGAAGCTTCAATTTTGACCAATTACAGGCACAGAAATGACTTTAAACACATTTTTTTAGGTTGAAAAAGTAATAATTCACATCCAACAGTAATATACAGCCAAAAGAATAAATGTTAACATTTCATCGAAATTGACCATTTTGGGAACTTTCGACAGCTCCGCGGTCATCGTTTTTCGTCCGAAAATTAATTTTTTGGACTGTAGCAAAAATGATTCCAAATGTCAATTGGATCGTGCCTCATGTTGAATAACCACTTTTTAAACCCTCGCAGTGCCCAAAATGGCCATTTTTACAGAGTTTTGCTTACTCAGAAGCTTCAATTTTGACCAATTTCAGGCACAGAAATGACTTTAAACACATTTATTTTAGTTGAAAAAGTAATAATTCACATCCAACAGTAATTTACATCCAAAAGATTAAATGTTAAAATTTCATCGAAATTGACCATTTTGGGAACGTTCGACAGCTCCGCGGTCATTGTTTTTCGTCCGAAAATTAATTTTTTGGACTGTACCAAAAATGATTCCAAATGTCAATTGGACCGTGCCTCATGTTGAATAACCACTTTTTAAACCCTCACAGGGACCAAAATTGCCATTTTTACAGAGTTTTGCATACTCAGAAGCTTCAATTTTGACCAATTTCAGGCACAGAAATGACTTTAAACAAATTTATTTTCGTTGAAAAAGTAATAATTCACATCCAACAGTAATTTACAGCCAAAAGATTAAATGTTAAAATTTCATCGAAATTGACCATTTTGGGAACGTTCGACAGCTCGGCGGTCATCGTTTTTCGTCCGAAAATTGATTTTTTGGACTGTACCAAAAATGATTCCAAATGTCAATTGGACCGTGCCTCATGTTGAAAAACCACTTTTTAAACCCTCACAGTGACCAAAATTGCCATTTTTACAGAGTTTTGCATACTCAGAAGCTTCAATTTTGACCAATTTCAGGCACAGAAATGACTTTAAACACATTTATTTTAGTTGAAAAAGTAATAATTCACATCCAACAGTAATTTACAGCCAAAAGATTAAATGTTAAAATTTCATCGAAATTGACCATTTTGGGAACGTTCGACAGCTCCGCGGTCATCGTTTTTCGTCCGAAAATTGATTTTTTGGACTGTACCAAAAATGATTCCAAATGTCAATTGGACCGTGCCTCATGTTGAATAACCACTTTTTAAACCCTCGCAGTGCCCAAAATGGCCATTTTTACAGAGTTTTGCTTACTCAGAAGCTTCAATTTTGACCAATTTCAGGCACAGAAATGACTTTAAACACATTTATTTTAGTTGAAAAAGTTATAATTCACATCCAACAGTAATTTACAGCCAAAAGAATAAATGTTAAAATTTCATCGAAATTGACCATTTTGGGAACTTTCGACAGCTCCGCGGTCATCGTTTTTCGTCCGAAAATTGAATTTTTGGACTGTACCAAAAATGATTCCAAATGTCAATTGGATCGTGCCTCATGTTGAATAACCACTTTTTAAACCCTCACAGTGCCCAAAATGGCCATTTTTACAGAGTTTTGCTTACTCAGAAGCTTCAATTTTGACCAATTACAGGCACAGAAATGACTTTAAACACATTTTTTTAAGTTGAAAAAGTAATAATTCACATCCAACAGTAATATACAGCCAAAAGAATAAATGTTAAAATTTCATCGAAATTGACCATTTTGGGAACGTTCGACAGCTCCGCGGTCATTGTTTTTCGTCCGAAAATTAATTTTTTGGACTGTACCAAAAATAATTCCAAATGTCAATTGGACCGTGCCTCATGTTGAATAACCACTTTTTAAACCCTCACAGGGACCAAAATTGCCATTTTTACAGAGTTTTGCATACTCAGAAGCTTCAATTTTGACCAATTTCAGGCACAGAAATGACTTTAAACACATTTATTTTAGTTGAAAAAGTAATAATTCACATCCAACAGTAATTTACAGCCAAAAGATTAAATGTTAAAATTTCATCGAAATTGACCATTTTGGGAACGTTCGACAGCTCCGCGGTCATCGTTTTTCGTCCGAAAATTGATTTTTTGGACTGTACCAAAAATGATTCCAAATGTCAATTGGACCGTGCCTCATGTTGAAAAACCACTTTTTAAACCCTCACAGTGACCAAAATTGCCATTTTTACAGAGTTTTGCATACTCAGAAGCTTCAATTTTGACCAATTTCAGGCACAGAAATGACTTTAAACACATTTATTTTAGTTGAAAAAGTAATAATTCACATCCAACAGTAATTTACAGCCAAAAGATTAAATGTTAAAATTTCATCGAAATTGACCATTTTGGGAACGTTCGACAGCTCCGCGGTCATCGTTTTTCGTCCGAAAATTGATTTTTTGGACTGTACCAAAAATGATTCCAAATGTCAATTGGACCGTGCCTCATGTTGAATAACCACTTTTTAAACCCTCGCAGTGCCCAAAATGGCCATTTTTACAGAGTTTTGCTTACTCAGAAGCTTCAATTTTGACCAATTTCAGGCACAGAAATGACTTTAAACACATTTATTTTAGTTGAAAAAGTTATAATTCACATCCAACAGTAATTTACAGCCAAAAGAATAAATGTTAAAATTTCATCGAAATTGACCATTTTGGGAACTTTCGACAGCTCCGCGGTCATCGTTTTTCGTCCGAAAATTGAATTTTTGGACTGTACCAAAAATGATTCCAAATGTCAATTGGATCGTGCCTCATGTTGAATAACCACTTTTTAAACCCTCACAGTGCCCAAAATGGCCATTTTTACAGAGTTTTGCTTACTCAGAAGCTTCAATTTTGACCAATTACAGGCACAGAAATGACTTTAAACACATTTTTTTAAGTTGAAAAAGTAATAATTCACATCCAACAGTAATATACAGCCAAAAGAATAAATGTTAACATTTCATCGAAATTGACCATTTTGGGAACTTTCGACAGCTCCGCGGTCATCGTTTTTCGTCCGAAAATTAATTTTTTGGACTGTAGCAAAAATGATTCCAAATGTCAATTGGATCGTGCCTCATGTTGAATAACCACTTTTTAAACCCTCGCAGTGCCCAAAATGGCCATTTTTACAGAGTTTTGCTTACTCAGAAGCTTCAATTTTGACCAATTTCAGGCACAGAAATGACTTTAAACACATTTATTTTAGTTGAAAAAGTAATAATTCACATCCAACAGTAATTTACATCCAAAAGATTAAATGTTAAAATTTCATCGAAATTGACCATTTTGGGAACGTTCGACAGCTCCGCGGTCATCGTTTTTCGCCCGAAAATTGATTTTTTGGACTGTACCAAAAATGATTCCAAATGTCAATTGGATCGTAACTCATGTTGAATAACCATTTTTTAAACCCTCACAGTGACCAAAATTGCCATTTTTACAGAGTTTTGCATACTCAGAAGCTTCAATTTTGACCAATTTCAGGCACAGGAATGACTTTAAACACATTTATTTTAGTTGAGAAAGTAATATTTCACATCTAACAGTAATTTACAGGCAAAAGATTACATTTTAAAATTTCATCGAAATTGACCATTTTGGGAATGTTCGACAGCTCCGCGGTCATCGTTTTTCGTCAGAAAATAGATTTTTTGGACTGTACCAAAAATGATTCTAAATGTCAATTGGATCGTGCCTCATGTTGAATAACCACTTTTTAAACCCTCACAGTGCCCAAAATTACCATTTTTACAGAGTTTTGCATACTCAGAAGCTTCAATTTTGACCAATTTCAGGCACAGAAATGACTTTAAACACATTTATTTTAGTTGAAAAAGTAATAATTCACATCCAACAGTAATTTACAGCCAAAAGATTAAATGTTAAAATTTCATCGAAATTGACCATTTTGGGAACGTTCGACAGCTCCGTGGTCATCGTTTTTCGTCCGAAAATTAATTTTTTGGACTGTACCAAAAATGATTCCAAATGTCAATTGGACCGTGCCTCATGTTGAATAACCACTTTTTAAACCCTCACAGTGACCAAAATTGCCATTTTTACAGAGTTTTGCATACTCAGAAGCTTCAATTTTGACCAATTTCAGGCACAGAAATGACTTTAAACACATTTATTTTAGTTGAAAAAGTAATAATTCACATCCAACAGTAATTTACAGCCAAAAGATTAAATGTTAAAATTTCATCGAAATTGACCATTTTGGGAACGTTCGACAGCTCCGCGGTCATCGTTTTTCGTCCGAAAATTGATTTTTTGGACTGTACCAAAAATGATTCCAAATGTCAATTGGACCGTGCCTCATGTTGAATAACCACTTTTTAAACCCTCACAGTGACCAAAATTGCCATTTTTACAGAGATTTGCATACTCAGAAGCTTCAATTTTGACCAATTTCAGGCACAGAAATGACTTTAAACACTTTTATTTTAGTTGAAAAAGTAATAATTCACATCCAACTGTAATTTACAGCCAAAAGATTAAATGATAAAATTTCATCGAAATTGACCATTTTGCGAACGTTCGACAGCTCCGCGGTCATCGTTTTTCGTCAGAAAATTGATTTTTTGAACTGTACCAAAAATGATTCAAAATGTCAATTGGATCATGCCTCATGTTGAATAACCACTTTTTAAACCCTCACAGTGCCCAAAATTGCCATTTTTACAGAGTTTTGCTTACTTAGAAGCTTCAATTTTGACCAATTTCAGGCACAGAAATGACTTTAAACACATTTATTTTAGTTGAAAAAGTAATAATTCACATCCAACAGTAATTTACAGCCAAAAGATTAAATGTTAAAATTTCATCGAAATTGACCATTTTGGGAACGTTCGACAGGTCATCGTTTTTCGTCCGAAAATTGATTTTTTGGACTGTACCAAAAATGATTCTAAATGTCAATTGGATCATGCCTCATGTTGAATAACCACTTTTTAAACCCTCACAGTGCCCAAAATTGCCATTTTTACAGAGTTTTGCATACTCAGAAGCTTCAATTTTGACCAATTTCAGGCACAGAAATGACTTTAAACACATTTATTTTAGTTGAAAAAGTTATAATTCACATCCAACAGTAATTTACAGCCAAAAGAATAAATGTTTAAATTTCATCGAAATTGACCATTTTGGGAACGTTCGACAGCTCCGCGGTCATCGTTTTTCGTCCGAAAATTGATTTTTTGGACTGTACCAAAAATGATTCCAAATGTCAATTGGACCGTGCCTCATGTTGAAAAACCACTTTTTAAACCCTCACAGTGACCAAAATTGCCATTTTTACAGAGTTTTGCATACTCAGAAGCTTCAATTTTGACCAATTTCAGGCACAGAAATGACTTTAAACACATTTATTTTAGTTGAAAAAGTAATAATTCACATCCAACAGTAATTTACAGCCAAAAGATTAAATGTTAAAATTTCATCGAAATTGACCATTTTGGGAACGTTCGACAGCTCCGCGGTCATCGTTTTTCGTCCGAAAATTGATTTTTTGGACTGTACCAAAAATGATTCCAAATGTCAATTGGACCGTGCCTCATGTTGAATAACCACTTTTTAAACCCTCGCAGTGCCCAAAATGGCCATTTTTACAGAGTTTTGCTTACTCAGAAGCTTCAATTTTGACCAATTTCAGGCACAGAAATGACTTTAAACACATTTATTTTAGTTGAAAAAGTTATAATTCACATCCAACAGTAATTTACAGCCAAAAGAATAAATGTTAAAATTTCATCGAAATTGACCATTTTGGGAACTTTCGACAGCTCCGCGGTCATCGTTTTTCGTCCGAAAATTGAATTTTTGGACTGTACCAAAAATGATTCCAAATGTCAATTGGATCGTGCCTCATGTTGAATAACCACTTTTTAAACCCTCACAGTGCCCAAAATGGCCATTTTTACAGAGTTTTGCTTACTCAGAAGCTTCAATTTTGACCAATTACAGGCACAGAAATGACTTTAAACACATTTTTTTAGGTTGAAAAAGTAATAATTCACATCCAACAGTAATATACAGCCAAAAGAATAAATGTTAACATTTCATCGAAATTGACCATTTTGGGAACTTTCGACAGCTCCGCGGTCATCGTTTTTCGTCCGAAAATTAATTTTTTGGACTGTAGCAAAAATGATTCCAAATGTCAATTGGATCGTGCCTCATGTTGAATAACCACTTTTTAAACCCTCGCAGTGCCCAAAATGGCCATTTTTACAGAGTTTTGCTTACTCAGAAGCTTCAATTTTGACCAATTTCAGGCACAGAAATGACTTTAAACACATTTATTTTAGTTGAAAAAGTAATAATTCACATCCAACAGTAATTTACATCCAAAAGATTAAATGTTAAAATTTCATCGAAATTGACCATTTTGGGAACGTTCGACAGCTCCGCGGTCATCGTTTTTCGCCCGAAAATTGATTTTTTGGACTGTACCAAAAATGATTCCAAATGTCAATTGGATCGTGCCTCATGTTGAATAACCATTTTTTAAACCCTCACAGTGACCAAAATTGCCATTTTTACAGAGTTTTGCATACTCAGAAGCTTCAATTTTGACCAATTTCAGGCACAGGAATGACTTTAAACACATTTATTTTAGTTGAGAAAGTAATATTTCACATCTAACAGTAATTTACAGGCAAAAGATTACATTTTAAAATTTCATCGAAATTGACCATTTTGGGAATGTTCGACAGCTCCGCGGTCATCGTTTTTCGTCAGAAAATAGATTTTTTGGACTGTACCAAAAATGATTCTAAATGTCAATTGGATCGTGCCTCATGTTGAATAACCACTTTTTAAACCCTCACAGTGCCCAAAATTACCATTTTTACAGAGTTTTGCATACTCAGAAGCTTCAATTTTGACCAATTTCAGGCACAGAAATGACTTTAAACACATTTATTTTAGTTGAAAAAGTAATAATTCACATCCAACAGTAATTTACAGCCAAAAGATTAAATGTTAAAATTTCATCGAAATTGACCATTTTGGGAACGTTCGACAGCTCCGTGGTCATCGTTTTTCGTCCGAAAATTAATTTTTTGGACTGTACCAAAAATGATTCCAAATGTCAATTGGACCGTGCCTCATGTTGAATAACCACTTTTTAAACCCTCACAGTGACCAAAATTGCCATTTTTACAGAGTTTTGCATACTCAGAAGCTTCAATTTTGACCAATTTCAGGCACAGAAATGACTTTAAACACATTTATTTTAGTTGAAAAAGTAATAATTCACATCCAACAGTAATTTACAGCCAAAAGATTAAATGTTAAAATTTCATCGAAATTGACCATTTTGGGAACGTTCGACAGCTCCGCGGTCATCGTTTTTCGTCCAAAAATTGATTTTTTGGACTGTACCAAAAATGATTCCAAATGTCAATTGGACCGTGCCTCATGTTGAATAACCACTTTTTAAACCCTCACAGTGCCCAAAATTGCCATTTTTACAGAGTTTTACATACTCAGAAGCTTCAATTTTGACCAATTTCAGGCACAGAAATGACTTTAAACACATTTATTTTAGTTGAAAAAGTAATAATTCACATCCAACAGTAATTTACAGCCAAAAGAATAAATGTTAAAATTTCATCGAAATTGACCATTTTGGGAACTTTCGACAGCTCCTCGGTCATTGTTTTTCGTCCGAAAATTGAATTTTTGGACTGTACCAAAAATGATTCCAAATGTCAATTGGATCGTGCCTCATGTTGAATAACCACTTTTTAAACCCTCACAGTGCCCAAAATGGCCATTTTTACAGAGTTTTGCTTACTCAGAAGCTTCAATTTTGACCAATTACAGGCACAGAAATGACTTTAAACACATTTTTTTAAGTTGAAAAAGTAATAATTCACATCCAACAGTAATATACAGCCAAAAGAATAAATGTTAACATTTCATCGAAATTGACAATTTTGGGAACTTTCGACAGCTCCTCGGTCATCGTTTTTCGTCCGAAAATTAATTTTTTGGACTGTAGCAAAAATGATTCCAAATGTCAATTGGATCGTGCCTCATGTTGAATAACCACTTTTTAAACCCTCGCAGTGCCCAAAATGGCCATTTTTACAGAGTTTTGCTTACTCAGAAGCTTCAATTTTGACCAATTTCAGGCACAGAAATGACTTTAAACACATTTATTTTAGTTGAAAAAGTAATAATTCACATCCAACAGTAATTTACATCCAAAAGATTAAATGTTAAAATTTCATCGAAATTGACCATTTTGGGAACGTTCGACAGCTCCGCGGTCATCGTTTTTCGTCCGAAAATTGATTTTTTGGACTGTACCAAAAATGATTCCAAATGTCAATTGGATCGTGCCTCATGTTGAATACCCATTTTTTAAACCCTCACAGTGACCAAAAGTGCCATTTTTACAGAGTTTTGCTTACTTAGAAGCTTCAATTTTGACCAATTTCAGGCACAGAAATGACTTTAAACACATTTCTTTTAGTTGAAAAAGTAATAATTCACATCCAACAGTAATTTACAGCCAAAAGATTAAATGTTAAAATTTCATCGAAATTGACCATTTTGGGAACGTTCGACAGCTCCGCCGTCATCGTTTTTCGTCCGAAAATTGATTTTTTGGACTGTACCAAAAATGATTCCAAATGTCAATTGGACCGTGCCTCATGTTGAATAACCACTTTTTAAACCCTCACAGTGACCAAAATTGCCATTTTTACAGAGTTTTACATACTCAGAAGCTTCAATTTTGACCAATTTCAGGCACAGAAATGACTTTAAACACATTTATTTTAGTTGAAAAAGTAATAATTCACATCCAACAGTAATTTACAGCCAAAAGAATAAATGTTAAAATTTCATCGAAATTGACCATTTTGGGAACTTTCGACAGCTCCTCGGTCATCGTTTTTCGTCCGAAAATTGAATTTTTGGACTGTACCAAAAATGATTCCAAATGTCAATTGGATCGTGCCTCATGTTGAATAACCACTTTTTAAACCCTCACAGTGCCCAAAATGGCCATTTTTACAGAGTTTTGCTTACTCAGAAGCTTCAATTTTGACCAATTACAGGCACAGAAATGACTTTAAACACATTTTTTTAAGTTGAAAAAGTAATAATTCACATCCAACAGTAATATACAGCCAAAAGAATAAATGTTAACATTTCATCGAAATTGACCATTTTGGGAACTTTCGACAGCTCCGCGGTCATCGTTTTTCGTCCGAAAATTAATTTTTTGGACTGTAGCAAAAATGATTCCAAATGTCAATTGGATCGTGCCTCATGTTGAATAACCACTTTTTAAACCCTCGCAGTGCCCAAAATGGCCATTTTTACAGAGTTTTGCTTACTCAGAAGCTTCAATTTTGACCAATTTCAGGCACAGAAATGACTTTAAACACATTTATTTTAGTTGAAAAAGTAATAATTCACATCCAACAGTAATTTACATCCAAAAGATTAAATGTTAAAATTTCATCGAAATTGACCATTTTGGGAACGTTCGACAGCTCCGCGGTCATCGTTTTTCGTCCGAAAATTGATTTTTTGGACTGTACCAAAAATGATTCCAAATGTCAATTGGATCGTGCCTCATGTTGAATAAGCATTTTTTAAACCCTCACAGTGACCAAAATTGCCATTTTTACAGAGTTTTGCATACTCAGAAGCTTCAATTTTGACCAATTTCAGGCACAGAAATGACTTTAAACACATTTATTTTAGTTGAAAAAGTAATAATTCACATCCAACAGTAATTTACAGCCAAAAGATTAAATGTTAAAATTTCATCGAAATTGACCATTTTGGGAACGTTCGACAGCTCCGCGGTCATCGTTTTTCGTCCGAAAATTGATTTTTTGGACTGTACCAAAAATGATTCCAAATGTCAATTGGATCGTGCCTCATGTTGAATAACCATTTTTTAAACCCTCACAGTGACCAAAAGTGCCATTTTTACAGAGTTTTGCTTACTTAGAAGCTTCAATTTTGACCAATTTCAGGCACAGAAATGACTTTAAACACATTTATTTTAGTTGAAAAAGTTATAATTCACATCCAACAGTAATTTACAGCCAAAAGAATAAATGTTAAAATTTCATCGAAATTGACCATTTTGGGAACTTTCGACAGCTCCGCGGTCATCGTTTTTCGTCCGAAAATTGAATTTTTGGACTGTACCAAAAATGATTCCAAATGTCAATTGGATCGTGCCTCATGTTGAATAACCACTTTTTAAACCCTCACAGTGCCCAAAATGGCCATTTTTACAGAGTTTTGCTTACTCAGAAGCTTCAATTTTGACCAATTACAGGCACAGAAATGACTTTAAACACATTTTTTAAGTTGAAAAAGTAATAATTCACATCCAACAGTAATTTACAGCCAAAAGAATAAATGTTAAAATTTCATCGAAATTGACCATTTTGGGAACTTTCGACAGCTCCGCGGTCATCGTTTTTCGTCCGAAAATTGAATTTTTGGACTGTACCAAAAATGATTCCAAATGTCAATTGGATCGTGCCTCATGTTGAATAACCACTTTTTAAACCCTCACAGTGCCCAAAATGGCCATTTTTACAGAGTTTTGCTTACTCAGAAGCTTCAATTTTGACCAATTACAGGCACAGAAATGACTTTAAACACATTTTTTAAGTTGAAAAAGTAATAATTCACATCCAACAGTAATATACAGCCAAAAGAATAAATGTTAAAATTTCATCGAAATTGACCATTTTGGGAACGTTCGACAGCTCCGCGGTCATTGTTTTTCGTCCGAAAATTAATTTTTTGGACTGTACCAAAAATGATTCCAAATGTCAATTGGACCGTGCCTCATGTTGAATAACCACTTTTTAAACCCTCACAGGGACCAAAATTGCCATTTTTACAGAGTTTTGCATACTCAGAAGCTTCAATTTTGACCAATTTCAGGCACAGAAATGACTTTAAACACATTTATTTTAGTTGAAAAAGTAATAATTCACATCCAACAGTAATTTACAGCCAAAAGATTAAATGTTAAAATTTCATCGAAATTGACCATTTTGGGAACGTTCGACAGCTCCGCGGTCATCGTTTTTCGTCCGAAAATTGATTTTTTGGACTGTACCAAAAATGATTCCAAATGTCAATTGGACCGTGCCTCATGTTGAAAAACCACTTTTTAAACCCTCACAGTGACCAAAATTGCCATTTTTACAGAGTTTTGCATACTCAGAAGCTTCAATTTTGACCAATTTCAGGCACAGAAATGACTTTAAACACATTTATTTTAGTTGAAAAAGTAATAATTCACATCCAACAGTAATTTACAGCCAAAAGATTAAATGTTAAAATTTCATCGAAATTGACCATTTTGGGAACGTTCGACAGCTCCGCGGTCATCGTTTTTCGTCCGAAAATTGATTTTTTGGACTGTACCAAAAATGATTCCAAATGTCAATTGGACCGTGCCTCATGTTGAATAACCACTTTTTAAACCCTCGCAGTGCCCAAAATGGCCATTTTTACAGAGTTTTGCTTACTCAGAAGCTTCAATTTTGACCAATTTCAGGCACAGAAATGACTTTAAACACATTTATTTTAGTTGAAAAAGTTATAATTCACATCCAACAGTAATTTACAGCCAAAAGAATAAATGTTAAAATTTCATCGAAATTGACCATTTTGGGAACTTTCGACAGCTCCGCGGTCATCGTTTTTCGTCCGAAAATTGAATTTTTGGACTGTACCAAAAATGATTCCAAATGTCAATTGGATCGTGCCTCATGTTGAATAACCACTTTTTAAACCCTCACAGTGCCCAAAATGGCCATTTTTACAGAGTTTTGCTTACTCAGAAGCTTCAATTTTGACCAATTACAGGCACAGAAATGACTTTAAACACATTTTTTTAGGTTGAAAAAGTAATAATTCACATCCAACAGTAATATACAGCCAAAAGAATAAATGTTAACATTTCATCGAAATTGACCATTTTGGGAACTTTCGACAGCTCCGCGGTCATCGTTTTTCGTCCGAAAATTAATTTTTTGGACTGTAGCAAAAATGATTCCAAATGTCAATTGGATCGTGCCTCATGTTGAATAACCACTTTTTAAACCCTCGCAGTGCCCAAAATGGCCATTTTTACAGAGTTTTGCTTACTCAGAAGCTTCAATTTTGACCAATTTCAGGCACAGAAATGACTTTAAACACATTTATTTTAGTTGAAAAAGTAATAATTCACATCCAACAGTAATTTACATCCAAAAGATTAAATGTTAAAATTTCATCGAAATTGACCATTTTGGGAACGTTCGACAGCTCCGCGGTCATCGTTTTTCGCCCGAAAATTGATTTTTTGGACTGTACCAAAAATGATTCCAAATGTCAATTGGATCGTGCCTCATGTTGAATAACCATTTTTTAAACCCTCACAGTGACCAAAATTGCCATTTTTACAGAGTTTTGCATACTCAGAAGCTTCAATTTTGACCAATTTCAGGCACAGGAATGACTTTAAACACATTTATTTTAGTTGAGAAAGTAATATTTCACATCTAACAGTAATTTACAGGCAAAAGATTACATTTTAAAATTTCATCGAAATTGACCATTTTGGGAATGTTCGACAGCTCCGCGGTCATCGTTTTTCGTCAGAAAATAGATTTTTTGGACTGTACCAAAAATGATTCTAAATGTCAATTGGATCGTGCCTCATGTTGAATAACCACTTTTTAAACCCTCACAGTGCCCAAAATTACCATTTTTACAGAGTTTTGCATACTCAGAAGCTTCAATTTTGACCAATTTCAGGCACAGAAATGACTTTAAACACATTTATTTTAGTTGAAAAAGTAATAATTCACATCCAACAGTAATTTACAGCCAAAAGATTAAATGTTAAAATTTCATCGAAATTGACCATTTTGGGAACGTTCGACAGCTCCGTGGTCATCGTTTTTCGTCCGAAAATTAATTTTTTGGACTGTACCAAAAATGATTCCAAATGTCAATTGGACCGTGCCTCATGTTGAATAACCACTTTTTAAACCCTCACAGTGACCAAAATTGCCATTTTTACAGAGTTTTGCATACTCAGAAGCTTCAATTTTGACCAATTTCAGGCACAGAAATGACTTTAAACACATTTATTTTAGTTGAAAAAGTAATAATTCACATCCAACAGTAATTTACAGCCAAAAGATTAAATGTTAAAATTTCATCGAAATTGACCATTTTGGGAACGTTCGACAGCTCCGCGGTCATCGTTTTTCGTCCGAAAATTGATTTTTTGGACTGTACCAAAAATGATTCCAAATGTCAATTGGACCGTGCCTCATGTTGAATAACCACTTTTTAAACCCTCACAGTGCCCAAAATTGCCATTTTTACAGAGTTTTACATACTCAGAAGCTTCAATTTTGACCAATTTCAGGCACAGAAATGACTTTAAACACATTTATTTTAGTTGAAAAAGTAATAATTCACATCCAACAGTAATTTACAGCCAAAAGAATAAATGTTAAAATTTCATCGAAATTGACCATTTTGGGAACTTTCGACAGCTCCTCGGTCATTGTTTTTCGTCCGAAAATTGAATTTTTGGACTGTACCAAAAATGATTCCAAATGTCAATTGGATCGTGCCTCATGTTGAATAACCACTTTTTAAACCCTCACAGTGCCCAAAATGGCCATTTTTACAGAGTTTTGCTTACTCAGAAGCTTCAATTTTGACCAATTACAGGCACAGAAATGACTTTAAACACATTTTTTTAAGTTGAAAAAGTAATAATTCACATCCAACAGTAATATACAGCCAAAAGAATAAATGTTAACATTTCATCGAAATTGACAATTTTGGGAACTTTCGACAGCTCCTCGGTCATCGTTTTTCGTCCGAAAATTAATTTTTTGGACTGTAGCAAAAATGATTCCAAATGTCAATTGGATCGTGCCTCATGTTGAATAACCACTTTTTAAACCCTCGCAGTGCCCAAAATGGCCATTTTTACAGAGTTTTGCTTACTCAGAAGCTTCAATTTTGACCAATTTCAGGCACAGAAATGACTTTAAACACATTTATTTTAGTTGAAAAAGTAATAATTCACATCCAACAGTAATTTACATCCAAAAGATTAAATGTTAAAATTTCATCGAAATTGACCATTTTGGGAACGTTCGACAGCTCCGCGGTCATCGTTTTTCGTCCGAAAATTGATTTTTTGGACTGTACCAAAAATGATTCCAAATGTCAATTGGATCGTGCCTCATGTTGAATACCCATTTTTTAAACCCTCACAGTGACCAAAAGTGCCATTTTTACAGAGTTTTGCTTACTTAGAAGCTTCAATTTTGACCAATTTCAGGCACAGAAATGACTTTAAACACATTTCTTTTAGTTGAAAAAGTAATAATTCACATCCAACAGTAATTTACAGCCAAAAGATTAAATGTTAAAATTTCATCGAAATTGACCATTTTGGGAACGTTCGACAGCTCCGCGGTCATCGTTTTTCGTCCGAAAATTGATTTTTTGGACTGTACCAAAAATGATTCCAAATGTCAATTGGACCGTGCCTCATGTTGAATAACCACTTTTTAAACCCTCACAGTGACCAAAATTGCCATTTTTACAGAGTTTTACATACTCAGAAGCTTCAATTTTGACCAATTTCAGGCACAGAAATGACTTTAAACACATTTATTTTAGTTGAAAAAGTAATAATTCACATCCAACAGTAATTTACAGCCAAAAGAATAAATGTTAAAATTTCATCGAAATTGACCATTTTGGGAACTTTCGACAGCTCCTCGGTCATCGTTTTTCGTCCGAAAATTGAATTTTTGGACTGTACCAAAAATGATTCCAAATGTCAATTGGATCGTGCCTCATGTTGAATAACCACTTTTTAAACCCTCACAGTGCCCAAAATGGCCATTTTTACAGAGTTTTGCTTACTCAGAAGCTTCAATTTTGACCAATTACAGGCACAGAAATGACTTTAAAGACATTTTTTTAAGTTGAAAAAGTAATAATTCACATCCAACAGTAATATACAGCCAAAAGAATAAATGTTAACATTTCATCGAAATTGACCATTTTGGGAACTTTCGACAGCTCCGCGGTCATCGTTTTTCGTCCGAAAATTAATTTTTTGGACTGTAGCAAAAATGATTCCAAATGTCAATTGGATCGTGCCTCATGTTGAATAACCACTTTTTAAACCCTCGCAGTGCCCAAAATGGCCATTTTTACAGAGTTTTGCTTACTCAGAAGCTTCAATTTTGACCAATTTCAGGCACAGAAATGACTTTAAACACATTTATTTTAGTTGAAAAAGTAATAATTCACATCCAACAGTAATTTACATCCAAAAGATTAAATGTTAAAATTTCATCGAAATTGACCATTTTGGGAACGTTCGACAGCTCCGCGGTCATCGTTTTTCGTCCGAAAATGGATTTTTTGGACTGTACCAAAAATGATTCCAAATGTCAATTGGATCGTGCCTCATGTTGAATAAGCATTTTTTAAACCCTCACAGTGACCAAAATTGCCATTTTTACAGAGTTTTGCATACTCAGAAGCTTCAATTTTGACCAATTTCAGGCACAGAAATGACTTTAAACACATTTATTTTAGTTGAAAAAGTAATAATTCACATCCAACAGTAATTTACAGCCAAAAGATTAAATGTTAAAATTTCATCGAAATTGACCATTTTGGGAACGTTCGACAGCTCCGCGGTCATTGTTTTTCGTCCGAAAATTAATTTTTTGGACTGTACCAAAAATGATTCCAAATGTCAATTGGACCGTGCCTCATGTTGAATAACCACTTTTTAAACCCTCACAGGGACCAAAATTGCCATTTTTACAGAGTTTTGCATACTCAGAAGCTTCAATTTTGACCAATTTCAGGCACAGAAATGACTTTAAACACATTTATTTTAGTTGAAAAAGTAATAATTCACATCCAACAGTAATTTACAGCCAAAAGATTAAATGTTAAAATTTCATCGAAATTGACCATTTTGGGAACGTTCGACAGCTCCGCGGTCATCGTTTTTCGTCCGAAAATTGATTTTTTGGACTGTACCAAAAATGATTCCAAATGTCAATTGGACCGTGCCTCATGTTGAAAAACCACTTTTTAAACCCTCACAGTGACCAAAATTGCCATTTTTACAGAGTTTTGCATACTCAGAAGCTTCAATTTTGACCAATTTCAGGCAAAGAAATGACTTTAAACACATTTATTTTAGTTGAAAAAGTAATAATTCACATCCAACAGTAATTTACAGCCAAAAGATTAAATGTTAAAATTTCATCGAAATTGACCATTTTGGGAACGTTCGACAGCTCCGCGGTCATCGTTTTTCGTCCGAAAATTGATTTTTTGGACTGTACCAAAAATGATTCCAAATGTCAATTGGATCGTGCCTCATGTTGAATAACCATTTTTTAAACCCTCACAGTGACCAAAAGTGCCATTTTTACAGAGTTTTGCTTACTTAGAAGCTTCAATTTTGACCAATTTCAGGCACAGAAATGACTTTAAACACATTTATTTTAGTTGAAAAAGTTATAATTCACATCCAACAGTAATTTACAGCCAAAAGAATAAATGTTAAAATTTCATCGAAATTGACCATTTTGGGAACTTTCGACAGCTCCGCGGTCATCGTTTTTCGTCCAAAAATTGAATTTTTGGACTGTACCAAAAATGATTCCAAATGTCAATTGGATCGTGCCTCATGTTGAATAACCACTTTTTAAACCCTCACAGTGCCCAAAATGGCCATTTTTACAGAGTTTTGCTTACTCAGAAGCTTCAATTTTGACCAATTACAGGCACAGAAATGACTTTAAACACATTTTTTTAAGTTGAAAAAGTAATAATTCACATCCAACAGTAATATACAGCCAAAAGAATAAATGTTAAAATTTCATCGAAATTGACCATTTTGGGAACGTTCGACAGCTCCGCGGTCATTGTTTTTCGTCCGAAAATTAATTTTTTGGACTGTACCAAAAATGATTCCAAATGTCAATTGGACCGTGCCTCATGTTGAATAACCACTTTTTAAACCCTCACAGGGACCAAAATTGCCATTTTTACAGAGTTTTGCATACTCAGAAGCTTCAATTTTGACCAATTTCAGGCACAGAAATGACTTTAAACACATTTATTTTAGTTGAAAAAGTAATAATTCACATCCAACAGTAATTTACAGCCAAAAGATTAAATGTTAAAATTTCATCGAAATTGACCATTTTGGGAACGTTCGACAGCTCCGCGGTCATCGTTTTTCGTCCGAAAATTGATTTTTTGGACTGTACCAAAAATGATTCCAAATGTCAATTGGACCGTGCCTCGTGTTGAAAAACCACTTTTTAAACCCTCACAGTGACCAAAATTGCCATTTTTACAGAGTTTTGCATACTCAGAAGCTTCAATTTTGACCAATTTCAGGCACAGAAATGACTTTAAACACATTTATTTTAGTTGAAAAAGTAATAATTCACATCCAACAGTAATTTACAGCCAAAAGATTAAATGTTAAAATTTCATCGAAATTGACCATTTTGGGAACGTTCGACAGCTCCGCGGTCATCGTTTTTCGTCCGAAAATTGATTTTTTGGACTGTACCAAAAATGATTCCAAATGTCAATTGGACCGTGCCTCATGTTGAATAACCACTTTTTAAACCCTCGCAGTGCCCAAAATGGCCATTTTTACAGAGTTTTGCTTACTCAGAAGCTTCAATTTTGACCAATTTCAGGCACAGAAATGACTTTAAACACATTTATTTTAGTTGAAAAAGTTATAATTCACATCCAACAGTAATTTACAGCCAAAAGAATAAATGTTAAAATTTCATCGAAATTGACCATTTTGGGAACTTTCGACAGCTCCGCGGTCATCGTTTTTCGTCCGAAAATTGAATTTTTGGACTGTACCAAAAATGATTCCAAATGTCAATTGGATCGTGCCTCATGTTGAATAACCACTTTTTAAACCCTCACAGTGCCCAAAATGGCCATTTTTACAGAGTTTTGCTTACTCAGAAGCTTCAATTTTGACCAATTACAGGCACAGAAATGACTTTAAACACATTTTTTTAAGTTGAAAAAGTAATAATTCACATCCAACAGTAATATACAGCCAAAAGAATAAATGTTAACATTTCATCGAAATTGACCATTTTGGGAAATTTCGACAGCTCCGCGGTCATCGTTTTTCGTCCGAAAATTAATTTTTTGGACTGTAGCAAAAATGATTCCAAATGTCAATTGGATCGTGCCTCATGTTGAATAACCACTTTTTAAACCCTCGCAGTGCCCAAAATGGCCATTTTTACAGAGTTTTGCTTACTCAGAAGCTTCAATTTTGACCAATTTCAGGCACAGAAATGACTTTAAACACATTTATTTTAGTTGAAAAAGTAATAATTCACATCCAACAGTAATTTACATCCAAAAGATTAAATGTTAAAATTTCATCGAAATTGACCATTTTGGGAACGTTCGACAGCTCCGCGGTCATCGTTTTTCGCCCGAAAATTGATTTTTTTGACTGTTCCAAAAATGATAGAAAATGTCAATTGGATCGTAACTCATGTTGAATAACCATTTTTTAAACCCTCACAGTGACCAAAATTGCCATTTTTACAGAGTTTTGCATACTCAGAAGCTTCAATTTTGACCAATTTCAGGCACAGGAATGACTTTAAACACATTTATTTTAGTTGAGAAAGTAATATTTCACATCTAACAGTAATTTACAGGCAAAAGATTACATTTTAAAATTTCATCGAAATTGACCATTTTGGGAATGTTCGACAGCTCCGCGGTCATCGTTTTTCGTCAGAAAATAGATTTTTTGGACTGTACCAAAAATGATTCTAAATGTCAATTGGATCGTGCCTCATGTTGAATAACCACTTTTTAAACCCTCACAGTGCCCAAAATTACCATTTTTACAGAGTTTTGCATACTCAGAAGCTTCAATTTTGACCAATTTCAGGCACAGAAATGACTTTAAACACATTTATTTTAGTTGAAAAAGTAATAATTCACATCCAACAGTAATTTACAGCCAAAAGATTAAATGTTAAAATTTCATCGAAATTGACCATTTTGGGAACGTTCGACAGCTCCGTGGTCATCGTTTTTCGTCCGAAAATTAATTTTTTGGACTGTACCAAAAATGATTCCAAATGTCAATTGGACCGTGCCTCATGTTGAATAACCACTTTTTAAACCCTCACAGTGACCAAAATTGCCATTTTTACAGAGTTTTGCATACTCAGAAGCTTCAATTTTGACCAATTTCAGGCACAGAAATGACTTTAAACACATTTATTTTAGTTGAAAAAGTAATAATTCACATCCAACAGTAATTTACAGCCAAAAGATTAAATGTTAAAATTTCATCGAAATTGACCATTTTGAGAACGTTCGACAGCTCCGCGGTCATCGTTTTTCGTCCGAAAATTGATTTTTTGGACTGTACCAAAAATGATTCCAAATGTCAATTGGACCGTGCCTCATGTTGAATAACCACTTTTTAAACCCTCACAGTGACCAAAATTGCCATTTTTACAGAGATTTGCATACTCAGAAGCTTCAATTTTGACCAATTTCAGGCACAGAAATGACTTTAAACACTTTTATTTTAGTTGAAAAAGTAATAATTCACATCCAACTGTAATTTACAGCCAAAAGATTAAATGATAAAATTTCATCGAAATTGACCATTTTGCGAACGTTCGACAGCTCCGCGGTCATCGTTTTTCGTCAGAAAATTGATTTTTTGAACTGTACCAAAAATGATTCAAAATGTCAATTGGATCATGCCTCATGTTGAATAACCACTTTTTAAACCCTCACAGTGCCCAAAATTGCCATTTTTACAGAGTTTTGCTTACTTAGAAGCTTCAATTTTGACCAATTTCAGGCACAGAAATTACTTTAAACACATTTATTTTAGTTGAAAAAGTAATAATTCACATCCAACAGTAATTTACAGCCAAAAGATTAAATGTTAAAATTTCATCGAAATTGACCATTTTGGGAACGTTCGACAGGTCATCGTTTTTCGTCCGAAAATTGATTTTTTGGACTGTACCAAAAATGATTCCAAATGTCAATTGGACCGTGCCTCATGTTGAATAACCACTTTTTAAACCCTCACAGTGCCCAAAATTGCCATTTTTACAGAGTTTTGCATACTCAGAAGCTTCAATTTTGACCAATTTCAGGCACAGGAATGACTTTAAACACATTTATTTTAGTTGAGAAAGTAATATTTCACATCTAACAGTAATTTACAGGCAAAAGATTACATTTTAAAATTTCATCGAAATTGACCATTTTGGGAATGTTCGACAGCTCCGCGGTCATCGTTTTTCGTCAGAAAATAGATTTTTTGGACTGTACCAAAAATGATTCTAAATGTCAATTGGATCATGCCTCATGTTGAATAACCACTTTTTAAACCCTCACAGTGCCCAAAATTGCCATTTTTACAGAGTTTTGCATACTCAGAAGCTTCAATTTTGACCAATTTCAGGCACAGAAATGACTTTAAACACATTTATTTTAGTTGAAAAAGTAATAATTCACATCCAACAGTAATTTACAGCGAAAAGAATAAATGTTAAAATTTCATCGAAATTGACCATTTTGGGAACTTTCGACAGCTCCGCGGTCATCGTTTTTCGTCCGAAAATTAATTTTTTGGACTGTACCAAAAATGATTCCAAATGTCAATTGGACCGTGCCTCATGTTGAATAACCACTTTTTAAACCCTCACAGTGCCCAAAATTGCCATTTTTACAGAGTTTTGCATACTCAGAAGCTTCAATTTTGACCAATTTCAGGCACAGAAATGACTTTAAACACTTTTATTTTAGTTGAAAAAGTAATAATTCACATCCAACAGTAATTTACAGCCAAAAGATTAAATGATAAAATTTCATCGAAATTGACCATTTTGCGAACGTTCGACAGCTCCGCGGTCATCGTTTTTCGTCAGAAAATTGATTTTTTGGACTGTACCAAAAATGATTCAAAATGTCAATTGGATCATGCCTCATGTTGAATAACCACTTTTTAAACCCTCACAGTGCCCAAAATTGCCATTTTTACAGAGTTTTGCTTACTTAGAAGCTTCAATTTTGACCAATTTCAGGCACAGAAATGACTTTAAACACATTTATTTTAGTTGAAAAAGTAATAATTCACATCCAACAGTAATTTACAGCCAAAAGATTAAATGTTAAAATTTCATCGAAATTGACCATTTTGGGAACGTTCGACAGGTCATCGTTTTTCGTCCGAAAATTGATTTTTTGGACTGTACCAAAAATGATTCCAAATGTCAATTGGACCGTGCCTCATGTTGAATACCCACTTTTTAAACCCTCACAGTGCCCAAAATTGCCATTTTTACAGAGTTTTGCATACTCAGAAGCTTCAATTTTGACCAATTTCAGGCACAGGAATGACTTTAAACACATTTATTTTAGTTGAGAAAGTAATATTTCACATCTAACAGTAATTTACAGGCAAAAGATTACATTTTAAAATTTCATCGAAATTGACCATTTTGGGAATGTTCGACAGCTCCGCGGTCATCGTTTTTCGTGAGAAAATAGATTTTTTGGACTGTACCAAAAATGATTCTAAATGTCAATTGGATCATGCCTCATGTTGAATAACCACTTTTTAAACCCTCACAGTGCCCAAAATTGCCATTTTTACAGAGTTTTGCATACTCAGAAGCTTCAATTTTGACCAATTTCAGGCACAGAAATGACTTTAAACACATTTATTTTAGTTGAAAAAGTAATAATTCACATCCAACAGTAATTTACAGCCAAAAGATTAAATGTTAAAATTTCATCGAAATTGACCATTTTGGGAACGTTCGACAGCTCCGCGGTCATCGTTTTTCGTCCGAAAATTGATTTTTTGGACTGTACCAAAAATGATTCCAAATGTCAATTGGACCGTGCCTCGTGTTGAAAAACCACTTTTTAAACCCTCACAGTGACCAAAATTGCCATTTTTACAGAGTTTTGCATACTCAGAAGCTTCAATTTTGACCAATTTCAGGCACAGAAATGACTTTAAACACATTTATTTTAGTTGAAAAAGTAATAATTCACATCCAACAGTAATTTACAGCCAAAAGATTAAATGTTAAAATTTCATCGAAATTGACCATTTTGGGAACGTTCGACAGCTCCGCGGTCATCGTTTTTCGTCCGAAAATTGATTTTTTGGACTGTACCAAAAATGATTCCAAATGTCAATTGGACCGTGCCTCATGTTGAATAACCACTTTTTAAACCCTCGCAGTGCCCAAAATGGCCATTTTTACAGAGTTTTGCTTACTCAGAAGCTTCAATTTTGACCAATTTCAGGCACAGAAATGACTTTAAACACATTTATTTTAGTTGAAAAAGTAATAATTCACATCCAACAGTAATTTACATCCAAAAGATTAAATGTTAAAATTTCATCGAAATTGACCATTTTGGGAACGTTCGACAGCTCCGCGGTCATCGTTTTTCGCCCGAAAATTGATTTTTTTGACTGTTCCAAAAATGATTCCAAATGTCAATTGGATCGTAACTCATGTTGAATAACCATTTTTTAAACCCTCACAGTGACCAAAATTGCCATTTTTACAGAGTTTTGCATACTCAGAAGCTTCAATTTTGACCAATTTCAGGCACAGGAATGACTTTAAACACATTTATTTTAGTTGAGAAAGTAATATTTCACATCTAACAGTAATTTACAGGCAAAAGATTACATTTTAAAATTTCATCGAAATTGACCATTTTGGGAATGTTCGACAGCTCCGCGGTCATCGTTTTTCGTCAGAAAATAGATTTTTTGGACTGTACCAAAAATGATTCTAAATGTCAATTGGATCGTGCCTCATGTTGAATAACCACTTTTTAAACCCTCACAGTGCCCAAAATTACCATTTTTACAGAGTTTTGCATACTCAGAAGCTTCAATTTTGACCAATTTCAGGCACAGAAATGACTTTAAACACATTTATTTTAGTTGAAAAAGTAATAATTCACATCCAACAGTAATTTACAGCCAAAAGATTAAATGTTAAAATTTCATCGAAATTGACCATTTTGGGAACGTTCGACAGCTCCGTGGTCATCGTTTTTCGTCCGAAAATTAATTTTTTGGACTGTACCAAAAATGATTCCAAATGTCAATTGGACCGTGCCTCATGTTGAATAACCACTTTTTAAACCCTCACAGTGACCAAAATTGCCATTTTTACAGAGTTTTGCATACTCAGAAGCTTCAATTTTGACCAATTTCAGGCACAGAAATGACTTTAAACACATTTATTTTAGTTGAAAAAGTAATAATTCACATCCAACAGTAATTTACAGCCAAAAGATTAAATGTTAAAATTTCATCGAAATTGACCATTTTGGGAACGTTCGACAGCTCCGCGGTCATCGTTTTTCGTCCGAAAATTGATTTTTTGGACTGTACCAAAAATGATTCCAAATGTCAATTGGACCGTGCCTCATGTTGAATAACCACTTTTTAAACCCTCACAGTGACCAAAATTGCCATTTTTACAGAGATTTGCATACTCAGAAGCTTCAATTTTGACCAATTTCAGGCACAGAAATGACTTTAAACACTTTTATTTTAGTTGAAAAAGTAATAATTCACATCCAACTGTAATTTACAGCCAAAAGATTAAATGATAAAATTTCATCGAAATTGACCATTTTGCGAACGTTCGACAGCTCCGCGGTCATCGTTTTTCGTCAGAAAATTGATTTTTTGAACTGTACCAAAAATGATTCAAAATGTCAATTGGATCATGCCTCATGTTGAATAACCACTTTTTAAACCCTCACAGTGCCCAAAATTGCCATTTTTACAGAGTTTTGCTTACTTAGAAGCTTCAATTTTGACCAATTTCAGGCACAGAAATGACTTTAAACACATTTATTTTAGTTGAAAAAGTAATAATTCACATCCAACAGTAATTTACAGCCAAAAGATTAAATGTTAAAATTTCATCGAAATTGACCATTTTTGGAACGTTCGACAGGTCATCGTTTTTCGTCCGAAAATTGATTTTTTGGACTGTACCAAAAATGATTCCAAATGTCAATTGGACCGTGCCTCATGTTGAATAACCACTTTTTAAACCCTCACAGTGCCCAAAATTGCCATTTTTACAGAGTTTTGCATACTCAGAAGCTTCAATTTTGACCAATTTCAGGCACAGGAATGACTTTAAACACATTTATTTTAGTTGAGAAAGTAATATTTCACATCTAACAGTAATTTACAGGCAAAAGATTACATTTTAAAATTTCATCGAAATTGACCATTTTGGGAATGTTCGACAGCTCCGCGGTCATCGTTTTTCGTGAGAAAATAGATTTTTTGGACTGTACCAAAAATGATTCTAAATGTCAATTGGATCATGCCTCATGTTGAATAACCACTTTTTAAACCCTCACAGTGCCCAAAATTGCCATTTTTACAGAGTTTTGCATACTCAGAAGCTTCAATTTTGACCAATTTCAGGCACAGAAATGACTTTAAACACATTTATTTTAGTTGAAAAAGTAATAATTCACATCCAACAGTAATTTACAGCCAAAAGAATAAATGTTAAAATTTCATCGAAATTGACCATTTTGGGAACTTTCGACAGCTCTGCGGTCATCGTTTTTCGTCCGAAAATTAATTTTTTGGACTGTACCAAAAATGATTCCAAATGTCAATTGGACCGTGCCTCATGTTGAATAACCACTTTTTAAACCCTCACAGTGACCAAAATTGCCATTTTTACAGAGTTTTGCATACTCAGAAGCTTCAATTTTGACCAATTTCAGGCACAGGAATGACTTTAAACACATTTATTTTAGTTGAGAAAGTAATATTTCACATCTAACAGTAATTTACAGGCAAAAGATTACATTTTAAAATTTCATCGAAATTGACCATTTTGGGAACGTTCGACAGCTCCGCGGTCATCGTTTTTCGTCAGAAAATAGATTTTTTGGACTGTACCAAAAATGATTCTAAATGTCAATTGGATCGTGCCTCATGTTGAATAACCACTTTTTAAACCCTCACAGTGCCCAAAATTACCATTTTTACAGAGTTTTGCATACTCAGAAGCTTCAATTTTGACCAATTTCAGGCACAGAAATGACTTTAAACACATTTATTTTAGTTGAAAAAGTAATAATTCACATCCAACAGTAATTTACAGCCAAAAGATTAAATGTTAAAATTTCATCGAAATTGACCATTTTGGGAACGTTCGACAGCTCCGCGGTCATCGTTTTTCGTCCGAAAATTGATTTTTTGGACTGTACCAAAAATGATTCCAAATGTCAATTGGACCGTGCCTCATGTTGAATAACCACTTTTTAAACCCTCACAGTGACCAAAATTGCCATTTTTACAGAGTTTTGCATACTCAGAAGCTTCAATTTTGACCAATTTCAGGCACAGAAATGACTTTAAACACATTTATTTTAGTTGAAAAAGTAATAATTCACATCCAACAGTAATTTACAGCCAAAAGATTAAATGTTAAAATTTCATCGAAATTGACCATTTTGGGAACGTTCGACAGGTCATCGTTTTTCGTCCGAAAATTGATTTTTTGGACTGTACCAAAAATGATTCCAAATGTCAATTGGACCGTGCCTCATGTTGAATAACCACTTTTTAAACCCTCACAGTGCCCAAAATTGCCATTTTTACAGAGTTTTGCATACTCAGAAGCTTCAATTTTGACCAATTTCAGGCACAGGAATGACTTTAAACACATTTATTTTAGTTGAGAAAGTAATATTTCACATCTAACAGTAATTTACAGGCAAAAGATTACATTTTAAAATTTCATCGAAATTGACCATTTTGGGAATGTTCGACAGCTCCGCGGTCATCTTTTTTCGTGAGAAAATAGATTTTTTGGACTGTACCAAAAATGATTCTAAATGTCAATTGGATCATGCCTCATGTTGAATAACCACTTTTTAAACCCTCACAGTGCCCAAAATTGCCATTTTTACAGAGTTTTGCATACTCAGAAGCTTCAATTTTGACCAATTTCAGGCACAGAAATGACTTTAAACGCATTTATTTTAGTTGAAAAAGTAATAATTCACATCCAACAGTAATTTACAGCCAAAAGAATAAATGTTAAAATTTCATCGAAATTGACCATTTTGGGAACTTTCGACATCCGCGGTCATCGTTTTTCGTCCGAAAATTAATTTTTTGGACTGTACCAAAAATGATTCCAAATGTCAATTGGACCGTGCCTCATGTTGAATAACCACTTTTTAAACCCTCACAGTGACCAAAATTGCCATTTTTACAGAGTTTTGCATACTCAGAAGCTTCAATTTTGACCAATTTCAGGCACAGGAATGACTTTAAACACATTTATTTTAGTTGAAAAAGTAATAATTCACATCCAACAGTAATTTACAGCCAAAAGATTAAATGTTAAAATTTCATCGAAATTGACCATTTTGGGAACGTTCGACAGCTCCGCGGTCATCGTTTTTCGTCCGAAAATTGATTTTTTGGACTGTACCAAAAATGATTCCAAATGTCAATTGGACCGTGCCTCATGTTGAATAACCACTTTTTAAACCCTCACAGTGACCAAAATTGCCATTTTTACAGAGTTTTGCATACTCAGAAGCTTCAATTTTGACCAATTTCAGGCACAGAAATGACTTTAAACACATTTATTTTAGTTGAAAAAGTAATAATTCACATCCAACAGTAATTTACAGCCAAAAGATTAAATGTTAAAATTTCATCGAAATTGACCATTTTGGGAACGTTCGACAGGTCATCGTTTTTCGTCCGAAAATTGATTTTTTGGACTGTACCAAAAATGATTCCAAATGTCAATTGGACCGTGCCTCATGTTGAATAACCACTTTTTAAACCCTCACAGTGCCCAAAATTGCCATTTTTACAGAGTTTTGCATACTCAGAAGCTTCAATTTTGACCAATTTCAGGCACAGGAATGACTTTAAACACATTTATTTTAGTTGAGAAAGTAATATTTCACATCTAACAGTAATTTACAGGCAAAAGATTACATTTTAAAATTTCATCGAAATTGACCATTTTGGGAATGTTCGACAGCTCCGCGGTCATCTTTTTTCGTGAGAAAATAGATTTTTTGGACTGTACCAAAAATGATTCTAAATGTCAATTGGATCATGCCTCATGTTGAATAACCACTTTTTAAACCCTCACAGTGCCCAAAATTGCCATTTTTACAGAGTTTTGCATACTCAGAAGCTTCAATTTTGACCAATTTCAGGCACAGAAATGACTTTAAACGCATTTATTTTAGTTGAAAAAGTAATAATTCACATCCAACAGTAATTTACAGCCAAAAGAATAAATGTTAAAATTTCATCGAAATTGACCATTTTGGGAACTTTCGACATCCGCGGTCATCGTTTTTCGTCCGAAAATTAATTTTTTGGACTGTACCAAAAATGATTCCAAATGTCAATTGGACCGTGCCTCATGTTGAATAACCACTTTTTAAACCCTCACAGTGACCAAAATTGCCATTTTTACAGAGTTTTGCATACTCAGAAGCTTCAATTTTGACCAATTTCAGGCACAGGAATGACTTTAAACACATTTATTTTAGTTGAGAAAGTAATATTTCACATCTAACAGTAATTTACAGGCAAAAGATTACATTTTAAAATTTCATCGAAATTGACCATTTTGGGAATGTTCGACAGCTCCGCGGTCATCGTTTTTCGTCAGAAAATAGATTTTTTGGACTGTACCAAAAATGATTCTAAATGTCAATTGGATCGTGCCTCATGTTGAATAACCACTTTTTAAACCCTCACAGTGCCCAAAATTACCATTTTTACAGAGTTTTGCATACTCAGAAGCTTCAATTTTGACCAATTTCAGGCACAGAAATGACTTTAAACACATTTATTTTAGTTGAAAAAGTAATAATTCACATCCAACAGTAATTTACAGCCAAAAGATTAAATGTTAAAATTTCATCGAAATTGACCATTTTGGGAACGTTCGACAGCTCCGCGGTCATCGTTTTTCGTCCGAAAATTGATTTTTTGGACTGTACCAAAAATGATTCCAAATGTCAATTGGACCGTGCCTCATGTTGAATAACCACTTTTTAAACCCTCACCGTGACCAAAATTGCCATTTTTACAGAGTTTTGCATACTCAGAAGCTTCAATTTTGACCAATTTCAGGCACAGAAATGACTTTAAACACTTTTATTTTAGTTGAAAAAGTAATAATTCACATCCAACAGTAATTTACAGCCAAAAGATTAAATGATAAAATTTCATCGAAATTGACCATTTTGCGAACGTTCGACAGCTCCGCGGTCATCGTTTTTCGTCAGAAAATTTATTTTTTGGACTGTACCAAAAATGATTCAAAATGTCAATTGGATCATGCCTCATGTTGAATAACCACTTTTTAAACCCTCACAGTGCCCAAAATTGCCATTTTTACAGAGTTTTGCTTACTTAGAAGCTTCAATTTTGACCAATTTCAGGCACAGAAATGACTTTAAACACATTTATTTTAGTTGAAAAAGTAATAATTCACATCCAACAGTAATTTACAGCCAAAAGATTAAATGTTAAAATTTCATCGAAATTGACCATTTTGGGAACGTTCGACAGCTCCGCGGTCATCGTTTTTCGTCCGAAAATTGATTTTTTGGACTGTACCAAAAATGATTCCAAATGTCAATTGGACCGTGCCTCATGTTGAATAACCACTTTTTAAACCCTCGCAGTGACCAAAATTGCCATTTTTACAGAGTTTTGCATACTCAGAAGCTTCAATTTTGACCAATTTCAGGCACAGAAATGACTTCAAACACATTTATTTTAGTTGAAAAAGTAATAATTCACATCCAACAGTAATTTACAGCCAAAAGATTAAATGTTAAAATTTCATCGAAATTGACCATTTTGGGAACGTTCGACAGCTCCGCGGTCATCGTTTTTCGTCTGAAAATTGATTTTTTGGACTGTACCAAAAATGATTCCAAATGTCAATTGGACCGTGCCTCATGTTGAATAACCACTTTTTAAACACTCGCAGTGCCCAAAATGGCCATTTTTACAGAGTTTTGCTTACTCAGAAGCTTCAATTTTGACCAATTTCAGGCACAGAAATGACTTTAAACACATTTATTTTAGTTGAAAAAGTTATAATTCACATCCAACAGTAATTTACAGCCAAAAGAATAAATGTTAAAATTTCATTGAAATTGACCATTTTGGGAACTTTCGACAGCTCCGCGGTCATCGTTTTTCGTCCGAAAATTGAATTTTTGGACTGTACCAAAAATGATTCCAAATGTCAATTGGATCGTGCCTCATGTTGAATAACGACTTTTTAAACCCTCACAGTGCCCAAAATGGCCATTTTTACAGAGTTTTGCTTACTCAGAAGCTTCAATTTTGACCAATTACAGGCACAGAAATGACTTTAAACACATTTTTTTAAGTTGAAAAAGTAATAATTCACATCCAACAGTAATATACAGCCAAAAGAATAAATGTTAACATTTCATCGAAATTGACCATTTTGGGAACTTTCGACAGCTCCGCGGTCATCGTTTTTCGTCCGAAAATTAATTTTTTGGACTGTAGCAAAAATTATTCCAAATGTCAATTGGATCGTGCCTCATGTTGAATAACCACTTTTTAAACCCTCGCAGTGCCCAAAATGGCCATTTTTACAGAGTTTTGCTTACTCAGAAGCTTCGATTTTGACCAATTTCAGGCACAGAAATGACTTTAAACACATTTATTTTAGTTGAAAAAGTAATAATTCACATCCAACAGTAATTTACATCCAAAAGATTAAATGTTAAAATTTCATCGAAATTGACCATTTTGGGAACGTTCGACAGCTCCGCGGTCATCGTTTTTCGTCCGAAAATTGATTTTTTGGACTGTACCAAAAATGATTCCAAATGTCAATTGGATCGTGCCTCATGTTGAATAACCATTTTTTAAACCCTCACAGTGACCAAAAATTGCCATTTTTACAGAGTTTTGCATACTCAGAAGCTTCAATTTTGACCAATTTCAGGCACAGGAATGACTTTAAACACATTTATTTTAGTTGAGAAAGTAATATTTCACATCTAACAGTAATTTACAGGCAAAAGATTAAATTTTAAAATTTCATCGAAATTTACCATTTTGGGAACGTTCGACTGCTCCGCGGTCATCGTTTTTCGTCTGAAAATTGATTTTTTGGACTGTACCAAAAATGATTCCAAATGTCAATTGGACCGTGCCTCATGTTGAATAACCACTTTTTAAACCCTTGCAGTGCCCAAAATGGCCATTTTTACAGAGTTTTGCTTACTCAGAAGCTTCAATTTTGACCAATTTCAGGCACAGGAATGACTTTAAACACATTTATTTTAGTTGAGAAAGTAATATTTCACATCTAACAGTAATTTACAGGCAAAAGATTAAATTTTAAAATTTCATCGAAATTGACCATTTTGGGAATGTTCGACAGCTCCGCGGTCATCGTTTTTCATCAGAAAATAGATTTTTTGGACTGTACCAAAAATGATTCTAAATGTCAATTGGATCGTGCCTCATGTTGAATAACCACTTTTTAAACCCTCACAGTGCCCAAAATTGCCATTTTTACAGAGTTTTGCATACTCAGAAGCTTCAATTTTGACCAATTTCAGGCACAGAAATGACTTTAAACACATTTATTTTAGTTGAAAAAGTAATAATTCACATCCAACAGTAATTTACAGCCAAAAGATTAAATGTTAAAATTTCATCGAAATTGACCATTTTGGGAACGTTCGACAGCTCCGCGGTCATCGTTTTTCGTCCGAAAATTAATTTTTGGGACTGTACCAAAAATGATTCCAAATGTCAATTGGACCGTGCCTCATGTTGAATAACCACTTTTTAAACCCTCACAGTGACCAAAATTGCCATTTTTACAGAGTTTTGCATACTCAGAAGCTTCAATTTTGACCAATTTCAGGCACAGAAATGACTTCAAACACATTTATTTTAGTTGAAAAAGTAATAATTCACATCCAACAGTAATTTACAGCCAAAAGATTAAATGTTAAAATTTCATCGAAATTGACCATCTTGGGAACGTTCGACAGCTCCGCGGTCATCGTTTTTCGTCTGAAAATTGATTTTTTGGACTGTACCAAAAATGATTCCAAATGTCAATTGGATCATGCCTCATGTTGAATAACCACTTTTTAAACCCTCACAGTGCCCAAAATTGCCATTTTTACAGAGTTTTGCTTACTTAGAAGCTTCAATTTTGACCAATTTCAGGCACAGAAATGACTTTAAACACATTTATTTTAGTTGAAAAAGTAATAATTCACATCCAACAGTAATTTACAGCCAAAAGATTAAATGTTAACATTTCATCGAAATTGACCATTTTGGGAACTTTCGACAGCTCCGCGGTCATCGCTTTTCGTCCGAAAATTAATTTTTTGGACTGTAGCAAAAATGATTCCAAATGTCAATTGGATCGTGCCTCATGTTGAATAACCACTTTTTAAACCCTCGCAGTGCCCAAAATGGCCATTTTTACAGAGTTTTGCTTACTCAGAAGCTTCAATTTTGACCAATTTCAGGCACAGAAATGACTTTAAACACATTTATTTTAGTTGAAAAAGTAATAATTCACATCCAACAGTAATTTACATCCAAAAGATTAAATGTTAAAATTTCATCGAAATTGACCATTTTGGGAACGTTCGACAGCTCCGCGGTCATCGTTTTTCGTCCGAAAATTGATTTTTTGGACTGTACCAAAAATGATTCCAAATGTCAATTGGATCGTGCCTCATGTTGAATAACCATTTTTTAAACCCTCACAGTGACCAAAAATTGCCATTTTTACAGAGTTTTGCATACTCAGAAGCTTCAATTTTGACCAATTTCAGGCACAGGAATGACTTTAAACACATTTATTTTAGTTGAGAAAGTAATATTTCACATCTAACAGTAATTTACAGGCAAAAGATTAAATTTTAAAATTTCATCGAAATTGACCATTTTGGGAACGTTCGACAGCTCCGCGGTCATCGTTTTTCGTCCGAAAATTGATTTTTTGGACTGTACCAAAAATGATTCCAAATGTCAATTGGACCATGCCTCATGTTGAATAACCACTTTTTAAACCCTCACAGTGACCAAAATGGCCATTTTTACAGAGTTTTGCTTACTCAGAAGCTTAAATTTTGACCAATTTCAGGCACAGGAATGACTTTAAACACATTTATTTTAGTTGAAAAAGTAATAATTCACATCCAACAGTAATTTACAGCCAAAAGATTAAATGTTAAAATTTCATCAAAATTGACCATTTTGGGAACGTTCGACAGCTCCGCGGTCATCGTTTTTCGTCCGAAAATTGATTTTTTGGACTGTACCAAAAATGATTCCAAATGTCAATTGGACCGTGCCTCATGTTGAATAACCACTTTTTAAACCCTCACCGTGACCAAAATTGCCATTTTTACAGAGTTTTGCATACTCAGAAGCTTCAATTTTGACCAATTTCAGGCACAGAAATGACTTTAAACACTTTTATTTTAGTTGAAAAAGTAATAATTCACATCCAACAGTAATTTACAGCCAAAAGATTAAATGATAAAATTTCATCGAAATTGACCATTTTGCGAACGTTCGACAGCTCCGCGGTCATCGTTTTTCGTCAGAAAATTTATTTTTTGGACTGTACCAAAAATGATTCAAAATGTCAATTGGATCATGCCTCATGTTGAATAACCACTTTTTAAACCCTCACAGTGCCCAAAATTGCCATTTTTACAGAGTTTTGCTTACTTAGAAGCTTCAATTTTGACCAATTTCAGGCACAGAAATGACTTTAAACACATTTATTTTAGTTGAAAAAGTAATAATTCACATCCAACAGTAATTTACAGGCAAAAGATTACATTTTAAAATTTCATCGAAATTGACCATTTTGGGAATGTTCGACAGCTCCGCGGTCATCGTTTTTCGTCAGAAAATAGATTTTTTGGACTGTACCAAAAATGATTCTAAATGTCAATTGGATCGTGCCTCATGTTGAATAACCACTTTTTAAACCCTCACAGTGCCCAAAATTACCATTTTTACAGAGTTTTGCATACTCAGAAGCTTCAATTTTGACCAATTTCAGGCACAGAAATGACTTTAAACACATTTATTTTAGTTGAAAAAGTAATAATTCACATCCAACAGTAATTTACAGCCAAAAGATTAAATGTTAAAATTTCATCGAAATTGACCATTTTGGGAACGTTCGACAGCTCCGCGGTCATCGTTTTTCGTCCGAAAATTGATTTTTTGGACTGTACCAAAAATGATTCCAAATGTCAATTGGACCGTGCCTCATGTTGAATAACCACTTTTTAAACCCTCACCGTGACCAAAATTGCCATTTTTACAGAGTTTTGCATACTCAGAAGCTTCAATTTTGACCAATTTCAGGCACAGAAATGACTTTAAACACTTTTATTTTAGTTGAAAAAGTAATAATTCACATCCAACAGTAATTTACAGCCAAAAGATTAAATGATAAAATTTCATCGAAATTGACCATTTTGCGAACGTTCGACAGCTCCGCGGTCATCGTTTTTCGTCAGAAAATTTATTTTTTGGACTGTACCAAAAATGATTCAAAATGTCAATTGGATCATGCCTCATGTTGAATAACCACTTTTTAAACCCTCACAGTGCCCAAAATTGCCATTTTTACAGAGTTTTGCTTACTTAGAAGCTTCAATTTTGACCAATTTCAGGCACAGAAATGACTTTAAACACATTTATTTTAGTTGAAAAAGTAATAATTCCCATCCAACAGTAATTTACAGCCAAAAGATTAAATGTTAAAATTTCATCGAAATTGACCATTTTGGGAACGTTCGACAGCTCCGCGGTCATCGTTTTTCGTCCGAAAATTGATTTTTTGGACTGTACCAAAAATGATTCCAAATGTCAATTGGACCGTGCCTCATGTTGAATAACCACTTTTTAAACCCTCGCAGTGACCAAAATTGCCATTTTTACAGAGTTTTGCATACTCAGAAGCTTCAATTTTGACCAATTTCAGGCACAGAAATGACTTCAAACACATTTATTTTAGTTGAAAAAGTAATAATTCACATCCAACAGTAATTTACAGCCAAAAGATTAAATGTTAAAATTTCATCGAAATTGACCATTTTGGGAACGTTCGACAGCTCCGCGGTCATCGTTTTTCGTCTGAAAATTGATTTTTTGGACTGTACCAAAAATGATTCCAAATGTCAATTGGACCGTGCCTCATGTTGAATAACCACTTTTTAAACACTCGCAGTGCCCAAAATGGCCATTTTTACAGAGTTTTGCTTACTCAGAAGCTTCAATTTTGACCAATTTCAGGCACAGAAATGACTTTAAACACATTTATTTTAGTTGAAAAAGTTATAATTCACATCCAACAGTAATTTACAGCCAAAAGAATAAATGTTAAAATTTCATTGAAATTGACCATTTTGGGAACTTTCGACAGCTCCGCGGTCATCGTTTTTCGTCCGAAAATTGAATTTTTGGACTGTACCAAAAATGATTCCAAATGTCAATTGGATCGTGCCTCATGTTGAATAACGACTTTTTAAACCCTCACAGTGCCCAAAATGGCCATTTTTACAGAGTTTTGCTTACTCAGAAGCTTCAATTTTGACCAATTACAGGCACAGAAATGACTTTAAACACATTTTTTTAAGTTGAAAAAGTAATAATTCACATCCAACAGTAATATACAGCCAAAAGAATAAATGTTAACATTTCATCGAAATTGACCATTTTGGGAACTTTCGACAGCTCCGCGGTCATCGTTTTTCGTCCGAAAATTAATTTTTTGGACTGTAGCAAAAATTATTCCAAATGTCAATTGGATCGTGCCTCATGTTGAATAACCACTTTTTAAACCCTCGCAGTGCCCAAAATGGCCATTTTTACAGAGTTTTGCTTACTCAGAAGCTTCGATTTTGACCAATTTCAGGCACAGAAATGACTTTAAACACATTTATTTTAGTTGAAAAAGTAATAATTCACATCCAACAGTAATTTACATCCAAAAGATTAAATGTTAAAATTTCATCGAAATTGACCATTTTGGGAACGTTCGACAGCTCCGCGGTCATCGTTTTTCGTCCGAAAATTGATTTTTTGGACTGTACCAAAAATGATTCCAAATGTCAATTGGATCGTGCCTCATGTTGAATAACCATTTTTTAAACCCTCACAGTGACCAAAAATTGCCATTTTTACAGAGTTTTGCATACTCAGAAGCTTCAATTTTGACCAATTTCAGGCACAGGAATGACTTTAAACACATTTATTTTAGTTGAGAAAGTAATATTTCACATCTAACAGTAATTTACAGGCAAAAGATTAAATTTTAAAATTTCATCGAAATTTACCATTTTGGGAACGTTCGACTGCTCCGCGGTCATCGTTTTTCGTCCGAAAATTGATTTTTTGGACTGTACCAAAAATGATTCCAAATGTCAATTGGACCGTGCCTCATGTTGAATAACCACTTTTTAAACCCTTGCAGTGCCCAAAATGGCCATTTTTACAGAGTTTTGCTTACTCAGAAGCTTCAATTTTGACCAATTTCAGGCACAGGAATGACTTTAAACACATTTATTTTAGTTGAGAAAGTAATATTTCACATCTAACAGTAATTTACAGGCAAAAGATTAAATTTTAAAATTTCATCGAAATTGACCATTTTGGGAATGTTCGACAGCTCCGCGGTCATCGTTTTTCATCAGAAAATAGATTTTTTGGACTGTACCAAAAATGATTCTAAATGTCAATTGGATCGTGCCTCATGTTGAATAACCACTTTTTAAACCCTCACAGTGCCCAAAATTGCCATTTTTACAGAGTTTTGCATACTCAGAAGCTTCAATTTTGACCAATTTCAGGCACAGAAATGACTTTAAACACATTTATTTTAGTTGAAAAAGTAATAATTCACATCCAACAGTAATTTACAGCCAAAAGATTAAATGTTAAAATTTCATCGAAATTGACCATTTTGGGAACGTTCGACAGCTCCGCGGTCATCGTTTTTCGTCCGAAAATTAATTTTTTGGACTGTACCAAAAATGATTCCAAATGTCAATTGGACCGTGCCTCATGTTGAATAACCACTTTTTAAACCCTCACAGTGACCAAAATTGCCATTTTTACAGAGTTTTGCATACTCAGAAGCTTCAATTTTGACCAATTTCAGGCACAGAAATGACTTCAAACACATTTATTTTAGTTGAAAAAGTAATAATTCACATCCAACAGTAATTTACAGCCAAAAGATTAAATGTTAAAATTTCATCGAAATTGACCATCTTGGGAACGTTCGACAGCTCCGCGGTCATCGTTTTTCGTCTGAAAATTGATTTTTTGGACTGTACCAAAAATGATTCCAAATGTCAATTGGATCATGCCTCATGTTGAATAACCACTTTTTAAACCCTCACAGTGCCCAAAATTGCCATTTTTACAGAGTTTTGCTTACTTAGAAGCTTCAATTTTGACCAATTTCAGGCACAGAAATGACTTTAAACACATTTATTTTAGTTGAAAAAGTAATAATTCACATCCAACAGTAATTTACAGCCAAAAGATTAAATGTTAAAATTTCATCGAAATTGACCATTTTGGGAACGTTCGACAGCTCCGCGGTCATCGTTTTTCGTCCGAAAATTGATTTTTTGGACTGTACCAAAAATGATTCCAAATGTCAATTGGACCGTGCCTCATGTTGAATAACCACTTTTTAAACCCTCGCAGTGACCAAAATTGCCATTTTTACAGAGTTTTGCATACTCAGAAGCTTCAATTTTGACCAATTTCAGGCACAGAAATGACTTTAAACACATTTATTTTAGTTGAAAAAGTAATAATTCACATCCAACAGTAATTTACATCCAAAAGATTAAATGTTAAAATTTCATCGAAATTGACCATTTTGGGAACGTTCGACAGCTCCGCGGTCATCGTTTTTCGCCCGAAAATTGATTTTTTTGACTGTTCCAAAAATGATTCCAAATGTCAATTGGATCGTAACTCATGTTGAATAACCATTTTTTAAACCCTCACAGTGACCAAAATTGCCATTTTTACAGAGTTTTGCATACTCAGAAGCTTCAATTTTGACCAATTTCAGGCACAGGAATGACTTTAAACACATTTATTTTAGTTGAGAAAGTAATATTTCACATCTAACAGTAATTTACAGGCAAAAGATTACATTTTAAAATTTCATCGAAATTGACCATTTTGGGAATGTTCGACAGCTCCGCGGTCATCGTTTTTCGTCAGAAAATAGATTTTTTGGACTGTACCAAAAATGATTCTAAATGTCAATTGGATCGTGCCTCATGTTGAATAACCACTTTTTAAACCCTCACAGTGCCCAAAATTACCATTTTTACAGAGTTTTGCATACTCAGAAGCTTCAATTTTGACCAATTTCAGGCACAGAAATGACTTTAAACACATTTATTTTAGTTGAAAAAGTAATAATTCACATCCAACAGTAATTTACAGCCAAAAGATTAAATGTTAAAATTTCATCGAAATTGACCATTTTGGGAACGTTCGACAGCTCCGTGGTCATCGTTTTTCGTCCGAAAATTAAGTTTTTTGGACTGTACCAAAAATGATTCCAAATGTCAATTGGACCGTGCCTCATGTTGAATAACCACTTTTTAAACCCTCACAGTGACCAAAATTGCCATTTTTACAGAGTTTTGCATACTCAGAAGCTTCAATTTTGACCAATTTCAGGCACAGAAATGACTTTAAACACATTTATTTTAGTTGAAAAAGTAATAATTCACATCCAACAGTAATTTACAGCCAAAAGATTAAATGTTAAAATTTCATCGAAATTGACCATTTTGGGAACGTTCGACAGCTCCGCGGTCATCGTTTTTCGTCCGAAAATTGATTTTTTGGACTGTACCAAAAATGATTCCAAATGTCAATTGGACCGTGCCTCATGTTGAATAACCACTTTTTAAACCCTCACAGTGACCAAAATTGCCATTTTTACAGAGATTTGCATACTCAGAAGCTTCAATTTTGACCAATTTCAGGCACAGAAATGACTTTAAACACTTTTATTTTAGTTGAAAAAGTAATAATTCACATCCAACTGTAATTTACAGCCAAAAGATTAAATGATAAAATTTCATCGAAATTGACCATTTTGCGAACGTTCGACAGCTCCGCGGTCATCGTTTTTCGTCAGAAAATTGATTTTTTGAACTGTACCAAAAATGATTCAAAATGTCAATTGGATCATGCCTCATGTTGAATAACCACTTTTTAAACCCTCACAGTGCCCAAAATTGCCATTTTTACAGAGTTTTGCTTACTTAGAAGCTTCAATTTTGACCAATTTCAGGCACAGAAATTACTTTAAACACATTTATTTTAGTTGAAAAAGTAATAATTCACATCCAACAGTAATTTACAGCCAAAAGATTAAATGTTAAAATTTCATCGAAATTGACCATTTTGGGAACGTTCGACAGGTCATCGTTTTTCGTCCGAAAATTGATTTTTTGGACTGTACCAAAAATGATTCCAAATGTCAATTGGACCGTGCCTCATGTTGAATAACCACTTTTTAAACCCTCACAGTGCCCAAAATTGCCATTTTTACAGAGTTTTGCATACTCAGAAGCTTCAATTTTGACCAATTTCAGGCACAGGAATGACTTTAAACACATTTATTTTAGTTGAGAAAGTAATATTTCACATCTAACAGTAATTTACAGGCAAAAGATTACATTTTAAAATTTCATCGAAATTGACCATTTTGGGAATGTTCGACAGCTCCGCGGTCATCGTTTTTCGTCAGAAAATAGATTTTTTGGACTGTACCAAAAATGATTCTAAATGTCAATTGGATCATGCCTCATGTTGAATAACCACTTTTTAAACCCTCACAGTGCCCAAAATTGCCATTTTTACAGAGTTTTGCATACTCAGAAGCTTCAATTTTGACCAATTTCAGGCACAGAAATGACTTTAAACACATTTATTTTAGTTGAAAAAGTAATAATTCACATCCAACAGTAATTTACAGCGAAAAGAATAAATGTTAAAATTTCATCGAAATTGACCATTTTGGGAACTTTCGACAGCTCCGCGGTCATCGTTTTTCGTCCGAAAATTAATTTTTTGGACTGTACCAAAAATGATTCCAAATGTCAATTGGACCGTGCCTCATGTTGAATAACCACTTTTTAAACCCTCACAGTGCCCAAAATTGCCATTTTTACAGAGTTTTGCATACTCAGAAGCTTCAATTTTGACCAATTTCAGGCACAGAAATGACTTTAAACACTTTTATTTTAGTTGAAAAAGTAATAATTCACATCCAACAGTAATTTACAGCCAAAAGATTAAATGATAAAATTTCATCGAAATTGACCATTTTGCGAACGTTCGACAGCTCCGCGGTCATCGTTTTTCGTCAGAAAATTGATTTTTTGGACTGTACCAAAAATGATTCAAAATGTCAATTGGATCATGCCTCATGTTGAATAACCACTTTTTAAACCCTCACAGTGCCCAAAATTGCCATTTTTACAGAGTTTTGCTTACTTAGAAGCTTCAATTTTGACCAATTTCAGGCACAGAAATGACTTTAAACACATTTATTTTAGTTGAAAAAGTAATAATTCACATCCAACAGTAATTTACAGCCAAAAGATTAAATGTTAAAATTTCATCGAAATTGACCATTTTGGGAACGTTCGACAGGTCATCGTTTTTCGTCCGAAAATTGATTTTTTGGACTGTACCAAAAATGATTCCAAATGTCAATTGGACCGTGCCTCATGTTGAATAACCACTTTTTAAACCCTCACAGTGCCCAAAATTGCCATTTTTACAGAGTTTTGCATACTCAGAAGCTTCAATTTTGACCAATTTCAGGCACAGGAATGACTTTAAACACATTTATTTTAGTTGAGAAAGTAATATTTCACATCTAACAGTAATTTACAGGCAAAAGATTACATTTTAAAATTTCATCGAAATTGACCATTTTGGGAATGTTCGACAGCTCCGCGGTCATCGTTTTTCGTGAGAAAATAGATTTTTTGGACTGTACCAAAAATGATTCTAAATGTCAATTGGATCATGCCTCATGTTGAATAACCACTTTTTAAACCCTCACAGTGCCCAAAATTGCCATTTTTACAGAGTTTTGCATACTCAGAAGCTTCAATTTTGACCAATTTCAGGCACAGAAATGACTTTAAACACATTTATTTTAGTTGAAAAAGTAATAATTCACATCCAACAGTAATTTACAGCCAAAAGAATAAATGTTAAAATTTCATCGAAATTGACCATTTTGGGAACTTTCGACAGCTCCGCGGTCATCGTTTTTCGTCCGAAAATTAATTTTTTGGACTGTACCAAAAATGATTCCAAATGTCAATTGGACCGTGCCTCATGTTGAATAACCACTTTTTAAACCCTCACAGTGACCAAAATTGCCATTTTTACAGAGTTTTGCATACTCAGAAGCTTCAATTTTGACCAATTGCAGGCACAGGAATGACTTTAAACACATTTATTTTAGTTGAGAAAGTAATATTTCACATCTAACAGTAATTTACAGGCAAAAGATTACATTTTAAAATTTCATCGAAATTGACCATTTTGGGAACGTTCGACAGCTCCGCGGTCATCGTTTTTCGTCAGAAAATAGATTTTTTGGACTGTACCAAAAATGATTCTAAATGTCAATTGGATCGTGCCTCATGTTGAATAACCACTTTTTAAACCCTCACAGTGCCCAAAATTACCATTTTTACAGAGTTTTGCATACTCAGAAGCTTCAATTTTGACCAATTTCAGGCACAGAAATGACTTTAAACACATTTATTTTAGTTGAAAAAGTAATAATTCACATCCAACAGTAATTTACAGCCAAAAGATTAAATGTTAAAATTTCATCGAAATTGACCATTTTGGGAACGTTCGACAGCTCCGCGGTCATCGTTTTTCGTCCGAAAATTGATTTTTTGGACTGTACCAAAAATGATTCCAAATGTCAATTGGACCGTGCCTCATGTTGAATAACCACTTTTTAAACCCTCACAGTGACCAAAATTGCCATTTTTACAGAGTTTTGCATACTCAGAAGCTTCAATTTTGACCAATTTCAGGCACAGAAATGACTTTAAACACATTTATTTTAGTTGAAAAAGTAATAATTCACATCCAACAGTAATTTACAGCCAAAAGATTAAATGTTAAAATTTCATCGAAATTGACCATTTTGGGAACGTTCGACAGGTCATCGTTTTTCGTCCGAAAATTGATTTTTTGGACTGTACCAAAAATGATTCCAAATGTCAATTGGACCGTGCCTCATGTTGAATAACCACTTTTTAAACCCTCACAGTGCCCAAAATTGCCATTTTTACAGAGTTTTGCATACTCAGAAGCTTCAATTTTGACCAATTTCAGGCACAGGAATGACTTTAAACACATTTATTTTAGTTGAGAAAGTAATATTTCACATCTAACAGTAATTTACAGGCAAAAGATTACATTTTAAAATTTCATCGAAATTGACCATTTTGGGAATGTTCGACAGCTCCGCGGTCATCTTTTTTCGTGAGAAAATAGATTTTTTGGACTGTACCAAAAATGATTCTAAATGTCAATTGGATCATGCCTCATGTTGAATAACCACTTTTTAAACCCTCACAGTGCCCAAAATTGCCATTTTTACAGAGTTTTGCATACTCAGAAGCTTCAATTTTGACCAATTTCAGGCACAGAAATGACTTTAAACGCATTTATTTTAGTTGAAAAAGTAATAATTCACATCCAACAGTAATTTACAGCCAAAAGAATAAATGTTAAAATTTCATCGAAATTGACCATTTTGGGAACTTTCGACAGCTCCGCGGTCATCGTTTTTCGTCCGAAAATTAATTTTTTGGACTGTACCAAAAATGATTCCAAATGTCAATTGGACCGTGCCTCATGTTGAATAACCACTTTTTAAACCCTCACAGTGACCAAAATTGCCATTTTTACAGAGTTTTGCATACTCAGAAGCTTCAATTTTGACCAATTTCAGGCACAGGAATGACTTTAAACACATTTATTTTAGTTGAGAAAGTAATATTTCACATCTAACAGTAATTTACAGGCAAAAGATTACATTTTAAAATTTCATCGAAATTGACCATTTTGGGAATGTTCGACAGCTCCGCGGTCATCGTTTTTCGTCAGAAAATAGATTTTTTGGACTGTACCAAAAATGATTCTAAATGTCAATTGGATCGTGCCTCATGTTGAATAACCACTTTTTAAACCCTCACAGTGCCCAAAATTACCATTTTTACAGAGTTTTGCATACTCAGAAGCTTCAATTTTGACCAATTTCAGGCACAGAAATGACTTTAAACACATTTATTTTAGTTGAAAAAGTAATAATTCACATCCAACAGTAATTTACAGCCAAAAGATTAAATGTTAAAATTTCATCGAAATTGACCATTTTGGGAACGTTCGACAGCTCCGCGGTCATCGTTTTTCGTCCGAAAATTGATTTTTTGGACTGTACCAAAAATGATTCCAAATGTCAATTGGACCGTGCCTCATGTTGAATAACCACTTTTTAAACCCTCACCGTGACCAAAATTGCCATTTTTACAGAGTTTTGCATACTCAGAAGCTTCAATTTTGACCAATTTCAGGCACAGAAATGACTTTAAACACTTTTATTTTAGTTGAAAAAGTAATAATTCACATCCAACAGTAATTTACAGCCAAAAGATTAAATGATAAAATTTCATCGAAATTGACCATTTTGCGAACGTTCGACAGCTCCGCGGTCATCGTTTTTCGTCAGAAAATTTATTTTTTGGACTGTACCAAAAATGATTCAAAATGTCAATTGGATCATGCCTCATGTTGAATAACCACTTTTTAAACCCTCACAGTGCCCAAAATTGCCATTTTTACAGAGTTTTGCTTACTTAGAAGCTTCAATTTTGACCAATTTCAGGCACAGAAATGACTTTAAACACATTTATTTTAGTTGAAAAAGTAATAATTCACATCCAACAGTAATTTACAGCCAAAAGATTAAATGTTAAAATTTCATCGAAATTGACCATTTTGGGAACGTTCGACAGCTCCGCGGTCATCGTTTTTCGTCCGAAAATTGATTTTTTGGACTGTACCAAAAATGATTCCAAATGTCAATTGGACCGTGCCTCATGTTGAATAACCACTTTTTAAACCCTCGCAGTGACCAAAATTGCCATTTTTACAGAGTTTTGCATACTCAGAAGCTTCAATTTTGACCAATTTCAGGCACAGAAATGACTTTAAACACATTTATTTTAGTTGAAAAAGTTATAATTCACATCCAACAGTAATTTACAGCCAAAAGAATAAATGTTAAAATTTCATTGAAATTGACCATTTTGGGAACTTTCGACAGCTCCGCGGTCATCGTTTTTCGTCCGAAAATTGAATTTTTGGACTGTACCAAAAATGATTCCAAATGTCAATTGGATCGTGCCTCATGTTGAATAACGACTTTTTAAACCCTCACAGTGCCCAAAATGGCCATTTTTACAGAGTTTTGCTTACTCAGAAGCTTCAATTTTGACCAATTACAGGCACAGAAATGACTTTAAACACATTTTTTTAAGTTGAAAAAGTAATAATTCACATCCAACAGTAATATACAGCCAAAAGAATAAATGTTAACATTTCATCGAAATTGACCATTTTGGGAACTTTCGACAGCTCCGCGGTCATCGTTTTTCGTCCGAAAATTAATTTTTTGGACTGTAGCAAAAATTATTCCAAATGTCAATTGGATCGTGCCTCATGTTGAATAACCACTTTTTAAACCCTCGCAGTGCCCAAAATGGCCATTTTTACAGAGTTTTGCTTACTCAGAAGCTTCGATTTTGACCAATTTCAGGCACAGAAATGACTTTAAACACATTTATTTTAGTTGAAAAAGTAATAATTCACATCCAACAGTAATTTACATCCAAAAGATTAAATGTTAAAATTTCATCGAAATTGACCATTTTGGGAACGTTCGACAGCTCCGCGGTCATCGTTTTTCGTCCGAAAATTGATTTTTTGGACTGTACCAAAAATGATTCCAAATGTCAATTGGATCGTGCCTCATGTTGAATAACCATTTTTTAAACCCTCACAGTGACCAAAAATTGCCATTTTTACAGAGTTTTGCATACTCAGAAGCTTCAATTTTGACCAATTTCAGGCACAGGAATGACTTTAAACACATTTATTTTAGTTGAGAAAGTAATATTTCACATCTAACAGTAATTTACAGGCAAAAGATTAAATTTTAAAATTTCATCGAAATTTACCATTTTGGGAACGTTCGACTGCTCCGCGGTCATCGTTTTTCGTCCGAAAATTGATTTTTTGGACTGTACCAAAAATGATTCCAAATGTCAATTGGACCGTGCCTCATGTTGAATAACCACTTTTTAAACCCTTGCAGTGCCCAAAATGGCCATTTTTACAGAGTTTTGCTTACTCAGAAGCTTCAATTTTGACCAATTTCAGGCACAGGAATGACTTTAAACACATTTATTTTAGTTGAGAAAGTAATATTTCACATCTAACAGTAATTTACAGGCAAAAGATTAAATTTTAAAATTTCATCGAAATTGACCATTTTGGGAATGTTCGACAGCTCCGCGGTCATCGTTTTTCATCAGAAAATAGATTTTTTGGACTGTACCAAAAATGATTCTAAATGTCAATTGGATCGTGCCTCATGTTGAATAACCACTTTTTAAACCCTCACAGTGCCCAAAATTGCCATTTCTACAGAGTTTTGCATACTCAGAAGCTTCAATTTTGACCAATTTCAGGCACAGAAATGACTTTAAACACATTTATTTTAGTTGAAAAAGTAATAATTCACATCCAACAGTAATTTACAGCCAAAAGATTAAATGTTAAAATTTCATCGAAATTGACCATTTTGGGAACGTTCGACAGCTCCGCGGTCATCGTTTTTCGTCCGAAAATTAATTTTTTGGACTGTACCAAAAATGATTCCAAATGTCAATTGGACCGTGCCTCATGTTGAATAACCACTTTTTAAACCCTCACAGTGACCAAAATTGCCATTTTTACAGAGTTTTGCATACTCAGAAGCTTCAATTTTGACCAATTTCAGGCACAGAAATGACTTCAAACACATTTATTTTAGTTGAAAAAGTAATAATTCACATCCAACAGTAATTTACAGCCAAAAGATTAAATGTTAAAATTTCATCGAAATTGACCATCTTGGGAACGTTCGACAGCTCCGCGGTCATCGTTTTTCGTCTGAAAATTGATTTTTTGGACTGTACCAAAAATGATTCCAAATGTCAATTGGATCATGCCTCATGTTGAATAACCACTTTTTAAACCCTCACAGTGCCCAAAATTGCCATTTTTACAGAGTTTTGCTTACTTAGAAGCTTCAATTTTGACCAATTTCAGGCACAGAAATGACTTTAAACACATTTATTTTAGTTGAAAAAGTAATAATTCACATCCAACATTAATTTACAGCCAAAAGATTAAATGTTAAAATTTCATCGAAATTGACCATTTTGGGAACGTTCGACAGCTCCGCGGTCATCGTTTTTCGTCCGAAAATTGATTTTTTGGACTGTACCAAAAATGATTCCAAATGTCAATTGGACCGTGCCTCATGTTGAATAACCACTTTTTAAACCCTCGCAGTGACCAAAATTGCCATTTTTACAGAGTTTTGCATACTCAGAAGCTTCAATTTTGACCAATTTCAGGCACAGAAATGACTTTAAACACATTTATTTTAGTTGAAAAAGTAATAATTCACATCCAACAGTAATTTACATCCAAAAGATTAAATGTTAAAATTTCATCGAAATTGACCATTTTGGGAACGTTCGACAGCTCCGCGGTCATCGTTTTTCGCCCGAAAATTGATTTTTTTGACTGTTCCAAAAATGATTCCAAATGTCAATTGGATCGTAACTCATGTTGAATAACCATTTTTTAAACCCTCACAGTGACCAAAATTGCCATTTTTACAGAGTTTTGCATACTCAGAAGCTTCAATTTTGACCAATTTCAGGCACAGGAATGACTTTAAACACATTTATTTTAGTTGAGAAAGTAATATTTCACATCTAACAGTAATTTACAGGCAAAAGATTACATTTTAAAATTTCATCGAAATTGACCATTTTGGGAATGTTCGACAGCTCCGCGGTCATCGTTTTTCGTCAGAAAATAGATTTTTTGGACTGTACCAAAAATGATTCTAAATGTCAATTGGATCGTGCCTCATGTTGAATAACCACTTTTTAAACCCTCACAGTGCCCAAAATTACCATTTTTACAGAGTTTTGCATACTCAGAAGCTTCAATTTTGACCAATTTCAGGCACAGAAATGACTTTAAACACATTTATTTTAGTTGAAAAAGTAATAATTCACATCCAACAGTAATTTACAGCCAAAAGATTAAATGTTAAAATTTCATCGAAATTGACCATTTTGGGAACGTTCGACAGCTCCGTGGTCATCGTTTTTCGTCCGAAAATTAAGTTTTTTGGACTGTACCAAAAATGATTCCAAATGTCAATTGGACCGTGCCTCATGTTGAATAACCACTTTTTAAACCCTCACAGTGACCAAAATTGCCATTTTTACAGAGTTTTGCATACTCAGAAGCTTCAATTTTGACCAATTTCAGGCACAGAAATGACTTTAAACACATTTATTTTAGTTGAAAAAGTAATAATTCACATCCAACAGTAATTTACAGCCAAAAGATTAAATGTTAAAATTTCATCGAAATTGACCATTTTGGGAACGTTCGACAGCTCCGCGGTCATCGTTTTTCGTCCGAAAATTGATTTTTTGGACTGTACCAAAAATGATTCCAAATGTCAATTGGACCGTGCCTCATGTTGAATAACCACTTTTTAAACCCTCACAGTGACCAAAATTGCCATTTTTACAGAGATTTGCATACTCAGAAGCTTCAATTTTGACCAATTTCAGGCACAGAAATGACTTTAAACACTTTTATTTTAGTTGAAAAAGTAATAATTCACATCCAACTGTAATTTACAGCCAAAAGATTAAATGATAAAATTTCATCGAAATTGACCATTTTGCGAACGTTCGACAGCTCCGCGGTCATCGTTTTTCGTCAGAAAATTGATTTTTTGAACTGTACCAAAAATGATTCAAAATGTCAATTGGATCATGCCTCATGTTGAATAACCACTTTTTAAACCCTCACAGTGCCCAAAATTGCCATTTTTACAGAGTTTTGCTTACTTAGAAGCTTCAATTTTGACCAATTTCAGGCACAGAAATTACTTTAAACACATTTATTTTAGTTGAAAAAGTAATAATTCACATCCAACAGTAATTTACAGCCAAAAGATTAAATGTTAAAATTTCATCGAAATTGACCATTTTGGGAACGTTCGACAGGTCATCGTTTTTCGTCCGAAAATTGATTTTTTGGACTGTACCAAAAATGATTCCAAATGTCAATTGGACCGTGCCTCATGTTGAATAACCACTTTTTAAACCCTCACAGTGCCCAAAATTGCCATTTTTACAGAGTTTTGCATACTCAGAAGCTTCAATTTTGACCAATTTCAGGCACAGGAATGACTTTAAACACATTTATTTTAGTTGAGAAAGTAATATTTCACATCTAACAGTAATTTACAGGCAAAAGATTACATTTTAAAATTTCATCGAAATTGACCATTTTGGGAATGTTCGACAGCTCCGCGGTCATCGTTTTTCGTCAGAAAATAGATTTTTTGGACTGTACCAAAAATGATTCTAAATGTCAATTGGATCATGCCTCATGTTGAATAACCACTTTTTAAACCCTCACAGTGCCCAAAATTGCCATTTTTACAGAGTTTTGCATACTCAGAAGCTTCAATTTTGACCAATTTCAGGCACAGAAATGACTTTAAACACATTTATTTTAGTTGAAAAAGTAATAATTCACATCCAACAGTAATTTACAGCGAAAAGAATAAATGTTAAAATTTCATCGAAATTGACCATTTTGGGAACTTTCGACAGCTCCGCGGTCATCGTTTTTCGTCCGAAAATTAATTTTTTGGACTGTACCAAAAATGATTCCAAATGTCAATTGGACCGTGCCTCATGTTGAATAACCACTTTTTAAACCCTCACAGTGCCCAAAATTGCCATTTTTACAGAGTTTTGCATACTCAGAAGCTTCAATTTTGACCAATTTCAGGCACAGAAATGACTTTAAACACTTTTATTTTAGTTGAAAAAGTAATAATTCACATCCAACAGTAATTTACAGCCAAAAGATTAAATGATAAAATTTCATCGAAATTGACCATTTTGCGAACGTTCGACAGCTCCGCGGTCATCGTTTTTCGTCAGAAAATTGATTTTTTGGACTGTACCAAAAATGATTCAAAATGTCAATTGGATCATGCCTCATGTTGAATAACCACTTTTTAAACCCTCACAGTGCCCAAAATTGCCATTTTTACAGAGTTTTGCTTACTTAGAAGCTTCAATTTTGACCAATTTCAGGCACAGAAATGACTTTAAACACATTTATTTTAGTTGAAAAAGTAATAATTCACATCCAACAGTAATTTACAGCCAAAAGATTAAATGTTAAAATTTCATCGAAATTGACCATTTTGGGAACGTTCGACAGGTCATCGTTTTTCGTCCGAAAATTGATTTTTTGGACTGTACCAAAAATGATTCCAAATGTCAATTGGACCGTGCCTCATGTTGAATAACCACTTTTTAAACCCTCACAGTGCCCAAAATTGCCATTTTTACAGAGTTTTGCATACTCAGAAGCTTCAATTTTGACCAATTTCAGGCACAGGAATGACTTTAAACACATTTATTTTAGTTGAGAAAGTAATATTTCACATCTAACAGTAATTTACAGGCAAAAGATTACATTTTAAAATTTCATCGAAATTGACCATTTTGGGAATGTTCGACAGCTCCGCGGTCATCGTTTTTCGTGAGAAAATAGATTTTTTGGACTGTACCAAAAATGATTCTAAATGTCAATTGGATCATGCCTCATGTTGAATAACCACTTTTTAAACCCTCACAGTGCCCAAAATTGCCATTTTTACAGAGTTTTGCATACTCAGAAGCTTCAATTTTGACCAATTTCAGGCACAGAAATGACTTTAAACACATTTATTTTAGTTGAAAAAGTAATAATTCACATCCAACAGTAATTTACAGCCAAAAGAATAAATGTTAAAATTTCATCGAAATTGACCATTTTGGGAACTTTCGACAGCTCCGCGGTCATCGTTTTTCGTCCGAAAATTAATTTTTTGGACTGTACCAAAAATGATTCCAAATGTCAATTGGACCGTGCCTCATGTTGAATAACCACTTTTTAAACCCTCACAGTGACCAAAATTGCCATTTTTACAGAGTTTTGCATACTCAGAAGCTTCAATTTTGACCAATTGCAGGCACAGGAATGACTTTAAACACATTTATTTTAGTTGAGAAAGTAATATTTCACATCTAACAGTAATTTACAGGCAAAAGATTACATTTTAAAATTTCATCGAAATTGACCATTTTGGGAACGTTCGACAGCTCCGCGGTCATCGTTTTTCGTCAGAAAATAGATTTTTTGGACTGTACCAAAAATGATTCTAAATGTCAATTGGATCGTGCCTCATGTTGAATAACCACTTTTTAAACCCTCACAGTGCCCAAAATTACCATTTTTACAGAGTTTTGCATACTCAGAAGCTTCAATTTTGACCAATTTCAGGCACAGAAATGACTTTAAACACATTTATTTTAGTTGAAAAAGTAATAATTCACATCCAACAGTAATTTACAGCCAAAAGATTAAATGTTAAAATTTCATCGAAATTGACCATTTTGGGAACGTTCGACAGCTCCGCGGTCATCGTTTTTCGTCCGAAAATTGATTTTTTGGACTGTACCAAAAATGATTCCAAATGTCAATTGGACCGTGCCTCATGTTGAATAACCACTTTTTAAACCCTCACAGTGACCAAAATTGCCATTTTTACAGAGTTTTGCATACTCAGAAGCTTCAATTTTGACCAATTTCAGGCACAGAAATGACTTTAAACACATTTATTTTAGTTGAAAAAGTAATAATTCACATCCAACAGTAATTTACAGCCAAAAGATTAAATGTTAAAATTTCATCGAAATTGACCATTTTGGGAACGTTCGACAGCTCCGCGGTCATCGTTTTTCGTCCGAAAATTGATTTTTTGGACTGTACCAAAAATGATTCCAAATGTCAATTGGACCGTGCCTCATGTTGAATAACCACTTTTTAAACCCTCACCGTGACCAAAATTGCCATTTTTACAGAGTTTTGCATACTCAGAAGCTTCAATTTTGACCAATTTCAGGCACAGAAATGACTTTAAACACTTTTATTTTAGTTGAAAAAGTAATAATTCACATCCAACAGTAATTTACAGCCAAAAGATTAAATGATAAAATTTCATCGAAATTGACCATTTTGCGAACGTTCGACAGCTCCGCGGTCATCGTTTTTCGTCAGAAAATTTATTTTTTGGACTGTACCAAAAATGATTCAAAATGTCAATTGGATCATGCCTCATGTTGAATAACCACTTTTTAAACCCTCACAGTGCCCAAAATTGCCATTTTTACAGAGTTTTGCTTACTTAGAAGCTTCAATTTTGACCAATTTCAGGCACAGAAATGACTTTAAACACATTTATTTTAGTTGAAAAAGTAATAATTCACATCCAACAGTAATTTACAGCCAAAAGATTAAATGTTAAAATTTCATCGAAATTGACCATTTTGGGAACGTTCGACAGCTCCGCGGTCATCGTTTTTCGTCCGAAAATTGATTTTTTGGACTGTACCAAAAATGATTCCAAATGTCAATTGGACCGTGCCTCATGTTGAATAACCACTTTTTAAACCCTCGCAGTGACCAAAATTGCCATTTTTACAGAGTTTTGCATACTCAGAAGCTTCAATTTTGACCAATTTCAGGCACAGAAATGACTTCAAACACATTTATTTTAGTTGAAAAAGTAATAATTCACATCCAACAGTAATTTACAGCCAAAAGATTAAATGTTAAAATTTCATCGAAATTGACCATTTTGGGAACGTTCGACAGCTCCGCGGTCATCGTTTTTCGTCTGAAAATTGATTTTTTGGACTGTACCAAAAATGATTCCAAATGTCAATTGGACCGTGCCTCATGTTGAATAACCACTTTTTAAACACTCGCAGTGCCCAAAATGGCCATTTTTACAGAGTTTTGCTTACTCAGAAGCTTCAATTTTGACCAATTTCAGGCACAGAAATGACTTTAAACACATTTATTTTAGTTGAAAAAGTTATAATTCACATCCAACAGTAATTTACAGCCAAAAGAATAAATGTTAAAATTTCATTGAAATTGACCATTTTGGGAACTTTCGACAGCTCCGCGGTCATCGTTTTTCGTCCGAAAATTGAATTTTTGGACTGTACCAAAAATGATTCCAAATGTCAATTGGAACGTGCCTCATGTTGAATAACGACTTTTTAAACCCTCACAGTGCCCAAAATGGCCATTTTTACAGAGTTTTGCTTACTCAGAAGCTTCAATTTTGACCAATTACAGGCACAGAAATGACTTTAAACACATTTTTTTAAGTTGAAAAAGTAATAATTCACATCCAACAGTAATATACAGCCAAAAGAATAAATGTTAACATTTCATCGAAATTGACCATTTTGGGAACTTTCGACAGCTCCGCGGTCATCGTTTTTCGTCCGAAAATTAATTTTTTGGACTGTAGCAAAAATTATTCCAAATGTCAATTGGATCGTGCCTCATGTTGAATAACCACTTTTTAAACCCTCGCAGTGCCCAAAATGGCCATTTTTACAGAGTTTTGCTTACTCAGAAGCTTCGATTTTGACCAATTTCAGGCACAGAAATGACTTTAAACACATTTATTTTAGTTGAAAAAGTAATAATTCACATCCAACAGTAATTTACATCCAAAAGATTAAATGTTAAAATTTCATCGAAATTGACCATTTTGGGAACGTTCGACAGCTCCGCGGTCATCGTTTTTCGTCCGAAAATTGATTTTTTGGACTGTACCAAAAATGATTCCAAATGTCAATTGGATCGTGCCTCATGTTGAATAACCATTTTTTAAACCCTCACAGTGACCAAAAATTGCCATTTTTACAGAGTTTTGCATACTCAGAAGCTTCAATTTTGACCAATTTCAGGCACAGGAATGACTTTAAACACATTTATTTTAGTTGAGAAAGTAATATTTCACATCTAACAGTAATTTACAGGCAAAAGATTAAATTTTAAAATTTCATCGAAATTTACCATTTTGGGAACGTTCGACTGCTCCGCGGTCATCGTTTTTCGTCCGAAAATTGATTTTTTGGACTGTACCAAAAATGATTCCAAATGTCAATTGGACCGTGCCTCATGTTGAATAACCACTTTTTAAACCCTTGCAGTGCCCAAAATGGCCATTTTTACAGAGTTTTGCTTACTCAGAAGCTTCAATTTTGACCAATTTCAGGCACAGGAATGACTTTAAACACATTTATTTTAGTTGAGAAAGTAATATTTCACATCTAACAGTAATTTACAGGCAAAAGATTAAATTTTAAAATTTCATCGAAATTGACCATTTTGGGAATGTTCGACAGCTCCGCGGTCATCGTTTTTCATCAGAAAATAGATTTTTTGGACTGTACCAAAAATGATTCTAAATGTCAATTGGATCGTGCCTCATGTTGAATAACCACTTTTTAAACCCTCACAGTGCCCAAAATTGCCATTTTTACAGAGTTTTGCATACTCAGAAGCTTCAATTTTGACCAATTTCAGGCACAGAAAGGACTTTAAACACATTTATTTTAGTTGAAAAAGTAATAATTCACATCCAACAGTAATTTACAGCCAAAAGATTAAATGTTAAAATTTCATCGAAATTGACCATTTTGGGAACGTTCGACAGCTCCGCGGTCATCGTTTTTCGTCCGAAAATTAATTTTTTGGACTGTACCAAAAATGATTCCAAATGTCAATTGGACCGTGCCTCATGTTGAATAACCACTTTTTAAACCCTCACAGTGACCAAAATTGCCATTTTTACAGAGTTTTGCATACTCAGAAGCTTCAATTTTGACCAATTTCAGGCACAGAAATGACTTCAAACACATTTATTTTAGTTGAAAAAGTAATAATTCACATCCAACAGTAATTTACAGCCAAAAGATTAAATGTTAAAATTTCATCGAAATTGACCATCTTGGGAACGTTCGACAGCTCCGCGGTCATCGTTTTTCGTCTGAAAATTGATTTTTTGGACTGTACCAAAAATGATTCCAAATGTCAATTGGATCATGCCTCATGTTGAATAACCACTTTTTAAACCCTCACAGTGCCCAAAATTGCCATTTTTACAGAGTTTTGCTTACTTAGAAGCTTCAATTTTGACCAATTTCAGGCACAGAAATGACTTTAAACACATTTATTTTAGTTGAAAAAGTAATAATTCACATCCAACAGTAATTTACAGCCAAAAGATTAAATGTTAAAATTTCATCGAAATTGACCATTTTGGGAACGTTCGACAGCTCCGCGGTCATCGTTTTTCGTCCGAAAATTGATTTTTTGGACTGTACAAAAAATGATTCCAAATGTCAATTGGACCGTGCCTCATGTTGAATAACCACTTTTTAAACCATCGCAGTGACCAAAATTGCCATTTTTACAGAGTTTTGCATACTCAGAAGCTTCAATTTTGACCAATTTCAGGCACAGAAATGACTTCAAACACATTTATTTTAGTTGAAAAAGTAATAATTCACATCCAACAGTAATTTACAGCCAAAAGATTAAATGTTAACATTTCATCGAAATTGACCATTTTGGGAACTTTCGACAGCTCCGCGGTCATCGCTTTTCGTCCGAAAATTAATTTTTTGGACTGTAGCAAAAATGATTCCAAATGTCAATTGGATCGTGCCTCATGTTGAATAACCACTTTTTAAACCCTCGCAGTGCCCAAAATGGCCATTTTTACAGAGTTTTGCTTACTCAGAAGCTTCAATTTTGACCAATTTCAGGCACAGAAATGACTTTAAACACATTTATTTTAGTTGAAAAAGTAATAATTCACATCCAACAGTAATTTACATCCAAAAGATTAAATGTTAAAATTTCATCGAAATTGACCATTTTGGGAACGTTCGACAGCTCCGCGGTCATCGTTTTTCGTCCGAAAATTGATTTTTTGGACTGTACCAAAAATGATTCCAAATGTCAATTGGATCGTGCCTCATGTTGAATAACCATTTTTTAAACCCTCACAGTGACCAAAAATTGCCATTTTTACAGAGTTTTGCATACTCAGAAGCTTCAATTTTGACCAATTTCAGGCACAGGAATGACTTTAAACACATTTATTTTAGTTGAGAAAGTAATATTTCACATCTAACAGTAATTTACAGGCAAAAGATTAAATTTTAAAATTTCATCGAAATTGACCATTTTGGGAACGTTCGACAGCTCCGCGGTCATCGTTTTTCGTCCGAAAATTGATTTTTTGGACTGTACCAAAAATGATTCCAAATGTCAATTGGACCATGCCTCATGTTGAATAACCACTTTTTAAACCCTCACAGTGACCAAAATGGCCATTTTTACAGAGTTTTGCTTACTCAGAAGCTTAAATTTTGACCAATTTCAGGCACAGGAATGACTTTAAACACATTTATTTTAGTTGAAAAAGTAATAATTCACATCCAACAGTAATTTACAGCCAAAAGATTAAATGTTAAAATTTCATCAAAATTGACCATTTTGGGAACGTTCGACAGCTCCGCGGTCATCGTTTTTCGTCCGAAAATTGATTTTTTGGACTGTACCAAAAATGATTCCAAATGTCAATTGGACCGTGCCTCATGTTGAATAACCACTTTTTAAACCCTCACCGTGACCAAAATTGCCATTTTTACAGAGTTTTGCATACTCAGAAGCTTCAATTTTGACCAATTTCAGGCACAGAAATGACTTTAAACACTTTTATTTTAGTTGAAAAAGTAATAATTCACATCCAACAGTAATTTACAGCCAAAAGATTAAATGATAAAATTTCATCGAAATTGACCATTTTGCGAACGTTCGACAGCTCCGCGGTCATCGTTTTTCGTCAGAAAATTTATTTTTTGGACTGTACCAAAAATGATTCAAAATGTCAATTGGATCATGCCTCATGTTGAATAACCACTTTTTAATCCCTCACAGTGCCCAAAATTGCCATTTTTACAGAGTTTTGCTTACTTAGAAGCTTCAATTTTGACCAATTTCAGGCACAGAAATGACTTTAAACACATTTATTTTAGTTGAAAAAGTAATAATTCACATCCAACAGTAATTTACAGGCAAAAGATTACATTTTAAAATTTCATCGAAATTGACCATTTTGGGAATGTTCGACAGCTCCGCGGTCATCGTTTTTCGTCAGAAAATAGATTTTTTGGACTGTACCAAAAATGATTCTAAATGTCAATTGGATCGTGCCTCATGTTGAATAACCACTTTTTAAACCCTCACAGTGCCCAAAATTACCATTTTTACAGAGTTTTGCATACTCAGAAGCTTCAATTTTGACCAATTTCAGGCACAGAAATGACTTTAAACACATTTATTTTAGTTGAAAAAGTAATAATTCACATCCAACAGTAATTTACAGCCAAAAGATTAAATGTTAAAATTTCATCGAAATTGACCATTTTGGGAACGTTCGACAGCTCCGCGGTCATCGTTTTTCGTCCGAAAATTGATTTTTTGGACTGTACCAAAAATGATTCCAAATGTCAATTGGACCGTGCCTCATGTTGAATAACCACTTTTTAAACCCTCGCAGTGACCAAAATTGCCATTTTTACAGAGTTTTGCATACTCAGAAGCTTCAATTTTGACCAATTTCAGGCACAGAAATGACTTCAAACACATTTATTTTAGTTGAAAAAGTAATAATTCACATCCAACAGTAATTTACAGCCAAAAGATTAAATGTTAAAATTTCATCGAAATTGACCATTTTGGGAACGTTCGACAGCTCCGCGGTCATCGTTTTTCGTCTGAAAATTGATTTTTTGGACTGTACCAAAAATGATTCCAAATGTCAATTGGACCGTGCCTCATGTTGAATAACCACTTTTTAAACACTCGCAGTGCCCAAAATGGCCATTTTTACAGAGTTTTGCTTACTCAGAAGCTTCAATTTTGACCAATTTCAGGCACAGAAATGACTTTAAACACATTTATTTTAGTTGAAAAAGTAATAATTCACATCCAACAGTAATTTACAGCCAAAAGATTAAATGTTAAAATTTCATCGAAATTGACCATTTTGGGAACGTTCGACAGCTCCGCGGTCATCGTTTTTCGTCCGAAAATTAATTTTTTGGACTGTACCAAAAATGATTCCAAATGTCAATTGGACCGTGCCTCATGTTGAATAACCACTTTTTAAACCCTCACAGTGACCAAAATTGCCATTTTTACAGAGTTTTGCATACTCAGAAGCTTCAATTTTGACCAATTTCAGGCACAGAAATGACTTCAAACACATTTATTTTAGTTGAAAAAGTAATAATTCACATCCAACAGTAATTTACAGCCAAAAGATTAAATGTTAAAATTTCATCGAAATTGACCATCTTGGGAACGTTCGACAGCTCCGCGGTCATCGTTTTTCGTCTGAAAATTGATTTTTTGGACTGTACCAAAAATGATTCCAAATGTCAATTGGATCATGCCTCATGTTGAATAACCACTTTTTAAACCCTCACAGTGCCCAAAATTGCCATTTTTACAGAGTTTTGCTTACTTAGAAGCTTCAATTTTGACCAATTTCAGGCACAGAAATGACTTTAAACACATTTATTTTAGTTGAAAAAGTAATAATTCACATCCAACAGTAATTTACAGCCAAAAGATTAAATGTTAAAATTTCATCGAAATTGACCATTTTGGGAACGTTCGACAGCTCCGCGGTCATCGTTTTTCGTCCGAAAATTGATTTTTTGGACTGTACCAAAAATGATTCCAAATGTCAATTGGACCGTGCCTCATGTTGAATAACCACTTTTTAAACCCTCGCAGTGACCAAAATTGCCATTTTTACAGAGTTTTGCATACTCAGAAGCTTCAATTTTGACCAATTTCAGGCACAGAAATGACTTCAAACATATTTATTTTAGTTGAAAAAGTAATAATTCACATCCAACAGTAATTTACAGCCAAAAGATTAAATGTTAACATTTCATCGAAATTGACCATTTTGGGAACTTTCGACAGCTCCGCGGTCATCGCTTTTCGTCCGAAAATTAATTTTTTGGACTGTAGCAAAAATGATTCCAAATGTCAATTGGATCGTGCCTCATGTTGAATAACCACTTTTTAAACCCTCGCAGTGCCCAAAATGGCCATTTTTACAGAGTTTTGCTTACTCAGAAGCTTCAATTTTGACCAATTTCAGGCACAGAAATGACTTTAAACACATTTATTTTAGTTGAAAAAGTAATAATTCACATCCAACAGTAATTTACATCCAAAAGATTAAATGTTAAAATTTCATCGAAATTGACCATTTTGGGAACGTTCGACAGCTCCGCGGTCATCGTTTTTCGTCCGAAAATTGATTTTTTGGACTGTACCAAAAATGATTCCAAATGTCAATTGGATCGTGCCTCATGTTGAATAACCATTTTTTAAACCCTCACAGTGACCAAAAATTGCCATTTTTACAGAGTTTTGCATACTCAGAAGCTTCAATTTTGACCAATTTCAGGCACAGGAATGACTTTAAACACATTTATTTTAGTTGAGAAAGTAATATTTCACATCTAACAGTAATTTACAGGCAAAAGATTAAATTTTAAAATTTCATCGAAATTGACCATTTTGGGAACGTTCGACAGCTCCGCGGTCATCGTTTTTCGTCCGAAAATTGATTTTTTGGACTGTACCAAAAATGATTCCAAATGTCAATTGGACCATGCCTCATGTTGAATAACCACTTTTTAAACCCTCACAGTGACCAAAATGGCCATTTTTACAGAGTTTTGCTTACTCAGAAGCTTAAATTTTGACCAATTTCAGGCACAGGAATGACTTTAAACACATTTATTTTAGTTGAAAAAGTAATAATTCACATCCAACAGTAATTTACAGCCAAAAGATTAAATGTTAAAATTTCATCAAAATTGACCATTTTGGGAACGTTCGACAGCTCCGCGGTCATCGTTTTTCGTCCGAAAATTGATTTTTTGGACTGTACCAAAAATGATTCCAAATGTCAATTGGACCGTGCCTCATGTTGAATAACCACTTTTTAAACCCTCACCGTGACCAAAATTGCCATTTTTACAGAGTTTTGCATACTCAGAAGCTTCAATTTTGACCAATTTCAGGCACAGAAATGACTTTAAACACTTTTATTTTAGTTGAAAAAGTAATAATTCACATCCAACAGTAATTTACAGCCAAAAGATTAAATGATAAAATTTCATCGAAATTGACCATTTTGCGAACGTTCGACAGCTCCGCGGTCATCGTTTTTCGTCAGAAAATTTATTTTTTGGACTGTACCAAAAATGATTCAAAATGTCAATTGGATCATGCCTCATGTTGAATAACCACTTTTTAAACCCTCACAGTGCCCAAAATTGCCATTTTTACAGAGTTTTGCTTACTTAGAAGCTTCAATTTTGACCAATTTCAGGCACAGAAATGACTTTAAACACATTTATTTTAGTTGAAAAAGTAATAATTCACACCCAACAGTAATTTACAGCCAAAAGATTAAATGTTAAAATTTCATCGAAATTGACCATTTTGGGAACGTTCGACAGCTCCGCGGTCATCGTTTTTCGTCCGAAAATTGATTTTTTGGACTGTACCAAAAATGATTCCAAATGTCAATTGGACCGTGCCTCATGTTGAATAACCACTTTTTAAACCCTCGCAGTGACCAAAATTGCCATTTTTACAGAGTTTTGCATACTCAGAAGCTTCAATTTTGACCAAATTTCAGGCACAGAAATGACTTCAAACACATTTATTTTAGTTGAAAAAGTAATAATTCACATCCAACAGTAATTTACAGCCAAAAGATTAAATGTTAAAATTTCATCGAAATTGACCATTTTGGGAACGTTCGACAGCTCCGCGGTCATCGTTTTTCGTCTGAAAATTGATTTTTTGGACTGTACCAAAAATGATTCCAAATGTCAATTGGACCGTGCCTCATGTTGAATAACCACTTTTTAAACCCTCGCAGTGCCCAAAATGGCCATTTTTACAGAGTTTTGCTTACTCAGAAGCTTCAATTTTGACCAATTTCAGGCACAGAAATGACTTTAAACACATTTATTTTAGTTGAAAAAGTTATAATTCACATCCAACAGTAATTTACAGCCAAAAGAATAAATGTTAAAATTTCATCGAAATTGACCATTTTGGGAACTTTCGACAGCTCCGCGGTCATCGTTTTTCGTCCGAAAATTAAATTTTTGGACTGTAGCAAAAATGATTCCAAATGTCAATTGGATCGTGCCTCATGTTGAATAACCACTTTTTAAACCCTCACAGTGCCCAAAATTACCATTTTTACAGAGTTTTGCTTACTCAGAAGCTTCAATTTTGACCAATTTCAGGCACAGAAATGACTTTAAACACATTTATTTTAGTTGAAAAAGTAATAATTCACATCCAACAGTAATTTACATCCAAAAGATTAAATGTTAAAATTTCATCGAAATTGACCATTTTGGGAACGTTCGACAGCTCCGCGGTCATCGTTTTTCGTCCGAAAATTGATTTTTTGGACTGTACCAAAAATTATTCCAAATGTCAATTGGATCGTGCCTCATGTTGAATAACCATTTTTTAAACCGTCACAGTGACCAAAATTGCCATTTTTACAGAGTTTTGCATACTCAGAAGCTTCAATTTTGACCAATTTCAGGCACAGGAATGACTTTAAACACATTTATTTTAGTTGAGAAAGTAATATTTCACATCTAACAGTAATTTACAGGCAAAAGATTAAATTTTAAAATTTCATCGAAATTGACCATTTTGGGAACGTTCGACAGCTCCGCGGTCATCGTTTTTCGTCCGAAAATTGATTTTTTGGACTGTACCAAAAATGATTCCAAATGTCAATTGGACCGTGCCTCATGTTGAATAACCACTTTTTAAACCCTTGCAGTGCCCAAAATGGCCATTTTTACAGAGTTTTGCTTACTCAGAAGCTTCAATTTTGACCAATTTCAGGCACAGGAATGACTTTAAACACATTTATTTTAGTTGAGAAAGTAATATTTCACATCTAACAGTAATTTACAGGCAAAAGATTAAATTTTAAAATTTCATCGAAATTGACCATTTTGGGAATGTTCGACAGCTCCGCGGTCATTGTTTTTCATCAGAAAATAGATTTTTTGGACTGTACCAAAAATGATTCTAAATGTCAATTGGATCGTGCCTCATGTTGAATAACCACTTTTTAAACCCTCACAGTGCCCAAAATTGCCATTTTTACAGAGTTTTGCATACTCAGAAGCTTCAATTTTGACCAATTTCAGGCACAGAAATGACTTTAAACACATTTATTTTAGTTGAAAAAGTAATAATTCACATCCAACAGTAATTTACAGCTAAAAGATTAAATGTTAAAATTTCATCGAAATTGACCATTTTGGGAACGTTCGACAGCTCCGCGGTCATCGTTTTTCGTCCGAAAATTAATTTTTTGGACTGTACCAAAAATGATTCCAAATGTCAATTGGACCGTGCCTCATGTTGAATAACCACTTTTTAAACCCTCACAGTGACCAAAATTGCCATTTTTACAGAGTTTTGCATACTCAGAAGCTTCAATTTTGACCAATTTCAGGCACAGAAATGATTTCAAACACATTTATTTTAGTTGAAAAAGTAATAATTCACATCCAACAGTAATTTACAGCCAAAAGATTAAATGTTAAAATTTCATCGAAATTGACCATTTTGGGAACGTTCGACAGCTCCGCGGTCATCGTTTTTCGTCCGAAAATTAATTTTTTGGACTGTACCAAAAATGATTCCAAATGTCAATTGGACCGTGCCTCATGTTGAATAACCACTTTTTAAACCCTCACAGTGACCAAAATTGCCATTTTTACAGAGTTTTGCATACTCAGAAGCTTCAATTTTGACCAATTTCAGGCACAGAAATGACTTTAAACACATTTATTTTAGTTGAAAAAGTAATAATTCACATCCAACAGTAATTTACAGCCAAAAGATTAAATGTTAAAATTTCATTGAAATTGACCATTTTGGGAACGTTCGACAGCTCCGCGGTCATCGTTTTTCGTCCGAAAATTGATTTTTTGGACTGTACCAAAAATGATTCCAAATGTCAATTGGACCATGCCTCATGTTGAATAACCACTTTTTAAACCCTCACCGTGACCAAAATTGCCATTTTTACAGAGTTTTGCATACTCAGAAGCTTCAATTTTGACCAATTTCAGGCACAGAAATGACTTTAAACACTTTTATTTTAGTTGAAAAAGTAATAATTCACATCCAACAGTAATTTACAGCCAAAAGATTAAATGATAAAATTTCATCGAAATTGACCATTTTGCGAACGTTCGACAGCTCCGCGGTCATCGTTTTTCGTCAGAAAATGTATTTTTTGGACTGTACCAAAAATGATTCAAAATGTCAATTGGATCATGCCTCATGTTGAATAACCACTTTTTAAACCCTCACAGTGCCCAAAATTGCCATTTTTACAGAGTTTTGCTTACTTAGAAGCTTCAATTTTGACCAATTTCAGGCACAGAAATGACTTTAAACACATTTATTTTAGTTGAAAAAGTAATAATTCACATCCAACAGTAATTTACAGCCAAAAGATTAAATGTTAAAATTTCATCGAAATTGACCATTTTGGGAACGTTCGACAGCTCCGCGGTCATCGTTTTTCGTCCGAAAATTGATTTTTTGGACTGTACCAAAAATGATTCCAAATGTCAATTGGACCGTGCCTCATGTTGAATAACCACTTTTTAAACCCTCGCAGTGACCAAAATTGCCATTTTTACAGAGTTTTGCATACTCAGAAGCTTCAATTTTGACCAATTTCAGGCACAGAAATGACTTCAAACACATTTATTTTAGTTGAAAAAGTAATAATTCACATCCAACAGTAATATACAGCCAAAAGAATAAATGTTAACATTTCATCGAAATTGACCATTTTGGGAACTTTCGACAGCTCCGCGGTCATCGTTTTTCGTCCGAAAATTAATTTTTTGGACTGTAGCAAAAATGATTCCAAATGTCAATTGGATCGTGCCTCATGTTGAATAACCACTTTTTAAACCCTCGCAGTGCCCAAAATGGCAATTTTTACAGAGTTTTGCTTACTCAGAAGCTTCAATTTTGACCAATTTCAGGCACAGAAATGACTTTAAACACATTTATTTTAGTTGAGAAAGTAATATTTCACATCTAACAGTAATTTACAGGCAAAAGATTACATTTTAAAATTTCATCGAAATTGACCATTTTGGGAATGTTCGACAGCTCCGCGGTCATCGTTTTTCGTCAGAAAATAGATTTTTTGGACTGTACCAAAAATGATTCTAAATGTCAATTGGATCGTGCCTCATGTTGAATAACCACTTTTTAAACCCTCACAGTGCCCAAAATTACCATTTTTACAGAGTTTTGCATACTCAGAAGCTTCAATTTTGACCAATTTCAGGCACAGAAATGACTTTAAACACATTTATTTTAGTTGAAAAAGTTATAATTCACATCCAACAGTAATTTACAGCCAAAAGAATAAATGTTAAAATTTCATCGAAATTGACCATTTTGGGAACTTTCGACAGCTCCGCGGTCATCGTTTTTCGTCCGAAAATTGAATTTTTGGACTGTACCAAAAATGATTCCAAATGTCAATTGGATCGTGCCTCATGTTGAATAACCACTTTTTAAACCCTCACAGTGCCCAAAATGGCCATTTTTACAGAGTTTTGCTTACTCAGAAGCTTCAATTTTGACCAATTACAGGCACAGAAATGACTTTAAATACATTTTTTTAAGTTGAAAAAGTAATAATTCACATCCAACAGTAATATACAGCCAAAAGAATAAATGTTAACATTTCATCAAAATTGACCATTTTGGGAACTTTCGACAGCTCCGCGGTCATCGTTTTTCGTCCGAAAATTAATTTTTTGGACTGTAGCAAAAATGATTCCAAATGTCAATTGGATCGTGCCTCATGTTGAATAACCACTTTTTAAACCCTCGCAGTGCCCAAAATGGCAATTTTTACAGAGTTTTGCTTACTCAGAAGCTTCAATTTTGACCAATTTCAGGCACAGAAATGACTTTAAACACATTTATTTTAGTTGAAAAAGTAATAATTCATATCCAACAGTAATTTACATCCAAAAGATTAAATGTTAAAATTTCATCGAAATTGACCATTTTGGGAACGTTCGACAGCTCCGCGGTCATCGTTTTTCGTCCGAAAATTGATTTTTTGGACTGTACCAAAAATGATTCCAAATGTCAATTGGATCGTGCCTCATGTTGAATAACCATTTTTTAAACCCTCACAGTGACCAAAAATTGCCATTTTTACAGAGTTTTGCATACTCAGAAGCTTCAATTTTGACCAATTTCAGGCACAGGAATGACTTTAAACACATTTATTTTAGTTGAGAAAGTAATATTTCACATCTAACAGTAATTTACAGGCAAAAGATTAAATTTTAAAATTTCATCGAAATTGACCATTTTGGGAACGTTCGACAGCTCCGCGGTCATCGTTTTTCGTCCGAAAATTGATTTTTTGGACTGTACCAAAAATGATTCCAAATGTCAATTGGACCGTGCCTCATGTTGAATAACCACTTTTTAAACCCTTGCAGTGCCCAAAATGGCCATTTTTACAGAGTTTTGCTTACTCAGAAGCTTCAATTTTGACCAATTTCAGGCACAGGAATGACTTTAAACACATTTATTTTAGTTGAGAAAGTAATATTTCACATCTAACAGTAATTTACAGGCAAAAGATAAAATTTTAAAATTTCATCGAAATTGACCATTTTGGGAATGTTCGACAGCTCCGCGGTCATCGTTTTTCATCAGAAAATAGATTTTTTGGACTGTACCAAAAATGATTCTAAATGTCAATTGGATCGTGCCTCATGTTGAATAACCACTTTTTAAACCCTCACAGTGCCCAAAATTGCCATTTTTACAGAGTTTTGCATACTCAGAAGCTTCAATTTTGACCAATTTCAGGCACAGAAATGACTTTAAACACATTTATTTTAGTTGAAAAAGTAATAATTCACATCCAACAGTATTTTACAGCCAAAAGATTAAATGTTAAAATTTCATCGAAATTGACCATTTTGGGAACGTTCGACAGCTCCGCGGTCATCGTTTTTCGTCCGAAAATTAATTTTTTGGACTGTACCAAAAATGATTCCAAATGTCAATTGGACCGTGCCTCATGTTGAATAACCACTTTTTAAACCCTCACAGTGACCAAAATTGCCATTTTTACAGAGTTTTGCATACTCAGAAGCTTCAATTTTGACCAATTTCAGGCACAGAAATGACTTCAAACACATTTATTTTAGTTGAAAAAGTAATAATTCACATCCAACAGTAATTTACAGCCAAAAGATTAAATGTTAAAATTTAATCGAAATTGACCATTTTGGGAACGTTCGACAGCTCCGCGGTCATCGTTTTTCGTCTGAAAATTGATTTTTTGGACTGTACCAAAAATGATTCCAAATGTCAATTGGACCGTGCCTCATGTTGAATAACCACTTTTTAAACCCTCGCAGTGCCCAAAATGGCCATTTTTACAGAGTTTTGCTTACTCAGAAGCTTCAATTTTGACCAATTTCAGGCACAGAAATGACTTTAAACACATTTATTTTAGTTGAAAAAGTTATAATTCACATCCAACAGTAATTTACAGCCAAAAGAATAAATGTTAAAATTTCATCGAAATTGACCATTTTGGGAACTTTCGACAGCTCCGCGGTCATCGTTTTTCGTCCGAAAATTGAATTTTTGGACTGTACCAAAAATGATTCCAAATGTCAATTGGATCGTGCCTCATGTTGAATAACCACTTTTTAAACCCTCACAGTGCCCAAAATGGCCATTTTTACAGAGTTTTGCTTACTCAGAAGCTTCAATTTTGACCAATTACAGGCACAGAAATGACTTTAAATACATTTTTTTAAGTTGAAAAAGTAATAATTCACATCCAACAGTAATATACAGCCAAAAGAATAAATGTTAACATTTCATCAAAATTGACCATTTTGGGAACTTTCGACAGCTCCGCGGTCATCGTTTTTCGTCCGAAAATTAATTTTTTGGACTGTAGCAAAAATGATTCCAAATGTCAATTGGATCGTGCCTCATGTTGAATAACCACTTTTTAAACCCTCGCAGTGCCCAAAATGGCAATTTTTACAGAGTTTTGCTTACTCAGAAGCTTCAATTTTGACCAATTTCAGGCACAGAAATGACTTTAAACACATTTATTTTAGTTGAAAAAGTAATAATTCATATCCAACAGTAATTTACATCCAAAAGATTAAATGTTAAAATTTCATCGAAATTGACCATTTTGGGAACGTTCGACAGCTCCGCGGTCATCGTTTTTCGTCCGAAAATTGATTTTTTGGACTGTACCAAAAATGATTCCAAATGTCAATTGGATCGTGCCTCATGTTGAATAACCATTTTTTAAACCCTCACAGTGACCAAAATTGCCATTTTTACAGAGTTTTGCATACTCAGAAGCTTCAATTTTGACCAATTTCAGGCACAGGAATGACTTTAAACACATTTATTTTAGTTGAGAAAGTAATATTTCACATCTAACAGTAATTTACAGGCAAAAGATTACATTTTAAAATTTCATCGAAATTGACCATTTTGGGAATGTTCGACAGCTCCGCGGTCATCGTTTTTCGTCAGAAAATAGATTTTTTGGACTGTACCAAAAATGATTCTAAATGTCAATTGGATCGTGCCTCATGTTGAATAACCACTTTTTAAACCCTCACAGTGCCCAAAATTACCATTTTTACAGAGTTTTGCATACTCAGAAGCTTCAATTTTGACCAATTTCAGGCACAGAAATGACTTTAAACACATTTATTTTAGTTGAAAAAGTTATAATTCACATCCAACAGTAATTTACAGCCAAAAGAATAAATGTTAAAATTTCATCGAAATTGACCATTTTGGGAACTTTCGACAGCTCCGCGGTCATCGTTTTTCGTCCGAAAATTGAATTTTTGGACTGTACCAAAAATGATTCCAAATGTCAATTGGATCGTGCCTCATGTTGAATAACCACTTTTTAAACCCTCACAGTGCCCAAAATGGCCATTTTTACAGAGTTTTGCTTACTCAGAAGCTTCAATTTTGACCAATTACAGGCACAGAAATGACTTTAAATACATTTTTTTAAGTTGAAAAAGTAATAATTCACATCCAACAGTAATATACAGCCAAAAGAATAAATGTTAACATTTCATCAAAATTGACCATTTTGGGAACTTTCGACAGCTCCGCGGTCATCGTTTTTCGCCCGAAAATTAATTTTTTGGACTGTAGCAAAAATGATTCCAAATGTCAATTGGATCGTGCCTCATGTTGAATAACCACTTTTTAAACCCTCGCAGTGCCCAAAATGGCAATTTTTACAGAGTTTTGCTTACTCAGAAGCTTCAATTTTGACCAATTTCAGGCACAGAAATGACTTTAAACACATTTATTTTAGTTGAAAAAGTAATAATTCATATCCAACAGTAATTTACATCCAAAAGATTAAATGTTAAAATTTCATCGAAATTGACCATTTTGGGAACGTTCGACAGCTCCGCGGTCATCGTTTTTCGTCCGAAAATTGATTTTTTGGACTGTACCAAAAATGATTCCAAATGTCAATTGGATCGTGCCTCATGTTGAATAACCATTTTTTAAACCCTCACAGTGACCAAAATTGCCATTTTTACAGAGTTTTGCATACTCAGAAGCTTCAATTTTGACCAATTTCAGGCACAGGAATGACTTTAAACACATTTATTTTAGTTGAGAAAGTAATATTTCACATCTAACAGTAATTTACAGGCAAAAGATTACATTTTAAAATTTCATCGAAATTGACCATTTTGGGAATGTTCGACAGCTCCGCGGTCATCGTTTTTCGTCAGAAAATAGATTTTTTGGACTGTACCAAAAATGATTCTAAATGTCAATTGGATCGTGCCTCATGTTGAATAACCACTTTTTAAACCCTCACAGTGCCCAAAATTACCATTTTTACAGAGTTTTGCATACTCAGAAGCTTCAATTTTGACCAATTTCAGGCACAGAAATGACTTTAAACACATTTATTTTAGTTGAAAAAGTAATAATTCACATCCAACAGTAATTTACAGCCAAAAGATTAAATGTTAAAATTTCATCGAAATTGACCATTTTGGGAACGTTCGACAGCTCCGCGGTCATCGTTTTTCGTCCGAAAATTACTTTTTTGGACTGTACCAAAAATGATTCCAAATGTCAATTGGACCGTGCCTCATGTTGAATAACCACTTTTTAAACCCTCACAGTGACCAAAATTGCCATTTTTACAGAGTTTTGCATACTCAGAAGCTTCAATTTTGACCAATTTCAGGCACAGAAATGACTTTAAACACATTTATTTTAGTTGAAAAAGTAATAATTCACATCCAACAGTAATTTACAGCCAAAAGATTGAATGTTAAAATTTCATCGAAATTGACCATTTTGGGAACGTTCGACAGCTCCGCGGTCATCGTTTTTTGTCCGAAAATTGATTTTTTGGACTGTACCAAAAATGATTCCAAATGTCAATTGGACCGTGCCTCATGTTGAATAACCACTTTTTAAACCCTCACCGTGACCAAAATTGCCATTTTTACAGAGTTTTGCATACTCAGAAGCTTCAATTTTGACCAATTTCAGGCACAGAAATGACTTTAAACACTTTTATTTTAGTTGAAAAAGTAATAATTCACATCCAACAGTAATTTACAGCCAAAAGATTAAATGATAAAATTTCATCGAAATTGACCATTTTGCGAACGTTCGACAGCTCCGCGGTCATCGTTTTTCGTCAGAAAATTTATTTTTTGGACTGTACCAAAAATGATTCAAAATGTCAATTGGATCATGCCTCATGTTGAATAACCACTTTTTAAACCCTCACAGTGCCCAAAATTGCCATTTTTACAGAGTTTTGCTTACTTAGAAGCTTCAATTTTGACCAATTTCAGGCACAGAAATGACTTTAAATACATTTTTTTAAGTTGAAAAAGTAATAATTCACATCCAACAGTAATATACAGCCAAAAGAATAAATGTTAACATTTCATCAAAATTGACCATTTTGGGAACTTTCGACAGCTCCGCGGTCATCGTTTTTCGTCCGAAAATTAATTTTTTGGACTGTAGCAAAAATGATTCCAAATGTCAATTGGATCGTGCCTCATGTTGAATAACCACTTTTTAAACCCTCGCAGTGCCCAAAATGGCAATTTTTACAGAGTTTTGCTTACTCAGAAGCTTCAATTTTGACCAATTTCAGGCACAGAAATGACTTTAAACACATTTATTTTAGTTGAGAAAGTAATATTTCACATCTAACAGTAATTTACAGGCAAAAGATTACATTTTAAAATTTCATCGAAATTGACCATTTTGGGAATGTTCGACAGCTCCGCGGTCATCGTTTTTCGTCAGAAAATAGATTTTTTGGACTGTACCAAAAATGATTCTAAATGTCAATTGGATCGTGCCTCATGTTGAATAACCACTTTTTAAACCCTCACAGTGCCCAAAATTACCATTTTTACAGAGTTTTGCATACTCAGAAGCTTCAATTTTGACCAATTTCAGGCACAGAAATGACTTTAAACACATTTATTTTAGTTGAAAAAGTTATAATTCACATCCAACAGTAATTTACAGCCAAAAGAATAAATGTTAAAATTTCATCGAAATTGACCATTTTGGGAACTTTCGACAGCTCCGCGGTCATCGTTTTTCGTCCGAAAATTGAATTTTTGGACTGTACCAAAAATGATTCCAAATGTCAATTGGATCGTGCCTCATGTTGAATAACCACTTTTTAAACCCTCACAGTGCCCAAAATGGCCATTTTTACAGAGTTTTGCTTACTCAGAAGCTTCAATTTTGACCAATTACAGGCACAGAAATGACTTTAAATACATTTTTTTAAGTTGAAAAAGTAATAATTCACATCCAACAGTAATATACAGCCAAAAGAATAAATGTTAACATTTCATCAAAATTGACCATTTTGGGAACTTTCGACAGCTCCGCGGTCATCGTTTTTCGTCCGAAAATTAATTTTTTGGACTGTAGCAAAAATGATTCCAAATGTCAATTGGATCGTGCCTCATGTTGAATAACCACTTTTTAAACCCTCGCAGTGCCCAAAATGGCAATTTTTACAGAGTTTTGCTTACTCAGAAGCTTCAATTTTGACCAATTTCAGGCACAGAAATGACTTTAAACACATTTATTTTAGTTGAAAAAGTAATAATTCATATCCAACAGTAATTTACATCCAAAAGATTAAATGTTAAAATTTCATCGAAATTGACCATTTTGGGAACGTTCGACAGCTCCGCGGTCATCGTTTTTCGTCCGAAAATTGATTTTTTGGACTGTACCAAAAATGATTCCAAATGTCAATTGGATCGTGCCTCATGTTGAATAACCATTTTTTAAACCCTCACAGTGACCAAAATTGCCATTTTTACAGAGTTTTGCATACTCAGAAGCTTCAATTTTGACCAATTTCAGGCACAGGAATGACTTTAAACACATTTATTTTAGTTGAGAAAGTAATATTTCACATCTAACAGTAATTTACAGGCAAAAGATTACATTTTAAAATTTCATCGAAATTGACCATTTTGGGAATGTTCGACAGCTCCGCGGTCATCGTTTTTCGTCAGAAAATAGATTTTTTGGACTGTACCAAAAATGATTCTAAATGTCAATTGGATCGTGCCTCATGTTGAATAACCACTTTTTAAACCCTCACAGTGCCCAAAATTACCATTTTTACAGAGTTTTGCATACTCAGAAGCTTCAATTTTGACCAATTTCAGGCACAGAAATGACTTTAAACACATTTATTTTAGTTGAAAAAGTAATAATTCACATCCAACAGTAATTTACAGCCAAAAGATTAAATGTTAAAATTTCATCGAAATTGACCATTTTGGGAACGTTCGACAGCTCCGCGGTCATCGTTTTTCGTCCGAAAATTACTTTTTTGGACTGTACCAAAAATGATTCCAAATGTCAATTGGACCGTGCCTCATGTTGAATAACCACTTTTTAAACCCTCACAGTGACCAAAATTGCCATTTTTACAGAGTTTTGCATACTCAGAAGCTTCAATTTTGACCAATTTCAGGCACAGAAATGACTTTAAACACATTTATTTTAGTTGAAAAAGTAATAATTCACATCCAACAGTAATTTACAGCCAAAAGATTGAATGTTAAAATTTCATCGAAATTGACCATTTTGGGAACGTTCGACAGCTCCGCGGTCATCGTTTTTTGTCCGAAAATTGATTTTTTGGACTGTACCAAAAATGATTCCAAATGTCAATTGGACCGTGCCTCATGTTGAATAACCACTTTTTAAACCCTCACCGTGACCAAAATTGCCATTTTTACAGAGTTTTGCATACTCAGAAGCTTCAATTTTGACCAATTTCAGGCACAGAAATGACTTTAAACACTTTTATTTTAGTTGAAAAAGTAATAATTCACATCCAACAGTAATTTACAGCCAAAAGATTAAATGATAAAATTTCATCGAAATTGACCATTTTGCGAACGTTCGACAGCTCCGCTGTCATCGTTTTTCGTCAGAAAATTTATTTTTTGGACTGTACCAAAAATGATTCAAAATGTCAATTGGATCATGCCTCATGTTGAATAACCACTTTTTAAACCCTCACAGTGCCCAAAATTGCCATTTTTACAGAGTTTTGCTTACTTAGAAGCTTCAATTTTGACCAATTTCAGGCACAGAAATGACTTTAAACACATTTATTTTAGTTGAAAAAGTAATAATTCACATCCAACAGTAATTTACAGCCAAAAGATTAAATGTTAAAATTTCATCGAAATTGACCATTTTGGGAACGTTCGACAGCTCCGCGGTCATCGTTTTTCGTCCGAAAATTGATTTTTTGGACTGTACCAAAAATGATTCCAAATGTCAATTGGACCGTGCCTCATGTTGAATAACCACTTTTTAAACCCTCGCAGTGACCAAAATTGCCATTTTTACAGAGTTTTGCATACTCAGAAGCTTCAATTTTGACCAATTTCAGGCACAGAAATGACTTCAAACACATTTATTTTAGTTGAAAAAGTAATAATTCACATCCAACAGTAATTTACAGCCAAAAGATTAAATGTTAAAATTTCATCGAAATTGACCATTTTGGGAACGTTCGACAGCTCCGCGGTCATCGTTTTTCGTCCGAAAATTGATTTTTTGGACTGTACCAAAAATGATTCCAAATGTCAATTGGACCGTGCCTCATGTTGAATAACCACTTTTTAAACCCTCACAGTGACCAAAATTGCCATTTTTACAGAGTTTTGCATACTCAGAAGCTTCAATTTTGACCAATTTCAGGCACAGAAATGACTTTAAACACTTTTATTTTAGTTGAAAAAGTAATAATTCACATCCAACAGTAATTTACAGCCAAAAGATTAAATGATAAAATTTCATCGAAATTGACCATTTTGCGAACGTTCGACAGCTCCGCGGTCAACGTTTTTCGTCAGAAAATTGATTTTTTGGACTGTACCAAAAATGATTCAAAATGTCAATTGGATCATGCCTCATGTTGAATAACCACTTTTTAAACCCTCACAGTGCCCAAAATTGCCATTTTTACAGAGTTTTGCTTACTTAGAAGCTTCAATTTTGACCAATTTCAGGCACAGAAATGACTTTAAACGCATTTATTTTAGTTGAAAAAGTAATAATTCACATCCAACAGTAATTTACAGCCAAAAGATTAAATGTTAAAATTTCATCGAAATTGACCATTTTGGGAACGTTCGACAGCTCCGCGGTCATCGTTTTTCGTCCGAAAATTGATTTTTTGGACTGTACCAAAAATGATTCCAAATGTCAATTGGACCGTGCCTCATGTTGAATAACCACTTTTTAAACCCTCACAGTGACCAAAATTGCCATTTTTACAGAGTTTTGCATACTCAGAAGCTTCAATTTTGACCAATTTCAGGCACAGAAATGACTTTAAACACATTTATTTTAGTTGAAAAAGTAATAATTCACATCCAACAGTAATTTACAGCCAAAAGATTGAATGTTAAAATTTCATCGAAATTGACCATTTTGGGAACGTTCGACAGCTCCGCGGTCATCGTTTTTTGTCCGAAAATTGATTTTTTGGACTGTACCAAAAATGATTCCAAATGTCAATTGGACCGTGCCTCATGTTGAATAACCACTTTTTAAACCCTCACCGTGACCAAAATTGCCATTTTTACAGAGTTTTGCATACTCAGAAGCTTCAATTTTGACCAATTTCAGGCACAGAAATGACTTTAAACACTTTTATTTTAGTTGAAAAAGTAATAATTCACATCCAACAGTAATTTACAGCCAAAAGATTAAATGATAAAATTTCATCGAAATTGACCATTTTGCGAACGTTCGACAGCTCCGCGGTCATCGTTTTTCGTCAGAAAATTTATTTTTTGGACTGTACCAAAAATGATTCAAAATGTCAATTGGATCATGCCTCATGTTGAATAACCACTTTTTAAACCCTCACAGTGCCCCAAATTGCCATTTTTACAGAGTTTTGCTTACTTAGAAGCTTCAATTTTGACCAATTTCAGGCACAGAAATGACTTTAAATACATTTTTTTAAGTTGAAAAAGTAATAATTCACATCCAACAGTAATATACAGCCAAAAGAATAAATGTTAACATTTCATCAAAATTGACCATTTTGGGAACTTTCGACAGCTCCGCGGTCATCGTTTTTCGTCCGAAAATTAATTTTTTGGACTGTAGCAAAAATGATTCCAAATGTCAATTGGATCGTGCCTCATGTTGAATAACCACTTTTTAAACCCTCGCAGTGCCAAAAATGGCAATTTTTACAGAGTTTTGCTTACTCAGAAGCTTCAATTTTGACCAATTTCAGGCACAGAAATGACTTTAAACACATTTATTTTAGTTGAAAAAGTAATAATTCATATCCAACAGTAATTTACATCCAAAAGATTAAATGTTAAAATTTCATCGAAATTGACCATTTTGGGAACGTTCGACAGCTCCGCGGTCATCGTTTTTCGTCCGAAAATTGATTTTTTGGACTGTACCAAAAATGATTCCAAATGTCAATTGGATCGTGCCTCATGTTGAATAACCATTTTTTAAACCCTCACAGTGACCAAAATTGCCATTTTTACAGAGTTTTGCATACTCAGAAGCTTCAATTTTGACCAATTTCAGGCACAGGAATGACTTTAAACACATTTATTTTAGTTGAGAAAGTAATATTTCACATCTAACAGTAATTTACAGGCAAAAGATTACATTTTAAAATTTCATCGAAATTGACCATTTTGGGAATGTTCGACAGCTCCGCGGTCATCGTTTTTCGTCAGAAAATAGATTTTTTGGACTGTACCAAAAATGATTCTAAATGTCAATTGGATCGTGCCTCATGTTGAATAACCACTTTTTAAACCCTCACAGTGCCCAAAATTACCATTTTTACAGAGTTTTGCATACTCAGAAGCTTCAATTTTGACCAATTTCAGGCACAGAAATGACTTTAAACACATTTATTTTAGTTGAAAAAGTTATAATTCACATCCAACAGTAATTTACAGCCAAAAGAATAAATGTTAAAATTTCATCGAAATTGACCATTTTGGGAACTTTCGACAGCTCCGCGGTCATCGTTTTTCGTCCGAAAATTGAATTTTTGGACTGTACCAAAAATGATTCCAAATGTCAATTGGATCGTGCCTCATGTTGAATAACCACTTTTTAAACCCTCACAGTGCCCAAAATGGCCATTTTTACAGAGTTTTGCTTACTCAGAAGCTTCAATTTTGACCAATTACAGGCACAGAAATGACTTTAAATACATTTTTTTAAGTTGAAAAAGTAATAATTCACATCCAACAGTAATATACAGCCAAAAGAATAAATGTTAACATTTCATCAAAATTGACCATTTTGGGAACTTTCGACAGCTCCGCGGTCATCGTTTTTCGTCCGAAAATTAATTTTTTGGACTGTAGCAAAAATGATTCCAAATGTCAATTGGATCGTGCCTCATGTTGAATAACCACTTTTTAAACCCTCGCAGTGCCCAAAATGGCAATTTTTACAGAGTTTTGCTTACTCAGAAGCTTCAATTTTGACCAATTTCAGGCACAGAAATGACTTTAAACACATTTATTTTAGTTGAAAAAGTAATAATTCATATCCAACAGTAATTTACATCCAAAAGATTAAATGTTAAAATTTCATCGAAATTGACCATTTTGGGAACGTTCGACAGCTCCGCGGTCATCGTTTTTCGTCCGAAAATTGATTTTTTGGACTGTACCAAAAATGATTCCAAATGTCAATTGGATCGTGCCTCATGTTGAATAACCATTTTTTAAACCCTCACAGTGACCAAAATTGCCATTTTTACAGAGTTTTGCATACTCAGAAGCTTCAATTTTGACCAATTTCAGGCACAGGAATGACTTTAAACACATTTATTTTAGTTGAGAAAGTAATATTTCACATCTAACAGTAATTTACAGGCAAAAGATTACATTTTAAAATTTCATCGAAATTGACCATTTTGGGAATGTTCGACAGCTCCGCGGTCATCGTTTTTCGTCAGAAAATAGATTTTTTGGACTGTACCAAAAATGATTCTAAATGTCAATTGGATCGTGCCTCATGTTGAATAACCACTTTTTAAACCCTCACAGTGCCCAAAATTACCATTTTTACAGAGTTTTGCATACTCAGAAGCTTCAATTTTGACCAATTTCAGGCACAGAAATGACTTTAAACACATTTATTTTAGTTGAAAAAGTAATAATTCACATCCAACAGTAATTTACAGCCAAAAGATTAAATGTTAAAATTTCATCGAAATTTACCATTTTGGGAACGTTCGACAGCTCCGCGGTCATCGTTTTTCGTCCGAAAATTGATTTTTTGGACTGTACCAAAAATGATTCCAAATGTCAATTGGACCGTGCCTCATGTTGAATAACCACTTTTTAAACCCTCACCGTGACCAAAATTGCCATTTTTACAGAGTTTTGCATACTCAGAAGCTTCAATTTTGACCAATTTCAGGCACAGAAATGACTTTAAACACTTTTATTTTAGTTGAAAAAGTAATAATTCACATCCAACAGTAATTTACAGCCAAAAGATTAAATGATAAAATTTCATCGAAATTGACCATTTTGCGAACGTTCGACAGCTCCGCGGTCATCGTTTTTCGTCAGAAAATTTATTTTTTGGACTGTACCAAAAATGATTCAAAATGTCAATTGGATCATGCCTCATGTTGAATAACCACTTTTTAAACCCTCACAGTGCCCAAAATTGCCATTTTTACAGAGTTTTGCTTACTTAGAAGCTTCAATTTTGACCAATTTCAGGCACAGAAATGACTTTAAATACATTTTTTTAAGTTGAAAAAGTAATAATTCACATCCAACAGTAATATACAGCCAAAAGAATAAATGTTAACATTTCATCAAAATTGACCATTTTGGGAACTTTCGACAGCTCCGCGGTCATCGTTTTTCGTCCGAAAATTAATTTTTTGGACTGTAGCAAAAATGATTCCAAATGTCAATTGGATCGTGCCTCATGTTGAATAACCACTTTTTAAACCCTCGCAGTGCCCAAAATGGCAATTTTTACAGAGTTTTGCTTACTCAGAAGCTTCAATTTTGACCAATTTCAGGCACAGAAATGACTTTAAACACATTTATTTTAGTTGAAAAAGTAATAATTCATATCCAACAGTAATTTACATCCAAATGATTAAATGTTAAAATTTCATCGAAATTGACCATTTTGGGAACGTTCGACAGCTCCGCGGTCATCGTTTTTCGTCCGAAAATTGATTTTTTGGACTGTACCAAAAATGATTCCAAATGTCAATTGGATCGTGCCTCATGTTGAATAACGATTTTTTAAACCCTCACAGTGACCAAAATTGCCATTTTTACAGAGTTTTGCATACTCAGAAGCTTCAATTTTGACCAATTTCAGGCACAGGAATGACTTTAAACACATTTATTTTAGTTGAGAAAGTAATATTTCACATCTAACAGTAATTTACAGGCAAAAGATTACATTTTAAAATTTCATCGAAATTGACCATTTTGGGAATGTTCGACAGCTCCGCGGTCATCGTTTTTCGTCAGAAAATAGATTTTTTGGACTGTACCAAAAATGATTCTAAATGTCAATTGGATCGTGCCTCATGTTGAATAACCACTTTTTAAACCCTCACAGTGCCCAAAATTACCATTTTTACAGAGTTTTGCATACTCAGAAGCTTCAATTTTGACCAATTTCAGGCACAGAAATGACTTTAAACACATTTATTTTAGTTGAAAAAGTTATAATTCACATCCAACAGTAATTTACAGCCAAAAGAATAAATGTTAAAATTTCATCGAAATTGACCATTTTGGGAACTTTCGACAGCTCCGCGGTCATCGTTTTTCGCCTGAAAATTGAATTTTTGGACTGTACCAAAAATGATTCCAAATGTCAATTGGATCGTGCCTCATGTTGAATAACCACTTTTTAAACCCTCACAGTGCCCAAAATGGCCATTTTTACAGAGTTTTGCTTACTCAGAAGCTTCAATTTTGACCAATTACAGGCACAGAAATGACTTTAAATACATTTTTTTAAGTTGAAAAAGTAATAATTCACATCCAACAGTAATATACAGCCAAAAGAATAAATGTTAACATTTCATCAAAATTGACCATTTTGGGAACTTTCGACAGCTCCGCGGTCATCGTTTTTCGTCCGAAAATTAATTTTTTGGACTGTAGCAAAAATGATTCCAAATGTCAATTGGATCGTGCCTCATGTTGAATAACCACTTTTTAAACCCTCGCAGTGCCCAAAATGGCAATTTTTACAGAGTTTTGCTTACTCAGAAGCTTCAATTTTGACCAATTTCAGGCACAGAAATGACTTTAAACACATTTATTTTAGTTGAAAAAGTAATAATTCATATCCAACAGTAATTTACATCCAAAAGATTAAATGTTAAAATTTCATCGAAATTGACCATTTTGGGAACGTTCGACAGCTCCGCGGTCATCGTTTTTCGTCCGAAAATTGATTTTTTGGACTGTACCAAAAATGATTCCAAATGTCAATTGGATCGTGCCTCATGTTGAATAACCATTTTTTAAACCCTCACAGTGACCAAAATTGCCATTTTTACAGAGTTTTGCATACTCAGAAGCTTCAATTTTGACCAATTTCAGGCACAGGAATGACTTTAAACACATTTATTTTAGTTGAGAAAGTAATATTTCACATCTAACAGTAATTTACAGGCAAAAGATTACATTTTAAAATTTCATCGAAATTGACCATTTTGGGAATGTTCGACAGCTCCGCGGTCATCGTTTTTCGTCAGAAAATAGATTTTTTGGACTGTACCAAAAATGATTCTAAATGTCAATTGGATCGTGCCTCATGTTGAATAACCACTTTTTAAACCCTCACAGTGCCCAAAATTACCATTTTTACAGAGTTTTGCATACTCAGAAGCTTCAATTTTGACCAATTTCAGGCACAGAAATGACTTTAAACACATTTATTTTAGTTGAAAAAGTAATAATTCACATCCAACAGTAATTTACAGCCAAAAGATTAAATGTTAAAATTTCATCGAAATTGACCATTTTGGGAACGTTCGACAGCTCCGCGGTCATCGTTTTTCGTCCGAAAATTACTTTTTTGGACTGTACCAAAAATGATTCCAAATGTCAATTGGACCGTGCCTCATGTTGAATAACCACTTTTTAAACCCTCACAGTGACCAAAATTGCCATTTTTACAGAGTTTTGCATACTCAGAAGCTTCAATTTTGACCAATTTCAGGCACAGAAATGACTTTAAACACATTTATTTTAGTTGAAAAAGTAATAATTCACATCCAACAGTAATTTACAGCCAAAAGATTGAATGTTAAAATTTCATCGAAATTGACCATTTTGGGAACGTTCGACAGCTCCGCGGTCATCGTTTTTTGTCCGAAAATTGATTTTTTGGACTGTACCAAAAATGATTCCAAATGTCAATTGGACCGTGCCTCATGTTGAATAACCACTTTTTAAACCCTCACCGTGACCAAAATTGCCATTTTTACAGAGTTTTGCATACTCAGAAGCTTCAATTTTGACCAATTTCAGGCACAGAAATGACTTTAAACACTTTTATTTTAGTTGAAAAAGTAATAATTCACATCCAACAGTAATTTACAGCCAAAAGATTAAATGATAAAATTTCATCGAAATTGACCATTTTGCGAACGTTCGACAGCTCCGCTGTCATCGTTTTTCGTCAGAAAATTTATTTTTTGGACTGTACCAAAAATGATTCAAAATGTCAATTGGATCATGCCTCATGTTGAATAACCACTTTTTAAACCCTCACAGTGCCCAAAATTGCCATTTTTACAGAGTTTTGCTTACTTAGAAGCTTCAATTTTGACCAATTTCAGGCACAGAAATGACTTTAAACACATTTATTTTAGTTGAAAAAGTAATAATTCACATCCAACAGTAATTTACAGCCAAAAGATTAAATGTTAAAATTTCATCGAAATTGACCATTTTGGGAACGTTCGACAGCTCCGCGGTCATCGTTTTTCGTCCGAAAATTGATTTTTTGGACTGTACCAAAAATGATTCCAAATGTCAATTGGACCGTGCCTCATGTTGAATAACCACTTTTTAAACCCTCGCAGTGACCAAAATTGCCATTTTTACAGAGTTTTGCATACTCAGAAGCTTCAATTTTGACCAATTTCAGGCACAGAAATGACTTCAAACACATTTATTTTAGTTGAAAAAGTAATAATTCACATCCAACAGTAATTTACAGCCAAAAGATTAAATGTTAAAATTTCATCGAAATTGACCATTTTGGGAACGTTCGACAGCTCCGCGGTCATCGTTTTTCGTCCGAAAATTGATTTTTTGGACTGTACCAAAAATGATTCCAAATGTCAATTGGACCGTGCCTCATGTTGAATAACCACTTTTTAAACCCTCACAGTGACCAAAATTGCCATTTTTACAGAGTTTTGCATACTCAGAAGCTTCAATTTTGACCAATTTCAGGCACAGAAATGACTTTAAACACTTTTATTTTAGTTGAAAAAGTAATAATTCACATCCAACAGTAATTTACAGCCAAAAGATTAAATGATAAAATTTCATCGAAATTGACCATTTTGCGAACGTTCGACAGCTCCGCGGTCAACGTTTTTCGTCAGAAAATTGATTTTTTGGACTGTACCAAAAATGATTCAAAATGTCAATTGGATCATGCCTCATGTTGAATAACCACTTTTTAAACCCTCACAGTGCCCAAAATTGCCATTTTTACAGAGTTTTGCTTACTTAGAAGCTTCAATTTTGACCAATTTCAGGCACAGAAATGACTTTAAACGCATTTATTTTAGTTGAAAAAGTAATAATTCACATCCAACAGTAATTTACAGCCAAAAGATTAAATGTTAAAATTTCATCGAAATTGACCATTTTGGGAACGTTCGACAGCTCCGCGGTCATCGTTTTTCGTCCGAAAATTGATTTTTTGGACTGTACCAAAAATGATTCCAAATGTCAATTGGACCGTGCCTCATGTTGAATAACCACTTTTTAAACCCTCACAGTGACCAAAATTGCCATTTTTACAGAGTTTTGCATACTCAGAAGCTTCAATTTTGACCAATTTCAGGCACAGAAATGACTTTAAACACATTTATTTTAGTTGAAAAAGTAATAATTCACATCCAACAGTAATTTACAGCCAAAAGATTGAATGTTAAAATTTCATCGAAATTGACCATTTTGGGAACGTTCGACAGCTCCGCGGTCATCGTTTTTTGTCCGAAAATTGATTTTTTGGACTGTACCAAAAATGATTCCAAATGTCAATTGGACCGTGCCTCATGTTGAATAACCACTTTTTAAACCCTCACCGTGACCAAAATTGCCATTTTTACAGAGTTTTGCATACTCAGAAGCTTCAATTTTGACCAATTTCAGGCACAGAAATGACTTTAAACACTTTTATTTTAGTTGAAAAAGTAATAATTCACATCCAACAGTAATTTACAGCCAAAAGATTAAATGATAAAATTTCATCGAAATTGACCATTTTGCGAACGTTCGACAGCTCCGCGGTCATCGTTTTTCGTCAGAAAATTTATTTTTTGGACTGTACCAAAAATTATTCAAAATGTCAATTGGATCATGCCTCATGTTGAATAACCACTTTTTAAACCCTCACAGTGCCCAAAATTGCCATTTTTACAGAGTTTTGCTTACTTAGAAGCTTCAATTTTGACCAATTTCAGGCACAGAAATGACTTTAAATACATTTTTTTAAGTTGAAAAAGTAATAATTCACATCCAACAGTAATATACAGCCAAAAGAATAAATGTTAACATTTCATCAAAATTGACCATTTTGGGAACTTTCGACAGCTCCGCGGTCATCGTTTTTCGTCCGAAAATTAATTTTTTGGACTGTAGCAAAAATGATTCCAAATGTCAATTGGATCGTGCCTCATGTTGAATAACCACTTTTTAAACCCTCGCAGTGCCCAAAATGGCAATTTTTACAGAGTTTTGCTTACTCAGAAGCTTCAATTTTGACCAATTTCAGGCACAGAAATGACTTTAAACACATTTATTTTAGTTGAAAAAGTAATAATTCATATCCAACAGTAATTTACATCCAAATGATTAAATGTTAAAATTTCATCGAAATTGACCATTTTGGGAACGTTCGACAGCTCCGCGGTCATCGTTTTTCGTCCGAAAATTGATTTTTTGGACTGTACCAAAAATGATTCCAAATGTCAATTGGATCGTGCCTCATGTTGAATAACGATTTTTTAAACCCTCACAGTGACCAAAATTGCCATTTTTACAGAGTTTTGCATACTCAGAAGCTTCAATTTTGACCAATTTCAGGCACAGGAATGACTTTAAACACATTTATTTTAGTTGAGAAAGTAATATTTCACATCTAACAGTAATTTACAGGCAAAAGATTACATTTTAAAATTTCATCGAAATTGACCATTTTGGGAATGTTCGACAGCTCCGCGGTCATCGTTTTTCGTCAGAAAATAGATTTTTTGGACTGTACCAAAAATGATTCTAAATGTCAATTGGATCGTGCCTCATGTTGAATAACCACTTTTTAAACCCTCACAGTGCCCAAAATTACCATTTTTACAGAGTTTTGCATACTCAGAAGCTTCAATTTTGACCAATTTCAGGCACAGAAATGACTTTAAACACATTTATTTTAGTTGAAAAAGTTATAATTCACATCCAACAGTAATTTACAGCCAAAAGAATAAATGTTAAAATTTCATCGAAATTGACCATTTTGGGAACTTTCGACAGCTCCGCGGTCATCGTTTTTCGTCCGAAAATTGAATTTTTGGACTGTACCAAAAATGATTCCAAATGTCAATTGGATCGTGCCTCATGTTGAATAACCACTTTTTAAACCCTCACAGTGCCCAAAATGGCCATTTTTACAGAGTTTTGCTTACTCAGAAGCTTCAATTTTGACCAATTACAGGCACAGAAATGACTTTAAATACATTTTTTTAAGTTGAAAAAGTAATAATTCACATCCAACAGTAATATACAGCCAAAAGAATAAATGTTAACATTTCATCAAAATTGACCATTTTGGGAACTTTCGACAGCTCCGCGGTCATCGTTTTTCGTCCGAAAATTAATTTTTTGGACTGTAGCAAAAATGATTCCAAATGTCAATTGGATCGTGCCTCATGTTGAATAACCACTTTTTAAACCCTCGCAGTGCCCAAAATGGCAATTTTTACAGAGTTTTGCTTACTCAGAAGCTTCAATTTTGACCAATTTCAGGCACAGAAATGACTTTAAACACATTTATTTTAGTTGAAAAAGTAATAATTCATATCCAACAGTAATTTACATCCAAAATATTAAATGTTAAAATTTCATCGAAATTGACCATTTTGGGAACGTTCGACAGCTCCGCGGTCATCGTTTTTCGTCCGAAAATTGATTTTTTGGACTGTACCAAAAATGATTCCAAATGTCAATTGGATCGTGCCTCATGTTGAATAACCATTTTTTAAACCCTCACAGTGACCAAAATTGCCATTTTTACAGAGTTTTGCATACTCAGAAGCTTCAATTTTGACCAATTTCAGGCACAGGAATGACTTTAAACACATTTATTTTAGTTGAGAAAGTAATATTTCACATCTAACAGTAATTTACAGGCAAAAGATTACATTTTAAAATTTCATCGAAATTGACCATTTTGGGAATGTTCGACAGCTCCGCGGTCATCGTTTTTCGTCAGAAAATAGATTTTTTGGACTGTACCAAAAATGATTCTAAATGTCAATTGGATCATGCCTCATGTTGAATAACCACTTTTTAAACCCTCACAGTGCCCAAAATTACCATTTTTACAGAGTTTTGCATACTCAGAAGCTTCAATTTTGACCAATTTCAGGCACAGAAATGACTTTAAACACATTTATTTTAGTTGAAAAAGTAATAATTCACATCCAACAGTAATTTACAGCCAAAAGATTAAATGTTAAAATTTCATCGAAATTGACCATTTTGGGAACGTTCGACAGCTCCGCGGTCATCGTTTTTCGTCCGAAAATTACTTTTTTGGACTGTACCAAAAATGATTCCAAATGTCAATTGGACCGTGCCTCATGTTGAATAACCACTTTTTAAACCCTCACAGTGACCAAAATTGCCATTTTTACAGAGTTTTGCATACTCAGAAGCTTCAATTTTGACCAATTTCAGGCACAGAAATGACTTTAAACACATTTATTTTAGTTGAAAAAGTAATAATTCACATCCAACAGTAATTTACAGCCAAAAGATTGAATGTTAAAATTTCATCGAAATTGACCATTTTGGGAACGTTCGACAGCTCCGCGGTCATCGTTTTTTGTCCGAAAATTGATTTTTTGGACTGTACCAAAAATGATTCCAAATGTCAATTGGACCGTGCCTCATGTTGAATAACCACTTTTTAAACCCTCACCGTGACCAAAATTGCCATTTTTACAGAGTTTTGCATACTCAGAAGCTTCAATTTTGACCAATTTCAGGCACAGAAATGACTTTAAACACTTTTATTTTAGTTGAAAAAGTAATAATTCACATCCAACAGTAATTTACAGCCAAAAGATTAAATGATAAAATTTCATCGAAATTGACCATTTTGCGAACGTTCGACAGCTCCGCTGTCATCGTTTTTCGTCAGAAAATTTATTTTTTGGACTGTACCAAAAATGATTCAAAATGTCAATTGGATCATGCCTCATGTTGAATAACCACTTTTTAAACCCTCACAGTGCCCAAAATTGCCATTTTTACAGAGTTTTGCTTACTTAGAAGCTTCAATTTTGACCAATTTCAGGCACAGAAATGACTTTAAACACATTTATTTTAGTTGAAAAAGTAATAATTCACATCCAACAGTAATTTACAGCCAAAAGATTAAATGTTAAAATTTCATCGAAATTGACCATTTTGGGAACGTTCGACAGCTCCGCGGTCATCGTTTTTCGTCCGAAAATTGATTTTTTGGACTGTACCAAAAATGATTCCAAATGTCAATTGGACCGTGCCTCATGTTGAATAACCACTTTTTAAACCCTCGCAGTGACCAAAATTGCCATTTTTACAGAGTTTTGCATACTCAGAAGCTTCAATTTTGACCAATTTCAGGCACAGAAATGACTTCAAACACATTTATTTTAGTTGAAAAAGTAATAATTCACATCCAACAGTAATTTACAGCCAAAAGATTAAATGTTAAAATTTCATCGAAATTGACCATTTTGGGAACGTTCGACAGCTCCGCGGTCATCGTTTTTCGTCCGAAAATTGATTTTTTGGACTGTACCAAAAATGATTCCAAATGTCAATTGGACCGTGCCTCATGTTGAATAACCACTTTTTAAACCCTCACAGTGACCAAAATTGCCATTTTTACAGAGTTTTGCATACTCAGAAGCTTCAATTTTGACCAATTTCAGGCACAGAAATGACTTTAAACACTTTTATTTTAGTTGAAAAAGTAATAATTCACATCCAACAGTAATTTACAGCCAAAAGATTAAATGATAAAATTTCATCGAAATTGACCATTTTGCGAACGTTCGACAGCTCCGCGGTCAACGTTTTTCGTCAGAAAATTGATTTTTTGGACTGTACCAAAAATGATTCAAAATGTCAATTGGATCATGCCTCATGTTGAATAACCACTTTTTAAACCCTCACAGTGCCCAAAATTGCCATTTTTACAGAGTTTTGCTTACTTAGAAGCTTCAATTTTGACCAATTTCAGGCACAGAAATGACTTTAAACGCATTTATTTTAGTTGAAAAAGTAATAATTCACATCCAACAGTAATTTACAGCCAAAAGATTAAATGTTAAAATTTCATCGAAATTGACCATTTTGGGAACGTTCGACAGCTCCGCGGTCATCGTTTTTCGTCCGAAAATTGATTTTTTGGACTGTACCAAAAATGATTCCAAATGTCAATTGGACCGTGCCTCATGTTGAATAACCACTTTTTAAACCCTCGCAGTGACCAAAATTGCCATTTTTACAGAGTTTTGCATACTCAGAAGCTTCAATTTTGACCAATTTCAGGCACAGGAATGACTTTAAACACATTTATTTTAGTTGAGAAAGTAATATTTCACATCTAACAGTAATTTACAGGCAAAAGATTACATTTTAAAATTTCATCGAAATTGACCATTTTGGGAATGTTCGACAGCTCCGCGGTCATCGTTTTTCGTCAGAAAATAGATTTTTTGGACTGTACCAAAAATGATTCTAAATGTCAATTGGATCGTGCCTCATGTTGAATAACCACTTTTTACACCCTCACAGTGCCCAAAATTGCCATTTTTACAGAGTTTTGCATACTCAGAAGCTTCAATTTTGACCAATTTCAGGCACAGAAATGACTTTAAACACATTTATTTTAGTTGAAAAAGTAATAATTCACATCCAACAGTAATTTACAGCCAAAAGATTAAATGTTAAAATTTCATCGAAATTGACCATTTTGGGAACGTTCGACAGCTCCGCGGTCATCGTTTTTCGTCCGAAAATTGATTTTTTGGACTGTACCAAAAATGATTCCAAATGTCAATTGGATCGTGCCTCATGTTGAATAACCATTTTTTAAACCCTCACAGTGACCAAAATTGCCATTTTTACAGAGTTTTGCATACTCAGAAGCTTCAATTTTGACCAATTTCAGGCACAGGAATGACTTTAAACACATTTATTTTAGTTGAGAAAGTAATATTTCACATCTAACAGTAATTTACAGGCAAAAGATTACATTTTAAAATTTCATCGAAATTGACCATTTTGGGAATGTTCGACAGCTCCGCGGTCATCGTTTTTCGTCAGAAAATAGATTTTTTGGACTGTACCAAAAATGATTCTAAATGTCAATTGGATCGTGCCTCATGTTGAATAACCACTTTTTAAACCCTCACAGTGCCCAAAATTACCATTTTTACAGAGTTTTGCATACTCAGAAGCTTCAATTTTGACCAATTTCAGGCACAGAAATGACTTTAAACACATTTATTTTAGTTGAAAAAGTAATAATTCACATCCAACAGTAATTTACAGCCAAAAGATTAAATGTTAAAATTTCATCGAAATTGACCATTTTGGGAACGTTCGACAGCTCCGCGGTCATCGTTTTTCGTCCGAAAATTAATTTTTTGGACTGTACCAAAAATGATTCCAAATGTCAATTGGACCGTGCCTCATGTTGAATAACCACTTTTTAAACCCTCACAGTGACCAAAATTGCCATTTTTACAGAGTTTTGCATACTCAGAAGCTTCAATTTTGACCAATTTCAGGCACAGAAATGACTTTAAACACATTTATTTTAGTTGAAAAAGTAATAATTCACATCCAACAGTAATTTACAGCCAAAAGATTAAATGTTAAAATTTCATCGAGATTGACCATTTTGGGAACGTTCGACAGCTCCGCGGTCATCGTTTTTTGTCCGAAAATTGATTTTTTGGACTGTACCAAAAATGATTCCAAATGTCAATTGGACCGTGCCTCATGTTGAATAACCACTTTTTAAACCCTCGCAGTGACCAAAATTGCCATTTTTACAGAGTTTTGCATACTCAGAAGCTTCAATTTTGACCAATTTCAGGCACAGGAATGACTTTAAACACATTTATTTTAGTTGAGAAAGTAATATTTCACATCTAACAGTAATTTACAGGCAAAAGATTACATTTTAAAATTTCATCGAAATTGACCATTTTGGGAATGTTCGACAGCTCCGCGGTCATCGTTTTTCGTCAGAAAATAGATTTTTTGGACTGTACCAAAAATGATTCTAAATGTCAATTGGATCGTGCCTCATGTTGAATAACCACTTTTTACACCCTCACAGTGCCCAAAATTGCCATTTTTACAGAGTTTTGCATACTCAGAAGCTTCAATTTTGACCAATTTCAGGCACAGAAATGACTTTAAACACATTTATTTTAGTTGAAAAAGTAATAATTCACATCCAACAGTAATTTACAGCCAAAAGATTAAATGTTAAAATTTCATCGAAATTGACCATTTTGGGAACGTTCGACAGCTCCGCGGTCATCGTTTTTCGTCCGAAAATTGATTTTTTGGACTGTACCAAAAATGATTCCAAATGTCAATTGGATCGTGCCTCATGTTGAATAACCATTTTTTAAACCCTCACAGTGACCAAAATTGCCATTTTTACAGAGTTTTGCATACTCAGAAGCTTCAATTTTGACCAATTTCAGGCACAGGAATGACTTTAAACACATTTATTTTAGTTGAGAAAGTAATATTTCACATCTAACAGTAATTTACAGGCAAAAGATTACATTTTAAAATTTCATCGAAATTGACCATTTTGGGAATGTTCGACAGCTCCGCGGTCATCGTTTTTCGTCAGAAAATAGATTTTTTGGACTGTACCAAAAATGATTCTAAATGTCAATTGGATCGTGCCTCATGTTGAATAACCACTTTTTAAACCCTCACAGTGCCCAAAATTACCATTTTTACAGAGTTTTGCATACTCAGAAGCTTCAATTTTGACCAATTTCAGGCACAGAAATGACTTTAAACACATTTATTTTAGTTGAAAAAGTAATAATTCACATCCAACAGTAATTTACAGCCAAAAGATTAAATGTTAAAATTTCATCGAAATTGACCATTTTGGGAACGTTCGACAGCTCCGCGGTCATCGTTTTTCGTCCGAAAATTAATTTTTTGGACTGTACCAAAAATGATTCCAAATGTCAATTGGACCGTGCCTCATGTTGAATAACCACTTTTTAAACCCTCACAGTGACCAAAATTGCCATTTTTACAGAGTTTTGCATACTCAGAAGCTTCAATTTTGACCAATTTCAGGCACAGAAATGACTTTAAACACATTTATTTTAGTTGAAAAAGTAATAATTCACATCCAACAGTAATTTACAGCCAAAAGATTAAATGTTAAAATTTCATCGAGATTGACCATTTTGGGAACGTTCGACAGCTCCGCGGTCATCGTTTTTTGTCCGAAAATTGATTTTTTGGACTGTACCAAAAATGATTCCAAATGTCAATTGGACCGTGCCTCATGTTGAATAACCACTTTTTAAACCCTCACCGTGACCAAAATTGCCATTTTTACAGAGTTTTGCATACTCAGAAGCTTCAATTTTGACCAATTTCAGGCACAGAAATGACTTTAAACACTTTTATTTTAGTTGAAAAAGTAATAATTCACATCCAACAGTAATTTACAGCCAAAAGATTAAATGATAAAATTTCATCGAAATTGACCATTTTGCGAACGTTCGACAGCTCCGCGGTCATCGTTTTTCGTCAGAAAATTTATTTTTTGGACTGTACCAAAAATGATTCAAAATGTCAATTGGATCATGCCTCATGTTGAATAACCACTTTTTAAACCCTCACAGTGCCCAAAATTGCCATTTTTACAGAGTTTTGCTTACTTAGAAGCTTCAATTTTGACCAATTTCAGGCACAGAAATGACTTTAAACACATTTATTTTAGTTGAAAAAGTAATAATTCACATCCAATAGTAATTTACAGCCAAAAGATTAAATGTTAAAATTTCATCGAAATTGACCATTTTGGGAACGTTCGACAGCTCCGCGGTCATCGTTTTTCGTCCGAAAATTGATTTTTTGGACTGTACCAAAAATGATTCCAAATGTCAATTGGACCGTGCCTCATGTTGAATAACCACTTTTTAAACCCTCGCAGTGACCAAAATTGCCATTTTTACAGAGTTTTGCATACTCAGAAGCTTCAATTTTGACCAATTTCAGGCACAGAAATGACTTCAAACACATTTATTTTAGTTGAAAAAGTAATAATTCACATCCAACAGTAATTTACAGCCAAAAGATTAAATGTTAAAATTTCATCGAAATTGACCATTTTGGGAACGTTCGACAGCTCCGCGGTCATCGTTTTTCGTCCGAAAATTGATTTTTTGGACTGTACCAAAAATGATTCCAAATGTCAATTGGATCGTGCCTCATGTTGAATAAGCATTTTTTAAACCCTCACAGTGACCAAAATTGCCATTTTTACAGAGTTTTGCATACTCAGAAGCTTCAATTTTGACCAATTTCAGGCACAGAAATGACTTTAAACACATTTATTTTAGTTGAAAAAGTAATAATTCACATCCAACAGTAATTTACAGCCAAAAGATTAAATGTTAAAATTTCATCGAAATTGACCATTTTGGGAACGTTCGACAGCTCCGCGGTCATTGTTTTTCGTCCGAAAATTAATTTTTTGGACTGTACCAAAAATTATTCCAAATGTCAATTGGACCGTGCCTCATGTTGAATAACCACTTTTTAAACCCTCACAGGGACCAAAATTGCCATTTTTACAGAGTTTTGCATACTCAGAAGCTTCAATTTTGACCAATTTCAGGCACAGAAATGACTTTAAACACATTTATTTTAGTTGAAAAAGTTATAATTCACATCCAACAGTAATTTACAGCCAAAAGAATAAATGTTAAAATTTCATCGAAATTGACCATTTTGGGAACTTTCGACAGCTCCGCGGTCATCGTTTTTCGTCCGAAAATTGAATTTTTGGACTGTACCAAAAATGATTCCAAATGTCAATTGGATCGTGCCTCATGTTGAATAACCACTTTTTAAACCCTCACAGTGCCCAAAATGGCCATTTTTACAGAGTTTTGCTTACTCAGAAGCTTCAATTTTGACCAATTACAGGCACAGAAATGACTTTAAACACATTTTTTTAAGTTGAAAAAGTAATAATTCACATCCAACAGTAATATACAGCCAAAAGAATAAATGTTAAAATTTCATCGAAATTGACCATTTTGGGAACGTTCGACAGCTCCGCGGTCATTGTTTTTCGTCCGAAAATTAATTTTTTGGACTGTACCAAAAATGATTCCAAATGTCAATTGGACCGTGCCTCATGTTGAATAACCACTTTTTAAACCCTCACAGGTACCAAAATTGCCATTTTTACAGAGTTTTGCATACTCAGAAGCTTCAATTTTGACCAATTTCAGGCACAGAAATGACTTTAAACACATTTATTTTAGTTGAAAAAGTAATAATTCACATCCAACAGTAATTTACAGCCAAAAGATTAAATGTTAAAATTTCATCGAAATTGACCATTTTGGGAACGTTCGACAGCTCCGCGGTCATCGTTTTTCGTCCGAAAATTGATTTTTTGGACTGTACCAAAAATGATTCCAAATGTCAATTGGACCGTGCCTCATGTTGAAAAACCACTTTTTAAACCCTCACAGTGACCAAAATTGCCATTTTTACAGAGTTTTGCATACTCAGAAGCTTCAATTTTGACCAATTTCAGGCACAGAAATGACTTTAAACACATTTATTTTAGTTGAAAAAGTAATAATTCACATCCAACAGTAATTTACAGCCAAAAGATTAAATGTTAAAATTTCATCGAAATTGACCATTTTGGGAACGTTCGACAGCTCCGCGGTCATCGTTTTTCGTCCGAAAATTGATTTTTTGGACTGTACCAAAAATGATTCCAAATGTCAATTGGACCGTGCCTCATGTTGAATAACCACTTTTTAAACCCTCGCAGTGCCCAAAATGGCCATTTTTACAGAGTTTTGCTTACTCAGAAGCTTCAATTTTGACCAATTTCAGGCACAGAAATGACTTTAAACACATTTATTTTAGTTGAAAAAGTTATAATTCACATCCAACAGTAATTTACAGCCAAAAGAATAAATGTTAAAATTTCATCGAAATTGACCATTTTGGGAACTTTCGACAGCTCCGCGGTCATCGTTTTTCGTCCGAAAATTGAATTTTTGGACTGTACCAAAAATGATTCCAAATGTCAATTGGATCGTGCCTCATGTTGAATAACCACTTTTTAAACCCTCACAGTGCCCAAAATGGCCATTTTTACAGAGTTTTGCTTACTCAGAAGCTTCAATTTTGACCAATTACAGGCACAGAAATGACTTTAAACACATTTTTTTAAGTTGAAAAAGTAATAATTCACATCCAACAGTAATATACAGCCAAAAGAATAAATGTTAACATTTCATCGAAATTGACCATTTTGGGAACTTTCGACAGCTCCGCGGTCATCGTTTTTCGTCCGAAAATTAATTTTTTGGACTGTAGCAAAAATGATTCCAAATGTCAATTGGATCGTGCCTCATGTTGAATAACCACTTTTTAAACCCTCGCAGTGCCCAAAATGGCCATTTTTACAGAGTTTTGCTTACTCAGAAGCTTCAATTTTGACCAATTTCAGGCACAGAAATGACTTTAAACACATTTATTTTAGTTGAAAAAGTAATAATTCACATCCAACAGTAATTTACATCCAAAAGATTAAATGTTAAAATTTCATCGAAATTGACCATTTTGGGAACGTTCGACAGCTCCGCGGTCATCGTTTTTCGCCCGAAAATTGATTTTTTGGACTGTACCAAAAATGATTCCAAATGTCAATTGGATCGTAACTCATGTTGAATAACCATTTTTTAAACCCTCACAGTGACCAAAATTGCCATTTTTACAGAGTTTTGCATACTCAGAAGCTTCAATTTTGACCAATTTCAGGCACAGGAATGACTTTAAACACATTTATTTTAGTTGAGAAAGTAATATTTCACATCTAACAGTAATTTACAGGCAAAAGATTACATTTTAAAATTTCATCGAAATTGACCATTTTGGGAATGTTCGACAGCTCCGCGGTCATCGTTTTTCGTCAGAAAATAGATTTTTTGGACTGTACCAAAAATGATTCTAAATGTCAATTGGATCGTGCCTCATGTTGAATAACCACTTTTTAAACCCTCACAGTGCCCAAAATTACCATTTTTACAGAGTTTTGCATACTCAGAAGCTTCAATTTTGACCAATTTCAGGCACAGAAATGACTTTAAACACATTTATTTTAGTTGAAAAAGTAATAATTCACATCCAACAGTAATTTACAGCCAAAAGATTAAATGTTAAAATTTCATCGAAATTGACCATTTTGGGAACGTTCGACAGCTCCGTGGTCATCGTTTTTCGTCCGAAAATTGATTTTTTGGACTGTACCAAAAATGATTCCAAATGTCAATTGGACCGTGCCTCATGTTGAATAACCACTTTTTAAACCCTCACAGTGACCAAAATTGCCATTTTTACAGAGATTTGCATACTCAGAAGCTTCAATTTTGACCAATTTCAGGCACAGAAATGACTTTAAACACTTTTATTTTAGTTGAAAAAGTAATAATTCACATCCAACTGTAATTTACAGCCAAAAGATTAAATGATAAAATTTCATCGAAATTGACCATTTTGCGAACGTTCGACAGCTCCGCGGTCATCGTTTTTCGTCAGAAAATTGATTTTTTGAACTGTACCAAAAATGATTCAAAATGTCAATTGGATCATGCCTCATGTTGAATAACCACTTTTTAAACCCTCACAGTGCCCAAAATTGCCATTTTTACAGAGTTTTGCTTACTTAGAAGCTTCAATTTTGACCAATTTCAGGCACAGAAATTACTTTAAACACATTTATTTTAGTTGAAAAAGTAATAATTCACATCCAACAGTAATTTACAGCCAAAAGATTAAATGTTAAAATTTCATCGAAATTGACCATTTTGGGAACGTTCGACAGGTCATCGTTTTTCGTCCGAAAATTGATTTTTTGGACTGTACCAAAAATGATTCCAAATGTCAATTGGACCATGCCTCATGTTGAATAACCACTTTTTAAACCCTCACAGTGCCCAAAATTGCCATTTTTACAGAGTTTTGCATACTCAGAAGCTTCAATTTTGACCAATTTCCGGCACAGGAATGACTTTAAACACATTTATTTTAGTTGAGAAAGTAATATTTCACATCTAACAGTAATTTACAGGCAAAAGATTACATTTTAAAATTTCATCGAAATTGACCATTTTGGGAATGTTCGACAGCTCCGCGGTCATCGTTTTTCGTCCGAAAATAGATTTTTTGGACTGTACCAAAAATGATTCTAAATGTCAATTGGATCATGCCTCATGTTGAATAACCACTTTTTAAACCCTCACAGTGCCCAAAATTGCCATTTTTACAGAGATTTGCATACTCAGAAGCTTCAATTTTGACCAATTTCAGGCACAGAAATGACTTTAAACACTTTTATTTTAGTTGAAAAAGTAATAATTCACATCCAACTGTAATTTACAGCCAAAAGATTAAATGATAAAATTTCATCGAAATTGACCATTTTGCGAACGTTCGACAGCTCCGCGGTCATCGTTTTTCGTCAGAAAATTGATTTTTTGAACTGTACCAAAAATGATTCAAAATGTCAATTGGATCATGCCTCATGTTGAATAACCACTTTTTAAACCCTCACAGTGCCCAAAATTGCCATTTTTACAGAGTTTTGCTTACTTAGAAGCTTTAATTTTGACCAATTTCAGGCACAGAAATTACTTTAAACACATTTATTTTAGTTGAAAAAGTAATAATTCACATCCAACAGTAATTTACAGCCAAAAGATTAAATGTTAAAATTTCATCGAAATTGACCATTTTGGGAACGTTCGACAGGTCATCGTTTTTCGTCCGAAAATTGATTTTTTGGACTGTACCAAAAATGATTCCAAATGTCAATTGGACCGTGCCTCATGTTGAATAACCACTTTTTAAACCCTCACAGTGCCCAAAATTGCCATTTTTACAGAGTTTTGCATACTCAGAAGCTTCAATTTTGACCAATTTCAGGCACAGGAATGACTTTAAACACATTTATTTTAGTTGAGAAAGTAATATTTCACATCTAACAGTAATTTACAGGCAAAAGATTACATTTTAAAATTTCATCGAAATTGACCATTTTGGGAATGTTCGACAGCTCCGCGGTCATCGTTTTTCGTCAGAAAATAGATTTTTTGGACTGTACCAAAAATGATTCTAAATGTCAATTGGATCATGCCTCATGTTGAATAACCACTTTTTAAACCCTCACAGTGCCCAAAATTGCCATTTTTACAGAGTTTTGCATACTCAGAAGCTTCAATTTTGACCAATTTCAGGCACAGAAATGACTTTAAACACATTTATTTTAGTTGAAAAAGTAATAATTCACATCCAACAGTAATTTACAGCGAAAAGAATAAATGTTAAAATTTCATCGAAATTGACCATTTTGGGAACTTTCGACAGCTCCGCGGTCATCGTTTTTCGTCCGAAAATTAATTTTTTGGACTGTACCAAAAATGATTCCAAATGTCAATTGGACCGTGCCTCATGTTGAATAACCACTTTTTAAACCCTCACAGTGCCCAAAATTGCCATTTTTACAGAGTTTTGCATACTCAGAAGCTTCAATTTTGACCAATTTCAGGCACAGAAATGACTTTAAACACTTTTATTTTAGTTGAAAAAGTAATAATTCACATCCAACAGTAATTTACAGCCAAAAGATTAAATGATAAAATTTCATCGAAATTGACCATTTTGCGAACGTTCGACAGCTCCGCGGTCATCGTTTTTCGTCAGAAAATTGATTTTTTGGACTGTACCAAAAATGATTCAAAATGTCAATTGGATCATGCCTCATGTTGAATAACCACTTTTTAAACCCTCACAGTGCCCAAAATTGCCATTTTTACAGAGTTTTGCTTACTTAGAAGCTTCAATTTTGACCAATTTCAGGCACAGAAATGACTTTAAACACATTTATTTTAGTTGAAAAAGTAATAATTCACATCCAACAGTAATTTACAGCCAAAAGATTAAATGTTAAAATTTCATCGAAATTGACCATTTTGGGAACGTTCGACAGGTCATCGTTTTTCGTCCGAAAATTGATTTTTTGGACTGTACCAAAAATGATTCCAAATGTCAATTGGACCGTGCCTCATGTTGAATAACCACTTTTTAAACCCTCACAGTGCCCAAAATTGCCATTTTTACAGAGTTTTGCATACTCAGAAGCTTCAATTTTGACCAATTTCAGGCACAGGAATGACTTTAAACACATTTATTTTAGTTGAGAAAGTAATATTTCACATCTAACAGTAATTTACAGGCAAAAGATTACATTTTAAAATTTCATCGAAATTGACCATTTTGGGAATGTTCGACAGCTCCGCGGTCATCGTTTTTCGTGAGAAAATAGATTTTTTGGACTGTACCAAAAATGATTCTAAATGTCAATTGGATCATGCCTCATGTTGAATAACCACTTTTTAAACCCTCACAGTGCCCAAAATTGCCATTTTTACAGAGTTTTGCATACTCAGAAGCTTCAATTTTGACCAATTTCAGGCAGAGAAATTACTTTAAACACATTTATTTTAGTTGAAAAAGTAATAATTCACATCCAACAGTAATTTACAGCCAAAAGAATAAATGTTAAAATTTCATCGAAATTGACCATTTTGGGAACTTTCGACAGCTCCGCGGTCATCGTTTTTCGTCCGAAAATTAATTTTTTGGACTGTACCAAAAATGATTCCAAATGTCAATTGGACCGTGCCTCATGTTGAATAACCACTTTTTAAACCCTCACAGTGACCAAAATTGCCATTTTTACAGAGTTTTGCATACTCAGAAGCTTCAATTTTGACCAATTTCAGGCACAGGAATGACTTTAAACACATTTATTTTAGTTGAGAAAGTAATATTTCACATCTAACAGTAATTTACAGGCAAAAGATTACATTTTAAAATTTCATCGAAATTGACCATTTTGGGAATGTTCGACAGCTCCGCGGTCATCGTTTTTCGTCAGAAAATAGATTTTTTGGACTGTACCAAAAATGATTCTAAATGTCAATTGGATCGTGCCTCATGTTGAATAACCACTTTTTAAACCCTCACAGTGCCCAAAATTACCATTTTTACAGAGTTTTGCATACTCAGAAGCTTCAATTTTGACCAATTTCAGGCACAGAAATGACTTTAAACACATTTATTTTAGTTGAAAAAGTAATAATTCACATCCAACTGTAATTTACAGCCAAAAGATTAAATGATAAAATTTCATCGAAATTGACCATTTTGCGAACGTTCGACAGCTCCGCGGTCATCGTTTTTCGTCAGAAAATTGATTTTTTGAACTGTACCAAAAATGATTCAAAATGTCAATTGGATCATGCCTCATGTTGAATAACCACTTTTTAAACCCTCACAGTGCCCAAAATTGCCATTTTTACAGAGTTTTGCTTACTTAGAAGCTTCAATTTTGACCAATTTCAGGCACAGAAATTACTTTAAACACATTTATTTTAGTTGAAAAAGTAATAATTCACATCCAACAGTAATTTACAGCCAAAAGATTAAATGTTAAAATTTCATCGAAATTGACCATTTTGGGAACGTTCGACAGGTCATCGTTTTTCGTCCGAAAATTGATTTTTTGGACTGTACCAAAAATGATTCCAAATGTCAATTGGACCGTGCCTCATGTTGAATAACCACTTTTTAAACCCTCACAGTGCCCAAAATTGCCATTTTTACAGAGTTTTGCATACTCAGAAGCTTCAATTTTGACCAATTTCAGGCACAGGAATGACTTTAAACACATTTATTTTAGTTGAGAAAGTAATATTTCACATCTAACAGTAATTTACAGGCAAAAGATTACATTTTAAAATTTCATCGAAATTGACCATTTTGGGAATGTTCGACAGCTCCGCGGTCATCGTTTTTCGTCAGAAAATAGATTTTTTGGACTGTACCAAAAATGATTCTAAATGTCAATTGGATCATGCCTCATGTTGAATAACCACTTTTTAAACCCTCACAGTGCCCAAAATTGCCATTTTTACAGAGTTTTGCATACTCAGAAGCTTCAATTTTGACCAATTTCAGGCACAGAAATGACTTTAAACACATTTATTTTAGTTGAAAAAGTAATAATTCACATCCAACAGTAATTTACAGCGAAAAGAATAAATGTTAAAATTTCATCGAAATTGACCATTTTGGGAACTTTCGACAGCTCCGCGGTCATCGTTTTTCGTCCGAAAATTAATTTTTTGGACTGTACCAAAAATGATTCCAAATGTCAATTGGACCGTGCCTCATGTTGAATAACCACTTTTTAAACCCTCACAGTGCCCAAAATTGCCATTTTTACAGAGTTTTGCATACTCAGAAGCTTCAATTTTGACCAATTTCAGGCACAGAAATGACTTTAAACACTTTTATTTTAGTTGAAAAAGTAATAATTCACATCCAACAGTAATTTACAGCCAAAAGATTAAATGATAAAATTTCATCGAAATTGACCATTTTGCGAACGTTCGACAGCTCCGCGGTCATCGTTTTTCGTCAGAAAATTGATTTTTTGGACTGTACCAAAAATGATTCAAAATGTCAATTGGATCATGCCTCATGTTGAATAACCACTTTTTAAACCCTCACAGTGCCCAAAATTGCCATTTTTACAGAGTTTTGCTTACTTAGAAGCTTCAATTTTGACCAATTTCAGGCACAGAAATGACTTTAAACACATTTATTTTAGTTGAAAAAGTAATAATTCACATCCAACAGTAATTTACAGCCAAAAGATTAAATGTTAAAATTTCATCGAAATTGACCATTTTGCGAACGTTCGACAGCTCCGCGGTCATCGTTTTTCGTCAGAAAATTGATTTTTTGGACTGTACCAAAAATGATTCAAAATGTCAATTGGATCATGCCTCATGTTGAATAACCACTTTTTAAACCCTCACAGTGCCCAAAATTGCCATTTTTACAGAGTTTTGCTTACTTAGAAGCTTCAATTTTGACCAATTTCAGGCACAGAAATGACTTTAAACACATTTATTTTAGTTGAGAAAGTAATATTTCACATCTAACAGTAATTTACAGGCAAAAGATTACATTTTAAAATTTCATCGAAATTGACCATTTTGGGAATGTTCGACAGCTCCGCGGTCATCGTTTTTCGTGAGAAAATAGATTTTTTGGACTGTACCAAAAATGATTCTAAATGTCAATTGGATCATGCCTCATGTTGAATAACCACTTTTTAAACCCTCACAGTGCCCAAAATTGCCATTTTTACAGAGTTTTGCATACTCAGAAGCTTCAATTTTGACCAATTTCGGGCACAGAAATGACTTTAAACACATTTATTTTAGTTGAAAAAGTAATAATTCACATCCAACAATAATTTACAGCCAAAAGAATAAATGTTAAAATTTCATCGAAATTGACCATTTTGGGAACTTTCGACAGCTCCGCGGTCATCGTTTTTCGTCCGAAAATTAATTTTTTGGACTGTACCAAAAATGATTCCAAATGTCAATTGGACAGTGCCTCATGTTGAATAACCACTTTTTAAACCCTCACAGTGACCAAAATTGCCATTTTTACAGAGTTTTGCATACTCAGAAGCTTCAATTTTGACCAATTTCAGGCACAGGAATGACTTTAAACACATTTATTTTAGTTGAGAAAGTAATATTTCACATCTAACAGTAATTTACAGGCAAAAGATTACATTTTAAAATTTCATCGAAATTGACCATTTTGGGAATGTTCGACAGCTCCGCGGTCATCGTTTTTCGTCAGAAAATAGATTTTTTGGACTGTACCAAAAATGATTCTAAATGTCAATTGGATCGTGCCTCATGTTGAATAACCACTTTTTAAACCCTCACAGTGCCCAAAATTACCATTTTTACAGAGTTTTGCATACTCAGAAGCTTCAATTTTGACCAATTTCAGGCACAGAAATGACTTTAAACACATTTATTTTAGTTGAAAAAGTAATAATTCACATCCAACAGTAATTTACAGCCAAAAGATTAAATGTTAAAATTTCATCGAAATTGACCATTTTGGGAACGTTCGACAGCTCCGCGGTCATCGTTTTTCGTCCGAAAATTGATTTTTTGGACTGTACCAAAAATGATTCCAAATGTCAATTGGACCGTGCCTCATGTTGAATAACCACTTTTTAAACCCTCACAGTGACCAAAATTGCCATTTTTACAGAGTTTTGCATACTCAGAAGCTTCAATTTTGACCAATTTCAGGCACAGAAATGACTTTAAACACATTTATTTTAGTTGAAAAAGTAATAATTCACATCCAACAGTAATTTACAGCCAAAAGATTAAATGTTAAAATTTCATCGAAATTGACCATTTTGGGAACGTTCGACAGGTCATCGTTTTTCGTCCGAAAATTGATTTTTTGGACTGTACCAAAAATGATTCCAAATGTCAATTGGACCGTGCCTCATGTTGAATAACCACTTTTTAAACCCTCACAGTGCCCAAAATTGCCATTTTTACAGAGTTTTGCATACTCAGAAGCTTCAATTTTGACCAATTTCAGGCACAGGAATGACTTTAAACACATTTATTTTAGTTGAGAAAGTAATATTTCACATCTAACAGTAATTTACAGGCAAAAGATTACATTTTAAAATTTCATCGAAATTGACCATTTTGGGAATGTTCGACAGCTCCGCGGTCATCGTTTTTCGTGAGAAAATAGATTTTTTGGACTGTACCAAAAATGATTCTAAATGTCAATTGGATCATGCCTCATGTTGAATAACCACTTTTTAAACCCTCACAGTGCCCAAAATTGCCATTTTTACAGAGTTTTGCATACTCAGAAGCTTCAATTTTGACCAATTTCAGGCACAGAAATGACTTTAAACACATTTATTTTAGTTGAAAAAGTAATTATTCACATCCAACAGTAATTTACAGCCAAAAGAATAAATGTTAAAATTTCATCGAAATTGACCATTTTGGGAACTTTCGACAGCTCCGCGGTCATCGTTTTTCGTCCGAAAATTAATTTTTTGGACTGTACCAAAAATGATTCCAAATGTCAATTGGACCGTGCCTCATGTTGAATAACCACTTTTTTAACCCTCACAGTGACCAAAATTGCCATTTTTACAGAGTTTTGCATACTCAGAAGCTTCAATTTTGACCAATTTCAGGCACAGGAATGACTTTAAACACATTTATTTTAGTTGAGAAAGTAATATTTCACATCTAACAGTAATTTACAGGCAAAAGATTACATTTTAAAATTTCATCGAAATTGACCATTTTGGGAATGTTCGACAGCTCCGCGGTCATCGTTTTTCGTCAGAAAATAGATTTTTTGGACTGTACCAAAAATGATTCTAAATGTCAATTGGATCGTGCCTCATGTTGAATAACCACTTTTTAAACCCTCACAGTGCCCAAAATTACCATTTTTACAGAGTTTTGCATACTCAGAAGCTTCAATTTTGACCAATTTCAGGCACAGAAATGACTTTAAACACATTTATTTTAGTTGAAAAAGTAATAATTCACATCCAACAGTAATTTACAGCCAAAAGATTAAATGTTAAAATTTCATCGAAATTGACCATTTTGGGAACGTTCGACAGCTCCGCGGTCATCGTTTTTCGTCCGAAAATTGATTTTTTTGGACTGTACCAAAAATGATTCCAAATGTCAATTGGACCGTGCCTCATGTTGAATAACCACTTTTTAAACCCTCACCGTGACCAAAATTGCCATTTTTACAGAGTTTTGCATACTCAGAAGCTTCAATTTTGACCAATTTCAGGCACAGAAATGACTTTAAACACTTTTATTTTAGTTGAAAAAGTAATAATTCACATCCAACAGTAATTTACAGCCAAAAGATTAAATGATAAAATTTCATCGAAATTGACCATTTTGCGAACGTTCGACAGCTCCGCGGTCATCGTTTTTCGTCAGAAAATTTATTTTTTGGACTGTACCAAAAATGATTCAAAATGTCAATTGGATCATGCCTCATGTTGAATAACCACTTTTTAAACCCTCACAGTGCCCAAAATTGCCATTTTTACAGAGTTTTGCTTACTTAGAAGCTTCAATTTTGACCAATTTCAGGCACAGAAATGACTTTAAACACATTTATTTTAGTTGAAAAAGTAATAATTCACATCCAACAGTAATTTACAGCCAAAAGATTAAATGTTAAAATTTCATCGAAATTGACCATTTTGGGAACGTTCGACAGCTCCGCGGTCATCGTTTTTCGTCCGAAAATTGATTTTTTGGACTGTACCAAAAATGATTCCAAATGTCAATTGGACCGTGCCTCATGTTGAATAACCACTTTTTAAACCCTCGCAGTGACCAAAATTGCCATTTTTACAGAGTTTTGCATACTCAGAAGCTTCAATTTTGACCAATTTCAGGCACAGAAATGACTTCAAACACATTTATTTTAGTTGAAAAAGTAATAATTCACATCCAACAGTAATTTACAGCCAAAAGATTAAATGTTAAAATTTCATCGAAATTGACCATTTTGGGAACGTTCGACAGCTCCGCGGTCATCGTTTTTCGTCTGAAAATTGATTTTTTGGACTGTACCAAAAATGATTCCAAATGTCAATTGGACCGTGCCTCATGTTGAATAACCACTTTTTAAACACTCGCAGTGCCCAAAATGGCCATTTTTACAGAGTTTTGCTTACTCAGAAGCTTCAATTTTGACCAATTTCAGGCACAGAAATGACTTTAAACACATTTATTTTAGTTGAAAAAGTTATAATTCACATCCAACAGTAATTTACAGCCAAAAGAATAAATGTTAAAATTTCATTGAAATTGACCATTTTGGGAACTTTCGACAGCTCCGCGGTCATCGTTTTTCGTCCGAAAATTGAATTTTTGGACTGTACCAAAAATGATTCCAAATGTCAATTGGATCGTGCCTCATGTTGAATAACGACTTTTTAAACCCTCACAGTGCCCAAAATGGCCATTTTTACAGAGTTTTGCTTACTCAGAAGCTTCAATTTTGACCAATTACAGGCACAGAAATGACTTTAAACACATTTTTTTAAGTTGAAAAAGTAATAATTCACATCCAACAGTAATATACAGCCAAAAGAATAAATGTTAACATTTCATCGAAATTGACCATTTTGGGAACTTTCGACAGCTCCGCGGTCATCGTTTTTCGTCCGAAAATTAATTTTTTGGACTGTAGCAAAAATTATTCCAAATGTCAATTGGATCGTGCCTCATGTTGAATAACCACTTTTTAAACCCTCGCAGTGCCCAAAATGGCCATTTTTACAGAGTTTTGCTTACTCAGAAGCTTCGATTTTGACCAATTTCAGGCACAGAAATGACTTTAAACACATTTATTTTAGTTGAAAAAGTAATAATTCACATCCAACAGTAATTTACATCCAAAAGATTAAATGTTAAAATTTCATCGAAATTGACCATTTTGGGAACGTTCGACAGCTCCGCGGTCATCGTTTTTCGTCCGAAAATTGATTTTTTGGACTGTACCAAAAATGATTCCAAATGTCAATTGGATCGTGCCTCATGTTGAATAACCATTTTTTAAACCCTCACAGTGACCAAAAATTGCCATTTTTACAGAGTTTTGCATACTCAGAAGCTTCAATTTTGACCAATTTCAGGCACAGGAATGACTTTAAACACATTTATTTTAGTTGAGAAAGTAATATTTCACATCTAACAGTAATTTACAGGCAAAAGATTAAATTTTAAAATTTCATCGAAATTTACCATTTTGGGAACGTTCGACTGTTCCGCGGTCATCGTTTTTCGTCCGAAAATTGATTTTTTGGACTGTACCAAAAATGATTCCAAATGTCAATTGGACCGTGCCTCATGTTGAATAACCACTTTTTAAACCCTTGCAGTGCCCAAAATGGCCATTTTTACAGAGTTTTGCTTACTCAGAAGCTTCAATTTTGACCAATTTCAGGCACAGGAATGACTTTAAACACATTTATTTTAGTTGAGAAAGTAATATTTCACATCTAACAGTAATTTACAGGCAAAAGATTAAATTTTAAAATTTCATCGAAATTGACCATTTTGGGAATGTTCGACAGCTCCGCGGTCATCGTTTTTCATCAGAAAATAGATTTTTTGGACTGTACCAAAAATGATTCTAAATGTCAATTGGATCGTGCCTCATGTTGAATAACCACTTTTTAAACCCTCACAGTGCCCAAAATTGCCATTTTTACAGAGTTTTGCATACTCAGAAGCTTCAATTTTGACCAATTTCAGGCACAGAAATGACTTTAAACACATTTATTTTAGTTGAAAAAGTAATAATTCACATCCAACAGTAATTTACAGCCAAAAGATTAAATGTTAAAATTTCATCGAAATTGACCATTTTGGGAACGTTCGACAGCTCCGCGGTCATCGTTTTTCGTCCGAAAATTAATTTTTTGGACTGTACCAAAAATGATTCCAAATGTCAATTGGACCATGCCTCATGTTGAATAACCACTTTTTAAACCCTCACCGTGACCAAAATTGCCATTTTTATAGAGTTTTGCATACTCAGAAGCTTCAATTTTGACCAATTTCAGGCACAGAAATGACTTTAAACACTTTTATTTTAGTTGAAAAAGTAATAATTCACATCCAACAGTAATTTACAGCCAAAAGATTAAATGATAAAATTTCATCGAAATTGACCATTTTGCGAACGTTCGACAGCTCCGCGGTCATCGTTTTTCGTCAGAAAATGTATTTTTTGGACTGTACCAAAAATGATTCAAAATGTCAATTGGATCATGCCTCATGTTGAATAACCACTTTTTAAACCCTCACAGTGCCCAAAATTGCCATTTTTACAGAGTTTTGCTTACTTAGAAGCTTCAATTTTGACCAATTTCAGGCACAGAAATGACTTTAAACACATTTATTTTAGTTGAAAAAGTAATAATTCACATCCAACAGTAATTTACAGCCAAAAGATTAAATGTTAAAATTTCATCAAAATTGACCATTTTGGGAACTTTCGACAGCTCCGCGGTCATCGTTTTTCGTCCGAAAATTAATTTTTTGGACTGTACCAAAAATGATTCCAAATGTCAATTGGACCGTGCCTCATGTTGAATAACCACTTTTTTAACCCTCACAGTGACCAAAATTGCCATTTTTACAGAGTTTTGCATACTCAGAAGCTTCAATTTTGACCAATTTCAGGCACAGGAATGACTTTAAACACATTTATTTTAGTTGAGAAAGTAATATTTCACATCTAACAGTAATTTACAGGCAAAAGATTACATTTTAAAATTTCATCGAAATTGACCATTTTGGGAATGTTCGACAGCTCCGCGGTCATCGTTTTTCGTCAGAAAATAGATTTTTTGGACTGTACCAAAAATGATTCTAAATGTCAATTGGATCGTGCCTCATGTTGAATAACCACTTTTTAAACCCTCACAGTGCCCAAAATTACCATTTTTACAGAGTTTTGCATACTCAGAAGCTTCAATTTTGACCAATTTCAGGCACAGAAATGACTTTAAACACATTTATTTTAGTTGAAAAAGTAATAATTCACATCCAACAGTAATTTACAGCCAAAAGATTAAATGTTAAAATTTCATCGAAATTGACCATTTTGGGAACGTTCGACAGCTCCGCGGTCATCGTTTTTCGTCCGAAAATTGATTTTTTTGGACTGTACCAAAAATGATTCCAAATGTCAATTGGACCGTGCCTCATGTTGAATAACCACTTTTTAAACCCTCACCGTGACCAAAATTGCCATTTTTACAGAGTTTTGCATACTCAGAAGCTTCAATTTTGACCAATTTCAGGCACAGAAATGACTTTAAACACTTTTATTTTAGTTGAAAAAGTAATAATTCACATCCAACAGTAATTTACAGCCAAAAGATTAAATGATAAAATTTCATCGAAATTGACCATTTTGCGAACGTTCGACAGCTCCGCGGTCATCGTTTTTCGTCAGAAAATTTATTTTTTGGACTGTACCAAAAATGATTCAAAATGTCAATTGGATCATGCCTCATGTTGAATAACCACTTTTTAAACCCTCACAGTGCCCAAAATTGCCATTTTTACAGAGTTTTGCTTACTTAGAAGCTTCAATTTTGACCAATTTCAGGCACAGAAATGACTTTAAACACATTTATTTTAGTTGAAAAAGTAATAATTCACATCCAACAGTAATTTACAGCCAAAAGATTAAATGTTAAAATTTCATCGAAATTGACCATTTTGGGAACGTTCGACAGCTCCGCGGTCATCGTTTTTCGTCCGAAAATTGATTTTTTGGACTGTACCAAAAATGATTCCAAATGTCAATTGGACCGTGCCTCATGTTGAATAACCACTTTTTAAACCCTCGCAGTGACCAAAATTGCCATTTTTACAGAGTTTTGCATACTCAGAAGCTTCAATTTTGACCAATTTCAGGCACAGAAATGACTTCAAACACATTTATTTTAGTTGAAAAAGTAATAATTCACATCCAACAGTAATTTACAGCCAAAAGATTAAATGTTAAAATTTCATCGAAATTGACCATTTTGGGAACGTTCGACAGCTCCGCGGTCATCGTTTTTCGTCTGAAAATTGATTTTTTGGACTGTACCAAAAATGATTCCAAATGTCAATTGGACCGTGCCTCATGTTGAATAACCACTTTTTAAACACTCGCAGTGCCCAAAATGGCCATTTTTACAGAGTTTTGCTTACTCAGAAGCTTCAATTTTGACCAATTTCAGGCACAGAAATGACTTTAAACACATTTATTTTAGTTGAAAAAGTTATAATTCACATCCAACAGTAATTTACAGCCAAAAGAATAAATGTTAAAATTTCATTGAAATTGACCATTTTGGGAACTTTCGACAGCTCCGCGGTCATCGTTTTTCGTCCGAAAATTGAATTTTTGGACTGTACCAAAAATGATTCCAAATGTCAATTGGATCGTGCCTCATGTTGAATAACGACTTTTTAAACCCTCACAGTGCCCAAAATGGCCATTTTTACAGAGTTTTGCTTACTCAGAAGCTTCAATTTTGACCAATTACAGGCACAGAAATGACTTTAAACACATTTTTTTAAGTTGAAAAAGTAATAATTCACATCCAACAGTAATATACAGCCAAAAGAATAAATGTTAACATTTCATCGAAATTGACCATTTTGGGAACTTTCGACAGCTCCGCGGTCATCGTTTTTCGTCCGAAAATTAATTTTTTGGACTGTAGCAAAAATTATTCCAAATGTCAATTGGATCGTGCCTCATGTTGAATAACCACTTTTTAAACCCTCGCAGTGCCCAAAATGGCCATTTTTACAGAGTTTTGCTTACTCAGAAGCTTCGATTTTGACCAATTTCAGGCACAGAAATGACTTTAAACACATTTATTTTAGTTGAAAAAGTAATAATTCACATCCAACAGTAATTTACATCCAAAAGATTAAATGTTAAAATTTCATCGAAATTGACCATTTTGGGAACGTTCGACAGCTCCGCGGTCATCGTTTTTCGTCCGAAAATTGATTTTTTGGACTGTACCAAAAATGATTCCAAATGTCAATTGGATCGTGCCTCATGTTGAATAACCATTTTTTAAACCCTCACAGTGACCAAAAATTGCCATTTTTACAGAGTTTTGCATACTCAGAAGCTTCAATTTTGACCAATTTCAGGCACAGGAATGACTTTAAACACATTTATTTCAGTTGAGAAAGTAATATTTCACATCTAACAGTAATTTACAGGCAAAAGATTAAATTTTAAAATTTCATCGAAATTTACCATTTTGGGAACGTTCGACTGTTCCGCGGTCATCGTTTTTCGTCCGAAAATTGATTTTTTGGACTGTACCAAAAATGATTCCAAATGTCAATTGGACCGTGCCTCATGTTGAATAACCACTTTTTAAACCCTTGCAGTGCCCAAAATGGCCATTTTTACAGAGTTTTGCTTACTCAGAAGCTTCAATTTTGACCAATTTCAGGCACAGGAATGACTTTAAACACATTTATTTTAGTTGAGAAAGTAATATTTCACATCTAACAGTAATTTACAGGCAAAAGATTAAATTTTAAAATTTCATCGAAATTGACCATTTTGGGAATGTTCGACAGCTCCGCGGTCATCGTTTTTCATCAGAAAATAGATTTTTTGGACTGTACCAAAAATGATTCTAAATGTCAATTGGATCGTGCCTCATGTTGAATAACCACTTTTTAAACCCTCACAGTGCCCAAAATTGCCATTTTTACAGAGTTTTGCATACTCAGAAGCTTCAATTTTGACCAATTTCAGGCACAGAAATGACTTTAAACACATTTATTTTAGTTGAAAAAGTAATAATTCACATCCAACAGTAATTTACAGCCAAAAGATTAAATGTTAAAATTTCATCGAAATTGACCATTTTGGGAACGTTCGACAGCTCCGCGGTCATCGTTTTTCGTCCGAAAATTAATTTTTTGGACTGTACCAAAAATGATTCCAAATGTCAATTGGACCATGCCTCATGTTGAATAACCACTTTTTAAACCCTCACCGTGACCAAAATTGCCATTTTTATAGAGTTTTGCATACTCAGAAGCTTCAATTTTGACCAATTTCAGGCACAGAAATGACTTTAAACACTTTTATTTTAGTTGAAAAAGTAATAATTCACATCCAACAGTAATTTACAGCCAAAAGATTAAATGATAAAATTTCATCGAAATTGACCATTTTGCGAACGTTCGACAGCTCCGCGGTCATCGTTTTTCGTCAGAAAATGTATTTTTTGGACTGTACCAAAAATGATTCAAAATGTCAATTGGATCATGCCTCATGTTGAATAACCACTTTTTAAACCCTCACAGTGCCCAAAATTGCCATTTTTACAGAGTTTTGCTTACTTAGAAGCTTCAATTTTGACCAATTTCAGGCACAGAAATGACTTTAAACACATTTATTTTAGTTGAAAAAGTAATAATTCACATCCAACAGTAATTTACAGCCAAAAGATTAAATGTTAAAATTTCATCAAAATTGACCATTTTGGGAACGTTCGACAGCTCCGCGGTCATCGTTTTTCGTCCGAAAATTGATTTTTTGGACTGTACCAAAAATGATTCCAAATGTCAATTGGACCGTGCCTCATGTTGAATAACCACTTTTTAAACCCTCGCAGTGACCAAAATTGCCATTTTTACAGAGTTTTGCATACTCAGAAGCTTCAATTTTGACCAATTTCAGGCACAGAAATGACTTCAAACACATTTATTTTAGTTGAAAAAGTAATAATTCACATCCAACAGTAATATACAGCCAAAAGAATAAATGTTAACATTTCATCGAAATTGACCATTTTGGGAACTTTCGACAGCTCCGCGGTCATCGTTTTTCGTCCGAAAATTAATTTTTTGGACTGTAGCAAAAATTATTCCAAATGTCAATTGGATCGTGCCTCATGTTGAATAACCACTTTTTAAACCCTCGCAGTGCCCAAAATGGCCATTTTTACAGAGTTTTGCTTACTCAGAAGCTTCGATTTTGACCAATTTCAGGCACAGAAATGACTTTAAACACATTTATTTTAGTTGAAAAAGTAATAATTCACATCCAACAGTAATTTACATCCAAAAGATTAAATGTTAAAATTTCATCGAAATTGACCATTTTGGGAACGTTCGACAGCTCCGCGGTCATCGTTTTTCGTCCGAAAATTGATTTTTTGGACTGTACCAAAAATGATTCCAAATGTCAATTGGATCGTGCCTCATGTTGAATAACCATTTTTTAAACCCTCACAGTGACCAAAAATTGCCATTTTTACAGAGTTTTGCATACTCAGAAGCTTCAATTTTGACCAATTTCAGGCACAGGAATGACTTTAAACACATTTATTTTAGTTGAGAAAGTAATATTTCACATCTAACAGTAATTTACAGGCAAAAGATTAAATTTTAAAATTTCATCGAAATTTACCATTTTGGGAACGTTCGACTGTTCCGCGGTCATCGTTTTTCGTCCGAAAATTGATTTTTTGGACTGTACCAAAAATGATTCCAAATGTCAATTGGACCGTGCCTCATGTTGAATAACCACTTTTTAAACCCTTGCAGTGCCCAAAATGGCCATTTTTACAGAGTTTTGCTTACTCAGAAGCTTCAATTTTGACCAATTTCAGGCACAGGAATGACTTTAAACACATTTATTTTAGTTGAGAAAGTAATATTTCACATCTAACAGTAATTTACAGGCAAAAGATTAAATTTTAAAATTTCATCGAAATTGACCATTTTGGGAATGTTCGACAGCTCCGCGGTCATCGTTTTTCATCAGAAAATAGATTTTTTGGACTGTACCAAAAATGATTCTAAATGTCAATTGGATCGTGCCTCATGTTGAATAACCACTTTTTAAACCCTCACAGTGCCCAAAATTGCCATTTTTACAGAGTTTTGCATACTCAGAAGCTTCAATTTTGACCAATTTCAGGCACAGAAATGACTTTAAACACATTTATTTTAGTTGAAAAAGTAATAATTCACATCCAACAGTAATTTACAGCCAAAAGATTAAATGTTAAAATTTCATCGAAATTGACCATTTTGGGAACGTTCGACAGCTCCGCGGTCATCGTTTTTCGTCCGAAAATTAATTTTTTGGACTGTACCAAAAATGATTCCAAATGTCAATTGGACCATGCCTCATGTTGAATAACCACTTTTTAAACCCTCACCGTGACCAAAATTGCCATTTTTATAGAGTTTTGCATACTCAGAAGCTTCAATTTTGACCAATTTCAGGCACAGAAATGACTTTAAACACTTTTATTTTAGTTGAAAAAGTAATAATTCACATCCAACAGTAATTTACAGCCAAAAGATTAAATGATAAAATTTCATCGAAATTGACCATTTTGCGAACGTTCGACAGCTCCGCGGTCATCGTTTTTCGTCAGAAAATGTATTTTTTGGACTGTACCAAAAATGATTCAAAATGTCAATTGGATCATGCCTCATGTTGAATAACCACTTTTTAAACCCTCACAGTGCCCAAAATTGCCATTTTTACAGAGTTTTGCTTACTTAGAAGCTTCAATTTTGACCAATTTCAGGCACAGAAATGACTTTAAACACATTTATTTTAGTTGAAAAAGTAATAATTCACATCCAACAGTAATTTACAGCCAAAAGATTAAATGTTAAAATTTCATCAAAATTGACCATTTTGGGAACTTTCGACAGCTCCGCGGTCATCGTTTTTCGTCCGAAAATTAATTTTTTGGACTGTACCAAAAATGATTCCAAATGTCAATTGGACCGTGCCTCATGTTGAATAACCACTTTTTTAACCCTCACAGTGACCAAAATTGCCATTTTTACAGAGTTTTGCATACTCAGAAGCTTCAATTTTGACCAATTTCAGGCACAGGAATGACTTTAAACACATTTATTTTAGTTGAGAAAGTAATATTTCACATCTAACAGTAATTTACAGGCAAAAGATTACATTTTAAAATTTCATCGAAATTGACCATTTTGGGAATGTTCGACAGCTCCGCGGTCATCGTTTTTCGTCAGAAAATAGATTTTTTGGACTGTACCAAAAATGATTCTAAATGTCAATTGGATCGTGCCTCATGTTGAATAACCACTTTTTAAACCCTCACAGTGCCCAAAATTACCATTTTTACAGAGTTTTGCATACTCAGAAGCTTCAATTTTGACCAATTTCAGGCACAGAAATGACTTTAAACACATTTATTTTAGTTGAAAAAGTAATAATTCACATCCAACAGTAATTTACAGCCAAAAGATTAAATGTTAAAATTTCATCGAAATTGACCATTTTGGGAACGTTCGACAGCTCCGCGGTCATCGTTTTTCGTCCGAAAATTGATTTTTTTGGACTGTACCAAAAATGATTCCAAATGTCAATTGGACCGTGCCTCATGTTGAATAACCACTTTTTAAACCCTCACCGTGACCAAAATTGCCATTTTTACAGAGTTTTGCATACTCAGAAGCTTCAATTTTGACCAATTTCAGGCACAGAAATGACTTTAAACACTTTTATTTTAGTTGAAAAAGTAATAATTCACATCCAACAGTAATTTACAGCCAAAAGATTAAATGATAAAATTTCATCGAAATTGACCATTTTGCGAACGTTCGACAGCTCCGCGGTCATCGTTTTTCGTCAGAAAATTTATTTTTTGGACTGTACCAAAAATGATTCAAAATGTCAATTGGATCATGCCTCATGTTGAATAACCACTTTTTAAACCCTCACAGTGCCCAAAATTGCCATTTTTACAGAGTTTTGCTTACTTAGAAGCTTCAATTTTGACCAATTTCAGGCACAGAAATGACTTTAAACACATTTATTTTAGTTGAAAAAGTAATAATTCACATCCAACAGTAATTTACAGCCAAAAGATTAAATGTTAAAATTTCATCGAAATTGACCATTTTGGGAACGTTCGACAGCTCCGCGGTCATCGTTTTTCGTCCGAAAATTGATTTTTTGGACTGTACCAAAAATGATTCCAAATGTCAATTGGACCGTGCCTCATGTTGAATAACCACTTTTTAAACCCTCGCAGTGACCAAAATTGCCATTTTTACAGAGTTTTGCATACTCAGAAGCTTCAATTTTGACCAATTTCAGGCACAGAAATGACTTCAAACACATTTATTTTAGTTGAAAAAGTAATAATTCACATCCAACAGTAATTTACAGCCAAAAGATTAAATGTTAAAATTTCATCGAAATTGACCATTTTGGGAACGTTCGACAGCTCCGCGGTCATCGTTTTTCGTCTGAAAATTGATTTTTTGGACTGTACCAAAAATGATTCCAAATGTCAATTGGACCGTGCCTCATGTTGAATAACCACTTTTTAAACACTCGCAGTGCCCAAAATGGCCATTTTTACAGAGTTTTGCTTACTCAGAAGCTTCAATTTTGACCAATTTCAGGCACAGAAATGACTTTAAACACATTTATTTTAGTTGAAAAAGTTATAATTCACATCCAACAGTAATTTACAGCCAAAAGAATAAATGTTAAAATTTCATTGAAATTGACCATTTTGGGAACTTTCGACAGCTCCGCGGTCATCGTTTTTCGTCCGAAAATTGAATTTTTGGACTGTACCAAAAATGATTCCAAATGTCAATTGGATCGTGCCTCATGTTGAATAACGACTTTTTAAACCCTCACAGTGCCCAAAATGGCCATTTTTACAGAGTTTTGCTTACTCAGAAGCTTCAATTTTGACCAATTACAGGCACAGAAATGACTTTAAACACATTTTTTTAAGTTGAAAAAGTAATAATTCACATCCAACAGTAATATACAGCCAAAAGAATAAATGTTAACATTTCATCGAAATTGACCATTTTGGGAACTTTCGACAGCTCCGCGGTCATCGTTTTTCGTCCGAAAATTAATTTTTTGGACTGTAGCAAAAATTATTCCAAATGTCAATTGGATCGTGCCTCATGTTGAATAACCACTTTTTAAACCCTCGCAGTGCCCAAAATGGCCATTTTTACAGAGTTTTGCTTACTCAGAAGCTTCGATTTTGACCAATTTCAGGCACAGAAATGACTTTAAACACATTTATTTTAGTTGAAAAAGTAATAATTCACATCCAACAGTAATTTACATCCAAAAGATTAAATGTTAAAATTTCATCGAAATTGACCATTTTGGGAACGTTCGACAGCTCCGCGGTCATCGTTTTTCGTCCGAAAATTGATTTTTTGGACTGTACCAAAAATGATTCCAAATGTCAATTGGATCGTGCCTCATGTTGAATAACCATTTTTTAAACCCTCACAGTGACCAAAAATTGCCATTTTTACAGAGTTTTGCATACTCAGAAGCTTCAATTTTGACCAATTTCAGGCACAGGAATGACTTTAAACACATTTATTTCAGTTGAGAAAGTAATATTTCACATCTAACAGTAATTTACAGGCAAAAGATTAAATTTTAAAATTTCATCGAAATTTACCATTTTGGGAACGTTCGACTGTTCCGCGGTCATCGTTTTTCGTCCGAAAATTGATTTTTTGGACTGTACCAAAAATGATTCCAAATGTCAATTGGACCGTGCCTCATGTTGAATAACCACTTTTTAAACCCTTGCAGTGCCCAAAATGGCCATTTTTACAGAGTTTTGCTTACTCAGAAGCTTCAATTTTGACCAATTTCAGGCACAGGAATGACTTTAAACACATTTATTTTAGTTGAGAAAGTAATATTTCACATCTAACAGTAATTTACAGGCAAAAGATTAAATTTTAAAATTTCATCGAAATTGACCATTTTGGGAATGTTCGACAGCTCCGCGGTCATCGTTTTTCATCAGAAAATAGATTTTTTGGACTGTACCAAAAATGATTCTAAATGTCAATTGGATCGTGCCTCATGTTGAATAACCACTTTTTAAACCCTCACAGTGCCCAAAATTGCCATTTTTACAGAGTTTTGCATACTCAGAAGCTTCAATTTTGACCAATTTCAGGCACAGAAATGACTTTAAACACATTTATTTTAGTTGAAAAAGTAATAATTCACATCCAACAGTAATTTACAGCCAAAAGATTAAATGTTAAAATTTCATCGAAATTGACCATTTTGGGAACGTTCGACAGCTCCGCGGTCATCGTTTTTCGTCCGAAAATTAATTTTTTGGACTGTACCAAAAATGATTCCAAATGTCAATTGGACCATGCCTCATGTTGAATAACCACTTTTTAAACCCTCACCGTGACCAAAATTGCCATTTTTATAGAGTTTTGCATACTCAGAAGCTTCAATTTTGACCAATTTCAGGCACAGAAATGACTTTAAACACTTTTATTTTAGTTGAAAAAGTAATAATTCACATCCAACAGTAATTTACAGCCAAAAGATTAAATGATAAAATTTCATCGAAATTGACCATTTTGCGAACGTTCGACAGCTCCGCGGTCATCGTTTTTCGTCAGAAAATGTATTTTTTGGACTGTACCAAAAATGATTCAAAATGTCAATTGGATCATGCCTCATGTTGAATAACCACTTTTTAAACCCTCACAGTGCCCAAAATTGCCATTTTTACAGAGTTTTGCTTACTTAGAAGCTTCAATTTTGACCAATTTCAGGCACAGAAATGACTTTAAACACATTTATTTTAGTTGAAAAAGTAATAATTCACATCCAACAGTAATTTACAGCCAAAAGATTAAATGTTAAAATTTCATCAAAATTGACCATTTTGGGAACGTTCGACAGCTCCGCGGTCATCGTTTTTCGTCCGAAAATTGATTTTTTGGACTGTACCAAAAATGATTCCAAATGTCAATTGGACCGTGCCTCATGTTGAATAACCACTTTTTAAACCCTCGCAGTGACCAAAATTGCCATTTTTACAGAGTTTTGCATACTCAGAAGCTTCAATTTTGACCAATTTCAGGCACAGAAATGACTTCAAACACATTTATTTTAGTTGAAAAAGTAATAATTCACATCCAACAGTAATATACAGCCAAAAGAATAAATGTTAACATTTCATCGAAATTGACCATTTTGGGAACTTTCGACAGCTCCGCGGTCATCGTTTTTCGTCCGAAAATTAATTTTTTGGACTGTAGCAAAAATGATTCCAAATGTCAATTGGATCGTGCCTCATGTTGAATAACCACTTTTTAAACCCTCGCAGTACCCAAAATGGCCATTTTTACAGAGTTTTGCTTACTCAGAAGCTTCAATTTTGACCAATTTCAGGCACAGAAATGACTTTAAACACATTTATTTTAGTTGAAAAAGTAATAATTCACATCCAACAGTAATTTACATCCAAAAGATTAAATGTTAAAATTTCATCGAAATTGACCATTTTGGGAACGTTCGACAGCTCCGCGGTCATCGTTTTTCGTCCGAAAATTGATTTTTTGGACTGTACCAAAAATGATTCCAAATGTCAATTGGATCGTGCCTCATGTTGAATAACCATTTTTCAAACCCGCACAGTGACCAAAAATTGCCATTTTTACAGAGTTTTGCATACTCAGAAGCTTCAATTTTGACCAATTTCAGGCACAGGAATGACTTTAAACACATTTATTTTAGTTGAGAAAGTAATATTTCACATCTAACAGTAATTTACAGGCAAAAGATTAAATTTTAAAATTTCATCGAAATTGACCATTTTGGGAACGTTCGACAGCTCCGCGGTCATCGTTTTTCGTCCGAAAATTGATTTTTTGGACTGTACCAAAAATGATTCCAAATGTCAATTGGACCGTGCCTCATGTTGAATAACCACTTTTTAAACCCTTGCAGTGCCCAAAATGGCCATTTTTACAGAGTTTTGCTTACTCAGAAGCTTCAATTTTGACCAATTTCAGGCACAGGAATGACTTTAAACACATTTATTTTAGTTGAGAAAGTAATATTTCACATCTAACAGTAATTTACAGGCAAAAGATAAAATTTTAAAATTTCATCGAAATTGACCATTTTGGGAATGTTCGACAGCTCCGCGGTCATCGTTTTTCATCAGAAAATAGATTTTTTGGACTGTACCAAAAATGATTCTAAATGTCAATTGGATCGTGCCTCATGTTGAATAACCACTTTTTAAACCCTCACAGTGCCCAAAATTGCCATTTTTACAGAGTTTTGCATACTCAGAAGCTTCAATTTTGACCAATTTCAGGCACAGAAATGACTTTAACACATTTATTTTAGTTGAAAAAGTAATAATTCACATCCAACAGTAATTTACAGCCAAAAGATTAAATGTTAAAATTTCATCGAAATTGACCATTTTGGGAACGTTCGACAGCTCCGCGGTCATCGTTTTTCGTCCGAAAATTGATTTTTTGGACTGTACCAAAAATGATTCCAAATGTCAATTGGACCGTGCCTCATGTTGAATAACCACTTTTTAAACCCTCACCGTGACCAAAATTGCCATTTTTACAGAGTTTTGCATACTCAGAAGCTTCAATTTTGACCAATTTCAGGCACAGAAATGACTTTAAACACTTTTATTTTAGTTGAAAAAGTAATAATTCACATCCAACAGTAATTTACAGCCAAAAGATTAAATGATAAAATTTCATCGAAATTGACCATTTTGCGAACGTTCGACAGCTCCGCGGTCATCGTTTTACGTCAGAAAATTTATTTTTTGGACTGTACCAAAAATGATTCAAAATGTCAATTGGATCATGCCTCATGTTGAATAACCACTTTTTAAACCCTCACAGTGCCCAAAATTGCCATTTTTACAGAGTTTTGCTTACTTAGAAGCTTCAATTTTGACCAATTTCAGGCACAGAAATGACTTTAAACACATTTATTTTAGTTGAAAAAGTAATAATTCACATCCAACAGTAATTTACAGCCAAAAGATTAAATGTTAAAATTTCATCGAAATTGACCATTTTGGGAACGTTCGACAGCTCCGCGGTCATCGTTTTTCGTCCGAAAATTGATTTTTTGGACTGTACCAAAAATGATTCCAAATGTCAATTGGACCGTGCCTCATGTTGAATAACCACTTTTTAAACCCTCGCAGTGACCAAAATTGCCATTTTTACAGAGTTTTGCATACTCAGAAGCTTCAATTTTGACCAAATTTCAGGCACAGAAATGACTTCAAACACATTTATTTTAGTTGAAAAAGTAATAATTCACATCCAACAGTAATTTACAGCCAAAAGATTAAATGTTAAAATTTCATCGAAATTGACCATTTTGGGAACGTTCGACAGCTCCGCGGTCATCGTTTTTCGTCTGAAAATTGATTTTTTGGACTGTACCAAAAATGATTCCAAATGTCAATTGGACCGTGCCTCATGTTGAATAACCACTTTTTAAACCCTCGCAGTGCCCAAAATGGCCATTTTTACAGAGTTTTGCTTACTCAGAAGCTTCAATTTTGACCAATTTCAGGCACAGAAATGACTTTAAACACATTTATTTTAGTTGAAAAAGTAATAATTCACATCCAACAGTAATTTACATCCAAAAGACTAAATGTTAAAATTTCATCGAAATTGACCATTTTGGGAACGTTCGACAGCTCCGCGGTCATCGTTTTTCGTCCGAAAATTGATTTTTTGGACTGTACCAAAAATGATTCCAAATGTCAATTGGATCGTGCCTCATGTTGAATAACCATTTTTTAAACCGTCACAGTGACCAAAATTGCCATTTTTACAGAGTTTTGCATACTCAGAAGCTTCAATTTTGACCAATTTCAGGCACAGGAATGACTTTAAACACATTTATTTTAGTTGAGAAAGTAATATTTCACATCTAACAGTAATTTACAGGCAAAAGATTAAATTTTAAAATTTCATCGAAATTGACCATTTTGGGAACGTTCGACAGCTCCGCGGTCATCGTTTTTCGTCCGAAAATTGATTTTTTGGACTGTACCAAAAATGATTCCAAATGTCAATTGGACCGTGCCTCATGTTGAATAACCACTTTTTAAACCCTTGCAGTGCCCAAAATGGCCATTTTTACAGAGTTTTGCTTACTCAGAAGCTTCAATTTTGACCAATTTCAGGCACAGGAATGACTTTAAACACATTTATTTTAGTTGAGAAAGTAATATTTCACATCTAACAGTAATTTACAGGCAAAAGATTAAATTTTAAAATTTCATCGAAATTGACCATTTTGGGAATGTTCGACAGCTCCGCGGTCATTGTTTTTCATCAGAAAATAGATTTTTTGGACTGTACCAAAAATGATTCTAAATGTCAATTGGATCGTGCCTCATGTTGAATAACCACTTTTTAAACCCTCACAGTGCCCAAAATTGCCATTTTTACAGAGTTTTGCATACTCAGAAGCTTCAATTTTGACCAATTTCAGGCACAGAAATGACTTTAAACACATTTATTTTAGTTGAAAAAGTAATAATTCACATCCAACAGTAATTTACAGCCAAAAGATTAAATGTTAAAATTTCATCGAAATTGACCATTTTGGGAACGTTCGACAGCTCCGCGGTCATCGTTTTTCGTCCGAAAATTGATTTTTTGGACTGTACCAAAAATGATTCCAAATGTCAATTGGACCGTGCCTCATGTTGAATAACCACTTTTTAAACCCTCGCAGTGACCAAAATTGCCATTTTTACAGAGTTTTGCATACTCAGAAGCTTCAATTTTGACCAATTTCAGGCACAGAAATGACTTCAAACACATTTATTTTAGTTGAAAAAGTAATAATTCACATCCAACAGTAATATACAGCCAAAAGAATAAATGTTAACATTTCATCGAAATTGACCATTTTGGGAACTTTCGACAGCTCCGCGGTCATCGTTTTTCGTCCGAAAATTAATTTTTTGGACTGTAGCAAAAATGATTCCAAATGTCAATTGGATCGTGCCTCATGTTGAATAACCACTTTTTAAACCCTCGCAGTACCCAAAATGGCCATTTTTACAGAGTTTTGCTTACTCAGAAGCTTCAATTTTGACCAATTTCAGGCACAGAAATGACTTTAAACACATTTATTTTAGTTGAAAAAGTAATAATTCACATCCAACAGTAATTTACATCCAAAAGATTAAATGTTAAAATTTCATCGAAATTGACCATTTTGGGAACGTTCGACAGCTCCGCGGTCATCGTTTTTCGTCCGAAAATTGATTTTTTGGACTGTACCAAAAATGATTCCAAATGTCAATTGGATCGTGCCTCATGTTGAATAACCATTTTTCAAACCCTCACAGTGACCAAAAATTGCCATTTTTACAGAGTTTTGCATACTCAGAAGCTTCAATTTTGACCAATTTCAGGCACAGGAATGACTTTAAACACATTTATTTTAGTTGAGAAAGTAATATTTCACATCTAACAGTAATTTACAGGCAAAAGATTAAATTTTAAAATTTCATCGAAATTGACCATTTTGGGAACGTTCGACAGCTCCGCGGTCATCGTTTTTCGTCCGAAAATTGATTTTTTGGACTGTACCAAAAATGATTCCAAATGTCAATTGGACCGTGCCTCATGTTGAATAACCACTTTTTAAACCCTTGCAGTGCCCAAAATGGCCATTTTTACAGAGTTTTGCTTACTCAGAAGCTTCAATTTTGACCAATTTCAGGCACAGGAATGACTTTAAACACATTTATTTTAGTTGAGAAAGTAATATTTCACATCTAACAGTAATTTACAGGCAAAAGATAAAATTTTAAAATTTCATCGAAATTGACCATTTTGGGAATGTTCGACAGCTCCGCGGTCATCGTTTTTCATCAGAAAATAGATTTTTTGGACTGTACCAAAAATGATTCTAAATGTCAATTGGATCGTGCCTCATGTTGAATAACCACTTTTTAAACCCTCACAGTGCCCAAAATTGCCATTTTTACAGAGTTTTGCATACTCAGAAGCTTCAATTTTGACCAATTTCAGGCACAGAAATGACTTTAAACACATTTATTTTAGTTGAAAAAGTAATAATTCACATCCAACAGTAATTTACAGCCAAAAGATTAAATGTTAAAATTTCATCGAAATTGACCATTTTGGGAACGTTCGACAGCTCCGCGGTCATCGTTTTTTGTCCGAAAATTGATTTTTTGGACTGTACCAAAAATGATTCCAAATGTCAATTGGACCGTGCCTCATGTTGAATAACCACTTTTTAAACCCTCACCGTGACCAAAATTGCCATTTTTACAGAGTTTTGCATACTCAGAAGCTTCAATTTTGACCAATTTCAGGCACAGAAATGACTTTAAACACTTTTATTTTAGTTGAAAAAGTAATAATTCACATCCAACAGTAATTTACAGCCAAAAGATTAAATGATAAAATTTCATCGAAATTGACCATTTTGCGAACGTTCGACAGCTCCGCGGTCATCGTTTTTCGTCAGAAAATTTATTTTTTGGACTGTACCAAAAATGATTCAAAATGTCAATTGGATCATGCCTCATGTTGAATAACCACTTTTTAAACCCTCATAGTGCCCAAAATTGCCATTTTTACAGAGTTTTGCTTACTTAGAAGCTTCAATTTTGACCAATTTCAGGCACAGAAATGACTTTAAACACATTTATTTTAGTTGAAAAAGTAATAATTCACATCCAACAGTAATTTACAGCCAAAAGATTAAATGTTAAAATTTCATCGAAATTGACCATTTTGGGAACGTTCGACAGCTCCGCGGTCATCGTTTTTCGTCCGAAAATTGATTTTTTGGACTGTACCAAAAATGATTCCAAATGTCAATTGGACCGTGCCTCATGTTGAATAACCACTTTTTAAACCCTCGCAGTGACCAAAATTGCCATTTTTACAGAGTTTTGCATACTCAGAAGCTTCAATTTTGACCAAATTTCAGGCACAGAAATGACTTCAAACACATTTATTTTAGTTGAAAAAGTAATAATTCACATCCAACAGTAATTTACAGCCAAAAGATTAAATGTTAAAATTTCATCGAAATTGACCATTTTGGGAACGTTCGACAGCTCCGCGGTCATCGTTTTTCGTCTGAAAATTGATTTTTTGGACTGTACCAAACATGATTCCAAATGTCAATTGGACCGTGCCTCATGTTGAATAACCACTTTTTAAACCCTCGCAGTGCCCAAAATGGCCATTTTTACAGAGTTTTGCTTACTCAGAAGCTTCAATTTTGACCAATTTCAGGCACAGAAATGACTTTAAACACATTTATTTTAGTTGAAAAAGTAATAATTCACATCCAACAGTAATTTACATCCAAAAGATTAAATGTTAAAATTTCATCGAAATTGACCATTTTGGGAACGTTCGACAGCTCCGCGGTCATCGTTTTTCGTCCGAAAATTGATTTTTTGGACTGTACCAAAAATGATTCCAAATGTCAATTGGATCGTGCCTCATGTTGAATAACCATTTTTTAAACCGTCACAGTGACCAAAATTGCCATTTTTACAGAGTTTTGCATACTCAGAAGCTTCAATTTTGACCAATTTCAGGCACAGGAATGACTTTAAACACATTTATTTTAGTTGAGAAAGTAATATTTCACATCTAACAGTAATTTACAGGCAAAAGATTAAATTTTAAAATTTCATCGAAATTGACCATTTTGGGAACGTTCGACAGCTCCGCGGTCATCGTTTTTCGTCCGAAAATTGATTTTTTGGACTGTACCAAAAATGATTCCAAATGTCAATTGGACCGTGCCTCATGTTGAATAACCACTTTTTAAACCCTTGCAGTGCCCAAAATGGCCATTTTTACAGAGTTTTGCTTACTCAGAAGCTTCAATTTTGACCAATTTCAGGCACAGGAATGACTTTAAACACATTTATTTTAGTTGAGAAAGTAATATTTCACATCTAACAGTAATTTACAGGCAAAAGATTAAATTTTAAAATTTCATCGAAATTGACCATTTTGGGAATGTTCGACAGCTCCGCGGTCATTGTTTTTCATCAGAAAATAGATTTTTTGGACTGTACCAAAAATGATTCTAAATGTCAATTGGATCGTGCCTCATGTTGAATAACCACTTTTTAAACCCTCACAGTGCCCAAAATTGCCATTTTTACAGAGTTTTGCATACTCAGAAGCTTCAATTTTGACCAATTTCAGGCACAGAAATGATTTCAAACACATTTATTTTAGTTGAAAAAGTAATAATTCACATCCAACAGTAATTTACAGCCAAAAGATTAAATGTTAAAATTTCATCGAAATTGACCATTTTGGGAACGTTCGACAGCTCCGCGGTCATCGTTTTTCGTCTGAAAATTGATTTTTTGGACTGTACCAAAAATGATTCCAAATGTCAATTGGATCATGCCTCATGTTGAATAACCACTTTTTAAACCCTCACAGTGCCCAAAATTGCCATTTTTACAGAGTTTTGCTTACTTAGAAGCTTCAATTTTGACCAATTTCAGGCACAGAAATGACTTTAAACACATTTATTTTAGTTGAAAAAGTAATAATTCACATCCAACAGTAATTTACAGCCAAAAGATTAAATGTTAAAATTTCATCGAAATTGACCATTTTGGGAACGTTCGACAGCTCCGCGGTCATCGTTTTTCGTCCGAAAATTGATTTTTTGGACTGTACCAAAAATGATTCCAAATGTCAATTGGACCGTGCCTCATGTTGAATAACCACTTTTTAAACCCTCGCAGTGACCAAAATTGCCATTTTTACAGAGTTTTGCATACTCAGAAGCTTCAATTTTGACCAATTTCAGGCACAGAAATGACTTTAAACACATTTATTTTAGTTGAAAAAGTTATAATTCACATCCAACAGTAATTTACAGCCAAAAGAATAAATGTTAAAATTTCATCGAAATTGACCATTTTGGGAACTTTCGACAGCTCCGCGGTCATCGTTTTTCGTCCGAAAATTGAATTTTTGGACTGTACCAAAAATGATTCCAAATGTCAATTGGATTGTGCCTCATGTTGAATAACCACTTTTTAAACCCTCACAGTGCCCAAAATGGCCATATTTACAGAGTTTTGCTTACTCAGAAGCTTCAATTTTGACCAATTACAGGCACAGAAATGACTTTAAACACATTTTTTTAAGTTGAAAAAGTAATAATTCACATCCAACAGTAATATACAGCCAAAAGAATAAATGTTAACATTTCATCGAAATTGACCATTTTGGGAACTTTCGACAGCTCCGCGGTCATCGTTTTTCGTCCGAAAATTAATTTTTTGGACTGTAGCAAAAATGATTCCAAATGTCAATTGGATCGTGCCTCATGTTGAATAACCACTTTTTAAACCCTCGCAGTGCCCAAAATGGCAATTTTTACAGAGTTTTGCTTACTCAGAAGCTTCAATTTTGACCAATTTCAGGCACAGAAATGACTTTAAACACATTTATTTTAGTTGAAAAAGTAATAATTCACATCCAACAGTAATTTACATCCAAAAGATTAAATGTTAAAATTTCATCGAAATTGACCATTTTGGGAACGTTCGACAGCTCCGCGGTCATCGTTTTTCGTCCGAAAATTGATTTTTTGGACTGTACCAAAAATGATTCCAAATGTCAATTGGATCGTGCCTCATGTTGAATAACCATTTTTTAAACCCTCACAGTGACCAAAATTGCCATTTTTACAGAGTTTTGCATACTCAGAAGCTTCAATTTTGACCAATTTCAGGCACAGGAATGACTTTAAACACATTTATTTTAGTTGAGAAAGTAATATTTCACATCTAACAGTAATTTACAGGCAAAAGATTACATTTTAAAATTTCATCGAAATTGACCATTTTGGGAATGTTCGACAGCTCCGCGGTCATCGTTTTTCGTCAGAAAATAGATTTTTTGGACTGTACCAAAAATGATTCTAAATGTCAATTGGATCGTGCCTCATGTTGAATAACCACTTTTTAAACCCTCACAGTGCCCAAAATTACCATTTTTACAGAGTTTTGCATACTCAGAAGCTTCAATTTTGACCAATTTCAGGCACAGAAATGACTTTAAACACATTTATTTTAGTTGAAAAAGTAATAATTCACATCCAACAGTAATTTACAGCCAAAAGATTAAATGTTAAAATTTCATCGAAATTGACCATTTTGGGAACGTTCGACAGCTCCGCGGTCATCGTTTTTCGTCTGAAAATTAATTTTTTGGACTGTACCAAAAATGATTCCAAATGTCAATTGGACCGTGCCTCATGTTGAATAACCACTTTTTAAACCCTCACAGTGACCAAAATTGCCATTTTTACAGAGTTTTGCATACTCAGAAGCTTCAATTTTTACCAATTTCAGGCACAGAAATGACTTTAAACACATTTATTTTAGTTGAAAAAGTAATAATTCACATCCAACAGTAATTTACAGCCAAAAGATTAAATGTTAAAATTTCATTGAAATTGACCATTTTGGGAACGTTCGACAGCTCCGCGGTCATCGTTTTTCGTCCGAAAATTGATTTTTTGGACTGTACCAAAAATGATTCCAAATGTCAATTGGACCATGCCTCATGTTGAATAACCACTTTTTAAACCCTCACCGTGACCAAAATTGCCATTTTTACAGAGTTTTGCATACTCAGAAGCTTCAATTTTGACCAATTTCAGGCACAGAAATGACTTTAAACACTTTTATTTTAGTTGAAAAAGTAATAATTCACATCCAACAGTAATTTACAGCCAAAAGATTAAATGATAAAATTTCATCGAAATTGACCATTTTGCGAACGTTCGACAGCTCCGCGGTCATCGTTTTTCGTCAGAAAATGTATTTTTTGGACTGTACCAAAAATGATTCAAAATGTCAATTGGATCATGCCTCATGTTGAATAACCACTTTTTAAACCCTCACAGTGCCCAAAATTGCCATTTTTACAGAGTTTTGCTTACTTAGAAGCTTCAATTTTGACCAATTTCAGGCACAGAAATGACTTTAAACACATTTATTTTAGTTGAAAAAGTAATAATTCACATCCAACAGTAATTTACAGCCAAAAGATTAAATGTTAAAATTTCATCGAAATTGACCATTTTGGGAACGTTCGACAGCTCCGCGGTCATCGTTTTTCGTCCGAAAATTGATTTTTTGGACTGTACCAAAAATGATTCCAAATGTCAATTGGACCGTGCCTCATGTTGAATAACCACTTTTTAGACCCTCGCAGTGACCAAAATTGCCATTTTTACAGAGTTTTGCATACTCAGAAGCTTCAATTTTGACCAATTACAGGCACAGAAATGACTTCAAACACATTTATTTTAGTTGAAAAAGTAATAATTCACATCCAACAGTAATATACAGCCAAAAGAATAAATGTTAACATTTCATCGAAATTGACCATTTTGGGAACTTTCGACAGCTCCGCGGTCATCGTTTTTTGTCCGAAAATTAATTTTTTGGACTGTAGCAAAAATGATTCCAAATGTCAATTGGATCGTGCCTCATGTTGAATAACCACTTTTTAAACCCTCACAGTACCCAAAATGGCCATTTTTACAGAGTTTTGCTTACTCAGAAGCTTCAATTTTGACCAATTTCAGGCACAGAAATGACTTTAAACACATTTATTTTAGTTGAAAAAGTAATAATTCACATCCAACAGTAATTTACAGCCAAAAGATTAAATGTTAAAATTTCATCGAAATTGACCATTTTGGGAACGTTCGACAGCTCCGCGGTCATCGTTTTTCGTCCGAAAATTAATTTTTTGGACTGTACCAAAAATGATTCCAAATGTCAATTGGACCGTGCCTCATGTTGAATAACCACTTTTTAAACCCTCACAGTGACCAAAATTGCCATTTTTACAGAGTTTTGCATACTCAGAAGCTTCAATTTTGACCAATTTCAGGCACAGAAATGATTTCAAACACATTTATTTTAGTTGAAAAAGTAATAATTCACATCCAACAGTAATTTACAGCCAAAAGATTAAATGTTAAAATTTCATCGAAATTGACCATTTTGGGAACGTTCGACAGCTCCGCGGTCATCGTTTTTCGTCTGAAAATTGATTTTTTGGACTGTACCAAAAATGATTCCAAATGTCAATTGGATCATGCCTCATGTTGAATAACCACTTTTTAAACCCTCACAGTGACCAAAATTGCCATTTTTACAGAGTTTTGCATACTCAGAAGCTTCAATTTTGACCAATTTCAGGCACAGAAATGACTTTAAACACATTTATTTTAGTTGAAAAAGTAATAATTCACATCCAACAGTAATTTACAGCCAAAAGATTAAATGTTAAAATTTCATTGAAATTGACCATTTTGGGAACGTTCGACAGCTCCGCGGTCATCGTTTTTCGTCCGAAAATTGATTTTTTGGACTGTACCAAAAATGATTCCAAATGTCAATTGGACCGTGCCTCATGTTGAATAACCACTTTTTAAACCCTTGCAGTGCCCAAAATGGCCATTTTTACAGAGTTTTGCTTACTCAGAAGCTTCAATTTTGACCAATTTCAGGCACAGGAATGACTTTAAACACATTTATTTTAGTTGAGAAAGTAATATTTCACATCTAACAGTAATTTACAGGCAAAAGATAAAATTTTAAAATTTCATCGAAATTGACCATTTTGGGAATGTTCGACAGCTCCGCGGTCATCGTTTTTCATCAGAAAATAGAATTTTTTGGACTGTACCAAAAATGATTCTAAATGTCAATTGGATCGTGCCTCATGTTGAATAACCACTTTTTAAACCCTCACAGTGCCCAAAATTGCCATTTTTACAGAGTTTTGCATACTCAGAAGCTTCAATTTTGACCAATTTCAGGCACAGAAATGACTTTAAACACATTTATTTTAGTTGAAAAAGTAATAATTCACATCCAACAGTAATTTACAGCCAAAAGATTAAATGTTAAAATTTCATCGAAATTGACCATTTTGGGAACGTTCGACAGCTCCGCGGTCATCGTTTTTCGTCCGAAAATTGATTTTTTGGACTGTACCAAAAATGATTCCAAATGTCAATTGGACCGTGCCTCATGTTGAATAACCACTTTTTAAACCCTCGCAGTGACCAAAATTGCCATTTTTACAGAGTTTTGCATACTCAGAAGCTTCAATTTTGACCAATTTCAGGCACAGAAATGACTTTAAACACATTTATTTTAGTTGAAAAAGTTATAATTCACATCCAACAGTAATTTACAGCCAAAAGAATAAATGTTAAAATTTCATCGAAATTGACCATTTTGGGAACTTTCGACAGCTCCGCGGTCATCGTTTTTTGTCCGAAAATTAATTTTTTGGACTGTAGCAAAAATGATTCCAAATGTCAATTGGATCGTGCCTCATGTTGAATAACCACTTTTTAAACCCTCGCAGTACCCAAAATGGCCATTTTTACGGAGTTTTGCTTACTTAGAAGCTTCAATTTTGACCAATTTCAGGCACAGAAATGACTTTAAACACATTTATTTTAGTTGAAAAAGTAATAATTCACATCCAACAGTAATTTACAGCCAAAAGATGAAATGTTAAAATTTCATCGAAATTGACCATTTTGGGAACGTTCGACAGCTCCGCGGTCATCGTTTTTCGTCCGAAAATTGATTTTTTGGACTGTACCAAAAATGATTCCAAATGTCAATTGGACCGTGCCTCATGTTGAATAACCACTTTTTAAACCCTCGCAGTGACCAAAATTGCCATTTTTACAGAGTTTTGCATACTCAGAAGCTTCAATTTTGACCAAATTTCAGGCACAGAAATGACTTCAAACACATTTATTTTAGTTGAAAAAGTAATAATTCACATCCAACAGTAATTTACAGCCAAAAGATTAAATGTTAAAATTTCATCGAAATTGACCATTTTGGGAACGTTCGACAGCTCCGCGGTCATCGTTTTTCGTCTGAAAATTGATTTTTTGGACTGTACCAAAAATGATTCCAAATGTCAATTGGACCGTGCCTCATGTTGAATAACCACTTTTTAAACCCTCGCAGTGCCCAAAATGGCCATTTTTACAGAGTTTTGCTTACTCAGAAGCTTCAATTTTGACCAATTTCAGGCACAGAAATGACTTTAAACACATTTATTTTAGTTGAAAAAGTTATAATTCACATCCAACAGTAATTTACAGCCAAAAGAATAAATGTTAAAATTTCATCGAAATTGACCATTTTGGGAACTTTCGACAGCTCCGCGGTCATCGTTTTTCGTCCGAAAATTAATTTTTTGGACTGTAGCAAAAATGATTCCAAATGTCAATTGGATCGTGCCTCATGTTGAATAACCACTTTTTAAACCCTCACAGTGCCCAAAATTACCATTTTTACAGAGTTTTGCTTACTCAGAAGCTTCAATTTTGACCAATTTCAGGCACAGAAATGACTTTAAACACATTTATTTTAGTTGAAAAAGTAATAATTCACATCCAACAGTAATTTACATCCAAAAGATTAAATGTTAAAATTTCATCGAAATTGACCATTTTGGGAACGTTCGACAGCTCCGCGGTCATCGTTTTTCGTCCGAAAATTGATTTTTTGGACTGTACCAAAAATGATTCCAAATGTCAATTGGATCGTGCCTCATGTTGAATAACCATTTTTTAAACCGTCACAGTGACCAAAATTGCCATTTTTACAGAGTTTTGCATACTCAGAAGCTTCAATTTTGACCAATTTCAGGCACAGGAATGACTTTAAACACATTTATTTTAGTTGAGAAAGTAATATTTCACATCTAACAGTAATTTACAGGCAAAAGATTAAATTTTAAAATTTCATCGAAATTGACCATTTTGGGAACGTTCGACAGCTCCGCGGTCATCGTTTTTCGTCCGAAAATTGATTTTTTGGACTGTACCAAAAATGATTCCAAATGTCAATTGGACCGTGCCTCATGTTGAATAACCACTTTTTAAACCCTCACAGTGCCCAAAATTGCCATTTTTACAGAGTTTTGCATACTCAGAAGCTTCAATTTTGACCAATTTCAGGCACAGAAATGACTTTAAACACATTTATTTTAGTTGAAAAAGTAATAATTCACATCCAACAGTAATTTACAGCCAAAAGATTAAATGTTAAAATTTCATCGAAATTCACCATTTTGGGAACGTTCGACAGCTCCGCGGTCATCGTTTTTCGTCCGAAAATTAATTTTTTGGACTGTACCAAAAATGATTCCAAATGTCAATTGGACCGTGCCTCATGTTGAATAACCACTTTTTAAACCCTCACAGTGACCAAAATTGCCATTTTTACAGAGTTTTGCATACTCAGAAGCTTCAATTTTGACCAATTTCAGGCACAGAAATGATTTCAAACACATTTATTTTAGTTGAAAAAGTAATAATTCACATCCAACAGTAATTTACAGCCAAAAGATTAAATGTTAAAATTTCATCGAAATTGACCATTTTGGGAACGTTCGACAGCTCCGCGGTCATCGTTTTTCGTCTGAAAATTGATTTTTTGGACTGTACCAAAAATGATTCCAAATGTCAATTGGATCATGCCTCATGTTGAATAACCACTTTTTAAACCCTCACAGTGCCCAAAATTGCCATTTTTACAGAGTTTTGCTTACTTAGAAGCTTCAATTTTGACCAATTTCAGGCACAGAAATGACTTTAAACACATTTATTTTAGTTGAAAAAGTAATAATTCACATCCAACAGTAATTTACAGCCAAAAGATTAAATGTTAAAATTTCATCGAAATTGACCATTTTGGGAACGTTCGACAGCTCCGCGGTCATCGTTTTTCGTCCGAAAATTGATTTTTTGGACTGTACCAAAAATGATTCCAAATGTCAATTGGACCGTGCCTCATGTTGAATAACCACTTTTTAAACCCTCGCAGTGACCAAAATTGCCATTTTTACAGAGTTTTGCATACTCAGAAGCTTCAATTTTGACCAATTTCAGGCACAGAAATGACTTTAAACACATTTATTTTAGTTGAAAAAGTTATAATTCACATCCAACAGTAATTTACAGCCAAAAGAATAAATGTTAAAATTTCATCGAAATTGACCATTTTGGGAACTTTCGACAGCTCCGCGGTCATCGTTTTTTGTCCGAAAATTAATTTTTTGGACTGTAGCAAAAATGATTCCAAATGTCAATTGGATCGTGCCTCATGTTGAATAACCACTTTTTAAACCCTCGCAGTACCCAAAATGGCCATTTTTACAGAGTTTTGCTTACTCAGAAGCTTCAATTTTGACCAATTTCAGGCACAGAAATGACTTTAAACACATTTATTTTAGTTGAAAAAGTAATAATTCACATCCAACAGTAATTTACAGCCAAAAGATTAAATGTTAAAATTTCATCGAAATTGACCATTTTGGGAACGTTCGACAGCTCCGCGGTCATCGTTTTTCGTCCGAAAATTAATTTTTTGGACTGTACCAAAAATGATTCCAAATGTCAATTGGACCGTGCCTCATGTTGAATAACCACTTTTTAAACCCTCACAGTGACCAAAATTGCCATTTTTACAGAGTTTTGCATACTCAGAAGCTTCAATTTTGACCAATTTCAGGCACAGAAATGATTTCAAACACATTTATTTTAGTTGAAAAAGTAATAATTCACATCCAACAGTAATTTACAGCCAAAAGATTAAATGTTAAAATTTCATCGAAATTGACCATTTTGGGAACGTTCGACAGCTCCGCGGTCATCGTTTTTCGTCTGAAAATTGATTTTTTGGACTGTACCAAAAATGATTCCAAATGTCAATTGGATCATGCCTCATGTTGAATAACCACTTTTTAAACCCTCACAGTGACCAAAATTGCCATTTTTACAGAGTTTTGCATACTCAGAAGCTTCAATTTTGACCAATTTCAGGCACAGAAATGACTTTAAACACATTTATTTTAGTTGAAAAAGTAATAATTCACATCCAACAGTAATTTACAGCCAAAAGATTAAATGTTAAAATTTCATTGAAATTGACCATTTTGGGAACGTTCGACAGCTCCGCGGTCATCGTTTTTCGTCCGAAAATTGATTTTTTGGACTGTACCAAAAATGATTCCAAATGTCAATTGGACCATGCCTCATGTTGAATAACCACTTTTTAAACCCTCACCGTGACCAAAATTGCCATTTTTATAGAGTTTTGCATACTCAGAAGCTTCAATTTTGACCAATTTCAGGCACAGAAATGACTTTAAACACTTTTATTTTAGTTGAAAAAGTAATAATTCACATCCAACAGTAATTTACAGCCAAAAGATTAAATGATAAAATTTCATCGAAATTGACCATTTTGCGAACGTTCGACAGCTCCGCGGTCATCGATTTTCGTCAGAAAATGTATTTTTTGGACTGTACCAAAAATGATTCAAAATGTCAATTGGATCATGCCTCATGTTGAATAACCACTTTTTAAACCCTCACAGTGCCCAAAATTGCCATTTTTACAGAGTTTTGCTTACTTAGAAGCTTCAATTTTGACCAATTTCAGGCACAGAAATGACTTTAAACACATTTATTTTAGTTGAAAAAGTAATAATTCACATCCAACAGTAATTTACAGCCAAAAGATTAAATGTTAAAATTTCATCGAAATTGACCATTTTGGGAACGTTCGACAGCTCCGCGGTCATCGTTTTTCGTCCGAAAATTGATTTTTTGGACTGTACCAAAAATGATTCCAAATGTCAATTGGACCGTGCCTCATGTTGAATAACCACTTTTTAAACCCTCGCAGTGACCAAAATTGCCATTTTTACAGAGTTTTGCATACTCAGAAGCTTCAATTTTGACCAATTTCAGGCACAGAAATGACTTCAAACACATTTATTTTAGTTGAAAAAGTAATAATTCACATCCAACAGTAATATACAGCCAAAAGAATAAATGTTAACATTTCATCGAAATTGACCATTTTGGGAACTTTCGACAGCTCCGCGGTCATCGTTTTTCGTCCGAAAATTAATTTTTTGGACTGTAGCAAAAATGATTCCAAATGTCAATTGGATCGTGCCTCATGTTGAATAACCACTTTTTAAACCCTCGCAGTACCCAAAATGGCCATTTTTACAGAGTTTTGCTTACTCAGAAGCTTCAATTTTGACCAATTTCAGGCACAGAAATGACTTTAAACACATTTATTTTAGTTGAAAAAGTAATAATTCACATCCAACAGTAATTTACATCCAAAAGATTAAATGTTAAAATTTCATCGAAATTGACCATTTTGGGAACGTTCGACAGCTCCGCGGTCATCGTTTTTCGTCCGAAAATTGATTTTTTGGACTGTACCAAAAATGATTCCAAATGTCAATTGGATCGTGCCTCATGTTGAATAACCATTTTTTAAACCCTCACAGTGACCAAAAATTGCCATTTTTACAGAGTTTTGCATACTCAGAAGCTTCAATTTTGACCAATTTCAGGCACAGGAATGACTTTAAACACATTTATTTTAGTTGAGAAAGTAATATTTCACATCTAACAGTAATTTACAGGCAAAAGATTAAATTTTAAAATTTCATCGAAATTGACCATTTTGGGAACGTTCGACAGCTCCGCGGTCATCGTTTTTCGTCCGAAAATTGATTTTTTGGACTGTACCAAAAATGATTCCAAATGTCAATTGGACCGTGCCTCATGTTGAATAAACACTTTTTAAACCCTTGCAGTGCCCAAAATGGCCATTTTTACAGAGTTTTGCTTACTCAGAAGCTTCAATTTTGACCAATTTCAGGCACAGGAATGACTTTAAACACATTTATTTTAGTTGAGAAAGTAATATTTCACATCTAACAGTAATTTACAGGCAAAAGATAAAATTTTAAAATTTCATCGAAATTGACCATTTTGGGAATGTTCGACAGCTCCGCGGTCATCGTTTTTCATCAGAAAATAGATTTTTTGGACTGTACCAAAAATGATTCTAAATGTCAATTGGATCGTGCCTCATGTTGAATAACCACTTTTTAAACCCTCACAGTGCCCAAAATTGCCATTTTTACAGAGTTTTGCATACTCAGAAGCTTCAATTTTGACCAATTTCAGGCACAGAAATGACTTTAAACACATTTATTTTAGTTGAAAAAGTAATAATTCACATCCAACAGTAATTTACAGCCAAAAGATTAAATGTTAAAATTTCATCGAAATTGACCATTTTGGGAACGTTCGACAGCTCCGCGGTCATCGTTTTTCGTCCGAAAATTGATTTTTTGGACTGTACCAAAAATGATTCCAAATGTCAATTGGACCGTGCCTCATGTTGAATAACCACTTTTTAAACCCTCACCGTGACCAAAATTGCCATTTTTACAGAGTTTTGCATACTCAGAAGCTTCAATTTTGACCAATTTCAGGCACAGAAATGACTTTAAACACTTTTATTTTAGTTGAAAAAGTAATAATTCACATCCAACAGTAATTTACAGCCAAAAGATTAAATGATAAAATTTCATCGAAATTGACCATTTTGCGAACGTTCGACAGCTCCGCGGTCATCGTTTTTCATCAGAAAATTTATTTTTTGGACTGTACCAAAAATGATTCAAAATGTCAATTGGATCATGCCTCATGTTGAATAACCACTTTTTAAACCCTCACAGTGCCCAAAATTGCCATTTTTACAGAGTTTTGCTTACTCAGAAGCTTCAATTTTGACCAATTTCAGGCACAGAAATGACTTTAAACACATTTATTTTAGTTGAAAAAGTAATAATTCACATCCAACAGTAATTTACATCCAAAAGATTAAATGTTAAAATTTCATCGAAATTGACCATTTTGGGAACGTTCGACAGCTCCGCGGTCATCGTTTTTCGTCCGAAAATTGATTTTTTGGACTGTACCAAAAATGATTCCAAATGTCAATTGGATCGTGCCTCATGTTGAATAACCATTTTTTAAACCGTCACAGTGACCAAAATTGCCATTTTTACAGAGTTTTGCATACTCAGAAGCTTCAATTTTGACCAATTTCAGGCACAGGAATGACTTTAAACACATTTATTTTAGTTGAGAAAGTAATATTTCACATCTAACAGTAATTTACAGGCAAAAGATTAAATTTTAAAATTTCATCGAAATTGACCATTTTGGGAACGTTCGACAGCTCCGCGGTCATCGTTTTTCGTCCGAAAATTGATTTTTTGGACTGTACCAAAAATGATTCCAAATGTCAATTGGACCGTGCCTCATGTTGAATAACCACTTTTTAAACCCTTGCAGTGCCCAAAATGGCCATTTTTACAGAGTTTTGCTTACTCAGAAGCTTCCATTTTGACCAATTTCAGGCACAGGAATGACTTTAAACACATTTATTTTAGTTGAGAAAGTAATATTTCACATCTAACAGTAATTTACAGGCAAAAGATTAAATTTTAAAATTTCATCGAAATTGACCATTTTGGGAATGTTCGACAGCTCCGCGGTCATTGTTTTTCATCAGAAAATAGATTTTTTGGACTGTACCAAAAATGATTCTAAATGTCAATTGGATCGTGCCTCATGTTGAATAACCACTTTTTAAACCCTCACAGTGCCCAAAATTGCCATTTTTACAGAGTTTTGCATACTCAGAAGCTTCAATTTTGACCAATTTCAGGCACAGAAATGACTTTAAACACATTTATTTTAGTTGAAAAAGTAATAATTCACATCCAACAGTAATTTACAGCCAAAAGATTAAATGTTAAAATTTCATCGAAATTGACCATTTTGGGAACGTTCGACAGCTCCGCGGTCATCGTTTTTCGTCCGAAAATTAATTTTTTGGACTGTACCAAAAATGATTCCAAATGTCAATTGGACCGTGCCTCATGTTGAATAACCACTTTTTAAACCCTCACAGTGACCAAAATTGCCATTTTTACAGAGTTTTGCATACTCAGAAGCTTCAATTTTGACCAATTTCAGGCACAGAAATGATTTCAAACACATTTATTTTAGTTGAAAAAGTAATAATTCACATCCAACAGTAATTTACAGCCAAAAGATTAAATGTTAAAATTTCATCGAAATTGACCATTTTGGGAACGTTCGACAGCTCCGCGGTCATCGTTTTTCGTCTGAAAATTGATTTTTTGGACTGTACCAAAAATGATTCCAAATGTCAATTGGATCATGCCTCATGTTGAATAACCACTTTTTAAACCCTCACAGTGCCCAAAATTGCCATTTTTACAGAGTTTTGCTTACTTAGAAGCTTCAATTTTGACCAATTTCAGGCACAGAAATGACTTTAAACACATTTATTTTAGTTGAAAAAGTAATAATTCACATCCAACAGTAATTTACAGCCAAAAGATTAAATGTTAAAATTTCATCGAAATTGACCATTTTGGGAACGTTCGACAGCTCCGCGGTCATCGTTTTTCGTCCGAAAATTGATTTTTTGGACTGTACCAAAAATGATTCCAAATGTCAATTGGACCGTGCCTCATGTTGAATAACCACTTTTTAAACCCTCGCAGTGACCAAAATTGCCATTTTTACAGAGTTTTGCATACTCAGAAGCTTCAATTTTGACCAATTTCAGGCACAGAAATGACTTTAAACACATTTATTTTAGTTGAAAAAGTTATAATTCACATCCAACAGTAATTTACAGCCAAAAGAATAAATGTTAAAATTTCATCGAAATTGACCATTTTGGGAACTTTCGACAGCTCCGCGGTCATCGTTTTTCGTCCGAAAATTGAATTTTTGGACTGTACCAAAAATGATTCCAAATGTCAATTGGATCGTGCCTCATGTTGAATAACCACTTTTTAAACCCTCACAGTGCCCAAAATGGCCATATTTACAGAGTTTTGCTTACTCAGAAGCTTCAATTTTGACCAATTACAGGCACAGAAATGACTTTAAACACATTTTTTTAAGTTGAAAAAGTAATAATTCACATCCAACAGTAATATACAGCCAAAAGAATAAATGTTAACATTTCATCGAAATTGACCATTTTGGGAACTTTCGACAGCTCCGCGGTCATCGTTTTTCGTCCGAAAATTAATTTTTTGGACTGTAGCAAAAATGATTCCAAATGTCAATTGGATCGTGCCTCATGTTGAATAACCACTTTTTAAACCCTCGCAGTGCCCAAAATGGCAATTTTTACAGAGTTTTGCTTACTCAGAAGCTTCAATTTTGACCAATTTCAGGCACAGAAATGACTTTAAACACATTTATTTTAGTTGAAAAAGTAATAATTCACATCCAACAGTAATTTACATCCAAAAGATTAAATGTTAAAATTTCATCGAAATTGACCATTTTGGGAACGTTCGACAGCTCCGCGGTCATCGTTTTTCGTCCGAAAATTGATTTTTTGGACTGTACCAAAAATGATTCCAAATGTCAATTGGATCGTGCCTCATGTTGAATAACCATTTTTTAAACCCTCACAGTGACCAAAATTGCCATTTTTACAGAGTTTTGCATACTCAGAAGCTTCAATTTTGACCAATTTCAGGCACAGGAATGACTTTAAACACATTTATTTTAGTTGAGAAAGTAATATTTCACATCTAACAGTAATTTACAGGCAAAAGATTACATTTTAAAATTTCATCGAAATTGACCATTTTGGGAATGTTCGACAGCTCCGCGGTCATCGTTTTTCGTCAGAAAATAGATTTTTTGGACTGTACCAAAAATGATTCTAAATGTCAATTGGATCGTGCCTCATGTTGAATAACCACTTTTTAAACCCTCACAGTGCCCAAAATTACCATTTTTACAGAGTTTTGCATACTCAGAAGCTTCAATTTTGACCAATTTCAGGCACAGAAATGACTTTAAACACATTTATTTTAGTTGAAAAAGTAATAATTCACATCCAACAGTAATTTACAGCCAAAAGATTAAATGTTAAAATTTCATCGAAATTGACCATTTTGGGAACGTTCGACAGCTCCGCGGTCATCGTTTTTCGTCTGAAAATTAATTTTTTGGACTGTACCAAAAATGATTCCAAATGTCAATTGGACCGTGCCTCATGTTGAATAACCACTTTTTAAACCCTCACAGTGACCAAAATTGCCATTTTTACAGAGTTTTGCATACTCAGAAGCTTCAATTTTGACCAATTTCAGGCACAGAAATGACTTTAAACACTTTTATTTTAGTTGAAAAAGTAATAATTCACATCCAACAGTAATTTACAGCCAAAAGATTAAATGATAAAATTTCATCGAAATTGACCATTTTGCGAACGTTCGACAGCTCCGCGGTCATCGTTTTTCGTCAGAAAATGTATTTTTTTGGACTGTACCAAAAATGATTCAAAATGTCAATTGGATCATGCCTCATGTTGAATAACCACTTTTTAAACCCTCACAGTGCCCAAAATTGCCATTTTTACAGAGTTTTGCTTACTTAGAAGCTTCAATTTTGACCAATTTCAGGCACAGAAATGACTTTAAACACATTTATTTTAGTTGAAAAAGTAATAATTCACATCCAACAGTAATTTACAGCCAAAAGATTAAATGTTAAAATTTCATCGAAATTGACCATTTTGGGAACGTTCGACAGCTCCGCGGTCATCGTTTTTCGTCCGAAAATTGATTTTTTGGACTGTACCAAAAATGATTCCAAATGTCAATTGGACCGTGCCTCATGTTGAATAACCACTTTTTAGACCCTCGCAGTGACCAAAATTGCCATTTTTACAGAGTTTTGCATACTCAGAAGCTTCAATTTTGACCAATTACAGGCACAGAAATGACTTCAAACACATTTATTTTAGTTGAAAAAGTAATAATTCACATCCAACAGTAATATACAGCCAAAAGAATAAATGTTAACATTTCATCGAAATTGACCATTTTGGGAACTTTCGACAGCTCCGCGGTCATCGTTTTTTGTCCGAAAATTAATTTTTTGGACTGTAGCAAAAATGATTCCAAATGTCAATTGGATCGTGCCTCATGTTGAATAACCACTTTTTAAACCCTCGCAGTACCCAAAATGGCCATTTTTACAGAGTTTTGCTTACTCAGAAGCTTCAATTTTGACCAATTTCAGGCACAGAAATGACTTTAAACACATTTATTTTAGTTGAAAAAGTAATAATTCACATCCAACAGTAATTTACAGCCAAAAGATTAAATGTTAAAATTTCATCGAAATTGACCATTTTGGGAACGTTCGACAGCTCCGCGGTCATCGTTTTTCGTCCGAAAATTAATTTTTTGGACTGTACCAAAAATGATTCCAAATGTCAATTGGACCGTGCCTCATGTTGAATAACCACTTTTTAAACCCTCACAGTGACCAAAATTGCCATTTTTACAGAGTTTTGCATACTCAGAAGCTTCAATTTTGACCAATTTCAGGCACAGAAATGATTTCAAACACATTTATTTTAGTTGAAAAAGTAATAATTCACATCCAACAGTAATTTACAGCCAAAAGATTAAATGTTAAAATTTCATCGAAATTGACCATTTTGGGAACGTTCGACAGCTCCGCGGTCATCGTTTTTCGTCTGAAAATTGATTTTTTGGACTGTACCAAAAATGATTCCAAATGTCAATTGGATCATGCCTCATGTTGAATAACCACTTTTTAAACCCTCACAGTGACCAAAATTGCCATTTTTACAGAGTTTTGCATACTCAGAAGCTTCAATTTTGACCAATTTCAGGCACAGAAATGACTTTAAACACATTTATTTTAGTTGAAAAAGTAATAATTCACATCCAACAGTAATTTACAGCCAAAAGATTAAATGTTAAAATTTCATTGAAATTGGCCATTTTGGGAACGTTCGACAGCTCCGCGGTCATCGTTTTTCGTCCGAAAATTGATTTTTTGGACTGTACCAAAAATGATTCCAAATGTCAATTGGACCATGCCTCATGTTGAATAACCACTTTTTAAACCCTCACCGTGACCAAAATTGCCATTTTTATAGAGTTTTGCATACTCAGAAGCTTCAATTTTGACCAATTTCAGGCACAGAAATGACTTTAAACACTTTTATTTTAGTTGAAAAAGTAATAATTCACATCCAACAGTAATTTACAGCCAAAAGATTAAATGATAAAATTTCATCGAAATTGACCATTTTGCGAACGTTCGACAGCTCCGCGGTCATCGTTTTTCGTCAGAAAATGTATTTTTTGGACTGTACCAAAAATGATTCAAAATGTCAATTGGATCATGCCTCATGTTGAATAACCACTTTTTAAACCCTCACAGTGCCCAAAATTGCCATTTTTACAGAGTTTTGCTTACTTAGAAGCTTCAATTTTGACCAATTTCAGGCACAGAAATGACTTTAAACACATTTATTTTAGTTGAAAAAGTAATAATTCACATCCAACAGTAATTTACAGCCAAAAGATTAAATGTTAAAATTTCATCGAAATTGACCATTTTGGGAACGTTCGACAGCTCCGCGGTCATCGTTTTTCGTCCGAAAATTGATTTTTTGGACTGTACCAAAAATGATTCCAAATGTCAATTGGACCGTGCCTCATGTTGAATAACCACTTTTTAAACCCTCGCAGTGACCAAAATTGCCATTTTTACAGAGTTTTGCATACTCAGAAGCTTCAATTTTGACCATTTTCAGGCACAGAAATGACTTCAAACACATTTATTTTAGTTGAAAAAGTAATAATTCACATCCAACAGTAATATACAGCCAAAAGAATAAATGTTAACATTTCATCGAAATTGACCATTTTGGGAACTTTCGACAGCTCCGCGGTCATCGTTTTTCGTCCGAAAATTAATTTTTTGGACTGTAGCAAAAATGATTCCAAATGTCAATTGGATCGTGCCTCATGTTGAATAACCACTTTTTAAACCCTCGCAGTACCCAAAATGGCCATTTTTACAGAGTTTTGCTTACTCAGAAGCTTCAATTTTGACCAATTTCAGGCACAGAAATGACTTTAAACACATTTATTTTAGTTGAAAAAGTAATAATTCACATCCAACAGTAATTTACATCCAAAAGATTAAATGTTAAAATTTCATCGAAATTGACCATTTTGGGAACGTTCGACAGCTCCGCGGTCATCGTTTTTCGTCAGAAAATGTATTTTTTGGACTGTACCAAAAATGATTCAAAATGTCAATTGGATCATGCCTCATGTTGAATAACCACTTTTTAAACCCTCACAGTGCCCAAAATTGCCATTTTTACAGAGTTTTGCTTACTTAGAAGCTTCAATTTTGACCAATTTCAGGCACAGAAATGACTTTAAACACATTTATTTTAGTTGAAAAAGTAATAATTCACATCCAACAGTAATTTACAGCCAAAAGATTAAATGTTAAAATTTCATCGAAATTGACCATTTTGGGAACGTTCGACAGCTCCGCGGTCATCGTTTTTCGTCCGAAAATTGATTTTTTGGACTGTACCAAAAATGATTCCAAATGTCAATTGGACCGTGCCTCATGTTGAATAACCACTTTTTAGACCCTCGCAGTGACCAAAATTGCCATTTTTACAGAGTTTTGCATACTCAGAAGCTTCAATTTTGACCAATTACAGGCACAGAAATGACTTCAAACACATTTATTTTAGTTGAAAAAGTAATAATTCACATCCAACAGTAATATACAGCCAAAAGAATAAATGTTAACATTTCATCGAAATTGACCATTTTGGGAACTTTCGACAGCTCCGCGGTCATCGTTTTTTGTCCGAAAATTAATTTTTTGGACTGTAGCAAAAATGATTCCAAATGTCAATTGGATCGTGCCTCATGTTGAATAACCACTTTTTAAACCCTCGCAGTACCCAAAATGGCCATTTTTACAGAGTTTTGCTTACTCAGAAGCTTCAATTTTGACCAATTTCAGGCACAGAAATGACTTTAAACACATTTATTTTAGTTGAAAAAGTAATAATTCACATCCAACAGTAATTTACAGCCAAAAGATTAAATGTTAAAATTTCATCGAAATTGACCATTTTGGGAACGTTCGACAGCTCCGCGGTCATCGTTTTTCGTCCGAAAATTAATTTTTTGGACTGTACCAAAAATGATTCCAAATGTCAATTGGACCGTGCCTCATGTTGAATAACCACTTTTTAAACCCTCACAGTGACCAAAATTGCCATTTTTACAGAGTTTTGCATACTCAGAAGCTTCAATTTTGACCAATTTCAGGCACAGAAATGATTTCAAACACATTTATTTTAGTTGAAAAAGTAATAATTCACATCCAACAGTAATTTACAGCCAAAAGATTAAATGTTAAAATTTCATCGAAATTGACCATTTTGGGAACGTTCGACAGCTCCGCGGTCATCGTTTTTCGTCTGAAAATTGATTTTTTGGACTGTACCAAAAATGATTCCAAATGTCAATTGGATCATGCCTCATGTTGAATAACCACTTTTTAAACCCTCACAGTGACCAAAATTGCCACTTTTACAGAGTTTTGCATACTCAGAAGCTTCAATTTTGACCAATTTCAGGCACAGAAATGACTTTAAACACATTTATTTTAGTTGAAAAAGTAATAATTCACATCCAACAGTAATTTACAGCCAAAAGATTAAATGTTAAAATTTCATTGAAATTGACCATTTTGGGAACGTTCGACAGCTCCGCGGTCATCGTTTTTCGTCCGAAAATTGATTTTTTGGACTGTACCAAAAATGATTCCAAATGTCAATTGGACCATGCCTCATGTTGAATAACCATTTTTTAAACCCTCACAGTGACCAAAATTGCTATTTTTACAGAGTTTTGCAAACTCAGAAGCTTAAATTTTGACCAATTTCAGGCACAGGAATGACTTTAAACACATTTATTTTAGTTGAGAAAGTAATATTTCACATCTAACAGTAATTTACAGGCAAAAGATTACATTTTAAAATTTCATCGAAATTGACCATTTTGGGAATGTTCGACAGCTCCGCGGTCATCGTTTTTCGTCAGAAAATAGATTTTTTGGACTGTACCAAAAATGATTCTAAATGTCAATTGGATCGTGCCTCATGTTGAATAACCACTTTTTAAACCCTCACAGTGCCCAAAATTACCATTTTTACAGAGTTTTGCATACTCAGAAGCTTCAATTTTGACCAATTTCAGGCACAGAAATGACTTTAAACACATTTATTTTAGTTGAAAAAGTAATAATTCACATCCAACAGTAATTTACAGCCAAAAGATTAAATGTTAAAATTTCATCGAAATGGACCATTTTGGGAACGTTCGACAGCTCCGCGGTCATCGTTTTTCGTCTGAAAATTAATTTTTTGGACTGTACCAAAAATGATTCCAAATGTCAATTGGACCGTGCCTCATGTTGAATAACCACTTTTTAAACCCTCACAGTGACCAAAATTGCCATTTTTACAGAGGTTTGCATACTCAGAAGCTTCAATTTTGACCAATTTCAGGCACAGAAATGACTTTAAACACATTTATTTTAGTTGAAAAAGTAATAATTCACATCCAACAGTAATTTACAGCCAAAAGATTAAATGTTAAAATTTCATTGAAATTGACCATTTTGGGAACGTTCGACAGCTCCGCGGTCATCGTTTTTCGTCCGAAAATTGATTTTTTGGACTGTACCAAAAATGATTCCAAATGTCAATTGGACCATGCCTCATGTTGAATAACCACTTTTTAAACCCTCAGCGTGACCAAAATTGCCATTTTTATAGAGTTTTGCATACTCAGAAGCTTCAATTTTGACCAATTTCAGGCACAGAAATGACTTTAAGCACTTTTATTTTAGTTGAAAAAGTAATAATTCACATCCAACAGTAATTTACAGCCAAAAGATTAAATGATAAAATTTCATCGAAATTGACCATTTTGCGAACGTTCGACAGCTCCGCGGTCATCGTTTTTCGTCAGAAAATGTATTTTTTGGACTGTACCAAAAATGATTCAAAATGTCAATTGGATCATGCCTCATGTTGAATAACCACTTTTTAAACCCTCACAGTGCCCAAAATTGCCATTTTTACAGAGTTTTGCTTACTTAGAAGCTTCAATTTTGACCAATTTCAGGCACAGAAATGACTTTAAACACATTTATTTTAGTTGAAAAAGTAATAATTCACATCCAACAGTAATTTACAGCCAAAAGATTAAATGTTAAAATTTCATTGAAATTGACCATTTTGGGAACGTTCGACAGCTCCGCGGTCATCGTTTTTCGTCCGAAAATTGATTTTTTGGACTGTACCAAAAATGATTCCAAATGTCAATTGGACCGTGCCTCATGTTGAATAACCACTTTTTAAACCCTCGCAGTGACCAAAATTGCCATTTTTACAGAGTTTTGCATACTCAGAAGCTTCAATTTTGACCAATTTCAGGCACAGAAATGACTTCAAACACATTTATTTTAGTTGAAAAAGTAATAATTCACATCCAACAGTAATATACAGCCAAAAGAATAAATGTTAACATTTCATCGAAATTGACCATTTTGGGAACTTTCGACAGCTCCGCGGTCATCGTTTTTCGTCCGAAAATTAATTTTTTGGACTGTAGCAAAAATGATTCCAAATGTCAATTGGATCGTGCCTCATGTTGAATAACCACTTTTTAAACCCTCGCAGTACCCAAAATGGCCATTTTTACAGAGTTTTGCTTACTCAGAAGCTTCAATTTTGACCAATTTCAGGCACAGAAATGACTTTAAACACATTTATTTTAGTTGAAAAAGTAATAATTCACATCCAACAGTAATTTACATCCAAAAGATTAAATGTTAAAATTTCATCGAAATTGACCATTTTGGGAACGTTCGACAGCTCCGCGGTCATCGTTTTTCGTCCGAAAATTGATTTTTTGGACTGTACCAAAAATGATTCCAAATGTCAATTGGATCGTGCCTCATGTTGAATAACCATTTTTTAAACCCTCACAGTGACCAAAAATTGCCATTTTTACAGAGTTTTGCATACTCAGAAGCTTCAATTTTGACCAATTTCAGGCACAGAAATGACTTTAAACACATTTATTTTAGTTGAAAAAGTAATAATTCACATCCAACAGTAATTTACAGCCAAAAGATTAAATGTTAAAATTTCATCGAGATTGACCATTTTGGGAACGTTCGACAGCTCCGTGGTCATCGTTTTTTGTCCGAAAATTGATTTTTTGGACTGTACCAAAAATGATTCCAAATGTCAATTGGACCGTGCCTCATGTTGAATAACCACTTTTTAAACCCTCACCGTGACCAAAATTGCCATTTTTACAGAGTTTTGCTTACTCAGAAGCTTCAATTTTGACCAATTTCAGGCACAGAAATGACTTTAAACACATTTATTTTAGTTGAAAAAGTAATAATTCACATCCAACAGTAATTTACAGCCAAAAGATTAAATGTTAAAATTTCATCGAAATTGACCATTTTGGGAACGTTCGACAGCTCCGCGGTCATCGTTTTTCGTCCGAAAATTAATTTTTTGGACTGTACCAAAAATGATTCCAAATGTCAATTGGACCGTGCCTCATGTTGAATAACCACTTTTTAAACCCTCACAGTGACCAAAATTGCCATTTTTACAGAGTTTTGCATACTCAGAAGCTTCAATTTTGACCAATTTCAGGCACAGAAATGATTTCAAACACATTTATTTTAGTTGAAAAAGTAATAATTCACATCCAACAGTAATTTACAGCCAAAAGATTAAATGTTAAAATTTCATCGAAATTGACCATTTTGGGAACGTTCGACAGCTCCGCGGTCATCGTTTTTCGTCTGAAAATTGATTTTTTGGACTGTACCAAAAATGATTCCAAATGTCAATTGGATCATGCCTCATGTTGAATAACCACTTTTTAAACCCTCACAGTGACCAAAATTGCCATTTTTACAGAGTTTTGCATACTCAGAAGCTTCAATTTTGACCAATTTTAGGCACAGAAATGACTTTAAACACATTTATTTTAGTTGAAAAAGTAATAATTCACATCCAACAGTAATTTACAGCCAAAAGATTAAATGTTAAAATTTCATTGAAATTGACCATTTTGGGAACGTTCGACAGCTCCGCGGTCATCGTTTTTCGTCCGAAAATTGATTTTTTGGACTGTACCAAAAATGATTCCAAATGTCAATTGGACCATGCCTCATGTTGAATAACCATTTTTTAAACCCTCACAGTGACCAAAATTGCTATTTTTACAGAGTTTTGCATACTCAGAAGCTTAAATTTTGACCAATTTCAGGCACAGGAATGACTTTAAACACATTTATTTTAGTTGAGAAAGTAATATTTCACATCTAACAGTAATTTACAGGCAAAAGATTACATTTTAAAATTTCATCGAAATTGACCATTTTGGGAATGTTCGACAGCTCCGCGGTCATCGTTTTTCGTCAGAAAATAGATTTTTTGGACTGTACCAAAAATGATTCTAAATGTCAATTGGATCGTGCCTCATGTTGAATAACCACTTTTTAAACCCTCACAGTGCCCAAAATTACCATTTTTACAGAGTTTTGCATACTCAGAAGCTTCAATTTTGACCAATTTCAGGCACAGAAATGACTTTAAACACATTTATTTTAGTTGAAAAAGTAATAATTCACATCCAACAGTAATTTACAGCCAAAAGATTAAATGTTAAAATTTCATCGAGATGGACCATTTTGGGAACGTTCGACAGCTCCGCGGTCATCGTTTTTCGTCTGAAAATTAATTTTTTGGACTGTACCAAAAATGATTCCAAATGTCAATTGGACCGTGCCTCATGTTGAATAACCACTTTTTAAACCCTCACAGTGACCAAAATTGCCATTTTTACAGAGGTTTGCATACTCAGAAGCTTCAATTTTGACCAATTTCAGGCACAGAAATGACTTTAAACACATTTATTTTAGTTGAAAAAGTAATAATTCACATCCAACAGTAATTTACAGCCAAAAGATTAAATGTTAAAATTTCATTGAAATTGACCATTTTGGGAACGTTCGACAGCTCCGCGGTCATCGTTTTTCGTCCGAAAATTGATTTTTTGGACTGTACCAAAAATGATTCCAAATGTCAATTGGACCATGCCTCATGTTGAATAACCACTTTTTAAACCCTCAGCGTGACCAAAATTGCCATTTTTATAGAGTTTTGCATACTCAGAAGCTTCAATTTTGACCAATTTCAGGCACAGAAATGACTTTAAGCACTTTTATTTTAGTTGAAAAAGTAATAATTCACATCCAACAGTAATTTACAGCCAAAAGATTAAATGATAAAATTTCATCGAAATTTACCATTTTGCGAACGTTCGACAGCTCCGCGGTCATCGTTTTTCGTCAGAAAATGTATTTTTTGGACTGTACCAAAAATGATTCAAAATGTCAATTGGATCATGCCTCATGTTGAATAACCACTTTTTAAACCCTCACAGTGCCCAAAATTGCCATTTTTACAGAGTTTTGCTTACTTAGAAGCTTCAATTTTGACCAATTTCAGGCACAGAAATGACTTTAAACACATTTATTTTAGTTGAAAAAGTAATAATTCACATCCAACAGTAATTTACAGCCAAAAGATTAAATGTTAAAATTTCATTGAAATTGACCATTTTGGGAACGTTCGACAGCTCCGCGGTCATCGTTTTTCGTCCGAAAATTGATTTTTTGGACTGTACCAAAAATGATTCCAAATGTCAATTGGACCGTGCCTCATGTTGAATAACCACTTTTTAAACCCTCGCAGTGACCAAAATTGCCATTTTTACAGAGTTTTGCATACTCAGAAGCTTCAATTTTGACCAATTTCAGGCACAGAAATGACTTCAAACACATTTATTTTAGTTGAAAAAGTAATAATTCACATCCAACAGTAATATACAGCCAAAAGAATAAATGTTAACATTTCATCGAAATTGACCATTTTGGGAACTTTCGACAGCTCCGCGGTCATCGTTTTTCGTCCGAAAATTAATTTTTTGGACTGTAGCAAAAATGATTCCAAATGTCAATTGGATCGTGCCTCATGTTGAATAACCACTTTTTAAACCCTCGCAGTACCCAAAATGGCCATTTTTACAGAGTTTTGCTTACTCAGAAGCTTCAATTTTGACCAATTTCAGGCACAGAAATGACTTTAAACACATTTATTTTAGTTGAAAAAGTAATAATTCACATCCAACAGTAATTTACATCCAAAAGATTAAATGTTAAAATTTCATCGAAATTGACCATTTTGGGAACGTTCGACAGCTCCGCGGTCATCGTTTTTCGTCCGAAAATTGATTTTTTGGACTGTACCAAAAATGATTCCAAATGTCAATTGGATCGTGCCTCATGTTGAATAACCATTTTTTAAACCCTCACAGTGACCAAAAATTGCCATTTTTACAGAGTTTTGCATACTCAGAAGCTTCAATTTTGACCAATTTCAGGCACAGGAATGACTTTAAACACATTTATTTTAGTTGAGAAAGTAATATTTCACATCTAACAGTAATTTACAGGCAAAAGATTACATTTTAAAATTTCATCGAAATTGACCATTTTGGGAACGTTCGACAGCTCCGCGGTCATCGTTTTTCGTCCGAAAATTGATTTTTTGGACTGTACCAAAAATGATTCCAAATGTCAATTGGACCGTGCCTCATGTTGAATAACCACTTTTTAAACCCTTGCAGTGCCCAAAATGGCCATTTTTACAGAGTTTTGCTTACTCAGAAGCTTCAATTTTGACCAATTTCAGGCACAGGAATGACTTTAAACACATTTATTTTAGTTGAGAAAGTAATATTTCACATCTAACAGTAATTTACAGGCAAAAGATAAAATTTTAAAATTTCATCGAAATTGACCATTTTGGGAATGTTCGACAGCTCCGCGGTCATCGTTTTTCATCAGAAAATAGATTTTTTGGACTGTACCAAAAATGATTCTAAATGTCAATTGGATCGTGCCTCATGTTGAATAACCACTTTTTAAACCCTCACAGTGCCCAAAATTGCCATTTTTACAGAGTTTTGCATACTCAGAAGCTTCAATTTTGACCAATTTCAGGCACAGAAATGACTTTAAACACATTTATTTTAGTTGAAAAAGTAATAATTCACATCCAACAGTAATTTACAGCCAAAAGATTAAATGTTAAAATTTCATCGAAATTGACCATTTTGGGAACGTTCGACAGCTCCGCGGTCATCGTTTTTCGTCCGAAAATTGATTTTTTGGACTGTACCAAAAATGATTCCAAATGTCAATTGGACCGTGCCTCATGTTGAATAACCACTTTTTAAACCCTCACCGTGACCAAAATTGCCATTTTTACAGAGTTTTGCATACTCAGAAGCTTCAATTTTGACCAATTTCAGGCACAGAAATGACTTTAAACACTTTTATTTTAGTTGAAAAAGTAATAATTCACATCCAACAGTAATTTACAGCCAAAAGATTAAATGATAAAATTTCATCGAAATTGACCATTTTGCGAACGTTCGACAGCTCCGCGGTCATCGTTTTTCGTCAGAAAATTTATTTTTTGGACTGTACCAAAAATGATTCAAAATGTCAATTGGATCATGCCTCATGTTGAATAACCACTTTTTAAACCCTCACAGTGCCCAAAATTGCCATTTTTACAGAGTTTTGCTTACTTAGAAGCTTCAATTTTGACCAATTTCAGGCACAGAAATGACTTTAAACACATTTATTTTAGTTGAAAAAGTAATAATTCACATCCAACAGTAATTTACAGCCAAAAGATTAAATGTTAAAATTTCATCGAAATTGACCATTTTGGGAACGTTCGACAGCTCCGCGGTCATCGTTTTTCGTCTGAAAATTGATTTTTTGGACTGTACCAAAAATGATTCCAAATGTCAATTGGACCGTGCCTCATGTTGAATAACCATTTTTTAAACCCTCGCAGTGCCCAAAATGGCCATTTTTACAGAGTTTTGCTTACTCAGAAGCTTCAATTTTGACCAATTTCAGGCACAGAAATGACTTTAAACACATTTATTTTAGTTGAAAAAGTTATAATTCACATCCAACAGTAATTTACAGCCAAAAGAATAAATGTTAAAATTTCATCGAAATTGACCATTTTGGGAACTTTCGACAGCTCCGCGGTCATCGTTTTTCGTCCGAAAATTAATTTTTTGGACTGTAGCAAAAATGATTCCAAATGTCAATTGGATCGTGCCTCATGTTGAATAACCACTTTTTAAACCCTCACAGTGCCCAAAATTACCATTTTTACAGAGTTTTGCTTACTCAGAAGCTTCAATTTTGACCAATTTCAGGCACAGAAATGACTTTAAACACATTTATTTTAGTTGAAAAAGTAATAATTCACATCCAACAGTAATTTACATCCAAAAGATTAAATGTTAAAATTTCATCGAAATTGACCATTTTGGGAACGTTCGACAGCTCCGCGGTCATCGTTTTTCGTCCGAAAATTGATTTTTTGGACTGTACCAAAAATGATTCCAAATGTCAATTGGATCGTGCCTCATGTTGAATAACCATTTTTTAAACCCTCACAGTGACCAAAATTGCTATTTTTACAGAGTTTTGCATACTCAGAAGCTTAAATTTTGACCAATTTCAGGCACAGGAATGACTTTAAACACATTTATTTTAGTTGAGAAAGTAATATTTCACATCTAACAGTAATTTACAGGCAAAAGATTACATTTTAAAATTTCATCGAAATTGACCATTTTGGGAATGTTCGACAGCTCCGCGGTCATCGTTTTTCGTCAGAAAATAGATTTTTTGGACTGTACCAAAAATGATTCTAAATGTCAATTGGATCGTGCCTCATGTTGAATAACCACTTTTTAAACCCTCACAGTGCCCAAAATTACCATTTTTACAGAGTTTTGCATACTCAGAAGCTTCAATTTTGACCAATTTCAGGCACAGAAATGACTTTAAACACATTTATTTTAGTTGAAAAAGTAATAATTCACATCCAACAGTAATTTACAGCCAAAAGATTAAATGTTAAAATTTCATCGAAATGGACCATTTTGGGAACGTTCGACAGCTCCGCGGTCATCGTTTTTCGTCTGAAAATTAATTTTTTGGACTGTACCAAAAATGATTCCAAATGTCAATTGGACCGTGCCTCATGTTGAATAACCACTTTTTAAACCCTCACAGTGACCAAAATTGCCATTTTTACAGAGGTTTGCATACTCAGAAGCTTCAATTTTGACCAATTTCAGGCACAGAAATGACTTTAAACACATTTATTTTAGTTGAAAAAGTAATAATTCACATCCAACAGTAATTTACAGCCAAAAGATTAAATGTTAAAATTTCATTGAAATTGACCATTTTGGGAACGTTCGACAGCTCCGCGGTCATCGTTTTTCGTCCGAAAATTGATTTTTTGGACTGTACCAAAAATGATTCCAAATGTCAATTGGACCATGCCTCATGTTGAATAACCACTTTTTAAACCCTCAGCGTGACCAAAATTGCCATTTTTATAGAGTTTTGCATACTCAGAAGCTTCAATTTTGACCAATTTCAGGCACAGAAATGACTTTAAGCACTTTTATTTTAGTTGAAAAAGTAATAATTCACATCCAACAGTAATTTACAGCCAAAAGATTAAATGATAAAATTTCATCGAAATTGACCATTTTGCGAACGTTCGACAGCTCCGCGGTCATCGTTTTTCGTCAGAAAATGTATTTTTTGGACTGTACCAAAAATGATTCAAAATGTCAATTGGATCATGCCTCATGTTGAATAACCACTTTTTAAACCCTCACAGTGCCCAAAATTGCCATTTTTACAGAGTTTTGCTTACTTAGAAGCTTCAATTTTGACCAATTTCAGGCACAGAAATGACTTTAAACACATTTATTTTAGTTGAAAAAGTAATAATTCACATCCAACAGTAATTTACAGCCAAAAGATTAAATGTTAAAATTTCATCGAAATTGACCATTTTGGGAACGTTCGACAGCTCCGCGGTCATCGTTTTTCGTCCGAAAATTGATTTTTTGGACTGTACCAAAAATGATTCCAAATGTCAATTGGACCGTGCCTCATGTTGAATAACCACTTTTTAAACCCTCGCAGTGACCAAAATTGCCATTTTTACAGAGTTTTGCATACTCAGAAGCTTCAATTTTGACCAATTTCAGGCACAGAAATGACTTCAAACACATTTATTTTAGTTGAAAAAGTAATAATTCACATCCAACAGTAATATACAGCCAAAAGAATAAATGTTAACATTTCATCGAAATTGACCATTTTGGGAACTTTCGACAGCTCCGCGGTCATCGTTTTTCGTCCGAAAATTAATTTTTTGGACTGTAGCAAAAATGATTCCAAATGTCAATTGGATCGTGCCTCATGTTGAATAACCACTTTTTAAACCCTCGCAGTACCCAAAATGGCCATTTTTACAGAGTTTTGCTTACTCAGAAGCTTCAATTTTGACCAATTTCAGGCACAGAAATGACTTTAAACACATTTATTTTAGTTGAAAAAGTAATAATTCACATCCAACAGTAATTTACATCCAAAAGATTAAATGTTAAAATTTCATCGAAATTGACCATTTTGGGAACGTTCGACAGCTCCGCGGTCATCGTTTTTCGTCCGAAAATTGATTTTTTGGACTGTACCAAAAATGATTCCAAATGTCAATTGGACCGTGCCTCATGTTGAATAACCACTTTTTAAACCCTTGCAGTGCCCAAAATGGCCATTTTTACAGAGTTTTGCTTACTCAGAAGCTTCAATTTTGACCAATTTCAGGCACAGGAATGACTTTAAACACATTTATTTTAGTTGAGAAAGTAATATTTCACATCTAACAGTAATTTACAGGCAAAAGATAAAATTTTAAAATTTCATCGAAATTGACCATTTTGGGAATGTTCGACAGCTCCGCGGTCATCGTTTTTCATCAGAAAATAGATTTTTTGGACTGTACCAAAAATGATTCTAAATGTCAATTGGATCGTGCCTCATGTTGAATAACCACTTTTTAAACCCTCACAGTGCCCAAAATTGCCATTTTTACAGAGTTTTGCATACTCAGAAGCTTCAATTTTGACCAATTTCAGGCACAGAAATGACTTTAAACACATTTATTTTAGTTGAAAAAGTAATAATTCACATCCAACAGTATTTTACAGCCAAAAGATTAAATGTTAAAATTTCATCGAAATTGACCATTTTGGGAACGTTCGACAGCTCCGCGGTCATCGTTTTTCGTCCGAAAATTAATTTTTTGGACTGTACCAAAAATGATTCCAAATGTCAATTGGACCGTGCCTCATGTTGAATAACCACTTTTTAAACCCTCACAGTGACCAAAATTGCCATTTTTACAGAGTTTTGCATACTCAGAAGCTTCAATTTTGACCAATTTCAGGCACAGAAATGACTTCAAACACATTTATTTTAGTTGAAAAAGTAATAATTCACATCCAACAGTAATTTACAGCCAAAAGATTAAATGTTAAAATTTCATCGAAATTGACCATTTTGGGAACGTTCGACAGCTCCGCGGTCATCGTTTTTCGTCTGAAAATTGATTTTTTGGACTGTACCAAAAATGATTCCAAATGTCAATTGGACCGTGCCTCATGTTGAATAACCACTTTTTAAACCCTCGCAGTGCCCAAAATGGCCATTTTTACAGAGTTTTGCTTACTCAGAAGCTTCAATTTTGACCAATTTCAGGCACAGAAATGACTTTAAACACATTTATTTTAGTTGAAAAAGTTATAATTCACATCCAACAGTAATTTACAGCCAAAAGAATAAATGTTAAAATTTCATCGAAATTGACCATTTTGGGAACTTTCGACAGCTCCGCGGTCATCGTTTTTCGTCCGAAAATTGAATTTTTGGACTGTACCAAAAATGATTCCAAATGTCAATTGGATCGTGCCTCATGTTGAATAACCACTTTTTAAACCCTCACAGTGCCCAAAATGGCCATTTTTACAGAGTTTTGCTTACTCAGAAGCTTCAATTTTGACCAATTACAGGCACAGAAATGACTTTAAATACATTTTTTTAAGTTGAAAAAGTAATAATTCACATCCAACAGTAATATACAGCCAAAAGAATAAATGTTAACATTTCATCAAAATTGACCATTTTGGGAACTTTCGACAGCTCCGCGGTCATCGTTTTTCGTCCGAAAATTAATTTTTTGGACTGTAGCAAAAATGATTCCAAATGTCAATTGGATCGTGCCTCATGTTGAATAACCACTTTTTAAACCCTCGCAGTGCCCAAAATGGCAATTTTTACAGAGTTTTGCTTACTCAGAAGCTTCAATTTTGACCAATTTCAGGCACAGAAATGACTTTAAACACATTTATTTTAGTTGAAAAAGTAATAATTCATATCCAACAGTAATTTACATCCAAAAGATTAAATGTTAAAATTTCATCGAAATTGACCATTTTGGGAACGTTCGACAGCTCCGCGGTCATCGTTTTTCGTCCGAAAATTGATTTTTTGGACTGTACCAAAAATGATTCCAAATGTCAATTGGATCGTGCCTCATGTTGAATAACCATTTTTTAAACCGTCACAGTGACCAAAATTGCCATTTTTACAGAGTTTTGCATACTCAGAAGCTTCAATTTTGACCAATTTCAGGCACAGGAATGACTTTAAACACATTTATTTTAGTTGAGAAAGTAATATTTCACATCTAACAGTAATTTACAGGCAAAAGATTAAATTTTAAAATTTCATCGAAATTGACCATTTTGGGAACGTTCGACAGCTCCGCGGTCATCGTTTTTCGTCCGAAAATTGATTTTTTGGACTGTACCAAAAATGATTCCAAATGTCAATTGGACCGTGCCTCATGTTGAATAACCACTTTTTAAACCCTTGCAGTGCCCAAAATGGCCATTTTTACAGAGTTTTGCTTACTCAGAAGCTTCAATTTTGACCAATTTCAGGCACAGGAATGACTTTAAACACATTTATTTTAGTTGAGAAAGTAATATTTCACATCTAACAGTAATTTACAGGCAAAAGATTAAATTTTAAAATTTCATCGAAATTGACCATTTTGGGAATGTTCGACAGCTCCGCGGTCATTGTTTTTCATCAGAAAATAGATTTTTTGGACTGTACCAAAAATGATTCTAAATGTCAATTGGATCGTGCCTCATGTTGAATAACCACTTTTTAAACCCTCACAGTGCCCAAAATTGCCATTTTTACAGAGTTTTGCATACTCAGAAGCTTCAATTTTGACCAATTTCAGGCACAGAAATGACTTTAAACACATTTATTTTAGTTGAAAAAGTAATAATTCACATCCAACAGTAATTTACAGCCAAAAGATTAAATGTTAAAATTTCATCGAAATTGACCATTTTGGGAACGTTCGACAGCTCCGCGGTCATCGTTTTTCGTCCGAAAATTAATTTTTTGGACTGTACCAAAAATGATTCCAAATGTCAATTGGACCGTGCCTCATGTTGAATAACCACTTTTTAAACCCTCACAGTGACCAAAATTGCCATTTTTACAGAGTTTTGCATACTCAGAAGCTTCAATTTTGACCAATTTCAGGCACAGAAATGATTTCAAACACATTTATTTTAGTTGAAAAAGTAATAATTCACATCCAACAGTAATTTACAGCCAAAAGATTAAATGTTAAAATTTCATCGAAATTGACCATTTTGGGAACGTTCGACAGCTCCGCGGTCATCGTTTTTCGTCTGAAAATTGATTTTTTGGACTGTACCAAAAATGATTCCAAATGTCAATTGGATCATGCCTCATGTTGAATAACCACTTTTTAAACCCTCACAGTGCCCAAAATTGCCATTTTTACAGAGTTTTGCTTACTTAGAAGCTTCAATTTTGACCAATTTCAGGCACAGAAATGACTTTAAACACATTTATTTTAGTTGAAAAAGTAATAATTCATATCCAACAGTAATTTACAGCCAAAAGATTAAATGTTAAAATTTCATCGAAATTGACCATTTTGGGAACGTTCGACAGCTCCGCGGTCATCGTTTTTCGTCCGAAAATTGATTTTTTGGACTGTACCAAAAATGATTCCAAATGTCAATTGGACCGTGCCTCATGTTGAATAACCACTTTTTAAACCCTCACAGTGACCAAAATTGCCATTTTTACAGAGTTTTGCATACTCAGAAGCATCAATTTTGACCAATTTCAGGCACAGAAATGACTTCAAACACATTTATTTTAGTTGAAAAAGTAATAATTCACATCCAACAGTAATTTACAGCCAAAAGATTAAATGTTAAAATTTCATCGAAATTGACCATTTTGGGAACGTTCGACAGCTCCGCGGTCATCGTTTTTCGTCTGAAAATTGATTTTTTGGACTGTACCAAAAATGATTCCAAATGTCAATTGGACCGTGCCTCATGTTGAATAACCACTTTTTAAACCCTCGCAGTGCCCAAAATGGCCATTTTTACAGAGTTTTGCTTACTCAGAAGCTTCAATTTTGACCAATTTCAGGCACAGAAATGACTTTAAACACATTTATTTTAGTTGAAAAAGTTATAATTCACATCCAACAGTAATTTACAGCCAAAAGAATAAATGTTAAAATTTCATCGAAATTGACCATTTTGGGAACTTTCGACAGCTCCGCGGTCATCGTTTTTCGTCCGAAAATTGAATTTTTGGACTGTACCAAAAATGATTCCAAATGTCAATTGGATCGTGCCTCATGTTGAATAACCACTTTTTAAACCCTCACAGTGCCCAAAATGGCCATTTTTACAGAGTTTTGCTTACTCAGAAGCTTCAATTTTGACCAATTACAGGCACAGAAATGACTTTAAATACATTTTTTTAAGTTGAAAAAGTAATAATTCACATCCAACAGTAATATACAGCCAAAAGAATAAATGTTAAAATTTCATCAAAATTGACCATTTTGGGAACTTTCGACAGCTCCGCGGTCATCGTTTTTCGTCCGAAAATTAATTTTTTGGACTGTAGCAAAAATGATTCCAAATGTCAATTGGATCGTGCCTCATGTTGAATAACCACTTTTTAAACCCTCGCAGTGCCCAAAATGGCAATTTTTACAGAGTTTTGCTTACTCAGAAGCTTCAATTTTGACCAATTTCAGGCACAGAAATGACTTTAAACACATTTATTTTAGTTGAAAAAGTAATAATTCATATCCAACAGTAATTTACATCCAAAAGATTAAATGTTAAAATTTCATCGAAATTGACCATTTTGGGAACGTTCGACAGCTCCGCGGTCATCGTTTTTCGTCCGAAAATTGATTTTTTGGACTGTACCAAAAATGATTCCAAATGTCAATTGGATCGTGCCTCATGTTGAATAACCATTTTTTAAACCGTCACAGTGACCAAAATTGCCATTTTTACAGAGTTTTGCATACTCAGAAGCTTCAATTTTGACCAATTTCAGGCACAGGAATGACTTTAAACACATTTATTTTAGTTGAGAAAGTAATATTTCACATCTAACAGTAATTTACAGGCAAAAGATTAAATTTTAAAATTTCATCGAAATTGACCATTTTGGGAACGTTCGACAGCTCCGCGGTCATCGTTTTTCGTCCGAAAATTGATTTTTTGGACTGTACCAAAAATGATTCCAAATGTCAATTGGACCGTGCCTCATGTTGAATAACCACTTTTTAAACCCTTGCAGTGCCCAAAATGGCCATTTTTACAGAGTTTTGCTTACTCAGAAGCTTCAATTTTGACCAATTTCAGGCACAGGAATGACTTTAAACACATTTATTTTAGTTGAGAAAGTAATATTTCACATCTAACAGTAATTTACAGGCAAAAGATTAAATTTTAAAATTTCATCGAAATTGACCATTTTGGGAATGTTCGACAGCTCCGCGGTCATTGTTTTTCATCAGAAAATAGATTTTTTGGACTGTACCAAAAATGATTCTAAATGTCAATTGGATCGTGCCTCATGTTGAATAACCACTTTTTAAACCCTCACAGTGCCCAAAATTGCCATTTTTACAGAGTTTTGCATACTCAGAAGCTTCAATTTTGACCAATTTCAGGCACAGAAATGACTTTAAACACATTTATTTTAGTTGAAAAAGTAATAATTCACATCCAACAGTAATTTACAGCCAAAAGATTAAATGTTAAAATTTCATCGAAATTGACCATTTTGGGAACGTTCGACAGCTCCGCGGTCATCGTTTTTCGTCCGAAAATTAATTTTTTGGACTGTACCAAAAATGATTCCAAATGTCAATTGGACCGTGCCTCATGTTGAATAACCACTTTTTAAACCCTCACAGTGACCAAAATTGCCATTTTTACAGAGTTTTGCATACTCAGAAGCTTCAATTTTGACCAATTTCAGGCACAGAAATGATTTCAAACACATTTATTTTAGTTGAAAAAGTAATAATTCACATCCAACAGTAATTTACAGCCAAAAGATTAAATGTTAAAATTTCATCGAAATTGACCATTTTGGGAACGTTCGACAGCTCCGCGGTCATCGTTTTTCGTCTGAAAATTGATTTTTTGGACTGTACCAAAAATGATTCCAAATGTCAATTGGATCATGCCTCATGTTGAATAACCACTTTTTAAACCCTCACAGTGCCCAAAATTGCCATTTTTACAGAGTTTTGCTTACTTAGAAGCTTCAATTTTGACCAATTTCAGGCACAGAAATGACTTTAAACACATTTATTTTAGTTGAAAAAGTAATAATTCACATCCAACAGTAATTTACAGCCAAAAGATTAAATGTTAAAATTTCATCGAAATTGACCATTTTGGGAACGTTCGACAGCTCCGCGGTCATCGTTTTTCGTCCGAAAATTGATTTTTTGGACTGTACCAAAAATGATTCCAAATGTCAATTGGACCGTGCCTCATGTTGAATAACCACTTTTTAAACCCTCGCAGTGACCAAAATTGCCATTTTTACAGAGTTTTGCATACTCAGAAGCTTCAATTTTGACCAATTTCAGGCACAGAAATGACTTTAAACACATTTATTTTAGTTGAAAAAGTTATAATTCACATCCAACAGTAATTTACAGCCAAAAGAATAAATGTTAAAATTTCATCGAAATTGACCATTTTGGGAACTTTCGACAGCTCCGCGGTCATCGTTTTTCGTCCGAAAATTGAATTTTTGGACTGTACCAAAAATGATTCCAAATGTCAATTGGATCGTGCCTCATGTTGAATAACCACTTTTTAAACCCTCACAGTGCCCAAAATGGCCATTTTTACAGAGTTTTGCTTACTCAGAAGCTTCAATTTTGACCAATTTCAGGCACAGAAATTACTTTAAACACATTTATTTTAGTTGAAAAAGTAATAATTCACATCCAACAGTAATTTACAGCCAAAAGATTAAATGTTAAAATTTCATCGAAATTGACCATTTTGGGAACGTTCGACAGCTCCGCGGTCATCGTTTTTCGTCCGAAAATTACTTTTTTGGACTGTACCAAAAATGATTCCAAATGTCAATTGGACCGTGCCTCATGTTGAATAACCACTTTTTAAACCCCCACAGTGACCAAAATTGCCATTTTTACAGAGTTTTGCATACTCAGAAGCTTCAATTTTGACCAATTTCAGGCACAGAAATGACTTTAAACACATTTATTTTAGTTGAAAAAGTAATAATTCACATCCAACAGTAATTTACAGCCAAAAGATTGAATGTTAAAATTTCATCGAAATTGACCATTTTGGGAACGTTCGACAGCTCCGCGGTCATCGTTTTTTGTCCGAAAATTGATTTTTTGGACTGTACCAAAAATGATTCCAAATGTCAATTGGACCGTGCCTCATGTTGAATAACCACTTTTTAAACCCTCACCGTGACCAAAATTGCCATTTTTACAGAGTTTTGCATACTCAGAAGCTTCAATTTTGACCAATTTCAGGCACAGAAATGACTTTAAACACTTTTATTTTAGTTGAAAAAGTAATAATTCACATCCAACAGTAATTTACAGCCAAAAGATTAAATGATAAAATTTCATCGAAATTGACCATTTTGCGAACGTTCGACAGCTCCGCGGTCATCGTTTTTCGTCAGAAAATTTATTTTTTGGACTGTACCAAAAATGATTCAAAATGTCAATTGGATCATGCCTCATGTTGAATAACCACTTTTTAAACCCTCACAGTGCCCAAAATTGCCATTTTTACAGAGTTTTGCTTACTTAGAAGCTTCAATTTTGACCAATTTCAGGCACAGAAATGACTTTAAACACATTTATTTTAGTTGAAAAAGTAATAATTCACATCCAACAGTAATTTACAGCCAAAAGATTAAATGTTAAAATTTCATCGAAATTGACCATTTTGGGAACGTTCGACAGCTCCGCGGTCATCGTTTTTCGTCCGAAAATTGATTTTTTGGACTGTACCAAAAATGATTCCAAATGTCAATTGGACCGTGCCTCATGTTGAATAACCACTTTTTAAACCCTCGCAGTGACCAAAATTGCCATTTTTACAGAGTTTTGCATACTCAGAAGCTTCAATTTTGACCAATTTCAGGCACAGAAATGACTTCAAACACATTTATTTTAGTTGAAAAAGTAATAATTCACATCCAACAGTAATTTACAGCCAAAAGATTAAATGTTAAAATTTCATCGAAATTGACCATTTTGGGAACGTTCGACAGCTCCGCGGTCATCGTTTTTCGTCCGAAAATTGATTTTTTGGACTGTACCAAAAATGATTCCAAATGTCAATTGGACCGTGCCTCATGTTGAATAACCACTTTTTAAACCCTCACAGTGACCAAAATTGCCATTTTTACAGAGTTTTGCATACTCAGAAGCTTCAATTTTGACCAATTTCAGGCACAGAAATGACTTTAAACACTTTTATTTTAGTTGAAAAAGTAATAATTCACATCCAACAGTAATTTACAGCCAAAAGATTAAATGATAAAATTTCATCGAAATTGACCATTTTGCGAACGTTCGACAGCTCCGCGGTCAACGTTTTTCGTCAGAAAATTGATTTTTTGGACTGTACCAAAAATGATTCAAAATGTCAATTGGATCATGCCTCATGTTGAATAACCACTTTTTAAACCCTCACAGTGCCCAAAATTGCCATTTTTACAGAGTTTTGCTTACTTAGAAGCTTCAATTTTGACCAATTTCAGGCACAGAAATGACTTTAAACGCATTTATTTTAGTTGAAAAAGTAATAATTCACATCCAACAGTAATTTACAGCCAAAAGATTAAATGTTAAAATTTCATCGAAATTGACCATTTTGGGAACGTTCGACAGCTCCGCGGTCATCGTTTTTCGTCCGAAAATTGATTTTTTGGACTGTACCAAAAATGATTCCAAATGTCAATTGGACCGTGCCTCATGTTGAATAACCACTTTTTAAACCCTCGCAGTGACCAAAATTGCCATTTTTACAGAGTTTTGCATACTCAGAAGCTTCAATTTTGACCAATTTCAGGCACAGGAATGACTTTAAACACATTTATTTTAGTTGAGAAAGTAATATTTCACATCTAACAGTAATTTACAGGCAAAAGATTACATTTTAAAATTTCATCGAAATTGACCATTTTGGGAATGTTCGACAGCTCCGCGGTCATCGTTTTTCGTCAGAAAATAGATTTTTTGGACTGTACCAAAAATGATTCTAAATGTCAATTGGATCGTGCCTCATGTTGAATAACCACTTTTTACACCCTCACAGTGCCCAAAATTGCCATTTTTACAGAGTTTTGCATACTCAGAAGCTTCAATTTTGACCAATTTCAGGCACAGAAATGACTTTAAACACATTTATTTTAGTTGAAAAAGTAATAATTCACATCCAACAGTAATTTACAGCCAAAAGATTAAATGTTAAAATTTCATCGAAATTGACCATTTTGGGAACGTTCGACAGCTCCGCGGTCATCGTTTTTCGTCCGAAAATTGATTTTTTGGACTGTACCAAAAATGATTCCAAATGTCAATTGGATCGTGCCTCATGTTGAATAACCATTTTTTAAACCCTCACAGTGACCAAAATTGCCATTTTTACAGAGTTTTGCATACTCAAAGCTTCAATTTTGACCAATTTCAGGCACAGGAATGACTTTAAACACATTTATTTTAGTTGAGAAAGTAATATTTCACATCTAACAGTAATTTACAGGCAAAAGATTACATTTTAAAATTTCATCGAAATTGACCATTTTGGGAATGTTCGACAGCTCCGCGGTCATCGTTTTTCGTCAGAAAATAGATTTTTTGGACTGTACCAAAAATGATTCTAAATGTCAATTGGATCGTGCCTCATGTTGAATAACCACTTTTTAAACCCTCACAGTGCCCAAAATTACCATTTTTACAGAGTTTTGCATACTCAGAAGCTTCAATTTTGACCAATTTCAGGCACAGAAATGACTTTAAACACATTTATTTTAGTTGAAAAAGTAATAATTCACATCCAACAGTAATTTACAGCCAAAAGATTAAATGTTAAAATTTCATCGAAATTGACCATTTTGGGAACGTTCGACAGCTCCGCGGTCATCGTTTTTCGTCCGAAAATTAATTTTTTGGACTGTACCAAAAATGATTCCAAATGTCAATTGGACCGTGCCTCATGTTGAATAACCACTTTTTAAACCCTCACAGTGACCAAAATTGCCATTTTTACAGAGTTTTGCATACTCAGAAGCTACAATTTTGACCAATTTCAGGCACAGAAATGACTTTAAACACATTTATTTTAGTTGAAAAAGTAATAATTCACATCCAACAGTAATTTACAGCCAAAAGATTAAATGTTAAAATTTCATCGAGATTGACCATTTTGGGAACGTTCGACAGCTCCGCGGTCAACGTTTTTCGTCAGAAAATTGATTTTTTGGACTGTACCAAAAATGATTCAAAATGTCAATTGGATCATGCCTCATGTTGAATAACCACTTTTTAAACCCTCACAGTGCCCAAAATTGCCATTTTTACAGAGTTTTGCTTACTTAGAAGCTTCAATTTTGACCAATTTCAGGCACAGAAATGACTTTAAACGCATTTATTTTAGTTGAAAAAGTAATAATTCACATCCAACAGTAATTTACAGCCAAAAGATTAAATGTTAAAATTTCATCGAAATTGACCATTTTGGGAACGTTCGACAGCTCCGCGGTCATCGTTTTTCGTCCGAAAATTGATTTTTTGGACTGTACCAAAAATGATTCCAAATGTCAATTGGACCGTGCCTCATGTTGAATAACCACTTTTTAAACCCTCGCAGTGACCAAAATTGCCATTTTTACAGAGTTTTGCATACTCAGAAGCTTCAATTTTGACCAATTTCAGGCACAGGAATGACTTTAAACACATTTATTTTAGTTGAGAAAGTAATATTTCACATCTAACAGTAATTTACAGGCAAAAGATTACATTTTAAAATTTCATCGAAATTGACCATTTTGGGAATGTTCGACAGCTCCGCGGTCATCGTTTTTCGTCAGAAAATAGATTTTTTGGACTGTACCAAAAATGATTCTAAATGTCAATTGGATCGTGCCTCATGTTGAATAACCACTTTTTACACCCTCACAGTGCCCAAAATTGCCATTTTTACAGAGTTTTGCATACTCAGAAGCTTCAATTTTGACCAATTTCAGGCACAGAAATGACTTTAAACACATTTATTTTAGTTGAAAAAGTAATAATTCACATCCAACAGTAATTTACAGCCAAAAGATTAAATGTTAAAATTTCATCGAAATTGACCATTTTGGGAACGTTCGACAGCTCCGCGGTCATCGTTTTTCCTCCGAAAATTGATTTTTTGGACTGTACCAAAAATGATTCCAAATGTCAATTGGATCGTGCCTCATGTTGAATAACCATTTTTTAAACCCTCACAGTGACCAAAATTGCCATTTTTACAGAGTTTTGCATACTCAAAGCTTCAATTTTGACCAATTTCAGGCACAGGAATGACTTTAAACACATTTATTTTAGTTGAGAAAGTAATATTTCACATCTAACAGTAATTTACTGGCAAAAGATTACATTTTAAAATTTCATCGAAATTGACCATTTTGGGAATGTTCGACAGCTCCGCGGTCATCGTTTTTCGTCAGAAAATAGATTTTTTGGACTGTACCAAAAATGATTCTAAATGTCAATTGGATCGTGCCTCATGTTGAATAACCACTTTTTAAACCCTCACAGTGCCCAAAATTACCATTTTTACAGAGTTTTGCATACTCAGAAGCTTCAATTTTGACCAATTTCAGGCACAGAAATGACTTTAAACACATTTATTTTAGTTGAAAAAGTAATAATTCACATCCAACAGTAATTTACAGCCAAAAGATTAAATGTTAAAATTTCATCGAAATTGACCATTTTGGGAACGTTCGACAGCTCCGCGGTCATCGTTTTTCGTCCGAAAATTAATTTTTTGGACTGTACCAAAAATGATTCCAAATGTCAATTGGACCGTGCCTCATGTTGAATAACCACTTTTTAAACCCTCACAGTGACCAAAATTGCCATTTTTACAGAGTTTTGCATACTCAGAAGCTTCAATTTTGACCAATTTCAGGCACAGAAATGACTTTAAACACATTTATTTTAGTTGAAAAAGTAATAATTCACATCCAACAGTAATTTACAGCCAAAAGATTAAATGTTAAAATTTCATCGAGATTGACCATTTTGGGAACGTTCGACAGCTCCGCGGTCATCGTTTTTTGTCCGAAAATTGATTTTTTGGACTGTACCAAAAATGATTCCAAATGTCAATTGGACCGTGCCTCATGTTGAATAACCACTTTTTAAACCCTCGCAGTGACCAAAATTGCCATTTTTACAGAGTTTTGCATACTCAGAAGCTTCAATTTTGACCAATTTCAGGCACAGGAATGACTTTAAACACATTTATTTTAGTTGAGAAAGTAATATTTCACATCTAACAGTAATTTACAGGCAAAAGATTACATTTTAAAATTTCATCGAAATTGACCATTTTGGGAATGTTCGACAGCTCCGCGGTCATCGTTTTTCGTCAGAAAATAGATTTTTTGGACTGTACCAAAAATGATTCTTAATGTCAATTGGATCGTGCCTCATGTTGAATAACCACTTTTTACACCCTCACAGTGCCCAAAATTGCCATTTTTACAGAGTTTTGCATACTCAGAAGCTTCAATTTTGACCAATTTCAGGCACAGAAATGACTTTCAACACATTTATTTTAGTTGAAAAAGTAATAATTCACATCCAACAGTAATTTACAGCCAAAAGATTAAATGTTAAAATTTCATCGAAATTGACCATTTTGGGAACGTTCGACAGCTCCGCGGTCATCGTTTTTCGTCCGAAAATTGATTTTTTGGACTGTACCAAAAATGATTCCAAATGTCAATTGGACCGTGCCTCATGTTGAATAACCACTTTTTAAACCCTCGCAGTGACCAAAATTGCCATTTTTACAGAGTTTTGCATACTCAGAAGCTTCAATTTTGACCAATTTCAGGCACAGGAATGACTTTAAACACATTTATTTTAGTTGAGAAAGTAATATTTCACATCTAACAGTAATTTACAGGCAAAAGATTACATTTTAAAATTTCATCGAAATTGACCATTTTGGGAATGTTCGACAGCTCCGCGGTCATCGTTTTTCGTCAGAAAATAGATTTTTTGGACTGTACCAAAAATGATTCTAAATGTCAATTGGATCGTGCCTCATGTTGAATAACCACTTTTTACACCCTCACAGTGCCCAAAATTGCCATTTTTACAGAGTTTTGCATACTCAGAAGCTTCAATTTTGACCAATTTCAGGCACAGAAATGACTTTAAACACATTTATTTTAGTTGAAAAAGTAATAATTCACATCCAACAGTAATTTACAGCCAAAAGATTAAATGTTAAAATTTCATCGAAATTGACCATTTTGGGAACGTTCGACAGCTCCGCGGTCATCGTTTTTCGTCCGAAAATTGATTTTTTGGACTGTACCAAAAATGATTCCAAATGTCAATTGGATCGTGCCTCATGTTGAATAACCATTTTTTAAACCCTCACAGTGACCAAAATTGCCATTTTTACAGAGTTTTGCATACTCAAAGCTTCAATTTTGACCAATTTCAGGCACAGGAATGACTTTAAACACATTTATTTTAGTTGAGAAAGTAATATTTCACATCTAACAGTAATTTACAGGCAAAAGATTACATTTTAAAATTTCATCGAAATTGACCATTTTGGGAATGTTCGACAGCTCCGCGGTCATCGTTTTTCGTCAGAAAATAGATTTTTTGGACTGTACCAAAAATGATTCTAAATGTCAATTGGATCGTGCCTCATGTTGAATAACCACTTTTTAAACCCTCACAGTGCCCAAAATTACCATTTTTACAGAGTTTTGCATACTCAGAAGCTTCAATTTTGACCAATTTCAGGCACAGAAATGACTTTAAACACATTTATTTTAGTTGAAAAAGTAATAATTCACATCCAACAGTAATTTACAGCCAAAAGATTAAATGTTAAAATTTCATCGAAATTGACCATTTTGGGAACGTTCGACAGCTCCGCGGTCATCGTTTTTCGTCCGAAAATTAATTTTTTGGACTGTACCAAAAATGATTCCAAATGTCAATTGGACCGTGCCTCATGTTGAATAACCACTTTTTAAACCCTCACAGTGACCAAAATTGCCATTTTTACAGAGTTTTGCATACTCAGAAGCTACAATTTTGACCAATTTCAGGCACAGAAATGACTTTAAACACATTTATTTTAGTTGAAAAAGTAATAATTCACATCCAACAGTAATTTACAGCCAAAAGATTAAATGTTAAAATTTCATCGAGATTGACCATTTTGGGAACGTTCGACAGCTCCGCGGTCAACGTTTTTCGTCAGAAAATTGATTTTTTGGACTGTACCAAAAATGATTCAAAATGTCAATTGGATCATGCCTCATGTTGAATAACCACTTTTTAAACCCTCACAGTGCCCAAAATTGCCATTTTTACAGAGTTTTGCTTACTTAGAAGCTTCAATTTTGACCAATTTCAGGCACAGAAATGACTTTAAACGCATTTATTTTAGTTGAAAAAGTAATAATTCACATCCAACAGTAATTTACAGCCAAAAGATTAAATGTTAAAATTTCATCGAAATTGACCATTTTGGGAACGTTCGACAGCTCCGCGGTCATCGTTTTTCGTCCGAAAATTGATTTTTTGGACTGTACCAAAAATGATTCCAAATGTCAATTGGACCGTGCCTCATGTTGAATAACCACTTTTTAAACCCTCGCAGTGACCAAAATTGCCATTTTTACAGAGTTTTGCATACTCAGAAGCTTCAATTTTGACCAATTTCAGGCACAGGAATGACTTTAAACACATTTATTTTAGTTGAGAAAGTAATATTTCACATCTAACAGTAATTTACAGGCAAAAGATTACATTTTAAAATTTCATCGAAATTGACCATTTTGGGAATGTTCGACAGCTCCGCGGTCATCGTTTTTCGTCAGAAAATAGATTTTTTGGACTGTACCAAAAATGATTCTAAATGTCAATTGGATCGTGCCTCATGTTGAATAACCACTTTTTACACCCTCACAGTGCCCAAAATTGCCATTTTTACAGAGTTTTGCATACTCAGAAGCTTCAATTTTGACCAATTTCAGGCACAGAAATGACTTTAAACACATTTATTTTAGTTGAAAAAGTAATAATTCACATCCAACAGTAATTTACAGCCAAAAGATTAAATGTTAAAATTTCATCGAAATTGACCATTTTGGGAACGTTCGACAGCTCCGCGGTCATCGTTTTTCCTCCGAAAATTGATTTTTTGGACTGTACCAAAAATGATTCCAAATGTCAATTGGATCGTGCCTCATGTTGAATAACCATTTTTTAAACCCTCACAGTGACCAAAATTGCCATTTTTACAGAGTTTTGCATACTCAAAGCTTCAATTTTGACCAATTTCAGGCACAGGAATGACTTTAAACACATTTATTTTAGTTGAGAAAGTAATATTTCACATCTAACAGTAATTTACTGGCAAAAGATTACATTTTAAAATTTCATCGAAATTGACCATTTTGGGAATGTTCGACAGCTCCGCGGTCATCGTTTTTCGTCAGAAAATAGATTTTTTGGACTGTACCAAAAATGATTCTAAATGTCAATTGGATCGTGCCTCATGTTGAATAACCACTTTTTAAACCCTCACAGTGCCCAAAATTACCATTTTTACAGAGTTTTGCATACTCAGAAGCTTCAATTTTGACCAATTTCAGGCACAGAAATGACTTTAAACACATTTATTTTAGTTGAAAAAGTAATAATTCACATCCAACAGTAATTTACAGCCAAAAGATTAAATGTTAAAATTTCATCGAAATTGACCATTTTGGGAACGTTCGACAGCTCCGCGGTCATCGTTTTTCGTCCGAAAATTAATTTTTTGGACTGTACCAAAAATGATTCCAAATGTCAATTGGACCGTGCCTCATGTTGAATAACCACTTTTTAAACCCTCACAGTGACCAAAATTGCCATTTTTACAGAGTTTTGCATACTCAGAAGCTTCAATTTTGACCAATTTCAGGCACAGAAATGACTTTAAACACATTTATTTTAGTTGAAAAAGTAATAATTCACATCCAACAGTAATTTACAGCCAAAAGATTAAATGTTAAAATTTCATCGAGATTGACCATTTTGGGAACGTTCGACAGCTCCGCGGTCATCGTTTTTTGTCCGAAAATTGATTTTTTGGACTGTACCAAAAATGATTCCAAATGTCAATTGGACCGTGCCTCATGTTGAATAACCACTTTTTAAACCCTCGCAGTGACCAAAATTGCCATTTTTACAGAGTTTTGCATACTCAGAAGCTTCAATTTTGACCAATTTCAGGCACAGGAATGACTTTAAACACATTTATTTTAGTTGAGAAAGTAATATTTCACATCTAACAGTAATTTACAGGCAAAAGATTACATTTTAAAATTTCATCGAAATTGACCATTTTGGGAATGTTCGACAGCTCCACGGTCATCGTTTTTCGTCAGAAAATAGATTTTTTGGACTGTACCAAAAATGATTCTTAATGTCAATTGGATCGTGCCTCATGTTGAATAACCACTTTTTACACCCTCACAGTGCCCAAAATTGCCATTTTTACAGAGTTTTGCATACTCAGAAGCTTCAATTTTGACCAATTTCAGGCACAGAAATGACTTTCAACACATTTATTTTAGTTGAAAAAGTAATAATTCACATCCAACAGTAATTTACAGCCAAAAGATTAAATGTTAAAATTTCATCGAAATTGACCATTTTGGGAACGTTCGACAGCTCCGCGGTCATCGTTTTTCGTCCGAAAATTGATTTTTTGGACTGTACCAAAAATGATTCCAAATGTCAATTGGATCGTGCCTCATGTTGAATAACCATTTTTTAAACCCTCACAGTGACCAAAATTGCCATTTTTACAGAGTTTTGCATACTCAGAAGCTTCAATTTTGACCAATTTCAGGCACAGGAATGACTTTAAACACATTTATTTTAGTTGAGAAAGTAATATTTCACATCTAACAGTAATTTACAGGCAAAAGATTACATTTTAAAATTTCATCGAAATTGACCATTTTGGGAATGTTCGACAGCTCCGCGGTCATCGTTTTTCGTCAGAAAATAGATTTTTTGGACTGTACCAAAAATGATTCTAAATGTCAATTGGATCGTGCCTCATGTTGAATAACCACTTTTTAAACCCTCACAGTGCCCAAAATTACCATTTTTACAGAGTTTTGCATACTCAGAAGCTTCAATTTTGACCAATTTCAGGCACAGAAATGACTTTAAACACATTTATTTTAGTTGAAAAAGTAATAATTCACATCCAACAGTAATTTACAGCCAAAAGATTAAATGTTAAAATTTCATCGAAATTGACCATTTTGGGAACGTTCGACAGCTCCGCGGTCATCGTTTTTCGTCCGAAAATTAATTTTTTGGACTGTACCAAAAATGATTCCAAATGTCAATTGGACCGTGCCTCATGTTGAATAACCACTTTTTAAACCCTCACAGTGACCAAAATTGCCATTTTTACAGAGTTTTGCATACTCAGAAGCTTCAATTTTGACCAATTTCAGGCACAGAAATGACTTTAAACACATTTATTTTAGTTGAAAAAGTAATAATTCACATCCAACAGTAATTTACAGCCAAAAGATTAAATGTTAAAATTTCATCGAGATTGACCATTTTGGGAACGTTCGACAGCTCCGCGGTCATCGTTTTTTGTCCGAAAATTGATTTTTTGGACTGTACCAAAAATGATTCCAAATGTCAATTGGACCGTGCCTCATGTTGAATAACCACTTTTTAAACCCTCACCGTGACCAAAATTGCCATTTTTACAGAGTTTTGCATACTCAGAAGCTTCAATTTTGACCAATTTCAGGCACAGAAATGACTTTAAACACTTTTATTTTAGTTGAAAAAGTAATAATTCACATCCAACAGTAATTTACAGCCAAAAGATTAAATGATAAAATTTCATCGAAATTGACCATTTTGCGAACGTTCGACAGCTCCGCGGTCATCGTTTTTCGTCAGAAAATTTATTTTTTGGACTGTACCAAAAATGATTCAAAATGTCAATTGGATCATGCCTCATGTTGAATAACCACTTTTTAAACCCTCACAGTGCCCAAAATTGCCATTTTTACAGAGTTTTGCATACTCAGAAGCTTCAATTTTGACCAATTTCAGGCACAGAAATGACTTCAAACACATTTATTTTAGTTGAAAAAGTAATAATTCACATCCAACAGTAATTTACAGCCAAAAGATTAAATGTTAAAATTTCATCGAAATTGACCATTTTGGGAACGTTCGACAGCTCCGCGGTCATCGTTTTTCGTCCGAAAATTGATTTTTTGGACTGTACCAAAAATGATTCCAAATGTCAATTGGACCGTGCCTCATGTTGAATAACCACTTTTTAAACCCTCACAGTGACCAAAATTGCCATTTTTACAGAGTTTTGCATACTCAGATGCTTCAATTTTGACCAATTTCAGGCACAGAAATGACTTTAAACACTTTTATTTTAGTTGAAAAAGTAATAATTCACATCCAACAGTAATTTACAGCCAAAAGATTAAATGATAAAATTTCATCGAAATTGACCATTTTGCGAACGTTCGACAGCTCCGCGGTCATCGTTTTTCGTCAGAAAATTTATTTTTTGGACTGTACCAAAAATGATTAAAAATGTCAATTGGATCATGCCTCATGTTGAATAACCACTTTTTAAACCCTCACAGTGCCCAAAATTGCCATTTTTACAGAGTTTTGCTTACTTAGAAGCTTCAATTTTGACCAATTTCAGGGACAGAAATGACTTTAAACACATTTATTTTAGTTGAAAAAGTAATAATTCACATCCAACAGTAATTTACAGCCAAAAGATTAAATGTTAAAATTTCATCGAAATTGACCATTTTGGGAACGTTCGACAGCTCCGCGGTCATCGTTTTTCGTCCGAAAATTAATTTTTTGGACTGTACCAAAAATGATTCCAAATGTCAATTGGACCGTGCCTCATGTTGAATAACCACTTTTTAAACCCTCACAGTGACCAAAATTGCCATTTTTACAGAGTTTTGCATACTCAGAAGCTTCAATTTTGACCAATTTCAGGCACAGAAATGACTTTAAACACATTTATTTTAGTTGAAAAAGTAATAATTCACATCCAACAGTAATTTACAGCCAAAAGATTGAATGTTAAAATTTCATCGAAATTGACCATTTTGGGAACGTTCGACAGCTCCGCGGTCATCGTTTTTTGTTCGAAAATTGATTTTTTGGACTGTACCAAAAATGATTCCAAATGTCAATTGGACCGTGCCTCATGTTGAATAACCACTTTTTAAACCCTCACCGTGACCAAAATTGCCATTTTTACAGAGTTTTGCATACTCAGAAGCTTCAATTTTGACCAATTTCAGGCACAGAAATGACTTTAAACACTTTTATTTTAGTTGAAAAAGTAATAATTCACATCCAACAGTAATTTACAGCCAAAAGATTAAATGATAAAATTTCATCGAAATTGACCATTTTGCGAACGTTCGACAGCTCCGCGGTCAACGTTTTTCGTCAGAAAATTGATTTTTTGGACTGTGCCAAAAATGATTCAAAATGTCAATTGGATCATGCCTCATGTTGAATAACCACTTTTTAAACCCTCACAGTGCCCAAAATTGCCATTTTTACAGAGTTTTGCTTACTTAGAAGCTTCAATTTTGACCAATTTCAGGCACAGAAATGACTTTAAACACATTTATTTTAGTTGAAAAAGTAATAATTCACATCCAACAGTAATTTACAGCCAAAAGATTAAATGTTAAAATTTCATCGAAATTGACCATTTTGGGAACGTTCGACAGCTCCGCGGTCATCGTTTTTTGTCCGAAAATTTATTTTTTGGACTGTACCAAAAATGATTCCAAATGTCAATTGGACCGTGCCTCATGTTGAATAACCACTTTTTAAACCCTCACCGTGACCAAAATTGCCATTTTTACAGAGTTTTGCATACTCAGAAGCTTCAATTTTGACCAATTTCAGGCACAGAAATGACTTTAAACACTTTTATTTTAGTTGAAAAAGTAATAATTCACATCCAACAGTAATTTACAGCCAAAAGAATAAATGTTAAAATTTCATCGAAATTGACCATTTTGGGAACTTTCGACAGCTCCGCGGTCATCGTTTTTCGTCCGAAAATTTAATTTTTGGACTGTACCAAAAATGATTCCAAATGTCAATTGGATCGTGCCTCATGTTGAATAACCACTTTTTAAACCCTCACAGTGCCCAAAATGGCCATTTTTACAGAGTTTTGCTTACTCAGAAGCTTCAATTTTGACCAATTACAGGCACAGAAATGACTTTAAATACATTTTTTTAAGTTGAAAAAGTAATAATTCACATCCAACAGTAATATACAGCCAAAAGAATAAATGTTAACATTTCATCAAAATTGACCATTTTGGGAACTTTCGACAGCTCCGCGGTCATCGTTTTTCGTCCGAAAATTAATTTTTTGGACTGTAGCAAAAATGATTCCAAATGTCAATTGGATCGTGCCTCATGTTGAATAACCACTTTTTAAACCCTCGCAGTGCCCAAAATGGCAATTTTTACAGAGTTTTGCTTACTCAGAAGCTTCAATTTTGACCAATTTCAGGCACAGAAATGACTTTAAACACATTTATTTTAGTTGAAAAAGTAATAATTCATATCCAACAGTAATTTACATCCAAAAGATTAAATGTTAAAATTTCATCGAGATTGACCATTTTGGGAACGTTCGACAGCTCCGCGGTCATCGTTTTTTGTCCGAAAATTGATTTTTTGGACTGTACCAAAAATGATTCCAAATGTCAATTGGACCGTGCCTCATGTTGAATAACCACTTTTTAAACCCTCGCAGTGACCAAAATTGCCATTTTTACAGAGTTTTGCATACTCAGAAGCTTCAATTTTGACCAATTTCAGGCACAGGAATGACTTTAAACACATTTATTTTAGTTGAGAAAGTAATATTTCACATCTAACAGTAATTTACAGGCAAAAGATTACATTTTAAAATTTCATCGAAATTGACCATTTTGGGAATGTTCGACAGCTCCGCGGTCATCGTTTTTCGTCAGAAAATAGATTTTTTGGACTGTACCAAAAATGATTCTAAATGTCAATTGGATCGTGCCTCATGTTGAATAACCACTTTTTACACCCTCACAGTGCCCAAAATTGCCATTTTTACAGAGTTTTGCATACTCAGAAGCTTCAATTTTGACCAATTTCAGGCACAGAAATGACTTTAAACACATTTATTTTAGTTGAAAAAGTAATAATTCACATCCAACAGTAATTTACAGCCAAAAGATTAAATGTTAAAATTTCATCGAAATTGACCATTTTGGGAACGTTCGACAGCTCCGCGGTCATCGTTTTTCGTCCGAAAATTGATTTTTTGGACTGTACCAAAAATGATTCCAAATGTCAATTGGATCGTGCCTCATGTTGAATAACCATTTTTTAAACCCTCACAGTGACCAAAATTGCCATTTTTACAGAGTTTTGCATACTCAGAAGCTTCAATTTTGACCAATTTCAGGCACAGGAATGACTTTAAACACATTTATTTTAGTTGAGAAAGTAATATTTCACATCTAACAGTAATTTACAGGCAAAAGATTACATTTTAAAATTTCATCGAAATTGACCATTTTGGGAATGTTCGACAGCTCCGCGGTCATCGTTTTTCGTCAGAAAATAGATTTTTTGGACTGTACCAAAAATGATTCTAAATGTCAATTGGATCGTGCCTCATGTTGAATAACCACTTTTTAAACCCTCACAGTGCCCAAAATTACCATTTTTACAGAGTTTTGCATACTCAGAAGCTTCAATTTTGACCAATTTCAGGCACAGAAATGACTTTAAACACATTTATTTTAGTTGAAAAAGTAATAATTCACATCCAACAGTAATTTACAGCCAAAAGATTAAATGTTAAAATTTCATCGAAATTGACCATTTTGGGAACGTTCGACAGCTCCGCGGTCATCGTTTTTCGTCCGAAAATTAATTTTTTGGACTGTACCAAAAATGATTCCAAATGTCAATTGGACCGTGCCTCATGTTGAATAACCACTTTTTAAACCCTCACAGTGACCAAAATTGCCATTTTTACAGAGTTTTGCATACTCAGAAGCTTCAATTTTGACCAATTTCAGGCACAGAAATGACTTTAAACACATTTATTTTAGTTGAAAAAGTAATAATTCACATCCAACAGTAATTTACAGCCAAAAGATTAAATGTTAAAATTTCATCGAGATTGACCATTTTGGGAACGTTCGACAGCTCCGCGGTCATCGTTTTTTGTCCGAAAATTGATTTTTTGGACTGTACCAAAAATGATTCCAAATGTCAATTGGACCGTGCCTCATGTTGAATAACCACTTTTTAAACCCTCACCGTGACCAAAATTGCCATTTTTACAGAGTTTTGCATACTCAGAAGCTTCAATTTTGACCAATTTCAGGCACAGAAATGACTTTAAACACTTTTATTTTAGTTGAAAAAGTAATAATTCACATCCAACAGTAATTTACAGCCAAAAGATTAAATGATAAAATTTCATCGAAATTGACCATTTTGCGAACGTTCGACAGCTCCGCGGTCATCGTTTTTCGTCAGAAAATTTATTTTTTGGACTGTACCAAAAATGATTCAAAATGTCAATTGGATCATGCCTCATGTTGAATAACCACTTTTTAAACCCTCACAGTGCCCAAAATTGCCATTTTTACAGAGTTTTGCATACTCAGAAGCTTCAATTTTGACCAATTTCAGGCACAGAAATGACTTCAAACACATTTATTTTAGTTGAAAAAGTAATAATTCACATCCAACAGTAATTTACAGCCAAAAGATTAAATGTTAAAATTTCATCGAAATTGACCATTTTGGGAACGTTCGACAGCTCCGCGGTCATCGTTTTTCGTCCGAAAATTGATTTTTTGGACTGTACCAAAAATGATTCCAAATGTCAATTGGACCGTGCCTCATGTTGAATAACCACTTTTTAAACCCTCACAGTGACCAAAATTGCCATTTTTACAGAGTTTTGCATACTCAGATGCTTCAATTTTGACCAATTTCAGGCACAGAAATGACTTTAAACACTTTTATTTTAGTTGAAAAAGTAATAATTCACATCCAACAGTAATTTACAGCCAAAAGATTAAATGATAAAATTTCATCGAAATTGACCATTTTGCGAACGTTCGACAGCTCCGCGGTCATCGTTTTTCGTCAGAAAATTTATTTTTTGGACTGTACCAAAAATGATTAAAAATGTCAATTGGATCATGCCTCATGTTGAATAACCACTTTTTAAACCCTCACAGGGCCCAAAATTGCCATTTTTACAGAGTTTTGCTTACTTAGAAGCTTCAATTTTGACCAATTTCAGGGACAGAAATGACTTTAAACACATTTATTTTAGTTGAAAAAGTAATAATTCACATCCAACAGTAATTTACAGCCAAAAGATTAAATGTTAAAATTTCATCGAAATTGACCATTTTGGGAACGTTCGACAGCTCCGCGGTCATCGTTTTTCGTCCGAAAATTAATTTTTTGGACTGTACCAAAAATGATTCCAAATGTCAATTGGACCGTGCCTCATGTTGAATAACCACTTTTTAAACCCTCACAGTGACCAAAATTGCCATTTTTACAGAGTTTTGCATACTCAGAAGCTTCAATTTTGACCAATTTCAGGCACAGAAATGACTTTAAACACATTTATTTTAGTTGAAAAAGTAATAATTCACATCCAACAGTAATTTACAGCCAAAAGATTGAATGTTAAAATTTCATCGAAATTGACCATTTTGGGAACGTTCGACAGCTCCGCGGTCATCGTTTTTTGTTCGAAAATTGATTTTTTGGACTGTACCAAAAATGATTCCAAATGTCAATTGGACCGTGCCTCATGTTGAATAACCACTTTTTAAACCCTCACCGTGACCAAAATTGCCATTTTTACAGAGTTTTGCATACTCAGAAGCTTCAATTTTGACCAATTTCAGGCACAGAAATGACTTTAAACACTTTTATTTTAGTTGAAAAAGTAATAATTCACATCCAACAGTAATTTACAGCCAAAAGATTAAATGATAAAATTTCATCGAAATTGACCATTTTGCGAACGTTCGACAGCTCCGCGGTCAACGTTTTTCGTCAGAAAATTGATTTTTTGGACTGTGCCAAAAATGATTCAAAATGTCAATTGGATCATGCCTCATGTTGAATAACCACTTTTTAAACCCTCACAGTGCCCAAAATTGCCATTTTTACAGAGTTTTGCTTACTTAGAAGCTTCAATTTTGACCAATTTCAGGCACAGAAATGACTTTAAACACATTTATTTTAGTTGAAAAAGTAATAATTCACATCCAACAGTAATTTACAGCCAAAAGATTAAATGTTAAAATTTCATCGAAATTGACCATTTTGGGAACGTTCGACAGCTCCGCGGTCATCGTTTTTTGTCCGAAAATTTATTTTTTGGACTGTACCAAAAATGATTCCAAATGTCAATTGGACCGTGCCTCATGTTGAATAACCACTTTTTAAACCCTCACCGTGACCAAAATTGCCATTTTTACAGAGTTTTGCATACTCAGAAGCTTCAATTTTGACCAATTTCAGGCACAGAAATGACTTTAAACACTTTTATTTTAGTTGAAAAAGTAATAATTCACATCCAACAGTAATTTACAGCCAAAAGAATAAATGTTAAAATTTCATCGAAATTGACCATTTTGGGAACTTTCGACAGCTCCGCGGTCATCGTTTTTCGTCCGAAAATTGAATTTTTGGACTGTACCAAAAATGATTCCAAATGTCAATTGGATCGTGCCTCATGTTGAATAACCACTTTTTAAACCCTCACAGTGCCCAAAATGGCCATTTTTACAGAGTTTTGCTTACTCAGAAGCTTCAATTTTGACCAATTACAGGCACAGAAATGACTTTAAATACATTTTTTTAAGTTGAAAAAGTAATAATTCACATCCAACAGTAATATACAGCCAAAAGAATAAATGTTAACATTTCATCAAAATTGACCATTTTGGGAACTTTCGACAGCTCCGCGGTCATCGTTTTTCGTCCGAAAATTAATTTTTTGGACTGTAGCAAAAATGATTCCAAATGTCAATTGGATCGTGCCTCATGTTGAATAACCACTTTTTAAACCCTCGCAGTGCCCAAAATGGCAATTTTTACAGAGTTTTGCTTACTCAGAAGCTTCAATTTTGACCAATTTCAGGCACAGAAATGACTTTAAACACATTTATTTTAGTTGAAAAAGTAATAATTCATATCCAACAGTAATTTACATCCAAAAGATTAAATGTTAAAATTTCATCGAAATTGACCATTTTGGGAACGTTCGACAGCTCCGCGGTCATCGTTTTTCGTCCGAAAATTGATTTTTTGGACTGTACCAAAAATGATTCCAAATGTCAATTGGATCGTGCCTCATGTTGAATAACCATTTTTTAAACCCTCACAGTGACCAAAATTGCCATTTTTACAGAGTTTTGCATACTCAGAAGCTTCAATTTTGACCAATTTCAGGCACAGGAATGACTTTAAACACTTTTATTTTAGTTGAGAAAGTAATATTTCACATCTAACAGTAATTTTCAGGCAAAAGATTACATTTTAAAATTTCATCGAAATTGACCATTTTGGGAATGTTCGACAGCTCCGCGGTCATCGTTTTTCGTCAGAAAATAGATTTTTTGGACTGTACCAAAAATGATTCTAAATGTCAATTGGATCGTGCCTCATGTTGAATAACCACTTTTTAAACCCTCACAGTGCCCAAAATTACCATTTTTACAGAGTTTTGCATACTCAGAAGCTTCAATTTTGACCAATTTCAGGCACAGAAATGACTTTAAACACATTTATTTTAGTTGAAAAAGTTATAATTCACATCCAACAGTAATTTACAGCCAAAAGAATAAATGTTAAAATTTCATCGAAATTGACCATTTTGGGAACTTTCGACAGCTCCGCGGTCATCGTTTTTCGTCCGAAAATTGAATTTTTGGACTGTACCAAAAATGATTCCAAATGTCAATTGGATCGTGCCTCATGTTGAATAACCACTTTTTAAACCCTCACAGTGCCCAAAATGGCCATTTTTACAGAGTTTTGCTTACTCAGAAGCTTCAATTTTGACCAATTACAGGCACAGAAATGACTTTAAATACATTTTTTTAAGTTGAAAAAGTAATAATTCACATCCAACAGTAATATACAGCCAAAAGAATAAATGTTAACATTTCATCAAAATTGACCATTTTGGGAACTTTCGACAGCTCCGCGGTCATCGTTTTTCGTCCGAAAATTAATTTTTTGGACTGTAGCAAAAATGATTCCAAATGTCAATTGGATCGTGCCTCATGTTGAATAACCACTTTTTAAACCCTCGCAGTGCCCAAAATGGCAATTTTTACAGAGTTTTGCTTACTCAGAAGCTTCAATTTTGACCAATTTCAGGCACAGAAATGACTTTAAACACATTTATTTTAGTTGAAAAAGTAATAATTCATATCCAACAGTAATTTACATCCAAAAGATTAAATGTTAAAATTTCATCGAAATTGACCATTTTGGGAACGTTCGACAGCTCCGCGGTCATCGTTTTTCGTCCGAAAATTGATTTTTTGGACTGTACCAAAAATGATTCCAAATGTCAATTGGATCGTGCCTCATGTTGAATAACCATTTTTTAAACCCTCACAGTGACCAAAATTGCCATTTTTACAGAGTTTTGCATACTCAGAAGCTTCAATTTTGACCAATTTCAGGCACAGGAATGACTTTAAACACATTTATTTTAGTTGAGAAAGTAATATTTCACATCTAACAGTAATTTACAGGCAAAAGATTACATTTTAAAATTTCATCGAAATTGACCATTTTGGGAATGTTCGACAGCTCCGCGGTCATCGTTTTTCGTCAGAAAATAGATTTTTTGGACTGTACCAAAAATGATTCTAAATGTCAATTGGATCGTGCCTCATGTTGAATAACCACTTTTTAAACCCTCACAGTGCCCAAAATTACCATTTTTACAGAGTTTTGCATACTCAGAAGCTTCAATTTTGACCAATTTCAGGCACAGAAATGACTTTAAACACATTTATTTTAGTTGAAAAAGTAATAATTCACATCCAACAGTAATTTACAGCCAAAAGATTAAATGTTAAAATTTCATCGAAATTGACCATTTTGGGAACGTTCGACAGCTCCGCGGTCATCGTTTTTCGTCCGAAAATTACTTTTTTGGACTGTACCAAAAATGATTCCAAATGTCAATTGGACCGTGCCTCATGTTGAATAACCACTTTTTAAACCCTCACAGTGACCAAAATTGCCATTTTTACAGAGTTTTGCATACTCAGAAGCTTCAATTTTGACCAATTTCAGGCACAGAAATGACTTCAAACACATTTATTTTAGTTGAAAAAGTAATAATTCACATCCAACAGTAATTTACAGCCAAAAGATTAAATGTTAAAATTTCATCGAAATTGACCATTTTGGGAACGTTCGACAGCTCCGCGGTCATCGTTTTTCGTCCGAAAATTGATTTTTTGGACTGTACCAAAAATGATTCCAAATGTCAATTGGACCGTGCCTCATGTTGAATAACCACTTTTTAAACCCTCACAGTGACCAAAATTGCCATTTTTACAGAGTTTTGCATACTCAGAAGCTTCAATTTTGACCAATTTCAGGCACAGAAATGACTTTAAACACTTTTATTTTAGTTGAAAAAGTAATAATTCACATCCAACAGTAATTTACAGCCAAAAGATTAAATGATAAAATTTCATCGAAATTGACCATTTTGCGAACGTTCGACAGCTCCGCGGTCAACGTTTTTCGTCAGAAAATTGATTTTTTGGACTGTACCAAAAATGATTCAAAATGTCAATTGGATCATGCCTCATGTTGAATAACCACTTTTTAAACCCTCACAGTGCCCAAAATTGCCATTTTTACAGAGTTTTGCTTACTTAGAAGCTTCAATTTTGACCAATTTCAGGCACAGAAATGACTTTAAACGCATTTATTTTAGTTGAAAAAGTAATAATTCACATCCAACAGTAATTTACAGCCAAAAGATTAAATGTTAAAATTTCATCGAAATTGACCATTTTGGGAACGTTCGACAGCTCCGCGGTCATCGTTTTTCGTCCAAAAATTGATTTTTTGGACTGTACCAAAAATGATTCCAAATGTCAATTGGACCGTGCCTCATGTTGAATAACCACTTTTTAAACCCTCGCAGTGACCAAAATTGCCATTTTTACAGAGTTTTGCATACTCAGAAGCTTCAATTTTGACCAATTTCAGGCACAGGAATGACTTTAAACACATTTATTTTAGTTGAGAAAGTAATATTTCACATCTAACAGTAATTTACAGGCAAAAGATTACATTTTAAAATTTCATCGAAATTGACCATTTTGGGAATGTTCGACAGCTCCGCGGTCATCGTTTTTCGTCAGAAAATAGATTTTTTGGACTGTACCAAAAATGATTCTAAATGTCAATTGGATCGTGCCTCATGTTGAATAACCACTTTTTACACCCTCACAGTGCCCAAAATTGCCATTTTTACAGAGTTTTGCATACTCAGAAGCTTCAATTTTGACCAATTTCAGGCACAGAAATGACTTTAAACACATTTATTTTAGTTGAAAAAGTAATAATTCACATCCAACAGTAATTTACAGCCAAAAGATTAAATGTTAAAATTTCATCGAAATTGACCATTTTGGGAACGTTCGACAGCTCCGCGGTCATCGTTTTTCGTCCGAAAATTGATTTTTTGGACTGTACCAAAAATGATTCCAAATGTCAATTGGATCGTGCCTCATGTTGAATAACCATTTTTTAAACCCTCACAGTGACCAAAATTGCCATTTTTACAGAGTTTTGCATACTCAGAAGCTTCAATTTTGACCAATTTCAGGCACAGGAATGACTTTAAACACATTTATTTTAGTTGAGAAAGTAATATTTCACATCTAACAGTAATTTACAGGCAAAAGATTACATTTTAAAATTTCATCGAAATTGACCATTTTGGGAATGTTCGACAGCTCCGCGGTCATCGTTTTTCGTCAGAAAATAGATTTTTTGGACTGTACCAAAAATGATTCTAAATGTCAATTGGATCGTGCCTCATGTTGAATAACCACTTTTTAAACCCTCACAGTGCCCAAAATTACCATTTTTACAGAGTTTTGCATACTCAGAAGCTTCAATTTTGACCAATTTCAGGCACAGAAATGACTTTAAACACATTTATTTTAGTTGAAAAAGTAATAATTCACATCCAACAGTAATTTACAGCCAAAAGATTAAATGTTAAAATTTCATCGAAATTGACCATTTTGGGAACGTTCGACAGCTCCGCGGTCATCGTTTTTCGTCCGAAAATTAATTTTTTGGACTGTACCAAAAATGATTCCAAATGTCAATTGGACCGTGCCTCATGTTGAATAACCACTTTTTAAACCCTCACAGTGACCAAAATTGCCATTTTTACAGAGTTTTGCATACTCAGAAGCTTCAATTTTGACCAATTTCAGGCACAGAAATGACTTTAAACACATTTATTTTAGTTGAAAAAGTAATAATTCACATCCAACAGTAATTTACAGCCAAAAGATTAAATGTTAAAATTTCATCGAGATTGACCATTTTGGGAACGTTCGACAGCTCCGTGGTCATCGTTTTTTGTCCGAAAATTGATTTTTTGGACTGTACCAAAAATGATTCCAAATGTCAATTGGACCGTGCCTCATGTTGAATAACCACTTTTTAAACCCTCACCGTGACCAAAATTGCCATTTTTACAGAGTTTTGCATACTCAGAAGCTTCAATTTTGACCAATTTCAGGCACAGAAATGACTTTAAACACTTTTATTTTAGTTGAAAAAGTAATAATTCACATCCAACAGTAATTTACAGCCAAAAGATTAAATGATAAAATTTCATCGAAATTGACCATTTTGCGAACGTTCGACAGCTCCGCGGTCATCGTTTTTCGTCAGAAAATTTATTTTTTGGACTGTACCAAAAATGATTCAAAATGTCAATTGGATCATGCCTCATGTTGAATAACCACTTTTTAAACCCTCACAGTGCCCAAAATTGCCATTTTTACAGAGTTTTGCATACTCAGAAGCTTCAATTTTGACCAATTTCAGGCACAGAAATGACTTCAAACACATTTATTTTAGTTGAAAAAGTAATAATTCACATCCAACAGTAATTTACAGCCAAAAGATTAAATGTTAAAATTTCATCGAAATTGACCATTTTGGGAACGTTCGACAGCTCCGCGGTCATCGTTTTTCGTCCGAAAATTGATTTTTTGGACTGTACCAAAAATGATTCCAAATGTCAATTGGACCGTGCCTCATGTTGAATAACCACTTTTTAAACCCTCACAGTGACCAAAATTGCCATTTTTACAGAGTTTTGCATACTCAGATGCTTCAATTTTGACCAATTTCAGGCACAGAAATGACTTTAAACACTTTTATTTTAGTTGAAAAAGTAATAATTCACATCCAACAGTAATTTACAGCCAAAAGATTAAATGATAAAATTTCATCGAAATTGACCATTTTGCGAACGTTCGACAGCTCCGCGGTCATCGTTTTTCGTCAGAAAATTTATTTTTTGGACTGTACCAAAAATGATTAAAAATGTCAATTGGATCATGCCTCATGTTGAATAACCACTTTTTAAACCCTCACAGTGCCCAAAATTGCCATTTTTACAGAGTTTTGCTTACTTTGAAGCTTCAATTTTGACCAATTTCAGGGACAGAAATGACTTTAAACACATTTATTTTAGTTGAAAAAGTAATAATTCACATCCAACAGTAATTTACAGCCAAAAGATTAAATGTTAAAATTTCATCGAAATTGACCATTTTGGGAACGTTCGACAGCTCCGCGGTCATCGTTTTTCGTCCGAAAATTAATTTTTTGGACTGTACCAAAAATGATTCCAAATGTCAATTGGACCGTGCCTCATGTTGAATAACCACTTTTTAAACCCTCACAGTGACCAAAATTGCCATTTTTACAGAGTTTTGCATACTCAGAAGCTTCAATTTTGACCAATTTCAGGCACAGAAATGACTTTAAACACATTTATTTTAGTTGAAAAAGTAATAATTCACATCCAACAGTAATTTACAGCCAAAAGATTGAATGTTAAAATTTCATCGAAATTGACCATTTTGGGAACGTTCGACAGCTCCGCGGTCATCGTTTTTTGTTCGAAAATTGATTTTTTGGACTGTACCAAAAATGATTCCAAATGTCAATTGGACCGTGCCTCATGTTGAATAACCACTTTTTAAACCCTCACCGTGACCAAAATTGCCATTTTTACAGAGTTTTGCATACTCAGAAGCTTCAATTTTGACCAATTTCAGGCACAGAAATGACTTTAAACACTTTTATTTTAGTTGAAAAAGTAATAATTCACATCCAACAGTAATTTACAGCCAAAAGATTAAATGATAAAATTTCATCGAAATTGACCATTTTGCGAACGTTCGACAGCTCCGCGGTCAACGTTTTTCGTCAGAAAATTGATTTTTTGGACTGTGCCAAAAATGATTCAAAATGTCAATTGGATCATGCCTCATGTTGAATAACCACTTTTTAAACCCTCACAGTGCCCAAAATTGCCATTTTTACAGAGTTTTGCTTACTTAGAAGCTTCAATTTTGACCAATTTCAGGCACAGAAATGACTTTAAACACATTTATTTTAGTTGAAAAAGTAATAATTCACATCCAACAGTAATTTACAGCCAAAAGATTAAATGTTAAAATTTCATCGAAATTGACCATTTTGGGAACGTTCGACAGCTCCGCGGTCATCGTTTTTTGTCCGAAAATTTATTTTTTGGACTGTACCAAAAATGATTCCAAATGTCAATTGGACCGTGCCTCATGTTGAATAACCACTTTTTAAACCCTCACCGTGACCAAAATTGCCATTTTTACAGAGTTTTGCATACTCAGAAGCTTCAATTTTGACCAATTTCAGGCACAGAAATGACTTTAAACACTTTTATTTTAGTTGAAAAAGTAATAATTCACATCCAACAGTAATTTACAGCCAAAAGAATAAATGTTAAAATTTCATCGAAATTGACCATTTTGGGAACTTTCGACAGCTCCGCGGTCATCGTTTTTCGTCCGAAAATTGAATTTTTGGACTGTACCAAAAATGATTCCAAATGTCAATTGGATCGTGCCTCATGTTGAATAACCACTTTTTAAACCCTCACAGTGCCCAAAATGGCCATTTTTACAGAGTTTTGCTTACTCAGAAGCTTCAATTTTGACCAATTACAGGCACAGAAATGACTTTAAATACATTTTTTTAAGTTGAAAAAGTAATAATTCACATCCAACAGTAATATACAGCCAAAAGAATAAATGTTAACATTTCATCAAAATTGACCATTTTGGGAACTTTCGACAGCTCCGCGGTCATCGTTTTTCGTCCGAAAATTAATTTTTTGGACTGTAGCAAAAATGATTCCAAATGTCAATTGGATCGTGCCTCATGTTGAATAACCACTTTTTAAACCCTCGCAGTGCCCAAAATGGCAATTTTTACAGAGTTTTGCTTACTCAGAAGCTTCAATTTTGACCAATTTCAGGCACAGAAATGACTTTAAACACATTTATTTTAGTTGAAAAAGTAATAATTCATATCCAACAGTAATTTACATCCAAAAGATTAAATGTTAAAATTTCATCGAAATTGACCATTTTGGGAACGTTCGACAGCTCCGCGGTCATCGTTTTTCGTCCGAAAATTGATTTTTTGGACTGTACCAAAAATGATTCCAAATGTCAATTGGATCGTGCCTCATGTTGAATAACCATTTTTTAAACCCTCACAGTGACCAAAATTGCCATTTTTACAGAGTTTTGCATACTCAGAAGCTTCAATTTTGACCAATTTCAGGCACAGGAATGACTTTAAACACATTTATTTTAGTTGAGAAAGTAATATTTCACATCTAACAGTAATTTACAGGCAAAAGATTACATTTTAAAATTTCATCGAAATTGACCATTTTGGGAATGTTCGACAGCTCCGCGGTCATCGTTTTTCGTCAGAAAATAGATTTTTTGGACTGTACCAAAAATGATTCTAAATGTCAATTGGATCGTGCCTCATGTTGAATAACCACTTTTTAAACCCTCACAGTGCCCAAAATTACCATTTTTACAGAGTTTTGCATACTCAGAAGCTTCAATTTTGACCAATTTCAGGCACAGAAATGACTTTAAACACTTTTATTTTAGTTGAAAAAGTAATAATTCACATCCAACAGTAATTTACAGCCAAAAGATTAAATGATAAAATTTCATCGAAATTGACCATTTTGCGAACGTTCGACAGCTCCGCGGTCATCGTTTTTCGTCAGAAAATTTATTTTTTGGACTGTACCAAAAATGATTAAAAATGTCAATTGGATCATGCCTCATGTTGAATAACCACTTTTTAAACCCTCACAGTGCCCAAAATTGCCATTTTTACAGAGTTTTGCTTACTTTGAAGCTTCAATTTTGACCAATTTCAGGGACAGAAATGACTTTAAACACATTTATTTTAGTTGAAAAAGTAATAATTCACATCCAACAGTAATTTACAGCCAAAAGATTAAATGTTAAAATTTCATCGAAATTGACCATTTTGGGAACGTTCGACAGCTCCGCGGTCATCGTTTTTCGTCCGAAAATTAATTTTTTGGACTGTACCAAAAATGATTCCAAATGTCAATTGGACCGTGCCTCATGTTGAATAACCACTTTTTAAACCCTCACAGTGACCAAAATTGCCATTTTTACAGAGTTTTGCATACTCAGAAGCTTCAATTTTGACCAATTTCAGGCACAGAAATGACTTTAAACACATTTATTTTAGTTGAAAAAGTAATAATTCACATCCAACAGTAATTTACAGCCAAAAGATTGAATGTTAAAATTTCATCGAAATTGACCATTTTGGGAACGTTCGACAGCTCCGCGGTCATCGTTTTTTGTTCGAAAATTGATTTTTTGGACTGTACCAAAAATGATTCCAAATGTCAATTGGACCGTGCCTCATGTTGAATAACCACTTTTTAAACCCTCACCGTGACCAAAATTGCCATTTTTACAGAGTTTTGCATACTCAGAAGCTTCAATTTTGACCAATTTCAGGCACAGAAATGACTTTAAACACTTTTATTTTAGTTGAAAAAGTAATAATTCACATCCAACAGTAATTTACAGACAAAAGATTAAATGATAAAATTTCATCGAAATTGACCATTTTGCGAACGTTCGACAGCTCCGCGGTCAACGTTTTTCGTCAGAAAATTGATTTTTTGGACTGTGCCAAAAATGATTCAAAATGTCAATTGGATCATGCCTCATGTTGAATAACCACTTTTTAAACCCTCACAGTGCCCAAAATTGCCATTTTTACAGAGTTTTGCTTACTTAGAAGCTTCAATTTTGACCAATTTCAGGCACAGAAATGACTTTAAACACATTTATTTTAGTTGAAAAAGTAATAATTCACATCCAACAGTAATTTACAGCCAAAAGATTAAATGTTAAAATTTCATCGAAATTGACCATTTTGGGAACGTTCGACAGCTCCGCGGTCATCGTTTTTTGTCCGAAAATTTATTTTTTGGACTGTACCAAAAATGATTCCAAATGTCAATTGGACCGTGCCTCATGTTGAATAACCACTTTTTAAACCCTCACCGTGACCAAAATTGCCATTTTTACAGAGTTTTGCATACTCAGAAGCTTCAATTTTGACCAATTTCAGGCACAGAAATGACTTTAAACACTTTTATTTTAGTTGAAAAAGTAATAATTCACATCCAACAGTAATTTACAGCCAAAAGAATAAATGTTAAAATTTCATCGAAATTGACCATTTTGGGAACTTTCGACAGCTCCGCGGTCATCGTTTTTCGTCCGAAAATTGAATTTTTGGACTGTACCAAAAATGATTCCAAATGTCAATTGGATCGTGCCTCATGTTGAATAACCACTTTTTAAACCCTCACAGTGCCCAAAATGGCCATTTTTACAGAGTTTTGCTTACTCAGAAGCTTCAATTTTGACCAATTACAGGCACAGAAATGACTTTAAATACATTTTTTTAAGTTGAAAAAGTAATAATTCACATCCAACAGTAATATACAGCCAAAAGAATAAATGTTAACATTTCATCAAAATTGACCATTTTGGGAACTTTCGACAGCTCCGCGGTCATCGTTTTTCGTCCGAAAATTAATTTTTTGGACTGTAGCAAAAATGATTCCAAATGTCAATTGGATCGTGCCTCATGTTGAATAACCACTTTTTAAACCCTCGCAGTGCCCAAAATGGCAATTTTTACAGAGTTTTGCTTACTCAGAAGCTTCAATTTTGACCAATTTCAGGCACAGAAATGACTTTAAACACATTTATTTTAGTTGAAAAAGTAATAATTCATATCCAACAGTAATTTACATCCAAAAGATTAAATGTTAAAATTTCATCGAAATTGACCATTTTGGGAACGTTCGACAGCTCCGCGGTCATCGTTTTTCGTCCGAAAATTGATTTTTTGGACTGTACCAAAAATGATTCCAAATGTCAATTGGATCGTGCCTCATGTTGAATAACCATTTTTTAAACCCTCACAGTGACCAAAATTGCCATTTTTACAGAGTTTTGCATACTCAGAAGCTTCAATTTTGACCAATTTCAGGCACAGGAATGACTTTAAACACATTTATTTTAGTTGAGAAAGTAATATTTCACATCTAACAGTAATTTACAGGCAAAAGATTACATTTTAAAATTTCATCGAAATTGACCATTTTGGGAATGTTCGACAGCTCCGCGGTCATCGTTTTTCGTCAGAAAATAGATTTTTTGGACTGTACCAAAAATGATTCTAAATGTCAATTGGATCGTGCCTCATGTTGAATAACCACTTTTTAAACCCTCACAGTGCCCAAAATTACCATTTTTACAGAGTTTTGCATACTCAGAAGCTTCAATTTTGACCAATTTCAGGCACAGAAATGACTTTAAACACATTTATTTTAGTTGAAAAAGTTATAATTCACATCCAACAGTAATTTACAGCCAAAAGAATAAATGTTAAAATTTCATCGAAATTGACCATTTTGGGAACTTTCGACAGCTCCGCGGTCATCGTTTTTCGTCCGAAAATTGAATTTTTGGACTGTACCAAAAATGATTCCAAATGTCAATTGGATCGTGCCTCATGTTGAATAACCACTTTTTAAACCCTCACAGTGCCCAAAATGGCCATTTTTACAGAGTTTTGCTTACTCAGAAGCTTCAATTTTGACCAATTACAGGCACAGAAATGACTTTAAATACATTTTTTTAAGTTGAAAAAGTAATAATTCACATCCAACAGTAATATACAGCCAAAAGAATAAATGTTAACATTTCATCAAAATTGACCATTTTGGGAACTTTCGACAGCTCCGCGGTCATCGTTTTTCGTCCGAAAATTAATTTTTTGGACTGTAGCAAAAATGATTCCAAATGTCAATTGGATCGTGCCTCATGTTGAATAACCACTTTTTAAACCCTCGCAGTGCCCAAAATGGCAATTTTTACAGAGTTTTGCTTACTCAGAAGCTTCAATTTTGACCAATTTCAGGCACAGAAATGACTTTAAACACATTTATTTTAGTTGAAAAAGTAATAATTCATATCCAACAGTAATTTACATCCAAAAGATTAAATGTTAAAATTTCATCGAAATTGACCATTTTGGGAACGTTCGACAGCTCCGCGGTCATCGTTTTTCGTCCGAAAATTGATTTTTTGGACTGTACCAAAAATGATTCCAAATGTCAATTGGATCGTGCCTCATGTTGAATAACCATTTTTTAAACCCTCACAGTGACCAAAATTGCCATTTTTACAGAGTTTTGCATACTCAGAAGCTTCAATTTTGACCAATTTCAGGCACAGGAATGACTTTAAACACATTTATTTTAGTTGAGAAAGTAATATTTCACATCTAACAGTAATTTACAGGCAAAAGATTACATTTTAAAATTTCATCGAAATTGACCATTTTGGGAATGTTCGACAGCTCCGCGGTCATCGTTTTTCGTCAGAAAATAGATTTTTTGGACTGTACCAAAAATGATTCTAAATGTCAATTGGATCGTGCCTCATGTTGAATAACCACTTTTTAAACCCTCACAGTGCCCAAAATTACCATTTTTACAGAGTTTTGCATACTCAGAAGCTTCAATTTTGACCAATTTCAGGCACAGAAATGACTTTAAACACATTTATTTTAGTTGAAAAAGTAATAATTCACATCCAACAGTAATTTACAGCCAAAAGATTAAATGTTAAAATTTCATCGAAATTGACCATTTTGGGAACGTTCGACAGCTCCGCGGTCATCGTTTTTCGTCCGAAAATTACTTTTTTGGACTGTACCAAAAATGATTCCAAATGTCAATTGGACCGTGCCTCATGTTGAATAACCACTTTTTAAACCCTCACAGTGACCAAAATTGCCATTTTTACAGAGTTTTGCATACTCAGAAGCTTCAATTTTGACCAATTTCAGGCACAGAAATGACTTTAAACACATTTATTTTAGTTGAAAAAGTAATAATTCATATCCAACAGTAATTTACATCCAAAAGATTAAATGTTAAAATTTCATCGAAATTGACCATTTTGGGAACGTTCGACAGCTCCGCGGTCATCGTTTTTCGTCCGAAAATTGATTTTTTGGACTGTACCAAAAATGATTCCAAATGTCAATTGGATCGTGCCTCATGTTGAATAACCATTTTTTAAACCCTCACAGTGACCAAAATTGCCATTTTTACAGAGTTTTGCATACTCAGAAGCTTCAATTTTGACCAATTTCAGGCACAGGAATGACTTTAAACACATTTATTTTAGTTGAGAAAGTAATATTTCACATCTAACAGTAATTTACAGGCAAAAGATTACATTTTAAAATTTCATCGAAATTGACCATTTTGGGAATGTTCGACAGCTCCGCGGTCATCGTTTTTCGTCAGAAAATAGATTTTTTGGACTGTACCAAAAATGATTCTAAATGTCAATTGGATCGTGCCTCATGTTGAATAACCACTTTTTAAACCCTCACAGTGCCCAAAATTACCATTTTTACAGAGTTTTGCATACTCAGAAGCTTCAATTTTGACCAATTTCAGGCACAGAAATGACTTTAAACACATTTATTTTAGTTGAAAAAGTAATAATTCACATCCAACAGTAATTTACAGCCAAAAGATTAAATGTTAAAATTTCATCGAAATTGACCATTTTGGGAACGTTCGACAGCTCCGCGGTCATCGTTTTTCGTCCGAAAATTACTTTTTTGGACTGTACCAAAAATGATTCCAAATGTCAATTGGACCGTGCCTCATGTTGAATAACCACTTTTTAAACCCTCACAGTGACCAAAATTGCCATTTTTACAGAGTTTTGCATACTCAGAAGCTTCAATTTTGACCAATTTCAGGCACAGAAATGACTTTAAACACATTTATTTTAGTTGAAAAAGTAATAATTCACATCCAACAGTAATTTACAGCCAAAAGATTGAATGTTAAAATTTCATCGAAATTGACCATTTTGGGAACGTTCGACAGCTCCGCGGTCATCGTTTTTTGTCCGAAAATTGATTTTTTGGACTGTACCAAAAATGATTCCAAATGTCAATTGGACCGTGCCTCATGTTGAATAACCACTTTTTAAACCCTCACCGTGACCAAAATTGCCATTTTTACAGAGTTTTGCATACTCAGAAGCTTCAATTTTGACCAATTTCAGGCACAGAAATGACTTTAAACACTTTTATTTTAGTTGAAAAAGTAATAATTCACATCCAACAGTAATTTACAGCCAAAAGATTAAATGATAAAATTTCATCGAAATTGACCATTTTGCGAACGTTCGACAGCTCCGCGGTCATCGTTTTTCGTCAGAAAATTTATTTTTTGGACTGTACAAAAAATGATTCAAAATGTCAATTGGATCATGCCTCATGTTGAATAACCACTTTTTAAACCCTCACAGTGCCCAAAATTGCCATTTTTACAGAGTTTTGCTTACTTAGAAGCTTCAATTTTGACCAATTTCAGGCACAGAAATGACTTTAAACACATTTATTTTAGTTGAAAAAGTAATAATTCACATCCAACAGTAATTTACAGCCAAAAGATTAAATGTTAAAATTTCATCGAAATTGACCATTTTGGGAACGTTCGACAGCTCCGCGGTCATCGTTTTTCGTCCGAAAATTGATTTTTTGGACTGTACCAAAAATGATTCCAAATGTCAATTGGACCGTGCCTCATGTTGAATAACCACTTTTTAAACCCTCGCAGTGACCAAAATTGCCATTTTTACAGAGTTTTGCATACTCAGAAGCTTCAATTTTGACCAATTTCAGGCACAGAAATGACTTCAAACACATTTATTTTAGTTGAAAAAGTAATAATTCACATCCAACAGTAATTTACAGCCAAAAGATTAAATGATAAAATTTCATCGAAATTGACCATTTTGCGAACGTTCGACAGCTCCGCGGTCAACGTTTTTCGTCAGAAAATTGATTTTTTGGACTGTACCAAAAATGATTCCAAATGTCAATTGGACCGTGCCTCATGTTGAATAACCACTTTTTAAACCCTCGCAGTGACCAAAATTGCCATTTTTACAGAGTTTTGCATACTCAGAAGCTTCAATTTTGACCAATTTCAGGCACAGGAATGACTTTAAACACATTTATTTTAGTTGAGAAAGTAATATTTCACATCTAACAGTAATTTACAGGCAAAAGATTACATTTTAAAATTTCATCGAAATTGACCATTTTGGGAATGTTCGACAGCTCCGCGGTCATCGTTTTTCGTCAGAAAATAGATTTTTTGGACTGTACCAAAAATGATTCTAAATGTCAATTGGATCGTGCCTCATGTTGAATAACCACTTTTTACACCCTCACAGTGCCCAAAATTGCCATTTTTACAGAGTTTTGCATACTCAGAAGCTTCAATTTTGACCAATTTCAGGCACAGAAATGACTTTAAACACATTTATTTTAGTTGAAAAAGTAATAATTCACATCCAACAGTAATTTACAGCCAAAAGATTACATTTTAAAATTTCATCGAAATTGACCATTTTGGGAATGTTCGACAGCTCCGCGGTCATCGTTTTTCGTCAGAAAATAGATTTTTTGGACTGTACCAAAAATGATTCTAAATGTCAATTGGATCGTGCCTCATGTTGAATAACCACTTTTTAAACCCTCACAGTGCCCAAAATTACCATTTTTACAGAGTTTTGCATACTCAGAAGCTTCAATTTTGACCAATTTCAGGCACAGAAATGACTTTAAACACATTTATTTTAGTTGAAAAAGTAATAATTCACATCCAACAGTAATTTACAGCCAAAAGATTAAATGTTAAAATTTCATCGAAATTGACCATTTTGGGAACGTTCGACAGCTCCGCGGTCATCGTTTTTCGTCCGAAAATTAATTTTTTGGACTGTACCAAAAATGATTCCAAATGTCAATTGGACCGTGCCTCATGTTGAATAACCACTTTTTAAACCCTCACAGTGACCAAAATTGCCATTTTTACAGAGTTTTGCATACTCAGAAGCTTCAATTTTGACCAATTTCAGGCACAGAAATGACTTTAAACACATTTATTTTAGTTGAAAAAGTAATAATTCACATCAAACAGTAATTTACAGCCAAAAGATTAAATGTTAAAATTTCATCGAGATTGACCATTTTGGGAACGTTCGACAGCTCCGCGGTCATCGTTTTTTGTCCGAAAATTGATTTTTTGGACTGTACCAAAAATGATTCCAAATGTCAATTGGACCGTGCCTCATGTTGAATAACCACTTTTTAAACCCTCGCAGTGACCAAAATTGCCATTTTTACAGAGTTTTGCATACTCAGAAGCTTCAATTTTGACCAATTTCAGGCACAGGAATGACTTTAAACACATTTATTTTAGTTGAGAAAGTAATATTTCACATCTAACAGTAATTTACAGGCAAAAGATTACATTTTAAAATTTCATCGAAATTGACCATTTTGGGAATGTTCGACAGCTCCGCGGTCATCGTTTTTCGTCAGAAAATAGATTTTTTGGACTGTACCAAAAATGATTCTAAATGTCAATTGGATCGTGCCTCATGTTGAATAACCACTTTTTACACCCTCACAGTGCCCAAAATTGCCATTTTTACAGAGTTTTGCATACTCAGAAGCTTCAATTTTGACCAATTTCAGGCACAGAAATGACTTTAAACACATTTATTTTAGTTGAAAAAGTAATAATTCACATCCAACAGTAATATGGCTGAGATACCCGCCACCCCCTCTCAACACAATCCCCAAAAGGAGGGAAACCGGAAACAGTTCTTAAAGTTTTTGGATGTGGGATGGAGTGACCATCCCGGCCGTATTTATTAAAACAAAATTAAAACATTAAACGTTTTCATGTTATGTACAATTTCATTATCACATTACGATGTTTGGCTAACCTTAACATAATCTCTAATACAGAGGTTCTCCTAGCCGAACTAGCATCCTACAAAACATTCTCTAAGAACACTGAAATTGTACATCCTAACGTTTAAGGGCCAACGGCAAGGTCATAACCGGTGTCAAGATCCCTAACCAGACTTACCCCTCCCACTTGGGAGGGGCGACAGCACAGAGGCTTACCTCAAGTGCAACTACTAACAATTTCCCTTGACTTGACGGGGGCCCTTAAGACTCGACGCCATTTAAAGGTCGTTCGAACACTTGTGTGTGGTATCTAGAAGGTATCGTTGACCTCTCCCCACCCCACACAACTTACCGCATCTGCCGTCGCAGATGACCCTGGCCCCGGGAAATTCCCCAGGAGGGGGCTGTAACCCCTCCTACAAAGGAAGGGGCCTTGACCGCCTTTCCTTTACTTCCGGCGACCCGCCCTTAGACGGGACCGCCTCCCCACTGAGGGGCCAATGGCCACCTCTCCCGAGCGCTCCCATCCGTGTTGGGTGACGCCCACTCATAGGGATCTACCAATTAGTGCTCACCGATCATGACCTTACCGCCTACCAAAAATAAATACGACAATTCTGAAACCTATGAAAACATTGGTCACTACGACCGAAAGAGCCTGCTAGAAATGCAACACTACATCAACTCATTTTAATCGTAACAACCTAGACTGTATTCACCATACTTTATTATGATTAACCACAAACTGATACTGTCACAGCCTGTAAACGAAATGGAAAAACCAACTTATAACTTCACTTTATTGCACAACAACTTGCTGTCCTCAGGGGCTGGTGGGTGGGTCAAAATTGGCTCTTCGTTCCGTCCCGAGCTCACGTGTAGCGAGGGGGTGCAGCTTCGGAGCACAAGAACAAGAGGACGTCTTCTGGTCTTGCGCCTTCTTTTATCCGTCTTCAGGGTGGGCGAAAACCCGCCCCTGCCCGCCCCGAGGGCGTGGCCGGCTGCGTCGGTGTCTAGGCCAGCCCACTCTAGGGCGGGAAAAAGCGTGCCCCGGCTACGCCGCTTCGGGCATACCAGCCGAGACGCGCCTCCCGCCCAAAAATGGCTTCCCGGGGGGATCGAGGCACTCAGCCATACGTTCGGGGGGACCGAGTGGTCGCCCCTTTCCATATGGCTGAGATACCCGCCACCCCCTCTCAACACAATCCCCAAAAGGAGGGAAACCGGAAACAGTTCTTAAAGTTTTTGGATGTGGGATGGAGTGACCATCCCGGCCGTATTTATTAAAACAAAATTAAAACATTAAACGTTTTCATGTTATGTACAATTTCATTATCACATTACGATGTTTGGCTAACCTTAACATAATCTCTAATACAGAGGTTCTCCTAGCCGAACTAGCATCCTACAAAACATTCTCTAAGAACACTGAAATTGTACATCCTAACGTTTAAGGGCCAACGGCAAGGTCATAACCGGTGTCAAGATCCCTAACCAGACTTACCCCTCCCACTTGGGAGGGGCGACAGCACAGAGGCTTACCTCAAGTGCAACTACTAACAATTTCCCTTGACTTGACGGGGGCCCTTAAGACTCGACGCCATTTAAAGGTCGTTCGAACACTTGTGTGTGGTATCTAGAAGGTATCGTTGACCTCTCCCCACCCCACACAACTTACCGCATCTGCCGTCGCAGATGACCCTGGCCCCGGGAAATTCCCCAGGAGGGGGCTGTAACCCCTCCTACAAAGGAAGGGGCCTTGACCGCCTTTCCTTTACTTCCGGCGACCCGCCCTTAGACGGGACCGCCTCCCCACTGAGGGGCCAATGGCCACCTCTCCCGAGCGCTCCCATCCGTGTTGGGTGACGCCCACTCATAGGGATCTACCAATTAGTGCTCACCGATCATGACCTTACCGCCACAGGTCCGGATAGTTGACCGGCTATCCGGACCCCCCACAAAACTCCTACCTAAAGGTCATGTTCCAAAGATTTTAACCAGGCTAGGAAGTCTCCTATGAGTAACTCATTCCCCGCCCTCGACAAATGCACACCATCCCCCAGATACATACTGTCATCATTAATACAATTATGCGAGATCGAATGCAATGCCTTGGAACGGAACAACCTACTCACTTTGTTATTCAATTTTCTAACCGAATGATTCAAAGCAGGGATCGAGATAGCCCCCCGCCACACTTTTCGTGGGATCATATGAGACCATGCGATTAGGCACCCCGGAACTCTCCTCGCTAACCAACTTACCGTGGAAAGCATAGCCTCCAGGAGAAGTCGTCTACCGGTGGTGACCAAATCATTGCCCCCCAAATGCACTATGACTATGGACGGCGGTGACCTCATCCGCTCTAACAAGCCCTCAAAAAATTCCTGAAACTGGTCAATACAGAGACCGCCCCTTCCGTAGAAGGACACTCTGTACCCGTATTCCTCAGGTACGTGAACCATGTCACCTGCTTTGAATACGTCTGCAGCCCGTCTCACGTATGAGTGGCCCACGACCCAAACCTCCTTCCTCACAGCCGGTGACGTGCGACCGCTGACCTGGTGTTGGGTCGACTGCTCAGTCTGCCCTGCCGCGTAGGCTTGCGCAACTGAAAACAAACAAAAACAAGAGGCGTGAGTACATGATTACAGTTTCACAACATGTGCAATCGCACGTACCTCTTATAACAATTGGAGGACCAGCGCCCCACACGTTTCACTTGTTCTACATTAAGACCTCTGGCTGTAGCTTCAGTGGCAGCCCCTATACGAAAGGAGTGGGTCCCAAATTCGCCCGGGTCCAAGCCCGCTGCGGCAATGGCCATTGCAAGCACCCGTTGAAACTGAAACCTCGTCAGCGGGGTGGCGTCTGCATGCCTCAACAATGTCCCTCCCCATGATGCCACCCTTCGTGCTAGGTAATCTTCTAAGCACTGTACCGGACACATGGATGAGTCGGGGTTCCTGCGGATGATCGTGCAGTCCCCTCTCCCATCTTGATCAGTCTTGGACCTGAGAAAGGAGACAATCATCGCATCACCCCTGATCTGGACATGCTCCCTGCACAAGCCCCCCGTCACGTCCCGTTTGTTCCTTGCAACCAGCTCACTAACTCTCATAGCCCCGTGAAATGCCAGCGTAAATGCAGTCCGGAACAAACAGGTCTCGAACGGGGACGAGCATGTGTTCGGGAGCGTGACCAGTAACTGGGACAACCTGTCTAGACCTATCGGTCGTCGTACATCTACTCTGCGACCCTCTAGACGTTGCCACCCACGTAGCGCTTTTTGTACCGTGAAAGACGCTGTTGGGTCCAGGATGCCATGGGCCCTGGCAACAAAGGAAATGGCGGCACGATGCCTTTGGGCCGTAGCCACCGATTTCCCAGCCCTACGTAAGGACATCAGAAAAAGTACTACCAACTCCTCCTGACCCCAAAGTCCTCCTCTCTCTGCCCCCAAAAAGGCTAAATAGGCCTGGAACGCCCCTTCATATGCCTTCCTTGTCCTGGGTGCTAGACTCTCTCCCACGAGGTGACGAAGTTCGGGGCACCGAGAGACCAGAGAGCTTCGGGGAAGGGTGCCGGCTCCGGGTCCGCTGAAGGAAGGAAACCCGAGAAAGCCTGCATGTGAAAACGAGACAGTGCATCAGCAGCCTGATTCATCACCCCTGGGACATGTTTTGCTCTGAATACTACGTTCAGTTGCATACACAGTAAGACAATTTCTTTGAGGAGCCTCAAAATCAACTTACAACGGGCTGCCTGACTATTGATGCATTCTACCACGGTCATATTGTCGGACCAGAACACAACAGAATGATCTCTGAACCCTTCTGGCCAGGTTCTCAGGGCCACCAGAATGGGAAATAGTTCGAGGAAAGCGATGTTACTTGTCAGCCCCTTCTCGTGCCACCATAGGGGCCACTTTTGTGCCGACCATTTTGTGCCGAAGATGGCGCCAAAACCTACGCTTCCTGCTGAATCTGTCCATAGCCCAAGCTCTTCAGAGGAGACGGCTGGCTTGTTCCAGACGACCCGGCCATTGAAGTCCGCCAAGAATGCTAACCAAATCCGCATGTCCTGGCGGACCTCGGCCGATAACCTTGTGCGATGATGACCCCCCTTTAAGCCAACCATCGCTTGGGCAATTGAGCGGGAAAAGGGGCGAGCCATTGGTATCACCCTCAAGGCAAAGTTCAACTTTCCCACTAACTGTTGCAACTGATGCAGTGTAACTTTGGATGCCTTTAAACATACTTGGAGGGCTGCCCTGAATTTCGACACTTTGCTAGCTGGTAAACGGAAGCACCCCTCCCTTGAGTCCAACTCGATCCCCAAAAACTCGAGGCAAGTCGTGGGACCCATAGTTTTACCTGGTGCCAATGGCACGCCAAGATGATCCATTAACACACAGAATTCAGCTAAGGCCCGGGCACATTCGGAAGTACCGGCGGGGCCAAGGAACAGAAAATCGTCAAGGTAGTGCATTACATTTCGGAAACCCGTTTTCTTAGTGAACACCCATTGCAGGAAAGTACTGAATTGCTCAAAGTAAGCACATGATATAGAGCATCCCATTGGCATACACCTATCCATGTAAAATGACCCCTGGAACCCGAATCCCAGAAGACGCTGATCGTCTGGGTGTACCGGAAGCAACCGGAACGCTGACTCGATATCAGATTTCGCCATCAACGTCCCGTGCCCCAGGCGATTCAAGATGGCTACCGCCTCATCAAAAGATGCGTATCGCACCGAACAAACTTCTGGCTCAATTGCGTCGTTCACCGAAAGACCATATGGAGAAGATAGATTATGAATCAAACGAAACTCACCCGGGTCCTTCTTGGGGACCACCCCTAACGGAGAACAAACGAAATCCGGTACCGGGGGCTCACTAAACGGGCCGGCGACCCGTCCCCGGCTAACCTCTTTCTGAATTTTCTCTTGCACTACAGATGCATGTTGTAAAACGGAAAGTTGATTTTTGCACATCCCTACACCCTGAAAGTCCCCTACCGGGATGCGGAAACCATGTGTAAAACCGTTCCGCAGCACCCCGGCAGAAGTACGATCCGGGTATTCGCTGAGCCAGGGAATCATTGCCAAGGTATCAATCGGGGTTGGTAAAGGCGCCCCTCGGCCTAGCTTAGGCCTGTTTGGCGCCTCCCTTACCCCCATTCTCACTCGTTCTGGCTCTGCACGATGACTCAGGATGGGACGACCCACACGTACTACACTCATGTTTGAATTTACACGATCCCGGAGGCCTGGTACACTTCCCCTTGTTAAAATTAAAACAGAAACCCTTTCTCCCTGTATTGCCTGCGGGCCTCGACTGGTCGTCGGTGCTCGTACTTGGTCGAAAGGGCGTCCCCACATTTTGGCGGGAGTAATCAACAACAGTGCTCCCGACCAATGGCATTCTTAACATTCCCGATTCTTTCATCTTATCCCATGTTAAAGAATCGTAACAATCCCAAGTCAAACTCTTGTTATGTTCCTTTTCTTTCCTGAACAAATTGTCATAACAAAACCAATGGTTACCTTGATACGCTGTCGAGTAACCCATAATTCGTGATTGATAAACGGGAAACTCAGGAAGCAACTCGGGCCTACGTTCCCCCAAAATTGATGTGAAAATACCCCATGCATTGCCCCAGTTGCCAATGTTCTCATTTACCTTAAAGGCGGCCATCTTTGCGCGCCAAACACTCGGATGCATTAAGTCCTTCTGACTTTTTACATGTTCCACATCATAATGATCAACAAGCAGGGAAAAAATATTCACGTACTCCCCCGCCCAGATCTTTTCCTTTATAGCTAAAGGCACATGTTGTCCTAATCTCTCTCTACGAGAGGGTGCTGACTCGTCCCTTGCAATCGGCAATGGCCGCTTACCTGCACCGGACGCAGCTTCTGCCGCTTGCGGCTTGTCTATCCCCGCCAACGGCGTAGCCACTCTAGCTGCCTCTTTCTTCTCACGAAGCCCTTTTATCAGCGCCTGTGCTTCGGCAGCCGTGGCGCCATCACTACTATCCCCCAACCATGCTGCTAGCTGTGCTGCCAGCTCGGGGGGCATGTCTTCCTTGGATGTCGGGGTGACGACAACGGGGATTGGATTCCCCTCCATCGGTACTGGGGTCGGCGCCTCGAGCGGGGCAGAGGGAACCGGGACGGCCCCACCGGCTGGAACCTTTCTCGGCCTCTTAGGTCTCCCTCCAGCTGGCGGGGTGCCCGAACCCTCCTCCCCATCTCGCTCCGCCAACCGTTTCTTTATGTCGGACACTTCTTTGCAAAGGGCCCGCACCATCTGTTCGGTCGTCATTCTTTTTGCGCCTTTCTTGGGCATCTCTCCGAGGAAGTATCTAGAAGACAAAGAAAAAGATCAAAACGCTCAAAATTGGCTCTTCGTTCCGTCCCGAGCTCACGTGTAGCGAGGGGGTGCAGCTTCGGAGCACAAGAACAAGAGGACGTCTTCTGGTCTTGCGCCTTCTTTTATCCGTCTTCAGGGTGGGCGAAAACCCGCCCCTGCCCGCCCCGAGGGCGTGGCCGGCTGCGTCGGTGTCTAGGCCAGCCCACTCTAGGGCGGGAAAAAGCGTGCCCCGGCTACGCCGCTTCGGGCATACCAGCCGAGACGCGCCTCCCGCCCAAAAATGGCTTCCCGGGGGGATCGAGGCACTCAGCCATACGTTCGGGGGGACCGAGTGGTCGCCCCTTTCCATTTACAGCCAAAAGATTAAATGTTAAAATTTCATCGAGATTGACCATTTTGGGAACGTTCGACAGCTCCGCGGTCATCGTTTTTTGTCCGAAATTGATTTTTTGGACTGTACCAAAAATGATTCCAAATGTCAATTGGACCGTGCCTCATGTTGAATAACCACTTTTTAAACCCTCACCGTGACCAAAATTGCCATTTTTACAGAGTTTTGCATACTCAGAAGCTTCAATTTTGACCAATTTCAGGCACAGAAATGACTTTAAACACTTTTATTTTAGTTGAAAAAGTAATAATTCACATCCAACAGTAATTTACAGCCAAAAGATTAAATGATAAAATTTCATCGAAATTGACCATTTTGCGAACGTTCGACAGCTCCGCGGTCATCGTTTTTCGTCAGAAAATTTATTTTTTGGACTGTACCAAAAATGATTCAAAATGTCAATTGGATCATGCCTCATGTTGAATAACCACTTTTTAAACCCTCACAGTGCCCAAAATTGCCATTTTTACAGAGTTTTGCATACTCAGAAGCTTCAATTTTGACCAATTTCAGGCACAGAAATGACTTCAAACACATTTATTTTAGTTGAAAAAGTAATAATTCACATCCAACAGTAATTTACAGCCAAAAGATTAAATGTTAAAATTTCATCGAAATTGACCATTTTGGGAACGTTCGACAGCTCCGCGGTCATCGTTTTTCGTCCGAAAATTGATTTTTTGGACTGTACCAAAAATGATTCCAAATGTCAATTGGACCGTGCCTCATGTTGAATAACCACTTTTTAAACCCTCACAGTGACCAAAATTGCCATTTTTACAGAGTTTTGCATACTCAGATGCTTCAATTTTGACCAATTTCAGGCACAGAAATGACTTTAAACACTTTTATTTTAGTTGAAAAAGTAATAATTCACATCCAACAGTAATTTACAGCCAAAAGATTAAATGATAAAATTTCATCGAAATTGACCATTTTGCGAACGTTCGACAGCTCCGCGGTCATCGTTTTTCGTCAGAAAATTTATTTTTTGGACTGTACCAAAAATGATTAAAAATGTCAATTGGATCATGCCTCATGTTGAATAACCACTTTTTAAACCCTCACAGTGCCCAAAATTGCCATTTTTACAGAGTTTTGCTTACTTAGAAGCTTCAATTTTGACCAATTTCAGGGACAGAAATGACTTTAAACACATTTATTTTAGTTGAAAAAGTAATAATTCACATCCAACAGTAATTTACAGCCAAAAGATTAAATGTTAAAATTTCATCGAAATTGACCATTTTGGGAACGTTCGACAGCTCCGCGGTCATCGTTTTTCGTCCGAAAATTAATTTTTTGGACTGTACCAAAAATGATTCCAAATGTCAATTGGACCGTGCCTCATGTTGAATAACCACTTTTTAAACCCTCACAGTGACCAAAATTGCCATTTTTACAGAGTTTTGCATACTCAGAAGCTTCAATTTTGACCAATTTCAGGCACAGAAATGACTTTAAACACATTTATTTTAGTTGAAAAAGTAATAATTCACATCCAACAGTAATTTACAGCCAAAAGATTGAATGTTAAAATTTCATCGAAATTGACCATTTTGGGAACGTTCGACAGCTCCGCGGTCATCGTTTTTTGTTCGAAAATTTATTTTTTGGACTGTACCAAAAATGATTCCAAATGTCAATTGGACCGTGCCTCATGTTGAATAACCACTTTTTAAACCCTCACCGTGACCAAAATTGCCATTTTTACAGAGTTTTGCATACTCAGAAGCTTCAATTTTGACCAATTTCAGGCACAGAAATGACTTTAAACACTTTTATTTTAGTTGAAAAAGTAATAATTCACATCCAACAGTAATTTACAGCCAAAAGATTAAATGATAAAATTTCATCGAAATTGACCATTTTGCGAACGTTCGACAGCTCCGCGGTCAACGTTTTTCGTCAGAAAATTGATTTTTTGGACTGTGCCAAAAATGATTCAAAATGTCAATTGGATCATGCCTCATGTTGAATAACCACTTTTTAAACCCTCACAGTGCCCAAAATTGCCATTTTTACAGAGTTTTGCTTACTTAGAAGCTTCAATTTTGACCAATTTCAGGCACAGAAATGACTTTAAACACATTTATTTTAGTTGAAAAAGTAATAATTCACATCCAACAGTAATTTACAGCCAAAAGATTAAATGTTAAAATTTCATCGAAATTGACCATTTTGGGAACGTTCGACAGCTCCGCGGTCATCGTTTTTTGTCCGAAAATTTATTTTTTGGACTGTACCAAAAATGATTCCAAATGTCAATTGGACCGTGCCTCATGTTGAATAACCACTTTTTAAACCCTCACCGTGACCAAAATTGCCATTTTTACAGAGTTTTGCATACTCAGAAGCTTCAATTTTGACCAATTTCAGGCACAGAAATGACTTTAAACACTTTTATTTTAGTTGAAAAAGTAATAATTCACATCCAACAGTAATTTACAGCCAAAAGATTAAATGATAAAATTTCATCGAAATTGACCATTTTGCGAACGTTCGACAGCTCCGCGGTCATCGTTTTTCGTCAGAAAATTTATTTTTTGGACTGTACCAAAAATGATTCAAAATGTCAATTGGATCATGCCTCATGTTGAATAACCACTTTTTAAACCCTCACAGTGCCCAAAATTGCCATTTTTACAGAGTTTTGCTTACTTAGAAGCTTCAATTTTGACCAATTTCAGGCACAGAAATGACTTTAAACACATTTATTTTAGTTGAAAAAGTAATAATTCACATCCAACAGTAATTTACAGCCAAAAGATTAAATGTTAAAATTTCATCGAAATTGACCATTTTGGGAACGTTCGACAGCTCCGCGGTCATCGTTTTTCGTCCGAAAATTGATTTTTTGGACTGTACCAAAAATGATTCCAAATGTCAATTGGACCGTGCCTCATGTTGAATAACCACTTTTTAAACCCTCGCAGTGACCAAAATTGCCATTTTTACAGAGTTTTGCATACTCAGAAGCTTCAATTTTGACCAATTTCAGGCACAGAAATGACTTTAAACACTTTTATTTTAGTTGAAAAAGTAATAATTCACATCCAACAGTAATTTACAGCCAAAAGATTAAATGATAAAATGTCATCGAAATTGACCATTTTGCGAACGTTCGACAGCTCCGCGGTCATCGTTTTTCGTCAGAAAATTTATTTTTTGGACTGTACCAAAAATGATTCAAAATATCAATTGGATCATGCCTCATGTTGAATAACCACTTTTTAAACCCTCACAGTGCCCAAAATTGCCATTTTTACAGAGTTTTGCTTACTTAGAAGCTTCAATTTTGACCAATTTCAGGCATAGAAATGACTTTAAACACATTTATTTTAGTTGAAAAAGTAATAATTCACATCCAACAGTAATTTACAGCCAAAAGATTAAATGTTAAAATTTCATCGAAATTGACCATTTTGGGAACGTTCGACAGCTCCGCGGTCATCGTTTTTCGTCCGAAAATTGATTTTTTGGACTGTACCAAAAATGATTCCAAATGTCAATTGGACCGTGCCTCATGTTGAATAACCACTTTTTAAACCCTCGCAGTGACCAAAATTGCCATTTTTACAGAGTTTTGCATACTCAGAAGCTTCAATTTTGACCAATTTCAGGCACAGAAATGACTTCAAACACATTTATTTTAGTTGAAAAAGTAATAATTCACATCCAACAGTAATTTACAGCCAAAAGATTAAATGATAAAATTTCATCGAAATTGACCATTTTGCGAACGTTCGACAGCTCCGCGGTCATCGTTTTTCGTCAGAAAATTTATTTTTTGGACTGTACCAAAAATGATTCAAAATGTCAATTGGATCATGCCTCATGTTGAATAACCACTTTTTAAACCCTCACAGTGCCCAAAATTGCCATTTTTACAGAGTTTTGCTTACTTAGAAGCTTCAATTTTGACGAATTTCAGGCACAGAAATGACTTTAAACACATTTATTTTAGTTGAAAAAGTAATAATTCACATCCAACAGTAATTTACAGCCAAAAGATTAAATGTTAAAATTTCATCGAAATTGACCATTTTGGGAACGTTCGACAGCTCCGCGGTCATCGTTTTTCGTCCGAAAATTAATTTTTTGGACTGTACCAAAAATGATTCCAAATGTCAATTGGACCGTGCCTCATGTTGAATAACCACTTTTTAAACCCTCACAGTGACCAAAATTGCCATTTTTACAGAGTTTTGCATACTCAGAAGCTTCAATTTTGACCAATTTCAGGCACAGAAATGACTTTAAACACATTTATTTTAGTTGAAAAAGTAATAATTCACATCCAACAGTAATTTACAGCCAAAAGATTGAATGTTAAAATTTCATCGAAATTGACCATTTTGGGAACGTTCGACAGCTCCGCGGTCATCGTTTTTTGTCCGAAAATTGATTTTTTGGACTGTACCAAAAATGATTCCAAATGTCAATTGGACCGTGCCTCATGTTGAATAACCACTTTTTAAACCCTCACCGTGACCAAAATTGCCATTTTTACAGAGTTTTGCATACTCAGAAGCTTCAATTTTGACCAATTTCAGGCACAGAAATGACTTTAAACACTTTTATTTTAGTTGAAAAAGTAATAATTCACATCCAACAGTAATTTACAGCCAAAAGATTAAATGATAAAATTTCATCGAAATTGACCATTTTGCGAACGTTCGACAGCTCCGCGGTCAACGTTTTTCGTCAGAAAATTGATTTTTTGGACTGTACCAAAAATGATTCAAAATGTCAATTGGATCATGCCTCATGTTGAATAACCACTTTTTAAACCCTCACAGTGCCCAAAATTGCCATTTTTACAGAGTTTTGCTTACTTAGAAGCTTCAATTTTGACCAATTTCAGGCACAGAAATGACTTTAAACACATTTATTTTAGTTGAAAAAGTAATAATTCACATCCAACAGTAATTTACAGCCAAAAGATTAAATGTTAAAATTTCATCGAAATTGACCATTTTGGGAACGTTCGACAGCTCCGCGGTCATCGTTTTTTGTCCGAAAATTGATTTTTTGGACTGTACCAAAAATGATTCCAAATGTCAATTGGACCGTGCCTCATGTTGAATAACCACTTTTTAAACCCTCACCGTGACCAAAATTGCCATTTTTACAGAGTTTTGCATACTCAGAAGCTTCAATTTTGACCAATTTCAGGCACAGAAATGACTTTAAACACTTTTATTTTAGTTGAAAAAGTAATAATTCACATCCAACAGTAATTTACAGCCAAAAGATTAAATGATAACATTTCATCGAAATTGACCATTTTGCGAACGTTCGACAGCTCCGCGGTCATCGTTTTTCGTCAGAAAATTTATTTTTTGGACTGTACCAAAAATGATTCCAAATGTCAATTGGATCATGCCTCATGTTGAATAACCACTTTTTAAACCCTCACAGTGCCCAAAATTGCCATTTTTACAGAGTTTTGCTTACTTAGAAGCTTCAATTTTGACCAATTTCAGGCACAGAAATGACTTTAAACACATTTATTTTAGTTGAAAAAGTAATAATTCACATCCAACAGTAATTTACAGCCAAAAGATTAAATGTTAAAATTTCATCGAAATTGACCATTTTGGGAACGTTCGACAGCTCGGCGGTCATCGTTTTTCGTCCGAAAATTGATTTTTTGGACTGTACCAAAAATGATTCCAAATGTCAATTGGACCGTGCCTCATGTTGAATAACCACTTTTTAAACCCTCGCAGTGACCAAAATTGCCATTTTTACAGAGTTTTGCATACTCAGAAGCTTCAATTTTGACCAATTTCAGGCACAGAAATGACTTCAAACACATTTATTTTAGTTGAAAAAGTAATAATTCACATCCAACAGTAATTTACAGCCAAAAGATTAAATGATAAAATTTCATCGAAATTGACCATTTTGCGAACGTTCGACAGCTCCGCGGTCAACGTTTTTCGTCAGAAAATTGATTTTTTGGACTGTACCAAAAATGATTCAAAATGTCAATTGGATCATGCCTCATGTTGAATAACCACTTTTTAAACCCTCACAGTGCCCAAAATTGCCATTTTTACAGAGTTTTGCTTACTTAGAAGCTTCAATTTTGACCAATTTCAGGCACAGAAATGACTTTAAACGCATTTATTTTAGTTGAAAAAGTAATAATTCACATCCAACAGTAATTTACAGCCAAAAGATTAAATGTTAAAATTTCATCGAAATTGACCATTTTGGGAACGTTCGACAGCTCCGCGGTCATCGTTTTTCGTCCGAAAATTGTTTTTTTGGACTGTACCAAAAATGATTCCAAATGTCAATTGGACCGTGCCTCATGTTGAATAACCACTTTTTAAACCCTCGCAGTGACCAAAATTGCCATTTTTACAGAGTTTTGCATACTCAGAAGCTTCAATTTTGACCAATTTCAGGCACAGGAATGACTTTAAACACATTTATTTTAGTTGAGAAAGTAATATTTCACATCTAACAGTAATTTACAGCCAAAAGATTAAATGTTAAAATTTCATCGAAATTGACCATTTTGGGAACGTTCGACAGCTCCGCGGTCATCGTTTTTCGTCCGAAAATTAATTTTTTGGACTGTACCAAAAATGATTCTAAATGTCAATTGGATCGTGCCTCATGTTGAATAACCACTTTTTAAACCCTCACAGTGACCAAAATTGCCATTTTTACAGAGTTTTGCATACTCAGAAGCTTCAATTTTGACCAATTTCAGGCACAGAAATGACTTTAAACACATTTATTTTAGTTGAAAAAGTAATAATTCACATCCAACAGTAATTTACAGCCAAAAGATTGAATGTTAAAATTTCATCGAAATTGACCATTTTGGGAACGTTCGACAGCTCCGCGGTCATCGTTTTTTGTCCGAAAATTGATTTTTTGGACTGTACCAAAAATGATTCCAAATGTCAATTGGACCGTGCCTCATGTTGAATAACCACTTTTTAAACCCTCACCGTGACCAAAATTGCCATTTTTACAGAGTTTTGCATACTCAGAAGCTTCAATTTTGACCAATTTCAGGCACAGAAATGACTTTAAACACTTTTATTTTAGTTGAAAAAGTAATAATTCACATCCAACAGTAATTTACAGCCAAAAGATTAAATGATAAAATTTCATCGAAATTGACCATTTTGCGAACGTTCGACAGCTCCGCGGTCAACGTTTTTCGTCAGAAAATTGATTTTTTGGACTGTACCAAAAATGATTCAAAATGTCAATTGGATCATGCCTCATGTTGAATAACCACTTTTTAAACCCTCACAGTGCCCAAAATTGCCATTTTTACAGAGTTTTGCTTACTTAGAAGCTTCAATTTTGACCAATTTCAGGCACAGAAATGACTTTAAACACATTTATTTTAGTTGAAAAAGTAATAATTCACATCCAACAGTAATTTACAGCCAAAAGATTAAATGTTAAAATTTCATCGAAATTGACCATTTTGGGAACGTTCGACAGCTCCGCGGTCATCGTTTTTTGTCAGAAAATTTATTTTTTGGACTGTACCAAAAATGATTCCAAATGTCAATTGGATCATGCCTCATGTTGAATAACCACTTTTTAAACCCTCACAGTGCCCAAAATTGCCATTTTTACAGAGTTTTGCTTACTTAGAAGCTTCAATTTTGACCAATTTCAGGCACAGAAATGACTTTAAACACATTTATTTTAGTTGAAAAAGTAATAATTCACATCCAACAGTAATTTACAGCCAAAAGATTAAATGTTAAAATTTCATCGAAATTGACCATTTTGCGAACGTTCGACAGCTCGGCGGTCATCGTTTTTCGTCCGAAAATTGATTTTTTGGACTGTACCAAAAATGATTCCAAATGTCAATTGGACCGTGCCTCATGTTGAATAACCACTTTTTAAACCCTCGCAGTGACCAAAATTGCCATTTTTACAGAGTTTTGCATACTCAGAAGCTTCAATTTTGACCAATTTCAGGCACAGAAATGACTTCAAACACATTTATTTTAGTTGAAAAAGTAATAATTCACATCCAACAGTAATTTACAGCCAAAAGATTAAATGATAAAATTTCATCGAAATTGACCATTTTGCGAACGTTCGACAGCTCCGCGGTCAACGTTTTTCGTCAGAAAATTGATTTTTTGGACTGTACCAAAAATGATTCAAAATGTCAATTGGATCATGCCTCATGTTGAATAACCACTTTTTAAACCCTCACAGTGCCCAAAATTGCCATTTTTACAGAGTTTTGCTTACTTAGAAGCTTCAATTTTGACCAATTTCAGGCACAGAAATGACTTTAAACGCATTTATTTTAGTTGAAAAAGTAATAATTCACATCCAACAGTAATTTACAGCCAAAAGATTAAATGTTAAAATTTCATCGAAATTGACCATTTTGGGAACGTTCGACAGCTCCGCGGTCATCGTTTTTCGTCCGAAAATTGTTTTTTTGGACTGTACCAAAAATGATTCCAAATGTCAATTGGACCGTGCCTCATGTTGAATAACCACTTTTTAAACCCTCGCAGTGACCAAAATTGCCATTTTTACAGAGTTTTGCATACTCAGAAGCTTCAATTTTGACCAATTTCAGGCACAGGAATGACTTTAAACACATTTATTTTAGTTGAGAAAGTAATATTTCACATCTAACAGTAATTTACAGGCAAAAGATTACATTTTAAAATTTCATCGAAATTGACCATTTTGGGAATGTTCGACAGCTCCGCGGTCATCGTTTTTCGTCAGAAAATAGATTTTTTGGACTGTACCAAAAATGATTCTAAATGTCAATTGGATCATGCCTCATGTTGAATAACCACTTTTTAAACCCTCACAGTGCCCAAAATTGCCATTTTTACAGAGTTTTGCTTACTTAGAAGCTTCAATTTTGACGAATTTCAGGCACAGAAATGACTTTAAACACATTTATTTTAGTTGAAAAAGTAATAATTCACATCCAACAGTAATTTACAGCCAAAAGATTAAATGTTAAAATTTCATCGAAATTGACCATTTTGGGAACGTTCGACAGCTCCGCGGTCATCGTTTTTCGTCCGAAAATTAATTTTTTGGACTGTACCAAAAATGATTCCAAATGTCAATTGGACCGTGCCTCATGTTGAATAACCACTTTTTAAACCCTCACAGTGACCAAAATTGCCATTTTTACAGAGTTTTGCATACTCAGAAGCTTCAATTTTGACCAATTTCAGGCACAGAAATGACTTTAAACACATTTATTTTAGTTGAAAAAGTAATAATTCACATCCAACAGTAATTTACAGCCAAAAGATTGAATGTTAAAATTTCATCGAAATTGACCATTTTGGGAACGTTCGACAGCTCCGCGGTCATCGTTTTTTGTCCGAAAATTGATTTTTTGGACTGTACCAAAAATGATTCCAAATGTCAATTGGACCGTGCCTCATGTTGAATAACCACTTTTTAAACCCTCACCGTGACCAAAATTGCCATTTTTACAGAGTTTTGCATACTCAGAAGCTTCAATTTTGACCAATTTCAGGCACAGAAATGACTTTAAACACTTTTATTTTAGTTGAAAAAGTAATAATTCACATCCAACAGTAATTTACAGCCAAAAGATTAAATGATAAAATTTCATCGAAATTGACCATTTTGCGAACGTTCGACAGCTCCGCGGTCAACGTTTTTCGTCAGAAAATTGATTTTTTGGACTGTACCAAAAATGATTCAAAATGTCAATTGGATCATGCCTCATGTTGAATAACCACTTTTTAAACCCTCACAGTGCCCAAAATTGCCATTTTTACAGAGTTTTGCTTACTTAGAAGCTTCAATTTTGACCAATTTCAGGCACAGAAATGACTTTAAACACATTTATTTTAGTTGAAAAAGTAATAATTCACATCCAACAGTAATTTACAGCCAAAAGATTAAATGTTAAAATTTCATCGAAATTGACCATTTTGGGAACGTTCGACAGCTCCGCGGTCATCGTTTTTTGTCCGAAAATTGATTTTTTGGACTGTACCAAAAATGATTCCAAATGTCAATTGGACCGTGCCTCATGTTGAATAACCACTTTTTAAACCCTCACCGTGACCAAAATTGCCATTTTTACAGAGTTTTGCATACTCAGAAGCTTCAATTTTGACCAATTTCAGGCACAGAAATGACTTTAAACACTTTTATTTTAGTTGAAAAAGTAATAATTCACATCCAACAGTAATTTACAGCCAAAAGATTAAATGATAAAATTTCATCGAAATTGACCATTTTGCGAACGTTCGACAGCTCCGCGGTCATCGTTTTTCGTCAGAAAATTAATTTTTTGGACTGTACCAAAAATGATTCCAAATGTCAATTGGATCATGCCTCATGTTGAATAACCACTTTTTAAACCCTCACAGTGCCCAAAATTGCCATTTTTACAGAGTTTTGCTTACTTAGAAGCTTCAATTTTGACCAATTTCAGGCACAGAAATGACTTTAAACACATTTATTTTAGTTGAAAAAGTAATAATTCACATCCAACAGTAATTTACAGCCAAAAGATTAAATGTTAAAATTTCATCGAAATTGACCATTTTGGGAACGTTCGACAGCTCGGCGGTCATCGTTTTTCGTCCGAAAATTGATTTTTTGGACTGTACCAAAAATGATTCCAAATGTCAATTGGACCGTGCCTCATGTTGAATAACCACTTTTTAAACCCTCGCAGTGACCAAAATTGCCATTTTTACAGAGTTTTGCATACTCAGAAGCTTCAATTTTGACCAATTTCAGGCACAGAAATGTCTTCAAACACATTTATTTTAGTTGAAAAAGTAATAATTCACATCCAACAGTAATTTACAGCCAAAAGATTAAATGATAAAATTTCATCGAAATTGACCATTTTGCGAACGTTCGACAGCTCCGCGGTCAACGTTTTTCGTCAGAAAATTGATTTTTTGGACTGTACCAAAAATGATTCAAAATGTCAATTGGATCATGCCTCATGTTGAATAACCACTTTTTAAACCCTCACAGTGCCCAAAATTGCCATTTTTACAGAGTTTTGCTTACTTAGAAGCTTCAATTTTGACCAATTTCAGGCACAGAAATGACTTTAAACGCATTTATTTTAGTTGAAAAAGTAATAATTCACATCCAACAGTAATTTACAGCCAAAAGATTAAATGTTAAAATTTCATCGAAATTGACCATTTTGGGAACGTTCGACAGCTCCGCGGTCATCGTTTTTCGTCCGAAAATTGTTTTTTTGGACTGTACCAAAAATGATTCCAAATGTCAATTGGACCGTGCCTCATGTTGAATAACCACTTTTTAAACCCTCGCAGTGACCAAAATTGCCATTTTTACAGAGTTTTGCATACTCAGAAGCTTCAATTTTGACCAATTTCAGGCACAGGAATGACTTTAAACACATTTATTTTAGTTGAGAAAGTAATATTTCACATCTAACAGTAATTTACAGGCAAAAGATTACATTTTAAAATTTCATCGAAATTGACCATTTTGGGAATGTTCGACAGCTCCGCGGTCATCGTTTTTCGTCAGAAAATAGATTTTTTGGACTGTACCAAAAATGATTCTAAATGTCAATTGGATCGTGCCTCATGTTGAATAACCACTTTTTACACCCTCACAGTGCCCAAAATTGCCATTTTTACAGAGTTTTGCATACTCAGAAGCTTCAATTTTGACCAATTTCAGGCACAGAAATGACTTTAAACACATTTATTTTAGTTGAAAAAGTAATAATTCACATCCAACAGTAATTTACAGCCAAAAGATTACATTTTAAAATTTCATCGAAATTGACCATTTTGGGAATGTTCGACAGCTCCGCGGTCATCGTTTTTCGTCAGAAAATAGATTTTTTGGACTGTACCAAAAATGATTCTAAATGTCAATTGGATCGTGCCTCATGTTGAATAACCACTTTTTAAACCCTCACAGTGCCCAAAATTACCATTTTTACAGAGTTTTGCATACTCAGAAGCTTCAATTTTGACCAATTTCAGGCACAGAAATGACTTTAAACACATTTATTTTAGTTGAAAAAGTAATAATTCACATCCAACAGTAATTTACAGCCAAAAGATTAAATGTTAAAATTTCATCTAAATTGACCATTTTGGGAACGTTCGACAGCTCCGCGGTCATCGTTTTTCGTCCGAAAATTAATTTTTTGGACTGTACCAAAAATGATTCCAAATGTCAATTGGACCGTGCCTCATGTTGAATAACCACTTTTTAAACCCTCACAGTGACCAAAATTGCCATTTTTACAGAGTTTTGCATACTCAGAAGCTTCGATTTTGACCAATTTCAGGCACAGAAATGACTTTAAACACATTTATTTTAGTTGAAAAAGTAATAATTCACATCCAACAGTAATTTACAGCCAAAAGATTAAATGTTAAAATTTCATCGAGATTGACCATTTTGGGAACGTTCGACAGCTCCGCGGTCATCGTTTTTTGTCCGAAAATTGATTTTTTGGACTGTACCAAAAATGATTCCAAATGTCAATTGGACCGTGCCTCATGTTGAATAACCACTTTTTAAACCCTCGCAGTGACCAAAATTGCCATTTTTACAGAGTTTTGCATACTCAGAAGCTTCAATTTTGACCAATTTCAGGCACAGGAATGACTTTAAACACATTTATTTTAGTTGAGAAAGTAATATTTCACATCTAACAGTAATTTACAGGCAAAAGATTACATTTTAAAATTTCATCGAAATTGACCATTTTGGGAATGTTCGACAGCTCCGCGGTCATCGTTTTTCGTCAGAAAATAGATTTTTTGGACTGTACCAAAAATGATTCTAAATGTCAATTGGATCGTGCCTCATGTTGAATAACCACTTTTTACACCCTCACAGTGCCCAAAATTGCCATTTTTACAGAGTTTTGCATACTCAGAAGCTTCAATTTTGACCAATTTCAGGCACAGAAATGACTTTAAACACATTTATTTTAGTTGAAAAAGTAATAATTCACATCCAACAGTAATTTACAGCCAAAAGATTAAATGTTAAAATTTCATCGAAATTGACCATTTTGGGAACGTTCGACAGCTCCGCGGTCATCGTTTTTCGTCCGAAAATTGATTTTTTGGACTGTACCAAAAATGATTCCAAATGTCAATTGGATCGTGCCTCATGTTGAATAACCATTTTTTAAACCCTCACAGTGACCAAAATTGCCATTTTTACAGAGTTTTGCATACTCAGAAGCTTCAATTTTGACCAATTTCAGGCACAGGAATGACTTTAAACACATTTATTTTAGTTGAGAAAGTAATATTTCACATCTAACAGTAATTTACAGGCAAAAGATTACATTTTAAAATTTCATCGAAATTGACCATTTTGGGAATGTTCGACAGCTCCGCGGTCATCGTTTTTCGTCAGAAAATAGATTTTTTGGACTGTACCAAAAATGATTCTAAATGTCAATTGGATCGTGCCTCATGTTGAATAACCACTTTTTAAACCCTCACAGTGCCCGAAATTACCATTTTTACAGAGTTTTGCATACTCAGAAGCTTCAATTTTGACCAATTTCAGGCACAGAAATGACTTTAAACACATTTATTTTAGTTGAAAAAGTAATAATTCACATCCAACAGTAATTTACAGCCAAAAGATTAAATGTTAAAATTTCATCGAAATTGACCATTTTGGGAACGTTCGACAGCTCCGCGGTCATCGTTTTTCGTCCGAAAATTAATTTTTTGGACTGTACCAAAAATGATTCCAAATGTCAATTGGACCGTGCCTCATGTTGAATAACCACTTTTTAAACCCTCACAGTGACCAAAATTGCCATTTTTACAGAGTTTTGCATACTCAGAAGCTTCAATTTTGACCAATTTCAGGCACAGAAATGACTTTAAACACATTTATTTTAGTTGAAAAAGTAATAATTCACATCCAACAGTAATTTACAGCCAAAAGATTAAATGTTAAAATTTCATCGAGATTGACCATTTTGGGAACGTTCGACAGCTCCGCGGTCATCGTTTTTTGTCCGAAAATTGATTTTTTGGACTGTACCAAAAATGATTCCAAATGTCAATTGGACCGTGCCTCATGTTGAATAACCACTTTTTAAACCCTCACCGTGACCAAAATTGCCATTTTTACAGAGTTTTGCATACTCAGAAGCTTCAATTTTGACCAATTTCAGGCACAGAAATGACTTTAAACACTTTTATTTTAGTTGAAAAAGTAATAATTCACATCCAACAGTAATTTACAGCCAAAAGATTAAATGATAAAATTTCATCGAAATTGACCATTTTGCGAACGTTCGACAGCTCCGCGGTCATCGTTTTTCGTCAGAAAATTTATTTTTTGGACTGTACCAAAAATGATTCAAAATGTCAATTGGATCATGCCTCATGTTGAATAACCACTTTTTAAACCCTCACAGTGCCCAAAATTGCCATTTTTACAGAGTTTTGCATACTCAGAAGCTTCAATTTTGACCAATTTCAGGCACAGAAATGACTTCAAACACATTTATTTTAGTTGAAAAAGTAATAATTCACATCCAACAGTAATTTACAGCCAAAAGATTAAATGTTAAAATTTCATCGAAATTGACCATTTTGGGAACGTTCGACAGCTCCGCGGTCATCGTTTTTCGTCCGAAAATTGATTTTTTGGACTGTACCAAAAATGATTCCAAATGTCAATTGGACCGTGCCTCATGTTGAATAACCACTTTTTAAACCCCCACAGTGACCAAAATTGCCATTTTTACAGAGTTTTGCATACTCAGATGCTTCAATTTTGACCAATTTCAGGCACAGAAATGACTTTAAACACTTTTATTTTAGTTGAAAAAGTAATAATTCACATCCAACAGTAATTTACAGCCAAAAGATTAAATGATAAAATTTCATCGAAATTGACCATTTTGCGAACGTTCGACAGCTCCGCGGTCATCGTTTTTCGTCAGAAAATTTATTTTTTGGACTGTACCAAAAATGATTAAAAATGTCAATTGGATCATGCCTCATGTTGAATAACCACTTTTTAAACCCTCACAGTGCCCAAAATTGCCATTTTTACAGAGTTTTGCTTACTTAGAAGCTTCAATTTTGACCAATTTCAGGGACAGAAATGACTTTAAACACATTTATTTTAGTTGAAAAAGTAATAATTCACATCCAACAGTAATTTACAGCCAAAAGATTAAATGTTAAAATTTCATCGAAATTGACCATTTTGGGAACGTTCGACAGCTCCGCGGTCATCGTTTTTCGTCCGAAAATTAATTTTTTGGACTGTACCAAAAATGATTCCAAATGTCAATTGGACCGTGCCTCATGTTGAATAACCACTTTTTAAACCCTCACAGTGACCAAAATTGCCATTTTTACAGAGTTTTGCATACTCAGAAGCTTCAATTTTGACCAATTTCAGGCACAGAAATGACTTTAAACACATTTATTTTAGTTGAAAAAGTAATAATTCACATCCAACAGTAATTTACAGCCAAAAGATTGAATGTTAAAATTTCATCGAAATTGACCATTTTGGGAACGTTCGACAGCTCCGCGGTCATCGTTTTTTGTTCGAAAATTTATTTTTTGGACTGTACCAAAAATGATTCCAAATGTCAATTGGACCGTGCCTCATGTTGAATAACCACTTTTTAAACCCTCACCGTGACCAAAATTGCCATTTTTACAGAGTTTTGCATACTCAGAAGCTTCAATTTTGACCAATTTCAGGCACAGAAATGACTTTAAACACTTTTATTTTAGTTGAAAAAGTAATAATTCACATCCAACAGTAATTTACAGCCAAAAGATTAAATGATAAAATTTCATCGAAATTGACCATTTTGCGAACGTTCGACAGCTCCGCGGTCATCGTTTTTCGTCCGAAAATTGATTTTTTGGACTGTACCAAAAATGATTCCAAATGTCAATTGGACCGTGCCTCATGTTGAATAACCACTTTTTAAACCCTCGCAGTGACCAAAATTGCCATTTTTACAGAGTTTTGCATACTCAGAAGCTTCAATTTTGACCAATTTCAGGCACAGAAATGACTTTAAACACTTTTATTTTAGTTGAAAAAGTAATAATTCACATCCAACAGTAATTTACAGCCAAAAGATTAAATGATAAAATTTCATCGAAATTGACCATTTTGCGAACGTTCGACAGCTCCGCGGTCATCGTTTTTCGTCAGAAAATTTATTTTTTGGACTGTACCAAAAATGATTCAAAATGTCAATTGGATCATGCCTCATGTTGAATAACCACTTTTTAAACCCTCACAGTGCCCAAAATTGCCATTTTTACAGAGTTTTGCTTACTTAGAAGCTTCAATTTTGACCAATTTCAGGCACAGAAATGACTTTAAACACATTTATTTTAGTTGAAAAAGTAATAATTCACATCCAACAGTAATTTACAGCCAAAAGATTAAATGTTAAAATTTCATCGAAATTGACCATTTTGGGAACGTTCGACAGCTCCGCGGTCATCGTTTTTCGTCCGAAAATTGATTTTTTGGACTGTACCAAAAATGATTCCAAATGTCAATTGGACCGTGCCTCATGTTGAATAACCACTTTTTAAACCCTCGCAGTGACCAAAATTGCCATTTTTACAGAGTTTTGCATACTCAGAAGCTTCAATTTTGACCAATTTCAGGCACAGAAATGACTTCAAACACATTTATTTTAGTTGAAAAAGTAATAATTCACATCCAACAGTAATTTACAGCCAAAAGATTAAATGTTAAAATTTCATCGAAATTGACCATTTTGGGAACGTTCGACAGCTCCGCGGTCATCGTTTTTCGTCCGAAAATTGATTTTTTGGACTGTACCAAAAATGATTCCAAATGTCAATTGGATCGTGCCTCATGTTGAATAACCATTTTTTAAACCCTCACAGTGACCAAAATTGCCATTTTTACAGAGTTTTGCATACTCAGAAGCTTCAATTTTGACCAATTTCAGGCACAGGAATGACTTTAAACACATTTATTTTAGTTGAGAAAGTAATATTTCACATCTAACAGTAATTTACAGGCAAAAGATTACATTTTAAAATTTCATCGAAATTGACCATTTTGGGAATGTTCGACAGCTCCGCGGTCATCGTTTTTCGTCAGAAAATAGATTTTTTGGACTGTACCAAAAATGATTCTAAATGTCAATTGGATCGTGCCTCATGTTGAATAACCACTTTTTAAACCCTCACAGTGCCCAAAATTACCATTTTTACAGAGTTTTGCATACTCAGAAGCTTCAATTTTGACCAATTTCAGGCACAGAAATGACTTTAAACACATTTATTTTAGTTGAAAAAGTAATAATTCACATCCAACAGTAATTTACAGCCAAAAGATTAAATGTTAAAATTTCATCGAAATTGACCATTTTGGGAACGTTCGACAGCTCCGCGGTCATCGTTTTTCGTCCGAAAATTAATTTTTTGGACTGTACCAAAAATGATTCCAAATGTCAATTGGACCGTGCCTCATGTTGAATAACCACTTTTTAAACCCTCACAGTGACCAAAATTGCCATTTTTACAGAGTTTTGCATACTCAGAAGCTTCAATTTTGACCAATTTCAGGCACAGAAATGACTTTAAACACATTTATTTTAGTTGAAAAAGTAATAATTCACATCCAACAGTAATTTACAGCCAAAAGATTAAATGTTAAAATTTCATCGAGATTGACCATTTTGGGAACGTTCGACAGCTCCGCGGTCATCGTTTTTTGTCCGAAAATTGATTTTTTGGACTGTACCAAAAATGATTCCAAATGTCAATTGGACCGTGCCTCATGTTGAATAACCACTTTTTAAACCCTCACCGTGACCAAAATTGCCATTTTTACAGAGTTTTGCATACTCAGAAGCTTCAATTTTGACCAATTTCAGGCACAGAAATGACTTTAAACACTTTTATTTTAGTTGAAAAAGTAATAATTCACATCCAACAGTAATTTACAGCCAAAAGATTAAATGATAAAATTTCATCGAAATTGACCATTTTGCGAACGTTCGACAGCTCCGCGGTCATCGTTTTTCGTCAGAAAATTTATTTTTTGGACTGTACCAAAAATGATTCAAAATGTCAATTGGATCATGCCTCATGTTGAATAACCACTTTTTAAACCCTCACAGTGCCCAAAATTGCCATTTTTACAGAGTTTTGCATACTCAGAAGCTTCAATTTTGACCAATTTCAGGCACAGAAATGACTTCAAACACATTTATTTTAGTTGAAAAAGTAATAATTCACATCCAACAGTAATTTACAGCCAAAAGATTAAATGTTAAAATTTCATCGAAATTGACCATTTTGGGAACGTTCGACAGCTCCGCGGTCATCGTTTTTCGTCCGAAAATTGATTTTTTGGACTGTACCAAAAATGATTCCAAATGTCAATTGGACCGTGCCTCATGTTGAATAACCACTTTTTAAACCCTCACAGTGACCAAAATTGCCATTTTTACAGAGTTTTGCATACTCAGATGCTTCAATTTTGACCAATTTCAGGCACAGAAATGACTTTAAACACTTTTATTTTAGTTGAAAAAGTAATAATTCACATCCAACAGTAATTTACAGCCAAAAGATTAAATGATAAAATTTCATCGAAATTGACCATTTTGCGAACGTTCGACAGCTCCGCGGTCATCGTTTTTCGTCAGAAAATTTATTTTTTGGACTGTACCAAAAATGATTAAAAATGTCAATTGGATCATGCCTCATGTTGAATAACCACTTTTTAAACCCTCACAGGGCCCAAAATTGCCATTTTTACAGAGTTTTGCTTACTTAGAAGCTTCAATTTTGACCAATTTCAGGGACAGAAATGACTTTAAACACATTTATTTTAGTTGAAAAAGTAATAATTCACATCCAACAGTAATTTACAGCCAAAAGATTAAATGTTAAAATTTCATCGAAATTGACCATTTTGGGAACGTTCGACAGCTCCGCGGTCATCGTTTTTCGTCCGAAAATTAATTTTTTGGACTGTACCAAAAATGATTCCAAATGTCAATTGGACCGTGCCTCATGTTGAATAACCACTTTTTAAACCCTCACAGTGACCAAAATTGCCATTTTTACAGAGTTTTGCATACTCAGAAGCTTCAATTTTGACCAATTTCAGGCACAGAAATGACTTTAAACACATTTATTTTAGTTGAAAAAGTAATAATTCACATCCAACAGTAATTTACAGCCAAAAGATTGAATGTTAAAATTTCATCGAAATTGACCATTTTGGGAACGTTCGACAGCTCCGCGGTCATCGTTTTTTGTTCGAAAATTGATTTTTTGGACTGTACCAAAAATGATTCCAAATGTCAATTGGACCGTGCCTCATGTTGAATAACCACTTTTTAAACCCTCACCGTGACCAAAATTGCCATTTTTACAGAGTTTTGCATACTCAGAAGCTTCAATTTTGACCAATTTCAGGCACAGAAATGACTTTAAACACTTTTATTTTAGTTGAAAAAGTAATAATTCACATCCAACAGTAATTTACAGCCAAAAGATTAAATGATAAAATTTCATCGAAATTGACCATTTTGCGAACGTTCGACAGCTCCGCGGTCAACGTTTTTCGTCAGAAAATTGATTTTTTGGACTGTGCCAAAAATGATTCAAAATGTCAATTGGATCATGCCTCATGTTGAATAACCACTTTTTAAACCCTCACAGTGCCCAAAATTGCCATTTTTACAGAGTTTTGCTTACTTAGAAGCTTCAATTTTGACCAATTTCAGGCACAGAAATGACTTTAAACACATTTATTTTAGTTGAAAAAGTAATAATTCACATCCAACAGTAATTTACAGCCAAAAGATTAAATGTTAAAATTTCATCGAAATTGACCATTTTGGGAACGTTCGACAGCTCCGCGGTCATCGTTTTTTGTCCGAAAATTTATTTTTTGGACTGTACCAAAAATGATTCCAAATGTCAATTGGACCGTGCCTCATGTTGAATAACCACTTTTTAAACCCTCACCGTGACCAAAATTGCCATTTTTACAGAGTTTTGCATACTCAGAAGCTTCAATTTTGACCAATTTCAGGCACAGAAATGACTTTAAACACTTTTATTTTAGTTGAAAAAGTAATAATTCACATCCAACAGTAATTTACAGCCAAAAGAATAAATGTTAAAATTTAATCGAAATTGACCATTTTGGGAACTTTCGACAGCTCCGCGGTCATCGTTTTTCGTCCGAAAATTGAATTTTTGGACTGTACCAAAAATGATTCCAAATGTCAATTGGATCGTGCCTCATGTTGAATAACCACTTTTTAAACCCTCACAGTGCCCAAAATGGCCATTTTTACAGAGTTTTGCTTACTCAGAAGCTTCAATTTTGACCAATTACAGGCACAGAAATGACTTTAAATACATTTTTTTAAGTTGAAAAAGTAATAATTCACATCCAACAGTAATATACAGCCAAAAGAATAAATGTTAACATTTCATCAAAATTGACCATTTTGGGAACTTTCGACAGCTCCGCGGTCATCGTTTTTCGTCCGAAAATTAATTTTTTGGACTGTAGCAAAAATGATTCCAAATGTCAATTGGATCGTGCCTCATGTTGAATAACCACTTTTTAAACCCTCGCAGTGCCCAAAATGGCAATTTTTACAGAGTTTTGCTTACTCAGAAGCTTCAATTTTGACCAATTTCAGGCACAGAAATGACTTTAAACACATTTATTTTAGTTGAAAAAGTAATAATTCATATCCAACAGTAATTTACATCCAAAAGATTAAATGTTAAAATTTCATCGAAATTGACCATTTTGGGAACGTTCGACAGCTCCGCGGTCATCGTTTTTCGTCCGAAAATTGATTTTTTGGACTGTACCAAAAATGATTCCAAATGTCAATTGGATCGTGCCTCATGTTGAATAACCATTTTTTAAACCCTCACAGTGACCAAAATTGCCATTTTTACAGAGTTTTGCATACTCAGAAGCTTCAATTTTGACCAATTTCAGGCACAGGAATGACTTTAAACACTTTTATTTTAGTTGAGAAAGTAATATTTCACATCTAACAGTAATTTTCAGGCAAAAGATTACATTTTAAAATTTCATCGAAATTGACCATTTTGGGAATGTTCGACAGCTCCGCGGTCATCGTTTTTCGTCAGAAAATAGATTTTTTGGACTGTACCAAAAATGATTCTAAATGTCAATTGGATCGTGCCTCATGTTGAATAACCACTTTTTAAACCCTCACAGTGCCCAAAATTACCATTTTTACAGAGTTTTGCATACTCAGAAGCTTCAATTTTGACCAATTTCAGGCACAGAAATGACTTTAAACACATTTATTTTAGTTGAAAAAGTTATAATTCACATCCAACAGTAATTTACAGCCAAAAGAATAAATGTTAAAATTTCATCGAAATTGACCATTTTGGGAACTTTCGACAGCTCCGCGGTCATCGTTTTTCGTCCGAAAATTGAATTTTTGGACTGTACCAAAAATGATTCCAAATGTCAATTGGATCGTGCCTCATGTTGAATAACCACTTTTTAAACCCTCACAGTGCCCAAAATGGCCATTTTTACAGAGTTTTGCTTACTCAGAAGCTTCAATTTTGACCAATTACAGGCACAGAAATGACTTTAAATACATTTTTTTAAGTTGAAAAAGTAATAATTCACATCCAACAGTAATATACAGCCAAAAGAATAAATGTTAACATTTCATCAAAATTGACCATTTTGGGAACTTTCGACAGCTCCGCGGTCATCGTTTTTCGTCCGAAAATTAATTTTTTGGACTGTAGCAAAAATGATTCCAAATGTCAATTGGATCGTGCCTCATGTTGAATAACCACTTTTTAAACCCTCGCAGTGCCCAAAATGGCAATTTTTACAGAGTTTTGCTTACTCAGAAGCTTCAATTTTGACCAATTTCAGGCACAGAAATGACTTTAAACACATTTATTTTAGTTGAAAAAGTAATAATTCATATCCAACAGTAATTTACATCCAAAAGATTAAATGTTAAAATTTCATCGAAATTGACCATTTTGGGAACGTTCGACAGCTCCGCGGTCATCGTTTTTCGTCCGAAAATTGATTTTTTGGACTGTACCAAAAATGATTCCAAATGTCAATTGGATCGTGCCTCATGTTGAATAACCATTTTTTAAACCCTCACAGTGACCAAAATTGCCATTTTTACAGAGTTTTGCATACTCAGAAGCTTCAATTTTGACCAATTTCAGGCACAGGAATGACTTTAAACACATTTATTTTAGTTGAGAAAGTAATATTTCACATCTAACAGTAATTTACAGGCAAAAGATTACATTTTAAAATTTCATCGAAATTGACCATTTTGGGAATGTTCGACAGCTCCGCGGTCATCGTTTTTCGTCAGAAAATAGATTTTTTGGACTGTACCAAAAATGATTCTAAATGTCAATTGGATCGTGCCTCATGTTGAATAACCACTTTTTAAACCCTCACAGTGCCCAAAATTACCATTTTTACAGAGTTTTGCATACTCAGAAGCTTCAATTTTGACCAATTTCAGGCACAGAAATGACTTTAAACACATTTATTTTAGTTGAAAAAGTAATAATTCACATCCAACAGTAATTTACAGCCAAAAGATTAAATGTTAAAATTTCATCGAAATTGACCATTTTGGGAACGTTCGACAGCTCCGCGGTCATCGTTTTTCGTCCGAAAATTACTTTTTTGGACTGTACCAAAAATGATTCCAAATGTCAATTGGACCGTGCCTCATGTTGAATAACCACTTTTTAAACCCTCACAGTGACCAAAATTGCCATTTTTACAGAGTTTTGCATACTCAGAAGCTTCAATTTTGACCAATTTCAGGCACAGAAATGACTTCAAACACATTTATTTTAGTTGAAAAAGTAATAATTCACATCCAACAGTAATTTACAGCCAAAAGATTAAATGTTAAAATTTCATCGAAATTGACCATTTTGGGAACGTTCGACAGCTCCGCGGTCATCGTTTTTCGTCCGAAAATTGATTTTTTGGACTGTACCAAAAATGATTCCAAATGTCAATTGGACCGTGCCTCATGTTGAATAACCACTTTTTAAACCCTCACAGTGACCAAAATTGCCATTTTTACAGAGTTTTGCATACTCAGAAGCTTCAATTTTGACCAATTTCAGGCACAGAAATGACTTTAAACACTTTTATTTTAGTTGAAAAAGTAATAATTCACATCCAACAGTAATTTACAGCCAAAAGATTAAATGATAAAATTTCATCGAAATTGACCATTTTGCGAACGTTCGACAGCTCCGCGGTCAACGTTTTTCGTCAGAAAATTGATTTTTTGGACTGTACCAAAAATGATTCAAAATGTCAATTGGATCATGCCTCATGTTGAATAACCACTTTTTAAACCCTCACAGTGCCCAAAATTGCCATTTTTACAGAGTTTTGCTTACTTAGAAGCTTCAATTTTGACCAATTTCAGGCACAGAAATGACTTTAAACGCATTTATTTTAGTTGAAAAAGTAATAATTCACATCCAACAGTAATTTACAGCCAAAAGATTAAATGTTAAAATTTCATCGAAATTGACCATTTTGGGAACGTTCGACAGCTCCGCGGTCATCGTTTTTCGTCCAAAAATTGATTTTTTGGACTGTACCAAAAATGATTCCAAATGTCAATTGGACCGTGCCTCATGTTGAATAACCACTTTTTAAACCCTCGCAGTGACCAAAATTGCCATTTTTACAGAGTTTTGCATACTCAGAAGCTTCAATTTTGACCAATTTCAGGCACAGGAATGACTTTAAACACATTTATTTTAGTTGAGAAAGTAATATTTCACATCTAACAGTAATTTACAGGCAAAAGATTACATTTTAAAATTTCATCGAAATTGACCATTTTGGGAATGTTCGACAGCTCCGCGGTCATCGTTTTTCGTCAGAAAATAGATTTTTTGGACTGTACCAAAAATGATTCTAAATGTCAATTGGATCGTGCCTCATGTTGAATAACCACTTTTTACACCCTCACAGTGCCCAAAATTGCCATTTTTACAGAGTTTTGCATACTCAGAAGCTTCAATTTTGACCAATTTCAGGCACAGAAATGACTTTAAACACATTTATTTTAGTTGAAAAAGTAATAATTCACATCCAACAGTAATTTACAGCCAAAAGATTAAATGTTAAAATTTCATCGAAATTGACCATTTTGGGAACGTTCGACAGCTCCGCGGTCATCGTTTTTCGTCCGAAAATTGATTTTTTGGACTGTACCAAAAATGATTCCAAATGTCAATTGGATCGTGCCTCATGTTGAATAACCATTTTTTAAACCCTCACAGTGACCAAAATTGCCATTTTTACAGAGTTTTGCATACTCAGAAGCTTCAATTTTGACCAATTTCAGGCACAGGAATGACTTTAAACACATTTATTTTAGTTGAGAAAGTAATATTTCACATCTAACAGTAATTTACAGGCAAAAGATTACATTTTAAAATTTCATCGAAATTGACCATTTTGGGAATGTTCGACAGCTCCGCGGTCATCGTTTTTCGTCAGAAAATAGATTTTTTGGACTGTACCAAAAATGATTCTAAATGTCAATTGGATCGTGCCTCATGTTGAATAACCACTTTTTAAACCCTCACAGTGCCCAAAATTACCATTTTTACAGAGTTTTGCATACTCAGAAGCTTCAATTTTGACCAATTTCAGGCACAGAAATGACTTTAAACACATTTATTTTAGTTGAAAAAGTAATAATTCACATCCAACAGTAATTTACAGCCAAAAGATTAAATGTTAAAATTTCATCGAAATTGACCATTTTGGGAACGTTCGACAGCTCCGCGGTCATCGTTTTTCGTCCGAAAATTAATTTTTTGGACTGTACCAAAAATGATTCCAAATGTCAATTGGACCGTGCCTCATGTTGAATAACCACTTTTTAAACCCTCACAGTGACCAAAATTGCCATTTTTACAGAGTTTTGCATACTCAGAAGCTTCAATTTTGACCAATTTCAGGCACAGAAATGACTTTAAACACATTTATTTTAGTTGAAAAAGTAATAATTCACATCCAACAGTAATTTACAGCCAAAAGATTAAATGTTAAAATTTCATCGAGATTGACCATTTTGGGAACGTTCGACAGCTCCGTGGTCATCGTTTTTTGTCCGAAAATTGATTTTTTGGACTGTACCAAAAATGATTCCAAATGTCAATTGGACCGTGCCTCATGTTGAATAACCACTTTTTAAACCCTCACCGTGACCAAAATTGCCATTTTTACAGAGTTTTGCATACTCAGAAGCTTCAATTTTGACCAATTTCAGGCACAGAAATGACTTTAAACACTTTTATTTTAGTTGAAAAAGTAATAATTCACATCCAACAGTAATTTACAGCCAAAAGATTAAATGATAAAATTTCATCGAAATTGACCATTTTGCGAACGTTCGACAGCTCCGCGGTCATCGTTTTTCGTCAGAAAATTTATTTTTTGGACTGTACCAAAAATGATTCAAAATGTCAATTGGATCATGCCTCATGTTGAATAACCACTTTTTAAACCCTCACAGTGCCCAAAATTGCCATTTTTACAGAGTTTTGCATACTCAGAAGCTTCAATTTTGACCAATTTCAGGCACAGAAATGACTTCAAACACATTTATTTTAGTTGAAAAAGTAATAATTCACATCCAACAGTAATTTACAGCCAAAAGATTAAATGTTAAAATTTCATCGAAATTGACCATTTTGGGAACGTTCGACAGCTCCGCGGTCATCGTTTTTCGTCCGAAAATTGATTTTTTGGACTGTACCAAAAATGATTCCAAATGTCAATTGGACCGTGCCTCATGTTGAATAACCACTTTTTAAACCCTCACAGTGACCAAAATTGCCATTTTTACAGAGTTTTGCATACTCAGATGCTTCAATTTTGACCAATTTCAGGCACAGAAATGACTTTAAACACTTTTATTTTAGTTGAAAAAGTAATAATTCACATCCAACAGTAATTTACAGCCAAAAGATTAAATGATAAAATTTCATCGAAATTGACCATTTTGCGAACGTTCGACAGCTCCGCGGTCATCGTTTTTCGTCAGAAAATTTATTTTTTGGACTGTACCAAAAATGATTAAAAATGTCAATTGGATCATGCCTCATGTTGAATAACCACTTTTTAAACCCTCACAGTGCCCAAAATTGCCATTTTTACAGAGTTTTGCTTACTTTGAAGCTTCAATTTTGACCAATTTCAGGGACAGAAATGACTTTAAACACATTTATTTTAGTTGAAAAAGTAATAATTCACATCCAACAGTAATTTACAGCCAAAAGATTAAATGTTAAAATTTCATCGAAATTGACCATTTTGGGAACGTTCGACAGCTCCGCGGTCATCGTTTTTCGTCCGAAAATTAATTTTTTGGACTGTACCAAAAATGATTCCAAATGTCAATTGGACCGTGCCTCATGTTGAATAACCACTTTTTAAACCCTCACAGTGACCAAAATTGCCATTTTTACAGAGTTTTGCATACTCAGAAGCTTCAATTTTGACCAATTTCAGGCACAGAAATGACTTTAAACACATTTATTTTAGTTGAAAAAGTAATAATTCACATCCAACAGTAATTTACAGCCAAAAGATTGAATGTTAAAATTTCATCGAAATTGACCATTTTGGGAACGTTCGACAGCTCCGCGGTCATCGTTTTTTGTTCGAAAATTGATTTTTTGGACTGTACCAAAAATGATTCCAAATGTCAATTGGACCGTGCCTCATGTTGAATAACCACTTTTTAAACCCTCACCGTGACCAAAATTGCCATTTTTACAGAGTTTTGCATACTCAGAAGCTTCAATTTTGACCAATTTCAGGCACAGAAATGACTTTAAACACTTTTATTTTAGTTGAAAAAGTAATAATTCACATCCAACAGTAATTTACAGCCAAAAGATTAAATGATAAAATTTCATCGAAATTGACCATTTTGCGAACGTTCGACAGCTCCGCGGTCAACGTTTTTCGTCAGAAAATTGATTTTTTGGACTGTGCCAAAAATGATTCAAAATGTCAATTGGATCATGCCTCATGTTGAATAACCACTTTTTAAACCCTCACAGTGCCCAAAATTGCCATTTTTACAGAGTTTTGCTTACTTAGAAGCTTCAATTTTGACCAATTTCAGGCACAGAAATGACTTTAAACACATTTATTTTAGTTGAAAAAGTAATAATTCACATCCAACAGTAATTTACAGCCAAAAGATTAAATGTTAAAATTTCATCGAAATTGACCATTTTGGGAACGTTCGACAGCTCCGCGGTCATCGTTTTTTGTCCGAAAATTTATTTTTTGGACTGTACCAAAAATGATTCCAAATGTCAATTGGACCGTGCCTCATGTTGAATAACCACTTTTTAAACCCTCACCGTGACCAAAATTGCCATTTTTACAGAGTTTTGCATACTCAGAAGCTTCAATTTTGACCAATTTCAGGCACAGAAATGACTTTAAACACTTTTATTTTAGTTGAAAAAGTAATAATTCACATCCAACAGTAATTTACAGCCAAAAGAATAAATGTTAAAATTTCATCGAAATTGACCATTTTGGGAACTTTCGACAGCTCCGCGGTCATCGTTTTTCGTCCGAAAATTGAATTTTTGGACTGTACCAAAAATGATTCCAAATGTCAATTGGATCGTGCCTCATGTTGAATAACCACTTTTTAAACCCTCACAGTGCCCAAAATGGCCATTTTTACAGAGTTTTGCTTACTCAGAAGCTTCAATTTTGACCAATTACAGGCACAGAAATGACTTTAAATACATTTTTTTAAGTTGAAAAAGTAATAATTCACATCCAACAGTAATATACAGCCAAAAGAATAAATGTTAACATTTCATCAAAATTGACCATTTTGGGAACTTTCGACAGCTCCGCGGTCATCGTTTTTCGTCCGAAAATTAATTTTTTGGACTGTAGCAAAAATGATTCCAAATGTCAATTGGATCGTGCCTCATGTTGAATAACCACTTTTTAAACCCTCGCAGTGCCCAAAATGGCAATTTTTACAGAGTTTTGCTTACTCAGAAGCTTCAATTTTGACCAATTTCAGGCACAGAAATGACTTTAAACACATTTATTTTAGTTGAAAAAGTAATAATTCATATCCAACAGTAATTTACATCCAAAAGATTAAATGTTAAAATTTCATCGAAATTGACCATTTTGGGAACGTTCGACAGCTCCGCGGTCATCGTTTTTCGTCCGAAAATTGATTTTTTGGACTGTACCAAAAATGATTCCAAATGTCAATTGGATCGTGCCTCATGTTGAATAACCATTTTTTAAACCCTCACAGTGACCAAAATTGCCATTTTTACAGAGTTTTGCATACTCAGAAGCTTCAATTTTGACCAATTTCAGGCACAGGAATGACTTTAAACACATTTATTTTAGTTGAGAAAGTAATATTTCACATCTAACAGTAATTTACAGGCAAAAGATTACATTTTAAAATTTCATCGAAATTGACCATTTTGGGAATGTTCGACAGCTCCGCGGTCATCGTTTTTCGTCAGAAAATAGATTTTTTGGACTGTACCAAAAATGATTCTAAATGTCAATTGGATCGTGCCTCATGTTGAATAACCACTTTTTAAACCCTCACAGTGCCCAAAATTACCATTTTTACAGAGTTTTGCATACTCAGAAGCTTCAATTTTGACCAATTTCAGGCACAGAAATGACTTTAAACACTTTTATTTTAGTTGAAAAAGTAATAATTCACATCCAACAGTAATTTACAGCCAAAAGATTAAATGATAAAATTTCATCGAAATTGACCATTTTGCGAACGTTCGACAGCTCCGCGGTCATCGTTTTTCGTCAGAAAATTTATTTTTTGGACTGTACCAAAAATGATTAAAAATGTCAATTGGATCATGCCTCATGTTGAATAACCACTTTTTAAACCCTCACAGTGCCCAAAATTGCCATTTTTACAGAGTTTTGCTTACTTTGAAGCTTCAATTTTGACCAATTTCAGGGACAGAAATGACTTTAAACACATTTATTTTAGTTGAAAAAGTAATAATTCACATCCAACAGTAATTTACAGCCAAAAGATTAAATGTTAAAATTTCATCGAAATTGACCATTTTGGGAACGTTCGACAGCTCCGCGGTCATCGTTTTTCGTCCGAAAATTAATTTTTTGGACTGTACCAAAAATGATTCCAAATGTCAATTGGACCGTGCCTCATGTTGAATAACCACTTTTTAAACCCTCACAGTGACCAAAATTGCCATTTTTACAGAGTTTTGCATACTCAGAAGCTTCAATTTTGACCAATTTCAGGCACAGAAATGACTTTAAACACATTTATTTTAGTTGAAAAAGTAATAATTCACATCCAACAGTAATTTACAGCCAAAAGATTGAATGTTAAAATTTCATCGAAATTGACCATTTTGGGAACGTTCGACAGCTCCGCGGTCATCGTTTTTTGTTCGAAAATTGATTTTTTGGACTGTACCAAAAATGATTCCAAATGTCAATTGGACCGTGCCTCATGTTGAATAACCACTTTTTAAACCCTCACCGTGACCAAAATTGCCATTTTTACAGAGTTTTGCATACTCAGAAGCTTCAATTTTGACCAATTTCAGGCACAGAAATGACTTTAAACACTTTTATTTTAGTTGAAAAAGTAATAATTCACATCCAACAGTAATTTACAGACAAAAGATTAAATGATAAAATTTCATCGAAATTGACCATTTTGCGAACGTTCGACAGCTCCGCGGTCAACGTTTTTCGTCAGAAAATTGATTTTTTGGACTGTGCCAAAAATGATTCAAAATGTCAATTGGATCATGCCTCATGTTGAATAACCACTTTTTAAACCCTCACAGTGCCCAAAATTGCCATTTTTACAGAGTTTTGCTTACTTAGAAGCTTCAATTTTGACCAATTTCAGGCACAGAAATGACTTTAAACACATTTATTTTAGTTGAAAAAGTAATAATTCACATCCAACAGTAATTTACAGCCAAAAGATTAAATGTTAAAATTTCATCGAAATTGACCATTTTGGGAACGTTCGACAGCTCCGCGGTCATCGTTTTTTGTCCGAAAATTTATTTTTTGGACTGTACCAAAAATGATTCCAAATGTCAATTGGACCGTGCCTCATGTTGAATAACCACTTTTTAAACCCTCACCGTGACCAAAATTGCCATTTTTACAGAGTTTTGCATACTCAGAAGCTTCAATTTTGACCAATTTCAGGCACAGAAATGACTTTAAACACTTTTATTTTAGTTGAAAAAGTAATAATTCACATCCAACAGTAATTTACAGCCAAAAGAATAAATGTTAAAATTTCATCGAAATTGACCATTTTGGGAACTTTCGACAGCTCCGCGGTCATCGTTTTTCGTCCGAAAATTGAATTTTTGGACTGTACCAAAAATGATTCCAAATGTCAATTGGATCGTGCCTCATGTTGAATAACCACTTTTTAAACCCTCACAGTGCCCAAAATGGCCATTTTTACAGAGTTTTGCTTACTCAGAAGCTTCAATTTTGACCAATTACAGGCACAGAAATGACTTTAAATACATTTTTTTAAGTTGAAAAAGTAATAATTCACATCCAACAGTAATATACAGCCAAAAGAATAAATGTTAACATTTCATCAAAATTGACCATTTTGGGAACTTTCGACAGCTCCGCGGTCATCGTTTTTCGTCCGAAAATTAATTTTTTGGACTGTAGCAAAAATGATTCCAAATGTCAATTGGATCGTGCCTCATGTTGAATAACCACTTTTTAAACCCTCGCAGTGCCCAAAATGGCAATTTTTACAGAGTTTTGCTTACTCAGAAGCTTCAATTTTGACCAATTTCAGGCACAGAAATGACTTTAAACACATTTATTTTAGTTGAAAAAGTAATAATTCATATCCAACAGTAATTTACATCCAAAAGATTAAATGTTAAAATTTCATCGAAATTGACCATTTTGGGAACGTTCGACAGCTCCGCGGTCATCGTTTTTCGTCCGAAAATTGATTTTTTGGACTGTACCAAAAATGATTCCAAATGTCAATTGGATCGTGCCTCATGTTGAATAACCATTTTTTAAACCCTCACAGTGACCAAAATTGCCATTTTTACAGAGTTTTGCATACTCAGAAGCTTCAATTTTGACCAATTTCAGGCACAGGAATGACTTTAAACACATTTATTTTAGTTGAGAAAGTAATATTTCACATCTAACAGTAATTTACAGGCAAAAGATTACATTTTAAAATTTCATCGAAATTGACCATTTTGGGAATGTTCGACAGCTCCGCGGTCATCGTTTTTCGTCAGAAAATAGATTTTTTGGACTGTACCAAAAATGATTCTAAATGTCAATTGGATCGTGCCTCATGTTGAATAACCACTTTTTAAACCCTCACAGTGCCCAAAATTACCATTTTTACAGAGTTTTGCATACTCAGAAGCTTCAATTTTGACCAATTTCAGGCACAGAAATGACTTTAAACACATTTATTTTAGTTGAAAAAGTTATAATTCACATCCAACAGTAATTTACAGCCAAAAGAATAAATGTTAAAATTTCATCGAAATTGACCATTTTGGGAACTTTCGACAGCTCCGCGGTCATCGTTTTTCGTCCGAAAATTGAATTTTTGGACTGTACCAAAAATGATTCCAAATGTCAATTGGATCGTGCCTCATGTTGAATAACCACTTTTTAAACCCTCACAGTGCCCAAAATGGCCATTTTTACAGAGTTTTGCTTACTCAGAAGCTTCAATTTTGACCAATTACAGGCACAGAAATGACTTTAAATACATTTTTTTAAGTTGAAAAAGTAATAATTCACATCCAACAGTAATATACAGCCAAAAGAATAAATGTTAACATTTCATCAAAATTGACCATTTTGGGAACTTTCGACAGCTCCGCGGTCATCGTTTTTCGTCCGAAAATTAATTTTTTGGACTGTAGCAAAAATGATTCCAAATGTCAATTGGATCGTGCCTCATGTTGAATAACCACTTTTTAAACCCTCGCAGTGCCCAAAATGGCAATTTTTACAGAGTTTTGCTTACTCAGAAGCTTCAATTTTGACCAATTTCAGGCACAGAAATGACTTTAAACACATTTATTTTAGTTGAAAAAGTAATAATTCATATCCAACAGTAATTTACATCCAAAAGATTAAATGTTAAAATTTCATCGAAATTGACCATTTTGGGAACGTTCGACAGCTCCGCGGTCATCGTTTTTCGTCCGAAAATTGATTTTTTGGACTGTACCAAAAATGATTCCAAATGTCAATTGGATCGTGCCTCATGTTGAATAACCATTTTTTAAACCCTCACAGTGACCAAAATTGCCATTTTTACAGAGTTTTGCATACTCAGAAGCTTCAATTTTGACCAATTTCAGGCACAGGAATGACTTTAAACACATTTATTTTAGTTGAGAAAGTAATATTTCACATCTAACAGTAATTTACAGGCAAAAGATTACATTTTAAAATTTCATCGAAATTGACCATTTTGGGAATGTTCGACAGCTCCGCGGTCATCGTTTTTCGTCAGAAAATAGATTTTTTGGACTGTACCAAAAATGATTCTAAATGTCAATTGGATCGTGCCTCATGTTGAATAACCACTTTTTAAACCCTCACAGTGCCCAAAATTACCATTTTTACAGAGTTTTGCATACTCAGAAGCTTCAATTTTGACCAATTTCAGGCACAGAAATGACTTTAAACACATTTATTTTAGTTGAAAAAGTAATAATTCACATCCAACAGTAATTTACAGCCAAAAGATTAAATGTTAAAATTTCATCGAAATTGACCATTTTGGGAACGTTCGACAGCTCCGCGGTCATCGTTTTTCGTCCGAAAATTACTTTTTTGGACTGTACCAAAAATGATTCCAAATGTCAATTGGACCGTGCCTCATGTTGAATAACCACTTTTTAAACCCTCACAGTGACCAAAATTGCCATTTTTACAGAGTTTTGCATACTCAGAAGCTTCAATTTTGACCAATTTCAGGCACAGAAATGACTTTAAACACATTTATTTTAGTTGAAAAAGTAATAATTCATATCCAACAGTAATTTACATCCAAAAGATTAAATGTTAAAATTTCATCGAAATTGACCATTTTGGGAACGTTCGACAGCTCCGCGGTCATCGTTTTTCGTCCGAAAATTGATTTTTTGGACTGTACCAAAAATGATTCCAAATGTCAATTGGATCGTGCCTCATGTTGAATAACCATTTTTTAAACCCTCACAGTGACCAAAATTGCCATTTTTACAGAGTTTTGCATACTCAGAAGCTTCAATTTTGACCAATTTCAGGCACAGGAATGACTTTAAACACATTTATTTTAGTTGAGAAAGTAATATTTCACATCTAACAGTAATTTACAGGCAAAAGATTACATTTTAAAATTTCATCGAAATTGACCATTTTGGGAATGTTCGACAGCTCCGCGGTCATCGTTTTTCGTCAGAAAATAGATTTTTTGGACTGTACCAAAAATGATTCTAAATGTCAATTGGATCGTGCCTCATGTTGAATAACCACTTTTTAAACCCTCACAGTGCCCAAAATTACCATTTTTACAGAGTTTTGCATACTCAGAAGCTTCAATTTTGACCAATTTCAGGCACAGAAATGACTTTAAACACATTTATTTTAGTTGAAAAAGTAATAATTCACATCCAACAGTAATTTACAGCCAAAAGATTAAATGTTAAAATTTCATCGAAATTGACCATTTTGGGAACGTTCGACAGCTCCGCGGTCATCGTTTTTCGTCCGAAAATTACTTTTTTGGACTGTACCAAAAATGATTCCAAATGTCAATTGGACCGTGCCTCATGTTGAATAACCACTTTTTAAACCCTCACAGTGACCAAAATTGCCATTTTTACAGAGTTTTGCATACTCAGAAGCTTCAATTTTGACCAATTTCAGGCACAGAAATGACTTTAAACACATTTATTTTAGTTGAAAAAGTAATAATTCACATCCAACAGTAATTTACAGCCAAAAGATTGAATGTTAAAATTTCATCGAAATTGACCATTTTGGGAACGTTCGACAGCTCCGCGGTCATCGTTTTTTGTCCGAAAATTGATTTTTTGGACTGTACCAAAAATGATTCCAAATGTCAATTGGACCGTGCCTCATGTTGAATAACCACTTTTTAAACCCTCACCGTGACCAAAATTGCCATTTTTACAGAGTTTTGCATACTCAGAAGCTTCAATTTTGACCAATTTCAGGCACAGAAATGACTTTAAACACTTTTATTTTAGTTGAAAAAGTAATAATTCACATCCAACAGTAATTTACAGCCAAAAGATTAAATGATAAAATTTCATCGAAATTGACCATTTTGCGAACGTTCGACAGCTCCGCGGTCATCGTTTTTCGTCAGAAAATTTATTTTTTGGACTGTACAAAAAATGATTCAAAATGTCAATTGGATCATGCCTCATGTTGAATAACCACTTTTTAAACCCTCACAGTGCCCAAAATTGCCATTTTTACAGAGTTTTGCTTACTTAGAAGCTTCAATTTTGACCAATTTCAGGCACAGAAATGACTTTAAACACATTTATTTTAGTTGAAAAAGTAATAATTCACATCCAACAGTAATTTACAGCCAAAAGATTAAATGTTAAAATTTCATCGAAATTGACCATTTTGGGAACGTTCGACAGCTCCGCGGTCATCGTTTTTCGTCCGAAAATTGATTTTTTGGACTGTACCAAAAATGATTCCAAATGTCAATTGGACCGTGCCTCATGTTGAATAACCACTTTTTAAACCCTCGCAGTGACCAAAATTGCCATTTTTACAGAGTTTTGCATACTCAGAAGCTTCAATTTTGACCAATTTCAGGCACAGAAATGACTTCAAACACATTTATTTTAGTTGAAAAAGTAATAATTCACATCCAACAGTAATTTACAGCCAAAAGATTAAATGATAAAATTTCATCGAAATTGACCATTTTGCGAACGTTCGACAGCTCCGCGGTCAACGTTTTTCGTCAGAAAATTGATTTTTTGGACTGTACCAAAAATGATTCCAAATGTCAATTGGACCGTGCCTCATGTTGAATAACCACTTTTTAAACCCTCGCAGTGACCAAAATTGCCATTTTTACAGAGTTTTGCATACTCAGAAGCTTCAATTTTGACCAATTTCAGGCACAGGAATGACTTTAAACACATTTATTTTAGTTGAGAAAGTAATATTTCACATCTAACAGTAATTTACAGGCAAAAGATTACATTTTAAAATTTCATCGAAATTGACCATTTTGGGAATGTTCGACAGCTCCGCGGTCATCGTTTTTCGTCAGAAAATAGATTTTTTGGACTGTACCAAAAATGATTCTAAATGTCAATTGGATCGTGCCTCATGTTGAATAACCACTTTTTACACCCTCACAGTGCCCAAAATTGCCATTTTTACAGAGTTTTGCATACTCAGAAGCTTCAATTTTGACCAATTTCAGGCACAGAAATGACTTTAAACACATTTATTTTAGTTGAAAAAGTAATAATTCACATCCAACAGTAATTTACAGCCAAAAGATTACATTTTAAAATTTCATCGAAATTGACCATTTTGGGAATGTTCGACAGCTCCGCGGTCATCGTTTTTCGTCAGAAAATAGATTTTTTGGACTGTACCAAAAATGATTCTAAATGTCAATTGGATCGTGCCTCATGTTGAATAACCACTTTTTAAACCCTCACAGTGCCCAAAATTACCATTTTTACAGAGTTTTGCATACTCAGAAGCTTCAATTTTGACCAATTTCAGGCACAGAAATGACTTTAAACACATTTATTTTAGTTGAAAAAGTAATAATTCACATCCAACAGTAATTTACAGCCAAAAGATTAAATGTTAAAATTTCATCGAAATTGACCATTTTGGGAACGTTCGACAGCTCCGCGGTCATCGTTTTTCGTCCGAAAATTAATTTTTTGGACTGTACCAAAAATGATTCCAAATGTCAATTGGACCGTGCCTCATGTTGAATAACCACTTTTTAAACCCTCACAGTGACCAAAATTGCCATTTTTACAGAGTTTTGCATACTCAGAAGCTTCAATTTTGACCAATTTCAGGCACAGAAATGACTTTAAACACATTTATTTTAGTTGAAAAAGTAATAATTCACATCAAACAGTAATTTACAGCCAAAAGATTAAATGTTAAAATTTCATCGAGATTGACCATTTTGGGAACGTTCGACAGCTCCGCGGTCATCGTTTTTTGTCCGAAAATTGATTTTTTGGACTGTACCAAAAATGATTCCAAATGTCAATTGGACCGTGCCTCATGTTGAATAACCACTTTTTAAACCCTCGCAGTGACCAAAATTGCCATTTTTACAGAGTTTTGCATACTCAGAAGCTTCAATTTTGACCAATTTCAGGCACAGGAATGACTTTAAACACATTTATTTTAGTTGAGAAAGTAATATTTCACATCTAACAGTAATTTACAGGCAAAAGATTACATTTTAAAATTTCATCGAAATTGACCATTTTGGGAATGTTCGACAGCTCCGCGGTCATCGTTTTTCGTCAGAAAATAGATTTTTTGGACTGTACCAAAAATGATTCTAAATGTCAATTGGATCGTGCCTCATGTTGAATAACCACTTTTTACACCCTCACAGTGCCCAAAATTGCCATTTTTACAGAGTTTTGCATACTCAGAAGCTTCAATTTTGACCAATTTCAGGCACAGAAATGACTTTAAACACATTTATTTTAGTTGAAAAAGTAATAATTCACATCCAACAGTAATTTACAGCCAAAAGATTAAATGTTAAAATTTCATCGAGATTGACCATTTTGGGAACGTTCGACAGCTCCGCGGTCATCGTTTTTTGTCCGAAATTGATTTTTTGGACTGTACCAAAAATGATTCCAAATGTCAATTGGACCGTGCCTCATGTTGAATAACCACTTTTTAAACCCTCACCGTGACCAAAATTGCCATTTTTACAGAGTTTTGCATACTCAGAAGCTTCAATTTTGACCAATTTCAGGCACAGAAATGACTTTAAACACTTTTATTTTAGTTGAAAAAGTAATAATTCACATCCAACAGTAATTTACAGCCAAAAGATTAAATGATAAAATTTCATCGAAATTGACCATTTTGCGAACGTTCGACAGCTCCGCGGTCATCGTTTTTCGTCAGAAAATTTATTTTTTGGACTGTACCAAAAATGATTCAAAATGTCAATTGGATCATGCCTCATGTTGAATAACCACTTTTTAAACCCTCACAGTGCCCAAAATTGCCATTTTTACAGAGTTTTGCATACTCAGAAGCTTCAATTTTGACCAATTTCAGGCACAGAAATGACTTCAAACACATTTATTTTAGTTGAAAAAGTAATAATTCACATCCAACAGTAATTTACAGCCAAAAGATTAAATGTTAAAATTTCATCGAAATTGACCATTTTGGGAACGTTCGACAGCTCCGCGGTCATCGTTTTTCGTCCGAAAATTGATTTTTTGGACTGTACCAAAAATGATTCCAAATGTCAATTGGACCGTGCCTCATGTTGAATAACCACTTTTTAAACCCTCACAGTGACCAAAATTGCCATTTTTACAGAGTTTTGCATACTCAGATGCTTCAATTTTGACCAATTTCAGGCACAGAAATGACTTTAAACACTTTTATTTTAGTTGAAAAAGTAATAATTCACATCCAACAGTAATTTACAGCCAAAAGATTAAATGATAAAATTTCATCGAAATTGACCATTTTGCGAACGTTCGACAGCTCCGCGGTCATCGTTTTTCGTCAGAAAATTTATTTTTTGGACTGTACCAAAAATGATTAAAAATGTCAATTGGATCATGCCTCATGTTGAATAACCACTTTTTAAACCCTCACAGTGCCCAAAATTGCCATTTTTACAGAGTTTTGCTTACTTAGAAGCTTCAATTTTGACCAATTTCAGGGACAGAAATGACTTTAAACACATTTATTTTAGTTGAAAAAGTAATAATTCACATCCAACAGTAATTTACAGCCAAAAGATTAAATGTTAAAATTTCATCGAAATTGACCATTTTGGGAACGTTCGACAGCTCCGCGGTCATCGTTTTTCGTCCGAAAATTAATTTTTTGGACTGTACCAAAAATGATTCCAAATGTCAATTGGACCGTGCCTCATGTTGAATAACCACTTTTTAAACCCTCACAGTGACCAAAATTGCCATTTTTACAGAGTTTTGCATACTCAGAAGCTTCAATTTTGACCAATTTCAGGCACAGAAATGACTTTAAACACATTTATTTTAGTTGAAAAAGTAATAATTCACATCCAACAGTAATTTACAGCCAAAAGATTGAATGTTAAAATTTCATCGAAATTGACCATTTTGGGAACGTTCGACAGCTCCGCGGTCATCGTTTTTTGTTCGAAAATTTATTTTTTGGACTGTACCAAAAATGATTCCAAATGTCAATTGGACCGTGCCTCATGTTGAATAACCACTTTTTAAACCCTCACCGTGACCAAAATTGCCATTTTTACAGAGTTTTGCATACTCAGAAGCTTCAATTTTGACCAATTTCAGGCACAGAAATGACTTTAAACACTTTTATTTTAGTTGAAAAAGTAATAATTCACATCCAACAGTAATTTACAGCCAAAAGATTAAATGATAAAATTTCATCGAAATTGACCATTTTGCGAACGTTCGACAGCTCCGCGGTCAACGTTTTTCGTCAGAAAATTGATTTTTTGGACTGTGCCAAAAATGATTCAAAATGTCAATTGGATCATGCCTCATGTTGAATAACCACTTTTTAAACCCTCACAGTGCCCAAAATTGCCATTTTTACAGAGTTTTGCTTACTTAGAAGCTTCAATTTTGACCAATTTCAGGCACAGAAATGACTTTAAACACATTTATTTTAGTTGAAAAAGTAATAATTCACATCCAACAGTAATTTACAGCCAAAAGATTAAATGTTAAAATTTCATCGAAATTGACCATTTTGGGAACGTTCGACAGCTCCGCGGTCATCGTTTTTTGTCCGAAAATTTATTTTTTGGACTGTACCAAAAATGATTCCAAATGTCAATTGGACCGTGCCTCATGTTGAATAACCACTTTTTAAACCCTCACCGTGACCAAAATTGCCATTTTTACAGAGTTTTGCATACTCAGAAGCTTCAATTTTGACCAATTTCAGGCACAGAAATGACTTTAAACACTTTTATTTTAGTTGAAAAAGTAATAATTCACATCCAACAGTAATTTACAGCCAAAAGATTAAATGATAAAATTTCATCGAAATTGACCATTTTGCGAACGTTCGACAGCTCCGCGGTCATCGTTTTTCGTCAGAAAATTTATTTTTTGGACTGTACCAAAAATGATTCAAAATGTCAATTGGATCATGCCTCATGTTGAATAACCACTTTTTAAACCCTCACAGTGCCCAAAATTGCCATTTTTACAGAGTTTTGCTTACTTAGAAGCTTCAATTTTGACCAATTTCAGGCACAGAAATGACTTTAAACACATTTATTTTAGTTGAAAAAGTAATAATTCACATCCAACAGTAATTTACAGCCAAAAGATTAAATGTTAAAATTTCATCGAAATTGACCATTTTGGGAACGTTCGACAGCTCCGCGGTCATCGTTTTTCGTCCGAAAATTGATTTTTTGGACTGTACCAAAAATGATTCCAAATGTCAATTGGACCGTGCCTCATGTTGAATAACCACTTTTTAAACCCTCGCAGTGACCAAAATTGCCATTTTTACAGAGTTTTGCATACTCAGAAGCTTCAATTTTGACCAATTTCAGGCACAGAAATGACTTTAAACACTTTTATTTTAGTTGAAAAAGTAATAATTCACATCCAACAGTAATTTACAGCCAAAAGATTAAATGATAAAATGTCATCGAAATTGACCATTTTGCGAACGTTCGACAGCTCCGCGGTCATCGTTTTTCGTCAGAAAATTTATTTTTTGGACTGTACCAAAAATGATTCAAAATATCAATTGGATCATGCCTCATGTTGAATAACCACTTTTTAAACCCTCACAGTGCCCAAAATTGCCATTTTTACAGAGTTTTGCTTACTTAGAAGCTTCAATTTTGACCAATTTCAGGCATAGAAATGACTTTAAACACATTTATTTTAGTTGAAAAAGTAATAATTCACATCCAACAGTAATTTACAGCCAAAAGATTAAATGTTAAAATTTCATCGAAATTGACCATTTTGGGAACGTTCGACAGCTCCGCGGTCATCGTTTTTCGTCCGAAAATTGATTTTTTGGACTGTACCAAAAATGATTCCAAATGTCAATTGGACCGTGCCTCATGTTGAATAACCACTTTTTAAACCCTCGCAGTGACCAAAATTGCCATTTTTACAGAGTTTTGCATACTCAGAAGCTTCAATTTTGACCAATTTCAGGCACAGAAATGACTTCAAACACATTTATTTTAGTTGAAAAAGTAATAATTCACATCCAACAGTAATTTACAGCCAAAAGATTAAATGATAAAATTTCATCGAAATTGACCATTTTGCGAACGTTCGACAGCTCCGCGGTCATCGTTTTTCGTCAGAAAATTTATTTTTTGGACTGTACCAAAAATGATTCAAAATGTCAATTGGATCATGCCTCATGTTGAATAACCACTTTTTAAACCCTCACAGTGCCCAAAATTGCCATTTTTACAGAGTTTTGCTTACTTAGAAGCTTCAATTTTGACGAATTTCAGGCACAGAAATGACTTTAAACACATTTATTTTAGTTGAAAAAGTAATAATTCACATCCAACAGTAATTTACAGCCAAAAGATTAAATGTTAAAATTTCATCGAAATTGACCATTTTGGGAACGTTCGACAGCTCCGCGGTCATCGTTTTTCGTCCGAAAATTAATTTTTTGGACTGTACCAAAAATGATTCCAAATGTCAATTGGACCGTGCCTCATGTTGAATAACCACTTTTTAAACCCTCACAGTGACCAAAATTGCCATTTTTACAGAGTTTTGCATACTCAGAAGCTTCAATTTTGACCAATTTCAGGCACAGAAATGACTTTAAACACATTTATTTTAGTTGAAAAAGTAATAATTCACATCCAACAGTAATTTACAGCCAAAAGATTGAATGTTAAAATTTCATCGAAATTGACCATTTTGGGAACGTTCGACAGCTCCGCGGTCATCGTTTTTTGTCCGAAAATTGATTTTTTGGACTGTACCAAAAATGATTCCAAATGTCAATTGGACCGTGCCTCATGTTGAATAACCACTTTTTAAACCCTCACCGTGACCAAAATTGCCATTTTTACAGAGTTTTGCATACTCAGAAGCTTCAATTTTGACCAATTTCAGGCACAGAAATGACTTTAAACACTTTTATTTTAGTTGAAAAAGTAATAATTCACATCCAACAGTAATTTACAGCCAAAAGATTAAATGATAAAATTTCATCGAAATTGACCATTTTGCGAACGTTCGACAGCTCCGCGGTCAACGTTTTTCGTCAGAAAATTGATTTTTTGGACTGTACCAAAAATGATTCAAAATGTCAATTGGATCATGCCTCATGTTGAATAACCACTTTTTAAACCCTCACAGTGCCCAAAATTGCCATTTTTACAGAGTTTTGCTTACTTAGAAGCTTCAATTTTGACCAATTTCAGGCACAGAAATGACTTTAAACACATTTATTTTAGTTGAAAAAGTAATAATTCACATCCAACAGTAATTTACAGCCAAAAGATTAAATGTTAAAATTTCATCGAAATTGACCATTTTGGGAACGTTCGACAGCTCCGCGGTCATCGTTTTTTGTCCGAAAATTGATTTTTTGGACTGTACCAAAAATGATTCCAAATGTCAATTGGACCGTGCCTCATGTTGAATAACCACTTTTTAAACCCTCACCGTGACCAAAATTGCCATTTTTACAGAGTTTTGCATACTCAGAAGCTTCAATTTTGACCAATTTCAGGCACAGAAATGACTTTAAACACTTTTATTTTAGTTGAAAAAGTAATAATTCACATCCAACAGTAATTTACAGCCAAAAGATTAAATGATAACATTTCATCGAAATTGACCATTTTGCGAACGTTCGACAGCTCCGCGGTCATCGTTTTTCGTCAGAAAATTTATTTTTTGGACTGTACCAAAAATGATTCCAAATGTCAATTGGATCATGCCTCATGTTGAATAACCACTTTTTAAACCCTCACAGTGCCCAAAATTGCCATTTTTACAGAGTTTTGCTTACTTAGAAGCTTCAATTTTGACCAATTTCAGGCACAGAAATGACTTTAAACACATTTATTTTAGTTGAAAAAGTAATAATTCACATCCAACAGTAATTTACAGCCAAAAGATTAAATGTTAAAATTTCATCGAAATTGACCATTTTGGGAACGTTCGACAGCTCGGCGGTCATCGTTTTTCGTCCGAAAATTGATTTTTTGGACTGTACCAAAAATGATTCCAAATGTCAATTGGACCGTGCCTCATGTTGAATAACCACTTTTTAAACCCTCGCAGTGACCAAAATTGCCATTTTTACAGAGTTTTGCATACTCAGAAGCTTCAATTTTGACCAATTTCAGGCACAGAAATGACTTCAAACACATTTATTTTAGTTGAAAAAGTAATAATTCACATCCAACAGTAATTTACAGCCAAAAGATTAAATGATAAAATTTCATCGAAATTGACCATTTTGCGAACGTTCGACAGCTCCGCGGTCAACGTTTTTCGTCAGAAAATTGATTTTTTGGACTGTACCAAAAATGATTCAAAATGTCAATTGGATCATGCCTCATGTTGAATAACCACTTTTTAAACCCTCACAGTGCCCAAAATTGCCATTTTTACAGAGTTTTGCTTACTTAGAAGCTTCAATTTTGACCAATTTCAGGCACAGAAATGACTTTAAACGCATTTATTTTAGTTGAAAAAGTAATAATTCACATCCAACAGTAATTTACAGCCAAAAGATTAAATGTTAAAATTTCATCGAAATTGACCATTTTGGGAACGTTCGACAGCTCCGCGGTCATCGTTTTTCGTCCGAAAATTGTTTTTTTGGACTGTACCAAAAATGATTCCAAATGTCAATTGGACCGTGCCTCATGTTGAATAACCACTTTTTAAACCCTCGCAGTGACCAAAATTGCCATTTTTACAGAGTTTTGCATACTCAGAAGCTTCAATTTTGACCAATTTCAGGCACAGGAATGACTTTAAACACATTTATTTTAGTTGAGAAAGTAATATTTCACATCTAACAGTAATTTACAGCCAAAAGATTAAATGTTAAAATTTCATCGAAATTGACCATTTTGGGAACGTTCGACAGCTCCGCGGTCATCGTTTTTCGTCCGAAAATTAATTTTTTGGACTGTACCAAAAATGATTCTAAATGTCAATTGGATCGTGCCTCATGTTGAATAACCACTTTTTAAACCCTCACAGTGACCAAAATTGCCATTTTTACAGAGTTTTGCATACTCAGAAGCTTCAATTTTGACCAATTTCAGGCACAGAAATGACTTTAAACACATTTATTTTAGTTGAAAAAGTAATAATTCACATCCAACAGTAATTTACAGCCAAAAGATTGAATGTTAAAATTTCATCGAAATTGACCATTTTGGGAACGTTCGACAGCTCCGCGGTCATCGTTTTTTGTCCGAAAATTGATTTTTTGGACTGTACCAAAAATGATTCCAAATGTCAATTGGACCGTGCCTCATGTTGAATAACCACTTTTTAAACCCTCACCGTGACCAAAATTGCCATTTTTACAGAGTTTTGCATACTCAGAAGCTTCAATTTTGACCAATTTCAGGCACAGAAATGACTTTAAACACTTTTATTTTAGTTGAAAAAGTAATAATTCACATCCAACAGTAATTTACAGCCAAAAGATTAAATGATAAAATTTCATCGAAATTGACCATTTTGCGAACGTTCGACAGCTCCGCGGTCAACGTTTTTCGTCAGAAAATTGATTTTTTGGACTGTACCAAAAATGATTCAAAATGTCAATTGGATCATGCCTCATGTTGAATAACCACTTTTTAAACCCTCACAGTGCCCAAAATTGCCATTTTTACAGAGTTTTGCTTACTTAGAAGCTTCAATTTTGACCAATTTCAGGCACAGAAATGACTTTAAACACATTTATTTTAGTTGAAAAAGTAATAATTCACATCCAACAGTAATTTACAGCCAAAAGATTAAATGTTAAAATTTCATCGAAATTGACCATTTTGGGAACGTTCGACAGCTCCGCGGTCATCGTTTTTTGTCCGAAAATTGATTTTTTGGACTGTACCAAAAATGATTCCAAATGTCTATTGGACCGTGCCTCATGTTGAATAACCACTTTTTAAACCCTCCCCGTGACCAAAATTGCCATTTTTACAGAGTTTTGCATACTCAGAAGCTTCAATTTTGACCAATTTCAGGCACAGAAATGACTTTAAACACTTTTATTTTAGTTGAAAAAGTAATAATTCACATCCAACAGTAATTTACAGCCAAAAGATTAAATGATAACATTTCATCGAAATTGACCATTTTGCGAACGTTCGACAGCTCCGCGGTCATCGTTTTTCGTCAGAAAATTTATTTTTTGGACTGTACCAAAAATGATTCCAAATGTCAATTGGATCATGCCTCATGTTGAATAACCACTTTTTAAACCCTCACAGTGCCCAAAATTGCCATTTTTACAGAGTTTTGCTTACTTAGAAGCTTCAATTTTGACCAATTTCAGGCACAGAAATGACTTTAAACACATTTATTTTAGTTGAAAAAGTAATAATTCACATCCAACAGTAATTTACAGCCAAAAGATTAAATGTTAAAATTTCATCGAAATTGACCATTTTGGGAACGTTCGACAGCTCGGCGGTCATCGTTTTTCGTCCGAAAATTGATTTTTTGGACTGTACCAAAAATGATTCCAAATGTCAATTGGACCGTGCCTCATGTTGAATAACCACTTTTTAAACCCTCGCAGTGACCAAAATTGCCATTTTTACAGAGTTTTGCATACTCAGAAGCTTCAATTTTGACCAATTTCAGGCACAGAAATGACTTCAAACACATTTATTTTAGTTGAAAAAGTAATAATTCACATCCAACAGTAATTTACAGCCAAAAGATTAAATGATAAAATTTCATCGAAATTGACCATTTTGCGAACGTTCGACAGCTCCGCGGTCAACGTTTTTCGTCAGAAAATTGATTTTTTGGACTGTACCAAAAATGATTCAAAATGTCAATTGGATCATGCCTCATGTTGAATAACCACTTTTTAAACCCTCACAGTGCCCAAAATTGCCATTTTTACAGAGTTTTGCTTACTTAGAAGCTTCAATTTTGACCAATTTCAGGCACAGAAATGACTTTAAACGCATTTATTTTAGTTGAAAAAGTAATAATTCACATCCAACAGTAATTTACAGCCAAAAGATTAAATGTTAAAATTTCATCGAAATTGACCATTTTGGGAACGTTCGACAGCTCCGCGGTCATCGTTTTTCGTCCGAAAATTGTTTTTTTGGACTGTACCAAAAATGATTCCAAATGTCAATTGGACCGTGCCTCATGTTGAATAACCACTTTTTAAACCCTCGCAGTGACCAAAATTGCCATTTTTACAGAGTTTTGCATACTCAGAAGCTTCAATTTTGACCAATTTCAGGCACAGGAATGACTTTAAACACATTTATTTTAGTTGAGAAAGTAATATTTCACATCTAACAGTAATTTACAGGCAAAAGATTACATTTTAAAATTTCATCGAAATTGACCATTTTGGGAATGTTCGACAGCTCCGCGGTCATCGTTTTTCGTCAGAAAATAGATTTTTTGGACTGTACCAAAAATGATTCTAAATGTCAATTGGATCATGCCTCATGTTGAATAACCACTTTTTAAACCCTCACAGTGCCCAAAATTGCCATTTTTACAGAGTTTTGCTTACTTAGAAGCTTCAATTTTGACGAATTTCAGGCACAGAAATGACTTTAAACACATTTATTTTAGTTGAAAAAGTAATAATTCACATCCAACAGTAATTTACAGCCAAAAGATTAAATGTTAAAATTTCATCGAAATTGACCATTTTGGGAACGTTCGACAGCTCCGCGGTCATCGTTTTTCGTCCGAAAATTAATTTTTTGGACTGTACCAAAAATGATTCCAAATGTCAATTGGACCGTGCCTCATGTTGAATAACCACTTTTTAAACCCTCACAGTGACCAAAATTGCCATTTTTACAGAGTTTTGCATACTCAGAAGCTTCAATTTTGACCAATTTCAGGCACAGAAATGACTTTAAACACATTTATTTTAGTTGAAAAAGTAATAATTCACATCCAACAGTAATTTACAGCCAAAAGATTGAATGTTAAAATTTCATCGAAATTGACCATTTTGGGAACGTTCGACAGCTCCGCGGTCATCGTTTTTTGTCCGAAAATTGATTTTTTGGACTGTACCAAAAATGATTCCAAATGTCAATTGGACCGTGCCTCATGTTGAATAACCACTTTTTAAACCCTCACCGTGACCAAAATTGCCATTTTTACAGAGTTTTGCATACTCAGAAGCTTCAATTTTGACCAATTTCAGGCACAGAAATGACTTTAAACACTTTTATTTTAGTTGAAAAAGTAATAATTCACATCCAACAGTAATTTACAGCCAAAAGATTAAATGATAAAATTTCATCGAAATTGACCATTTTGCGAACGTTCGACAGCTCCGCGGTCAACGTTTTTCGTCAGAAAATTGATTTTTTGGACTGTACCAAAAATGATTCAAAATGTCAATTGGATCATGCCTCATGTTGAATAACCACTTTTTAAACCCTCACAGTGCCCAAAATTGCCATTTTTACAGAGTTTTGCTTACTTAGAAGCTTCAATTTTGACCAATTTCAGGCACAGAAATGACTTTAAACACATTTATTTTAGTTGAAAAAGTAATAATTCACATCCAACAGTAATTTACAGCCAAAAGATTAAATGTTAAAATTTCATCGAAATTGACCATTTTGGGAACGTTCGACAGCTCCGCGGTCATCGTTTTTTGTCCGAAAATTGATTTTTTGGACTGTACCAAAAATGATTCCAAATGTCAATTGGACCGTGCCTCATGTTGAATAACCACTTTTTAAACCCTCACCGTGACCAAAATTGCCATTTTTACAGAGTTTTGCATACTCAGAAGCTTCAATTTTGACCAATTTCAGGCACAGAAATGACTTTAAACACTTTTATTTTAGTTGAAAAAGTAATAATTCACATCCAACAGTAATTTACAGCCAAAAGATTAAATGATAAAATTTCATCGAAATTGACCATTTTGCGAACGTTCGACAGCTCCGCGGTCATCGTTTTTCGTCAGAAAATTAATTTTTTGGACTGTACCAAAAATGATTCCAAATGTCAATTGGATCATGCCTCATGTTGAATAACCACTTTTTAAACCCTCACAGTGCCCAAAATTGCCATTTTTACAGAGTTTTGCTTACTTAGAAGCTTCAATTTTGACCAATTTCAGGCACAGAAATGACTTTAAACACATTTATTTTAGTTGAAAAAGTAATAATTCACATCCAACAGTAATTTACAGCCAAAAGATTAAATGTTAAAATTTCATCGAAATTGACCATTTTGGGAACGTTCGACAGCTCGGCGGTCATCGTTTTTCGTCCGAAAATTGATTTTTTGGACTGTACCAAAAATGATTCCAAATGTCAATTGGACCGTGCCTCATGTTGAATAACCACTTTTTAAACCCTCGCAGTGACCAAAATTGCCATTTTTACAGAGTTTTGCATACTCAGAAGCTTCAATTTTGACCAATTTCAGGCACAGAAATGTCTTCAAACACATTTATTTTAGTTGAAAAAGTAATAATTCACATCCAACAGTAATTTACAGCCAAAAGATTAAATGATAAAATTTCATCGAAATTGACCATTTTGCGAACGTTCGACAGCTCCGCGGTCAACGTTTTTCGTCAGAAAATTGATTTTTTGGACTGTACCAAAAATGATTCAAAATGTCAATTGGATCATGCCTCATGTTGAATAACCACTTTTTAAACCCTCACAGTGCCCAAAATTGCCATTTTTACAGAGTTTTGCTTACTTAGAAGCTTCAATTTTGACCAATTTCAGGCACAGAAATGACTTTAAACGCATTTATTTTAGTTGAAAAAGTAATAATTCACATCCAACAGTAATTTACAGCCAAAAGATTAAATGTTAAAATTTCATCGAAATTGACCATTTTGGGAACGTTCGACAGCTCCGCGGTCATCGTTTTTCGTCCGAAAATTGTTTTTTTGGACTGTACCAAAAATGATTCCAAATGTCAATTGGACCGTGCCTCATGTTGAATAACCACTTTTTAAACCCTCGCAGTGACCAAAATTGCCATTTTTACAGAGTTTTGCATACTCAGAAGCTTCAATTTTGACCAATTTCAGGCACAGGAATGACTTTAAACACATTTATTTTAGTTGAGAAAGTAATATTTCACATCTAACAGTAATTTACAGGCAAAAGATTACATTTTAAAATTTCATCGAAATTGACCATTTTGGGAATGTTCGACAGCTCCGCGGTCATCGTTTTTCGTCAGAAAATAGATTTTTTGGACTGTACCAAAAATGATTCTAAATGTCAATTGGATCGTGCCTCATGTTGAATAACCACTTTTTACACCCTCACAGTGCCCAAAATTGCCATTTTTACAGAGTTTTGCATACTCAGAAGCTTCAATTTTGACCAATTTCAGGCACAGAAATGACTTTAAACACATTTATTTTAGTTGAAAAAGTAATAATTCACATCCAACAGTAATTTACAGCCAAAAGATTACATTTTAAAATTTCATCGAAATTGACCATTTTGGGAATGTTCGACAGCTCCGCGGTCATCGTTTTTCGTCAGAAAATAGATTTTTTGGACTGTACCAAAAATGATTCTAAATGTCAATTGGATCGTGCCTCATGTTGAATAACCACTTTTTAAACCCTCACAGTGCCCAAAATTACCATTTTTACAGAGTTTTGCATACTCAGAAGCTTCAATTTTGACCAATTTCAGGCACAGAAATGACTTTAAACACATTTATTTTAGTTGAAAAAGTAATAATTCACATCCAACAGTAATTTACAGCCAAAAGATTAAATGTTAAAATTTCATCTAAATTGACCATTTTGGGAACGTTCGACAGCTCCGCGGTCATCGTTTTTCGTCCGAAAATTAATTTTTTGGACTGTACCAAAAATGATTCCAAATGTCAATTGGACCGTGCCTCATGTTGAATAACCACTTTTTAAACCCTCACAGTGACCAAAATTGCCATTTTTACAGAGTTTTGCATACTCAGAAGCTTCAATTTTGACCAATTTCAGGCACAGAAATGACTTTAAACACATTTATTTTAGTTGAAAAAGTAATAATTCACATCCAACAGTAATTTACAGCCAAAAGATTAAATGTTAAAATTTCATCGAGATTGACCATTTTGGGAACGTTCGACAGCTCCGCGGTCATCGTTTTTTGTCCGAAAATTGATTTTTTGGACTGTACCAAAAATGATTCCAAATGTCAATTGGACCGTGCCTCATGTTGAATAACCACTTTTTAAACCCTCGCAGTGACCAAAATTGCCATTTTTACAGAGTTTTGCATACTCAGAAGCTTCAATTTTGACCAATTTCAGGCACAGGAATGACTTTAAACACATTTATTTTAGTTGAGAAAGTAATATTTCACATCTAACAGTAATTTACAGGCAAAAGATTACATTTTAAAATTTCATCGAAATTGACCATTTTGGGAATGTTCAACAGCTCCGCGGTCATCGTTTTTCGTCAGAAAATAGATTTTTTGGACTGTACCAAAAATGATTCTAAATGTCAATTGGATCGTGCCTCATGTTGAATAACCACTTTTTACACCCTCACAGTGCCCAAAATTGCCATTTTTACAGAGTTTTGCATACTCAGAAGCTTCAATTTTGACCAATTTCAGGCACAGAAATGACTTTAAACACATTTATTTTAGTTGAAAAAGTAATAATTCACATCCAACAGTAATTTACAGCCAAAAGATTAAATGTTAAAATTTCATCGAAATTGACCATTTTGGGAACGTTCGACAGCTCCGCGGTCATCGTTTTTCGTCCGAAAATTGATTTTTTGGACTGTACCAAAAATGATTCCAAATGTCAATTGGATCGTGCCTCATGTTGAATAACCATTTTTTAAACCCTCACAGTGACCAAAATTGCCATTTTTACAGAGTTTTGCATACTCAGAAGCTTCAATTTTGACCAATTTCAGGCACAGGAATGACTTTAAACACATTTATTTTAGTTGAGAAAGTAATATTTCACATCTAACAGTAATTTACAGGCAAAAGATTACATTTTAAAATTTCATCGAAATTGACCATTTTGGGAATGTTCGACAGCTCCGCGGTCATCGTTTTTCGTCAGAAAATAGATTTTTTGGACTGTACCAAAAATGATTCTAAATGTCAATTGGATCGTGCCTCATGTTGAATAACCACTTTTTAAACCCTCACAGTGCCCGAAATTACCATTTTTACAGAGTTTTGCATACTCAGAAGCTTCAATTTTGACCAATTTCAGGCACAGAAATGACTTTAAACACATTTATTTTAGTTGAAAAAGTAATAATTCACATCCAACAGTAATTTACAGCCAAAAGATTAAATGTTAAAATTTCATCGAAATTGACCATTTTGGGAACGTTCGACAGCTCCGCGGTCATCGTTTTTCGTCCGAAAATTAATTTTTTGGACTGTACCAAAAATGATTCCAAATGTCAATTGGACCGTGCCTCATGTTGAATAACCACTTTTTAAACCCTCACAGTGACCAAAATTGCCATTTTTACAGAGTTTTGCATACTCAGAAGCTTCAATTTTGACCAATTTCAGGCACAGAAATGACTTTAAACACATTTATTTTAGTTGAAAAAGTAATAATTCACATCCAACAGTAATTTACAGCCAAAAGATTAAATGTTAAAATTTCATCGAGATTGACCATTTTGGGAACGTTCGACAGCTCCGCGGTCATCGTTTTTTGTCCGAAAATTGATTTTTTGGACTGTACCAAAAATGATTCCAAATGTCAATTGGACCGTGCCTCATGTTGAATAACCACTTTTTAAACCCTCACCGTGACCAAAATTGCCATTTTTACAGAGTTTTGCATACTCAGAAGCTTCAATTTTGACCAATTTCAGGCACAGAAATGACTTTAAACACTTTTATTTTAGTTGAAAAAGTAATAATTCACATCCAACAGTAATTTACAGCCAAAAGATTAAATGATAAAATTTCATCGAAATTGACCATTTTGCGAACGTTCGACAGCTCCGCGGTCATCGTTTTTCGTCAGAAAATTTATTTTTTGGACTGTACCAAAAATGATTCAAAATGTCAATTGGATCATGCCTCATGTTGAATAACCACTTTTTAAACCCTCACAGTGCCCAAAATTGCCATTTTTACAGAGTTTTGCATACTCAGAAGCTTCAATTTTGACCAATTTCAGGCACAGAAATGACTTCAAACACATTTATTTTAGTTGAAAAAGTAATAATTCACATCCAACAGTAATTTACAGCCAAAAGATTAAATGTTAAAATTTCATCGAAATTGACCATTTTGGGAACGTTCGACAGCTCCGCGGTCATCGTTTTTCGTCCGAAAATTGATTTTTTGGACTGTACCAAAAATGATTCCAAATGTCAATTGGACCGTGCCTCATGTTGAATAACCACTTTTTAAACCCTCACAGTGACCAAAATTGCCATTTTTACAGAGTTTTGCATACTCAGATGCTTCAATTTTGACCAATTTCAGGCACAGAAATGACTTTAAACACTTTTATTTTAGTTGAAAAAGTAATAATTCACATCCAACAGTAATTTACAGCCAAAAGATTAAATGATAAAATTTCATCGAAATTGACCATTTTGCGAACGTTCGACAGCTCCGCGGTCATCGTTTTTCGTCAGAAAATTTATTTTTTGGACTGTACCAAAAATGATTAAAAATGTCAATTGGATCATGCCTCATGTTGAATAACCACTTTTTAAACCCTCACAGTGCCCAAAATTGCCATTTTTACAGAGTTTTGCTTACTTAGAAGCTTCAATTTTGACCAATTTCAGGGACAGAAATGACTTTAAACACATTTATTTTAGTTGAAAAAGTAATAATTCACATCCAACAGTAATTTACAGCCAAAAGATTAAATGTTAAAATTTCATCGAAATTGACCATTTTGGGAACGTTCGACAGCTCCGCGGTCATCGTTTTTCGTCCGAAAATTAATTTTTTGGACTGTACCAAAAATGATTCCAAATGTCAATTGGACCGTGCCTCATGTTGAATAACCACTTTTTAAACCCTCACAGTGACCAAAATTGCCATTTTTACAGAGTTTTGCATACTCAGAAGCTTCAATTTTGACCAATTTCAGGCACAGAAATGACTTTAAACACATGTATTTTAGTTGAAAAAGTAATAATTCACATCCAACAGTAATTTACAGCCAAAAGATTGAATGTTAAAATTTCATCGAAATTGACCATTTTGGGAACGTTCGACAGCTCCGCGGTCATCGTTTTTTGTTCGAAAATTTATTTTTTGGACTGTACCAAAAATGATTCCAAATGTCAATTGGACCGTGCCTCATGTTGAATAACCACTTTTTAAACCCTCACCGTGACCAAAATTGCCATTTTTACAGAGTTTTGCATACTCAGAAGCTTCAATTTTGACCAATTTCAGGCACAGAAATGACTTTAAACACTTTTATTTTAGTTGAAAAAGTAATAATTCACATCCAACAGTAATTTACAGCCAAAAGATTAAATGATAAAATTTCATCGAAATTGACCATTTTGCGAACGTTCGACAGCTCCGCGGTCATCGTTTTTCGTCCGAAAATTGATTTTTTGGACTGTACCAAAAATGATTCCAAATGTCAATTGGACCGTGCCTCATGTTGAATAACCACTTTTTAAACCCTCGCAGTGACCAAAATTGCCATTTTTACAGAGTTTTGCATACTCAGAAGCTTCAATTTTGACCAATTTCAGGCACAGAAATGACTTTAAACACTTTTATTTTAGTTGAAAAAGTAATAATTCACATCCAACAGTAATTTACAGCCAAAAGATTAAATGATAAAATTTCATCGAAATTGACCATTTTGCGAACGTTCGACAGCTCCGCGGTCATCGTTTTTCGTCAGAAAATTTATTTTTTGGACTGTACCAAAAATGATTCAAAATGTCAATTGGATCATGCCTCATGTTGAATAACCACTTTTTAAACCCTCACAGTGCCCAAAATTGCCATTTTTACAGAGTTTTGCTTACTTAGAAGCTTCAATTTTGACCAATTTCAGGCACAGAAATGACTTTAAACACATTTATTTTAGTTGAAAAAGTAATAATTCACATCCAACAGTAATTTACAGCCAAAAGATTAAATGTTAAAATTTCATCGAAATTGACCATTTTGGGAACGTTCGACAGCTCCGCGGTCATCGTTTTTCGTCCGAAAATTGATTTTTTGGACTGTACCAAAAATGATTCCAAATGTCAATTGGACCGTGCCTCATGTTGAATAACCACTTTTTAAACCCTCGCAGTGACCAAAATTGCCATTTTTACAGAGTTTTGCATACTCAGAAGCTTCAATTTTGACCAATTTCAGGCACAGAAATGACTTCAAACACATTTATTTTAGTTGAAAAAGTAATAATTCACATCCAACAGTAATTTACAGCCAAAAGATTAAATGATAAAATTTCATCGAAATTGACCATTTTGCGAACGTTCGACAGCTCCGCGGTCATCGTTTTTCGTCAGAAAATTTATTTTTTGGACTGTACCAAAAATGATTCAAAATGTCAATTGGATCATGCCTCATGTTGAATAACCACTTTTTAAACCCTCACAGTGCCCAAAATTGCCATTTTTACAGAGTTTTGCTTACTTAGAAGCTTCAATTTTGACCAATTTCAGGCACAGAAATGACTTTAAACACATTTATTTTAGTTGAAAAAGTAATAATTCACATCCAACAGTAATTTACAGCCAAAAGATTAAATGTTAAAATTTCATCGAAATTGACCATTTTGGGAACGTTCGACAGCTCCGCGGTCATCGTTTTTCGTCCGAAAATTAATTTTTTGGACTGTACCAAAAATGATTCCAAATGTCAATTGGACCGTGCCTCATGTTGAATAACCACTTTTTAAACCCTCACAGTGACCAAAATTGCCATTTTTACAGAGTTTTGCATACTCAGAAGCTTCAATTTTGACAAATTTCAGGCACAGAAATGACTTTAAACACATTTATTTTAGTTGAAAAAGTAATAATTCACATCCAACAGTAATTTACAGCCAAAAGATTGAATGTTAAAATTTCATCGAAATTGACCATTTTGGGAACGTTCGACAGCTCCGCGGTCATCGTTTTTTGTCCGAAAATTGATTTTTTGGACTGTACCAAAAATGATTCCAAATGTCAATTGGACCGTGCCTCATGTTGAATAACCACTTTTTAAACCCTCACAGTGCCCAAAATTGCCATTTTTACAGAGTTTTGCTTACTTAGAAGCTTCAATTTTGACCAATTTCAGGCACAGAAATGACTTTAAACACATTTATTTTAGTTGAAAAAGTAATAATTCACATCCAACAGTAATTTACAGCCAAAAGATTAAATGTTAAAATTTCATCGAAATTGACCATTTTGGGAACGTTCGACAGCTCCGCGGTCATCGTTTTTTGTCCGAAAATTGATTTTTTGGACTGTACCAAAAATGATTCCAAATGTCAATTGGACCGTGCCTCATGTTGAATAACCACTTTTTAAACCCTCACCGTGACCAAAATTGCCATTTTTACAGAGTTTTGCATACTCAGAAGCTTCAATTTTGACCAATTTCAGGCACAGAAATGACTTTAAACACTTTTATTTTAGTTGAAAAAGTAATAATTCACATCCAACAGTAATTTACAGCCAAAAGATTAAATGATAAAATTTCATCGAAATTGACCATTTTGCGAACGTTCGACAGCCCCGCGGTCATCGTTTTTCGTCAGAAAATTTATTTTTGGGACTGTACCAAAAATGATTCCAAATGTCAATTGGATCATGCCTCATGTTGAATAACCACTTTTTAAACCCTCACAGTGCCCAAAATTGCCATTTTTACAGAGTTTTGCTTACTTAGAAGCTTCAATTTTGACCAATTTCAGGCACAGAAATGACTTTAAACACATTTATTTTAGTTGAAAAAGTAATAATTCACATCCAACAGTAATTTACAGCCAAAAGATTAAATGTTAAAATTTCATCGAAATTGACCATTTTGGGAACGTTCGACAGCTCCGCGGTCATCGTTTTTCGTCCGAAAATTGATTTTTTGGACTGTACCAAAAATGATTCCAAATGTCAATTGGACCGTGCCTCATGTTGAATAACCACTTTTTAAACCCTCGCAGTGACCAAAATTGCCATTTTTACAGAGTTTTGCATACTCAGAAGCTTCAATTTTGACCAATTTCAGGCACAGAAATGACTTCAAACACATTTATTTTAGTTGAAAAAGTAATAATTCACATCCAACAGTAATTTACAGCCAAAAGATTAAATGTTAAAATTTCATCGAAATTGACCATTTTGGGAACGTTCGACAGCTCCGCGGTCATCGTTTTTCGTCCGAAAATTGATTTTTTGGACTGTACCAAAAATGATTCCAAATGTCAATTGGACCGTGCCTCATGTTGAATAACCACTTTTTAAACCCTCACAGTGACCAAAATTGCCATTTTTACAGAGTTTTGCATACTCAGAAGCTTCAATTTTGACCAATTTCAGGCACAGAAATGACTTTAAACACTTTTATTTTAGTTGAAAAAGTAATAATTCACATCCAACAGTAATTTACAGCCAAAAGATTAAATGATAAAATTTCATCGAAATTGACCATTTTACGAACGTTCGACAGCTCCGCGGTCAACGTTTTTCGTCAGAAAATTGATTTTTTGGACTGTACCAAAAATGATTCCAAATGTCAATTGGATCATGCCTCATGTTGAATAACCACTTTTTAAACCCTCACAGTGCCCAAAATTGCCATTTTTACAGAGTTTTGCTTACTTAGAAGCTTCAATTTTGACCAATTTCAGGCACAGAAATGACTTTAAACACATTTATTTTAGTTGAAAAAGTAATAATTCACATCCAACAGTAATTTACAGCCAAAAGATTAAATGTTAAAATTTCATCGAAATTGACCATTTTGGGAACGTTCGACAGCTCCGCGGTCATCGTTTTTCGTCCGAAAATTGATTTTTTGGACTGTACCAAAAATGATTCCAAATGTCAATTGGACCGTGCCTCATGTTGAATAACCACTTTTTAAACCCTCACCGTGACCAAAATTGCCATTTTTACAGAGTTTTGCATACTCAGAAGCTTCAATTTTGACCAATTTCAGGCACAGGAATGACTTTAAACACATTTATTTTAGTTGAGAAAGTAACATTTCACATCTAACAGTAATTTACAGGCAAAAGATTACATTTTAAAATTTCATCGAAATTGACCATTTTGGGAATGTTCGACAGCTCCGCGGTCATCGTTTTTCGTCAGAAAATAGATTTTTTGGACTGTACCAAAAATGATTCTAAATGTCAATTGGATCGTGCCTCATGTTGAATAACCACTTTTTAAACCCTCACAGTGCCCAAAATTACCATTTTTACAGAGTTTTGCATACTCAGAAGCTTCAATTTTGACCAATTTCAGGCACAGAAATGACTTTAAACACATTTATTTTAGTTGAAAAAGTAATAATTCACATCCAACAGTAATTTACAGCCAAAAGATTAAATGTTAAAATTTCATCGAAATTGACCATTTTGGGAACGTTCGACTGCTCCGCGGTCATCGTTTTTCGTCCGAAAATTAATTTTTTGGACTGTACCAAAAATGATTCCAAATGTCAATTGGACCATGCCTCATGTTGAATAACCACTTTTTAAACCCTCACAGTGACCAAAATTGCCATTTTTACAGAGTTTTGCATACTCAGAAGCTTCAATTTTGACCAATTTCAGGCACAGAAAGGACTTTAAACACATTTATTTTAGTTGAAAAAGTAATAATTCACATCCAACAGTAATTTACAGCCAAAAGATTAAATGTTAAAATTTCATCGAAATTGACCATTTTGGGAACGTTCGACAGCTCCGCGGTCATCGTTTTTTGTCCGAAAATTGATTTTTTGGACTGTACCAAAAATGATTCCAAATGTCAATTGGACCGTGCCTCATGTTGAATAACCACTTTTTAAACCCTCACCGTGACCAAAATTGCCATTTTTACAGAGTTTTGCATACTCAGAAGCTTCAATTTTGACCAATTTCAGGCACAGAAATGACTTTAAACACTTTTATTTTAGTTGAAAAAGTAATAATTCACATCCAACAGTAATTTACAGCCAAAAGATTAAATGATAACATTTCATCGAAATTGACCATTTTGCGAACGTTCGACAGCTCCGCGGTCATCGTTTTTCGTCAGAAAATTTATTTTTTGGACTGTACCAAAAATGATTCAAAATGTCAATTGGATCATGCCTCATGTTGAATAACCACTTTTTAAACCCTCACAGTGCCCAAAATTGCCATTTTTACAGAGTTTTGCTTACTTAGAAGCTTCAATTTTGACCAATTTCAGGCACAGAAATGACTTTAAACACATTTATTTTAGTTGAAAAAGTAATAATTCACATCCAACAGTAATTTACAGCCAAAAGATTAAATGTTAAAATTTCATCGAAATTGACCATTTTGGGAACGTTCGACAGCTCCGCGGTCATCGTTTTTCGTCCGAAAATTGATTTTTTGGACTGTACCAAAAATGATTCCAAATGTCAATTGGACCGTGCCTCATGTTGAATAACCACTTTTTAAACCCTCGCAGTGACCAAAATTGCCATTTTTACAGAGTTTTGCATACTCAGAAGCTTCAATTTTGACCAATTTCAGGCACAGAAATGACTTCAAACACATTTATTTTAGTTGAAAAAGTAATAATTCACATCCAACAGTAATTTACAGCCAAAAGATTAAATGTTAAAATTTCATCGAAATTGACCATTTTGGGAACGTTCGACAGCTCCGCGGTCATCGTTTTTCGTCCGAAAATTGATTTTTTGGACTGTACCAAAAATGATTCCAAATGTCAATTGGACCGTGCCTCATGTTGAATAACCACTTTTTAAACCCTCACAGTGACCAAAATTGCCATTTTTACAGAGTTTTGCATACTCAGATGCTTCAATTTTGACCAATTTCAGGCACAGAAATGACTTTAAACACTTTTATTTTAGTTGAAAAAGTAATAATTCACATCCAACAGTAATTTACAGCCAAAAGATTAAATGATAAAATTTCATCGAAATTGACCATTTTGCGAACGTTCGACAGCTCCGCGGTCATCGTTTTTCGTCAGAAAATTTATTTTTTGGACTGTACCAAAAATGATTCAAAATGTCAATTGGATCATGCCTCATGTTGAATAACCACTTTTTAAACCCTCACAGTGCCCAAAATTGCCATTTTTACAGAGTTTTGCTTACTTAGAAGCTTCAATTTTGACCAATTTCAGGCACAGAAATGACTTTAAACACATTTATTTTAGTTGAAAAAGTAATAATTCACATCCAACAGTAATTTACAGCCAAAAGATTAAATGTTAAAATTTCATCGAAATTGACCATTTTGGGAACGTTCGACAGCTCCGCGGTCATCGTTTTTCGTCCGAAAATTGATTTTTTGGACTGTACCAAAAATGATTCCAAATGTCAATTGGACCGTGCCTCATGTTGAATAACCACTTTTTAAACCCTCACAGTGACCAAAATTGCAATTTTTACAGAGTTTTGCATACTCAGAAGCTTCAATTTTGACCAATTTCAGGCACAGGAATGACTTTAAACACATTTATTTTAGTTGAGAAAGTAATATTTCACATCTAACAGTAATTTACAGGCAAAAGATTACATTTTAAAATTTCATCGAAATTGACCATTTGGGAATGTTCGACAGCTCCGCGGTCATCGTTTTTCGTCAGAAAATAGATTTTTTGGACTGTACCAAAAATGATTCTAAATGTCAATTGGATCGTGCCTCATGTTGAATAACCACTTTTTACACCCTCACAGTGCCCAAAATTGCCATTTTTACAGAGTTTTGCATACTCAGAAGCTTCAATTTTGACCAATTTCAGGCACAGAAATGACTTTAAACACATTTATTTTAGTTGAAAAAGTAATAATTCACATCCAACAGTAATTTACAGCCAAAAGATTAAATGTTAAAATTTCATCGAAATTGACCATTTTGGGAACGTTCGACAGCTCCGCGGTCATCGTTTTTCGTCCGAAAATTAATTTTTTGGACTGTACCAAAAATGATTCCAAATGTCAATTGGACCGTGCCTCATGTTGAATAACCACTTTTTAAACCCTCACAGTGACCAAAATTGCCATTTTTACAGAGTTTTGCATACTCAGAAGCTTCAATATTGACCAATTTCAGGCACAGAAATGACTTTAAACACTTTTATTTTAGTTGAAAAAGTAATAATTCACATCCAACAGTAATTTACAGCCAAAAGATTAAATGATAAAATTTCATCGAAATTGACCATTTTGCGAACGTTCGACAGCTCCGCGGTCATCGTTTTTCGTCAGAAAATGTATTTTTTGGACTGTACCAAAAATGATTCAAAATGTCAATTGGATCATGCCTCATGTTGAATAACCACTTTTTAAACCCTCACAGTGCCCAAAATTGCCATTTTTACAGAGTTTTGCTTACCTAGAAGCTTCAATTTTGACCAATTTCAGGCACAGAAATGACTTTAAACACATTTATTTTAGTTGAAAAAGTAATAATTCACATCCAACAGTAATTTACAGCCAAAAGATTAAATGTTAAAATTTCATCGAAATTGACCATTTTGGGAACGTTCGACAGCTCCGCGGTCATCGTTTTTCGTCCGAAAATTGATTTTTTGGACTGTACCAAAAATGATTCCAAATGTCAATTGGACCGTGCCTCATGTTGAATAACCACTTTTTAAACCCTCACAGTGACCAAAATTGCCATTTTTACAGAGTTTTGCATACTCAGATGCTTCAATTTTGACCAATTTCAGGCACAGAAATGACTTTAAACACATTTATTTTAGGTGAAAAAGTAATAATTCACATCCAACAGTAATTTACAGCCAAAAGATTAAATGTTAAAATTTCATCGAAATTGACCATTTTGGGAACGTTCGACAGCTCTGCGGTCATCGTTTTTCGTCCGAAAATTGATTTTTTGGACTGTACCAAAAATGATTCCAAATGTCAATTGGACCGTGCCTCATGTTGAATAACCACTTTTTAAACCCTCACAGTGACCAAAATTGCAATTTTTACAGAGTTTTGCATACTCAGAAGCTTCAATTTTGACCAATTTCAGGCACAGGAATGACTTTAAACACATTTATTTTAGTTGAGAAAGTAATATTTCACATCTAACAGTAATTTACAGGCAAAAGATTACATTTTAAAATTTCATCGAAATTGACCATTTGGGAATGTTCGACAGCTCCGCGGTCATCGTTTTTCGTCAGAAAATAGATTTTTTGGACTGTACCAAAAATGATTCCAAATGTCAATTGGACCGTGCCTCATGTTGAATAACCACTTTTTAAACCCTCACAGTGACCAAAATTGCCATTTTTACAGAGTTTTGCATACTCAGAAGCTTCAATTTTGACCAATTTCAGGCACAGAAATGACTTTAAACACTTTTATTTTAGTTGAAAAAGTAATAATTCACATCCAACAGTAATTTACAGCCAAAAGATTAAATGTTAAAATTTCATCGAGATTGACCATTTTGGGAACGTTCGACAGCTCCGCGGTCATCGTTTTTTGTCCGAAAATTGATTTTTTGGACTGTACCAAAAATGATTCCAAATGTCAATTGGACCGTGCCTCATGTTGAATAACCACTTTTTAAACCCTCACCGTGACCAAAATTGCCATTTTTACAGAGTTTTGCATACTCAGAAGCTTCAATTTTGACCAATTTCAGGCACAGAAATGACTTTAAACACTTTTATTTTAGTTGAAAAAGTAATAATTCACATCCAACAGTAATTTACAGCCAAAAGATTAAATGATAAAATTTCATCGAAATTGACCATTTTGCGAACGTTCGACAGCTCCGCGGTCATCGTTTTTCGTCAGAAAATTTATTTTTTGGACTGTACCAAAAATGATTCAAAATGTCAATTGGATCATGCCTCATGTTGAATAACCACTTTTTAAACCCTCACAGTGCCCAAAATTGCCATTTTTACAGAGTTTTGCATACTCAGAAGCTTCAATTTTGACCAATTTCAGGCACAGAAATGACTTCAAACACATTTATTTTAGTTGAAAAAGTAATAATTCACATCCAACAGTACTTTACAGCCAAAAGATTAAATGTTAAAATTTCATCGAAATTGACCATTTTGGGAACGTTCGACAGCTCCGCGGTCATCGTTTTTCGTCCGAAAATTGATTTTTTGGACTGTACCAAAAATGATTCCAAATGTCAATTGGACCGTGCCTCATGTTGAATAACCACTTTTTAAACCCTCACAGTGACCAAAATTGCCATTTTTACAGAGTTTTGCATACTCAGATGCTTCAATTTTGACCAATTTCAGGCACAGAAATGACTTTAAACACTTTTATTTTAGTTGAAAAAGTAATAATTCACATCCAACAGTAATTTACAGCCAAAAGATTAAATGATAAAATTTCATCGAAATTGACCATTTTGCGAACGTTCGACAGCTCCGCGGTCATCGTTTTTCGTCAGAAAATTTATTTTTTGGACTGTACCAAAAATGATTAAAAATGTCAATTGGATCATGCCTCATGTTGAATAACCACTTTTTAAACCCTCACAGTGCCCAAAATTGCCATTTTTACAGAGTTTTGCTTACTTAGAAGCTTCAATTTTGACCAATTTCAGGGACAGAAATGACTTTAAACACATTTATTTTAGTTGAAAAAGTAATAATTCACATCCAACAGTAATTTACAGCCAAAAGATTAAATGTTAAAATTTCATCGAAATTGACCATTTTGGGAACGTTCGACAGCTCCGCGGTCATCGTTTTTCGTCCGAAAATTAATTTTTTGGACTGTACCAAAAATGATTCCAAATGTCAATTGGACCGTGCCTCATGTTGAATAACCACTTTTTAAACCCTCACAGTGACCAAAATTGCCATTTTTACAGAGTTTTGCATACTCAGAAGCTTCAATTTTGACCAATTTCAGGCACAGAAATGACTTTAAACACATTTATTTTAGTTGAAAAAGTAATAATTCACATCCAACAGTAATTTACAGCCAAAAGATTGAATGTTAAAATTTCATCGAAATTGACCATTTTGGGAACGTTCGACAGCTCCGCGGTCATCGTTTTTTGTTCGAAAATTTATTTTTTGGACTGTACCAAAAATGATTCCAAATGTCAATTGGACCGTGCCTCATGTTGAATAACCACTTTTTAAACCCTCACCGTGACCAAAATTGCCATTTTTACAGAGTTTTGCATACTCAGAAGCTTCAATTTTGACCAATTTCAGGCACAGAAATGACTTTAAACACTTTTATTTTAGTTGAAAAAGTAATAATTCACATCCAACAGTAATTTACAGCCAAAAGATTAAATGATAAAATTTCATCGAAATTGACCATTTTGCGAACGTTCGACAGCTCCGCGGTCATCGTTTTTCGTCAGAAAATTTATTTTTTGGACTGTACCAAAAATGATTCAAAATGTCAATTGGATCATGCCTCATGTTGAATAACCACTTTTTAAACCCTCACAGTGCCCAAAATTGCCATTTTTACAGAGTTTTGCTTACTTAGAAGCTTCAATTTTGACCAATTTCAGGCACAGAAATGACTTTAAACACATTTATTTTAGTTGAAAAAGTAATAATTCACATCCAACAGTAATTTACAGCCAAAAGATTAAATGTTAAAATTTCATCGAAATTGACCATTTTGGGAACGTTCGACAGCTCCGCGGTCATCGTTTTTCGTCCGAAAATTAATTTTTTGGACTGTACCAAAAATGATTCCAAATGTCAATTGGACCGTGCCTCATGTTGAATAACCACTTTTTAAACCCTCACAGTGACCAAAATTGCCATTTTTACAGAGTTTTGCATACTCAGAAGCTTCAATTTTGACCAATTTCAGGCACAGAAATGACTTTAAACACATTTATTTTAGTTGAAAAAGTAATAATTCACATCCAACAGTAATTTACAGCCAAAAGATTGAATGTTAAAATTTCATCGAAATTGACCATTTTGGGAACGTTCGACAGCTCCGCGGTCATCGTTTTTTGTCCGAAAATTGATTTTTTGGACTGTACCAAAAATGATTCCAAATGTCAATTGGACCGTGCCTCATGTTGAATAACCACTTTTTAAACCCTCACAGTGCCCAAAATTGCCATTTTTACAGAGTTTTGCTTACTTAGAAGCTTCAATTTTGACCAATTTCAGGCACAGAAATGACTTTAAACACATTTATTTTAGTTGAAAAAGTAATAATTCACATCCAACAGTAATTTACAGCCAAAAGATTAAATGTTAAAATTTCATCGAAATTGACCATTTTGGGAACGTTCGACAGCTCCGCGGTCATCGTTTTTTGTCCGAAAATTGATTTTTTGGACTGTACCAAAAATGATTCCAAATGTCAATTGGACCGTGCCTCATGTTGAATAACCACTTTTTAAACCCTCACCGTGACCAAAATTGCCATTTTTACAGAGTTTTGCATACTCAGAAGCTTCAATTTTGACCAATTTCAGGCACAGAAATGACTTTAAACACTTTTATTTTAGTTGAAAAAGTAATAATTCACATCCAACAGTAATTTACAGCCAAAAGATTAAATGATAAAATTTCATCGAAATTGACCATTTTGCGAACGTTCGACAGCTCCGCGGTCATCGTTTTTCGTCAGAAAATTTATTTTTTGGACTGTACCAAAAATGATTCCAAATGTCAATTGGATCATGCCTCATGTTGAATAACCACTTTTTAAACCCTCACAGTGCCCAAAATTGCCATTTTTACAGAGTTTTGCTTACTTAGAAGCTTCAATTTTGACCAATTTCAGGCACAGAAATGACTTTAAACACATTTATTTTAGTTGAAAAAGTAATAATTCACATCCAACAGTAATTTACAGCCAAAAGATTAAATGTTAAAATTTCATCGAAATTGACCATTTTGGGAACGTTCGACAGCTCCGCGGTCATCGTTTTTCGTCCGAAAATTGATTTTTTGGACTGTACCAAAAATGATTCCAAATGTCAATTGGACCGTGCCTCATGTTGAATAACCACTTTTTAAACCCTCGCAGTGACCAAAATTGCCATTTTTACAGAGTTTTGCATACTCAGAAGCTTCAATTTTGACCAATTTCAGGCACAGAAATGACTTTAAACACTTTTATTTTAGTTGAAAAAGTAATAATTCACATCCAACAGTAATTTACAGCCAAAAGATTAAATGATAAAATTTCATCGAAATTGACCATTTTGCGAACGTTCGACAGCTCCGCGGTCAACGTTTTTCGTCAGAAAATTGATTTTTTGGACTGTACCAAAAATGATTCAAAATGTCAATTGGACCATGCCTCATGTTGAATAACCACTTTTTAAACCCTCACAGTGCCCAAAATTGCCATTTTTACAGAGTTTTGCTTACTTAGAAGCTTCAATTTTGACCAATTTCAGGCACAGAAATGACTTTAAACACATTTATTTTAGTTGAAAAAGTAATAATTCACATCCAACAGTAATTTACAGCCAAAAGATTAAATGTTAAAATTTCATCGAAATTGACCATTTTGGGAACGTTCGACAGCTCCGCGGTCATCGTTTTTCGTCCGAAAATTGATTTTTTGGACTGTACCAAAAATGATTCCAAATGTCAATTGGACCGTGCCTCATGTTGAATAACCACTTTTTAAACCCTCACCGTGACCAAAATTGCCATTTTTACAGAGTTTTGCATACTCAGAAGCTTCAATTTTGACCAATTTCAGGCACAGGAATGACTTTAAACACATTTATTTTAGTTGAGAAAGTAACATTTCACATCTAACAGTAATTTACAGGCAAAAGATTACATTTTAAAATTTCATCGAAATTGACCATTTTGGGAATGTTCGACAGCTCCGCGGTCATCGTTTTTCGTCAGAAAATAGATTTTTTGGACTGTACCAAAAATGATTCTAAATGTCAATTGGATCGTGCCTCATGTTGAATAACCACTTTTTAAACCCTCACAGTGCCCAAAATTACCATTTTTACAGAGTTTTGCATACTCAGAAGCTTCAATTTTGACCAATTTCAGGCACAGAAATGACTTTAAACACATTTATTTTAGTTGAAAAAGTAATAATTCACATCCAACAGTAATTTACAGCCAAAAGATTAAATGTTAAAATTTCATCGAAATTGACCATTTTGGGAACGTTCGACTGCTCCGCGGTCATCGTTTTTCGTCCGAAAATTAATTTTTTGGACTGTACCAAAAATGATTCCAAATGTCAATTGGACCATGCCTCATGTTGAATAACCACTTTTTAAACCCTCACAGTGACCAAAATTGCCATTTTTACAGAGTTTTGCATACTCAGAAGCTTCAATTTTGACCAATTTCAGGCACAGAAAGGACTTTAAACACATTTATTTTAGTTGAAAAAGTAATAATTCACATCCAACAGTAATTTACAGCCAAAAGATTAAATGTTAAAATTTCATCGAAATTGACCATTTTGGGAACGTTCGACAGCTCCGCGGTCATCGTTTTTTGTCCGAAAATTGATTTTTTGGACTGTACCAAAAATGATTCCAAATGTCAATTGGACCGTGCCTCATGTTGAATAACCACTTTTTAAACCCTCACCGTGACCAAAATTGCCATTTTTACAGAGTTTTGCATACTCAGAAGCTTCAATTTTGACCAATTTCAGGCACAGAAATGACTTTAAACACTTTTATTTTAGTTGAAAAAGTAATAATTCACATCCAACAGTAATTTACAGCCAAAAGATTAAATGATAACATTTCATCGAAATTGACCATTTTGCGAACGTTCGACAGCTCCGCGGTCATCGTTTTTCGTCCGAAAATTGATTTTTTGGACTGTACCAAAAATGATTCCAAATGTCAATTGGACCGTGCCTCATGTTGAATAACCACTTTTTAAACCCTCACAGTGACCAAAATTGCCATTTTTATAGAGTTTTGCATACTCAGATGCTTCAATTTTGACCAATTTCAGGCACAGAAATGACTTTAAACACTTTTATTTTAGTTGAAAAAGTAATAATTCACATCCAACAGTAATTTACAGCCAAAAGATTAAATGATAAAATTTCATCGAAATTGACCATTTTGCGAACGTTCGACAGCTCCGCGGTCATCGTTTTTCGTCAGAAAATTTATTTTTTGGACTGTACCAAAAATGATTCAAAATGTCAATTGGATCATGCCTCATGTTGAATAACCACTTTTTAAACCCTCACAGTGCCCAAAATTGCCATTTTTACAGAGTTTTGCTTACTTAGAAGCTTCAATTTTGACCAATTTCAGGCACAGAAATGACTTTAAACACATTTATTTTAGTTGAAAAAGTAATAATTCACATCCAACAGTAATTTACAGCCAAAAGATTAAATGTTAAAATTTCATCGAAATTGACCATTTTGGGAACGTTCGACAGCTCCGCGGTCATCGTTTTTCGTCCGAAAATTGATTTTTTGGACTGTACCAAAAATGATTCCAAATGTCAATTGGACCGTGCCTCATGTTGAATAACCACTTTTTAAACCCTCACAGTGACCAAAATTGCAATTTTTACAGAGTTTTGCATACTCAGAAGCTTCAATTTTGACCAATTTCAGGCACAGGAATGACTTTAAACACATTTATTTTAGTTGAGAAAGTAATATTTCACATCTAACAGTAATTTACAGGCAAAAGATTACATTTTAAAATTTCATCGAAATTGACCATTTGGGAATGTTCGACAGCTCCGCGGTCATCGTTTTTCGTCAGAAAATAGATTTTTTGGACTGTACCAAAAATGATTCTAAATGTCAATTGGATCGTGCCTCATGTTGAATAACCACTTTTTACACCCTCACAGTGCCCAAAATTGCCATTTTTACAGAGTTTTGCATACTCAGAAGCTTCAATTTTGACCAATTTCAGGCACAGAAATGACTTTAAACACATTTATTTTAGTTGAAAAAGTAATAATTCACATCCAACAGTAATTTACAGCCAAAAGATTAAATGTTAAAATTTCATCGAAATTGACCATTTTGGGAACGTTCGACAGCTCCGCGGTCATCGTTTTTCGTCCGAAAATTAATTTTTTGGACTGTACCAAAAATGATTCCAAATGTCAATTGGACCGTGCCTCATGTTGAATAACCACTTTTTAAACCCTCACAGTGACCAAAATTGCCATTTTTACAGAGTTTTGCATACTCAGAAGCTTCAATTTTGACCAATTTCAGGCACAGAAATGACTTTAAACACTTTTATTTTAGTTGAAAAAGTAATAATTCACATCCAACAGTAATTTACAGCCAAAAGATTAAATGATAAAATTTCATCGAAATTGACCATTTTGCGAACGTTCGACAGCTCCGCGGTCATCGTTTTTCGTCAGAAAATGTATTTTTTGGACTGTACCAAAAATGATTCAAAATGTCAATTGGATCATGCCTCATGTTGAATAACCACTTTTTAAACCCTCACAGTGCCCAAAATTGCCATTTTTACAGAGTTTTGCTTACCTAGAAGCTTCAATTTTGACCAATTTCAGGCACAGAAATGACTTTAAACACATTTATTTTAGTTGAAAAAGTAATAATTCACATCCAACAGTAATTTACAGCCAAAAGATTAAATGTTAAAATTTCATCGAAATTGACCATTTTGGGAACGTTCGACAGCTCCGCGGTCATCGTTTTTCGTCCGAAAATTGATTTTTTGGACTGTACCAAAAATGATTCCAAATGTCAATTGGACCGTGCCTCATGTTGAATAACCACTTTTTAAACCCTCGCAGTGACCAAAATTGCCATTTTTACAGAGTTTTGCATACTCAGAAGCTTCAATTTTGACCAATTTCAGGCACAGAAATGACTTCAAACACATTTATTTTAGTTGAAAAAGTAATAATTCACATCCAACAGTAATTTACAGCCAAAACATTAAATGTTAAAATTTCATCGAAATTGACCATTTTGGGAACGTTCGACAGCTCCGCGGTCATCGTTTTTCGTCCGAAAATTGATTTTTTGGACTGTACCAAAAATGATTCCAAATGTCAATTGGACCGTGCCTCATGTTGAATAACCACTTTTTAAACCCTCACAGTGACCAAAATTGCCATTTTTACAGAGTTTTGCATACTCAGATGCTTCAATTTTGACCAATTTCAGGCACAGAAATGACTTTAAACACATTTATTTTAGTTGAAAAAGTAATACTTCACATCCAACAGTAATTTACAGCCAAAAGATTAAATGTTAAAATTTCATCGAAATTGACCATTTTGGGAACGTTCGACAGCTCCGCGGTCATCGTTTTTCGTCCGAAAATTGATTTTTTGGACTGTACCAAAAATGATTCCAAATGTCAATTGGACCGTGCCTCATGTTGAATAACCACTTTTTAAACCCTCACAGTGACCAAAATTGCAATTTTTACAGAGTTTTGCATACTCAGAAGCTTCAATTTTGACCAATTTCAGGCACAGGAATGACTTTAAACACATTTATTTTAGTTGAGAAAGTAATATTTCACATCTAACAGTAATTTACAGGCAAAAGATTACATTTTAAAATTTCATCGAAATTGACCATTTGGGAATGTTCGACAGCTCCGCGGTCATCGTTTTTCGTCAGAAAATAGATTTTTTGGACTGTACCAAAAATGATTCCAAATGTCAATTGGACCGTGCCTCATGTTGAATAACCACTTTTTAAACCCTCACAGTGACCAAAATTGCCATTTTTACAGAGTTTTGCATACTCAGAAGCTTCAATTTTGACCAATTTCAGGCACAGAAATGACTTTAAACACTTTTATTTTAGTTGAAAAAGTAATAATTCACATCCAACAGTAATTTACAGCCAAAAGATTAAATGATAAAATTTCATCGAAATTGACCATTTTGCGAACGTTCGACAGCTCCGCGGTCATCGTTTTTCGTCAGAAAATTTATTTTTTGGACTGTACCAAAAATGATTCAAAATGTCAATTGGATCATGCCTCATGTTGAATAACCACTTTTTGAACCCTCACAGTGCCCAAAATTGCCATTTTTACAGAGTTTTGCTTACTTAGAAGCTTCAATTTTGACCAATTTCAGGCACAGAAATGACTTTAAACACATTTATTTTAGTTGAAAAAGTAATAATTCACATCCAACAGTAATTTACAGCCAAAAGATTAAATGTTAAAATTTCATCGAAATTGACCATTTTGGGAACGTTCGACAGCTCCGCGGTCATCGTTTTTCGTCCGAAAATTGATTTTTTGGACTGTACCAAAAATGATTCCAAATGTCAATTGGACCGTGCCTCATGTTGAATAACCACTTTTTAAACCCTCGCAGTGACCAAAATTGCCATTTTTACAGAGTTTTGCATACTCAGAAGCTTCAATTTTGACCAATTTCAGGCACAGAAATGACTTCAAACACATTTATTTTAGTTGAAAAAGTAATAATTCACATCCAACAGTAATTTACAGCCAAAAGATTAAATGTTAAAATTTCATCGAAATTGACCATTTTGGGAACGTTCGACAGCTCCGCGGTCATCGTTTTTCGTCCGAAAATTGATTTTTTGGACTGTACCAAAAATGATTCCAAATGTCAATTGGACCGTGCCTCATGTTGACTAACCACTTTTTAAACCCTCACAGTGACCAAAATTGCCATTTTTACAGAGTTTTGCATACTCAGATGCTTCAATTTTGACCAATTTCAGGCACAGAAATGACTTTAAACACTTTTATTTTAGTTGAAAAAGTAATAATTCACATCCAACAGTAATTTACAGCCAAAAGATTAAATGATAAAATTTCATCGAAATTGACCATTTTGCGAACGTTCGACAGCTCCGCGGTCATCGTTTTTCGTCAGAAAATTTATTTTTTGGACTGTACCAAAAATGATTCAAAATGTCAATTGGATCATGCCTCATGTTGAATAACCACTTTTTAAACCCTCACAGTGCCCAAAATTGCCATTTTTACAGAGTTTTGCTTACTTAGAAGCTTCAATTTTGACCAATTTCAGGCACAGAAATGACTTTAAACACATTTATTTTAGTTGAAAAAGTAATAATTCACATCCAACAGTAATTTACAGCCAAAAGATTAAATGTTAAAATTTCATCGAAATTGACCATTTTGGGAACGTTCGACAGCTCCGCGGTCATCGTTTTTCGTCCGAAAATTAATTTTTTGGACTGTACCAAAAATGATTCCAAATGTCAATTGGACCGTGCCTCATGTTGAATAACCACTTTTTAAACCCTCACAGTGACCAAAATTGCCATTTTTACAGAGTTTTGCATACTCAGAAGCTTCAATTTTGACCAATTTCAGGCACAGAAATGACTTTAAACACATTTATTTTAGTTGAAAAAGTAATAATTCACATCCAACAGTAATTTACAGCCAAAAGATTGAATGTTAAAATTTCATCGAAATTGACCATTTTGGGAACGTTCGACAGCTCCGCGGTCATCGTTTTTTGTCCGAAAATTGATTTTTTGGACTGTACCAAAAATGATTCCAAATGTCAATTGGACCGTGCCTCATGTTGAATAACCACTTTTTAAACCCTCACCGTGACCAAAATTGCCATTTTTACAGAGTTTTGCATACTCAGAAGCTTCAATTTTGACCAATTTCAGGCACAGAAATGACTTTAAACACTTTTATTTTAGTTGAAAAAGTAATAATTCACATCCAACAGTAATTTACAGCCAAAAGATTAAATGATAAAATTTCATCGAAATTGACCATTTTGCGAACGTTCGACAGCTCCGCGGTCAACGTTTTTCGTCAGAAAATTGATTTTTTGGACTGTACCAAAAATGATTCAAAATGTCAATTGGATCATGCCTCATGTTGAATAACCACTTTTTAAACCCTCACCGTGACCAAAATTGCCATTTTTACTGAGTTTTGCATACTCAGAAGCTTCAATTTTGACCAATTTCAGGCACAGAAATGACTTTAAACACTTTTATTTTAGTTGAAAAAGTAATAATTCACATCCAACAGTAATTTACAGCCAAAAGATTAAATGATAAAATTTCATCGAAATTGACCATTTTGCGAACGTTCGACAGCTCCGCGGTCATCGTTTTTCGTCAGAAAATTTATTTTTTGGACTGTACCAAAAATGATTCCAAATGTCAATTGGATCATGCCTCATGTTGAATAACCACTTTTTAAACCCTCACAGTGCCCAAAATTGCCATTTTTACAGAGTTTTGCTTACTTAGAAGCTTCAATTTTGACCAATTTCAGGCACAGAAATGACTTTAAACACATTTATTTTAGTTGAAAAAGTAATAATTCACATCCAACAGTAATTTACAGCCAAAAGATTAAATGTAAAAATTTCATCGAAATTGACCATTTTGGGAACGTTCGACAGCTCCGCGGTCATCGTTTTTCGTCCGAAAATTGATTTTTTGGACTGTACCAAAAATGATTCCAAATGTCAATTGGACCGTGCCTCATGTTGAATAACCACTTTTTAAACCCTCGCAGTGACCAAAATTGCCATTTTTACAGAGTTTTGCATACTCAGAAGCTTCAATTTTGACCAATTTCAGGCACAGGAATGACTTTAAACACATTTATTTTAGTTGAGAAAGTAATATTTCACATCTAACAGTAATTTACAGGCAAAAGATTACATTTTAAAATTTCATCGAAATTGACCATTTTGGGAATGTTCGACAGCTCCGCGGTCATCGTTTTTCGTCAGAAAATTGATTTTTTGGACTGTACCAAAAATGATTCTAAATGTCAATTGGATCGTGCCTCATGTTGAATAACCACTTTTTAAACCCTCACAGTGCCCAAAATTACCATTTTTACAGAGTTTTGCATACTCAGAAGCTTCAATTTTGACCAATTTCAGGCACAGAAATGACTTTAAACACATTTATTTTAGTTGAAAAAGTAATAATTCACATCCAACAGTAATTTACAGCCAAAAGATTAAATGTTAAAATTTCATCGAAATTGACCATTTTGGGAACGTTCGACAGCTCCGCGGTCATCGTTTTTCGTCCGAAAATTAATTTTTTGGACTGTACCAAAAATGATTCCAAATGTCAATTGGACCGTGCCTCATGTTGAATAACCACTTTTTAAACCCTCACAGTGACCAAAATTGCCATTTTTACAGAGTTTTGCATACTCAGAAGCTTCAATTTTGACCAATTTCAGGCACAGAAAGGACTTTAAACACATTTATTTTAGTTGAAAAAGTAATAATTCACATCCAACAGTAATTTACAGCCAAAAGATTAAATGTTAAAATTTCATCGAAATTGACCATTTTGGGAACGTTCGACAGCTCCGCGGTCATCGTTTTTTGTCCGAAAATTGATTTTTTTGACTGTACCAAAAATGATTCCAAATGTCAATTGGACCGTGCCTCATGTTGAATAACCACTTTTTAAACCCTCACCGTGACCAAAATTGCCATTTTTACAGAGTTTTGCATACTCAGAAGCTTCAATTTTGACCAATTTCAGGCACAGAAATGACTTTAAACACTTTTATTTTAGTTGAAAAAGTAATAATTCACATCCAACAGTAATTTACAGCCAAAAGATTAAATGATAACATTTCATCGAAATTGACCATTTTGCGAACGTTCGACAGCTCCGCGGTCATCGTTTTTCGTCAGAAAATTTATTTTTTGGACTGTACCAAAAATGATTCAAAATGTCAATTGGATCATGCCTCATGTTGAATAACCACTTTTTAAACCCTCACAGTGCCCAAAATTGCCATTTTTACAGAGTTTTGCTTACTTAGAAGCTTCAATTTTGACCAATTTCAGGCACAGAAATGACTTTAAACACATTTATTTTAGTTGAAAAAGTAATAATTCACATCCAACAGTAATTTACAGCCAAAAGATTAAATGTTAAAATTTCATCGAAATTGACCATTTTGGGAACGTTCGACAGCTCCGCGGTCATCGTTTTTCGTCCGAAAATTGATTTTTTGGACTGTACCAAAAATGATTCCAAATGTCAATTGGACCGTGCCTCATGTTGAATAACCACTTTTTAAACCCTCGCAGTGACCAAAATTGCCATTTTTACAGAGTTTTGCTTACTTAGAAGCTTCAATTTTGACCAATTTCAGGCACAGAAATGACTTTAAACACATTTATTTTAGTTGAAAAAGTAATAATTCACATCCAACAGTAATTTACAGCCAAAAGATTAAATGTTAAAATTTCATCGAAATTGACCATTTTGGGAACGTTCGACAGCTCCGCGGTCATCGTTTTTCGTCCGAAAATTGATTTTTTGGACTGTACCAAAAATGATTCCAAATGTCAATTGGACCGTGCCTCATGTTGAATAACCACTTTTTAAACCCTCACCGTGACCAAAATTGCCATTTTTACAGAGTTTTGCATACTCAGAAGCTTCAATTTTGACCAATTTCAGGCACAGGAATGACTTTAAACACATTTATTTTAGTTGAGAAAGTAATATTTCACATCTAACAGTAATTTACAGGCAAAAGATTACATTTTAAAATTTCATCGAAATTGACCATTTTGGGAATGTTCGACAGCTCCGCGGTCATCGTTTTTCGTCAGAAAATAGATTTTTTGGACTGTACCAAAAATGATTCTAAATGTCAATTGGATCGTGCCTCATGTTGAATAACCACTTTTTACACCCTCACAGTGCCCAAAATTGCCATTTTTACAGAGTTTTGCATACTCAGAAGCTTCAATTTTGACCAATTTCAGGCACAGAAATGACTTTAAACACATTTATTTTAGTTGAAAAAGTAATAATTCACATCCAACTGTAATTTACAGCCAAAAGATTAAATGTTAAAATTTCATCGAAATTGACCATTTTGGGAACGTTCGACAGCTCCGCGGTCATCGTTTTTCGTCCGAAAATTGATTTTTTGGACTGTACCAAAAATGATTCCAAATGTCAATTGGATCGTGCCTCATGTTGAATAACCATTTTTTAAACCCTCACAGTGACCAAAATTGCCATTTTTACAGAGTTTTGCATACTCAGAAGCTTCAATTTTGACCAATTTCAGGCACAGGAATGACTTTAAACACATTTATTTTAGTTGAGAAAGTAATATTTCACATCTAACAGTAATTTACAGGCAAAAGATTACATTTTAAAATTTCATCGAAATTGACCATTTTGGGAATGTTCGACAGCTCCGCGGTCATCGTTTTTCGTCAGAAAATTGATTTTTTGGACTGTACCAAAAATGATTCTAAATGTCAATTGGATTGTGCCTCATGTTGAATAACCACTTTTTAAACCCTCACAGTGCCCAAAATTGCCATTTTTACAGAGTTTTGCTTACCTAGAAGCTTCAATTTTGACCAATTTCAGGCACAGAAATGACTTTAAACACATTTATTTTAGTTGAAAAAGTAATAATTCACATCCAACAGTAATTTACAGCCAAAAGATTAAATGTTAAAATTTCATCGAAATTGACCATTTTGGGAACGTTCGACAGCTCCGCGGTCATCGTTTTTCGTCCGAAAATTGATTTTTTGGACTGTACCAAAAATGATTCCAAATGTCAATTGGACCGTGCCTCATGTTGAATAACCACTTTTTAAACCCTCGCAGTGACCAAAATTGCCATTTTTACAGAGTTTTGCATACTCAGAAGCTTCAATTTTGACCAATTTCAGGCACAGAAATGACTTCAAACACATTTATTTTAGTTGAAAAAGTAATAATTCACATCCAACAGTAATTTACAGCCAAAACATTAAATGTTAAAATTTCATCGAAATTGACCATTTTGGGAACGTTCGACAGCTCCGCGGTCATCGTTTTTCGTCCGAAAATTGATTTTTTGGACTGTACCAAAAATGATTCCAAATGTCAATTGGACCGTGCCTCATGTTGAATAACCACTTTTTAAACCCTCACAGTGACCAAAATTGCCATTTTTACAGAGTTTTGCATACTCAGATGCTTCAATTTTGACCAATTTCAGGCACAGAAATGACTTTAAACACATTTATTTTAGTTGAAAAAGTAATACTTCACATCCAACAGTAATTTACAGCCAAAAGATTAAATGTTAAAATTTCATCGAAATTGACCATTTTGGGAACGTTCGACAGCTCCGCGGTCATCGTTTTTCGTCCGAAAATTGATTTTTTGGACTGTACCAAAAATGATTCCAAATGTCAATTGGACCGTGCCTCATGTTGAATAACCACTTTTTAAACCCTCACAGTGACCAAAATTGCAATTTTTACAGAGTTTTGCATACTCAGAAGCTTCAATTTTGACCAATTTCAGGCACAGGAATGACTTTAAACACATTTATTTTAGTTGAGAAAGTAATATTTCACATCTAACAGTAATTTACAGGCAAAAGATTACATTTTAAAATTTCATCGAAATTGACCATTTGGGAATGTTCGACAGCTCCGCGGTCATCGTTTTTCGTCAGAAAATAGATTTTTTGGACTGTACCAAAAATGATTCCAAATGTCAATTGGACCGTGCCTCATGTTGAATAACCACTTTTTAAACCCTCACAGTGACCAAAATTGCCATTTTTACAGAGTTTTGCATACTCAGAAGCTTCAATTTTGACCAATTTCAGGCACAGAAATGACTTTAAACACTTTTATTTTAGTTGAAAAAGTAATAATTCACATCCAACAGTAATTTACAGCCAAAAGATTAAATGATAAAATTTCATCGAAATTGACCATTTTGCGAACGTTCGACAGCTCCGCGGTCATCGTTTTTCGTCAGAAAATTTATTTTTTGGACTGTACCAAAAATGATTCAAAATGTCAATTGGATCATGCCTCATGTTGAATAACCACTTTTTGAACCCTCACAGTGCCCAAAATTGCCATTTTTACAGAGTTTTGCTTACTTAGAAGCTTCAATTTTGACCAATTTCAGGCACAGAAATGACTTTAAACACATTTATTTTAGTTGAAAAAGTAATAATTCACATCCAACAGTAATTTACAGCCAAAAGATTAAATGTTAAAATTTCATCGAAATTGACCATTTTGGGAACGTTCGACAGCTCCGCGGTCATCGTTTTTCGTCTGAAAATTGATTTTTTGGACTGTACCAAAAATGATTCCAAATGTCAATTGGACCGTGCCTCATGTTGAATAACCACTTTTTAAACCCTCGCAGTGACCAAAATTGCCATTTTTACAGAGTTTTGCATACTCAGAAGCTTCAATTTTGACCAATTTCAGGCACAGAAATGACTTCAAACACATTTATTTTAGTTGAAAAAGTAATAATTCACATCCAACAGTAATTTACAGCCAAAAGATTAAATGTTAAAATTTCATCGAAATTGACCATTTTGGGAACGTTCGACAGCTCCGCGGTCATCGTTTTTCGTCCGAAAATTGATTTTTTGGACTGTACCAAAAATGATTCCAAATGTCAATTGGACCGTGCCTCATGTTGACTAACCACTTTTTAAACCCTCACAGTGACCAAAATTGCCATTTTTACAGAGTTTTGCATACTCAGATGCTTCAATTTTGACCAATTTCAGGCACAGAAATGACTTTAAACACTTTTATTTTAGTTGAAAAAGTAATAATTCACATCCAACAGTAATTTACAGCCAAAAGATTAAATGATAAAATTTCATCGAAATTGACCATTTTGCGAACGTTCGACAGCTCCGCGGTCATCGTTTTTCGTCAGAAAATTTATTTTTTGGACTGTACCAAAAATGATTCAAAATGTCAATTGGATCATGCCTCATGTTGAATAACCACTTTTTAAACCCTCACAGTGCCCAAAATTGCCATTTTTACAGAGTTTTGCTTACTTAGAAGCTTCAATTTTGACCAATTTCAGGCACAGAAATGACTTTAAACACATTTATTTTAGTTGAAAAAGTAATAATTCACATCCAACAGTAATTTACAGCCAAAAGATTAAATGTTAAAATTTCATCGAAATTGACCATTTTGGGAACGTTCGACAGCTCCGCGGTCATCGTTTTTCATCCGAAAATTAATTTTTTGGACTGTACCAAAAATGATTCCAAATGTCAATTGGACCGTGCCTCATGTTGAATAACCACTTTTTAAACCCTCACAGTGACCAAAATTGCCATTTTTACAGAGTTTTGCATACTCAGAAGCTTCAATTTTGACCAATTTCAGGCACAGAAATGACTTTAAACACATTTATTTTAGTTGAAAAAGTAATAATTCACATCCAACAGTAATTTACAGCCAAAAGATTGAATGTTAAAATTTCATCGAAATTGACCATTTTGGGAACGTTCGACAGCTCCGCGGTCATCGTTTTTTGTCCGAAAATTGATTTTTTGGACTGTACCAAAAATGATTCCAAATGTCAATTGGACCGTGCCTCATGTTGAATAACCACTTTTTAAACCCTCACCGTGACCAAAATTGCCATTTTTACAGAGTTTTGCATACTCAGAAGCTTCAATTTTGACCAATTTCAGGCACAGAAATGACTTTAAACACTTTTATTTTAGTTGAAAAAGTAATAATTCACATCCAACAGTAATTTACAGCCAAAAGATTAAATGATAAAATTTCATCGAAATTGACCATTTTGCGAACGTTCGACAGCTCCGCGGTCAACGTTTTTCGTCAGAAAATTGATTTTTTGGACTGTACCAAAAATGATTCAAAATGTCAATTGGATCATGCCTCATGTTGAATAACCACTTTTTAAACCCTCACCGTGACCAAAATTGCCATTTTTACTGAGTTTTGCATACTCAGAAGCTTCAATTTTGACCAATTTCAGGCACAGAAATGACTTTAAACACTTTTATTTTAGTTGAAAAAGTAATAATTCACATCCAACAGTAATTTACAGCCAAAAGATTAAATGATAAAATTTCATCGAAATTGACCATTTTGCGAACGTTCGACAGCTCCGCGGTCATCGTTTTTCGTCAGAAAATTTATTTTTTGGACTGTACCAAAAATGATTCCAAATGTCAATTGGATCATGCCTCATGTTGAATAACCACTTTTTAAACCCTCACAGTGCCCAAAATTGCCATTTTTACAGAGTTTTGCTTACTTAGAAGCTTCAATTTTGACCAATTTCAGGCACAGAAATGACTTTAAACACATTTATTTTAGTTGAAAAAGTAATAATTCACATCCAACAGTAATTTACAGCCAAAAGATTAAATGTAAAAATTTCATCGAAATTGACCATTTTGGGAACGTTCGACAGCTCCGCGGTCATCGTTTTTCGTCCGAAAATTGATTTTTTGGACTGTACCAAAAATGATTCCAAATGTCAATTGGACCGTGCCTCATGTTGAATAACCACTTTTTAAACCCTCGCAGTGACCAAAATTGCCATTTTTACAGAGTTTTGCATACTCAGAAGCTTCAATTTTGACCAATTTCAGGCACAGGAATGACTTTAAACACATTTATTTTAGTTGAGAAAGTAATATTTCACATCTAACAGTAATTTACAGGCAAAAGATTACATTTTAAAATTTCATCGAAATTGACCATTTTGGGAATGTTCGACAGCTCCGCGGTCATCGTTTTTCGTCAGAAAATTGATTTTTTGGACTGTACCAAAAATGATTCTAAATGTCAATTGGATCGTGCCTCATGTTGAATAACCACTTTTTAAACCCTCACAGTGCCCAAAATTACCATTTTTACAGAGTTTTGCATACTCAGAAGCTTCAATTTTGACCAATTTCAGGCACAGAAATGACTTTAAACACATTTATTTTAGTTGAAAAAGTAATAATTCACATCCAACAGTAATTTACAGCCAAAAGATTAAATGTTAAAATTTCATCGAAATTGACCATTTTGGGAACGTTCGACAGCTCCGCGGTCATCGTTTTTCGTCCGAAAATTAATTTTTTGGACTGTACCAAAAATGATTCCAAATGTCAATTGGACCGTGCCTCATGTTGAATAACCACTTTTTAAACCCTCACAGTGACCAAAATTGCCATTTTTACAGAGTTTTGCATACTCAGAAGCTTCAATTTTGACCAATTTCAGGCACAGAAAGGACTTTAAACACATTTATTTTAGTTGAAAAAGTAATAATTCACATCCAACAGTAATTTACAGCCAAAAGATTAAATGTTAAAATTTCATCGAAATTGACCATTTTGGGAACGTTCGACAGCTCCGCGGTCATCGTTTTTTGTCCGAAAATTGATTTTTTTGACTGTACCAAAAATGATTCCAAATGTCAATTGGACCGTGCCTCATGTTGAATAACCACTTTTTAAACCCTCACCGTGACCAAAATTGCCATTTTTACAGAGTTTTGCATACTCAGAAGCTTCAATTTTGACCAATTTCAGGCACAGAAATGACTTTAAACACTTTTATTTTAGTTGAAAAAGTAATAATTCACATCCAACAGTAATTTACAGCCAAAAGATTAAATGATAACATTTCATCGAAATTGACCATTTTGCGAACGTTCGACAGCTCCGCGGTCATCGTTTTTCGTCAGAAAATTTATTTTTTGGACTGTACCAAAAATGATTCAAAATGTCAATTGGATCATGCCTCATGTTGAATAACCACTTTTTAAACCCTCACAGTGCCCAAAATTGCCATTTTTACAGAGTTTTGCTTACTTAGAAGCTTCAATTTTGACCAATTTCAGGCACAGAAATGACTTTAAACACATTTATTTTAGTTGAAAAAGTAATAATTCACATCCAACAGTAATTTACAGCCAAAAGATTAAATGTTAAAATTTCATCGAAATTGACCATTTTGGGAACGTTCGACAGCTCCGCGGTCATCGTTTTTCGTCCGAAAATTGATTTTTTGGACTGTACCAAAAATGATTCCAAATGTCAATTGGACCGTGCCTCATGTTGAATAACCACTTTTTAAACCCTCGCAGTGACCAAAATTGCCATTTTTACAGAGTTTTGCTTACTTAGAAGCTTCAATTTTGACCAATTTCAGGCACAGAAATGACTTTAAACACATTTATTTTAGTTGAAAAAGTAATAATTCACATCCAACAGTAATTTACAGCCAAAAGATTAAATGTTAAAATTTCATCGAAATTGACCATTTTGGGAACGTTCGACAGCTCCGCGGTCATCGTTTTTCGTCCGAAAATTGATTTTTTGGACTGTACCAAAAATGATTCCAAATGTCAATTGGACCGTGCCTCATGTTGAATAACCACTTTTTAAACCCTCACCGTGACCAAAATTGCCATTTTTACAGAGTTTTGCATACTCAGAAGCTTCAATTTTGACCAATTTCAGGCACAGGAATGACTTTAAACACATTTATTTTAGTTGAGAAAGTAATATTTCACATCTAACAGTAATTTACAGGCAAAAGATTACATTTTAAAATTTCATCGAAATTGACCATTTTGGGAATGTTCGACAGCTCCGCGGTCATCGTTTTTCGTCAGAAAATAGATTTTTTGGACTGTACCAAAAATGATTCTAAATGTCAATTGGATCGTGCCTCATGTTGAATAACCACTTTTTACACCCTCACAGTGCCCAAAATTGCCATTTTTACAGAGTTTTGCATACTCAGAAGCTTCAATTTTGACCAATTTCAGGCACAGAAATGACTTTAAACACATTTATTTTAGTTGAAAAAGTAATAATTCACATCCAACTGTAATTTACAGCCAAAAGATTAAATGTTAAAATTTCATCGAAATTGACCATTTTGGGAACGTTCGACAGCTCCGCGGTCATCGTTTTTCGTCCGAAAATTGATTTTTTGGACTGTACCAAAAATGATTCCAAATGTCAATTGGATCGTGCCTCATGTTGAATAACCATTTTTTAAACCCTCACAGTGACCAAAATTGCCATTTTTACAGAGTTTTGCATACTCAGAAGCTTCAATTTTGACCAATTTCAGGCACAGGAATGACTTTAAACACATTTATTTTAGTTGAGAAAGTAATATTTCACATCTAACAGTAATTTACAGGCAAAAGATTACATTTTAAAATTTCATCGAAATTGACCATTTTGGGAATGTTCGACAGCTCCGCGGTCATCGTTTTTCGTCAGAAAATTGATTTTTTGGACTGTACCAAAAATGATTCTAAATGTCAATTGGATCGTGCCTCATGTTGAATAACCACTTTTTAAACCCTCACAGTGCCCAAAATTACCATTTTTACAGAGTTTTGCATACTCAGAAGCTTCAATTTTGACCAATTTCAGGCACAGAAATGACTTTAAACACATTTATTTTAGTTGAAAAAGTAATAATTCACATCCAACAGTAATTTACAGCCAAAAGATTAAATGTTAAAATTTCATCGAAATTGACCATTTTGGGAACGTTCGACAGCTCCGCGGTCATCGTTTTTCGTCCGAAAAATTAATTTTTTGGACTGTACCAAAAATGATTCCAAATGTCAATTGGACCGTGCCTCATGTTGAATAACCACTTTTTAAACCCTCACAGTGACCAAAATTGCCATTTTTACAGAGTTTTGCATACTCAGAAGCTTCAATTTTGACCAATTTCAGGCACAGAAAGGACTTTAAACACATTTATTTTAGTTGAAAAAGTAATAATTCACATCCAACAGTAATTTACAGCCAAAAGATTAAATGTTAAAATTTCATCGAAATTGACCATTTTGGGAACGTTCGACAGCTCCGCGGTCATCGTTTTTTGTCCGAAAATTGATTTTTTTGACTGTACCAAAAATGATTCCAAATGTCAATTGGACCGTGCCTCATGTTGAATAACCACTTTTTAAACCCTCACCGTGACCAAAATTGCCATTTTTACAGAGTTTTGCATACTCAGAAGCTTCAATTTTGACCAATTTCAGGCACAGAAATGACTTTAAACACTTTTATTTTAGTTGAAAAAGTAATAATTCACATCCAACAGTAATTTACAGCCAAAAGATTAAATGATAACATTTCATCGAAATTGACCATTTTGCGAACGTTCGACAGCTCCGCGGTCATCGTTTTTCGTCAGAAAATTTATTTTTTGGACTGTACCAAAAATGATTCAAAATGTCAATTGGATCATGCCTCATGTTGAATAACCACTTTTTAAACCCTCACAGTGCCCAAAATTGCCATTTTTACAGAGTTTTGCTTACTTAGAAGCTTCAATTTTGACCAATTTCAGGCACAGAAATGACTTTAAACACATTTATTTTAGTTGAAAAAGTAATAATTCACATCCAACAGTAATTTACAGCCAAAAGATTAAATGTTAAAATTTCATCGAAATTGACCATTTTGGGAACGTTCGACAGCTCCGCGGTCATCGTTTTTCGTCCGAAAATTGATTTTTTGGACTGTACCAAAAATGATTCCAAATGTCAATTGGACCGTGCCTCATGTTGAATAACCACTTTTTAAACCCTCGCAGTGACCAAAATTGCCATTTTTACAGAGTTTTGCATACTCAGAAGCTTCAATTTTGACCAATTTCAGGCACAGAAATGACTTCAAACACATTTATTTTAGTTGAAAAAGTAATAATTCACATCCAACAGTAATTTACAGCCAAAAGATTAAATGTTAAAATTTCATCGAAATTGACCATTTTGGGAACGTTCGACAGCTCCGCGGTCATCGTTTTTCGTCCGAAAATTGATTTTTTGGACTGTACCAAAAATGATTCCAAATGTCAATTGGACCGTGCCTCATGTTGAATAACCACTTTTTAAACCCTCACAGTGACCAAAATTGCCATTTTTACAGAGTTTTGCATACTCAGATGCTTCAATTTTGACCAATTTCAGGCACAGAAATGACTTTAAACACTTTTATTTTAGTTGAAAAAGTAATAATTCACATCCAACAGTAATTTACAGCCAAAAGATTAAATGATAAAATTTCATCGAAATTGACCATTTTGCGAACGTTCGACAGCTCCGCGGTCATCGTTTTTCGTCAGAAAATTTATTTTTTGGACTGTACCAAAAATGATTCAAAATGTCAATTGGATCATGCCTCATGTTGAATAACCACTTTTTAAACCCTCACAGTGCCCAAAATTGCCATTTTTACAGAGTTTTGCTTACTTAGAAGCTTCAATTTTGACCAATTTCAGGCACAGAAATGACTTTAAACACATTTATTTTAGTTGAAAAAGTAATAATTCACATCCAACAGTAATTTACAGCCAAAAGATTAAATGTTAAAATTTCATCGAAATTGACCATTTTGGGAACGTTCGACAGCTCCGCGGTCATCGTTTTTCGTCCGAAAATTGATTTTTTGGACTGTACCAAAAATGATTCCAAATGTCAATTGGACCGTGCCTCATGTTGAATAACCACTTTTTAAACCCTCACAGTGACCAAAATTGCAATTTTTACAGAGTTTTGCATACTCAGAAGCTTCAATTTTGACCAATTTCAGGCACAGGAATGACTTTAAACACATTTATTTTAGTTGAGAAAGTAATATTTCACATCTAACAGTAATTTACAGGCAAAAGATTACATTTTAAAATTTCATCGAAATTGACCATTTGGGAATGTTCGACAGCTCCGCGGTCATCGTTTTTCGTCAGAAAATAGATTTTTTGGACTGTACCAAAAATGATTCTAAATGTCAATTGGATCGTGCCTCATGTTGAATAACCACTTTTTACACCCTCACAGTGCCCAAAATTGCCATTTTTACAGAGTTTTACATACTCAGAAGCTTCAATTTTGACCAATTTCAGGCACAGAAATGACTTTAAACACATTTATTTTAGTTGAAAAAGTAATAATTCACATCCAACAGTAATTTACAGCCAAAAGATTAAATGTTAAAATTTCATCGAAATTGACCATTTTGGGAACGTTCGACAGCTCCGCGGTCATCGTTTTTCGTCCGAAAATTAATTTTTTGGACTGTACCAAAAATGATTCCAAATGTCAATTGGATCATGCCTCATGTTGAATAACCACTTTTTAAACCCTCACAGTGCCCAAAATTGCCATTTTTACAGAGTTTTGCTTACTTAGAAGCTTCAATTTTGACCAATTTCAGGCACAGAAATGACTTTAAACACATTTATTTTAGTTGAAAAAGTAATAATTCACATCCAACAGTAATTTACAGCCAAAAGATTAAATGTTAAAATTTCATCGAAATTGACCATTTTGGGAACGTTCGACAGCTCCGCGGTCATCGTTTTTTGTCTGAAAATTGATTTTTTGGACTGTACCAAAAATGATTCCAAATGTCAATTGGACCGTGCCTCATGTTGAATAACCACTTTTTAAACCCTTGCAGTGCCCAAAATGGCCATTTTTACAGAGTTTTGCTTACTCAGAAGCTTCAATTTTGACCAATTTCAGGCACAGGAATGACTTTAAACACATTTATTTTAGTTGAGAAAGTAATATTTCACATCTAACAGTAATTTACAGGCAAAAGATTAAGTTTTAAAATTTCATCGAAATTGACCATTTTGGGAATGTTCGACAGCTCCGCGGTCATCGTTTTTCGTCAGAAAATAGATTTTTTGGACTGTACCAAAAATGATTCTAAATGTCAATTGGACCGTGCCTCATGTTGAATAACCACTTTTTAAACCCTCACAGTGACCAAAATTGCCATTTTTACAGAGTTTTGTATACTCAGAAGCTTCATTTTTGACCAATTACAGGCACAGAAATGACTTTAAACACATTTTTTCAAGTTGAAAAAGTAATAATTCACATCCAACAGTAATATACAGCCAAAAGAATAAATGTTAACATTTCATCGAAATTGACCATTTTGGGAACTTTCGACAGCTCCGCGGTCATCGTTTTTCGTCCGAAAATTAATTTTTTGGACTGTAGCAAAAATGATTCCAAATGTCAATTGGATCGTGCCTCATGTTGAATAACCACTTTTTAAACCCTCGCAGTGCCCAAAATGGCCATTTTTACAGAGTTTTGCTTACTCAGAAGCTTCAATTTTGACCAATTTCAGGCACAGAAATGACTTTAAACACATTTATTTTAGTTGAGAAAGTAATATTTCACATCTAACAGTAATTTACAGGCAAAAGATTACATTTTAAAATTTCATCGAAATTGACCATTTTGGGAATGTTCGACAGCTCCGCGGTCATCGTTTTTCGTCAGAAAATAGATTTTTTGGACTGTACCAAAAATGATTCTAAATGTCAATTGGATCGTGCCTCATGTTGAATAACCACTTTTTACACCCTCACAGTGCCCAAAATTGCCATTTTTACAGAGTTTTGCATACTCAGAAGCTTCAATTTTGACCAATTTCAGGCACAGAAATGACTTTAAACACATTTATTTTAGTTGAAAAAGTAATAATTCACATCCAACAGTAATTTACAGCCAAAAGATTAAATGTTAAAATTTCATCGAAATTGACCATTTTGGGAACGTTCGACAGCTCCGCGGTCATCGTTTTTCGTCCGAAAATTGATTTTTTGGACTGTACCAAAAATGATTCCAAATGTCAATTGGATCGTGCCTCATGTTGAATAACCATTTTTTAAACCCTCACAGTGACCAAAATTGCCATTTTTACAGAGTTTTGCATACTCAGAAGCTTCAATTTTGACCAATTTCAGGCACAGGAATGACTTTAAACACATTTATTTTAGTTGAGAAAGTAATATTTCACATCTAACAGTAATTTACAGGCAAAAGATTACATTTTAAAATTTCATCGAAATTGACCATTTTGGGAATGTTCGACAGCTCCGCGGTCATCGTTTTTCGTCAGAAAATAGATTTTTTGGACTGTACCAAAAATGATTCTAAATGTCAATTGGATCGTGCCTCATGTTGAATAACCACTTTTTAAACCCTCACAGTGCCCAAAATTACCATTTTTACAGAGTTTTGCATACTCAGAAGCTTCAATTTTGACCAATTTCAGGCACAGAAATGACTTTAAACACATTTATTTTAGTTGAAAAAGTAATAATTCACATCCAACAGTAATTTACAGCCAAAAGATTAAATGTTAAAATTTCATCGAAATTGACCATTTTGGGAACGTTCGACAGCTCCGCGGTCATCGTTTTTCGTCCGAAAATTAATTTTTTGGACTGTACCAAAAATGATTCCAAATGTCAATTGGACCGTGCCTCATGTTGAATAACCACTTTTTAAACCCTCACAGTGACCAAAATTGCCATTTTTACAGAGTTTTGCATACTCAGAAGCTTCAATTTTGACCAATTTCAGGCACAGAAAGGACTTTAAACACATTTATTTTAGTTGAAAAAGTAATAATTCACATCCAACAGTAATTTACAGCCAAAAGATTAAATGTTAAAATTTCATCGAAATTGACCATTTTGGGAACGTTCGACAGCTCCGCGGTCATCGTTTTTTGTCCGAAAATTGATTTTTTGGACTGTACCAAAAATGATTCCAAATGTCAATTGGACCGTGCCTCATGTTGAATAACCACTTTTTAAACCCTCACCGTGACCAAAATTGCCATTTTTACAGAGTTTTGCATACTCAGAAGCTTCAATTTTGACCAATTTCAGGCACAGAAATGACTTTAAACACTTTTATTTTAGTTGAAAAAGTAATAATTCACATCCAACAGTAATTTACAGCCAAAAGATTAAATGTTAAAATTTCATCGAAATTGACCATTTTGCGAACGTTCGACAGCTCCGCGGTCATCGTTTTTCGTCAGAAAATTTATTTTTTGGACTGTACCAAAAATGATTCAAAATGTCAATTGGATCATGCCTCATGTTGAATAACCACTTTTTAAACCCTCACAGTGCCCAAAATTGCCATTTTTACAGAGTTTTGCTTACTTAGAAGCTTCAATTTTGACCAATTTCAGGCACAGAAATGACTTTAAACACATTTATTTTAGTTGAAAAAGTAATAATTCACATCCAACAGTAATTTACAGCCAAAAGATTAAATGTTAAAATTTCATCGAAATTGACCATTTTGGGAACGTTCGACAGCTCCGCGGTCATCGTTTTTCGTCCGAAAATTGATTTTTTGGACTGTACCAAAAATGATTCCAAATGTCAATTGGACCGTGCCTCATGTTGAATAACCACTTTTTAAACCCTCACAGTGACCAAAATTGCAATTTTTACAGAGTTTTGCATACTCAGAAGCTTCAATTTTGACCAATTTCAGGCACAGAAATGACTTTAAACACTTTTATTTTAGTTGAAAAAGTAATAATTCACATCCAACAGTAATTTACAGCCAAAAGATTAAATGTTAAAATTTCATCGAAATTGACCATTTTGGGAACGTTCGACAGCTCCGCGGTCATCGTTTTTCGTCCGAAAATTGATTTTTTGGACTGTACCAAAAATGATTCCAAATGTCAATTGGACCGTGCCTCATGTTGAATAACCACTTTTTAAACCCTCGCAGTGACCAAAATTGCCATTTTTACAGAGTTTTGCATACTCAGAAGCTTCAATTTTGACCAATTTCAGGCACAGAAATGACTTCAAACACATTTATTTTAGTTGAAAAAGTAATAATTCACATCCAACAGTAATTTACAGCCAAAAGATTAAATGTTAAAATTTCATCGAAATTGACCATTTTGGGAACGTTCGACAGCTCCGCGGTCATCGTTTTTCGTCCGAAAATTGATTTTTTGGACTGTACCAAAAATGATTCCAAATGTCAATTGGACCGTGCCTCATGTTGAATAACCACTTTTTAAACCCTCACAGTGACCAAAATTGCCATTTTTACAGAGTTTTGCATACTCAGATGCTTCAATTTTGACCAATTTCAGGCACAGAAATGACTTTAAACACTTTTATTTTAGTTGAAAAAGTAATAATTCACATCCAACAGTAATTTACAGCCAAAAGATTAAATGTTAAAATTTCATCGAAATTGACCATTTTGCGAACGTTCGACAGCTCCGCGGTCATCGTTTTTCGTCAGAAAATTTATTTTTTGGACTGTACCAAAAATGATTCAAAATGTCAATTGGATCATGCCTCATGTTGAATAACCACTTTTTAAACCCTCACAGTGCCCAAAATTGCCATTTTTACAGAGTTTTGCTTACTTAGAAGCTTCAATTTTGACCAATTTCAGGCACAGAAATGACTTTAAACACATTTATTTTAGTTGAAAAAGTAATAATTCACATCCAACAGTAATTTACAGCCAAAAGATTAAATGTTAAAATTTCATCGAAATTGACCATTTTGGGAACGTTCGACAGCTCCGCGGTCATCGTTTTTCGTCCGAAAATTGATTTTTTGGACTGTACCAAAAATGATTCCAAATGTCAATTGGACCGTGCCTCATGTTGAATAACCACTTTTTAAACCCTCACAGTGACCAAAATTGCAATTTTTACAGAGTTTTGCATACTCAGAAGCTTCAATTTTGACCAATTTCAGGCACAGGAATGACTTTAAACACATTTATTTTAGTTGAGAAAGTAATATTTCACATCTAACAGTAATTTACAGGCAAAAGATTACATTTTAAAATTTCATCGAAATTGACCATTTGGGAATGTTCGACAGCTCCGCGGTCATCGTTTTTCGTCAGAAAATGGATTTTTTGGACTGTACCAAAAATGATTCTAAATGTCAATTGGATCGTGCCTCATGTTGAATAACCACTTTTTAAACCCTCACAGTGACCAAAATTGCCATTTTTACAGAGTTTTGCATACTCAGAAGCTTCAATTTTGACCAATTTCAGGCACAGAAATGACTTTAAACACATTTATTTTAGTTGAAAAAGTAATAATTCACATCCAACAGTAATTTACAGCCAAAAGATTGAATGTTAAAATTTCATCGAAATTGACCATTTTGGGAACGTTCGACAGCTCCGCGGTCATCGTTTTTTGTCCGAAAATTGATTTTTTGGACTGTACCAAAAATGATTCCAAATGTCAATTGGACCGTGCCTCATGTTGAATAACCACTTTTTAAACCCTCACCGTGACCAAAATTGCCATTTTTACAGAGTTTTGCATACTCAGAAGCTTCAATTTTGACCAATTTCAGGCACAGAAATGACTTTAAACACTTTTATTTTAGTTGAAAAAGTAATAATTCACATCCAACAGTAATTTACAGCCAAAAGATTAAATGATAAAATTTCATCGAAATTGACCATTTTGCGAACGTTCGACAGCTCCGCGGTCAACGTTTTTCGTCAGAAAATTGATTTTTTGGACTGTACCAAAAATGATTCAAAATGTCAATTGGATCATGCCTCATGTTGAATAACCACTTTTTAAACCCTCACCGTGACCAAAATTGCCATTTTTACAGAGTTTTGCATACTCAGAAGCTTCAATTTTGACCAATTTCAGGCACAGAAATGACTTTAAACACTTTTATTTTAGTTGAAAAAGTAATAATTCACATCCAACAGTAATTTACAGCCAAAAGATTAAATGATAAAATTTCATCGAAATTGACCATTTTGCGAACGTTCGACAGCTCCGCGGTCATCGTTTTTCGTCAGAAAATTTATTTTTTGGACTGTACCAAAAATGATTCCAAATGTCAATTGGATCATGCCTCATGTTGAATAACCACTTTTTAAACCCTCACAGTGCCCAAAATTGCCATTTTTACAGAGTTTTGCTTACTTAGAAGCTTCAATTTTGACCAATTTCAGGCACAGAAATGACTTTAAACACATTTATTTTAGTTGAAAAAGTAATAATTCACATCCAACAGTAATTTACAGCCAAAAGATTAAATGTAAAAATTTCATCGAAATTGACCATTTTGGGAACGTTCGACAGCTCCGCGGTCATCGTTTTTCGTCCGAAAATTGATTTTTTGGACTGTACCAAAAATGATTCCAAATGTCAATTGGACCGTGCCTCATGTTGAATAACCACTTTTTAAACCCTCGCAGTGACCAAAATTGCCATTTTTACAGAGTTTTGCATACTCAGAAGCTTCAATTTTGACCAATTTCAGGCACAGAAATGACTTCAAACACATTTATTTTAGTTGAAAAAGTAATAATTCACATCCAACAGTAATTTACAGCCAAAAGATTAAATGTTAAAATTTCATCGAAATTGACCATTTTGGGAACGTTCGACAGCTCCGCGGTCATCGTTTTTCGTCCGAAAATTGATTTTTTGGACTGTACCAAAAATGATTCCAAATGTCAATTGGACCGTGCCTCATGTTGAATAACCACTTTTTAAACCCTCACAGTGACCAAAATTGCCATTTTTACAGAGTTTTGCATACTCAGAAGCTTCAATTTTGACCAATTTCAGGCACAGAAATGACTTTAAACACTTTTATTTTAGTTGAAAAAGTAATAATTCACATCCAACAGTAATTTACAGCCAAAAGATTAAATGATAAAATTTCATCGAAATTGACCATTTTGCGAACGTTCGACAGCTCCGCGGTCAACGTTTTTCGTCAGAAAATTGATTTTTTGGACTGTACCAAAAATGATTCAAAATGTCAATTGGATCATGCCTCATGTTGAATAACCACTTTTTAAACCCTCACAGTGCCCAAAATTGCCATTTTTACAGAGTTTTGCTTACTTAGAAGCTTCAATTTTGACCAATTTCAGGCACAGAAATGACTTTAAACACATTTATTTTAGTTGTAAAAGTAATAATTCACATCCAACAGTAATTTACAGCCAAAAGATTAAATGTTAAAATTTCATCGAAATTGACCATTTTGGGAACGTTCGACAGCTCCGCGGTCATCGTTTTTCGTCCGAAAATTGATTTTTTGGACTGTACCAAAAATGATTCCAAATGTCAATTGGACCGTGCCTCATGTTGAATAACCACTTTTTAAACCCTCACCGTGACCAAAATTGCCATTTTTACAGAGTTTTGCATACTCAGAAGCTTCAATTTTGACCAATTTCAGGCACAGGAATGACTTTAAACACATTTATTTTAGTTGAGAAAGTAATATTTCACATCTAACAGTAATTTACAGGCAAAAGATTACATTTTAAAATTTCATCGAAATTGACCATTTTGGGAATGTTCGACAGCTCCGCGGTCATCGTTTTTCGTCAGAAAATTGATTTTTTGGACTGTACCAAAAATGATTCTAAATGTCAATTGGATCGTGCCTCATGTTGAATAACCACTTTTTAAACCCTCACAGTGACCAAAATTGCCATTTTTACAGAGTTTTGCATACTCAGAAGCTTCAATTTTGACCAATTTCAGGCACAGAAAGGACTTTAAACACATTTATTTTAGTTGAAAAAGTAATAATTCACATCCAACAGTAATTTACAGCCAAAAGATTAAATGTTAAAATTTCATCGAAATTGACCATTTTGGGAACGTTCGACAGCTCCGCGGTCATCGTTTTTTGTCCGAAAATTGATTTTTTTGACTGTACCAAAAATGATTCCAAATGTCAATTGGACCGTGCCTCATGTTGAATAACCACTTTTTAAACCCTCACAGTGACCAAAATTGCCATTTTTACAGAGTTTTGCATACTCAGAAGCTTCAATTTTGACCAATTTCAGGCACAGAAATGACTTTAAACACTTTTATTTTAGTTGAAAAAGTAATAATTCACATCCAACAGTAATTTACAGCCAAAAGATTAAATGATAACATTTCATCGAAATTGACCATTTTGCGAACGTTCGACAGCTCCGCGGTCATCGTTTTTCGTCAGAAAATTTATTTTTTGGACTGTACCAAAAATGATTCAAAATGTCAATTGGATCATGCCTCATGTTGAATAACCACTTTTTAAACCCTCACAGTGCCCAAAATTGCCATTTTTACAGAGTTTTGCTTACTTAGAAGCTTCAATTTTGACCAATTTCAGGCACAGAAATGACTTTAAACACATTTATTTTAGTTGAAAAAGTAATAATTCACATCCAACAGTAATTTACAGCCAAAAGATTAAATGTTAAAATTTCATCGAAATTGACCATTTTGGGAACGTTCGACAGCTCCGCGGTCATCGTTTTTCGTCCGAAAATTGATTTTTTGGACTGTACCAAAAATGATTCCAAATGTCAATTGGACCGTGCCTCATGTTGAATAACCACTTTTTAAACCCTCGCAGTGACCAAAATTGCCATTTTTACAGAGTTTTGCTTACTTAGAAGCTTCAATTTTGACCAATTTCAGGCACAGAAATGACTTTAAACACATTTATTTTAGTTGAAAAAGTAATAATTCACATCCAACAGTAATTTACAGCCAAAAGATTAAATGTTAAAATTTCATCGAAATTGACCATTTTGGGAACGTTCGACAGCTCCGCGGTCATCGTTTTTCGTCCGAAAATTGATTTTTTGGACTGTACCAAAAATGATTCCAAATGTCAATTGGACCGTGCCTCATGTTGAATAACCACTTTTTAAACCCTCACCGTGACCAAAATTGCCATTTTTACAGAGTTTTGCATACTCAGAAGCTTCAATTTTGACCAATTTCAGGCACAGGAATGACTTTAAACACATTTATTTTAGTTGAGAAAGTAATATTTCACATCTAACAGTAATTTACAGGCAAAAGATTACATTTTAAAATTTCATCGAAATTGACCATTTTGGGAATGTTCGACAGCTCCGCGGTCATCGTTTTTCGTCAGAAAATAGATTTTTTGGACTGTACCAAAAATGATTCTAAATGTCAATTGGATCGTGCCTCATGTTGAATAACCACTTTTTACACCCTCACAGTGCCCAAAATTGCCATTTTTACAGAGTTTTGCATACTCAGAAGCTTCAATTTTGACCAATTTCAGGCACAGAAATGACTTTAAACACATTTATTTTAGTTGAAAAAGTAATAATTCACATCCAACTGTAATTTACAGCCAAAAGATTAAATGTTAAAATTTCATCGAAATTGACCATTTTGGGAACGTTCGACAGCTCCGCGGTCATCGTTTTTCGTCCGAAAATTGATTTTTTGGACTGTACCAAAAATGATTCCAAATGTCAATTGGATCGTGCCTCATGTTGAATAACCATTTTTTAAACCCTCACAGTGACCAAAATTGCCATTTTTACAGAGTTTTGCATACTCAGAAGCTTCAATTTTGACCAATTTCAGGCACAGGAATGACTTTAAACACATTTATTTTAGTTGAGAAAGTAATATTTCACATCTAACAGTAATTTACAGGCAAAAGATTACATTTTAAAATTTCATCGAAATTGACCATTTTGGGAATGTTCGACAGCTCCGCGGTCATCGTTTTTCGTCAGAAAATTGATTTTTTGGACTGTACCAAAAATGATTCTAAATGTCAATTGGATCGTGCCTCATGTTGAATAACCACTTTTTAAACCCTCACAGTGCCCAAAATTACCATTTTTACAGAGTTTTGCATACTCAGAAGCTTCAATTTTGACCAATTTCAGGCACAGAAATGACTTTAAACACATTTATTTTAGTTGAAAAAGTAATAATTCACATCCAACAGTAATTTACAGCCAAAAGATTAAATGTTAAAATTTCATCGAAATTGACCATTTTGGGAACGTTCGACAGCTCCGCGGTCATCGTTTTTCGTCCGAAAAATTAATTTTTTGGACTGTACCAAAAATGATTCCAAATGTCAATTGGACCGTGCCTCATGTTGAATAACCACTTTTTAAACCCTCACAGTGACCAAAATTGCCATTTTTACAGAGTTTTGCATACTCAGAAGCTTCAATTTTGACCAATTTCAGGCACAGAAAGGACTTTAAACACATTTATTTTAGTTGAAAAAGTAATAATTCACATCCAACAGTAATTTACAGCCAAAAGATTAAATGTTAAAATTTCATCGAAATTGACCATTTTGGGAACGTTCGACAGCTCCGCGGTCATCGTTTTTTGTCCGAAAATTGATTTTTTTGACTGTACCAAAAATGATTCCAAATGTCAATTGGACCGTGCCTCATGTTGAATAACCACTTTTTAAACCCTCACCGTGACCAAAATTGCCATTTTTACAGAGTTTTGCATACTCAGAAGCTTCAATTTTGACCAATTTCAGGCACAGAAATGACTTTAAACACTTTTATTTTAGTTGAAAAAGTAATAATTCACATCCAACAGTAATTTACAGCCAAAAGATTAAATGATACCATTTCATCGAAATTGACCATTTTGGGAACGTTCGACAGCTCAGCGGTCATCGTTTTTCGTCCGAAAATTGATTTTTTGGACTGTACCAAAAATGATTCCAAATGTCAATTGGACCGTGCCTCATGTTGAATAACCACTTTTTAAACCCTCGCAGTGACCAAAATTGCCATTTTTACAGAGTTTTGCATACTCAGAAGCTTCAATTTTGACCAATTTCAGGCACAGAAATGACTTCAAACACATTTATTTTAGTTGAAAAAGTAATAATTCACATCCAACAGTAATTTACAGCCAAAAGATTAAATGTTAAAATTTCATCGAAATTGACCATTTTGGGAACGTTCGACAGCTCCGCGGTCATCGTTTTTCGTCCGAAAATTGATTTTTTGGACTGTACCAAAAATGATTCCAAATGTCAATTGGATCGTGCCTCATGTTGAATAACCATTTTTTAAACCCTCACAGTGACCAAAATTGCCATTTTTACAGAGTTTTGCATACTCAGAAGCTTCAATTTTGACCAATTTCAGGCACAGGAATGACTTTAAACACATTTATTTTAGTTGAGAAAGTAATATTTCACATCTAACAGTAATTTACAGGCAAAAGATTACATTTTAAAATTTCATCGAAATTGACCATTTTGGGAATGTTCGACAGCTCCGCGGTCATCGTTTTTCGTCAGAAAATTGATTTTTTGGACTGTACCAAAAATGATTCTAAATGTCAATTGGATCGTGCCTCATGTTGAATAACCACTTTTTAAACCCTCACAGTGCCCAAAATTACCATTTTTACAGAGTTTTGCATACTCAGAAGCTTCAATTTTGACCAATTTCAGGCACAGAAATGACTTTAAACACATTTATTTTAGTTGAAAAAGTAATAATTCACATCCAACAGTAATTTACAGCCAAAAGATTAAATGTTAAAATTTCATCGAAATTGACCATTTTGGGAACGTTCGACAGCTCCGCGGTCATCGTTTTTCGTCCGAAAAATTAATTTTTTGGACTGTACCAAAAATGATTCCAAATGTCAATTGGACCGTGCCTCATGTTGAATAACCACTTTTTAAACCCTCACAGTGACCAAAATTGCCATTTTTACAGAGTTTTGCATACTCAGAAGCTTCAATTTTGACCAATTTCAGGCACAGAAAGGACTTTAAACACATTTATTTTAGTTGAAAAAGTAATAATTCACATCCAACAGTAATTTACAGCCAAAAGATTAAATGTTAAAATTTCATCGAAATTGACCATTTTGGGAACGTTCGACAGCTCCGCGGTCATCGTTTTTTGTCCGAAAATTGATTTTTTTGACTGTACCAAAAATGATTCCAAATGTCAATTGGACCGTGCCTCATGTTGAATAACCACTTTTTAAACCCTCACCGTGACCAAAATTGCCATTTTTACAGAGTTTTGCATACTCAGAAGCTTCAATTTTGACCAATTTCAGGCACAGAAATGACTTTAAACACTTTTATTTTAGTTGAAAAAGTAATAATTCACATCCAACAGTAATTTACAGCCAAAAGATTAAATGATACCATTTCATCGAAATTGACCATTTTGGGAACGTTCGACAGCTCAGCGGTCATCGTTTTTCGTCCGAAAATTGATTTTTTGGACTGTACCAAAAATGATTCCAAATGTCAATTGGACCGTGCCTCATGTTGAATAACCACTTTTTAAACCCTCGCAGTGACCAAAATTGCCATTTTTACAGAGTTTTGCATACTCAGAAGCTTCAATTTTGACCAATTTCAGGCACAGAAATGACTTCAAACACATTTATTTTAGTTGAAAAAGTAATAATTCACATCCAACAGTAATTTACAGCCAAAAGATTAAATGTTAAAATTTCATCGAAATTGACCATTTTGGGAACGTTCGACAGCTCCGCGGTCATCGTTTTTCGTCCGAAAATTGATTTTTTGGACTGTACCAAAAATGATTCCAAATGTCAATTGGACCGTGCCTCATGTTGAATAACCACTTTTTAAACCCTCACAGTGACCAAAATTGCCATTTTTACAGAGTTTTGCATACTCAGATGCTTCAATTTTGACCAATTTCAGGCACAGAAATGACTTTAAACACTTTTATTTTAGTTGAAAAAGTAATAATTCACATCCAACAGTAATTTACAGCCAAAAGATTAAATGATAAAATTTCATCGAAATTGACCATTTTGCGAACGTTCGACAGCTCCGCGGTCATCGTTTTTCGTCAGAAAATTTATTTTTTGGACTGTACCAAAAATGATTCCAAATGTCAATTGGACCGTGCCTCATGTTGAATAACCACTTTTTAAACCCTCACAGTGCCCAAAATTGCCATTTTTACAGAGTTTTGCTTACTTAGAAGCTTCAATTTTGACCAATTTCAGGCACAGAAATGACTTTAAACACATTTATTTTAGTTGAAAAAGTAATAATTCACATCCAACAGTAATTTACAGCCAAAAGATTAAATGTTAAAATTTCATCGAAATTGACCATTTTGGGAACGTTCGACAGCTCCGCGGTCATCGTTTTTCGTCCGAAAATTGATTTTTTGGACTGTACCAAAAATGATTCCAAATGTCAATTGGACCGTGCCTCGTGTTGAATAACCACTTTTTAAACCCTCACAGTGACCAAAATTGCAATTTTTACAGAGTTTTGCATACTCAGAAGCTTCAATTTTGACCAATTTCAGGCACAGGAATGACTTTAAACACATTTATTTTAGTTGAGAAAGTAATATTTCACATCTAACAGTAATTTACAGGCAAAAGATTACATTTTAAAATTTCATCGAAATTGACCATTTGGGAATGTTCGACAGCTCCGCGGTCATCGTTTTTCGTCAGAAAATAGATTTTTTGGACTGTACCAAAAATGATTCTAAATGTCAATTGGATCGTGCCTCATGTTGAATAACCACTTTTTACACCCTCACAGTGCCCAAAATTGCCATTTTTACAGAGTTTTACATACTCAGAAGCTTCAATTTTGACCAATTTCAGGCACAGAAATGACTTTAAACACATTTATTTTAGTTGAAAAAGTAATAATTCACATCCAACAGTAATTTACAGCCAAAAGATTTAATGTTAAAATTACATCGAAATTGACCATTTTGGGAACGTTCGACAGCTCCGCGGTCATCGTTTTTCGTCCGAAAATTAATTTTTTGGACTGTACCAAAAATGATTCCAAATGTCAATTGGACCGTGCCTCATGTTGAATAACCACTTTTTAAACCCTCACAGTGACCAAAATTGCCATTTTTACAGAGTTTTGCATACTCAGAAGCTTCAATTTTGACCAATTTCAGGCACAGAAATGACTTTAAACACTTTTATTTTAGTTGAAAAAGTAATAATTCACATCCAACAGTAATTTACAGCCAAAAGATTAAATGATAAAATTTCATCGAAATTGACCATTTTGCGAACGTTCGACAGCTCCGCGGTCATCGTTTTTCGTCAGAAAATTGATTTTTTGGACTGTACCAAAAATGATTCAAAATGTCAATTGGATCATGCCTCATGTTGAATAACCACTTTTTAAACCCTCACAGTGCCCAAAATTGCCATTTTTACAGAGTTTTGCTTACTTAGAAGCTTCAATTTTGACCAATTTCAGGCACAGAAATGACTTTAAACACATTTATTTTAGTTGAAAAAGTAATAATTCACATCCAACAGTAATTTACAGCCAAAAGATTAAATGTTAAAATTTCATCGAAATTGACCATTTTGGGAACGTTCGACAGCTCCGCGGTCATCGTTTTTTGTCTGAAAATTGATTTTTTGGACTGTACCAAAAATGATTCCAAATGTCAATTGGACCGTGCCTCATGTTGAATAACCACTTTTTAAACCCTTGCAGTGCCCAAAATGGCCATTTTTACAGAGTTTTGCTTACTCAGAAGCTTCCATTTTGACCAATTTCAGGCACAGGAATGACTTTAAACACATTTATTTTAGTTGAGAAAGTAATATTTCACATCTAACAGTAATTTACAGGCAAAAGATTAAATTTTAAAATTTCATCGAAATTGACCATTTTGGGAATGTTCGACAGCTCCGCGGTCATCGTTTTTCGTCAGAAAATAGATTTTTTGGACTGTACCAAAAATGATTCTAAATGTCAATTGGACCGTGCCTCATGTTGAATAACCACTTTTTAAACCCTCACAGTGACCAAAATTGCCATTTTTACAGAGTTTTGTATACTCAGAAGCTTCATTTTTGACCAATTACAGGCACAGAAATGACTTTAAACACATTTTTTCAAGTTGAAAAAGTAATAATTCACATCCAACAGTAATATACAGCCAAAAGAATAAATGTTAACATTTCATCGAAATTGACCATTTTGGGAACTTTCGACAGCTCCGCGGTCATCGTTTTTCGTCCGAAAATTAATTTTTTGGACTGTAGCAAAAATGATTCCAAATGTCAATTGGATCGTGCCTCATGTTGAATAACCACTTTTTAAACCCTCGCAGTGCCCAAAATGGCCATTTTTACAGAGTTTTGCTTACTCAGAAGCTTCAATTTTGACCAATTTCAGGCACAGAAATGACTTTAAACACATTTATTTTAGTTGAGAAAGTAATATTTCACATCTAACAGTAATTTACAGGCAAAAGATTACATTTTAAAATTTCATCGAAATTGACCATTTTGGGAATGTTCGACAGCTCCGCGGTCATCGTTTTTCGTCAGAAAATAGATTTTTTGGACTGTACCAAAAATGATTCTAAATGTCAATTGGATCGTGCCTCATGTTGAATAACCACTTTTTACACCCTCACAGTGCCCAAAATTGCCATTTTTACAGAGTTTTGCATACTCAGAAGCTTCAATTTTGACCAATTTCAGGCACAGAAATGACTTTAAACACATTTATTTTAGTTGAAAAAGTAATAATTCACATCCAACAGTAATTTACAGCCAAAAGATTAAATGTTAAAATTTCATCGAAATTGACCATTTTGGGAACGTTCGACAGCTCCGCGGTCATCGTTTTTCGTCCGAAAATGGATTTTTTGGACTGTACCAAAAATGATTCCAAATGTCAATTGGATCGTGCCTCATGTTGAATAACCATTTTTTAAACCCTCACAGTGACCAAAATTGTCATTTTTACAGAGTTTTGCATACTCAGAAGCTTCAATTTTGACCAATTTCAGGCACAGGAATGACTTTAAACACATTTATTTTAGTTGAGAAAGTAATATTTCACATCTAACAGTAATTTACAGGCAAAAGATTACATTTTAAAATTTCATCGAAATTGACCATTTTGGGAATGTTCGACAGCTCCGCGGTCATCGTTTTTCGTCAGAAAATAGATTTTTTGGACTGTACCAAAAATGATTCTAAATGTCAATTGGATCGTGCCTCATGTTGAATAACCACTTTTTAAACCCTCACAGTGCCCAAAATTACCATTTTTACAGAGTTTTGCATACTCAGAAGCTTCAATTTTGACCAATTTCAGGCACAGAAATGACTTTAAACACATTTATTTTAGTTGAAAAAGTAATAATTCACATCCAACAGTAATTTACAGCCAAAAGATTAAATGTTAAAATTTCATCGAAATTGACCATTTTGGGAACGTTCGACAGCTCCGCGGTCATCGTTTTTCGTCCGAAAATTAATTTTTTGGACTGTACCAAAAATGATTCCAAATGTCAATTGGACCGTGCCTCATGTTGAATAACCACTTTTTAAACCCTCACAGTGACCAAAATTGCCATTTTTACAGAGTTTTGCATACTCAGAAGCTTCAATTTTGACCAATTTCAGGCACAGAAAGGACTTTAAACACATTTATTTTAGTTGAAAAAGTAATAATTCACATCCAACAGTAATTTACAGCCAAAAGATTAAATGTTAAAATTTCATCGAAATTGACCATTTTGGGAACGTTCGACAGCTCCGCGGTCATCGTTTTTTGTCCGAAAATTGATTTTTTGGACTGTACCAAAAATGATTCCAAATGTCAATTGGACCGTGCCTCATGTTGAATAACCACTTTTTAAACCCTCACCGTGACCAAAATTGCCATTTTTACAGAGTTTTGCATACTCAGAAGCTTCAATTTTGACCAATTTCAGGCACAGAAATGACTTTAAACACTTTTATTTTAGTTGAAAAAGTAATAATTCACATCCAACAGTAATTTACAGCCAAAAGATTAAATGATAACATTTCATCGAAATTGACCATTTTGCGAACGTTCGACAGCTCCGCGGTCATCGTTTTTCGTCAGAAAATTTATTTTTTGGGCTGTACCAAAAATGATTCAAAATGTCAATTGGATCATGCCTCATGTTGAATAACCACTTTTTACACCCTCACAGTGCCCAAAATTGCCATTTTTACAGAGTTTTGCATACTCAGAAGCTTCAATTTTGACCAATTTCAGGCACAGAAATGACTTTAAACACATTTATTTTAGTTGAAAAAGTAATAATTCACATCCAACAGTAATTTACAGCCAAAAGATTAAATGTTAAAATTTCATCGAAATTGACCATTTTGGGAACGTTCGACAGCTCCGCGGTCATCGTTTTTCGTCCGAAAATGGATTTTTTGGACTGTACCAAAAATGATTCCAAATGTCAATTGGATCGTGCCTCATGTTGAATAACCATTTTTTAAACCCTCACAGTGACCAAAATTGCCATTTTTACAGAGTTTTGCATACTCAGAAGCTTCAATTTTGACCAATTTCAGGCACAGGAATGACTTTAAACACATTTATTTTAGTTGAGAAAGTAATATTTCACATCTAACAGTAATTTACAGGCAAAAGATTACATTTTAAAATTTCATCGAAATTGACCATTTTGGGAATGTTCGACAGCTCCGCGGTCATCGTTTTTCGTCAGAAAATAGATTTTTTGGACTGTACCAAAAATGATTCTAAATGTCAATTGGATCGTGCCTCATGTTGAATAACCACTTTTTAAACCCTCACAGTGCCCAAAATTACCATTTTTACAGAGTTTTGCATACTCAGAAGCTTCAATTTTGACCAATTTCAGGCACAGAAATGACTTTAAACACATTTATTTTAGTTGAAAAAGTAATAATTCACATCCAACAGTAATTTACAGCCAAAAGATTAAATGTTAAAATTTCATCGAAATTGACCATTTTGGGAACGTTCGACAGCTCCGCGGTCATCGTTTTTCGTCCGAAAATTAATTTTTTGGACTGTACCAAAAATGATTCCAAATGTCAATTGGACCGTGCCTCATGTTGAATAACCACTTTTTAAACCCTCACAGTGACCAAAATTGCCATTTTTACAGAGTTTTGCATACTCAGAAGCTTCAATTTTGACCAATTTCAGGCACAGAAAGGACTTTAAACACATTTATTTTAGTTGAAAAAGTAATAATTCACATCCAACAGTAATTTACAGCCAAAAGATTAAATGTTAAAATTTCATCGAAATTGACCATTTTGGGAACGTTCGACAGCTCCGCGGTCATCGTTTTTTGTCCGAAAATTGATTTTTTGGACTGTACCAAAAATGATTCCAAATGTCAATTGGACCGTGCCTCATGTTGAATAACCACTTTTTAAACCCTCACCGTGACCAAAATTGCCATTTTTACAGAGTTTTGCATACTCAGAAGCTTCAATTTTGACCAATTTCAGGCACAGAAATGACTTTAAACACTTTTATTTTAGTTGAAAAAGTAATAATTCACATCCAACAGTAATTTACAGCCAAAAGATTAAATGATAACATTTCATCGAAATTGACCATTTTGCGAACGTTCGACAGCTCCGCGGTCATCGTTTTTCGTCAGAAAATTTATTTTTTGGACTGTACCAAAAATGATTCAAAATGTCAATTGGATCATGCCTCATGTTGAATAACCACTTTTTAAACCCTCACAGTGCCCAAAATTGCCATTTTTACAGAGTTTTGCTTACTTAGAAGCTTCAATTTTGACCAATTTCAGGCACAGAAATGACTTTAAACACATTTATTTTAGTTGAAAAAGTAATAATTCACATCCAACAGTAATTTACAGCCAAAAGATTAAATGTTAAAATTTCATCGAAATTGACCATTTTGGGAACGTTCGACAGCTCCGCGGTCATCGTTTTTCGTCCGAAAATTGATTTTTTGGACTGTACCAAAAATGATTCCAAATGTCAATTGGACCGTGCCTCATGTTGAATAACCACTTTTTAAACCCTCGCAGTGACCAAAATTGCCATTTTTACAGAGTTTTGCATACTCAGAAGCTTCAATTTTGACCAATTTCAGGCACAGAAATGACTTCAAACACATTTATTTTAGTTGAAAAAGTAATAATTCACATCCAACAGTAATTTACAGCCAAAAGATTAAATGTTAAAATTTCATCGAAATTGACCATTTTGGGAACGTTCGACAGCTCCGCGGTCATCGTTTTTCGTCCGAAAATTGATTTTTTGGACTGTACCAAAAATGATTCCAAATGTCAATTGGACCGTGCCTCATGTTGAATAACCACTTTTTAAACCCTCACAGTGACCAAAATTGCCATTTTTACAGAGTTTTGCATACTCAGATGCTTCAATTTTGACCAATTTCAGGCACAGAAATGACTTTAAACACTTTTATTTTAGTTGAAAAAGTAATAATTCACATCCAACAGTAATTTACAGCCAAAAGATTAAATGTTAAAATTTCATCGAAATTGACCATTTTGCGAACGTTCGACAGCTCCGCGGTCATCGTTTTTCGTCAGAAAATTTATTTTTTGGACTGTACCAAAAATGATTCAAAATGTCAATTGGATCATGCCTCATGTTGAATAACCACTTTTTAAACCCTCACAGTGCCCAAAATTGCCATTTTTACAGAGTTTTGCTTACTTAGAAGCTTCAATTTTGACCAATTTCAGGCACAGAAATGACTTTAAACACATTTATTTTAGTTGAAAAAGTAATAATTCACATCCAACAGTAATTTACAGCCAAAAGATTAAATGTTAAAATTTCATCGAAATTGACCATTTTGGGAACGTTCGACAGCTCCGCGGTCATCGTTTTTCGTCCGAAAATTGATTTTTTGGACTGTACCAAAAATGATTCCAAATGTCAATTGGACCGTGCCTCATGTTGAATAACCACTTTTTAAACCCTCACAGTGACCAAAATTGCAATTTTTACAGAGTTTTGCATACTCAGAAGCTTCAATTTTGACCAATTTCAGGCACAGGAATGACTTTAAACACATTTATTTTAGTTGAGAAAGTAATATTTCACATCTAACAGTAATTTACAGGCAAAAGATTACATTTTAAAATTTCATCGAAATTGACCATTTGGGAATGTTCGACAGCTCCGCGGTCATCGTTTTTCGTCAGAAAATAGATTTTTTGGACTGTACCAAAAATGATTCTAAATGTCAATTGGATCGTGCCTCATGTTGAATAACCACTTTTTACACCCTCACAGTGCCCAAAATTGCCATTTTTACAGAGTTTTGCATACTCAGAAGCTTCAATTTTGACCAATTTCAGGCACAGAAATGACTTTAAACACATTTATTTTAGTTGAAAAAGTAATAATTCACATCCAACAGTAATTTACAGCCAAAAGATTAAATGTTAAAATTTCATCGAAATTGACCATTTTGGGAACGTTCGACAGGTCCGGAGTCATCGTTTTTCATCCGAAAATTGATTTTTTGGACTGTACCAAAAATGATTCCAAATGTCAATTGGACCGTGCCTCATGTTGAATAACCACTTTTTAAACCCTCACAGTGACCAAAATTGCCATTTTTACAGAGTTTTGCATACTCAGAAGCTTCAATTTTGACCAATTTCAGGCACAGAAATGACTTTAAACACTTTTATTTTAGTTGAAAAAGTAATAATTCACATCCAACAGTAATTTACAGCCAAAAGATTAAATGATAAAATTTCATCGAAATTGACCATTTTGCGAACGTTCGACAGCTCCGCGGTCATCGTTTTTCGTCAGAAAATTGATTTTTTGGACTGTACCAAAAATGATTCCAAATGTCAATTGGACCGTGCCTCATGTTGAATAACCACTTTTTAAACCCTTGCAGTGCCCAAAATGGCCATTTTTACAGAGTTTTGCTTACTCAGAAGCTTCAATTTTGACCAATTTCAGGCACAGGAATGACTTTAAACACATTTATTTTAGTTGAGAAAGTAATATTTCACATCTAACAGTAATTTACAGGCAAAAGATTAAATTTTAAAATTTCATCGAAATTGACCATTTTGGGAATGTTCGACAGCTCCGCGGTCATCGTTTTTCGTCAGAAAATAGATTTTTTGGACTGTACCAAAAATGATTCTAAATGTCAATTGGACCGTGCCTCATGTTGAATAACCACTTTTTAAACCCTCACAGTGACCAAAATTGCCATTTTTACAGAGTTTTGTATACTCAGAAGCTTCATTTTTGACCAATTACAGGCACAGAAATGACTTTAAACACATTTTTTCAAGTTGAAAAAGTAATAATTCACATCCAACAGTAATATACAGCCAAAAGAATAAATGTTAACATTTCATCGAAATTGACCATTTTGGGAACTTTCGACAGCTCCGCGGTCATCGTTTTTCGTCCGAAAATTAATTTTTTGGACTGTAGCAAAAATGATTCCAAATGTCAATTGGATCGTGCCTCATGTTGAATAACCACTTTTTAAACCCTCGCAGTGCCCAAAATGGCCATTTTTACAGAGTTTTGCTTACTCAGAAGCTTCAATTTTGACCAATTTCAGGCACAGAAATGACTTTAAACACATTTATTTTAGTTGAAAAAGTAATAATTCACATCCAACAGTAATTTACATCCAAAAGATTAAATGTTAAAATTTCATCGAAATTGACCATTTTGGGAACGTTCGACAGCTCCGCGGTCATCGTTTTTCGTCCGAAAATTGATTTTTTGGACTGTAGCAAAAATGATTCCAAATGTCAATTGGATCGTGCCTCATGTTGAATAACCACTTTTTAAACCCTCGCAGTGCCCAAAATGGCCATTTTTACAGAGTTTTGCATACTCAGAAGCTTCAATTTTGACCAATTTCAGGCACAGAAATGACTTTAAACACATTTATTTTAGTTGAAAAAGTAATAATTCACATCTAACAGTAATTTACAGCCAAAAGATTAAATGATAAAATTTCATCGAAATTGATCATTTTGGGAACGTTTGACAGCTCCGCGTTCATCGTTTTTCGTCCGAAAATTGATTTTTTGGACTGTACCAAAAATGATTCTAAATGTCAATTGGATCGTGCCTCATGTTGAATAACCACTTTTTAAACCCTCACAGTGCCCAAAATTACCATTTTTACAGAGTTTTGCATACTCAGAAGCTTCAATTTTGACCAATTTCAGGCACAGAAATGACTTTAAACACATTTATTTTAGTTGAAAAAGTAATAATTCACATCCAACAGTAATTTACAGCCAAAAGATTAAATGTTAAAATTTCATCGAAATTGACCATTTTGGGAACGTTCGACAGCTCCGCGGTCATCGTTTTTCGTCCGAAAATTAATTTTTTGGACTGTACCAAAAATGATTCCAAATGTCAATTGGACCGTGCCTCATGTTGAATAACCACTTTTTAAACCCTCACAGTGACCAAAATTGCCATTTTTACAGAGTTTTGCATACTCAGAAGCTTCAATTTTGACCAATTTCAGGCACAGAAATGACTTTAAACACATTTATTTTAGTTGAAAAAGTAATAATTCACATCCAACAGTAATTTACAGCCAAAAGATTAAATGTTAAAATTTCATCGAAATTGACCATTTTGGGAACGTTCGACAGCTCCGCGGTCATCGTTTTTCGTCCGAAAATTGATTTTTTGGACTGTACCAAAAATGATTCCAAATGTCAATTGGACCGTGTCTCATGTTGAATAACCACTTTTTAAACCCTCACAGTGACCAAAATTGCCATTTTTAGAGTTTTGCATACTCAGAAGCTTCAATTTTGACCAATTTCAGGCACAGAAATGACTTTAAACACTTTTATTTTAGTTGAAAAAGTAATAATTCACATCCAACAGTAATTTACAGCCAAAAGATTAAATGATAAAATTTCATCGAAATTGACCATTTTGCGAACGTTCGACAGCTCCGCGGTCATCGTTTTTCGTCAGAAAATTTATTTTTTGGACTGTACCAAAAATGATTCAAAATGTCAATTGGATCATGCCTCATGTTGAATAAACACTTTTTAAACCCTCACAGTGCCCAAAATTGCCATTTTTACAGAGTTTTGCTTACTTAGAAGCTTCAATTTTGACCAATTTCAGGCACATAAATGACTTTAAACACATTTATTTTAGTTGAAAAAGTAATAATTCACATCCAACAGTAATTTACAGCCAAAAGATTAAATGTTAAAATTTCATCGAAATTGACCATTTTGGGAACGTTCGACAGCTCCGCGGTCATCGTTTTTCGTCCGAAAATTGATTTTTTGGACTGTACCAAAAATGATTCCAAATGTCAATTGGACCGTGCCTCATGTTGAATAACCACTTTTTAAACCCTCACAGTGCCCAAAATTGCCATTTTTACAGAGTTTTGCTTACTTAGAAGCTTCAATTTTGACCAATTTCAGGCACAGAAATGACTTTAAACACATTTATTTTAGTTGAAAAAGTAATAATTCACATCCAACAGTAATTTACAGCCAAAAGATTAAATGTTAAAATTTCATCGAAATTGACCATTTTGGGAACGTTCGACAGCTCCGCGGTCATCGTTTTTTGTCTGAAAATTGATTTTTTGGACTGTACCAAAAATGATTCCAAATGTCAATTGGACCGTGCCTCATGTTGAATAACCACTTTTTAAACCCTCACAGTGACCAAAATTGCCATTTTTACAGAGTTTTGCATACTCAGAAGCTTCAATTTTGACCAATTTCAGGCACAGAAATGACTTTAAACACTTTTATTTTAGTTGAAAAAGTAATAATTCACATCCAACAGTAATTTACAGCCAAAAGATTAAATGATAAAATTTCATCGAAATTGACCATTTTGCGAACGTTCGACAGCTCCGCGGTCATCGTTTTTCGTCAGAAAATTGATTTTTTGGACTGTACCAAAAATGATTCAAAATGTCAATTGGATCATGCCTCATGTTGAATAACCACTTTTTAAACCCTCACAGTGCCCAAAATTGCCATTTTTACAGAGTTTTGCTTACTCAGAAGCTTCAATTTTGACCAATTTCAGGCACAGAAATGACTTTAAACACATTTATTTTAGTTGAAAAAGTAATAATTCACATCCAACAGTAATTTACAGCCAAAAGATTAAATGTTAAAATTTCATCGAAATTGACCATTTTGGGAACGTTCGACAGCTCCGCGGTCATCGTTTTTCGTCCGAAAATTGATTTTTTGGACTGTACCAAAAATGATTCCAAATGTCAATTGGACCGTGCCTCATGTTGAATAACCACTTTTTAAACCCTCGCAGTGCCCAAAATGGCCATTTTTACAGAGTTTTGCTTACTCAGAAGCTTCAATTTTGACCAATTTCAGGCACAGAAATGACTTTAAACACATTTATTTTAGTTGAAAAAGTAATAATTCACATCCAACAGTAATTTACAGCCAAAAGATTAAATGTTAAAATTTCATCGAAATTGACCATTTTGGGAACGTTCGACAGCTCCGCGGTCATCGTTTTTCGTCCGAAAATTGATTTTTTGGACTGTAGCAAAAATGATTCCAAATGTCAATTGGATCGTGCCTCATGTTGAATAACCACTTTTTAAACCCTCGCAGTGCCCAAAATGGCCATTTTTACAGAGTTTTGCATACTCAGAAGCTTCAATTTTGACCAATTTCAGGCACAGAAATGACTTTAAACACATTTATTTTAGTTGAAAAAGTAATAATTCACATCTAACAGTAATTTACAGCCAAAAGATTAAATGATAAAATTTCATCGAAATTGACCATTTTGGGAACGTTTGACAGCTCCGCGTTCATCGTTTTTCGTCCGAAAATTGATTTTTTGGACTGTACCAAAAATGATTCCAAATGTCAATTGGACCGTGCCTCATGTTGAATAACCACTTTTTAAACCCTCACAGTGACCAAAATTGCCATTTTTACAGAGTTTTGCATACTCAGAAGCTTCAATTTCGACCAATTTCAGGCACAGAAATGACTTTAAACACATTTATTTTAGTTGAAAAAGTAATAATTCACATCCAACAGTAATTTACAGCCAAAAGATTAAATGTTAAAATTTCATCGAAATTGACCATTTTGGGAACGTTCGACAGCTCCGCGGTCATCGTTTTTCGTCAGAAAATAGATTTTTTGGACTGTACCAAAAATGATTCTAAATGTCAATTGGATCGTGCCTCATGTTGAATAACCACTTTTTAAACCCTCACAGTGCCCAAAATTACCATTTTTACAGAGTTTTGCATGCTCAGAAGCTTCAATTTTGACCAATTTCAGGCACAGAAATGACTTTAAACACATTTATTTTAGTTGAAAAAGTAATAATTCACATCCAACAGTAATTTACAGCCAAAAGATTAAATGTTAAAATTTCATCGAAATTGACCATTTTGGGAACGTTCGACAGCTCCGCGGTCATCGTTTTTCGTCCGAAAATTAATTTTTTGGACTGTACCAAAAATGATTCCAAATGTCAATTGGACCGTGCCTCATGTTGAATAACCACTTTTTAAACCCTCACAGTGACCAAAATTGCCATTTTTACAGAGTTTTGCATACTCAGAAGCTTCAATTTCGACCAATTTCAGGCACAGAAATGACTTTAAACACATTTATTTTAGTTGAAAAAGTAATAATTCACATCCAACAGTAATTTACAGCCAAAAGATTAAATGTTAAAATTTCATCGAAATTGACCATTTTGGGAACGTTCGACAGCTCCGCGGTCATCGTTTTTCGTCCGAAAATTGATTTTTTGGACTGTACCAAAAATGATTCCAAATGTCAATTGGACCGTGCCTCATGTTGAATAACCACTTTTTAAACCCTCACAGTGACCAAAATTGCCATTTTTAGAGTTTTGCATACTCAGAAGCTTCAATTTTGACCAATTTCAGCCACAGAAATGATTTTAAACACTTTTATTTTAGTTGAAAAAGTAATAATTCACATCCAACAGTAATTTACAGCCAAAAGATTAAATGTTAAAATTTCATCGAAATTGACCATTTTGGGAACGTTCGACAGCTCCGCGGTCATCGTTTTTCGTCAGAAAATAGATTTTTTGGACTGTACCAAAAATGATTCTAAATGTCAATTGGATCGTGCCTCATGTTGAATAACCACTTTTTAAACCCTCACAGTGCCCAAAATTACCATTTTTACAGAGTTTTGCATACTCAGAAGCTTCAATTTTGACCAATTTCAGGCACAGAAATGACTTTAAACACATTTATTTTAGTTGAAAAAGTAATAATTCACATCCAACAGTAATTTACAGCCAAAAGATTAAATGTTAAAATTTTATCGAAATTGACCATTTTGGGAACGTTCGACAGCTCCGCGGTCATCGTTTTTCGTCCGAAAATTAATTTTTTGGACTGTACCAAAAATGATTCCAAATGTCAATTGGACCGTGCCTCATGTTGAATAACCACTTTTTAAACCCTCACAGTGACCAAAATTGCCATTTTTACAGAGTTTTGCATACTCAGAAGCTTCAATTTTGACCAATTTCAGGCACAGAAATGACTTTAAACACATTTATTTTAGTTGAAAAAGTAATAATTCACATCCAACAGTAATTTACAGCCAAAAGATTAAATGTTAAAATTTCATCGAAATTGACCATTTTGGGAACGTTCGACAGCTCCGCGGTCATCGTTTTTTGTCCGAAAATTGATTTTTTGGACTGTACCAAAAATGATTCCAAATGTCAATTGGACCGTGCCTCATGTTGAATAACCACTTTTTAAACCCTCACCGTGACCAAAATTGCCATTTTTACAGAGTTTTGCATACTCAGAAGCTTCAATTTTGACCAATTTCAGGCACAGAAATGACTTTAAACACTTTTATTTTAGTTGAAAAAGTAATAATTCACATCCAACAGTAATTTACAGCCAAAAGATTAAATGTTAAAATTTCATCGAAATTGACCATTTTGGGAACGTTCGACAGCTCCGCGGTCATCGTTTTTCGTCAGAAAATAGATTTTTTGGACTGTACCAAAAATGATTCTAAATGTCAATTGGATCGTGCCTCATGTTGAATAACCACTTTTTAAACCCTCACAGTGCCCAAAATTACCATTTTTACAGAGTTTTGCATACTCAGAAGCTTCAATTTTGACCAATTTCAGGCACAGAAATGACTTTAAACACATTTATTTTAGTTGAAAAAGTAATAATTCACATCCAACAGTAATTTACAGCCAAAAGATTAAATGTTAAAATTTTATCGAAATTGACCATTTTGGGAACGTTCGACAGCTCCGCGGTCATCGTTTTTCGTCCGAAAATTAATTTTTTGGACTGTACCAAAAATGATTCCAAATGTCAATTGGACCGTGCCTCATGTTGAATAACCACTTTTTAAACCCTCACAGTGACCAAAATTGCCATTTTTACAGAGTTTTGCATACTCAGAAGCTTCAATTTTGACCAATTTCAGGCACAGAAATGACTTTAAACACATTTATTTTAGTTGAAAAAGTAATAATTCACATCCAACAGTAATTTACAGCCAAAAGATTAAATGTTAAAATTTCATCGAAATTGACCATTTTGGGAACGTTCGACAGCTCCGCGGTCATCGTTTTTTGTCCGAAAATTGATTTTTTGGACTGTACCAAAAATGATTCCAAATGTCAATTGGACCGTGCCTCATGTTGAATAACCACTTTTTAAACCCTCACCGTGACCAAAATTGCCATTTTTACAGAGTTTTGCATACTCAGAAGCTTCAATTTTGACCAATTTCAGGCACAGAAATGACTTTAAACACTTTTATTTTAGTTGAAAAAGTAATAATTCACATCCAACAGTAATTTACAGCCAAAAGATTAAATGATAAAATTTCATCGAAATTGACCATTTTGCGAACGTTCGACAGCTCCGCGGTCATCGTTTTTCGTCAGAAAATTTATTTTTTGGACTGTGCCAAAAATGATTCAAAATGTCAATTGGATCATGCCTCATGTTGAATAACCACTTTTTAAACCCTCACAGTGCCCAAAATTGCCATTTTTACAGAGTTTTGCTTACTTAGAAGCTTCAATTTTGACCAATTTCAGGCACAGAAATGACTTTAAACACATTTATTTTAGTTGAAAAAGTAATAATTCACATCCAACAGTAATTTACAGCCAAAAGATTAAATGTTAAAATTTCATCGAAATTGACCATTTTGGGAACGTTCGACAGCTCCGCGGTCATCGTTTTTCGTCCGAAAATTGATTTTTTGGACTGTACCAAAAATGATTCCAAATGTCAATTGGACCGTGCCTCATGTTGAATAACCACTTTTTAAACCCTCGCAGTGACCAAAATTGCCATTTTTACAGAGTTTTGCATACTCAGAAGCTTCAATTTTGACCAATTTCAGGCACAGAAATGACTTCAAACACATTTATTTTAGTTGAAAAAGTAATAATTCACATCCAACAGTAATTTACAGCCAAAAGATTAAATGTTAAAATTTCATCGAAATTGACCATTTTGGGAACGTTCGACAGCTCCGCGGTCATCGTTTTTCGTCAGAAAATAGATTTTTTGGACTGTACCAAAAATGATTCTAAATGTCAATTGGATCGTGCCTCATGTTGAATAACCACTTTTTAAACCCTCACAGTGCCCAAAATTACCATTTTTACAGAGTTTTGCATGCTCAGAAGCTTCAATTTTGACCAATTTCAGGCACAGAAATGACTTTAAACACATTTATTTTAGTTGAAAAAGTAATAATTCACATCCAACAGTAATTTACAGCCAAAAGATTAAATGTTAAAATTTCATCGAAATTGACCATTTTGGGAACGTTCGACAGCTCCGCGGTCATCGTTTTTCGTCCGAAAATTAATTTTTTGGACTGTACCAAAAATGATTCCAAATGTCAATTGGACCGTGCCTCATGTTGAATAACCACTTTTTAAACCCTCACAGTGACCAAAATTGCCATTTTTACAGAGTTTTGCATACTCAGAAGCTTCAATTTCGACCAATTTCAGGCACAGAAATGACTTTAAACACATTTATTTTAGTTGAAAAAGTAATAATTCACATCCAACAGTAATTTACAGCCAAAAGATTAAATGTTAAAATTTCATCGAAATTGACCATTTTGGGAACGTTCGACAGCTCCGCGGTCATCGTTTTTCGTCCGAAAATTGATTTTTTGGACTGTACCAAAAATGATTCCAAATGTCAATTGGACCGTGCCTCATGTTGAATAACCACTTTTTAAACCCTCACAGTGACCAAAATTGCCATTTTTAGAGTTTTGCATACTCAGAAGCTTCAATTTTGACCAATTTCAGCCACAGAAATGATTTTAAACACTTTTATTTTAGTTGAAAAAGTAATAATTCACATCCAACAGTAATTTACAGCCAAAAGATTAAATGATAAAATTTCATCGAAATTGACCATTTTGGGAACGTTCGACAGCTCCGCGGTCATCGTTTTTCGTCAGAAAATTTATTTTTTGGACTGTACCAAAAATGATTCAAAATGTCAATTGGATCATGCCTCATGTTGAATAACCACTTTTTAAACCCTCACAGTGCCCAAAATTGCCATTTTTACAGAGTTTTGCTTACTTAGAAGCTTCAATTTTGACCAATTTCAGGCACATAAATGACTTTAAACACATTTATTTTAGTTGAAAAAGTAATAATTCACATCCAACAGTAATTTACAGCCAAAAGATTAAATGTTAAAATTTCATCGAAATTGACCATTTTGGGAACGTTCGACAGCTCCGCGGTCATCGTTTTTCGTCAGAAAATAGATTTTTTGGACTGTACCAAAAATGATTCTAAATGTCAATTGGATCGTGCCTCATGTTGAATAACCACTTTTTAAACCCTCACAGTGCCCAAAATTACCATTTTTACAGAGTTTTGCATACTCAGAAGCTTCAATTTTGACCAATTTCAGGCACAGAAATGACTTTAAACACATTTATTTTAGTTGAAAAAGTAATAATTCACATCCAACAGTAATTTACAGCCAAAAGATTAAATGTTAAAATTTTATCGAAATTGACCATTTTGGGAACGTTCGACAGCTCCGCGGTCATCGTTTTTCGTCCGAAAATTAATTTTTTGGACTGTACCAAAAATGATTCCAAATGTCAATTGGACCGTGCCTCATGTTGAATAACCACTTTTTAAACCCTCACAGTGACCAAAATTGCCATTTTTACAGAGTTTTGCATACTCAGAAGCTTCAATTTTGACCAATTTCAGGCACAGAAATGACTTTAAACACATTTATTTTAGTTGAAAAAGTAATAATTCACATCCAACAGTAATTTACAGCCAAAAGATTAAATGTTAAAATTTCATCGAAATTGACCATTTTGGGAACGTTCGACAGCTCCGCGGTCATCGTTTTTTGTCCGAAAATTGATTTTTTGGACTGTACCAAAAATGATTCCAAATGTCAATTGGACCGTGCCTCATGTTGAATAACCACTTTTTAAACCCTCACCGTGACCAAAATTGCCATTTTTACAGAGTTTTGCATACTCAGAAGCTTCAATTTTGACCAATTTCAGGCACAGAAATGACTTTAAACACTTTTATTTTAGTTGAAAAAGTAATAATTCACATCCAACAGTAATTTACAGCCAAAAGATTAAATGATAAAATTTCATCGAAATTGACCATTTTGCGAACGTTCGACAGCTCCGCGGTCATCGTTTTTCGTCAGAAAATTTATTTTTTGGACTGTGCCAAAAATGATTCAAAATGTCAATTGGATCATGCCTCATGTTGAATAACCACTTTTTAAACCCTCACAGTGCCCAAAATTGCCATTTTTACAGAGTTTTGCTTACTTAGAAGCTTCAATTTTGACCAATTTCAGGCACAGAAATGACTTTAAACACATTTATTTTAGTTGAAAAAGTAATAATTCACATCCAACAGTAATTTACAGCCAAAAGATTAAATGTTAAAATTTCATCGAAATTGACCATTTTGGGAACGTTCGACAGCTCCGCGGTCATCGTTTTTCGTCCGAAAATTGATTTTTTGGACTGTACCAAAAATGATTCCAAATGTCAATTGGACCGTGCCTCATGTTGAATAACCACTTTTTAAACCCTCGCAGTGACCAAAATTGCCATTTTTACAGAGTTTTGCATACTCAGAAGCTTCAATTTTGACCAATTTCAGGCACAGAAATGACTTCAAACACATTTATTTTAGTTGAAAAAGTAATAATTCACATCCAACAGTAATTTACAGCCAAAAGATTAAATGTTAAAATTTCATCGAAATTGACCATTTTGGGAACGTTCGACAGCTCCGCGGTCATCGTTTTTCGTCCGAAAATTGATTTTTTGGACTGTACCAAAAATGATTCCAAATGTCAATTGGACCGTGCCTCATGTTGAATAACCACTTTTTAAACCCTCACAGTGACCAAAATTGCCATTTTTACAGAGTTTTGCATACTCAGATGCTTCAATTTTGACCAATTTCAGGCACAGAAATGACTTTAAACACTTTTATTTTAGTTGAAAAAGTAATAATTCACATCCAACAGTAATTTACAGCCAAAAGATTAAATGATAAAATTTCATCGAAATTGACCATTTTGCGAACGTTCGACAGCTCCGCGGTCATCGTTTTTCGTCAGAAAATTTATTTTTTGGACTGTACCAAAAATGATTCAAAATGTCAATTGGATCATGCCTCATGTTGAATAACCACTTTTTAAACCCTCACAGTGCCCAAAATTGCCATTTTTACAGAGTTTTGCTTACTTAGAAGCTTCAATTTTGACCAATTTCAGGCACAGAAATGACTTTAAACACATTTATTTTAGTTGAAAAAGTAATAATTCACATCCAACAGTAATTTACAGCCAAAAGATTAAATGTTAAAATTTCATCGAAATTGACCATTTTGGGAACGTTCGACAGCTCCGCGGTCATCGTTTTTCGTCCGAAAATTGATTTTTTGGACTGTACCAAAAATGATTCCAAATGTCAATTGGACCGTGCCTCATGTTGAATAACCACTTTTTAAACCCTCACAGTGACCAAAATTGCAATTTTTACAGAGTTTTGCATACTCAGAAGCTTCAATTTTGACCAATTTCAGGCACAGGAATGACTTTAAACACATTTATTTTAGTTGAGAAAGTAATATTTCACATCTAACAGTAATTTACAGGCAAAAGATTACATTTTAAAATTTCATCGAAATTGACCATTTTGGGAATGTTCGACAGCTCCGCGGTCATCGTTTTTCGTCAGAAAATAGATTTTTTGGACTGTACCAAAAATGATTCTAAATGTCAATTGGATCGTGCCTCATGTTGAATAACCACTTTTTACACCCTCACAGTGCCCAAAATTGCCATTTTTACAGAGTTTTGCATACTCAGAAGCTTCAATTTTGACCAATTTCAGGCACAGAAATGACTTTAAACACATTTATTTTAGTTGAAAAAGTAATAATTCACATCCAACAGTAATTTACAGCCAAAAGATTAAATGTTAAAATTTCATCGAAATTGACCATTTTGGGAACGTTCGACAGCTCCGCGGTCATCGTTTTTCGTCCGAAAATTAATTTTTTGGACTGTACCAAAAATGATTCCAAATGTCAATTGGACCGTGCCTCATGTTGAATAACCACTTTTTAAACCCTCACAGTGACCAAAATTGCCATTTTTACAGAGTTTTGCATACTCAGAAGCTTCAATTTTGACCAATTTCAGGCACAGAAATGACTTTAAACACTTTTATTTTAGTTGAAAAAGTAATAATTCACATCCAACAGTAATTTACAGCCAAAAGATTAAATGATAAAATTTCATCGAAATTGACCATTTTGCGAACGTTCGACAGCTCCGCGGTCATCGTTTTTCGTCAGAAAATTGATTTTTTGGACTGTACCAAAAATGATTCAAAATGTCAATTGGATCATGCCTCATGTTGAATAACCACTTTTTAAACCCTCACAGTGCCCAAAATTGCCATTTTTACAGAGTTTTGCTTACTTAGAAGCTTCAATTTTGACCAATTTCAGGCACAGAAATGACTTTAAACACATTTATTTTAGTTGAAAAAGTAATAATTCACATCCAACAGTAATTTACAGCCAAAAGATTAAATGTTAAAATTTCATCGAAATTGACCATTTTGGGAACGTTCGACAGCTCCGCGGTCATCGTTTTTTGTCTGAAAATTGATTTTTTGGACTGTACCAAAAATGATTCCAAATGTCAATTGGACCGTGCCTCATGTTGAATAACCACTTTTTAAACCCTTGCAGTGCCCAAAATGGCCATTTTTACAGAGTTTTGCTTACTCAGAAGCTTCAATTTTGACCAATTTCAGGCACAGGAATGACTTTAAACACATTTATTTTAGTTGAGAAAGTAATATTTCACATCTAACAATAATTTACAGGCAAAAGATTAAATTTTAAAATTTCATCGAAATTGACCATTTTGGGAATGTTCGACAGCTCCGCGGTCATCGTTTTTCGTCAGAAAATAGATTTTTTGGACTGTACCAAAAATGATTCTAAATGTCAATTGGATCGTGCCTCATGTTGAATAACCACTTTTTAAACCCTCACAGTGCCCAAAATTGCCATTTTTACAGAGTTTTGCATACTCAGAAGCTTCAATTTTGACCAATTTCGGGCACAGAAATGACTTTAAACACATTTATTTTAGTTGAAAAAGTAATAATTCACATCCAACAGTAATTTACAGCCAAAAGATTAAATGTTAAAATTTCATCGAAATTGACCATTTTGGGAACGTTCGACAGCTCCGCGGTCATCGTTTTTCGTCCGAAAATTGATTTTTTGGACTGTACCAAAAATGATTCCAAATGTCAATTGGACCGTGCCTCATGTTGAATAACCACTTTTTAAACCCTCGCAGTGACCAAAATTGCCATTTTTACAGAGTTTTGCATACTCAGAAGCTTCAATTTTGACCAATTTCAGGCACAGAAATGACTTCAAACACATTTATTTTAGTTGAAAAAGTAATAATTCACATCCAACAGTAATTTACAGCCAAAAGATTAAATGTTAAAATTTCATCGAAATTGACCATTTTGGGAACGTTCGACAGCTCCGCGGTCATCGTTTTTCGTCCGAAAATTGATTTTTTGGACTGTACCAAAAATGATTCCAAATGTCAATTGGACCGTGCCTCATGTTGAATAACCACTTTTTAAACCCTCACAGTGACCAAAATTGCCATTTTTACAGAGTTTTGCATACTCAGATGCTTCAATTTTGACCAATTTCAGGCACAGAAATGACTTTAAACACTTTTATTTTAGTTGAAAAAGTAATAATTCACATCCAACAGTAATTTACAGCCAAAAGATTAAATGATAAAATTTCATCGAAATTGACCATTTTGCGAACGTTCGACAGCTCCGCGGTCATCGTTTTTCGTCAGAAAATTTATTTTTTGGACTGTACCAAAAATGATTCAAAATGTCAATTGGATCATGCCTCATGTTGAATAACCACTTTTTAAACCCTCACAGTGCCCAAAATTGCCATTTTTACAGAGTTTTGCTTACTTAGAAGCTTCAATTTTGACCAATTTCAGGCACAGAAATGACTTTAAACACATTTATTTTAGTTGAAAAAGTAATAATTCACATCCAACAGTAATTTACAGCCAAAAGATTAAATGTTAAAATTTCATCGAAATTGACCATTTTGGGAACGTTCGACAGCTCCGCGGTCATCGTTTTTCGTCCGAAAATTGATTTTTTGGACTGTACCAAAAATGATTCCAAATGTCAATTGGACCGTGCCTCATGTTGAATAACCACTTTTTAAACCCTCACAGTGACCAAAATTGCAATTTTTACAGAGTTTTGCATACTCAGAAGCTTCAATTTTGACCAATTTCAGGCACAGGAATGACTTTAAACACATTTATTTTAGTTGAGAAAGTAATATTTCACATCTAACAGTAATTTACAGGCAAAAGATTACATTTTAAAATTTCATCGAAATTGACCATTTTGGGAATGTTCGACAGCTCCGCGGTCATCGTTTTTCGTCAGAAAATAGATTTTTTGGACTGTACCAAAAATGATTCTAAATGTCAATTGGATCGTGCCTCATGTTGAATAACCACTTTTTACACCCTCACAGTGCCCAAAATTGCCATTTTTACAGAGTTTTGCATACTCAGAAGCTTCAATTTTGACCAATTTCAGGCACAGAAATGACTTTAAACACATTTATTTTAGTTGAAAAAGTAATAATTCACATCCAACAGTAATTTACAGCCAAAAGATTAAATGTTAAAATTTCATCGAAATTGACCATTTTGGGAACGTTCGACAGCTCCGCGGTCATCGTTTTTCGTCCGAAAATTAATTTTTTGGACTGTACCAAAAATGATTCCAAATGTCAATTGGACCGTGCCTCATGTTGAATAACCACTTTTTAAACCCTCACAGTGACCAAAATTGCCATTTTTACAGAGTTTTGCATACTCAGAAGCTTCAATTTTGACCAATTTCAGGCACAGAAATGACTTTAAACACTTTTATTTTAGTTGAAAAAGTAATAATTCACATCCAACAGTAATTTACAGCCAAAAGATTAAATGATAAAATTTCATCGAAATTGACCATTTTGCGAACGTTCGACAGCTCCGCGGTCATCGTTTTTCGTCAGAAAATTGATTTTTTGGACTGTACCAAAAATGATTCAAAATGTCAATTGGATCATGCCTCATGTTGAATAACCACTTTTTAAACCCTCACAGTGCCCAAAATTGCCATTTTTACAGAGTTTTGCTTACTTAGAAGCTTCAATTTTGACCAATTTCAGGCACAGAAATGACTTTAAACACATTTATTTTAGTTGAAAAAGTAATAATTCACATCCAACAGTAATTTACAGCCAAAAGATTAAATGTTAAAATTTCATCGAAATTGACCATTTTGGGAACGTTCGACAGCTCCGCGGTCATCGTTTTTTGTCTGAAAATTGATTTTTTGGACTGTACCAAAAATGATTCCAAATGTCAATTGGACCGTGCCTCATGTTGAATAACCACTTTTTAAACCCTTGCAGTGCCCAAAATGGCCATTTTTACAGAGTTTTGCTTACTCAGAAGCTTCAATTTTGACCAATTTCAGGCACAGGAATGACTTTAAACACATTTATTTTAGTTGAGAAAGTAATATTTCACATCTAACAATAATTTACAGGCAAAAGATTAAATTTTAAAATTTCATCGAAATTGACCATTTTGGGAATGTTCGACAGCTCCGCGGTCATCGTTTTTCGTCAGAAAATAGATTTTTTGGACTGTACCAAAAATGATTCTAAATGTCAATTGGATCGTGCCTCATGTTGAATAACCACTTTTTAAACCCTCACAGTGCCCAAAATTGCCATTTTTACAGAGTTTTGCATACTCAGAAGCTTCAATTTTGACCAATTTAGGGCACAGAAATGACTTTAAACACATTTATTTTAGTTGAAAAAGTAATAATTCACATCCAACAGTAACTTACAGCCAAAAGATTAAATGTTAAAATTTCATCGAAATTGACCATTTTGGGAACGTTCGACAGCTCCGCGGTCATCGTTTTTCGTCCGAAAATTAATTTTTTGGACTGTACCAAAAATGATTCCAAATGTCAATTGGACCGTGCCTCATGTTGAATAACCACTTTTTAAACCCTCACAGTGACCAAAATTGCCATTTTTACAGAGTTTTGCATACTCAGAAGCTTCAATTTTGACCAATTTCAGGCACAGAAATGACTTTAAACACATTTATTTTAGTTGAAAAAGTAATAATTCACATCCAACAGTAATTTACAGCCAAAAGATTAAATGTTAAAATTTCATCGAAATTGACCATTTTGGGAACGTTCGACAGCTCCGCGGTCATCGTTTTTCGTCCGAAAATTGATTTTTTGGACTGTACCAAAAATGATTCCAAATGTCAATTGGACCGTGCCTCATGTTGAATAACCACTTTTTAAACCCTCACAGTGACCAAAATTGCCATTTTTAGAGTTTTGCATACTCAGAAGCTTCAATTTTGACCAATTTCAGGCACAGAAATGACTTTAAACACTTTTATTTTAGTTGAAAAAGTAATAATTCACATCCAACAGTAATTTACAGCCAAAAGATTAAATGATAAAATTTCATCGAAATTGACCATTTTGCGAACGTTCGACAGCTCCGCGGTCATCGTTTTTCGTCAGAAAATTTATTTTTTGGACTGTACCAAAAATGATTCAAAATGTCAATTGGATCATGCCTCATGTTGAATAACCACTTTTTAAACCCTCACAGTGCCCAAAATTGCCATTTTTACAGAGTTTTGCTTACTTAGAAGCTTCAATTTTGACCAATTTCAGGCACATAAATGACTTTAAACACATTTATTTTAGTTGAAAAAGTAATAATTCACATCCAACAGTAATTTACAGCCAAAAGATTAAATGTTAAAATTTCATCGAAATTGACCATTTTGGGAACGTTCGACAGCTCCGCGGTCATCGTTTTTCGTCCGAAAATTGATTTTTTGGACTGTACCAAAAATGATTCCAAATGTCAATTGGACCGTGCCTCATGTTGAATAACCACTTTTTAAACCCTCACAGTGCCCAAAATTGCCATTTTTACAGAGTTTTGCTTACTTAGAAGCTTCAATTTTGACCAATTTCAGGCACAGAAATGACTTTAAACACATTTATTTTAGTTGAAAAAGTAATAATTCACATCCAACAGTAAATTTACAGGCAAAAGATTAAATGTTAAAATTTCATCGAAATTGACCATTTTGGGAACGTTCGACAGCTCCGCGGTCATCGTTTTTTGTCTGAAAATTGATTTTTTGGACTGTACCAAAAATGATTCCAAATGTCAATTGGACCGTGCCTCATGTTGAATAACCACTTTTTAAACCCTCACAGTGACCAAAATTGCCATTTTTACAGAGTTTTGCATACTCAGAAGCTTCAATTTTGACCAATTTCAGGCACAGAAATGACTTTAAACACTTTTATTTTAGTTGAAAAAGTAATATTTCACATCCAACAGTAATTTACAGCCAAAAGATTAAATGATAAAATTTCATCGAAATTGACCATTTTGCGAACGTTCGACAGCTCCGCGGTCATCGTTTTTCGTCAGAAAATTGATTTTTTGGACTGTACCAAAAATGATTCAAAATGTCAATTGGATCATGCCTCATGTTGAATAACCACTTTTTAAACCCTCACAGTGCCCAAAATTGCCATTTTTACAGAGTTTTGCTTACTCAGAAGCTTCAATTTTGACCAATTTCAGGCACAGAAATGACTTTAAACACATTTATTTTAGTTGAAAAAGTAATAATTCACATCCAACAGTAATTTACAGCCAAAAGATTAAATGTTAAAATTTCATCGAAATTGACCATTTTGGGAACGTTCGACAGCTCCGCGGTCATCGTTTTTCGTCCGAAAATTGATTTTTTGGACTGTACCAAAAATGATTCCAAATGTCAATTGGACCGTGCCTCATGTTGAATAACCACTTTTTAAACCCTCACAGTGCCCAAAATTGCCATTTTTACAGAGTTTTGCTTACTTAGAAGCTTCAATTTTGACCAATTTCAGGCACAGAAATGACTTTAAACACATTTATTTTAGTTGAAAAAGTAATAATTCACATCCAACAGTAATTTACAGCCAAAAGATTAAATGTTAAAATTTCATCGAAATTGACCATTTTGGGAACGTTCGACAGCTCCGCGGTCATCGTTTTTTGTCTGAAAATTGATTTTTTGGACTGTACCAAAAATGATTCCAAATGTCAATTGGACCGTGCCTCATGTTGAATAACCACTTTTTAAACCCTCACAGTGACCAAAATTGCCATTTTTACAGAGTTTTGCATACTCAGAAGCTTCAATTTTGACCAATTTCAGGCACAGAAATGACTTTAAACACTTTTATTTTAGTTGAAAAAGTAATAATTCACATCCAACAGTAATTTACAGCCAAAAGATTAAATGATAAAATTTCATCGAAATTGACCATTTTGCGAACGTTCGACAGCTCCGCGGTCATCGTTTTTCGTCAGAAAATTGATTTTTTGGACTGTACCAAAAATGATTCAAAATGTCAATTGGATCATGCCTCATGTTGAATAACCACTTTTTAAACCCTCACAGTGCCCAAAATTGCCATTTTTACAGAGTTTTGCTTACTTAGAAGCTTCAATTTTGACCAATTTCAGGCACAGAAATGACTTTAAACACATTTATTTTAGTTGAAAAAGTAATAATTCACATCCAACAGTAATTTACAGCCAAAAGATTAAATGTTAAAATTTCATCGAAATTGACCATTTTGGGAACGTTCGACAGCTCCGCGGTCATCGTTTTTTGTCTGAAAATTGATTTTTTGGACTGTACCAAAAATGATTCCAAATGTCAATTGGACCGTGCCTCATGTTGAATAACCACTTTTTAAACCCTTGCAGTGCCCAAAATGGCCATTTTTACAGAGTTTTGCTTACTCAGAAGCTTCAATTTTGACCAATTTCAGGCACAGGAATGACTTTAAACACATTTATTTTAGTTGAGAAAGTAATATTTCACATCTAACAATAATTTACAGGCAAAAGATTAAATTTTAAAATTTCATCGAAATTGACCATTTTGGGAATGTTCGACAGCTCCGCGGTCATCGTTTTTCGTCAGAAAATAGATTTTTTGGACTGTACCAAAAATGATTCTAAATGTCAATTGGATCGTGCCTCATGTTGAATAACCACTTTTTAAACCCTCACAGTGCCCAAAATTGCCATTTTTACAGAGTTTTGCATACTCAGAAGCTTCAATTTTGACCAATTTCGGGCACAGAAATGACTTTAAACACATTTATTTTAGTTGAAAAAGTAATAATTCACATCCAACAGTAACTTACAGCCAAAAGATTAAATGTTAAAATTTCATCGAAATTGACCATTTTGGGAACGTTCGACAGCTCCGCGGTCATCGTTTTTCGTCCGAAAATTAATTTTTTGGACTGTACCAAAAATGATTCCAAATGTCAATTGGACCGTGCCTCATGTTGAATAACCACTTTTTAAACCCTCACAGTGACCAAAATTGCCATTTTTACAGAGTTTTGCATACTCAGAAGCTTCAATTTTGACCAATTTCAGGCACAGAAATGACTTTAAACACATTTATTTTAGTTGAAAAAGTAATAATTCACATCCAACAGTAATTTACAGCCAAAAGATTAAATGTTAAAATTTCATCGAAATTGACCATTTTGGGAACGTTCGACAGCTCCGCGGTCATCGTTTTTCGTCCGAAAATTGATTTTTTGGACTGTACCAAAAATGATTCCAAATGTCAATTGGACCGTGCCTCATGTTGAATAACCACTTTTTAAACCCTCACAGTGACCAAAATTGCCATTTTTAGAGTTTTGCATACTCAGAAGCTTCAATTTTGACCAATTTCAGGCACAGAAATGACTTTAAACACTTTTATTTTAGTTGAAAAAGTAATAATTCACATCCAACAGTAATTTACAGCCAAAAGATTAAATGATAAAATTTCATCGAAATTGACCATTTTGCGAACGTTCGACAGCTCCGCGGTCATCGTTTTTCGTCAGAAAATTTATTTTTTGGACTGTACCAAAAATGATTCAAAATGTCAATTGGATCATGCCTCATGTTGAATAACCACTTTTTAAACCCTCACAGTGCCCAAAATTGCCATTTTTACAGAGTTTTGCTTACTTAGAAGCTTCAATTTTGACCAATTTCAGGCACATAAATGACTTTAAACACATTTATTTTAGTTGAAAAAGTAATAATTCACATCCAACAGTAATTTACAGCCAAAAGATTAAATGTTAAAATTTCATCGAAATTGACCATTTTGGGAACGTTCGACAGCTCCGCGGTCATCGTTTTTCGTCCGAAAATTGATTTTTTGGACTGTACCAAAAATGATTCCAAATGTCAATTGGACCGTGCCTCATGTTGAATAACCACTTTTTAAACCCTCACAGTGACCAAAATTGCCATTTTTAGAGTTTTGCATACTCAGAAGCTTCAATTTTGACCAATTTCAGGCACAGAAATGACTTTAAACACTTTTATTTTAGTTGAAAAAGTAATAATTCACATCCAACAGTAATTTACAGCCAAAAGATTAAATGATAAAATTTCATCGAAATTGACCATTTTGCGAACGTTCGACAGCTCCGCGGTCATCGTTTTTCGTCAGAAAATTTATTTTTTGGACTGTACCAAAAATGATTCAAAATGTCAATTGGATCATGCCTCATGTTGAATAACCACTTTTTAAACCCTCACAGTGCCCAAAATTGCCATTTTTACAGAGTTTTGCTTACTTAGAAGCTTCAATTTTGACCAATTTCAGGCACATAAATGACTTTAAACACATTTATTTTAGTTGAAAAAGTAATAATTCACATCCAACAGTAATTTACAGCCAAAAGATTAAATGTTAAAATTTCATCGAAATTGACCATTTTGGGAACGTTCGACAGCTCCGCGGTCATCGTTTTTCGTCCGAAAATTGATTTTTTGGACTGTACCAAAAATGATTCCAAATGTCAATTGGACCGTGCCTCATGTTGAATAACCACTTTTTAAACCCTCACAGTGCCCAAAATTGCCATTTTTACAGAGTTTTGCTTACTTAGAAGCTTCAATTTTGACCAATTTCAGGCACAGAAATGACTTTAAACACATTTATTTTAGTTGAAAAAGTAATAATTCACATCCAACAGTAATTTACAGGCAAAAGATTAAATGTTAAAATTTCATCGAAATTGACCATTTTGGGAACGTTCGACAGCTCCGCGGTCATCGTTTTTTGTCTGAAAATTGATTTTTTGGACTGTACCAAAAATGATTCCAAATGTCAATTGGACCGTGCCTCATGTTGAATAACCACTTTTTAAACCCTCACAGTGACCAAAATTGCCATTTTTACAGAGTTTTGCATACTCAGAAGCTTCAATTTTGACCAATTTCAGGCACAGAAATGACTTTAAACACTTTTATTTTAGTTGAAAAAGTAATATTTCACATCCAACAGTAATTTACAGCCAAAAGATTAAATGATAAAATTTCATCGAAATTGACCATTTTGCGAACGTTCGACAGCTCCGCGGTCATCGTTTTTCGTCAGAAAATTGATTTTTTGGACTGTACCAAAAATGATTCAAAATGTCAATTGGATCATGCCTCATGTTGAATAACCACTTTTTAAACCCTCACAGTGCCCAAAATTGCCATTTTTACAGAGTTTTGCTTACTCAGAAGCTTCAATTTTGACCAATTTCAGGCACAGAAATGACTTTAAACACATTTATTTTAGTTGAAAAAGTAATAATTCACATCCAACAGTAATTTACAGCCAAAAGATTAAATGTTAAAATTTCATCGAAATTGACCATTTTGGGAACGTTCGACAGCTCCGCGGTCATCGTTTTTCGTCCGAAAATTGATTTTTTGGACTGTACCAAAAATGATTCCAAATGTCAATTGGACCGTGCCTCATGTTGAATAACCACTTTTTAAACCCTCACAGTGCCCAAAATTGCCATTTTTACAGAGTTTTGCTTACTTAGAAGCTTCAATTTTGACCAATTTCAGGCACAGAAATGACTTTAAACACATTTATTTTAGTTGAAAAAGTAATAATTCACATCCAACAGTAATTTACAGCCAAAAGATTAAATGTTAAAATTTCATCGAAATTGACCATTTTGGGAACGTTCGACAGCTCCGCGGTCATCGTTTTTTGTCTGAAAATTGATTTTTTGGACTGTACCAAAAATGATTCCAAATGTCAATTGGACCGTGCCTCATGTTGAATAACCACTTTTTAAACCCTTGCAGTGCCCAAAATGGCCATTTTTACAGAGTTTTGGTTACTCAGAAGCTTCAATTTTGACCAATTTCAGGCACAGGAATGACTTTAAACACATTTATTTTAGTTGAGAAAGTAATATTTCACATCTAACAGTAATTTACAGGCAAAAGATTAAATTTTAAAATTTCATCGAAATTGACCATTTTGGGAATGTTCGACAGCTCCGCGGTCATCGTTTTTCGTCAGAAAATAGATTTTTTGGACTGTACCAAAAATGATTCTAAATGTCAATTGGATCGTGCCTCATGTTGAATAACCACTTTTTAAACCCTCACAGTGCCCAAAATGGCCATTTTTACAGAGTTTTGCTTACTCAGAAGCTTCAATTTTGACCAATTACAGGCACAGAAATGACTTTAAACACATTTTTTTAAGTTGAAAAAGTAATAATTCACATCCAACAGTAATATACAGCCAAAAGAATAAATGTTAACATTTCATCGAAATTGACCATTTTGGGAACTTTCGACAGCTCCGCGGTCATCGTTTTTCATCCGAAAATTAATTTTTTGGACTGTAGCAAAAATGATTCCAAATGTCAATTGGATCGTGCCTCATGTTGAATAACCACTTTTTAAACCCTCGCAGTGCCCAAAATGGCCATTTTTACAGAGTTTTGCATACTCAGAAGCTTCAATTTTGACCAATTTCAGGCACAGAAATGACTTTAAACACATTTATTTTAGTTGAAAAAGTAATAATTCACATCCAACAGTAATTTACAGCCAAAAGATTAAATGTTAAAATTTCATCGAAATTGACCATTTTGGGAACGTTCGACAGCTCCGCGGTCATCGTTTTTCGTCAGAAAATTTATTTTTTGGACTGTGCCAAAAATGATTCAAAATGTCAATTGGATCATGCCTCATGTTGAATAACCACTTTTTAAACCCTCACAGTGCCCAAAATTGCCATTTTTACAGAGTTTTGCTTACTTAGAAGCTTCAATTTTGACCAATTTCAGGCACATAAATGACTTTAAACACATTTATTTTAGTTGAAAAAGTAATAATTCACATCCAACAGTAATTTACAGCCAAAAGATTAAATGTTAAAATTTCATCGAAATTGACCATTTTGGGAACGTTCGACAGCTCCGCGGTCATCGTTTTTCGTCAGAAAATTGATTTTTTGGACTGTACCAAAAATGATTCAAAATGTCAATTGGATCATGCCTCATGTTGAATAAACACTTTTTAAACCCTCACAGTGCCCAAAATTGCCATTTTTACAGAGTTTTGCTTACTTAGAAGCTTCAATTTTGACCAATTTCAGGCACAGAAATGACTTTAAACACATTTATTTTAGTTGAAAAAGTAATAATTCACATCCAACAGTAATTTACAGCCAAAAGATTAAATGTTAAAATTTCATCGAAATTGACCATTTTGGGAACGTTCGACAGCTCCGCGGTCATCGTTTTTTGTCTGAAAATTGATTTTTTGGACTGTACCAAAAATGATTCCAAATGTCAATTGGACCGTGCCTCATGTTGAATAACCACTTTTTAAACCCTTGCAGTGCCCAAAATGGCCATTTTTACAGAGTTTTGCTTACTCAGAAGCTTCAATTTTGACCAATTTCAGGCACAGGAATGACTTTAAACACATTTATTTTAGTTGAGAAAGTAATATTTCACATCTAACAATAATTTACAGGCAAAAGATTAAATTTTAAAATTTCATCGAAATTGACCATTTTGGGAATGTTCGACAGCTCCGCGGTCATCGTTTTTCGTCAGAAAATAGATTTTTTGGACTGTACCAAAAATGATTCTAAATGTCAATTGGATCGTGCCTCATGTTGAATAACCACTTTTTAAACCCTCACAGTGCCCAAAATTGCCATTTTTACAGAGTTTTGCATACTCAGAAGCTTCAATTTTGACCAATTTCGGGCACAGAAATGACTTTAAACACATTTATTTTAGTTGAAAAAGTAATAATTCACATCCAACAGTAACTTACAGCCAAAAGATTAAATGTTAAAATTTCATCGAAATTGACCATTTTGGGAACGTTCGACAGCTCCGCGGTCATCGTTTTTCGTCCGAAAATTAATTTTTTGGACTGTACCAAAAATGATTCCAAATGTCAATTGGACCGTGCCTCATGTTGAATAACCACTTTTTAAACCCTCACAGTGACCAAAATTGCCATTTTTACAGAGTTTTGCATACTCAGAAGCTTCAATTTTGACCAATTTCAGGCACAGAAATGACTTTAAACACATTTATTTTAGTTGAAAAAGTAATAATTCACATCCAACAGTAATTTACAGCCAAAAGATTAAATGTTAAAATTTCATCGAAATTGACCATTTTGGGAACGTTCGACAGCTCCGCGGTCATCGTTTTTCGTCCGAAAATTGATTTTTTGGACTGTACCAAAAATGATTCCAAATGTCAATTGGACCGTGCCTCATGTTGAATAACCACTTTTTAAACCCTCACAGTGATCAAAATTGCCATTTTTAGAGTTTTGCATACTCAGAAGCTTCAATTTTGACCAATTTCAGGCACAGAAATGACTTTAAACACTTTTATTTTAGTTGAAAAAGTAATAATTCACATCCAACAGTAATTTACAGCCAAAAGATTAAATGATAAAATTTCATCGAAATTGACCATTTTGCGAACGTTCGACAGCTCCGCGGTCATCGTTTTTCGTCAGAAAATTTATTTTTTGGACTGTACCAAAAATGATTCAAAATGTCAATTGGATCATGCCTCATGTTGAATAACCACTTTTTAAACCCTCACAGTGCCCAAAATTGCCATTTTTACAGAGTTTTGCTTACTTAGAAGCTTCAATTTTGACCAATTTCAGGCACATAAATGACTTTAAACACATTTATTTTAGTTGAAAAAGTAATAATTCACATCCAACAGTAATTTACAGCCAAAAGATTAAATGTTAAAATTTCATCGAAATTGACCATTTTGGGAACGTTCGACAGCTCCGCGGTCATCGTTTTTCGTCCGAAAATTGATTTTTTGGACTGTACCAAAAATGATTCCAAATGTCAATTGGACCGTGCCTCATGTTGAATAACCACTTTTTAAACCCTCACAGTGCCCAAAATTGCCATTTTTACAGAGTTTTGCTTACTTAGAAGCTTCAATTTTGACCAATTTCAGGCACAGAAATGACTTTAAACACATTTATTTTAGTTGAAAAAGTAATAATTCACATCCAACAGTAATTTACAGCCAAAAGATTAAATGTTAAAATTTCATCGAAATTGACCATTTTGGGAACGTTCGACAGCTCCGCGGTCATCGTTTTTTGTCTGAAAATTGATTTTTTGGACTGTACCAAAAATGATTCCAAATGTCAATTGGACCGTGCCTCATGTTGAATAACCACTTTTTAAACCCTTGCAGTGCCCAAAATGGCCATTTTTACAGAGTTTTGGTTACTCAGAAGCTTCAATTTTGACCAATTTCAGGCACAGGAATGACTTTAAACACATTTATTTTAGTTGAGAAAGTAATATTTCACATCTAACAGTAATTTACAGGCAAAAGATTAAATTTTAAAATTTCATCGAAATTGACCATTTTGGGAATGTTCGACAGCTCCGCGGTCATCGTTTTTCGTCAGAAAATAGATTTTTTGGACTGTACCAAAAATGATTCTAAATGTCAATTGGATCGTGCCTCATGTTGAATAACCACTTTTTAAACCCTCACAGTGCCCAAAATGGCCATTTTTACAGAGTTTTGCTTACTCAGAAGCTTCAATTTTGACCAATTACAGGCACAGAAATGACTTTAAACACATTTTTTTAAGTTGAAAAAGTAATAATTTACATCCAACAGTAATATACAGCCAAAAGAATAAATGTTAACATTTCATCGAAATTGACCATTTTGGGAACTTTCGACAGCTCCGCGGTCATCGTTTTTCATCCAAAAATTAATTTTTTGGACTGTAGCAAAAATGATTCCAAATGTCAATTGGATCGTGCCTCATGTTGAATAACCACTTTTTAAACCCTCGCAGTGCCCAAAATGGCCATTTTTACAGAGTTTTGCATACTCAGAAGCTTCAATTTTGACCAATTTCAGGCACAGAAATGACTTTAAACACATTTATTTTAGTTGAAAAAGTAATAATTCACATCCAACAGTAATTTACAGCCAAAAGATTAAATGTTAAAATTTCATCGAAATTGACCATTTTGGGAACGTTCGACAGCTCCGCGGTCATCGTTTTTCGTCCGAAAATTAATTTTTTGGACTGTACCAAAAATGATTCCAAATGTCAATTGGACCGTGCCTCATGTTGAATAACCACTTTTTAAACCCTCACAGTGACCAAAATTGCCATTTTTACAGAGTTTTGCATACTCAGAAGCTTCAATTTCGACCAATTTCAGGCACAGAAATGACTTTAAACACATTTATTTTAGTTGAAAAAGTAATAATTCACATCCAACAGTAATTTACAGCCAAAAGATTAAATGTTAAAATTTCATCGAAATTGACCATTTTGGGAACGTTCGACAGCTCCGCGGTCATCGTTTTTCGTCCGAAAATTGATTTTTTGGACTGTACCAAAAATGATTCCAAATGTCAATTGGACCGTGCCTCATGTTGAATAACCACTTTTTAAACCCTCACAGTGACCAAAATTGCCATTTTTAGAGTTTTGCATACTCAGAAGCTTCAATTTTGACCAATTTCAGCCACAGAAATGACTTTAAACACTTTTATTTTAGTTGAAAAAGTAATAATTCACATCCAACAGTAATTTACAGCCAAAAGATTAAATGATAAAATTTCATCGAAATTGGCCATTTTGCGAACGTTCGACAGCTCCGCGGTCATCGTTTTTCGTCAGAAAATTTATTTTTTGGACTGTACCAAAAATGATTCAAAATGTCAATTGGATCATGCCTCATGTTGAATAACCACTTTTTAAACCCTCACAGTGCCCAAAATTGCCATTTTTACAGAGTTTTGCTTACTTAGAAGCTTCAATTTTGACCAATTTCAGGCACATAAATGACTTTAAACACATTTATTTTAGTTGAAAAAGTAATAATTCACATCCAACAGTAATTTACAGCCAAAAGATTAAATGTTAAAATTTCATCGAAATTGACCATTTTGGGAACGTTCTACAGCTCCGCGGTCATCGTTTTTCGTCAGAAAATAGATTTTTTGGACTGTACCAAAAATGATTCTAAATGTCAATTGGATCGTGCCTCATGTTGAATAACCACTTTTTAAACCCTCACAGTGCCCAAAATTACCATTTTTACAGAGTTTTGCATACTCAGAAGCTTCAATTTTGACCAATTTCAGGCACAGAAATGACTTTAAACACATTTATTTTAGTTGAAAAAGTAATAATTCACATCCAACAGTAATTTACAGCCAAAAGATTAAATGTTAAAATTTCATCGAAATTGACCATTTTGGGAACGTTCGACAGCTCCGCGGTCATCGTTTTTCGTCCGAAAATTAATTTTTTGGACTGTACCAAAAATGATTCCAAATGTCAATTGGACCGTGCCTCATGTTGAATAACCACTTTTTAAACCCTCACAGTGACCAAAATTGCCATTTTTACAGAGTTTTGCATACTCAGAAGCTTCAATTTTGACCAATTTCAGGCACAGAAATGACTTTAAACACATTTATTTTAGTTGAAAAAGTAATAATTCACATCCAACAGTAATTTACAGCCAAAAGATTAAATGTTAAAATTTCATCGAAATTGACCATTTTGGGAACGTTCGACAGCTCCGCGGTCATCGTTTTTTGTCCGAAAATTGATTTTTTGGACTGTACCAAAAATGATTCCAAATGTCAATTGGACCGTGCCTCATGTTGAATAACCACTTTTTAAACCCTCACCGTGACCAAAATTGCCATTTTTACAGAGTTTTGCATACTCAGAAGCTTCAATTTTGACCAATTTCAGGCACAGAAATGACTTTAAACACTTTTATTTTAGTTGAAAAAGTAATAATTCACATCCAACAGTAATTTACAGCCAAAAGATTAAATGATAAAATTTCATCGAAATTGACCATTTTGCGAACGTTCGACAGCTCCGCGGTCATCGTTTTTCGTCAGAAAATTTATTTTTTGGACTGTGCCAAAAATGATTCAAAATGTCAATTGGATCATGCCTCATGTTGAATAACCACTTTTTAAACCCTCACAGTGCCCAAAATTGCCATTTTTACAGAGTTTTGCTTACTTAGAAGCTTCAATTTTGACCAATTTCAGGCACAGAAATGACTTTAAACACATTTATTTTAGTTGAAAAAGTAATAATTCACATCCAACAGTAATTTACAGCCAAAAGATTAAATGTTAAAATTTCATCGAAATTGACCATTTTGGGAACGTTCGACAGCTCCGCGGTCATCGTTTTTCGTCCGAAAATTGATTTTTTGGACTGTACCAAAAATGATTCCAAATGTCAATTGGACCGTGCCTCATGTTGAATAACCACTTTTTAAACCCTCGCAGTGACCAAAATTGCCATTTTTACAGAGTTTTGCATACTCAGAAGCTTCAATTTTGACCAATTTCAGGCACAGAAATGACTTCAAACACATTTATTTTAGTTGAAAAAGTAATAATTCACATCCAACAGTAATTTACAGCCAAAAGATTAAATGTTAAAATTTCATCGAAATTGACCATTTTGGGAACGTTCGACAGCTCCGCGGTCATCGTTTTTCGTCCGAAAATTAATTTTTTGGACTGTACCAAAAATGATTCCAAATGTCAATTGGACCGTGCCTCATGTTGAATAACCACTTTTTAAACCCTCACAGTGACCAAAATTGCCATTTTTACAGAGTTTTGCATACTCAGAAGCTTCAATTTTGACCAATTTCAGGCACAGAAATGACTTTAAACACATTTATTTTAGTTGAAAAAGTAATAATTCACATCCAACAGTAATTTACAGCCAAAAGATTAAATGTTAAAATTTCATCGAAATTGACCATTTTGGGAACGTTCGACAGCTCCGCGGTCATCGTTTTTTGTCCGAAAATTGATTTTTTGGACTGTACCAAAAATGATTCCAAATGTCAATTGGACCGTGCCTCATGTTGAATAACCACTTTTTAAACCCTCACCGTGACCAAAATTGCCATTTTTACAGAGTTTTGCATACTCAGAAGCTTCAATTTTGACCAATTTCAGGCACAGAAATGACTTTAAACACTTTTATTTTAGTTGAAAAAGTAATAATTCACATCCAACAGTAATTTACAGCCAAAAGATTAAATGATAAAATTTCATCGAAATTGACCATTTTGCGAACGTTCGACAGCTCCGCGGTCATCGTTTTTCGTCAGAAAATTTATTTTTTGGACTGTGCCAAAAATGATTCAAAATGTCAATTGGATCATGCCTCATGTTGAATAACCACTTTTTAAACCCTCACAGTGCCCAAAATTGCCATTTTTACAGAGTTTTGCTTACTTAGAAGCTTCAATTTTGACCAATTTCAGGCACAGAAATGACTTTAAACACATTTATTTTAGTTGAAAAAGTAATAATTCACATCCAACAGTAATTTACAGCCAAAAGATTAAATGTTAAAATTTCATCGAAATTGACCATTTTGGGAACGTTCGACAGCTCCGCGGTCATCGTTTTTCGTCCGAAAATTGATTTTTTGGACTGTACCAAAAATGATTCCAAATGTCAATTGGACCGTGCCTCATGTTGAATAACCACTTTTTAAACCCTCGCAGTGACCAAAATTGCCATTTTTACAGAGTTTTGCATACTCAGAAGCTTCAATTTTGACCAATTTCAGGCACAGAAATGACTTCAAACACATTTATTTTAGTTGAAAAAGTAATAATTCACATCCAACAGTAATTTACAGCCAAAAGATTAAATGTTAAAATTTCATCGAAATTGACCATTTTGGGAACGTTCGACAGCTCCGCGGTCATCGTTTTTCGTCCGAAAATTGATTTTTTGGACTGTACCAAAAATGATTCCAAATGTCAATTGGACCGTGCCTCATGTTGAATAACCACTTTTTAAACCCTCACAGTGACCAAAATTGCCATTTTTACAGAGTTTTGCATACTCAGATGCTTCAATTTTGACCAATTTCAGGCACAGAAATGACTTTAAACACTTTTATTTTAGTTGAAAAAGTAATAATTCACATCCAACAGTAATTTACAGCCAAAAGATTAAATGATAAAATTTCATCGAAATTGACCATTTTGCGAGCGTTCGACAGCTCCGCGGTCATCGTTTTTCGTCAGAAAATTTATTTTTTGGACTGTACCAAAAATGATTCAAAATGTCAATTGGATCATGCCTCATGTTGAATAACCACTTTTTAAACCCTCACAGTGCCCAAAATTGCCATTTTTACAGAGTTTTGCTTACTTAGAAGCTTCAATTTTGACCAATTTCAGGCACAGAAATGACTTTAAACACATTTATTTTAGTTGAAAAAAAAATAATTCACATCCAACAGTAATTTACAGCCAAAAGATTAAATGTTAAAATTTCATCGAAATTGACCATTTTGGGAACGTTCGACAGCTCCGCGGTCATCGTTTTTCGTCCGAAAATTGATTTTTTGGACTGTACCAAAAATGATTCCAAATGTCAATTGGACCGTGCCTCATGTTGAATAACCACTTTTTAAACCCTCACAGTGACCAAAATTGCAATTTTTACAGAGTTTTGCATACTCAGAAGCTTCAATTTTGACCAATTTCAGGCACAGGAATGACTTTAAACACATTTATTTTAGTTGAGAAAGTAATATTTCACATCTAACAGTAATTTACAGGCAAAAGATTACATTTTAAAATTTCATCGAAATTGACCATTTTGGGAATGTTCGACAGCTCCGCGGTCATCGTTTTTCGTCAGAAAATAGATTTTTTGGACTGTACCAAAAATGATTCTAAATGTCAATTGGATCGTGCCTCATGTTGAATAACCACTTTTTACACCCTCACAGTGCCCAAAATTGCCATTTTTACAGAGTTTTGCATACTCAGAAGCTTCAATTTTGACCAATTTCAGGCACAGAAATGACTTTAAACACATTTATTTTAGTTGAAAAAGTAATAATTCACATCCAACAGTAATTTACAGCCAAAAGATTAAATGTTAAAATTTCATCGAAATTGACCATTTTGGGAACGTTCGACAGCTCCGCGGTCATCGTTTTTCGTCCGAAAATTAATTTTTTGGACTGTACCAAAAATGATTCCAAATGTCAATTGGACCGTGCCTCATGTTGAATAACCACTTTTTAAACCCTCACAGTGACCAAAATTGCCATTTTTACAGAGTTTTGCATACTCAGAAGCTTCAATTTTGACCAATTTCAGGCACAGAAATGACTTTAAACACTTTTATTTTAGTTGAAAAAGTAATAATTCACATCCAACAGTAATTTACAGCCAAAAGATTAAATGATAAAATTTCATCGAAATTGACCATTTTGCGAACGTTCGACAGCTCCGCGGTCATCGTTTTTCGTCAGAAAATTGATTTTTTGGACTGTACCAAAAATGATTCAAAATGTCAATTGGATCATGCCTCATGTAGAATAACCACTTTTTAAACCCTCACAGTGCCCAAAATTGCCATTTTTACAGAGTTTTGCTTACTCAGAAGCTTCAATTTTGACCAATTTCAGGCACAGAAATGACTTTAAACACATTTATTTTAGTTGAGAAAGTAATATTTCACATCTAACAGTAATTTACAGGCAAAAGATTACATTTTAAAATTTCATCGAAATTGACCATTTTGGGAATGTTCGACAGCTCCGCGGTCATCGTTTTTCGTCAGAAAATAGATTTTTTGGACTGTACCAAAAATGATTCTAAATGTCAATTGGATCGTGCCTCATGTTGAATAACCACTTTTTACACCCTCACAGTGCCCAAAATTGCCATTTTTACAGAGTTTTGCATACTCAGAAGCTTCAATTTTGACCAATTTCAGGCACAGAAATGACTTTAAACACATTTATTTTAGTTGAAAAAGTAATAATTCACATCCAACAGTAATTTACAGCCAAAAGATTAAATGTTAAAATTTCATCGAAATTGACCATTTTGGGAACGTTCGACAGCTCCGCGGTCATCGTTTTTCGTCCGAAAATTAATTTTTTGGACTGTACCAAAAATGATTCCAAATGTCAATTGGACCGTGCCTCATGTTGAATAACCACTTTTTAAACCCTCACAGTGACCAAAATTGCCATTTTTACAGAGTTTTGCATACTCAGAAGCTTCAATTTTGACCAATTTCAGGCACAGAAATGACTTTAAACACTTTTATTTTAGTTGAAAAAGTAATAATTCACATCCAACAGTAATTTACAGCCAAAAGATTAAATGATAAAATTTCATCGAAATTGACCATTTTGCGAACGTTCGACAGCTCCGCGGTCATCGTTTTTCGTCAGAAAATTGATTTTTTGGACTGTACCAAAAATGATTCAAAATGTCAATTGGATCATGCCTCATGTAGAATAACCACTTTTTAAACCCTCACAGTGCCCAAAATTGCCATTTTTACAGAGTTTTGCTTACTTAGAAGCTTCAATTTTGACCAATTTCAGGCACAGAAATGACTTTAAACACATTTATTTTAGTTGAAAAAGTAATAATTCACATCCAACAGTAATTTACAGCCAAAAGATTAAATGATAAAATTTCATCGAAATTGACCATTTTGCGAACGTTCGACAGCTCCGCGGTCATCGTTTTTCGTCAGAAAATTGATTTTTTGGACTGTACCAAAAATGATTCAAAATGTCAATTGGATCATGCCTCATGTTGAATAACCACTTTTTAAACCCTCACAGTGCCCAAAATTGCCATTTTTACAGAGTTTTGCTTACTCAGAAGCTTCAATTTTGACCAATTTCGGGCACAGAAATGACTTTAAACACATTTATTTTAGTTGAAAAAGTAATAATTCACATCCAACAGTAACTTACAGCCAAAAGATTAAATGTTAAAATTTCATCGAAATTGACCATTTTGGGAACGTTCGACAGCTCCGCGGTCATCGTTTTTCGTCCGAAAATTAATTTTTTGGACTGTACCAAAAATGATTCCAAATGTCAATTGGACCGTGCCTCATGTTGAATAACCACTTTTTAAACCCTCACAGTGACCAAAATTGCCATTTTTACAGAGTTTTGCATACTCAGAAGCTTCAATTTTGACCAATTTCAGGCACAGAAATGACTTTAAACACATTTATTTTAGTTGAAAAAGTAATAATTCACATCCAACAGTAATTTACAGCCAAAAGATTAAATGTTAAAATTTCATCGAAATTGACCATTTTGGGAACGTTCGACAGCTCCGCGGTCATCGTTTTTCGTCCGAAAATTGATTTTTTGGACTGTACCAAAAATGATTCCAAATGTCAATTGGACCGTGCCTCATGTTGAATAACCACTTTTTAAACCCTCACAGTGACCAAAATTGCCATTTTTAGAGTTTTGCATACTCAGAAGCTTCAATTTTGACCAATTTCAGGCACAGAAATGACTTTAAACACTTTTATTTTAGTTGAAAAAGTAATAATTCACATCCAACAGTAATTTACAGCCAAAAGATGAAATGATAAAATTTCATCGAAATTGACCATTTTGCGAACGTTCGACAGCTCCGCGGTCATCGTTTTTCATCAGAAAATTTATTTTTTGGACTGTACCAAAAATGATTCAAAATGTCAATTGGATCATGCCTCATGTTGAATAACCACTTTTTAAACCCTCACAGTGCCCAAAATTGCCATTTTTACAGAGTTTTGCTTACTTAGAAGCTTCAATTTTGACCAATTTCAGGCACATAAATGACTTTAAACACATTTATTTTAGTTGAAAAAGTAATAATTCACATCCAACAGTAATTTACAGCTAAAAGATTAAATGTTAAAATTTCATCGAAATTGACCATTTTGGGAACGTTCGACAGCTCCGCGGTCATCGTTTTTCGTCCGAAAATTGATTTTTTGGACTGTACCAAAAATGATTCCAAATGTCAATTGGACCGTGCCTCATGTTGAATAACCACTTTTTAAACCCTCACAGTGCCCAAAATTGCCATTTTTACAGAGTTTTGCTTACTTAGAAGCTTCAATTTTGACCAATTTCAGGCACAGAAATGACTTTAAACACATTTATTTTAGTTGAAAAAGTAATAATTCACATCCAACAGTAATTTACAGCCAAAAGATTAAATGTTAAAATTTCATCGAAATTGACCATTTTGGGAACGTTCGACAGCTCCGCGGTCATCGTTTTTTGTCTGAAAATTGATTTTTTGGACTGTACCAAAAATGATTCCAAATGTCAATTGGACCGTGCCTCATGTTGAATAACCACTTTTTAAACCCTCACAGTGACCAAAATTGCCATTTTTACAGAGTTTTGCATACTCAGAAGCTTCAATTTTGACCAATTTCAGGCACAGAAATGACTTTAAACACTTTTATTTTAGTTGAAAAAGTAATATTTCACATCCAACAGTAATTTACAGCCAAAAGATTAAATGATAAAATTTCATCGAAATTGACCATTTTGCGAACGTTCGACAGCTCCGCGGTCATCGTTTTTCGTCAGAAAATTGATTTTTTGGACTGTACCAAAAATGATTCAAAATGTCAATTGGATCATGCCTCATGTTGAATAACCACTTTTTAAACCCTCACAGTGCCCAAAATTGCCATTTTTACAGAGTTTTGCTTACTCAGAAGCTTCAATTTTGACCAATTTCAGGCACAGAAATGACTTTAAACACATTTATTTTAGTTGAAAAAGTAATAATTCACATCCAACAGTAATTTACAGCCAAAAGATTAAATGTTAAAATTTCATCGAAATTGACCATTTTGGGAACGTTCGACAGCTCCGCGGTCATCGTTTTTCGTCCGAAAATTGATTTTTTGGACTGTACCAAAAATGATTCTAAATGTCAATTGGACCGTGCCTCATGTTGAATAACCACTTTTTAAACCCTCACAGTGCCCAAAATTGCCATTTTTACAGAGTTTTGCTTACTTAGAAGCTTCAATTTTGACCAATTTCAGGCACAGAAATGACTTTAAACACATTTATTTTAGTTGAAAAAGTAATAATTCACATCCAACAGTAATTTACAGCCAAAAGATTAAATGTTAAAATTTCATCGAAATTGACCATTTTGGGAACGTTCGACAGCTCCGCGGTCATCGTTTTTTGTCTGAAAATTGATTTTTTGGACTGTACCAAAAATGATTCCAAATGTCAATTGGACCGTGCCTCATGTTGAATAACCACTTTTTAAACCCTTGCAGTGCCCAAAATGGCCATTTTTACAGAGTTTTGGTTACTCAGAAGCTTCAATTTTGACCAATTTCAGGCACAGGAATGACTTTAAACACATTTATTTTAGTTGAGAAAGTAATATTTCACATCTAACAGTAATTTACAGGCAAAAGATTAAATTTTAAAATTTCATCGAAATTGACCATTTTGGGAATGTTTGACAGCTCCGCGGTCATCGTTTTTCGTCAGAAAATAGATTTTTTGGACTGTACCAAAAATGATTCTAAATGTCAATTGGATCGTGCCTCATGTTGAATAACCACTTTTTAAACCCTCACAGTGCCCAAAATGGCCATTTTTACAGAGTTTTGCTTACTCAGAAGCTTCAATTTTGACCAATTACAGGCACAGAAATGACTTTAAACACATTTTTTTAAGTTGAAAAAGTAATAATTCACATCCAACAGTAATATACAGCCAAAAGAATAAATGTTAACATTTCATCGAAATTGACCATTTTGGGAACTTTCGACAGCTCCGCGGTCATCGTTTTTCATCCGAAAATTAATTTTTTGGACGGTAGCAAAAATGATTCCAAATGTCAATTGGATCGTGCCTCATGTTGAATAACCACTTTTTAAACCCTCGCAGTGCCCAAAATGGCCATTTTTACAGAGTTTTGCTTACTCAGAAGCTTCAATTTTGACCAATTTCAGGCACAGAAATGACTTTAAACACATTTATTTTAGTTGAAAAAGTAATAATTCACATCCAACAGTAATTTACATCCAAAAGATTAAATGTTAAAATTTCATCGAAATTGACCATTTTGGGAACGTTCGACAGCTCCGCGGTCATCGTTTTTCGTCCGAAAATTGATTTTTTGGACTGTAGCAAAAATGATTCCAAATGTCAATTGGATCGTGCCTCATGTTGAATAACCACTTTTTAAACCCTCGCAGTGCCCAAAATGGCTATTTTTACAGAGTTTTGCATACTCAGAAGCTTCAATTTTGACCAATTTCAGGCACAGAAATGACTTTAAACACATTTATTTTAGTTGAAAAAGTAATAATTCACATCTAACAGTAATTTACAGCCAAAAGATTAAATGATAAAATTTCATCGAAATTGACCATTTTGGGAACGTTTGACACCTCCGCGTTCATCGTTTTTCGTCCGAAAATTAATTTTTTGGACTGTACCAAAAATGATTCCAAATGTCAATTGGACCGTGCCTCATGTTGAATAACCACTTTTTAAACCCTCACAGTGACCAAAATTGCCATTTTTACAGAGTTTTTCATACTCAGAAGCTTCAATTTTGACCAATTTCAGGCACAGAAATGACTTTAAACACATTTATTTTAGTTGAAAAAGTAATAATTCACATCCAACAGTAATTTACAGCCAAAAGATTAAATGTTAAAATTTCATCGAAATTGACCATTTTGGGAACGTTCGACAGCTCCGCGGTCATCGTTTTTCGTCCGAAAATTGATTTTTTGGACTGTACCAAAAATGATTCCAAATGTCAATTGGACTGTGCCTCATGTTGAATAACCACTTTTTAAACCCTCACAGTGACCAAAATTGCCATTTTTAGAGTTTTGCATACTCAGAAGCTTCAATTTTGACCAATTTCAGGCACAGAAATGACTTTAAACACTTTTATTTTAGTTGAAAAAGTAATAATTCACATCCAACAGTAATTTACAGCCAAAAGATTAAATGATAAAATTTCATCGAAATTGACCATTTTGCGAACGTTCGACAGCTCCGCGGTCATCGTTTTTCGTCAGAAAATTTATTTTTTGGACTGTACCAAAAATGATTCAAAATGTCAATTGGATCATGCCTCATGTTGAATAACCACTTTTTAAACCCTCACAGTGCCCAAAATTGCCATTTTTACAGAGTTTTGCTTACTTAGAAGCTTCAATTTTGACCAATTTCAGGCACATAAATGACTTTAAACACATTTATTTTAGTTGAAAAAGTAATAATTCACATCCAACAGTAATTTACAGCCAAAAGATTAAATGTTAAAATTTCATCGAAATTGACCATTTTGGGAACGTTCGACAGCTCCGCGGTCATCGTTTTTCGTCCGAAAATTAATTTTTTGGACTGTACCAAAAATGATTCCAAATGTCAATTGGACCGTGCCTCATGTTGAATAACCACTTTTTAAACCCTCACAGTGACCAAAATTGCCATTTTTAGAGTTTTGCATACTCAGAAGCTTCAATTTTGACCAATTTCAGGCACAGAAATGACTTTAAACACTTTTATTTTAGTTGAAAAAGTAATAATTCACATCCAACAGTAATTTACAGCCAAAAGATTAAATGATAAAATTTCATCGAAATTGACCATTTTGCGAACGTTCGACAGCTCCGCGGTCATCGTTTTTCGTCAGAAAATTTATTTTTTGGACTGTACCAAAAATGATTCAAAATGTCAATTGGATCATGCCTCATGTTGAATAACCACTTTTTAAACCCTCACAGTGCCCAAAATTGCCATTTTTACAGAGTTTTGCTTACTTAGAAGCTTCAATTTTGACCAATTTCAGGCACATAAATGACTTTAAACACATTTATTTTAGTTGAAAAAGTAATAATTCACATCCAACAGTAATTTACAGCCAAAAGATTAAATGTTAAAATTTCATCGAAATTGACCATTTTGGGAACGTTCGACAGCTCCGCGGTCATCGTTTTTCGTCAGAAAATAGATTTTTTGGACTGTACCAAAAATGATTCTAAATGTGAATTGGATCGTGCCTCATGTTGAATAACCACTTTTTAAACCCTCACAGTGCCCAAAATTACCATTTTTACAGAGTTTTGCATACTCAGAAGCTTCAATTTTGACCAATTTCAGGCACAGAAATGACTTTAAACACATTTATTTTAGTTGAAAAAGTAATAATTCACATCCAACAGTAATTTACAGCCAAAAGATTAAATGTTAAAATTTCATCGAAATTGACCATTTTGGGAACGTTCGACAGCTCCGCGGTCATTGTTTTTCGTCCGAAAATTAATTTTTTGGACTGTACCAAAAATGATTCCAAATGTCAATTGGACCGTGCCTCATGTTGAATAACCACTTTTTAAACCCTCACAGTGACCAAAATTGCCATTTTTACAGAGTTTTGCATACTCAGAAGCTTCAATTTTGACCAATTTCAGGCACAGAAATGACTTTAAACACATTTATTTTAGTTGAAAAAGTAATAATTCACATCCAACAGTAATTTACAGCCAAAAGATTAAATGTTAAAATTTCATCGAAATTGACCATTTTGGGAACGTTCGACAGCTCCGCGGTCATCGTTTTTTGTCCGAAAATTGATTTTTTGGACTGTACCAAAAATGATTCCAAATGTCAATTGGACCGTGCCTCATGTTGAATAACCACTTTTTAAACCCTCACCGTGACCAAAATTGCCATTTTTACAGAGTTTTGCATACTCAGAAGCTTCAATTTTGACCAATTTCAGGCACAGAAATGACTTTAAACACTTTTATTTTAGTTGAAAAAGTAATAATTCACATCCAACAGTAATTTACAGCCAAAAGATTAAATGATAAAATTTCATCGAAATTGACCATTTTGCGAACGTTCGACAGCTCCGCGGTCATCGTTTTTCGTCAGAAAATTTATTTTTTGGACTGTGCCAAAAATGATTCAAAATGTCAATTGGATCATGCCTCATGTTGAATAACCACTTTTTAAACCCTCACAGTGCCCAAAATTGCCATTTTTACAGAGTTTTGCTTACTTAGAAGCTTCAATTTTGACCAATTTCAGGCACAGAAATGACTTTAAACACATTTATTTTAGTTGAAAAAGTAATAATTCACATCCAACAGTAATTTACAGCCAAAAGATTAAATGTTAAAATTTCATCGAAATTGACCATTTTGGGAACGTTCGACAGCTCCACGGTCATCGTTTTTCGTCCGAAAATTGATTTTTTGGACTGTACCAAAAATGATTCCAAATGTCAATTGGACCGTGCCTCATGTTGAATAACCACTTTTTAAACCCTCGCAGTGACCAAAATTGCCATTTTTACAGAGTTTTGCATACTCAGAAGCTTCAATTTTGACCAATTTCAGGCACAGAAATGACTTCAAACACATTTATTTTAGTTGAAAAAGTAATAATTCACATCCAACAGTAATTTACAGCCAAAAGATTAAATGTTAAAATTTCATCGAAATTGACCATTTTGGGAACGTTCGACAGCTCCGCGGTCATCGTTTTTCATCCGAAAATTGATTTTTTGGACTGTACCAAAAATGATTCCAAATGTCAATTGGACCGTGCCTCATGTTGAATAACCACTTTTTAAACCCTCACAGTGACCAAAATTGCAATTTTTACAGAGTTTTGCATACTCAGAAGCTTCAATTTTGACCAATTTCAGGCACAGGAATGACTTTAAACACATTTATTTTAGTTGAGAAAGTAATATTTCACATCTAACAGTAATTTACAGGCAAAAGATTACATTTTAAAATTTCATCGAAATTGACCATTTTGGGAATGTTCGACAGCTCCGCGGTCATCGTTTTTCGTCAGAAAATAGATTTTTTGGACTGTACCAAAAATGATTCTAAATGTCAATTGGATCGTGCCTCATGTTGAATAACCACTTTTTAAACCCTCACAGTGACCAAAATTGCCATTTTTACAGAGTTTTGCATACTCAGAAGCTTCAATTTTGACCAATTTCAGGCACAGAAATGACTTTAAACACTTTTATTTTAGTTGAAAAAGTAATAATTCACATCCAACAGTAATTTACAGCCAAAAGATTAAATGATAAAATTTCATCGAAATTGACCATTTTGCGAACGTTCGACAGCTCCGCGGTCATCGTTTTTCGTCAGAAAATTGATTTTTTGGACTGTACCAAAAATGATTCAAAATGTCAATTGGATCATGCCTCATGTTGAATAACCACTTTTTAAACCCTCACAGTGCCCAAAATTGCCATTTTTACAGAGTTTTGCTTACTTAGAAGCTTCAATTTTGACCAATTTCAGGCACAGAAATGACTTTAAACACATTTATTTTAGTTGAAAAAGTAATAATTCACATCCAACAGTAATTTACAGCCAAAAGATTAAATGTTAAAATTTCATCGAAATTGACCATTTTGGGAACGTTCGACAGCTCCGCGGTCATCGTTTTTTGTCTGAAAATTGATTTTTTGGACTGTACCAAAAATGATTCCAAATGTCAATTGGACCGTGCCTCATGTTGAATAACCACTTTTTAAACCCTTGCAGTGCCCAAAATGGCCATTTTTACAGAGTTTTGCTTACTCAGAAGCTTCAATTTTGACCAATTTCAGGCACAGGAATGACTTTAAACACATTTATTTTAGTTGAGAAAGTAATATTTCACATCTAACAGTAATTTACAGGCAAAAGATTAAATTTTAAAATTTCATCGAAATTGACCATTTTGGGAATGTTCGACAGCTCCGCGGTCATCGTTTTTCGTCAGAAAATAGATTTTTTGGACTGTACCAAAAATGATTCTAAATGTCAATTGGATCGTGCCTCATGTTGAATAACCACTTTTTAAACCCTCACAGTGCCCAAAATTGCCATTTTTACAGAGTTTTGCATACTCAGAAGCTTCAATTTTGACCAATTTCGGGCACAGAAATGACTTTAAACACATTTATTTTAGTTGAAAAAGTAATAATTCACATCCAACAGTAACTTACAGCCAAAAGATTAAATGTTAAAATTTCATCGAAATTGACCATTTTGGGAACGTTCGACAGCTCTGCGGTCATCGTTTTTCGTCCGAAAATTAATTTTTTGGACTGTACCAAAAATGATTCCAAATGTCAATTGGACCGTGCCTCATGTTGAATAACCACTTTTTAAACCCTCACAGTGACCAAAATTGCCATTTTTACAGAGTTTTGTATACTCAGAAGCTTCAATTTTGACCAATTTCAGGCACAGAAATGACTTCAAACACATTTATTTTAGTTGAAAAAGTAATAATTCACAACCAACAGTAATTTACAGCCAAAAGATTAAATTTTAAAATTTCATCGAATTTGACCATTTTGGGAACGTTCGACAGCTCCGCGGTCATCGTTTTTCATCCGAAAATTGAATTTTTGGACTGTACCAAAAATGATTCCAAATGTCAATTAGATCGTGCCTCATGTTGAATAACCACTTTTTAAACCCTCACAGTGCCCAAAATGGCCATTTTTACAGAGTTTTGCTTACTCAGAAGCTTCAATTTTGACCAATTACAGGCACAAAAATGACTTTAAACACATTTTTTCAAGTTGAAAAAGTAATAATTCACATCCAACAGTAATATACAGCCAAAAGAATAAATGTTAACATTTCATCGAAATTGACCATTTTGGGAACTTTCGACAGCTCCGCGGTCATCGTTTTTCGTCCGAAAATTAATTTTTTGGACTGTAGCAAAAATGATTCCAAATGTCAATTGGATCGTGCCTCATGTTGAATAACCACTTTTTAAACCCTCGCAGTGCCCAAAATGGCCATTTTTACAGAGTTTTGCTTACTCAGAAGCTTCAATTTTGACCAATTTCAGGCACAGAAATGACTTTAAACACATTTATTTTAGTTGAAAAAGTAATAATTCACATCCAACAGTAATTTACATCCAAAAGATTAAATGTTAAAATTTCATCGAAATTGACCATTTTGGGAACGTTCGACAGCTCCGCGGTCATCGTTTTTCGTCCGAAAATTGATTTTTTGGACTGTAGCAAAAATGATTCCAAATGTCAATTGGATCGTGCCTCATGTTGAATAATCACTTTTTAAACCCTCGCAGTGCCCAAAATGGCCATTTTTACAGAGTTTTGCATACTCAGAAGCTTCAATTTTGACCAATTTCAGGCACAGAAATGACTTTAAACACATTTATTTTAGTTGAAAAAGTAATAATTCACATCTAACAGTAATTTACAGCCAAAAGATTAAATGATAAAATTTCATCGAAATTGACCATTTTGGGAACGTTTGACAGCTCCGCGTTCATCGTTTTTCGTCCGAAAATTGATTTTTTGGACTGTACCAAAAATGATTCTAAATGTCAATTGGATCGTGCCTCATGTTGAATAACCACTTTTTAAACCCTCACAGTGCCCAAAATTACCATTTTTACAGAGTTTTGCATACTCAGAAGCTTCAATTTTGACCAATTTCAGGCACAGAAATGACTTTAAACACATTTATTTTAGTTGAAAAAGTAATAATTCACATCCAACAGTAATTTACAGCCAAAAGATTAAATGTTAAAATTTCATCGAAATTGACCATTTTGGGAACGTTCGACAGCTCCGCGGTCATCGTTTTTCGTCCGAAAATTGATTTTTTGGACTGTACCAAAAATGATTCCAAATGTCAATTGGACCGTGCCTCATGTTGAATAACCACTTTTTAAACCCTCACAGTGACCAAAATTGCCATTTTTACAGAGTTTTGCATACTCAGAAGCTTCAATTTTGACCAATTTCAGGCACAGAAATGACTTCAAACACATTTATTTTAGTTGAAAAAGTAATAATTCACATCCAACAGTAATTTACAGCCAAAAGATTAAATGTTAAAATTTCATCGAAATTGACCATTTTGGGAACGTTCGACAGCTCCGCGGTCATCGTTTTTCATCCGAAAATTGATTTTTTGGACTGTACCAAAAATGATTCCAAATGTCAATTGGACCGTGCCTCATGTTGAATAACCACTTTTTAAACCCTCACAGTGACCAAAATTGCAATTTTTACAGAGTTTTGCATACTCAGAAGCTTCAATTTTGACCAATTTCAGGCACAGGAATGACTTTAAACACATTTATTTTAGTTGAGAAAGTAATATTTCACATCTAACAGTAATTTACAGGCAAAAGATTACATTTTAAAATTTCATCGAAATTGACCATTTTTGGAATGTTCGACAGCTCCGCGGTCATCGTTTTTCGTCAGAAAATAGATTTTTTGGACTGTACCAAAAATGATTCTAAATGTCAATTGGATCGTGCCTCATGTTGAATAACCACTTTTTAAACCCTCACAGTGACCAAAATTGCCATTTTTACAGAGTTTTGCATACTCAGAAGCTTCAATTTTGACCAATTTCAGGCACAGAAATGACTTTAAACACTTTTATTTTAGTTGAAAAAGTAATAATTCACATCCAACAGTAATTTACAGCCAAAAGATTAAATGATAAAATTTCATCGAAATTGACCATTTTGCGAACGTTCGACAGCTCCGCGGTCATCGTTTTTCGTCAGAAAATTGATTTTTTGGACTGTACCAAAAATGATTCAAAATGTCAATTGGATCATGCCTCATGTTGAATAACCACTTTTTAAACCCTCACAGTGCCCAAAATTGCCATTTTTACAGAGTTTTGCTTACTTAGAAGCTTCAATTTTGACCAATTTCAGGCACAGAAATGACTTTAAACACATTTATTTTAGTTGAAAAAGTAATAATTCACATCCAACAGTAATTTACAGCCAAAAGATTAAATGTTAAAATTTCATCGAAATTGACCATTTTGGGAACGTTCGACAGCTCCGCGGTCATCGTTTTTTGTCTGAAAATTGATTTTTTGGACTGTACCAAAAATGATTCCAAATGTCAATTGGACCGTGCCTCATGTTGAATAACCACTTTTTAAACCCTTGCAGTGCCCAAAATGGCCATTTTTACAGAGTTTTGCTTACTCAGAAGCTTCAATTTTGACCAATTTCAGGCACAGGAATGACTTTAAACACATTTATTTTAGTTGAGAAAGTAATATTTCACATCTAACAGTAATTTACAGGCAAAAGATTAAATTTTAAAATTTCATCGAAATTGACCATTTTGGGAATGTTCGACAGCTCCGCGGTCATCGTTTTTCGTCAGAAAATAGATTTTTTGGACTGTACCAAAAATGATTCTAAATGTCAATTGGATCGTGCCTCATGTTGAATAACCACTTTTTAAACCCTCACAGTGCCCAAAATTGCCATTTTTACAGAGTTTTGCATACTCAGAAGCTTCAATTTTGACCAATTTCGGGCACAGAAATGACTTTAAACACATTTATTTTAGTTGAAAAAGTAATAATTCACATCCAACAGTAACTTACAGCCAAAAGATTAAATGTTAAAATTTCATCGAAATTGACCATTTTGGGAACGTTCGACAGCTCTGCGGTCATCGTTTTTCGTCCGAAAATTAATTTTTTGGACTGTACCAAAAATGATTCCAAATGTCAATTGGACCGTGCCTCATGTTGAATAACCACTTTTTAAACCCTCACAGTGACCAAAATTGCCATTTTTACAGAGTTTTGTATACTCAGAAGCTTCAATTTTGACCAATTTCAGGCACAGAAATGACTTCAAACACATTTATTTTAGTTGAAAAAGTAATAATTCACAACCAACAGTAATTTACAGCCAAAAGATTAAATTTTAAAATTTCATCGAATTTGACCATTTTGGGAACGTTCGACAGCTCCGCGGTCATCGTTTTTCATCCGAAAATTGAATTTTTGGACTGTACCAAAAATGATTCCAAATGTCAATTAGATCGTGCCTCATGTTGAATAACCACTTTTTAAACCCTCACAGTGCCCAAAATGGCCATTTTTACAGAGTTTTGCTTACTCAGAAGCTTCAATTTTGACCAATTACAGGCACAGAAATGACTTTAAACACATTTTTTCAAGTTGAAAAAGTAATAATTCACATCCAACAGTAATATACAGCCAAAAGAATAAATGTTAACATTTCATCGAAATTGACCATTTTGGGAACTTTCGACAGCTCCGCGGTCATCGTTTTTCGTCCGAAAATTAATTTTTTGGACTGTAGCAAAAATGATTCCAAATGTCAATTGGATCGTGCCTCATGTTGAATAACCACTTTTTAAACCCTCGCAGTGCCCAAAATGGCCATTTTTACAGAGTTTTGCTTACTCAGAAGCTTCAATTTTGACCAATTTCAGGCACAGAAATGACTTTAAACACATTTATTTTAGTTGAAAAAGTAATAATTCACATCCAACAGTAATTTACATCCAAAAGATTAAATGTTAAAATTTCATCGAAATTGACCATTTTGGGAACGTTCGACAGCTCCGCGGTCATCGTTTTTCGTCCGAAAATTGATTTTTTGGACTGTAGCAAAAATGATTCCAAATGTCAATTGGATCGTGCCTCATGTTGAATAATCACTTTTTAAACCCTCGCAGTGCCCAAAATGGCCATTTTTACAGAGTTTTGCATACTCAGAAGCTTCAATTTTGACCAATTTCAGGCACAGAAATGACTTTAAACACATTTATTTTAGTTGAAAAAGTAATAATTCACATCTAACAGTAATTTACAGCCAAAAGATTAAATGATAAAATTTCATCGAAATTGACCATTTTGGGAACGTTTGACAGCTCCGCGTTCATCGTTTTTCGTCCGAAAATTGATTTTTTGGACTGTACCAAAAATGATTCTAAATGTCAATTGGATCGTGCCTCATGTTGAATAACCACTTTTTAAACCCTCACAGTGCCCAAAATTACCATTTTTACAGAGTTTTGCATACTCAGAAGCTTCAATTTTGACCAATTTCAGGCACAGAAATGACTTTAAACACATTTATTTTAGTTGAAAAAGTAATAATTCACATCCAACAGTAATTTACAGCCAAAAGATTAAATGTTAAAATTTCATCGAAATTGACCATTTTGGGAACGTTCGACAGCTCCGCGGTCATCGTTTTTCGTCCGAAAATTGATTTTTTGGACTGTACCAAAAATGATTCCAAATGTCAATTGGACCGTGCCTCATGTTGAATAACCACTTTTTAAACCCTCACAGTGACCAAAATTGCCATTTTTAGAGTTTTGCATACTCAGAAGCTTCAATTTTGACCAATTTCAGGCACAGAAATGACTTTAAACACTTTTATTTTAGTTGAAAAAGTAATAATTCACATCCAACAGTAATTTACAGCCAAAAGATTAAATGATAAAATTTCATCGAAATTGACCATTTTGCGAACGTTCGACAGCTCCGCGGTCATCGTTTTTCGTCAGAAAATTTATTTTTTGGACTGTACCAAAAATGATTCAAAATGTCAATTGGATCATGCCTCATGTTGAATAACCACTTTTTAAACCCTCACAGTGCCCAAAATTGTCATTTTTACAGAGTTTTGCTTACTTAGAAGCTTCAATTTTGACCAATTTCAGGCACATAAATGACTTTAAACACATTTATTTTAGTTGAAAAAGTAATAATTCACATACAACAGTAATTTACAGCCAAAAGATTAAATGTTAAAATTTCATCGAAATTGACCATTTTGGGAACGTTCGACAGCTCCGCGGTCATCGTTTTTCGTCCGAAAATTGATTTTTTGGACTGTACCAAAAATGATTCCAAATGTCAATTGGACCGTGCCTCATGTTGAATAACCACTTTTTAAACCCTCACAGGGCCCAAAATTGCCATTTTTACAGAGTTTTGCTTACTTAGAAGCTTCAATTTTGACCAATTTCAGGCACAGAAATGACTTTAAACACATTTATTTTAGTTGAAAAAGTAATAATTCACATCCAACAGTAACTTACAGCCAAAAGATTAAATGTTAAAATTTCATCGAAATTGACCATTTTGGGAACGTTCGACAGCTCCGCGGTCATCGTTTTTTGTCTGAAAATTGATTTTTTGGACTGTACCAAAAATGATTCTAAATGTCAATTGGATCGTGCCTCATGTTGAATAACCACTTTTTAAACCCTCACAGTGCCCAAAATTACCATTTTTACAGAGTTTTGCATACTCAGAAGCTTCAATTTTGACCAATTTCAGGCACAGAAATGACTTTAAACACATTTATTTTAGTTGAAAAAGTAATAATTCACATCCAACAGTAATTTACAGCCAAAAGATTAAATGTTAAAATTTCATCGAAATTGACCATTTTGGGAACGTTCGACAGCTCCGCGGTCATCGTTTTTCGTCCGAAAATTAATTTTTTGGACTGTACCAAAAATGATTCCAAATGTCAATTGGACCGTGCCTCATGTTGAATAACCACTTTTTAAACCCTCACAGTGACCAAAATTGCCATTTTTACAGAGTTTTGCATACTCAGAAGCTTCAATTTTGACCAATTTCAGGCACAGAAATGACTTTAAACACATTTATTTTAGTTGAAAAAGTAATAATTCACATCCAACAGTAATTTACAGCCAAAAGATTAAATGGTAAAATTTCATCGAAATTGACCATTTTGGGAACGTTCGACAGCTCCGCGGTCATCGTTTTTCGTCCGAAAATTGATTTTTTGGACTGTACCAAAAATGATTCCAAATGTCAATTGGACCGTGCCTCATGTTGAATAACCACTTTTTAAACCCTCACAGTGACCAAAATTGCCATTTTTACAGAGTTTTGCTTACTCAGAAGCTTCAATTTTGACCAATTACAGGCACAGAAATGACTTTAAACACATTTTTTCAAGTTGAAAAAGTAATAATTCACATCCAACAGTAATATACAGCCAAAAGAATAAATGTTAACATTTCATCGAAATTGACCATTTTGGGAACTTTCGACAGCTCCGCGGTCATCGTTTTTCGTCCGAAAATTAATTTTTTGGACTGTAGCAAAAATGATTCCAAATGTCAATTGGATCGTGCCTCATGTTGAATAACCACTTTTTAAACCCTCGCAGTGCCCAAAATGGCCATTTTTACAGAGTTTTGCTTACTCAGAAGCTTCAATTTTGACCAATTTCAGGCACAGAAATGACTTTAAACACATTTATTTTAGTTGAAAAAGTAATAATTCACATCCAACAGTAATTTACATCCAAAAGATTAAATGTTAAAATTTCATCGAAATTGACCATTTTGGGAACGTTCGACAGCTCCGCGGTCATCGTTTTTCGTCCGAAAATTGATTTTTTGGACTGTAGCAAAAATGATTCCAAATGTCAATTGGATCGTGCCTCATGTTGAATAATCACTTTTTAAACCCTCGCAGTGCCCAAAATGGCCATTTTTACAGAGTTTTGCATACTCAGAAGCTTCAATTTTGACCAATTTCAGGCACAGAAATGACTTTAAACACATTTATTTTAGTTGAAAAAGTAATAATTCACATCTAACAGTAATTTACAGCCAAAAGATTAAATGATAAAATTTCATCGAAATTGACCATTTTGGGAACGTTTGACAGCTCCGCGTTCATCGTTTTTCGTCCGAAAATTGATTTTTTGGACTGTACCAAAAATGATTCTAAATGTCAATTGGACCGTGCCTCATGTTGAATAACCACTTTTTAAACCCTCACAGTGACCAAAATTGCCATTTTTACAGAGTTTTGCATACTCAGAAGCTTCAATTTTGACCAATTTCAGGCACAGAAATGACTTTAAACACATTTATTTTAGTTGAAAAAGTAATAATTCACATCCAACAGTAATTTACAGCCAAAAGATTAAATGTTAAAATTTCATCGAAATTGACCATTTTGGGAACGTTCGACAGCTCCGCGGTCATCGTTTTTCGTCCGAAAATTGATTTTTTGGACTGTACCAAAAATGATTCCAAATGTCAATTGGACCGTGCCTCATGTTGAATAACCACTTTTTAAACCCTCACAGTGACCAAAATTGCCATTTTTACAGAGTTTTGCTTACTCAGAAGCTTCAATTTTGACCAATTACAGGCACAGAAATGACTTTAAACACATTTTTTCAAGTTGAAAAAGTAATAATTCACATCCAACAGTAATATACAGCCAAAAGAATAAATGTTAACATTTCATCGAAATTGACCATTTTGGGAACTTTCGACAGCTCCGCGGTCATCGTTTTTCGTCCGAAAATTAATTTTTTGGACTGTAGCAAAAATGATTCCAAATGTCAATTGGACCGTGCCTCATGTTGAATAACCACTTTTTAAACCCTCACAGTGACCAAAATTGCCATTTTTACAGAGTTTTGCATACTCAGATGCTTCAATTTTGACCAATTTCAGGCACAGAAATGACTTTAAACACTTTTATTTTAGTTGAAAAAGTAATAATTCACATCCAACAGTAATTTACAGCCAAAAGATTAAATGATAAAATTTCATCGAAATTGACCATTTTGCGAACGTTCGACAGCTCCGCGGTCATCGTTTTTCGTCAGAAAATTGATTTTTTGGACTGTACCAAAAATGATTCAAAATGTCAATTGGATCATGCCTCGTGTTGAATAACCACTTTTTAAACCCTCACATGCCCAAAATTGCCATTTTTACAGAGTTTTGCTTACTCAGAAGCTTCAATTTTGACCAATTTCAGGCACAGAAATGACTTTAAACACATTTATTTTAGTTGAAAAAGTAATAATTCACATCCAACAGTAATTTACAGCCAAAAGATTAAATGTTAAAATTTCATCGAAATTGACCATTTTGGGAACGTTCGACAGCTCCGCGGTCATCGTTTTTCGTCCGAAAATTGATTTTTTGGACCATACCAAAAATGATTCCAAATGTCAATTGGACCGTGCCTCATGTTGAATAACCACTTTTTAAACCCTCACAGTGCCCAAAATTGCCATTTTTACAGAGTTTTGCTTACTTAGAAGCTTCAATTTTGACCAATTTCAGGCACAGAAATGACTTTAAACACATTTATTTTAGTTGAAAAAGTAATAATTCACATCCAACAGTAACTTACAGCCAAAAGATTAAATGTTAAAATTTCATCGAAATTGACCATTTTGGGAACGTTCGACAGCTCCGCGGTCATCGTTTTTTGTCTGAAAATTGATTTTTTGGACTGTACCAAAAATGATTCTAAATGTCAATTGGATCGTGCCTCATGTTGAATAACCACTTTTTAAACCCTCACAGTGCCCAAAATTACCATTTTTACAGAGTTTTGCATACTCAGAAGCTTCAATTTTGACCAATTTCAGGCACAGAAATGACTTTAAACACATTTATTTTAGTTGAAAAAGTAATAATTCACATCCAACAGTAATTTACAGCCAAAAGATTAAATGTTAAAATTTCATCGAAATTGACCATTTTGGGAACGTTCGACAGCTCCGCGGTCATCGTTTTTCGTCCGAAAATTAATTTTTTGGACTGTACCAAAAATGATTCCAAATGTCAATTGGACCGTGCCTCATGTTGAATAACCACTTTTTAAACCCTCACAGTGACCAAAATTGCCATTTTTAGAGTTTTGCATACTCAGAAGCTTCAATTTTGACCAATTTCAGGCACAGAAATGACTTTAAACACTTTTATTTTAGTTGAAAAAGTAATAATTCACATCCAACAGTAATTTACAGCCAAAAGATTAAATGATAAAATTTCATCGAAATTGACCATTTTGCGAACGTTCGACAGCTCCGCGGTCATCGTTTTTCGTCAGAAAATTTATTTTTTGGACTGTACCAAAAATGATTCAAAATGTCAATTGGATCATGCCTCATGTTGAATAACCACTTTTTAAACCCTCACAGTGCCCAAAATTGCCATTTTTACAGAGTTTTGCTTACTTAGAAGCTTCAATTTTGACCAATTTCAGGCACATAAATGACTTTAAACACATTTATTTTAGTTGAAAAAGTAATAATTCACATCCAACAGTAATTTACAGCCAAAAGATTAAATGTTAAAATTTCATCGAAATTGACCATTTTGGGAACGTTCGACAGCTCCGCGGTCATTGTTTTTCGTCCGAAAATTAATTTTTTGGACTGTACCAAAAATGATTCCAAATGTCAATTGGACCGTGCCTCATGTTGAATAACCACTTTTTAAACCCTCACAGTGACCAAAATTGCCATTTTTACAGAGTTTTGCATACTCAGAAGCTTCAATTTTGACCAATTTCAGGCACAGAAATGACTTTAAACACATTTATTTTAGTTGAAAAAGTAATAATTCACATCCAACAGTAATTTACAGCCAAAAGATTAAATGTTAAAATTTCATCGAAATTGACCATTTTGGGAACGTTCGACAGCTCCGCGGTCATCGTTTTTTGTCCGAAAATTGATTTTTTGGACTGTACCAAAAATGATTCTAAATGTCAATTGGATCGTGCCTCATGTTGAATAACCACTTTTTAAACCCTCACCGTGACCAAAATTACCATTTTTACAGAGTTTTGCATACTCAGAAGCTTCAATTTTGACCAATTTCAGGCACAGAAATGACTTTAAACACATTTATTTTAGTTGAAAAAGTAATAATTCACATCCAACAGTAATTTACAGCCAAAAGATTAAATGTTAAAATTTCATCGAAATTGACCATTTTGGGAACGTTCGACAGCTCCGCGGTCATCGTTTTTCGTCCGAAAATTAATTTTTTGGACTGTACCAAAAATGATTCCAAATGTCAATTGGACCGTGCCTCATGTTGAATAACCACTTTTTAAACCCTCACAGTGACCAAAATTGCCATTTTTAGAGTTTTGCATAATCAGAAGCTTCAATTTTGACCAATTTCAGGCACAGAAATGACTTTAAACACTTTTATTTTAGTTGAAAAAGTAATAATTCACATCCAACAGTAATTTACAGCCAAAAGATTAAATGATAAAATTTCATCGAAATTGACCATTTTGCGAACGTTCGACAGCTCCGCGGTCATCGTTTTTCGTCAGAAAATTTATTTTTTGGACTGTACCAAAAATGATTCAAAATGTCAATTGGATCATGCCTCATGTTGAATAACCACTTTTTAAACCCTCACAGTGCCCAAAATTGCCATTTTTACAGAGTTTTGCTTACTTAGAAGCTTCAATTTTGACCAATTTTAGGCACATAAATGACTTTAAACACATTTATTTTAGTTGAAAAAGTAATAATTCACATCCAACAGTAATTTACAGCCAAAAGATTAAATGTTAAAATTTCATCGAAATTGACCATTTTGGGAACGTTCGACAGCTCCGCGGTCATCGTTTTTCGTCAGAAAATAGATTTTTTGGACTGTACCAAAAATGATTCTAAATGTGAATTGGATCGTGCCTCATGTTGAATAACCACTTTTTAAACCCTCACAGTGCCCAAAATTACCATTTTTACAGAGTTTTGCATACTCAGAAGCTTCAATTTTGACCAATTTCAGGCACAGAAATGACTTTAAACACATTTATTTTAGTTGAAAAAGTAATAATTCACATCCAACAGTAATTTACAGCCAAAAGATTAAATGTTAAAATTTCATCGAAATTGACCATTTTGGGAACGTTCGACAGCTCCGCGGTCATTGTTTTTCGTCCGAAAATTAATTTTTTGGACTGTACCAAAAATGATTCCAAATGTCAATTGGACCGTGCCTCATGTTGAATAACCACTTTTTAAACCCTCACAGTGACCAAAATTGCCATTTTTACAGAGTTTTGCATACTCAGAAGCTTCAATTTTGACCAATTTCAGGCACAGAAATGACTTTAAACACATTTATTTTAGTTGAAAAAGTAATAATTCACATCCAACAGTAATTTACAGCCAAAAGATTAAATGTTAAAATTTCATCGAAATTGACCATTTTGGGAACGTTCGACAGCTCCGCGGTCATCGTTTTTTGTCCGAAAATTGATTTTTTGGACTGTACCAAAAATGATTCCAAATGTCAATTGGACCGTGCCTCATGTTGAATAACCACTTTTTAAACCCTCACCGTGACCAAAATTGCCATTTTTACAGAGTTTTGCATACTCAGAAGCTTCAATTTTGACCAATTTCAGGCACAGAAATGACTTTAAACACTTTTATTTTAGTTGAAAAAGTAATAATTCACATCCAACAGTAATTTACAGCCAAAAGATTAAATGATAAAATTTCATCGAAATTGACCATTTTGCGAACGTTCGACAGCTCCGCGGTCATCGTTTTTCGTCAGAAAATTTATTTTTTGGACTGTGCCAAAAATGATTCCAAATGTCAATTGGACCGTGCCTCATGTTGAATAACCACTTTTTAAACCCTCGCAGTGACCAAAATTGCCATTTTTACAGAGTTTTGCATACTCAGAAGCTTCAATTTTGACCAATTTCAGGCACAGAAATGACTTCAAACACATTTATTTTAGTTGAAAAAGTAATAATTCACATCCAACAGTAATTTACAGCCAAAAGATTAAATGTTAAAATTTCATCGAAATTGACCATTTTGGGAACGTTCGACAGCTCCGCGGTCATCGTTTTTCATCCGAAAATTGATTTTTTGGACTGTACCAAAAATGATTCCAAATGTCAATTGGACCGTGCCTCATGTTGAATAACCACTTTTTAAACCCTCACAGTGACCAAAATTGCAATTTTTACAGAGTTTTGCATACTCAGAAGCTTCAATTTTGACCAATTTCAGGCACAGGAATGACTTTAAAAACATTTATTTTAGTTGAGAAAGTAATATTTCACATCTAACAGTAATTTACAGGCAAAAGATTACATTTTAAAATTTCATCGAAATTGACCATTTTGGGAATGTTCGACAGCTCCGCGGTCATCGTTTTTCGTCAGAAAATAGATTTTTTGGACTGTACCAAAAATGATTCTAAATGTCAATTGGATCGTGCCTCATGTTGAATAACCACTTTTTAAACCCTCACAGTGACCAAAATTGCCATTTTTACAGAGTTTTGCATACTCAGAAGCTTCAATTTTGACCAATTTCAGGCACAGAAATGACTTTAAACACTTTTATTTTAGTTGAAAAAGTAATAATTCACATCCAACAGTAATTTACAGCCAAAAGATTAAATGATAAAATTTCATCGAAATTGACCATTTTGCGAACGTTCGACAGCTCCGCGGTCATCGTTTTTCGTCAGAAAATTGATTTTTTGGACTGTACCAAAAATGATTCAAAATGTCAATTGGATCATGCCTCATGTTGAATAACCACTTTTTAAACCCTCACAGTGCCCAAAATTGCCATTTTTACAGAGTTTTGCTTACTTAGAAGCTTCAATTTTGACCAATTTCAGGCACAGAAATGACTTTAAACACATTTATTTTAGTTGAAAAAGTAATAATTCACATCCAACAGTAATTTACAGCCAAAAGATTAAATGTTAAAATTTCATCGAAATTGACCATTTTGGGAACGTTCGACAGCTCCGCGGTCATCGTTTTTTGTCTGAAAATTGATTTTTTGGACTGTACCAAAAATGATTCCAAATGTCAATTGGACCGTGCCTCATGTTGAATAACCACTTTTTAAACCCTTGCAGTGCCCAAAATGGCCATTTTTACAGAGTTTTGCTTACTCAGAAGCTTCAATTTTGACCAATTTCAGGCACAGGAATGACTTTAAACACATTTATTTTAGTTGAGAAAGTAATATTTCACATCTAACAGTAATTTACAGGCAAAAGATTAAATTTTAAAATTTCATCGAAATTGACCATTTTGGGAATGTTCGACAGCTCCGCGGTCATCGTTTTTCGTCAGAAAATAGATTTTTTGGACTGTACCAAAAATGATTCTAAATGTCAATTGGATCGTGCCTCATGTTGAATAACCACTTTTTAAACCCTCACAGTGCCCAAAATTGCCATTTTTACAGAGTTTTGCATACTCAGAAGCTTCAATTTTGACCAATTTCGGGCACAGAAATGACTTTAAACACATTTATTTTAGTTGAAAAAGTAATAATTCACATCCAACAGTAACTTACAGCCAAAAGATTAAATGTTAAAATTTCATCGAAATTGACCATTTTGGGAACGTTCGACAGCTCCGCGGTCATCGTTTTTCATCCGAAAATTGAATTTTTGGACTGTACCAAAAATGATTCCAAATGTCAATTAGATCGTGCCTCATGTTGAATAACCACTTTTTAAACCCTCACAGTGCCCAAAATGGCCATTTTTACAGAGTTTTGCTTACTCAGAAGCTTCAATTTTGACCAATTACAGGCACAGAAATGACTTTAAACACATTTTTTCAAGTTGAAAAAGTAATAATTCACATCCAACAGTAATATACAGCCAAAAGAATAAATGTTAACATTTCATCGAAATTGACCATTTTGGGAACTTTCGACAGCTCCGCGGTCATCGTTTTTCGTCCGAAAATTAATTTTTTGGACTGTAGCAAAAATGATTCCAAATGTCAATTGGATCGTGCCTCATGTTGAATAACCACTTTTTAAACCCTCGCAGTGCCCAAAATGGCCATTTTTACAGAGTTTTGCTTACTCAGAAGCTTCAATTTTGACCAATTTCAGGCACAGAAATGACTTTAAACACATTTATTTTAGTTGAAAAAGTAATAATTCACATCCAACAGTAATTTACATCCAAAAGATTAAATGTTAAAATTTCATCGAAATTGACCATTTTGGGAACGTTCGACAGCTCCGCGGTCATCGTTTTTCGTCCGAAAATTGATTTTTTGGACTGTAGCAAAAATGATTCCAAATGTCAATTGGATCGTGCCTCATGTTGAATAATCACTTTTTAAACCCTCGCAGTGCCCAAAATGGCCATTTTTACAGAGTTTTGCATACTCAGAAGCTTCAATTTTGACCAATTTCAGGCACAGAAATGACTTTAAACACATTTATTTTAGTTGAAAAAGTAATAATTCACATCTAACAGTAATTTACAGCCAAAAGATTAAATGATAAAATTTCATCGAAATTGACCATTTTGGGAACGTTTGACAGCTCCGCGTTCATCGTTTTTCGTCCGAAAATTGATTTTTTGGACTGTACCAAAAATGATTCTAAATGTCAATTGGATCGTGCCTCATGTTGAATAACCACTTTTTAAACCCTCACAGTGCCCAAAATTACCATTTTTACAGAGTTTTGCATACTCAGAAGCTTCAATTTTGACCAATTTCAGGCACAGAAATGACTTTAAACACATTTATTTTAGTTGAAAAAGTAATAATTCACATCCAACAGTAATTTACAGCCAAAAGATTAAATGTTAAAATTTCATCGAAATTGACCATTTTGGGAACGTTCGACAGCTCCGCGGTCATCGTTTTTCGTCCGAAAATTACTTTTTTGGACTGTACCAAAAATTATTCCAAATGTCAATTGGACCGTGCCTCATGTTGAATAACCACTTTTTAAACCCTCACAGTGACCAAAATTGCCATTTTTACAGAGTTTTGCATACTCAGAAGCTTCAATTTTGACCAATTTCAGGCACAGAAATGACTTTAAAAACATTTATTTTAGTTGAAAAAGTAATAATTCACATCCAACAGTAATTTACAGCCAAAAGATTAAATGTTAAAATTTCATCGAAATTGACCATTTTGGGAACGTTCGACAGCTCCGCGGTCATCGTTTTTCGTCCGAAAATTGATTTTTTGGACTGTACCAAAAATGATTCCAAATGTCAATTGGACCGTGCCTCATGTTGAATAACCACTTTTTAAACCCTCACAGTGACCAAAATTGCCATTTTTAGAGTTTTGCATACTCAGAAGCTTCAATTTTGACCAATTTCAGGCACAGAAATGACTTTAAACACTTTTATTTTAATTGAAAAAGTAATAATTCACATCCAACAGTAATTTACAGCCAAAAGATTAAATGATAAAATTTCATCGAAATTGACCATTTTGCGAACGTTCGACAGCTCCGCGGTCATCGTTTTTCGTCAGAAAATTTATTTTTTGGACTGTACCAAAAATGATTCAAAATGTCAATTGGATCATGCCTCATGTTGAATAACCACTTTTTAAACCCTCACAGTGCCCAAAATTGCCATTTTTACAGAGTTTTGCTTACTTAGAAGCTTCAATTTTGACCAATTTCAGGCACATAAATGACTTTAAACACATTTATTTTAGTTGAAAAAGTAATAATTCACATACAACAGTAATTTACAGCCAAAAGATTAAATGTTAAAATTTCATCGAAATTGACCATTTTGGGAACGTTCGACAGCTCCGCGGTCATCGTTTTTCGTCCGAAAATTGATTTTTTGGACTGTACCAAAAATGATTCCAAATGTCAATTGGACCGTGCCTCATGTTGAATAACCACTTTTTAAACCCTCACAGTGCCCAAAATTGCCATTTTTACAGAGTTTTGCTTACTTAGAAGCTTCAATTTTGACCAATTTCAGGCACAGAAATGACTTTAAACACATTTATTTTAGTTGAAAAAGTAATAATTCACATCCAACAGTAATTTACAGCCAAAAGATTAAATGTTAAAATTTCATCGAAATTGACCATTTTGGGAACGTTCGACAGCTCCGCGGTCATCGTTTTTTTGTCTGAAAATTGATTTTTTGGACTGTACCAAAAATGATTCCAAATGTCAATTGGACCGTGCCTCATGTTGAATAACCACTTTTTAAACCCTCACAGTGACCAAAATTGCCATTTTTACAGAGTTTTGCTTACTCAGAAGCTTCAATTTTGACCAATTACAGGCACAGAAATGACTTTAAACACATTTTTTCAAGTTGAAAAAGTAATAATTCACATCCAACAGTAATATACAGCCAAAAGAATAAATGTTAACATTTCATCGAAATTGACCATTTTGGGAACTTTCGACAGCTCCGCGGTCATCGTTTTTCGTCCGAAAATTAATTTTTTGGACTGTAGCAAAAATGATTCCAAATGTCAATTGGACCGTGCCTCATGTTGAATAACCACTTTTTAAACCCTCACAGTGACCAAAATTGCCATTTTTACAGAGTTTTGCATACTCAGATGCTTCAATTTTGACCAATTTCAGGCACAGAAATGACTTTAAACACTTTTATTTTAGTTGAAAAAGTAATAATTCACATCCAACAGTAATTTACAGCCAAAAGATTAAATGATAAAATTTCATCGAAATTGACCATTTTGCGAACGTTCGACAGCTCCGCGGTCATCGTTTTTCGTCAGAAAATTGATTTTTTGGACTGTACCAAAAATGATTCAAAATGTCAATTGGATCATGCCTCGTGTTGAATAACCACTTTTTAAACCCTCACATGCCCAAAATTGCCATTTTTACAGAGTTTTGCTTACTCAGAAGCTTCAATTTTGACCAATTTCAGGCACAGAAATGACTTTAAACACATGTATTTTAGTTGAAAAAGTAATAATTCACATCCAACAGTAATTTACAGCCAAAAGATTAAATGTTAAAATTTCATCGAAATTGACCATTTTGGGAACGTTCGACAGCTCCGCGGTCATCGTTTTTCGTCCGAAAATTGATTTTTTGGACCATACCAAAAATGATTCCAAATGTCAATTGGACCGTGCCTCATGTTGAATAACCACTTTTTAAACCCTCACAGTGCCCAAAATTGCCATTTTTACAGAGTTTTGCTTACTTAGAAGCTTCAATTTTGACCAATTTCAGGCACAGAAATGACTTTAAACACATTTATTTTAGTTGAAAAAGTAATAATTCACATCCAACAGTAACTTACAGCCAAAAGATTAAATGTTAAAATTTCATCGAAATTGACCATTTTGGGAACGTTCGACAGCTCCGCGGTCATCGTTTTTTGTCTGAAAATTGATTTTTTGGACTGTACCAAAAATGATTCTAAATGTCAATTGGATCGTGCCTCATGTTGAATAACCACTTTTTAAACCCTCACAGTGCCCAAAATTACCATTTTTACAGAGTTTTGCATACTCAGAAGCTTCAATTTTGACCAATTTCAGGCACAGAAATGACTTTAAACACATTTATTTTAGTTGAAAAAGTAATGATTCACATCCAACAGTAATTTACAGCCAAAAGATTAAATGTTAAAATTTCATCGAAATTGACCATTTTGGGAACGTTCGACAGCTCCGCGGTCATCGTTTTTCGTCCGAAAATTAATTTTTTGGACTGTACCAAAAATGATTCCAAATGTCAATTGGACCGTGCCTCATGTTGAATAACCACTTTTTAAACCCTCACAGTGACCAAAATTGCCATTTTTACAGAGTTTTGCATACTCAGAAGCTTCAATTTTGACCAATTTCAGGCACAGAAATGACTTTAAACACATTTATTTTAGTTGAAAAAGTAATAATTCACATCCAACAGTAATTTACAGCCAAAAGATTAAATGTTAAAATTTCATCGAAATTGACCATTTTGGGAACGTTCGACAGCTCCGCGGTCATCGTTTTTCGTCCGAAAATTGATTTTTTGGACTGTACCAAAAATGATTCCAAATGTCAATTGGACCGTGCCTCATGTTGAATAACCACTTTTTAAACCCTCACAGTGACCAAAATTGCCATTTTTAGAGTTTTGCATACTCAGAAGCTTCAATTTTGACCAATTTCAGGCACAGAAATGACTTTAAACACTTTTATTTTAGTTGAAAAAGTAATAATTCACATCCAACAGTAATTTACAGCCAAAAGATTAAATGATAAAATTTCATCGAAATTGACCATTTTGCGAACGTTCGACAGCTCCGCGGTCATCGTTTTTCGTCAGAAAATTTATTTTTTGGACTGTACCAAAAATGATTCAAAATGTCAATTGGATCATGCCTCATGTTGAATAACCACTTTTTAAACCCTCACAGTGCCCAAAATTGCCATTTTTACAGAGTTTTGCTTACTTAGAAGCTTCAATTTTGACCAATTTCAGGCACAGAAATGACTTTAAACACATTTATTTTAGTTGAAAAAGTAATAATTCACATCCAACAGTAATTTACAGCCAAAAGATTAAATGATAAAATTTCATCGAAATTGACCATTTTGCGAACGTTCGACAGCTCCGCGGTCATCGTTTTTCGTCAGAAAATTGATTTTTTGGACTGTACCAAAAATGATTCAAAATGTCAATTGGATCATGCCTCATGTTGAATAACCACTTTTTAAACCCTCACAGTGCCCAAAATTGCCATTTTTACAGAGTTTTGCTTACTCAGAAGCTTCAATTTTGACCAATTTCAGGCACAGAAATGACTTTAAACACATTTATTTTAGTTGAAAAAGTAATAATTCACATCCAACAGTAATTTACAGCCAAAAGATTAAATGTTAAAATTTCATCGAAATTGACCATTTTGGGAACGTTCGACAGCTCCGCGGTCATCGTTTTTCGTCCGAAAATTGATTTTTTGGACTGTACCAAAAATGATTCCAAATGTCAATTGGACCGTGCCTCATGTTGAATAACCACTTTTTAAACCCTCACAGTGCCCAAAATTGCCATTTTTACAGAGTTTTGCTTACTTAGAAGCTTCAATTTTGACCAATTTCAGGCACAGAAATGACTTTAAACACATTTATTTTAGTTGAAAAAGTAATAATTCACATCCAACAGTAATTTACAGCCAAAAGATTAAATGTTAAAATTTCATCGAAATTGACCATTTTGGGAACGTTCGACAGCTCCGCGGTCATCGTTTTTTGTCTGAAAATTGATTTTTTGGACTGTACCAAAAATGATTCCAAATGTCAATTGGACCGTGCCTCATGTTGAATAACCACTTTTTAAACCCTTGCAGTGCCCAAAATGGCCATTTTTACAGAGTTTTGGTTACTCAGAAGCTTCAATTTTGACCAATTTCAGGCACAGGAATGTCTTTAAACACATTTATTTTAGTTGAGAAAGTAATATTTCACATCTAACAGTAATTTACAGGCAAAAGATTAAATTTTAAAATTTCATCGAAATTGACCATTTTGGGAATGTTCGACAGCTCCGCGGTCATCGTTTTTCGTCAGAAAATAGGGGGCATATTATCAAGGGGGTTTATCTCCGCTTTTTAGGCTTTAAAAGCCAAGAAAGCGGAGATAAAATTATCTCCCTATTACCAAGCTGTCGCTAACACCAGTTAGTGACAGCTAATAGGAGATAGCAACCATCTTGGGCCCCGCTTTGCATGTCAGTGATATTTATCACTAATGACATGCAAAGTGGGCGTGCCAAGATGTTAGAGACTGAAAACAGTCCCTAACATCGCTATCTCCTATTACCAACTTTTGGAGATATTCGCGCTAAGCGCGAATATCTCCAAAAGCTAACACCTGCCCTGAGCAGTTCTTAGCCATGTTATCCAATGGGAGGTGGATAACATGGCTAAGAGCATTAGCTCGATAATGCATGAATATCGCTGACTTTTCAGCGATATTCATGCATTGCAGCCGTTTTTTATCGCATTTGCGATAAACCTTGCTAATAGCAAGGTTTATCTGCGATAAAAATCGCCGATGTGCGGCGATAATTTTTGTCTCTAAACAAGTTAGAGACAAAAATTATCGCTAGTTGTTGGTAATATGCCCCTAGATTTTTTGGACTGTACCAAAAATGATTCTAAATGTCAATTGGATCGTGCCTCATGTTGAATAACCACTTTTTAAACCCTCACAGTGCCCAAAATGGCCATTTTACAGAGTTTTGCTTACTCAGAAGCTTCAATTTTGACCAATTACAGGCACAGAAATGACTTTAAACACATTTTTTTAAGTTGAAAAAGTAATAATTCACATCCAACCAGTAATATACAGCAAAAGAATAAATGTTAACATTCATCGAAATTGACCATTTTGGGAACTTTCGACAGCTTCGCGGGTCATCGTTTTTCATCCGAAAATTAATTTTTTGGACTGTAGCAAAAATGATTCCAAATGTCAATTGGATCGTGCCTCATGTTGAATAACCACTTTTAAACCCTCGCAGTGCCCAAAATGGCCATTTTTACAGAGTTTTGCTTACTCAGAAGCTTCAATTTTGACCAATTTCAGGCACAGAAATGACTTTAAACACATTTATTTTAGTTGAAAAAGTAATAATTCACATCCAACAGTAATTTTACATCCAAAAGATTAAATGTTAAAATTTCATCGAAATTGACCATTTGGGAACGTTCGACAGCTCCGCGGTCATCGTTTTTCGTCCGAAAATTGATTTTTTGGACTGTAGCAAAAATGATTCCAAATGTCAATTGGATCGTGCCTCATGTTGAATAACCACTTTTTAAACCCTCGCAGTGCCCAAAATGGCCATTTTTACAGAGTTTTGCATACTCAGAAGCTTCAATTTTGACCAATTTCAGGCACAGAAATGACTTTAAACACATTTATTTTAGTTGAAAAAGTAATAATTCACATCTAACAGTAATTTACAGCCAAAAGATTAAATGATAAAATTTCATCGAATTGACCATTTTGGGAACGTTTGACAGCTCCGCGTTCATCGTTTTTCGTCCGAAAATTAATTTTTTGGACTGTACCAAAAATGATTCCAAATGTCAATTGGACCGTGCCTCATGTTGAATAACCACTTTTTTAACCTCACAGTGACCAAAATTGCCATTTTTACAGAGTTTTGCATACTCAGAAGCTTCAATTTTGACCAATTTCAGGCACAGAAATGACTTTAAACACATTTATTTTAGTTGAAAAGTAATAATTCACATCCAACAGTAATTTACAGCCAAAGATTAAATGTTAAAATTTCATCGAAATTGACCATTTTGGGAACGTTCGACAGCTCCGCGGTCATCGTTTTTCGTCCGAAAATTGATTTTTTGGACTGTACCAAAAATGATTCCAAATGTCAATTGGACTGTGCCTCATGTTGAATAACCACTTTTTAAACCCTCACAGTGACCAAAATTGCAATTTTTAGAGTTTTGCATACTCAGAAGCTTCAATTTTGACCATTTCAGGCACAGAAATGACTTTAAACACTTTTATTTTAGTTGAAAAAGTAATAATTCACATCCAACAGTAATTTACAGCCAAAAGATAAATGATAAAATTTCATCGAAATTGACCATTTTGCGAACGTTCGACAGCTCCGCGGTCATCGTTTTTCGTCAGAAAATTTATTTTTGGACTGTACCAAAAATGATTCAAAATGTCAATTGGATCATGCCTCATGTTGAATAACCACTTTTTAAACCCTCACAGTGCCCAAAATTGCCATTTTTACAGAGTTTTGCTTACTTAGAAGCTTCAATTTTGACCAATTTCAGGCACATAAATGACTTTAAACACATTTATTTTAGTTGAAAAAGTAATAATTCACATCCAACAGTAATTTACAGCCAAAAGATTAAATGTTAAAATTTCATCGAAATTGACCATTTTGGGAACGTTCGACAGCTCCGCGGTCATCGTTTTTCGTCAGAAAATAGATTTTTTGGACTGTACCAAAAATGATTCTAAATGTCAATTGGATCGTGCCTCATGTTGAATAACCACTTTTTAAACCCTCACAGTGCCCAAAATTACCATTTTTACAGAGTTTTGCATACTCAGAAGCTTCAATTTTGACCAATTTCAGGCACAGAAATGACTTTAAACACATTTATTTTAGTTGAAAAAGTAATAATTCACATCCAACAGTAATTTACAGCCAAAAGATTAAATGTTAAAATTTCATCGAAATTGACCATTTTGGGAACGTTCGACAGCTCCGCGGTCATCGTTTTTCGTCCGAAAATTAATTTTTTGGACTGTACCAAAAATGATTCCAAATGTCAATTGGACCGTGCCTCATGTTGAATAACCACTTTTTAAACCCTCACAGTGACCAAAATTGCCATTTTTACAGAGTTTTGCATACTCAGAAGCTTCAATTTTGACCAATTTCAGGCACAGAAATGACTTTAAAAACATTTATTTTAGTTGAAAAAGTAATAATTCACATCCAACAGTAATTTACAGCCAAAAGATTAAATGTTAAAATTTCATCGAAATTGACCATTTTGGGAACGTTCGACAGCTCCGCGGTCATCGTTTTTCGTCCGAAAATTGATTTTTTGGACTGTACCAAAAATGATTCCAAATGTCAATTGGACCGTGCCTCATGTTGAATAACCACTTTTTAAACCCTCACAGTGACCAAAATTGCCATTTTTAGAGTTTTGCATACTCAGAAGCTTCAATTTTGACCAATTTCAGGCACAGAAATGACTTTAAACACTTTTATTTTAATTGAAAAAGTAATAATTCACATCCAACAGTAATTTACAGCCAAAAGATTAAATGATAAAATTTCATCGAAATTGACCATTTTGCGAACGTTCGACAGCTCCGCGGTCATCGTTTTTCGTCAGAAAATTTATTTTTTGGACTGTACCAAAAATGATTCAAAATGTCAATTGGATCATGCCTCATGTTGAATAACCACTTTTTAAACCCTCACAGTGCCCAAAATTGCCATTTTTACAGAGTTTTGCTTACTTAGAAGCTTCAATTTTGACCAATTTCAGGCACATAAATGACTTTAAACACATTTATTTTAGTTGAAAAAGTAATAATTCACATACAACAGTAATTTACAGCCAAAAGATTAAATGTTAAAATTTCATCGAAATTGACCATTTTGGGAACGTTCGACAGCTCCGCGGTCATCGTTTTTCGTCCGAAAATTGATTTTTTGGACTGTACCAAAAATGATTCCAAATGTCAATTGGACCGTGCCTCATGTTGAATAACCACTTTTTAAACCCTCACAGTGCCCAAAATTGCCATTTTTACAGAGTTTTGCTTACTTAGAAGCTTCAATTTTGACCAATTTCAGGCACAGAAATGACTTTAAACACATTTATTTTAGTTGAAAAAGTAATAATTCACATCCAACAGTAATTTACAGCCAAAAGATTAAATGTTAAAATTTCATCGAAATTGACCATTTTGGGAACGTTCGACAGCTCCGCGGTCATCGTTTTTTTGTCTGAAAATTGATTTTTTGGACTGTACCAAAAATGATTCCAAATGTCAATTGGACCGTGCCTCATGTTGAATAACCACTTTTTAAACCCTCACAGTGACCAAAATTGCCATTTTTACAGAGTTTTGCTTACTCAGAAGCTTCAATTTTGACCAATTACAGGCACAGAAATGACTTTAAACACATTTTTTCAAGTTGAAAAAGTAATAATTCACATCCAACAGTAATATACAGCCAAAAGAATAAATGTTAACATTTCATCGAAATTGACCATTTTGGGAACTTTCGACAGCTCCGCGGTCATCGTTTTTCGTCCGAAAATTAATTTTTTGGACTGTAGCAAAAATGATTCCAAATGTCAATTGGACCGTGCCTCATGTTGAATAACCACTTTTTAAACCCTCACAGTGACCAAAATTGCCATTTTTACAGAGTTTTGCATACTCAGATGCTTCAATTTTGACCAATTTCAGGCACAGAAATGACTTTAAACACTTTTATTTTAGTTGAAAAAGTAATAATTCACATCCAACAGTAATTTACAGCCAAAAGATTAAATGATAAAATTTCATCGAAATTGACCATTTTGCGAACGTTCGACAGCTCCGCGGTCATCGTTTTTCGTCAGAAAATTGATTTTTTGGACTGTACCAAAAATGATTCAAAATGTCAATTGGATCATGCCTCGTGTTGAATAACCACTTTTTAAACCCTCACATGCCCAAAATTGCCATTTTTACAGAGTTTTGCTTACTCAGAAGCTTCAATTTTGACCAATTTCAGGCACAGAAATGACTTTAAACACATGTATTTTAGTTGAAAAAGTAATAATTCACATCCAACAGTAATTTACAGCCAAAAGATTAAATGTTAAAATTTCATCGAAATTGACCATTTTGGGAACGTTCGACAGCTCCGCGGTCATCGTTTTTCGTCCGAAAATTGATTTTTTGGACCATACCAAAAATGATTCCAAATGTCAATTGGACCGTGCCTCATGTTGAATAACCACTTTTTAAACCCTCACAGTGCCCAAAATTGCCATTTTTACAGAGTTTTGCTTACTTAGAAGCTTCAATTTTGACCAATTTCAGGCACAGAAATGACTTTAAACACATTTATTTTAGTTGAAAAAGTAATAATTCACATCCAACAGTAACTTACAGCCAAAAGATTAAATGTTAAAATTTCATCGAAATTGACCATTTTGGGAACGTTCGACAGCTCCGCGGTCATCGTTTTTTGTCTGAAAATTGATTTTTTGGACTGTACCAAAAATGATTCTAAATGTCAATTGGATCGTGCCTCATGTTGAATAACCACTTTTTAAACCCTCACAGTGCCCAAAATTACCATTTTTACAGAGTTTTGCATACTCAGAAGCTTCAATTTTGACCAATTTCAGGCACAGAAATGACTTTAAACACATTTATTTTAGTTGAAAAAGTAATGATTCACATCCAACAGTAATTTACAGCCAAAAGATTAAATGTTAAAATTTCATCGAAATTGACCATTTTGGGAACGTTCGACAGCTCCGCGGTCATCGTTTTTCGTCCGAAAATTAATTTTTTGGACTGTACCAAAAATGATTCCAAATGTCAATTGGACCGTGCCTCATGTTGAATAACCACTTTTTAAACCCTCACAGTGACCAAAATTGCCATTTTTACAGAGTTTTGCATACTCAGAAGCTTCAATTTTGACCAATTTCAGGCACAGAAATGACTTTAAACACATTTATTTTAGTTGAAAAAGTAATAATTCACATCCAACAGTAATTTACAGCCAAAAGATTAAATGTTAAAATTTCATCGAAATTGACCATTTTGGGAACGTTCGACAGCTCCGCGGTCATCGTTTTTCGTCCGAAAATTGATTTTTTGGACTGTACCAAAAATGATTCCAAATGTCAATTGGACCGTGCCTCATGTTGAATAACCACTTTTTAAACCCTCACAGTGACCAAAATTGCCATTTTTAGAGTTTTGCATACTCAGAAGCTTCAATTTTGACCAATTTCAGGCACAGAAATGACTTTAAACACTTTTATTTTAGTTGAAAAAGTAATAATTCACATCCAACAGTAATTTACAGCCAAAAGATTAAATGATAAAATTTCATCGAAATTGACCATTTTGCGAACGTTCGACAGCTCCGCGGTCATCGTTTTTCGTCAGAAAATTTATTTTTTGGACTGTACCAAAAATGATTCAAAATGTCAATTGGATCATGCCTCATGTTGAATAACCACTTTTTAAACCCTCACAGTGCCCAAAATTGCCATTTTTACAGAGTTTTGCTTACTTAGAAGCTTCAATTTTGACCAATTTCAGGCACAGAAATGACTTTAAACACATTTATTTTAGTTGAAAAAGTAATAATTCACATCCAACAGTAATTTACAGCCAAAAGATTAAATGATAAAATTTCATCGAAATTGACCATTTTGCGAACGTTCGACAGCTCCGCGGTCATCGTTTTTCGTCAGAAAATTGATTTTTTGGACTGTACCAAAAATGATTCAAAATGTCAATTGGATCATGCCTCATGTTGAATAACCACTTTTTAAACCCTCACAGTGCCCAAAATTGCCATTTTTACAGAGTTTTGCTTACTCAGAAGCTTCAATTTTGACCAATTTCAGGCACAGAAATGACTTTAAACACATTTATTTTAGTTGAAAAAGTAATAATTCACATCCAACAGTAATTTACAGCCAAAAGATTAAATGTTAAAATTTCATCGAAATTGACCATTTTGGGAACGTTCGACAGCTCCGCGGTCATCGTTTTTCGTCCGAAAATTGATTTTTTGGACTGTACCAAAAATGATTCCAAATGTCAATTGGACCGTGCCTCATGTTGAATAACCACTTTTTAAACCCTCACAGTGCCCAAAATTGCCATTTTTACAGAGTTTTGCTTACTTAGAAGCTTCAATTTTGACCAATTTCAGGCACAGAAATGACTTTAAACACATTTATTTTAGTTGAAAAAGTAATAATTCACATCCAACAGTAATTTACAGCCAAAAGATTAAATGTTAAAATTTCATCGAAATTGACCATTTTGGGAACGTTCGACAGCTCCGCGGTCATCGTTTTTTGTCTGAAAATTGATTTTTTGGACTGTACCAAAAATGATTCCAAATGTCAATTGGACCGTGCCTCATGTTGAATAACCACTTTTTAAACCCTTGCAGTGCCCAAAATGGCCATTTTTACAGAGTTTTGGTTACTCAGAAGCTTCAATTTTGACCAATTTCAGGCACAGGAATGTCTTTAAACACATTTATTTTAGTTGAGAAAGTAATATTTCACATCTAACAGTAATTTACAGGCAAAAGATTAAATTTTAAAATTTCATCGAAATTGACCATTTTGGGAATGTTCGACAGCTCCGCGGTCATCGTTTTTCGTCAGAAAATAGGGGGCATATTATCAAGGGGGTTTATCTCCGCTTTTTAGGCTTTAAAAGCCAAGAAAGCGGAGATAAAATTATCTCCCTATTACCAAGCTGTCGCTAACACCAGTTAGTGACAGCTAATAGGAGATAGCAACCATCTTGGGCCCCGCTTTGCATGTCAGTGATATTTATCACTAATGACATGCAAAGTGGGCGTGCCAAGATGTTAGAGACTGAAAACAGTCCCTAACATCGCTATCTCCTATTACCAACTTTTGGAGATATTCGCGCTAAGCGCGAATATCTCCAAAAGCTAACACCTGCCCTGAGCAGTTCTTAGCCATGTTATCCAATGGGAGGTGGATAACATGGCTAAGAGCATTAGCTCGATAATGCATGAATATCGCTGACTTTTCAGCGATATTCATGCATTGCAGCCGTTTTTTATCGCATTTGCGATAAACCTTGCTAATAGCAAGGTTTATCTGCGATAAAAATCGCCGATGTGCGGCGATAATTTTTGTCTCTAAACAAGTTAGAGACAAAAATTATCGCTAGTTGTTGGTAATATGCCCCTAGATTTTTTGGACTGTACCAAAAATGATTCTAAATGTCAATTGGATCGTGCCTCATGTTGAATAACCACTTTTTAAACCCTCACAGTGCCCAAAATGGCCATTTTTACAGAGTTTTGCTTACTCAGAAGCTTCAATTTTGACCAATTACAGGCACAGAAATGACTTTAAACACATTTTTTTAAGTTGAAAAAGTAATAATTCACATCCAACAGTAATATACAGCCAAAAGAATAAATGTTAACATTTCATCGAAATTGACCATTTTGGGAACTTTCGACAGCTTCGCGGTCATCGTTTTTCATCCGAAAATTAATTTTTTGGACTGTAGCAAAAATGATTCCAAATGTCAATTGGATCGTGCCTCATGTTGAATAACCACTTTTTAAACCCTCGCAGTGCCCAAAATGGCCATTTTTACAGAGTTTTGCTTACTCAGAAGCTTCAATTTTGACCAATTTCAGGCACAGAAATGACTTTAAACACATTTATTTTAGTTGAAAAAGTAATAATTCACATCCAACAGTAATTTACATCCAAAAGATTAAATGTTAAAATTTCATCGAAATTGACCATTTTGGGAACGTTCGACAGCTCCGCGGTCATCGTTTTTCGTCCGAAAATTGATTTTTTGGACTGTAGCAAAAATGATTCCAAATGTCAATTGGATCGTGCCTCATGTTGAATAACCACTTTTTAAACCCTCGCAGTGCCCAAAATGGCCATTTTTACAGAGTTTTGCATACTCAGAAGCTTCAATTTTGACCAATTTCAGGCACAGAAATGACTTTAAACACATTTATTTTAGTTGAAAAAGTAATAATTCACATCTAACAGTAATTTACAGCCAAAAGATTAAATGATAAAATTTCATCGAAATTGACCATTTTGGGAACGTTTGACAGCTCCGCGTTCATCGTTTTTCGTCCGAAAATTAATTTTTTGGACTGTACCAAAAATGATTCCAAATGTCAATTGGACCGTGCCTCATGTTGAATAACCACTTTTTAAACCCTCACAGTGACCAAAATTGCCATTTTTACAGAGTTTTGCATACTCAGAAGCTTCAATTTTGACCAATTTCAGGCACAGAAATGACTTTAAACACATTTATTTTAGTTGAAAAAGTAATAATTCACATCCAACAGTAATTTACAGCCAAAAGATTAAATGTTAAAATTTCATCGAAATTGACCATTTTGGGAACGTTCGACAGCTCCGCGGTCATCGTTTTTCGTCCGAAAATTGATTTTTTGGACTGTACCAAAAATGATTCCAAATGTCAATTGGACTGTGCCTCATGTTGAATAACCACTTTTTAAACCCTCACAGTGACCAAAATTGCAATTTTTAGAGTTTTGCATACTCAGAAGCTTCAATTTTGACCAATTTCAGGCACAGAAATGACTTTAAACACTTTTATTTTAGTTGAAAAAGTAATAATTCACATCCAACAGTAATTTACAGCCAAAAGATTAAATGATAAAATTTCATCGAAATTGACCATTTTGCGAACGTTCGACAGCTCCGCGGTCATCGTTTTTCGTCAGAAAATTTATTTTTTGGACTGTACCAAAAATGATTCAAAATGTCAATTGGATCATGCCTCATGTTGAATAACCACTTTTTAAACCCTCACAGTGCCCAAAATTGCCATTTTTACAGAGTTTTGCTTACTTAGAAGCTTCAATTTTGACCAATTTCAGGCACATAAATGACTTTAAACACATTTATTTTAGTTGAAAAAGTAATAATTCACATCCAACAGTAATTTACAGCCAAAAGATTAAATGTTAAAATTTCATCGAAATTGACCATTTTGGGAACGTTCGACAGCTCCGCGGTCATCGTTTTTCGTCAGAAAATAGATTTTTTGGACTGTACCAAAAATGATTCTAAATGTCAATTGGATCGTGCCTCATGTTGAATAACCACTTTTTAAACCCTCACAGTGCCCAAAATTACCATTTTTACAGAGTTTTGCATACTCAGAAGCTTCAATTTTGACCAATTTCAGGCACAGAAATGACTTTAAACACATTTATTTTAGTTGAAAAAGTAATAATTCACATCCAACAGTAATTTACAGCCAAAAGATTAAATGTTAAAATTTCATCGAAATTGACCATTTTGGGAACGTTCGACAGCTCCGCGGTCATCGTTTTTCGTCCGAAAATTAATTTTTTGGACTGTACCAAAAATGATTCCAAATGTCAATTGGACCGTGCCTCATGTTGAATAACCACTTTTTAAACCCTCACAGTGACCAAAATTGCCATTTTTACAGAGTTTTGCATACTCAGAAGCTTCAATTTTGACCAATTTCAGGCACAGAAATGACTTTAAACACATTTATTTTAGTTGAAAAACTAATAATTCACATCCAACAGTAATTTACAGCCAAAAGATTAAATGTTAAAATTTCATCGAAATTGACCATTTTGGGAACGTTCGACAGCTCCGCGGTCATCGTTTTTTGTCCGAAAATTGATTTTTTGGACTGTACCAAAAATGATTCTAAATGTCAATTGGATCGTGCCTCATGTTGAATAACCACTTTTTAAACCCTCACAGTGCCCAAAATTGCCATTTTTACAGAGTTTTGCATACTCAGAAGCTTCAATTTTGACCAATTTCAGGCACAGAAATGACTTTAAACACATTTATTTTAGTTGAAAAAGTAATAATTCACATCCAACAGTAACTTACAGCCAAAAGATTAAATGTTAAAATTTCATCGAAATTGACCATTTTGGGAACGTTCGACAGCTCCGCGGTCATCGTTTTTCGTCCGAAAATTAATTTTTTGGACTGTACCAAAAATGATTCCAAATGTCAATTGGACCGTGCCTCATGTTGAATAACCACTTTTTAAACCCTCACAGTGACCAAAATTGCCATTTTTACAGAGTTTTGTATACTCAGAAGCTTCTATTTTGACCAATTTCAGGCACAGAAATGACTTCAAACACATTTATTTTAGTTGAAAAAGTAATAATTCACATCCAACAGTAATATACAGCCAAAAGAATAAATGTTATCATTTCATCGAAATTGACCATTTTGGGAACTTTCGACAGCTCCGCGGTCATCGTTTTTCGTCCGAAAATTAATTTTTTGGACTGTAGCAAAAATGATTCCAAATGTCAATTGGATCGTGCCTCATGTTGAATAACCACTTTTTAAACCCTCGCAGTGCCCAAAATGGCCATTTTTACAGAGTTTTGCTTACTCAGAAGCTTCAATTTTGACCAATTTCAGGCACAGAAATGACTTTAAACACATTTATTTTAGTTGAAAAAGTAATAATTCACATCCAACAGTAATTTACATCCAAAAGATTAAATGTTAAAATTTCATCGAAATTGACCATTTTGGGAACGTTCGACAGCTCCGCGGTCATCGTTTTTCGTCCGAAAATTGATTTTTTGGACTGTACCAAAAATGATTCCAAATGTCAATTGGATCGTGCCTCATGTTGAATAACCATTTTTTAAACCCTCACAGTGACCAAAATTGCCATTTTAACAGAGTTTTGCATACTCAGAAGCTTCAATTTTGACCAATTTCAGGCACAGGAATGACTTTAAACACATTTATTTTAGTTGAGAAAGTAATATTTCACATCTAACAGTAATTTACAGGCAAAAGATTAAATTTTAAAATTTCATCGAAATTGACCATTTTGGGAACGTTCGACAGCTCCGCGGTCATCGTTTTTCGTCAGAAAATTGATTTTTTGGACTGTACCAAAAATGATTCAAAATGTCAATTGGATCGTGCCTCATGTTGAATAACCACTTTTTAAACCCTCACAGTGCCCAAAATTGCCATTTTTACAGAGTTTTGCTTACTTAGAAGCTTCAATTTTGACCAATTTCAGGCACAGAAATGACTTTAAACACATTTATTTTAGTTGAAAAAGTAATAATTCACATCCAACAGTAATTTACAGCGAAAAGATTAAATGTTAAAATTTCATCTAAATTGATCATTTTGGGAACGTTCGACAGCTCCGCGGTCATCGTTTTTCGTCAGAAAATTGATTTTTTGGACTGTACCAAAAATGATTCAAAATGTCAATTGGATCGTGCCTCATGTTGAATAACCACTTTTTAAACCCTCACAGTGCCCAAAATTGCCATTTTTACAGAGTTTTGCTTACTTAGAAGCTTCAATTTTGACCAATTTCAGGCACAGAAATGACTTTAAACACATTTATTTTAGTTGAAAAAGTAATAATTCACATCCAACAGTAATTTACAGCCAAAAGATTAAATGATAAAATTTCATCGAAATTGACCATTTTGCGAACGTTCGACAGCTCCGCGGTCATCGTTTTTCGTCAGAAAATTTATTTTTTGGACTGTACCAAAAATGATTCAAAATGTCAATTGGATCATGCCTCATGTTGAATAACCACTTTTTAAACCCTCACAGTGCCCAAAATTGCTATTTTTACAGAGTTTTGCTTACTTAGAAGCTTCAATTTTGACCAATTTCAGGCACATAAATGACTTTAAACACATTTATTTTAGTTGAAAAAGTAATAATTCACATCCAACAGTAATTTACAGCCAAAAGATTAAATGTTAAAATTTCATCGAAATTGACCATTTTGGGAACGTTCGACAGCTCCGCGGTCATCGTTTTTCGTCCGAAAATTGATTTTTTGGACTGTACCAAAAATGATTCCAAATGTCAATTGGACCGTGCCTCATGTTGAATAACCACTTTTTAAACCCTCACAGTGCCCAAAATTGCCATTTTTACAGAGTTTTGCTTACTTAGAAGCTTCAATTTTGACCAATTTCAGGCACAGAAATGACTTTAAACACATTTATTTTAGTTGAAAAAGTAATAATTCACATCCAACAGTAATTTACAGCCAAAAGATTAAATGTTAAAATTTCATCGAAATTGACCATTTTGGGAACGTTCGACAGCTCCGCGGTCATCGTTTTTTGTCTGAAAATTGATTTTTTGGACTGTACCAAAAATGATTCCAAATGTCAATTGGACCGTGCCTCATGTTGAATAACCACTTTTTAAACCCTTGCAGTGCCCAAAATGGCCGTTTTTACAGAGTTTTGCTTACTCAGAAGCTTCAATTTTGACCAATTTCAGGCACAGGAATGACTTTAAACACATTTATTTTAGTTGAAAAAGTAATAATTCACATCCAACAGTAACTTACAGCCAAAAGATTAAATGTTAAAATTTCATCGAAATTGACCATTTTGGGAACGTTCGACAGCTCCGCGGTCATCGTTTTTCGTCCGAAAATAAATTTTTTGGACTGTACCAAAAATGATTCCAAATGTCAATTGGACCGTGCCTCATGTTGAATAACCACTTTTTAAACCCTCACAGTGACCAAAATTGCCATTTTTACAGAGTTTTGTATACTCAGAAGCTTCAATTTTGACCAATTTCAGGCACAGAAATGACTTCAAACACATTTATTTTAGTTGAAAAAGTAATAATTCACATCCAACAGTAATTTACAGCCAAAAGATAAAATGTTAAAATTTCATCGAAATTGACCATTTTGGGAACGTTCGACAGCTCCGCGGTCATCGTTTTTCATCCGAAAATTGAATTTTTGGACTGTACCAAAAATGATTCCAAATGTCAATTGGATCGTGCCTCATGTTGAATAACCACTTTTTAAACCCTCACAGTGCCCAAAATGGCCATTTTTACAGAGTTTTGCTTACTCAGAAGCTTCAATTTTGACCAATTACAGGCACAGAAATGACTTTAAACACATTTTTTTAAGTTGAAAAAGTAATAATTCACATCCAACAGTAATATACAGCCAAAAGAATAAATGTTATCATTTCATCGAAATTGACCATTTTGGGAACTTTCGACAGCTCCGCGGTCATCGTTTTTCGTCCGAAAATTAATTTTTTGGACTGTAGCAAAAATGATTCCAAATGTCAATTGGATCATGCCTCATGTTGAATAACCACTTTTTAAACCCTCGCAGTGCCCAAAATGGCCATTTTTACAGAGTTTTGCTTACTCAGAAGCTTCAATTTTGACCAATTTCAGGCACAGAAATGACTTTAAACACATTTATTTTAGTTGAAAAAGTAATAATTCACATCCAACAGTAATTTACATCCAAAAGATTAAATGTTAAAATTTCATCGAAATTGACCATTTTGGGAACGTTCGACAGCTCCGCGGTCATCGTTTTTCGTCCGAAAATTGATTTTTTGGACTGTACCAAAAATGATTCCAAATGTCAATTGGATCGTGCCTCATGTTGAATAACCACTTTTTAAACCCTCACAGTGCCCAAAATTGCCATTTTTACAGAGTTTTGCTTACTTAGAAGCTTCAATTTTGACCAATTTCAGGCACAGAAATGACTTTAAACACATTTATTTTAGTTGAAAAAGTAATAATTCACATCCAACAGTAATATACAGCGAAAAGATTAAATGTTAAAATTTCATCTAAATTGACCATTTTGGGAACGTTCGACAGCTCCGCGGTCATCGTTTTTCGTCCGAAAATTAATTTTTTGGACTGTAGCAAAAATGATTCCAAATGTCAATTGGATCATGCCTCATGTTGAATAACCACTTTTTAAACCCTCGCAGTGCCCAAAATGGCCATTTTTACAGAGTTTTGCTTACTCAGAAGCTTCAATTTTGACCAATTTCAGGCACAGAAATGACTTTAAACACATTTATTTTAGTTGAAAAAGTAATAATTCACATCCAACAGTAATTTACAGCCAAAAGATTAAATGTTAAAATTTCATCGAAATTGACCATTTTGGGAACGTTCGACAGCTCCGCGGTCATCGTTTTTCGTCCGAAAATTGATTTTTTGGACTGTACCAAAAATGATTCCAAATGTCAATTGGACCGTGCCTCATGTTGAATAACCACTTTTTAAACCCTCACAGTGACCAAAATTGCCATTTTTACAGAGTTTTGCATACTCAGAAGCTTCAATTTTGACCAATTTCAGGCACAGAAATGACTTTAAACACTTTTATTTTAGTTGAAAAAGTAATAATTCACATCCAACAGTAATTTACAGCCAAAAGATTAAATGATAAAATTTCATCGAAATTGACCATTTTGCGAACGTTCGACAGCTCCGTGGTCATCGTTTTTCGTCAGAAAATTTATTTTTTGGACTGTACCAAAAATGATTCAAAATGTCAATTGGATCATGCCTCATGTTGAATAACCACTTTTTAAACCCTCACAGTGCCCAAAATTGCCATTTTTACAGAGTTTTGCTTATTTAGAAGCTTCAATTTTGACCAATTTCAGGCACAGAAATGACTTTAAACACATTTATTTTAGTTGAAAAAGTAATAATTCACATCCAACAGTAATTTACAGCCAAAAGATTAAATGTTAAAATTTCATCGAAATTGACCATTTTGGGAACATTCGACAGCTCCGCGGTCATCGTTTTTCGTCCGAAAATTGACTTTTTGGACTGTACCAAAAATGATTCCAAATGTCAATTGGACCGTGCCTCATGTTGAATAACCACTTTTTAAACCCTCACAGTGCCCAAAATTGCCATTTTTACAGAGTTTTGCTTACTTAGAAGCTTCAATTTTGACCAATTTCAGGCACAGAAATGACTTTAAACACATTTATTTTAGTTGAAAAAGTAATAATTCACATCCAACAGTAATTTACAGCTAAAAGATTAAATGTTAAAATTTCATCGAAATTGACCATTTTGGGAACGTTCGACAGCTCCGCGGTCATCGTTTTTTGTCTGAAAATTGATTTTTTGGACTGTACCAAAAATGATTCCAAATGTCAATTGGACCGTGCCTCATGTTGAATAACCACTTTTTAAACCCTTGCAGTGCCCAAAATGGCCATTTTTACAGAGTTTTGCTTACTCAGAAGCTTCAATTTTGACCAATTTCAGGCATAGAAATGACTTTAAACACATTTATTTTAGTTGAAAAAGTAATAATTCACATCCAACAGTAATTTACAGCCAAAAGATTAAATGTTAAAATTTCATCGAAATTGACCATTTTGGGAACGTTCGACAGCTCCGCGGTCATCGTTTTTCGTCCGAAAATTAATTTTTTGGACTGTACCAAAAATGATTCCAAATGTCAATTGGACCGTGCCTCATGTTGAATAACCACTTTTTAAACCCTCACAGTGACCAAAATTGCCATTTTTACAGAGTTTTGCATACTCAGAAGCTTCAATTTTGACCAATTTCAGGCACAGAAATGACTTTAAACACATTTATTTTAGTTGAAAAAGTAATAATTCACATCCAACAGTAATTTACAGCCAAAAGATTAAATGTTAAAATTTCATCGAAATTGACCATTTTGGGAACGTTCGACAGCTCCGCGGTCATCGTTTTTCGTCCGAAAATTGATTTTTTGGACTGTACCAAAAATGATTCCAAATGTCAATTGGACCGTGCCTCATGTTGAATAACCACTTTTTAAACCCTCACAGTGACCAAAATTGCCATTTTTACAGAGTTTTGCATACTCAGAAGCTTCAATTTTGACCAATTTCAGGCACAGAAATGACTTTAAACACTTTTATTTTAGTTGAAAAAGTAATAATTCACATCCAACAGTAATTTACAGCCAAAAGATTAAATGATAAAATTTCATCGAAATTGACCATTTTGCGAACGTTCGACAGCTCCGCGGTCATCGTTTTTCGTCAGAAAATTTATTTTTTGGACTGTACCAAAAATGATTCAAAATGTCAATTGGATCATGCCTCATGTTGAATAACCACTTTTTAAACCCTCACAGTGCCCAAAATTGCCATTTTTACAGAGTTTTGCTTACTTAGAAGCTTCAATTCTGACCAATTTCAGGCACATAAATGACTTTAAACACATTTATTTTAGTTGAAAAAGTAATAATTCACATCCAACAGTAATTTACATCCAAAAGATTAAATGTTAAAATTTCATCGAAATTGACCATTTTGGGAACGTTCGACAGCTCCGCGGTCATCGTTTTTCGTCCGAAAATTGATTTTTTGGACTGTACCAAAAATGATTCCAAATGTCAATTGGATCGTGCCTCATGTTGAATAACCACTTTTTAAACCCTCACAGTGCCCAAAATTACCATTTTTACAGAGTTTTGCATACTCAGAAGCTTCAATTTTGACCAATTTCAGGCACAGGAATGACTTTAAACACATTTATTTTAGTTGAGAAAGTAATAATTCACATCTAACAGTAATTTACAGGCAAAAGATTAAATTTTAAAATTTCATCTAAATTGACCATTTTGGGAACGTTCGACAGCTCCGCGGTCATCGTTTTTCGTCCGAAAATTAATTTTTTGGACTGTAGCAAAAATGTTTCCAAATGTCAATTGGATCGTGCCTCATGTTGAATAACCACTTTTTAAACCCTCGCAGTGCCCAAAATGGCCATTTTTACAGAGTTTTGCTTACTCAGAAGCTTCAATTTTGACCAATTTCAGGCACAGAAATGACTTTAAACACATTTATTTTAGTTGAAAAAGTAATAATTCTCATCTAACAGTAATTTACAGCCAAAAGATTAAATGATAAAATTTCATCGAAATTGACCATTTTGGGAACGTTCGACAGCTCCGCGTTCATCGTTTTTCGTCCGAAAATTGATTTTTTGGACTGTACCAAAAATGATTCTAAATGTCAATTGGATCGTGCCTCATGTTGAATAACCACTTTTTAAACCCTCACAGTGCCCAAAATTACCATTTTTACAGAGTTTTGCATACTCAGAAGCTTCAATTTTGACCAATTTCAGGCACAGAAATGACTTTAAACACATTTATTTTAGTTGAAAAAGGAATAATTCACATCCAACAGTAATTTACAGCCAAAAGATTAAATGTTAAAATTTCATCGAAATTGACCATTTTGGGAACGTTCGACAGCTCCGCGGTCATCGTTTTTCGTCCGATAATTAATTTTTTGGACTGTACCAAAAATGATTCCAAATGTCAATTGGACCGTGCCTCATGTTGAATAACCACTTTTTAAACCCTCACAGTGACCAAAATTGCCATTTTTACAGAGTTTTGCATACTCGGAAGCTTCAATTTTGACCAATTTCAGGCACAGAAATGACTTTAAACACATTTATTTTAGTTGAAAAAGTAATAATTCACATCCAACAGTAATTTACAGCCAAAAGATTAAATGTTAAAATTTCATCGAAATTGACCATTTTGGGAACGTTCGACAGCTCCGCGGTCATCGTTTTTCGTCCGAAAATTGATTTTTTGGACTGTACCAAAAATGATTCCAAATGTCAATTGGACCGTGCCTCATGTTGAATAACCACTTTTTAAACCCTCACAGTGCCCAAAATTACCATTTTTACAGAGTTTTGCATACTCAGAAGCTTCAATTTTGACCAATTTCAGGCACAGAAATGACTTTAAACACATTTATTTTAGTTGAAAAAGTAATAATTCACATCCAACAGTAATTTACAGCCAAAAGATTAAATGTTAAAATTTCATCGAAATTGACCATTTTGGGAACGTTCGACAGCTCCGCGGTCATCGTTTTTTGTCTGAAAATTGCTTTTTTGGACTGTACCAAAAATGATTCCAAATGTCAATTGGACCGTGCCTCATGTTGAATAACCACTTTTTAAACCCTTGCAGTGCCCAAAATGGCCATTTTTACAGAGTTTTGCTTACTCAGTAGCTTCAATTTTGACCAATTTCAGGCACAGGAATGACTTTAAACACATTTATTTTAGTTGAGAAAGTAATATTTCACATCTAACAGTAATTTACAGGCAAAAGATTAAATTTTAAAATTTCATTGAAATTGACCATTTTGGGAATGTTCGACAGCTCCGCGGTCATCGTTTTTCGTCAGAAAATAGATTTTTTGGACTGTACCAAAAATGATTCTAAATGTCAATTGGATCGTGCCTCATGTTGAATAACCACTTTTTAAACCCTCACAGTGCCCAAAATTGCCATTTTTACAGAGTTTTGCATACTCAGAAGCTTCAATTTTGACCAATTTCAGGCACAGAAATGACTTTAAACACATTTATTTTAGTTGAAAAAGTAATAATTCACATCCAACAGTAACTTACAGCCAAAAGATTAAATGTTAAAATTTCATCGAAATTGACCATTTTGGGAATGTTCGACAGCTCCGCGGTCATCGTTTTTCGTCAGAAAATAGATTTTTTGGACTGTACCAAAAATGATTCTAAATGTCAATTGGATTGTGCCTCATGTTGAATAACCACTTTTTAAACCCTCACAGTGACCAAAATTGCCATTTTTACAGAGTTTTGTATACTCAGAAGCTTCAATTTTGACCAATTTCAGGCACAGAAATGACTTCAAACACATTTATTTTAGTTGAAAAAGTAATAATTCACATCCAACAGTAATTTACAGCCAAAAGATTAAATGTTAAAATTTCATCGAAATTGACCATTTTGGGAACGTTCTACAGCTCCGCGGTCATCGTTTTTCATCCGAAAATTGAATTTTTGGACTGTACCAAAAATGATTCCAAATGTCAATTGGATCGTGCCTCATGTTGAATAAACACTTTTTAAACCCTCACAGTGCCCAAAATGGCCATTTTTACAGAGTTTTGCTTACTCAGAAGCTTCAATTTTGACCAATTACAGGCACAGAAATGACTTTAAACACATTTTTTTAAGTTGAAAAAGTAATAATTCACATCCAACAGTAATATACAGCCAAAAGAATAAATGTTAACATTTCATCGAAATTGACCATTTTGGGAACTTTCGACAGCTCCGCGGTCATCGTTTTTCGTCCGAAAATTAATTTTTTGGACTGTAGCAAAAATGATTCCAAATGTCAATTGGATCGTGCCTCATGTTGAATAACCACTTTTTAAACCCTCGCAGTGCCCAAAATGGCCATTTTTACAGAGTTTTGCTTACTCAGAAGCTTCAATTTTGACCAATTTCAGGCACAGAAATGACTTTAAACACATTTATTTTAGTTGAAAAAGTAATAATTCACATCCAACAGTAATTTACATCCAAAAGATTAAATGTTAAAATTTCATCGAAATTGACCATTTTGGGAACGTTCGACAGCTCCGCGGTCATCGTTTTTCGTCCGAAAATTGATTTTTTGGACTGTACCAAAAATGATTCCAAATGTCAATTGGATCGTGCCTCATGTTGAATAACCATTTTTTAAACCCTCACAGTGACCAAAATTGCCATTTTAACAGAGTTTTGCATACTCAGAAGCTTCAATTTTGACCAATTTCAGGCATAGGAATGACTTTAAACACATTTATTTTAGTTGAGAAAGTAATATTTCACATCTAACAGTAATTTACAGGCAAAAGATTAAAATTTCATCGAAATTGACCATTTTTGGGAACGTTCGACAGCTCCGCGGTCATCGTTTTTCGTCAGAAAATTGATTTTTTGGACTGTACCAAAAATGATTCAAAATGTCAATTGGATCGTGCCTCATGTTGAATAACCACTTTTTAAACCCTCACAGTGCCCAAAATTGCCATTTTTACAGAGTTTTGCTTACTTAGGAGCTTCAATTTTGACCAATTTCAGGCACAGAAATGACTTTAAACACATTTATTTTAGTTGAAAAAGTAATAATTCACATCCAACAGTAATTTACAGCGAAAAGATTAAATGTTAAAATTTCATCTAAATTGACCATTTTGGGAACGTTCGACAGCTCCGCGGTCATCGTTTTTCGTCCGAAAATTATTTTTTTGGACTGTAGCAAAAATGATTCCAAATGTCAATTGGATCGTGCCTCATGTTGAATAACCACTTTTTAAACCCTCGCAGTGCCCAAAATGGCCATTTTTACAGAGTTTTGCTTACTCAGAAGCTTCAATTTTGACCAATTTCAGGCACAGAAATGACTTTAAACACATTTATTTTAGTTGAAAAAGTAATAATTCACATCTAACAGTAATTTACAGCCAAAAGATTAAATGATAAAATTTCATCGAAATTGACCATTTTGGGAACGTTCGACAGCTCCGCGTTCATCGTTTTTCGTCCGAAAATTGATTTTTTGGACTGTACCAAAAATGATTCTAAATGTCAATTGGATCGTGCCTCATGTTGAATAACCACTTTTTAAACCCTCACAGTGCCCAAAATTACCATTTTTACAGAGTTTTGCATACTCAGAAGCTTCAATTTTGACCAATTTCAGGCACAGAAATGACTTTAAACACATTTATTTTAGTTGAAAAAGTAATAATTCACATCCAACAGTAATTTACAGCCAAAAGATTAAATGTTAAAATTTCATCGAAATTGACCATTTTGGGAACGTTCGACAGCTCCGCGGTCATCGTTTTTCGTCCGAAAATTAATTTTTTGGACTGTACCAAAAATGATTCCAAATGTCAATTGGACCGTGCCTCATGTTGAATAACCACTTTTTAAACCCTCACAGTGACCAAAATTGCCATTTTTACAGAGTTTTGCATACTCAGAAGCTTCAATTTTGACCAATTTCAGGCACAGAAATGACTTTAAACACTTTTATTTTAGTTGAAAAAGTAATAATTCACATCCAACAGTAATTTACAGCCAAAAGATTAAATGATAAAATTTCATCGAAATTGACCATTTTGCGAACGTTCGACAGCTCCGCGGTCATCGTTTTTTGTCTGAAAATAGATTTTTTGGACTGTACCAAAAATGATTCCAAATGTCAATTGGACCGTGCCTCATGTTGAATAACCACTTTTTAAACCCTTGCAGTGCCCAAAATGGCCATTTTTACAGAGTTTTGCTTACTCAGAAGCTTCAATTTTGACCAATTTCAGGCACAGGAATGACTTTAAACACATTTATTTTAGTTGAGAAAGTAATATTTCACATCTAACAGTAATTTACAGGCAAAAGATTAAATTTTAAAATTTCATCGAAATTGACCATTGTGGGAACGTTCGACAGCTCCGCGGTCATCGTTTTTCGTCCGAAAATAGATTTTTTGGACTGTACCAAAAATGATTCTAAATGTCAATTGGATCGTGCCTCATGTTGAATAACCACTTTTTAAACCCTCACAGTGCCCAAAATTGCCATTTTTACAGAGTTTTGCATACTCAGAAGCTTCAATTTTGACCAATTTCAGGCACAGAAATGACTTTAAACACATTTATTTTAGTTGAAAAAGTAATAATTCACATCCAACAGTAACTTACAGCCAAAAGATTAAATGTTAAACTTTCATCGAAATTGACCATTTTGGGAACGTTCGACAGCTCCGCGGTCATCGTTTTTCGTCCGAAAATTGATTTTTTGGACTGTACAAAAAATGATTCTAAATGTCAATTGGATCGTGCCTCATGTTGAATAACCACTTTTTAAACCCTCACAGTGCCCAAAATTACCATTTTTACAGAGTTTTGCATACTCAGAAGCTTCAATTTTGACCAATTTCAGGCACAGAAATGACTTTAAACACATTTATTTTAGTTGAAAAAGTAATAATTCACATCCAACAGTAATTTACAGCCAAAAGATTAAATGTTAAAATTTCATCGAAATTGACCATTGTGGGAACGTTCGACAGCTCCGCGGTCATCGTTTTTCGTCCGAAAATTAATTTTTTGGACTGTACCAAAAATGATTCCAAATGTCAATTGGACCGTGCCTCATGTTGAATAACCACTTTTTAAACCCTCACAGTGACCAAAATTGCCATTTTTACAGAGTTTTGCATACTCAGAAGCTTAAATTTTGACCAATTTCAGGCACAGAAATAACTTTAAACACATTTATTTTAGTTGAAAAAGTAATAATTCACATCCAACAGTAATTTACAGCCAAAAGATTAAATTTTAAAATTTCATCTAAATTGACCATTTTGGGAACGTTCGACAGCTCCGCGGTCATCGTTTTTCGTCCGAAAATTAATTTTTTGGACTGTAGCAAAAATGTTTCCAAATGTCAATTGGATCGTGCCTCATGTTGAATAACCACTTTTTAAACCCTCGCAGTGCCCAAAATGGCCATTTTTACAGAGTTTTGCTTACTCAGAAGCTTCAATTTTGACCAATTTCAGGCACAGAAATGACTTTAAACACATTTATTTTAGTTGAAAAAGTAATAATTCTCATCTAACAGTAATTTACAGCCAAAAGATTAAATGATAAAATTTCATCGAAATTGACCATTTTGGGAACGTTCGACAGCTCCGCGTTCATCGTTTTTCGTCCGAAAATTGATTTTTTGGACTGTACCAAAAATGATTCTAAATGTCAATTGGATCGTGCCTCATGTTGAATAACCACTTTTTAAACCCTCACAGTGCCCAAAATTACCATTTTTACAGAGTTTTGCATACTCAGAAGCTTCAATTTTGACCAATTTCAGGCACAGAAATGACTTTAAACACATTTATTTTAGTTGAAAAAGGAATAATTCACATCCAACAGTAATTTACAGCCAAAAGATTAAATGTTAAAATTTCATCGAAATTGACCATTTTGGGAACGTTCGACAGCTCCGCGGTCATCGTTTTTCGTCCGATAATTAATTTTTTGGACTGTACCAAAAATGATTCCAAATGTCAATTGGACCGTGCCTCATGTTGAATAACCACTTTTTAAACCCTCACAGTGACCAAAATTGCCATTTTTACAGAGTTTTGCATACTCGGAAGCTTCAATTTTGACCAATTTCAGGCACAGAAATGACTTTAAACACATTTATTTTAGTTGAAAAAGTAATAATTCACATCCAACAGTAATTTACAGCCAAAAGATTAAATGTTAAAATTTCATCGAAATTGACCATTTTGGGAACGTTCGACAGCTCCGCGGTCATCGTTTTTCGTCCGAAAATTGATTTTTTGGACTGTACCAAAAATGATTCCAAATGTCAATTGGACCGTGCCTCATGTTGAATAACCACTTTTTAAACCCTCACAGTGCCCAAAATTGCCATTTTTACAGAGTTTTGCTTACTTAGAAGCTTCAATTTTGACCAATTTCAGGCACAGAAATGACTTTAAACACATTTATTTTAGTTGAAAAAGTAATAATTCACATCCAACAGTAATTTACAGCCAAAAGATTAAATGTTAAAATTTCATCGAAATTGACCATTTTGGGAACGTTCGACAGCTCCGCGGTCATCGTTTTTTGTCTGAAAATTGCTTTTTTGGACTGTACCAAAAATGATTCCAAATGTCAATTGGACCGTGCCTCATGTTGAATAACCACTTTTTAAACCCTTGCAGTGCCCAAAATGGCCATTTTTACAGAGTTTTGCTTACTCAGTAGCTTCAATTTTGACCAATTTCAGGCACAGGAATGACTTTAAACACATTTATTTTAGTTGAGAAAGTAATATTTCACATCTAACAGTAATTTACAGGCAAAAGATTAAATTTTAAAATTTCATTGAAATTGACCATTTTGGGAATGTTCGACAGCTCCGCGGTCATCGTTTTTCGTCAGAAAATAGATTTTTTGGACTGTACCAAAAATGATTCTAAATGTCAATTGGATCGTGCCTCATGTTGAATAACCACTTTTTAAACCCTCACAGTGCCCAAAATTGCCATTTTTACAGAGTTTTGCATACTCAGAAGCTTCAATTTTGACCAATTTCAGGCACAGAAATGACTTTAAACACATTTATTTTAGTTGAAAAAGTAATAATTCACATCCAACAGTAACTTACAGCCAAAAGATTAAATGTTAAAATTTCATCGAAATTGACCATTTTGGGAATGTTCGACAGCTCCGCGGTCATCGTTTTTCGTCAGAAAATAGATTTTTTGGACTGTACCAAAAATGATTCTAAATGTCAATTGGATTGTGCCTCATGTTGAATAACCACTTTTTAAACCCTCACAGTGACCAAAATTGCCATTTTTACAGAGTTTTGTATACTCAGAAGCTTCAATTTTGACCAATTTCAGGCACAGAAATGACTTCAAACACATTTATTTTAGTTGAAAAAGTAATAATTCACATCCAACAGTAATTTACAGCCAAAAGATTAAATGTTAAAATTTCATCGAAATTGACCATTTTGGGAACGTTCTACAGCTCCGCGGTCATCGTTTTTCATCCGAAAATTGAATTTTTGGACTGTACCAAAAATGATTCCAAATGTCAATTGGATCGTGCCTCATGTTGAATAAACACTTTTTAAACCCTCACAGTGCCCAAAATGGCCATTTTTACAGAGTTTTGCTTACTCAGAAGCTTCAATTTTGACCAATTACAGGCACAGAAATGACTTTAAACACATTTTTTTAAGTTGAAAAAGTAATAATTCACATCCAACAGTAATATACAGCCAAAAGAATAAATGTTAACATTTCATCGAAATTGACCATTTTGGGAACTTTCGACAGCTCCGCGGTCATCGTTTTTCGTCCGAAAATTAATTTTTTGGACTGTAGCAAAAATGATTCCAAATGTCAATTGGATCGTGCCTCATGTTGAATAACCACTTTTTAAACCCTCGCAGTGCCCAAAATGGCCATTTTTACAGAGTTTTGCTTACTCAGAAGCTTCAATTTTGACCAATTTCAGGCACAGAAATGACTTTAAACACATTTATTTTAGTTGAAAAAGTAATAATTCACATCCAACAGTAATTTACATCCAAAAGATTAAATGTTAAAATTTCATCGAAATTGACCATTTTGGGAACGTTCGACAGCTCCGCGGTCATCGTTTTTCGTCCGAAAATTGATTTTTTGGACTGTACCAAAAATGATTCCAAATGTCAATTGGATCGTGCCTCATGTTGAATAACCATTTTTTAAACCCTCACAGTGACCAAAATTGCCATTTTAACAGAGTTTTGCATACTCAGAAGCTTCAATTTTGACCAATTTCAGGCATAGGAATGACTTTAAACACATTTATTTTAGTTGAGAAAGTAATATTTCACATCTAACAGTAATTTACAGGCAAAAGATTAAAATTTCATCGAAATTGACCATTTTTGGGAACGTTCGACAGCTCCGCGGTCATCGTTTTTCGTCAGAAAATTGATTTTTTGGACTGTACCAAAAATGATTCAAAATGTCAATTGGATCGTGCCTCATGTTGAATAACCACTTTTTAAACCCTCACAGTGCCCAAAATTGCCATTTTTACAGAGTTTTGCTTACTTAGGAGCTTCAATTTTGACCAATTTCAGGCACAGAAATGACTTTAAACACATTTATTTTAGTTGAAAAAGTAATAATTCACATCCAACAGTAATTTACAGCGAAAAGATTAAATGTTAAAATTTCATCTAAATTGACCATTTTGGGAACGTTCGACAGCTCCGCGGTCATCGTTTTTCGTCCGAAAATTATTTTTTTGGACTGTAGCAAAAATGATTCCAAATGTCAATTGGATCGTGCCTCATGTTGAATAACCACTTTTTAAACCCTCGCAGTGCCCAAAATGGCCATTTTTACAGAGTTTTGCTTACTCAGAAGCTTCAATTTTGACCAATTTCAGGCACAGAAATGACTTTAAACACATTTATTTTAGTTGAAAAAGTAATAATTCACATCTAACAGTAATTTACAGCCAAAAGATTAAATGATAAAATTTCATCGAAATTGACCATTTTGGGAACGTTCGACAGCTCCGCGTTCATCGTTTTTCGTCCGAAAATTGATTTTTTGGACTGTACCAAAAATGATTCTAAATGTCAATTGGATCGTGCCTCATGTTGAATAACCACTTTTTAAACCCTCACAGTGCCCAAAATTACCATTTTTACAGAGTTTTGCATACTCAGAAGCTTCAATTTTGACCAATTTCAGGCACAGGAATGACTTTAAACACATTTATTTTAGTTGAGAAAGTAATATTTCACATCTAACAGTAATTTACAGCCAAAAGATTAAATGTTAAAATTTCATCGAAATTGACCATTGTGGGAACGTTCGACAGCTCCGCGGTCATCGTTTTTCGTCCGAAAATAGATTTTTTGGACTGTACCAAAAATGATTCCAAATGTCAATTGGACCGTGCCTCATGTTGAATAACCACTTTTTAAACCCTCACAGTGACCAAAATTGCCATTTTTACAGAGTTTTGCATACTCAGAAGCTTCAATTTTGACCAATTTCAGGCACAGAAATGACTTTAAACACATTTATTTTAGTTGAAAAAGTAATAATTCACATCCAACAGTAATTTACAGCCAAAAGATTAAATGTTAAAATTTCATCGAAATTGACCATTTTGGGAACGTTCGACAGCTCCGCGGTCATCGTTTTTCGTCCGAAAATTGATGTTTTGGACTGTACCAAAAATGATCCAAATGTCAATTGGACCGTGCCTCATGTTGAATAACCACTTTTTAAACCCTCACAGTGACCAAAATTGCCATTTTTACAGAGTTTTGCATACTCAGAAGCTTCAATTTTGACCAATTTCAGGCACAGAAATGACTTTAAACACTTTTATTTTAGTTGAAAAAGTAATAATTCACATCCAACAGTAATTTACAGCCAAAAGATTAAATGATAAAATTTCATCGAAATTGACCATTTTGCGAACGTTCGACAGCTCCGCGGTCATCGTTTTTCGTCATAAAATTTATTTTTTGGACTGTACCAAAAATGATTCAAAATGTCAATTGGATCGTGCCTCATGTTGAATAACCACTTTTTAAACCCTCGCAGTGCCCAAAATGGCCATTTTTACAGAGTTTTGCTTACTCAGAAGCTTCAATTTTGACCAATTTCAGGCACAGAAATGACTTTAAACACATTTATTTTAGTTGAAAAAGTAATAATTCACATCCAACAGTAATTTACATCCAAAAGATTAAATGTTAAAATTTCATCGAAATTGACCATTTTGGGAACGTTCGACAGCTCCGCGGTCATCGTTTTTCGTCCGAAAATTGATTTTTTGGACTGTACCAAAAATGATTCCAAATGTCAATTGGATCGTGCCTCATGTTGAATAACCATTTTTTAAACCCTCACAGTGACCAAAATTGCCATTTTAACAGAGTTTTGCATACTCAGAAGCTTCAATTTTGACCAATTTCAGGCACAGAAATAACTTTAAACACATTTATTTTAGTTGAAATAGTAATAATTCACATCCAACAGTAATTTACAGCCAAAAGATTAAATGTTAAAATTTCATCGAAATTGACCATTTTGGGAACGTTCGACAGCTCCGCGGTCATCGTTTTTCGTCCGAAAATTGATGTTTTGGACTGTACCAAAAATGATCCAAATGTCAATTGGACCGTGCCTCATGTTGAATAACCACTTTTTAAACCCTCACAGTGACCAAAATTGCCATTTTTACAGAGTTTTGCATACTCAGAAGCTTCAATTTTGACCAATTTCAGGCACAGAAATGACTTTAAACACTTTTATTTTAGTTGAAAAAGTAATAATTCACATCCAACAGTAATTTACAGCCAAAAGATTAAATGATAAAATTTCATCGAAATTGACCATTTTGCGAACGTTCGACAGCTCCGCGGTCATCGTTTTTCGTCAGAAAATTTATTTTTTGGACTGTACCAAAAATGATTCAAAATGTCAATTGGATCGTGCCTCATGTTGAATAACCACTTTTTAAACCCTCGCAGTGCCCAAAATGGCCATTTTTACAGAGTTTTGCTTACTCAGAAGCTTCAATTTTGACCAATTTCAGGCACAGAAATGACTTTAAACACATTTATTTTAGTTGAAAAAGTAATAATTCACATCCAACAGTAATTTACATCCAAAAGATTAAATGTTAAAATTTCATCGAAATTGACCATTTTGGGAACGTTCGACAGCTCCGCGGTCATCGTTTTTCGTCCGAAAATTGATTTTTTGGACTGTACCAAAAATGATTCCAAATGTCAATTGGATCGTGCCTCATGTTGAATAACCATTTTTTAAACCCTCACAGTGACCAAAATTGCCATTTTAACAGAGTTTTGCATACTCAGAAGCTTCAATTTTGACCAATTTCAGGCATAGGAATGACTTTAAACACATTTATTTTAGTTGAGAAAGTAATATTTCACATCTAACAGTAATTTACAGGCAAAAGATTAAAATTTCATCGAAATTGACCATTTTTGGGAACGTTCGACAGCTCCGCGGTCATCGTTTTTCGTCCGAAAATTGATTTTTTGGACTGTACCAAAAATGATTCCAAATGTCAATTGGACCGTGCCTCATGTTGAATAACCACTTGTTAAACCCTCACAGTGACCAAAATTGCCATTTTTACAGAGTTTTGCATACTCAGAAGTTTCAATTTTGACCAATTTCAGGCACAGGAATGACTTTAAACACATTTATTTTAGTTGAGAAAGTAATATTTCACATCTAACAGTAATTTACAGGCAAAAGATTACATTTTAAAATTTCATCGAAATTGACCATTTTGGGAATGTTCGACAGCTCCGCGGTCATCGTTTTTCGTCAGAAAATAGATTTTTTGGACTGTACCAAAAATGATTCAAAATGTCAATTGGATCGTGCCTCATGTTGAATAACCACTTTTTAAACCCTCACAGTGCCCAAAATTGCCATTTTTACAGAGTTTTGCTTACTTAGAAGCTTCAATTTTGACCAATTTCAGGCACAGAAATGACTTTAAACACATTTATTTTAGTTGAAAAAGTAATAATTCACATCCAACAGTAATTTACAGCGAAAAGATTAAATGTTAAAATTTCATCTAAATTGATCATTTTGGGAACGTTCGACAGCTCCGCGGTCATCGTTTTTCGTCAGAAAATTGATTTTTTGGACTGTACCAAAAATGATTCAAAATGTCAATTGGATCATGCCTCATGTTGAATAACCACTTTTTAAACCCTCACAGTGCCCAAAATTGCCATTTTTACAGAGTTTTGCTTACTTAGAAGCTTCAATTTTGACCAATTTCAGGCACAGAAATGACTTTAAACACATTTATTTTAGTTGAAAAAGTAATAATTCACATCCAACAGTAATGTACAGCCAAAAGATTAAATGTTAAAATTTCATCGAAATTGACCATTTTGGGAACGTTCGACAGCTCCGCGGTCATCGTTTTTCGTCCGAAAATTAATTTTTTGGACTGTACCAAAAATGATTCCAAATGTCAATTGGACCGTGCCTCATGTTGAATAACCACTTTTTAAACCCTCACAGTGACCAAAATTGCCATTTTTACAGAGTTTTGCATACTCAGAAGCTTCAATTTTGACCAATTTCAGGCACAGAAATGACTTTAAACACATTTATTTTAGTTGAAAAAGTAATAATTCACATCCAACAGTAATTTACAGCCAAAAGATTAAATGTTAAAATTTCATCGAAATTGACCATTTTGGGAACGTTCGACAGCTCCGCGGTCATCGTTTTTCGTCCGAAAATTAATTTTTTGGACTGTACCAAAAATGATTCCAAATGTCAATTGGACCGTGCCTCATGTTGAATAACCACTTTTTAAACCCTCACAGTGACCAAAATTGCCATTTTTACAGAGTTTTGCATACTCAGAAGCTTCAATTTTGACCAATTTCAGGCACAGAAATGACTTTAAACACATTTATTTTAGTTGAAAAAGTAATAATTCACATCCAACAGTAATTTACAGCCAAAAGATTAAATGTTAAAATTTCATTGAAATTGACCATTTTGGGAACGTTCGACAGCTCCGCGGTCATCGTTTTTCGTCCGAAAATTGATTTTTTGGACTGTACCAAAAATGATTCCAAATGTCAATTGGACCGTGCCTCATGTTGAATAACCACTTTTTAAACCCTCACAGTGACCAAAATTGCCATTTTTACAGAGTTTTGCATACTCAGAAGCTTCAATTTTGACCAATTTCAGGCACAGAAATGACTTTAAACACTTTTATTTTAGTTGAAAAAGTAATAATTCACATCCAACAGTAATTTACAGCCAAAAGATTAAATGATAAAATTTCATCGAAATTGACCATTTTGCGAACGTTCGACAGCTCCGCGGTCATCGTTTTTCGTCAGAAAATTTATTTTTTGGACTGTACCAAAAATGATTCAAAATGTCAATTGGATCATGCCTCATGTTGAATAACCACTTTTTAAACCCTCACAGTGCCCAAAATTGCCATTTTTACAGAGTTTTGCTTACTTAGAAGCTTCAATTTTGACCAATTTCAGGCACAGAAATGACTTTAAACACATTTATTTTAGTTGAAAAAGTAATAATTCACATCCAACAGTAATTTACAGCCAAAAGATTAAATGTTAAAATTTCATCGAAATTGACCATTTTGGGAACGTTCGACAGCTCCGCGGTCATCGTTTTTTGTCTGAAAATTGATTTTTTGGACTGTACCAAAAATGATTCCAAATGTCAATTGGACCGTGCCTCATGTTGAATAACCACTTTTTAAACCCTTGCAGTGCCCAAAATGGCCATTTTTACAGAGTTTTGCTTACTCAGAAGCTTCAATTTTGACCAATTTCAGGCACAGGAATGACTTTAAACACATTTATTTTAGTTGAGAAAGTAATATTTCACATCTAACAGTAATTTACAGGCAAAAGATTAAATTTTAAAATTTCATCGAAATTGACCATTTTGGGAATGTTCGACAGCTCCGCGGTCATCGTTTTTCGTCAGAAAATTGATTTTTTGGACTGTACCAAAAATGATTCTAAATGTCAATTGGATCGTGCCTCATGTTGAATAACCACTTTTTAAACCCTCACAGTGCCCAAAATTGCCATTTTAACAGAGTTTTGCATACTCAGAAGCTTCAATTTTGACCTATTTCAGGCACAGAAATGACTTTAAACACATTTATTTTAGTTGAGAAAGTAATAATTCACATCTAACAGTAATTTACAGGCAAAAGATTAAATTTTAAAATTTCATCTAAATTGACCATTTTGGGAACGTTCGACAGCTCCGCGGTCATCGTTTTTCGTCCGAAAATTAATTTTTTGGACTGTAGCAAAAATGATTCCAAATGTCAATTGGATCGTGCCTCATGTTGAATAACCACTTTTTAAACCCTCGCAGTGCCCAAAATGGCCATTTTTACAGAGTTTTGCTTACTCAGAAGCTTCAATTTTGACCAATTTCAGGCACAGAAATGACTTTAAACACATTTATTTTAGTTGAAAAAGTAATAATTCTCATCTAACAGTAATTTACAGCCAAAAGATTAAATGATAAAATTTCATCGAAATTGACCATTTTGGGAACGTTCGACAGCTCCGCGTTCATCGTTTTTCGTCCGAAAATTGATTTTTTGGACTGTACCAAAAATGATTCTAAATGTCAATTGGATCGTGCCTCATGTTGAATAACCACTTTTTAAACCCTCACAGTGCCCAAAATTACCATTTTTACAGAGTTTTGCATACTCAGAAGCTTCAATTTTGACCAATTTCAGGCACAGAAATGACTTTAAACACATTTATTTTAGTTGAAAAAGTAATAATTCACATCCAACAGTAATTTACAGCCAAAAGATTAAATGTTAAAATTTCATCGAAATTGACCATTTTGGGAACGTTCGACAGCTCCGCGGTCATCGTTTTTCGTCCGATAATTAATTTTTTGGACTGTACCAAAAATGATTCCAAATGTCAATTGGACCGTGCCTCATGTTGAATAACCACTTTTTAAACCCTCACGGTGACCAAAATTGCCATTTTTACAGAGTTTTGCATACTCGGAAGCTTCAATTTTGACCAATTTCAGGCACAGAAATGACTTTAAACACATTTATTTTAGTTGAAAAAGTAATAATTCACATCCAACAGTAATTTACAGCCAAAAGATTAAATGTTAAAATTTCATCGAAATTGACCATTTTGGGAACGTTCGACAGCTCCGCGGTCATCGTTTTTCGTCCGAAAATTGATTTTTTGGACTGTACCAAAAATGATTCCAAATGTCAATTGGACCGTGCCTCATGTTGAATAACCACTTTTTAAACCCTCACAGTGCCCAAAATTGCCATTTTTACAGAGTTTTGCTTACTTAGAAGCTTCAATTTTGACCAATTTCAGGCACAGAAATGACTTTAAACACATTTATTTTAGTTGAAAAAGTAATAATTCACATCCAACAGTAATTTACAGCCAAAAGATTAAATGTTAAAATTTCATCGAAATTGACCATTTTGGGAACGTTCGACAGCTCCGCGGTCATCGTTTTTTGTCTGAAAATTGCTTTTTTGGACTGTACCAAAAATGATTCCAAATGTCAATTGGACCGTGCCTCATGTTGAATAACCACTTTTTATACCCTTGCAGTGCCCAAAATGGCCATTTTTACAGATTTTTGCTTACTCAGAAGCTTCAATTTTGACCAATTTCAGGCACAGGAATGACTTTAAACACATTTATTTTAGTTGAGAAAGTAATATTTCACATCTAACAGTAATTTACAGGCAAAAGATTAAATTTCAAAATTTCATTGAAATTGACCATTTTGGGAATGTTCGACAGCTCCGCGGTCATCGTTTTTCGTCAGAAAATAGATTTTTTGGACTGTACCAAAAATGATTCTAAATGTCAATTGGATCGTGCCTCATGTTGAATAACCACTTTTTAAACCCTCACAGTGCCCAAAATTGCCATTTTTACAGAGTTTTGCATACTCAGAAGCTTCAATTTTGACCAATTTCAGGCACAGAAATGACTTTAAACACATTTATTTTAGTTGAAAAAGTAATAATTCACATCCAACAGTAACTTACAGCCAAAAGATTAAATGTTAAAATTTCATCGAAATTGACCATTTTGGGAATGTTCGACAGCTCCGCGGTCATCGTTTTTCGTCAGAAAATAGATTTTTTGGACTGTACCAAAAATGATTCTAAATGTCAATTGGATCGTGCCTCATGTTGAATAACCACTTTTTAAACCCTCACAGTGACCAAAATTGCCATTTTTACAGAGTTTTGTATACTCAGAAGCTTCAATTTTGACCAATTTCAGGCACAGAAATGACTTCAAACACATTTATTTTAGTTGAAAAAGTAATAATTCACATCCAACAGTAATTTACAGCCAAAAGATTAAATGTTAAAATTTCATCGAAATTGACCATTTTGGGAACATTCTACAGCTCCGCGGTCATCGTTTTTCATCCGAAAATTGAATTTTTGGACTGTACCAAAAATGATTCCAAATGTCAATTGGATCGTGCCTCATGTTGAATAAACACTTTTTAAACCCTCACAGTGCCCAAAATGGCCATTTTTACAGAGTTTTGCTTACTCAGAAGCTTCAATTTTGACCAATTACAGGCACAGAAATGACTTTAAACACATTTTTTTAAGTTGAAAAAGTAATAATTCACATCCAACAGTAATATACAGCCAAAAGAATAAATGTTAACATTTCATCGAAATTGACCAGTTTGGGAACTTTCGACAGCTCCGCGGTCATCGTTTTTCGTCCGAAAATTAATTTTTTGGACTGTAGCAAAAATGATTCCAAATGTCAATTGGATCGTGCCTCATGTTGAATAACCACTTTTTAAACCCTCGCAGTGCCCAAAATGGCCATTTTTACTGAGTTTTGCTTACTCAGAAGCTTCAATTTTGACCAATTTCAGGCACAGAAATGACTTTAAACACATTTATTTTAGTTGAAAAAGTAATAATTCACATCCAACAGTAATTTACATCCAAAAGATTAAATGTTAAAATTTCATCGAAATTGACCATTTTGGGAATGTTCGACAGCTCCGCGGTCATCGTTTTTCGTCCGAAAATTGATTTTTTGGACTGTACCAAAAATGATTCCAAATGTCAATTGGATCGTGCCTCATGTTGAATAACCATTTTTTAAACCCTCACAGTGACCAAAATTGCCATTTTAACAGAGTTTTGCATACTCAGAAGCTTCAATTTTGACCAATTTCAGGCATAGGAATGACTTTAAACACATTTATTTTAGTTGAGAAAGTAATATTTCACATCTAACAGTAATTTACAGGCAAAAGATTAAAATTTCATCGAAATTGACCATTTTTGGGAACGTTCGACAGCTCCGCGGTCATCGTTTTTCGTCAGAAAATTGATTTTTTGGACTGTACCAAAAATGATTCAAAATGTCAATTGGATCGTGCCTCATGTTGAATAACCACTTTTTAAACCCTCACAGTGCCCAAAATTGCCATTTTTACAGAGTTTTGCTTACTTAGGAGCTTCAATTTTGACCAATTTCAGGCACAGAAATGACTTTAAACACATTTATTTTAGTTGAAAAAGTAATAATTCACATCCAACAGTAATTTACAGCGAAAAGATTAAATGTTAAAATTTCATCTAAATTGACCATTTTGGGAACGTTCGACAGCTCCGCGGTCATCGTTTTTCGTCCGAAAATTATTTTTTTGGACTGTAGCAAAAATGATTCCAAATGTCAATTGGATCGTGCCTCATGTTGAATAACCACTTTTTAAACCCTCGCAGTGCCCAAAATGGCCATTTTTACAGAGTTTTGCTTACTCAGAAGCTTCAATTTTGACCAATTTCAGGCACAGAAATGACTTTAAACACATTTATTTTAGTTGAAAAAGTAATAATTCACATCTAACAGTAATTTACAGCCAAAAGATTAAATGATAAAATTTCATCGAAATTGACCATTTTGGGAACGTTCGACAGCTCCGCGTTCATCGTTTTTCGTCCGAAAATTGATTTTTTGGACTGTACCAAAAATGATTCTAAATGTCAATTGGATCGTGCCTCATGTTGAATAACCACTTTTTAAACCCTCACAGTGCCCAAAATTACCATTTTTACAGAGTTTTGCATACTCAGAAGCTTCAATTTTGACCAATTTCAGGCACAGAAATGACTTTAAACACATTTATTTTAGTTGAAAAAGTAATAATTCACATCCAACAGTAATTTACAGCCAAAAGATTCAATGTTAAAATTTCATCGAAATTGACCATTTTGGGAACGTTCGACAGCTCCGCGGTCATCGTTTTTCGTCCGAAAATTAATTTTTTGGACTGTACCAAAAATGATTCCAAATGTCAATTGGACCGTGCCTCATGTTGAATAACCACTTTTTAAACCCTCACAGTGACCAAAATTGCCATTTTTACAGAGTTTTGCATACTCAGAAGCTTCAATTTTGACCAATTTCAGGCACAGAAATGACTTTAAACACATTTATTTTAGTTGAAAAAGTAATAATTCACATCCAACAGTAATTTACAGCCAAAAGATTAAATGTTAAAATTTCATCGAAATTGACCATTTTGGGAACGTTCGACAGCTCCGCGGTCATAGTTTTTCGTCCGAAAATTGATTTTTTGGACTGTACCAAAAATGATTCCAAATGTCAATTGGACCGTGCCTCATGTTGAATAACCACTTTTTAAACCCTCACAGTGACCAAAATTGCCATTTTTACAGAGTTTTGCATACTCAGAAGCTTCAATTTTGACCAATTTCAGGCACAGAAATGACTTTAAACACTTTTATTTTAGATGAAAAAGTAATAATTCACATCCAACAGTAATTTACAGCCAAAAGATTAAATGATAAAATTTCATCGAAATTGACCATTTTGCGAACGTTCGACAGCTCCGCGGTCATCGTTTTTCATCAGAAAATTTATTTTTTGGACTGTACCAAAAATGATTCAAAATGTCAATTGGATCATGCCTCATGTTGAATAACCACTTTTTAAACCCTCACAGTGCCCAAAATTGCCATTTTTACAGAGTTTTGCTTACTTAGAAGCTTCAATTTTGACCAATTTCAGGCACAGAAATGACTTTAAACACATTTATTTTCGTTGAAAAAGTAATAATTCACATCCAACAGTAATTTACAGCCAAAAGATTAAATGTTAAAATTTCATCGAAATTGACCATTTTGGGAACGTTCGACAGCTCCGCGGTCATCGTTTTTTGTCTGAAAATAGATTTTTTGGACTGTACCAAAAATGATTCCAAATGTCAATTGGACCGTGCCTCATGTTGAATAACCACTTTTTAAACCCTTGCAGTGCCCAAAATGGCCATTTTTACAGAGTTTTGCTTACTCAGAAGCTTCAATTTTGACCAATTTCAGGCACAGGAATGACTTTAAACACATTTATTTTAGTTGAGAAAGTAATATTTCACATCTAACAGTAATTTACAGGCAAAAGATTAAATTTTAAAATTTCATCGAAATTGACCATTGTGGGAACGTTCGACAGCTCCGCGGTCATCGTTTTTCGTCCGAAAATAGATTTTTTGGACTGTACCAAAAATGATTCTAAATGTCAATTGGATCGTGCCTCATGTTGAATAACCACTTTTTAAACCCTCACAGTGCCCAAAATTGCCATTTTTACAGAGTTTTGCATACTCAGAAGCTTCAATTTTGACCAATTTCAGGCACAGAAATGACTTTAAACACATTTATTTTAGTTGAAAAAGTAATAATTCACATCCAACAGTAACTTACAGCCAAAAGATTAAATGTTAAACTTTCATCGAAATTGACCATTTTGGGAACGTTCGACAGCTCCGCGGTCATCGTTTTTCGTCCGAAAATTGATTTTTTGGACTGTACAAAAAATGATTCTAAATGTCAATTGGATCGTGCCTCATGTTGAATAACCACTTTTTAAACCCTCACAGTGCCCAAAATTACCATTTTTACAGAGTTTTGCATACTCAGAAGCTTCAATTTTGACCAATTTCAGGCACAGAAATGACTTTAAACACATTTATTTTAGTTGAAAAAGTAATAATTCACATCCAACAGTAATTTACAGCCAAAAGATTAAATGTTAAAATTTCATCGAAATTGACCATTGTGGGAACGTTCGACAGCTCCGCGGTCATCGTTTTTCGTCCGAAAATTAATTTTTTGGACTGTACCAAAAATGATTCCAAATGTCAATTGGACTGTGCCTCATGTTGAATAACCACTTTTTAAACCCTCACAGTGACCAAAATTGCCATTTTTACAGAGTTTTGCATACTCAGAAGCTTCAATTTTGACCAATTTCAGGCACAGAAATAACTTTAAACACATTTATTTTAGTTGAAAAAGTAATAATTCACATCCAACAGTAATTTACAGCCAAAAGATTAAATGTTAAAATTTCATCGAAATTGACCATTTTGGGAACGTTCGACAGCTCCGCGGTCATCGTTTTTCGTCCGAAAATTGATGTTTTGGACTGTACCAAAAATGATCCAAATGTCAATTGGACCGTGCCTCATGTTGAATAACCACTTTTTAAACCCTCACAGTGACCAAAATTGCCATTTTTACAGAGTTTTGCATACTCAGAAGCTTCAATTTTGACCAATTTCAGGCACAGAAATGACTTTAAACACTTTTATTTTAGTTGAAAAAGTAATAATTCACATCCAACAGTAATTTACAGCCAAAAGATTAAATGATAAAATTTCATCGAAATTGACCATTTTGCGAACGTTCGACAGCTCCGCGGTCATCGTTTTTCGTCAGAAAATTTATTTTTTGGACTGTACCAAAAATGATTCAAAATGTCAATTGGATCGTGCCTCATGTTGAATAACCACTTTTTAAACCCTCGCAGTGCCCAAAATGGCCATTTTTACAGAGTTTTGCTTACTCAGAAGCTTCAATTTTGACCAATTTCAGGCACAGAAATGACTTTAAACACATTTATTTTAGTTGAAAAAGTAATAATTCACATCCAACAGTAATTTACATCCAAAAGATTAAATGTTAAAATTTCATCGAAATTGACCATTTTGGGAACGTTCGACAGCTCCGCGGTCATCGTTTTTCGTCCGAAAATTGATTTTTTGGACTGTACCAAAAATGATTCCAAATGTCAATTGGATCGTGCCTCATGTTGAATAACCATTTTTTAAACCCTCACAGTGACCAAAATTGCCATTTTAACAGAGTTTTGCATACTCAGAAGCTTCAATTTTGACCAATTTCAGGCATAGGAATGACTTTAAACACATTTATTTTAGTTGAGAAAGTAATATTTCACATCTAACAGTAATTTACAGGCAAAAGATTAAAATTTCATCGAAATTGACCATTTTTGGGAACGTTCGACAGCTCCGCGGTCATCGTTTTTCGTCCGAAAATTGATTTTTTGGACTGTACCAAAAATGATTCCAAATGTCAATTGGACCGTGCCTCATGTTGAATAACCACTTTTTAAACCCTCACAGTGCCCAAAATTGCCATTTTTACAGAGTTTTGCTTACTTAGAAGCTTCAATTTTGACCAATTTCAGGCACAGAAATGACTTTAAACACATTTATTTTAGTTGAAAAAGTAATAATTCACATCCAACAGTAATTTACAGCGAAAAGATTAAATGTTAAAATTTCATCTAAATTGATCATTTTGGGAACGTTCGACAGCTCCGCGGTCATCGTTTTTCGTCAGAAAATTGATTTTTTGGACTGTACCAAAAATGATTCAAAATGTCAATTGGATCATGCCTCATGTTGAATAACCACTTTTTAAACCCTCACAGTGCCCAAAATTGCCATTTTTACAGAGTTTTGCTTACTTAGAAGCTTCAATTTTGACCAATTTCAGGCACAGAAATGACTTTAAACACATTTATTTTAGTTGAAAAAGTAATAATTCACATCCAACAGTAATTTACAGCGAAAAGATTAAATGTTAAAATTTCATCTAAATTGACCATTTTGGGAACGTTCGACAGCTCCGCGGTCATCGTTTTTCGTCCGAAAATTAATTTTTTGGACTGTAGCAAAAATGATTCCAAATGTCAATTGGATCGTGCCTCATGTTGAATAACCACTTTTTAAACCCTCGCAGTGCCCAAAATGGCCATTTTTACAGAGTTTTGCTTACTCAGAAGCTTCAATTTTGACCAATTTCAGGCACAGAAATGACTTTAAACACATTTATTTTAGTTGAAAAAGTAATAATTCACATCCAACAGTAATGTACAGCCAAAAGATTAAATGTTAAAATTTCATCGAAATTGACCATTTTGGGAACGTTCGACAGCTCCGCGGTCATCGTTTTTCGTCCGAAAATTAATTTTTTGGACTGTACCAAAAATGATTCCAAATGTCAATTGGACCGTGCCTCATGTTGAATAACCACTTTTTAAACCCTCACAGTGACCAAAATTGCCATTTTTACAGAGTTTTGCATACTCAGAAGCTTCAATTTTGACCAATTTCAGGCACAGAAATGACTTTAAACACATTTATTTTAGTTGAAAAAGTAATAATTCACATCCAACAGTAATTTACAGCCAAAAGATTAAATGTTAAAATTTCATCGAAATTGACCATTTTGGGAACGTTCGACAGCTCCGCGGTCATCGTTTTTCGTCCGAAAATTAATTTTTTGGACTGTACCAAAAATGATTCCAAATGTCAATTGGACCGTGCCTCATGTTGAATAACCACTTTTTAAACCCTCACAGTGACCAAAATTGCCATTTTTACAGAGTTTTGCATACTCAGAAGCTTCAATTTTGACCAATTTCAGGCACAGAAATGACTTTAAACACATTTATTTTAGTTGAAAAAGTAATAATTCACATCCAACAGTAATTTACAGCCAAAAGATTAAATGTTAAAATTTCATTGAAATTGACCATTTTGGGAACGTTCGACAGCTCCGCGGTCATCGTTTTTCGTCCGAAAATTGATTTTTTGGACTGTACCAAAAATGATTCCAAATGTCAATTGGACCGTGCCTCATGTTGAATAACCACTTTTTAAACCCTCACAGTGACCAAAATTGCCATTTTTACAGAGTTTTGCATACTCAGAAGCTTCAATTTTGACCAATTTCAGGCACAGAAATGACTTTAAACACTTTTATTTTAGTTGAAAAAGTAATAATTCACATCCAACAGTAATTTACAGCCAAAAGATTAAATGATAAAATTTCATCGAAATTGACCATTTTGCGAACGTTCGACAGCTCCGCGGTCATCGTTTTTCGTCAGAAAATTTATTTTTTGGACTGTACCAAAAATGATTCAAAATGTCAATTGGATCATGCCTCATGTTGAATAACCACTTTTTAAACCCTCACAGTGCCCAAAATTGCCATTTTTACAGAGTTTTGCTTACTTAGAAGCTTCAATTTTGACCAATTTCAGGCACAGAAATGACTTTAAACACATTTATTTTAGTTGAAAAAGTAATAATTCACATCCAACAGTAATTTACAGCCAAAAGATTAAATGTTAAAATTTCATCGAAATTGACCATTTTGGGAACGTTCGACAGCTCCGCGGTCATCGTTTTTTGTCTGAAAATTGATTTTTTGGACTGTACCAAAAATGATTCCAAATGTCAATTGGACCGTGCCTCATGTTGAATAACCACTTTTTAAACCCTTGCAGTGCCCAAAATGGCCATTTTTACAGAGTTTTGCTTACTCAGAAGCTTCAATTTTGACCAATTTCAGGCACAGGAATGACTTTAAACACATTTATTTTAGTTGAGAAAGTAATATTTCACATCTAACAGTAATTTACAGGCAAAAGATTAAATTTTAAAATTTCATCGAAATTGACCATTTTGGGAATGTTCGACAGCTCCGCGGTCATCGTTTTTCGTCAGAAAATTGATTTTTTGGACTGTACCAAAAATGATTCTAAATGTCAATTGGATCGTGCCTCATGTTGAATAACCACTTTTTAAACCCTCACAGTGCCCAAAATTGCCATTTTAACAGAGTTTTGCATACTCAGAAGCTTCAATTTTGACCTATTTCAGGCACAGAAATGACTTTAAACACATTTATTTTAGTTGAGAAAGTAATAATTCACATCTAACAGTAATTTACAGGCAAAAGATTAAATTTTAAAATTTCATCTAAATTGACCATTTTGGGAACGTTCGACAGCTCCGCGGTCATCGTTTTTCGTCCGAAAATTAATTTTTTGGACTGTAGCAAAAATGATTCCAAATGTCAATTGGATCGTGCCTCATGTTGAATAACCACTTTTTAAACCCTCGCAGTGCCCAAAATGGCCATTTTTACAGAGTTTTGCTTACTCAGAAGCTTCAATTTTGACCAATTTCAGGCACAGAAATGACTTTAAACACATTTATTTTAGTTGAAAAAGTAATAATTCTCATCTAACAGTAATTTACAGCCAAAAGATTAAATGATAAAATTTCATCGAAATTGACCATTTTGGGAACGTTCGACAGCTCCGCGTTCATCGTTTTTCGTCCGAAAATTGATTTTTTGGACTGTACCAAAAATGATTCTAAATGTCAATTGGATCGTGCCTCATGTTGAATAACCACTTTTTAAACCCTCACAGTGCCCAAAATTACCATTTTTACAGAGTTTTGCATACTCAGAAGCTTCAATTTTGACCAATTTCAGGCACAGAAATGACTTTAAACACATTTATTTTAGTTGAAAAAGTAATAATTCACATCCAACAGTAATTTACAGCCAAAAGATTAAATGTTAAAATTTCATCGAAATTGACCATTTTGGGAACGTTCGACAGCTCCGCGGTCATCGTTTTTCGTCCGATAATTAATTTTTTGGACTGTACCAAAAATGATTCCAAATGTCAATTGGACCGTGCCTCATGTTGAATAACCACTTTTTAAACCCTCACGGTGACCAAAATTGCCATTTTTACAGAGTTTTGCATACTCGGAAGCTTCAATTTTGACCAATTTCAGGCACAGAAATGACTTTAAACACATTTATTTTAGTTGAAAAAGTAATAATTCACATCCAACAGTAATTTACAGCCAAAAGATTAAATGTTAAAATTTCATCGAAATTGACCATTGTGGGAACGTTCGACAGCTCCGCGGTCATCGTTTTTCGTCCGAAAATTGATTTTTTGGACTGTACCAAAAATGATTCCAAATGTCAATTGGACCGTGCCTCATGTTGAATAACCACTTTTTAAACCCTCACAGTGCCCAAAATTGCCATTTTTACAGAGTTTTGCTTACTTAGAAGCTTCAATTTTGACCAATTTCAGGCACAGAAATGACTTTAAACACATTTATTTTAGTTGAAAAAGTAATAATTCACATCCAACAGTAATTTACAGCCAAAAGATTAAATGTTAAAATTTCATCGAAATTGACCATTTTGGGAACGTTCGACAGCTCCGCCGTCATCGTTTTTTGTCTGAAAATTGCTTTTTTGGACTGTACCAAAAATGATTCCAAATGTCAATTGGACCGTGCCTCATGTTGAATAACCACTTTTTAAACCCTTGCAGTGCCCAAAATGGCCATTTTTACAGATTTTTGCTTACTCAGAAGCTTCAATTTTGACCAATTTCAGGCACAGGAATGACTTTAAACACATTTATTTTAGTTGAGAAAGTAATATTTCACATCTAACAGTAATTTACAGGCAAAAGATTAAATTTCAAAATTTCATTGAAATTGACCATTTTGGGAATGTTCGACAGCTCCGCGGTCATCGTTTTTCGTCAGAAAATAGATTTTTTGGACTGTACCAAAAATGATTCTAAATGTCAATTGGATCGTGCCTCATGTTGAATAACCACTTTTTAAACCCTCACAGTGCCCAAAATTGCCATTTTTACAGAGTTTTGCATACTCAGAAGCTTCAATTTTGACCAATTTCAGGCACAGAAATGACTTTAAACACATTTATTTTAGTTGAAAAAGTAATAATTCACATCCAACAGTAACTTACAGCCAAAAGATTAAATGTTAAAATTTCATCGAAATTGACCATTTTGGGAATGTTCGACAGCTCCGCGGTCATCGTTTTTCGTCAGAAAATAGATTTTTTGGACTGTACCAAAAATGATTCTAAATGTCAATTGGATCGTGCCTCATGTTGAATAACCACTTTTTAAACCCTCACAGTGACCAAAATTGCCATTTTTACAGAGTTTTGTATACTCAGAAGCTTCAATTTTGACCAATTTCAGGCACAGAAATGACTTCAAACACATTTATTTTAGTTGAAAAAGTAATAATTCACATCCAACAGTAATTTACAGCCAAAAGATTAAATGTTAAAATTTCATCGAAATTGACCATTTTGGGAACATTCTACAGCTCCGCGGTCATCGTTTTTCATCCGAAAATTGAATTTTTGGACTGTACCAAAAATGATTCCAAATGTCAATTGGATCGTGCCTCATGTTGAATAAACACTTTTTAAACCCTCACAGTGCCCAAAATGGCCATTTTTACAGAGTTTTGCTTACTCAGAAGCTTCAATTTTGACCAATTACAGGCACAGAAATGACTTTAAACACATTTTTTTAAGTTGAAAAAGTAATAATTCACATCCAACAGTAATATACAGCCAAAAGAATAAATGTTAACATTTCATCGAAATTGACCAGTTTGGGAACTTTCGACAGCTCCGCGGTCATCGTTTTTCGTCCGAAAATTAATTTTTTGGACTGTAGCAAAAATGATTCCAAATGTCAATTGGATCGTGCCTCATGTTGAATAACCACTTTTTAAACCCTCGCAGTGCCCAAAATGGCCATTTTTACAGAGTTTTGCTTACTCAGAAGCTTCAATTTTGACCAATTTCAGGCACAGAAATGACTTTAAACACATTTATTTTAGTTGAAAAAGTAATAATTCACATCTAACAGTAATTTACAGCCAAAAGATTAAATGATAAAATTTCATCGAAATTGACCATTTTGGGAACGTTCGACAGCTCCGCGTTCATCGTTTTTCGTCCGAAAATTGATTTTTTGGACTGTACCAAAAATGATTCTAAATGTCAATTGGATCGTGCCTCATGTTGAATAACCACTTTTTAAACCCTCACAGTGCCCAAAATTACCATTTTTACAGAGTTTTGCATACTCAGAAGCTTCAATTTTGACCAATTTCAGGCACAGAAATGACTTTAAACACATTTATTTTAGTTGAAAAAGTAATAATTCACATCCAACAGTAATTTACAGCCAAAAGATTAAATGTTAAAATTTCATCGAAATTGACCATTTTGGGAACGTTCGACAGCTCCGCGGTCATAGTTTTTCGTCCGAAAATTGATTTTTTGGACTGTACCAAAAATGATTCCAAATGTCAATTGGACCGTGCCTCATGTTGAATAACCACTTTTTAAACCCTCACAGTGACCAAAATTGCCATTTTTACAGAGTTTTGCATACTCAGAAGCTTCAATTTTGACCAATTTCAGGCACAGAAATGACTTTAAACACTTTTATTTTAGTTGAAAAAGTAATAATTCACATCCAACAGTAATTTACAGCCAAAAGATTAAATGATAAAATTTCATCGAAATTGACCATTTTGCGAACGTTCGACAGCTCCGCGGTCATCGTTTTTCGTCAGAAAATTTATTTTTTGGACTGTACCAAAAATGATTCAAAATGTCAATTGGATCATGCCTCATGTTGAATAACCACTTTTTAAACCCTCACAGTGCCCAAAATTGCCATTTTTACAGAGTTTTGCTTACTTAGAAGCTTCAATTTTGACCAATTTCAGGCACAGAAATGACTTTAAACACATTTATTTTAGTTGAAAAAGTAATAATTCACATCCAACAGTAATATACAGCCAAAAGAATAAATGTTAACATTTCATCGAAATTGACCATTTTGGGAACTTTCGACAGCTCCGCGGTCATCGTTTTTCGTCCGAAAATTAATTTTTTGGACTGTAGCAAAAATGATTCCAAATGTCAATTGGATCGTGCCTCATGTTGAATAACCACTTTTTAAACCCTCGCAGTGCCCAAAATGGCCATTTTTACAGAGTTTTGCTTACTCAGAAGCTTCAATTTTGACCAATTTCAGGCACAGAAATGACTTTAAACACATTTATTTTAGTTGAAAAAGTAATAATTCACATCCAACAGTAATTTACATCCAAAAGATTAAATGTTAAAATTTCATCGAAATTGACCATTTTGGGAACGTTCGACAGCTCCGCGGTCATCGTTTTTCGTCCGAAAATTGATTTTTTGGACTGTACCAAAAATGATTCCAAATGTCAATTGGATCGTGCCTCATGTTGAATAACCATTTTTTAAACCCTCACAGTGACCAAAATTGCCATTTTAACAGAGTTTTGCATACTCAGAAGCTTCAATTTTGACCAATTTCAGGCATAGGAATGACTTTAAACACATTTATTTTAGTTGAGAAAGTAATATTTCACATCTAACAGTAATTTACAGGCAAAAGATTAAAATTTCATCGAAATTGACCATTTTGGGAACGTTCGACAGCTCCGCGGTCATCGTTTTTCGTCAGAAAATTGATTTTTTGGACTGTACCAAAAATGATTCAAAATGTCAATTGGATCGTGCCTCATGTTGAATAACCACTTTTTAAACCCTCACAGTGCCCAAAATTGCCATTTTTACAGAGTTTTGCTTACTTAGGAGCTTCAATTTTGACCAATTTCAGGCACAGAAATGACTTTAAACACATTTATTTTAGTTGAAAAAGTAATAATTCACATCCAACAGTAATTTACAGCGAAAAGATTAAATGTTAAAATTTCATCTAAATTGACCATTTTGGGAACGTTCGACAGCTCCGCGGTCATCGTTTTTCGTCCGAAAATTATTTTTTTGGACTGTAGCAAAAATGATTCCAAATGTCAATTGGATCGTGCCTCATGTTGAATAACCACTTTTTAAACCCTCGCAGTGCCCAAAATGGCCATTTTTACAGAGTTTTGCTTACTCAGAAGCTTCAATTTTGACCAATTTCAGGCACAGAAATGACTTTAAACACATTTATTTTAGTTGAAAAAGTAATAATTCACATCTAACAGTAATTTACAGCCAAAAGATTAAATGATAAAATTTCATCGAAATTGACCATTTTGGGAACGTTCGACAGCTCCGCGTTCATCGTTTTTCGTCCGAAAATTGATTTTTTGGACTGTACCAAAAATGATTCTAAATGTCAATTGGATCGTGCCTCATGTTGAATAACCACTTTTTAAACCCTCACAGTGCCCAAAATTACCATTTTTACAGAGTTTTGCATACTCAGAAGCTTCAATTTTGACCAATTTCAGGCACAGAAATGACTTTAAACACATTTATTTTAGTTGAAAAAGTAATAATTCACATCCAACAGTAATTTACAGCCAAAAGATTAAATGTTAAAATTTCATCGAAATTGACCATTTTGGGAACGTTCGACAGCTCCGCGGTCATCGTTTTTCGTCCGAAAATTAATTTTTTGGACTGTACCAAAAATGATTCCAAATGTCAATTGGACCGTGCCTCATGTTGAATAACCACTTTTTAAACCCTCACAGTGACCAAAATTGCCATTTTTACAGAGTTTTGCATACTCAGAAGCTTCAATTTTGACCAATTTCAGGCACAGAAATGACTTTAAACACATTTATTTTAGTTGAAAAAGTAATAATTCACATCCAACAGTAATTTACAGCCAAAAGATTAAATGTTAAAATTTCATCGAAATTGACCATTTTGGGAACGTTCGACAGCTCCGCGGTCATCGTTTTTCGTCAGAAAATTTATTTTTTGGACTGTACCAAAAATGATTCAAAATGTCAATTGGATCATGCCTCATGTTGAATAACCACTTTTTAAACCCTCACAGTGCCCAAAATTGCCATTTTTACAGAGTTTTGCTTACTTAGAAGCTTCAATTTTGACCAATTTCAGGCACAGAAATGACTTTAAACACATTTATTTTAGTTGAAAAAGTAATAATTCACATCCAACAGTAATTTACAGCCAAAAGATTAAATGTTAAAATTTCATCGAAATTGACCATTTTGGGAACGTTCGACAGCTCCGCGGTCATCGTTTTTTGTCTGAAAATTGATTTTTTGGACTGTACCAAAAATGATTCCAAATGTCAATTGGACCGTGCCTCATGTTGAATAACCACTTTTTAAACCCTTGCAGTGCCCAAAATGGCCATTTTTACAGAGTTTTGCTTACTCAGAAGCTTCAATTTTGACCAATTTCAGGCACAGGAATGACTTTAAACACATTTATTTTAGTTGAGAAAGTAATATTTCACATCTAACAGTAATTTACAGGCAAAAGATTAAATTTTAAAATTTCATCGAAATTGACCATTTTGGGAATGTTCGACAGCTCCGCGGTCATCGTTTTTCGTCAGAAAATAGATTTTTTGGACTGTACCAAAAATGATTCTAAATGTCAATTGGATCGTGCCTCATGTTGAATAACCACTTTTTAAACCCTCACAGTGCCCAAAATTACCATGTTTACAGAGTTTTGCATACTCAGAAGCTTCAATTTTGACCAATTTCAGGCACAGAAATGACTTTAAACACATTTATTTTAGTTGAAAAAGTAATAATTCACATCCAACAGTAATTTACAGCCAAAAGATTAAATGTTAAAATTTCATCGAAATTGACCATTGTGGGAACGTTCGACAGCTCCGCGGTCATCGTTTTTCGTCCGAAAATTGATGTTTTGGACTGTACCAAAAATGATCCAAATGTCAATTGGACCGTGCCTCATGTTGAATAACCACTTTTTAAACCCTCACAGTGACCAAAATTGCCATTTTTACAGAGTTTTGCACTCAGAAGCTTCAATTTTGACCAATTTCAGGCACAGAAATGACTTTAAACACTTTTATTTTAGTTGAAAAAGTAATAATTCACATCCAACAGTAATTTACAGCCAAAAGATTAAATGATAAAATTTCATCGAAATTGACCATTTTGCGAACGTTCGACAGCTCCGCGGTCATCGTTTTTCGTCAGAAAATTTATTTTTTGGACTGTACCAAAAATGATTCAAAATGTCAATTGGATCATGCCTCATGTTGAATAACCACTTTTTAAACCCTCACAGTGCCCAAAATTGCCATTTTTACAGAGTTTTGCTTACTTAGAAGCTTCAATTTTGACCAATTTCAGGCACATAAATGACTTTAAACACATTTATTTTAGTTGAAAAAGTAATAATTCACATCCAACAGTAATTTACAGCCAAAAGATTAAATGTTAAAATTTCATCGAAATTGACCATTTTGGGAACGTTCGACAGCTCCGCGGTCATCGTTTTTCGTCCGAAAATTAATTTTTTGGACTGTACCAAAAATGATTCCAAATGTCAATTGGACCGTGCCTCATGTTGAATAACCACTTTTTAAACCCTCACAGTGACCAAAATTGCCATTTTTACAGAGTTTTGCATACTCAGAAGCTTCAATTTTGACCAATTTCAGGCACAGAAATGACTTTAAACACATTTATTTTAGTTGAAAAAGTAATAATTCACATCCAACAGTAATTTACAGCCAAAAGATTAAATGTTAAAATTTCATCGAAATTGACCATTTTGGGAACGTTCGACAGCTCCGCGGTCATCGTTTTTCGTCCGAAAATTAATTTTTTGGACTGTACCAAAAATGATTCCAAATGTCAATTGGACCGTGCCTCATGTTGAATAACCACTTTTTAAACCCTCACAGTGACCAAAATTGCCATTTTTACAGAGTTTTGCATACTCAGAAGCTTCAATTTTGACCAATTTCAGGCACAGAAATGACTTTAAACACATTTATTTTAGTTGAAAAAGTAATAATTCACATCCAACAGTAATTTACAGCCAAAAGATTAAATGTTAAAATTTCATCGAAATTGACCATTTTGGGAACGTTCGACAGCTCCGCGGTCATAGTTGTTCGTCCGAAAATTGATTTTTTGGACTGTACCAAAAATGATTCCAAATGTCAATTGGACCGTGCCTCATGTTGAATAACCACTTTTTAAACCCTCACAGTGACCAAAATTGCCATTTTTACAGAGTTTTGCATACTCAGAAGCTTCAATTTTGACCAATTTCAGGCACAGAAATGACTTTAAACACATTTATTTTAGTTGAAAAAGTAATAATTCACATCCAACAGTAATTTACAGCCAAAAGATTAAATGTTAAAATTTCATCGAAATTGACCATTTTGGGAACGTTCGACAGCTCCGCGGTCATCGTTTTTCGTCCGAAAATTAATTTTTTGGACTGTACCAAAAATGATTCCAAATGTCAATTGGACCGTGCCTCATGTTGAATAACCACTTTTTAAACCCTCACAGTGACCAAAATTGCCATTTTTACAGAGTTTTGCATACTCAGAAGCTTCAATTTTGACCAATTTCAGGCACAGAAATGACTTTAAACACATTTATTTTAGTTGAAAAAGTAATAATTCACATCCAACAGTAATTTACAGCCAAAAGATTAAATGTTAAAATTTCATCGAAATTGACCATTTTGGGAACGTTCGACAGCTCCGCGGTCATAGTTGTTCGTCCGAAAATTGATTTTTTGGACTGTACCAAAAATGATTCCAAATGTCAATTGGACCGTGCCTCATGTTGAATAACCACTTTTTAAACCCTCACAGTGACCAAAATTGCCATTTTTACAGAGTTTTGCATACTCAGAAGCTTCAATTTTGACCAATTTCAGGCACAGAAATGACTTTAAACACTTTTATTTTAGTTGAAAAAGTAATAATTCACATCCAACAGTAATTTACAGCCAAAAGATTAAATGATAAAATTTCATCGAAATTGACCATTTTGCGAACGTTCGACAGCTCCGCGGTCATCGTTTTTCGTCAGAAAATTGATTTTTTGGACTGTACCAAAAATGATTCAAAATGTCAATTGGATCGTGCCTCATGTTGAATAACCACTTTTTAAACCCTCACAGTGCCCAAAATTGCCATTTTTACAGAGTTTTGCTTACTTAGAAGCTTCAATTTTGACCAATTTCAGGCACAGAAATGACTTTAAACACATTTATTTTAGTTGAAAAAGTAATAATTCACATCCAACAGTAACTTACAGCCAAAAGATTAAATGTTAAACTTTCATCGAAATTGACCATTTTGGGAACGTTCGACAGCTCCGCGGTCATCGTTTTTCGTCCGAAAATTGATTTTTTGGACTGTACCAAAAATGATTCTAAATGTCAATTGGATAGTGCCTCATGTTGAATAACCACTTTTTAAACCCTCACAGTGCCCAAAATTACCATTTTTACAGAGTTTTGCATACTCAGAAGCTTCAATTTTGACCAATTTCAGGCACAGAAATGACTTTAAACACATTTATTTTAGTTGAAAAAGTAATAATTCACATCCAACAGTAATTTACAGCCAAAAGATTAAATGTTAAAATTTCATCGAAATTGACCATTGTGGGAACGTTCGACAGCTCCGCGGTCATCGTTTTTCGTCCGAAAATTAATTTTTTGGACTGTAACAAAAATGATTCCAAATGTCAATTGGACCGTGCCTCATGTTGAATAACCACTTTTTAAACCCTCACAGTGACCAAAATTGCCATTTTTACAGAGTTTTGCATACTCAGAAGCTTCAATTTTGACCAATTTCAGGCACAGAAATAACTTTAAACACATTTATTTTAGTTGAAAAAGTAATAATTCACATCCAACAGTAATTTACAGCCAAAAGATTAAATGTTAAAATTTCATCGAAATTGACCATTTTGGGAACGTTCAACAGCTCCGCGGTCATCGTTTTTCGTCCGAAAATTGATGTTTTGGACTGTACCAAAAATGATCCAAATGTCAATTGGACCGTGCCTCATGTTGAATAACCACTTTTTAAACCCTCACAGTGACCAAAATTGCCATTTTTACAGAGTTTTGCATACTCAGAAGCTTCAATTTTGATCAATTTCAGGCACAGAAATGACTTTAAACACTTTTATTTTAGTTGAAAAAGTAATAATTCACATCCAACAGTAATTTACAGCCAAAAGATTAAATGATAAAATTTCATCGAAATTGACCATTTTGCGAACGTTCGACAGCTCCGCGGTCATCGTTTTTCGTCAGAAAATTTATTTTTTGGACTGTACCAAAAATGATTCAAAATGTCAATTGGATCATGCCTCATGTTGAATAACCACTTTTTAAACCCTCACAGTGCCCAAAATTGCCATTTTTACAGAGTTTTGCTTACTTAGAAGCTTCAATTTTGACCAATTTCAGGCACATAAATGACTTTAAACACATTTATTTTAGTTGAAAAAGTAATAATTCACATCCAACAGTAATTTACAGCCAAAAGATTAAATGTTAAAATTTCATCGAAATTGACCATTTTGGGAACGTTCGACAGCTCCGCGGTCATCGTTTTTCGTCCGAAAATTAATTTTTTGGACTGTAGCAAAAATGATTCCAAATGTCAATTGGATCGTGCCTCATGTTGAATAACCACTTTTTAAACCCTCGCAGTGCCCAAAATGGCCATTTTTACAGAGTTTTGCTTACTCAGAAGCTTCAATTTTGACAAATTTCAGGCACAGAAATGACTTTAAACACATTTATTTTAGTTGAAAAAGTAATAATTCACATCCAACAGTAATTTACATCCAAAAGATTAAATGTTAAAATTTCATCGAAATTGACCATTTTGGGAACGTTCGACAGCTCCGCGGTCATCGTTTTTCGTCCGAAAATTGATTTTTTGGACTGTACCAAAAATGATTCCAAATGTCAATTGGATCGTGCCTCATGTTGAATAACCATTTTTTAAACCCTCACAGTGACCAAAATTGCCATTTTAACAGAGTTTTGCATACTCAGAAGCTTCAATTTTGACCAATTTCAGGCACAGGAATGACTTTAAACACATTTATTTTAGTTGAGAAAGTAATATTTCACATCTAACAGTAATTTACAGGCAAAAGATTAAATTTAAAAATTTCATCGAAATTGACCATTTTGGGAACGTTCGACAGCTCCGCGGTCATCGTTTTTCGTCAGAAAATTGATTTTTTGGACTGTACCAAAAATGATTCAAAATGTCAATTGGATCGTGCCTCATGTTGAATAACCACTTTTTAAACCCTCACAGTGCCCAAAATGGCCATTTTTACAGAGTTTTGCTTACTCAGAAGCTTCAATTTTGACCAATTTCAGGCACAGAAATGACTTTAAACACATTTATTTTAGTTGAAAAAGTAATAATTCTCATCTAACAGTAATTTACAGCCAAAAGATTAAATGATAAAATTTCATCGAAATTGACCATTTTGGGAACGTTCGACAGCTCCGCGTTCATCGTTTTTCGTCCGAAAATTGATTTTTTGGACTGTACCAAAAATGATTCTAAATGTCAATTGGATCGTGCCTCATGTTGAATAACCACTTTTTAAACCCTCACAGTGCCCAAAATTACCATTTTTACAGAGTTTTGCATACTCAGAAGCTTCAATTTGACCAATTTCAGGCACAGAAATGACTTTAAACACATTTATTTTAGTTGAAAAAGTAATAATTCACATCCAACAGTAATGTACAGCCAAAAGATTAAATGTTAAAATTTCATCGAAATTGACCATTTTGGGAACGTTCGGCAGCTCCGCGGTCATCGTTTTTCGTCCGAAAATTAATTTTTTGGACTGTACCAAAAATGATTCCAAATGTCAATTGGACCGTGCCTCATGTTGAATAACCACTTTTTAAATCCTCACAGTGACCAAAATTGCCATTTTTACAGAGTTTTGCATACTCAGAAGCTTCAATTTTGACCAATTTCAGGCACAGAAATGACTTTAAACACATTTATTTTAGTTGAAAAAGTAATAATTCACATCCAACAGTAATTTACAGCCAAAAGATTAAATGTTAAAATTTCATCGAAATTGACCATTTTGGGAACGTTCGACAGCTCCGCGGTCATCGTTTTTCGTCCGAAAATTGATTTTTTGGACTGTACCCAAAATGATTCCAAATGTCAATTGGACCGTGCCTCATGTTGAATAACCACTTTTTAAACCCTCACAGTGACCAAAATTGCCATATTTACAGAGTTTTGCATACTCAGAAGCTTCAATTTTGACCAATTTCAGGCACAGAAATGACTTTAAACACTTTTATTTTAGTTGAAAAAGTAATAATTCACATCCAACAGTAATTTACAGCCAAAAGATTAAATGATAACATTTCATAGAAATTAACCATTTTGCGAACGTTCGACAGCTCCGCGGTCATCGTTTTTCGTCAGAAAATTTATTTTTTGGACTGTACCAAAAATGATTCAAAATGTCAATTGGATCATGCCTCATGTTGAATAACCACTTTTTAAACCCTCACAGTGCCCAAAATTGCCATTTTTACAGAGTTTTGCTTACTTAGAAGCTTCAATTTTGACAAATTTCAGGCACAGAAATGACTTTAAACACATTTATTTTAGTTGAAAAAGTAATAATTCACATCCAACAGTAATTTACATCCAAAAGATTAAATGTTAAAATTTCATCGAAATTGACCATTTTGGGAACGTTCGACAGCTCCGCGGTCATCGTTTTTCGTCAGAAAATTGATTTTTTGGACTGTACCAAAAATGATTCTAAATGTCAATTGGATCGTGCCTCATGTTGAATAACCACTTTTTAAACCCTCACAGTGCCCAAAATTGCCATTTTAACAGAGTTTTGCATACTCAGAAGCTTCAATTTTGACCTATTTCAGGCACAGAAATGACTTTAAACACATTTATTTTAGTTGAGAAAGTAATAATTCACATCTAACAGTAATTTACAGGCAAAAGATTAAATTTTAAAATTTCATCTAAATTGACCATTTTGGGAACGTTCGACAGCTCCGCGGTCATCGTTTTTCGTCCGAAAATTAATTTTTTGGACTGTAGCAAAAATGATTCCAAATGTCAATTGGATCGTGCCTCATGTTGAATAACCACTTTTTAAACCCTCGCAGTGCCCAAAATGGCCATTTTTACAGAGTTTTGCTTACTCAGAAGCTTCAATTTTGACCAATTTCAGGCACAGAAATGACTTTAAACACATTTATTTTAGTTGAAAAAGTAATAATTCTCATCTAACAGTAATTTACAGCCAAAAGATTAAATGATAAAATTTCATCGAAATTGACCATTTTGGGAACGTTCGACAGCTCCGCGTTCATCGTTTTTCGTCCGAAAATTGATTTTTTGGACTGTACCAAAAATGATTCTAAATGTCAATTGGATCGTGCCTCATGTTGAATAACCACTTTTTAAACCCTCACAGTGCCCAAAATTACCATTTTTACAGAGTTTTGCATACTCAGAAGCTTCAATTTTGACCAATTTCAGGCACAGAAATGACTTTAAACACATTTATTTTAGTTGAAAAAGTAATAATTCACATCCAACAGTAATTTACAGCCAAAAGATTAAATGTTAAAATTTCATCGAAATTGACCATTTTGGGAACGTTCGACAGCTCCGCGGTCATCGTTTTTCGTCCGATAATTAATTTTTTGGACTGTACCAAAAATGATTCCAAATGTCAATTGGACCGTGCCTCATGTTGAATAACCACTTTTTAAACCCTCACGGTGACCAAAATTGCCATTTTTACAGAGTTTTGCATACTCGGAAGCTTCAATTTTGACCAATTTCAGGCACAGAAATGACTTTAAACACATTTATTTTAGTTGAAAAAGTAATAATTCACATCCAACAGTAATTTACAGCCAAAAGATTAAATGTTAAAATTTCATCGAAATTGACCATTGTGGGAACGTTCGACAGCTCCGCGGTCATCGTTTTTCGTCCGAAAATTGATTTTTTGGACTGTACCAAAAATGATTCCAAATGTCAATTGGACCGTGCCTCATGTTGAATAACCACTTTTTAAACCCTCACAGTGCCCAAAATTGCCATTTTTACAGAGTTTTGCTTACTTAGAAGCTTCAATTTTGACCAATTTCAGGCACAGAAATGACTTTAAACACATTTATTTTAGTTGAAAAAGTAATAATTCACATCCAACAGTAATTTACAGCCAAAAGATTAAATGTTAAAATTTCATCGAAATTGACCATTTTGGGAACGTTCGACAGCTCCGCCGTCATCGTTTTTTGTCTGAAAATTGCTTTTTTGGACTGTACCAAAAATGATTCCAAATGTCAATTGGACCGTGCCTCATGTTGAATAACCACTTTTTAAACCCTTGCAGTGCCCAAAATGGCCATTTTTACAGATTTTTGCTTACTCAGAAGCTTCAATTTTGACCAATTTCAGGCACAGGAATGACTTTAAACACATTTATTTTAGTTGAGAAAGTAATATTTCACATCTAACAGTAATTTACAGGCAAAAGATTAAATTTCAAAATTTCATTGAAATTGACCATTTTGGGAATGTTCGACAGCTCCGCGGTCATCGTTTTTCGTCAGAAAATAGATTTTTTGGACTGTACCAAAAATGATTCTAAATGTCAATTGGATCGTGCCTCATGTTGAATAACCACTTTTTAAACCCTCACAGTGCCCAAAATTGCCATTTTTACAGAGTTTTGCATACTCAGAAGCTTCAATTTTGACCAATTTCAGGCACAGAAATGACTTTAAACACATTTATTTTAGTTGAAAAAGTAATAATTCACATCCAACAGTAACTTACAGCCAAAAGATTAAATGTTAAAATTTCATCGAAATTGACCATTTTGGGAATGTTCGACAGCTCCGCGGTCATCGTTTTTCGTCAGAAAATAGATTTTTTGGACTGTACCAAAAATGATTCTAAATGTCAATTGGATCGTGCCTCATGTTGAATAACCACTTTTTAAACCCTCACAGTGACCAAAATTGCCATTTTTACAGAGTTTTGTATACTCAGAAGCTTCAATTTTGACCAATTTCAGGCACAGAAATGACTTCAAACACATTTATTTTAGTTGAAAAAGTAATAATTCACATCCAACAGTAATTTACAGCCAAAAGATTAAATGTTAAAATTTCATCGAAATTGACCATTTTGGGAACATTCTACAGCTCCGCGGTCATCGTTTTTCATCCGAAAATTGAATTTTTGGACTGTACCAAAAATGATTCCAAATGTCAATTGGATCGTGCCTCATGTTGAATAAACACTTTTTAAACCCTCACAGTGCCCAAAATGGCCATTTTTACAGAGTTTTGCTTACTCAGAAGCTTCAATTTTGACCAATTACAGGCACAGAAATGACTTTAAACACATTTTTTTAAGTTGAAAAAGTAATAATTCACATCCAACAGTAATATACAGCCAAAAGAATAAATGTTAACATTTCATCGAAATTGACCAGTTTGGGAACTTTCGACAGCTCCGCGGTCATCGTTTTTCGTCCGAAAATTAATTTTTTGGACTGTAGCAAAAATGATTCCAAATGTCAATTGGATCGTGCCTCATGTTGAATAACCACTTTTTAAACCCTCGCAGTGCCCAAAATGGCCATTTTTACTGAGTTTTGCTTACTCAGAAGCTTCAATTTTGACCAATTTCAGGCACAGAAATGACTTTAAACACATTTATTTTAGTTGAAAAAGTAATAATTCACATCCAACAGTAATTTACATCCAAAAGATTAAATGTTAAAATTTCATCGAAATTGACCATTTTGGGAACGTTCGACAGCTCCGCGGTCATCGTTTTTCGTCCGAAAATTGATTTTTTGGACTGTACCAAAAATGATTCCAAATGTCAATTGGATCGTGCCTCATGTTGAATAACCATTTTTTAAACCCTCACAGTGACCAAAATTGCCATTTTAACAGAGTTTTGCATACTCAGAAGCTTCAATTTTGACCAATTTCAGGCACAGAAATGACTTTAAACACTTTTATTTTAGTTGAAAAAGTAATAATTCACATCCAACAGTAATTTACAGCGAAAAGATTAAATGTTAAAATTTCATCTAAATTGACCATTTTGGGAACGTTCGACAGCTCCGCGGTCATCGTTTTTCGTCCGAAAATTATTTTTTTGGACTGTAGCAAAAATGATTCCAAATGTCAATTGGATCGTGCCTCATGTTGAATAACCACTTTTTAAACCCTCGCAGTGCCCAAAATGGCCATTTTTACAGAGTTTTGCTTACTCAGAAGCTTCAATTTTGACCAATTTCAGGCACAGAAATGACTTTAAACACATTTATTTTAGTTGAAAAAGTAATAATTCACATCTAACAGTAATTTACAGCCAAAAGATTAAATGATAAAATTTCATCGAAATTGACCATTTTGGGAACGTTCGACAGCTCCGCGTTCATCGTTTTTCGTCCGAAAATTGATTTTTTGGACTGTACCAAAAATGATTCTAAATGTCAATTGGATCGTGCCTCATGTTGAATAACCACTTTTTAAACCCTCACAGTGCCCAAAATTACCATTTTTACAGAGTTTTGCATACTCAGAAGCTTCAATTTTGACCAATTTCAGGCACAGAAATGACTTTAAACACATTTATTTTAGTTGAAAAAGTAATAATTCACATCCAACAGTAATTTACAGCCAAAAGATTAAATGTTAAAATTTCATCGAAATTGACCATTGTGGGAACGTTCGACAGCTCCGCGGTCATCGTTTTTCGTCCGAAAATTAATTTTTTGGACTGTAACAAAAATGATTCCAAATGTCAATTGGACCGTGCCTCATGTTGAATAACCACTTTTTAAACCCTCACAGTGACCAAAATTGCCATTTTTACAGAGTTTTGCATACTCAGAAGCTTCAATTTTGACCAATTTCAGGCACAGAAATAACTTTAAACACATTTATTTTAGTTGAAAAAGTAATAATTCACATCCAACAGTAATTTACAGCCAAAAGATTAAATGTTAAAATTTCATCGAAATTGACCATTTTGGGAACGTTCAACAGCTCCGCGGTCATCGTTTTTCGTCCGAAAATTGATGTTTTGGACTGTACCAAAAATGATCCAAATGTCAATTGGACCGTGCCTCATGTTGAATAACCACTTTTTAAACCCTCACAGTGACCAAAATTGCCATTTTTACAGAGTTTTGCATACTCAGAAGCTTCAATTTTGATCAATTTCAGGCACAGAAATGACTTTAAACACTTTTATTTTAGTTGAAAAAGTAATAATTCACATCCAACAGTAATTTACAGCCAAAAGATTAAATGATAAAATTTCATCGAAATTGACCATTTTGCGAACGTTCGACAGCTCCGCGGTCATCGTTTTTCGTCAGAAAATTTATTTTTTGGACTGTACCAAAAATGATTCAAAATGTCAATTGGATCATGCCTCATGTTGAATAACCACTTTTTAAACCCTCACAGTGCCCAAAATTGCCATTTTTACAGAGTTTTGCTTACTTAGAAGCTTCAATTTTGACCAATTTCAGGCACATAAATGACTTTAAACACATTTATTTTAGTTGAAAAAGTAATAATTCACATCCAACAGTAATTTACAGCCAAAAGATTAAATGTTAAAATTTCATCGAAATTGACCATTTTGGGAACGTTCGACAGCTCCGCGGTCATCGTTTTTCGTCCGAAAATTAATTTTTTGGACTGTAGCAAAAATGATTCCAAATGTCAATTGGATCGTGCCTCATGTTGAATAACCACTTTTTAAACCCTCGCAGTGCCCAAAATGGCCATTTTTACAGAGTTTTGCTTACTCAGAAGCTTCAATTTTGACAAATTTCAGGCACAGAAATGACTTTAAACACATTTATTTTAGTTGAAAAAGTAATAATTCACATCCAACAGTAATTTACATCCAAAAGATTAAATGTTAAAATTTCATCGAAATTGACCATTTTGGGAACGTTCGACAGCTCCGCGGTCATCGTTTTTCGTCCGAAAATTGATTTTTTGGACTGTACCAAAAATGATTCCAAATGTCAATTGGATCGTGCCTCATGTTGAATAACCATTTTTTAAACCCTCACAGTGACCAAAATTGCCATTTTAACAGAGTTTTGCATACTCAGAAGCTTCAATTTTGACCAATTTCAGGCACAGGAATGACTTTAAACACATTTATTTTAGTTGAGAAAGTAATATTTCACATCTAACAGTAATTTACAGGCAAAAGATTAAATTTAAAAATTTCATCGAAATTGACCATTTTGGGAACGTTCGACAGCTCCGCGGTCATCGTTTTTCGTCAGAAAATTGATTTTTTGGACTGTACCAAAAATGATTCAAAATGTCAATTGGATCGTGCCTCATGTTGAATAACCACTTTTTAAACCCTCACAGTGCCCAAAATGGCCATTTTTACAGAGTTTTGCTTACTCAGAAGCTTCAATTTTGACCAATTTCAGGCACAGAAATGACTTTAAACACATTTATTTTAGTTGAAAAAGTAATAATTCTCATCTAACAGTAATTTACAGCCAAAAGATTAAATGATAAAATTTCATCGAAATTGACCATTTTGGGAACGTTCGACAGCTCCGCGTTCATCGTTTTTCGTCCGAAAATTGATTTTTTGGACTGTACCAAAAATGATTCTAAATGTCAATTGGATCGTGCCTCATGTTGAATAACCACTTTTTAAACCCTCACAGTGCCCAAAATTACCATTTTTACAGAGTTTTGCATACTCAGAAGCTTCAATTTGACCAATTTCAGGCACAGAAATGACTTTAAACACATTTATTTTAGTTGAAAAAGTAATAATTCACATCCAACAGTAATGTACAGCCAAAAGATTAAATGTTAAAATTTCATCGAAATTGACCATTTTGGGAACGTTCGGCAGCTCCGCGGTCATCGTTTTTCGTCCGAAAATTAATTTTTTGGACTGTACCAAAAATGATTCCAAATGTCAATTGGACCGTGCCTCATGTTGAATAACCACTTTTTAAATCCTCACAGTGACCAAAATTGCCATTTTTACAGAGTTTTGCATACTCAGAAGCTTCAATTTTGACCAATTTCAGGCACAGAAATGACTTTAAACACATTTATTTTAGTTGAAAAAGTAATAATTCACATCCAACAGTAATTTACAGCCAAAAGATTAAATGTTAAAATTTCATCGAAATTGACCATTTTGGGAACGTTCGACAGCTCCGCGGTCATCGTTTTTCGTCCGAAAATTGATTTTTTGGACTGTACCCAAAATGATTCCAAATGTCAATTGGACCGTGCCTCATGTTGAATAACCACTTTTTAAACCCTCACAGTGACCAAAATTGCCATATTTACAGAGTTTTGCATACTCAGAAGCTTCAATTTTGACCAATTTCAGGCACAGAAATGACTTTAAACACTTTTATTTTAGTTGAAAAAGTAATAATTCACATCCAACAGTAATTTACAGCCAAAAGATTAAATGATAACATTTCATAGAAATTAACCATTTTGCGAACGTTCGACAGCTCCGCGGTCATCGTTTTTCGTCAGAAAATTTATTTTTTGGACTGTACCAAAAATGATTCAAAATGTCAATTGGATCATGCCTCATGTTGAATAACCACTTTTTAAACCCTCACAGTGCCCAAAATTGCCATTTTTACAGAGTTTTGCTTACTTAGAAGCTTCAATTTTGACAAATTTCAGGCACAGAAATGACTTTAAACACATTTATTTTAGTTGAAAAAGTAATAATTCACATCCAACAGTAATTTACATCCAAAAGATTAAATGTTAAAATTTCATCGAAATTGACCATTTTGGGAACGTTCGACAGCTCCGCGGTCATCGTTTTTCGTCAGAAAATTGATTTTTTGGACTGTACCAAAAATGATTCTAAATGTCAATTGGATCGTGCCTCATGTTGAATAACCACTTTTTAAACCCTCACAGTGCCCAAAATTGCCATTTTAACAGAGTTTTGCATACTCAGAAGCTTCAATTTTGACCTATTTCAGGCACAGAAATGACTTTAAACACATTTATTTTAGTTGAGAAAGTAATAATTCACATCTAACAGTAATTTACAGGCAAAAGATTAAATTTTAAAATTTCATCTAAATTGACCATTTTGGGAACGTTCGACAGCTCCGCGGTCATCGTTTTTCGTCCGAAAATTAATTTTTTGGACTGTAGCAAAAATGATTCCAAATGTCAATTGGATCGTGCCTCATGTTGAATAACCACTTTTTAAACCCTCGCAGTGCCCAAAATGGCCATTTTTACAGAGTTTTGCTTACTCAGAAGCTTCAATTTTGACCAATTTCAGGCACAGAAATGACTTTAAACACATTTATTTTAGTTGAAAAAGTAATAATTCTCATCTAACAGTAATTTACAGCCAAAAGATTAAATGATAAAATTTCATCGAAATTGACCATTTTGGGAACGTTCGACAGCTCCGCGTTCATCGTTTTTCGTCCGAAAATTGATTTTTTGGACTGTACCAAAAATGATTCTAAATGTCAATTGGATCGTGCCTCATGTTGAATAACCACTTTTTAAACCCTCACAGTGCCCAAAATTACCATTTTTACAGAGTTTTGCATACTCAGAAGCTTCAATTTTGACCAATTTCAGGCACAGAAATGACTTTAAACACATTTATTTTAGTTGAAAAAGTAATAATTCACATCCAACAGTAATTTACAGCCAAAAGATTAAATGTTAAAATTTCATCGAAATTGACCATTTTGGGAACGTTCGACAGCTCCGCGGTCATCGTTTTTCGTCCGATAATTAATTTTTTGGACTGTACCAAAAATGATTCCAAATGTCAATTGGACCGTGCCTCATGTTGAATAACCACTTTTTAAACCCTCACGGTGACCAAAATTGCCATTTTTACAGAGTTTTGCATACTCGGAAGCTTCAATTTTGACCAATTTCAGGCACAGAAATGACTTTAAACACATTTATTTTAGTTGAAAAAGTAATAATTCACATCCAACAGTAATTTACAGCCAAAAGATTAAATGTTAAAATTTCATCGAAATTGACCATTGTGGGAACGTTCGACAGCTCCGCGGTCATCGTTTTTCGTCCGAAAATTGATTTTTTGGACTGTACCAAAAATGATTCCAAATGTCAATTGGACCGTGCCTCATGTTGAATAACCACTTTTTAAACCCTCACAGTGCCCAAAATTGCCATTTTTACAGAGTTTTGCTTACTTAGAAGCTTCAATTTTGACCAATTTCAGGCACAGAAATGACTTTAAACACATTTATTTTAGTTGAAAAAGTAATAATTCACATCCAACAGTAATTTACAGCCAAAAGATTAAATGTTAAAATTTCATCGAAATTGACCATTTTGGGAACGTTCGACAGCTCCGCCGTCATCGTTTTTTGTCTGAAAATTGCTTTTTTGGACTGTACCAAAAATGATTCCAAATGTCAATTGGACCGTGCCTCATGTTGAATAACCACTTTTTAAACCCTTGCAGTGCCCAAAATGGCCATTTTTACAGATTTTTGCTTACTCAGAAGCTTCAATTTTGACCAATTTCAGGCACAGGAATGACTTTAAACACATTTATTTTAGTTGAGAAAGTAATATTTCACATCTAACAGTAATTTACAGGCAAAAGATTAAATTTCAAAATTTCATTGAAATTGACCATTTTGGGAATGTTCGACAGCTCCGCGGTCATCGTTTTTCGTCAGAAAATAGATTTTTTGGACTGTACCAAAAATGATTCTAAATGTCAATTGGATCGTGCCTCATGTTGAATAACCACTTTTTAAACCCTCACAGTGCCCAAAATTGCCATTTTTACAGAGTTTTGCATACTCAGAAGCTTCAATTTTGACCAATTTCAGGCACAGAAATGACTTTAAACACATTTATTTTAGTTGAAAAAGTAATAATTCACATCCAACAGTAACTTACAGCCAAAAGATTAAATGTTAAAATTTCATCGAAATTGACCATTTTGGGAATGTTCGACAGCTCCGCGGTCATCGTTTTTCGTCAGAAAATAGATTTTTTGGACTGTACCAAAAATGATTCTAAATGTCAATTGGATCGTGCCTCATGTTGAATAACCACTTTTTAAACCCTCACAGTGACCAAAATTGCCATTTTTACAGAGTTTTGTATACTCAGAAGCTTCAATTTTGACCAATTTCAGGCACAGAAATGACTTCAAACACATTTATTTTAGTTGAAAAAGTAATAATTCACATCCAACAGTAATTTACAGCCAAAAGATTAAATGTTAAAATTTCATCGAAATTGACCATTTTGGGAACATTCTACAGCTCCGCGGTCATCGTTTTTCATCCGAAAATTGAATTTTTGGACTGTACCAAAAATGATTCCAAATGTCAATTGGATCGTGCCTCATGTTGAATAAACACTTTTTAAACCCTCACAGTGCCCAAAATGGCCATTTTTACAGAGTTTTGCTTACTCAGAAGCTTCAATTTTGACCAATTACAGGCACAGAAATGACTTTAAACACATTTTTTTAAGTTGAAAAAGTAATAATTCACATCCAACAGTAATATACAGCCAAAAGAATAAATGTTAACATTTCATCGAAATTGACCAGTTTGGGAACTTTCGACAGCTCCGCGGTCATCGTTTTTCGTCCGAAAATTAATTTTTTGGACTGTAGCAAAAATGATTCCAAATGTCAATTGGATCGTGCCTCATGTTGAATAACCACTTTTTAAACCCTCGCAGTGCCCAAAATGGCCATTTTTACTGAGTTTTGCTTACTCAGAAGCTTCAATTTTGACCAATTTCAGGCACAGAAATGACTTTAAACACATTTATTTTAGTTGAAAAAGTAATAATTCACATCCAACAGTAATTTACATCCAAAAGATTAAATGTTAAAATTTCATCGAAATTGACCATTTTGGGAACGTTCGACAGCTCCGCGGTCATCGTTTTTCGTCCGAAAATTGATTTTTTGGACTGTACCAAAAATGATTCCAAATGTCAATTGGATCGTGCCTCATGTTGAATAACCATTTTTTAAACCCTCACAGTGACCAAAATTGCCATTTTAACAGAGTTTTGCATACTCAGAAGCTTCAATTTTGACCAATTTCAGGCACAGAAATGACTTTAAACACTTTTATTTTAGTTGAAAAAGTAATAATTCACATCCAACAGTAATTTACAGCGAAAAGATTAAATGTTAAAATTTCATCTAAATTGACCATTTTGGGAACGTTCGACAGCTCCGCGGTCATCGTTTTTCGTCCGAAAATTATTTTTTTGGACTGTAGCAAAAATGATTCCAAATGTCAATTGGATCGTGCCTCATGTTGAATAACCACTTTTTAAACCCTCGCAGTGCCCAAAATGGCCATTTTTACAGAGTTTTGCTTACTCAGAAGCTTCAATTTTGACCAATTTCAGGCACAGAAATGACTTTAAACACATTTATTTTAGTTGAAAAAGTAATAATTCACATCTAACAGTAATTTACAGCCAAAAGATTAAATGATAAAATTTCATCGAAATTGACCATTTTGGGAACGTTCGACAGCTCCGCGTTCATCGTTTTTCGTCCGAAAATTGATTTTTTGGACTGTACCAAAAATGATTCTAAATGTCAATTGGATCGTGCCTCATGTTGAATAACCACTTTTTAAACCCTCACAGTGCCCAAAATTACCATTTTTACAGAGTTTTGCATACTCAGAAGCTTCAATTTTGACCAATTTCAGGCACAGAAATGACTTTAAACACATTTATTTTAGTTGAAAAAGTAATAATTCACATCCAACAGTAATTTACAGCCAAAAGATTAAATGTTAAAATTTCATCGAAATTGACCATTTTGGGAACGTTCGACAGCTCCGCGGTCATAGTTTTTCGTCCGAAAATTGATTTTTTGGACTGTACCAAAAATGATTCCAAATGTCAATTGGACCGTGCCTCATGTTGAATAACCACTTTTTAAACCCTCACAGTGACCAAAATTGCCATTTTTACAGAGTTTTGCATACTCAGAAGCTTCAATTTTGACCAATTTCAGGCACAGAAATGACTTTAAACACTTTTATTTTAGTTGAAAAAGTAATAATTCACATCCAACAGTAATTTACAGCCAAAAGATTAAATGATAAAATTTCATCGAAATTGACCATTTTGCGAACGTTCGACAGCTCCGCGGTCATCGTTTTTCGTCAGAAAATTTATTTTTTGGACTGTACCAAAAATGATTCAAAATGTCAATTGGATCATGCCTCATGTTGAATAACCACTTTTTAAACCCTCACAGTGCCCAAAATTGCCATTTTTACAGAGTTTTGCTTACTTAGAAGCTTCAATTTTGACCAATTTCAGGCACAGAAATGACTTTAAACACATTTATTTTAGTTGAAAAAGTAATAATTCACATCCAACAGTAATATACAGCCAAAAGAATAAATGTTAACATTTCATCGAAATTGACCATTTTGGGAACTTTCGACAGCTCCGCGGTCATCGTTTTTCGTCCGAAAATTAATTTTTTGGACTGTAGCAAAAATGATTCCAAATGTCAATTGGATCGTGCCTCATGTTGAATAACCACTTTTTAAACCCTCGCAGTGCCCAAAATGGCCATTTTTACAGAGTTTTGCTTACTCAGAAGCTTCAATTTTGACCAATTTCAGGCACAGAAATGACTTTAAACACATTTATTTTAGTTGAAAAAGTAATAATTCACATCCAACAGTAATTTACATCCAAAAGATTAAATGTTAAAATTTCATCGAAATTGACCATTTTGGGAACGTTCGACAGCTCCGCGGTCATCGTTTTTCGTCCGAAAATTGATTTTTTGGACTGTACCAAAAATGATTCCAAATGTCAATTGGATCGTGCCTCATGTTGAATAACCATTTTTTAAACCCTCACAGTGACCAAAATTGCCATTTTAACAGAGTTTTGCATACTCAGAAGCTTCAATTTTGACCAATTTCAGGCATAGGAATGACTTTAAACACATTTATTTTAGTTGAGAAAGTAATATTTCACATCTAACAGTAATTTACAGGCAAAAGATTAAAATTTCATCGAAATTGACCATTTTGGGAACGTTCGACAGCTCCGCGGTCATCGTTTTTCGTCAGAAAATTGATTTTTTGGACTGTACCAAAAATGATTCAAAATGTCAATTGGATCGTGCCTCATGTTGAATAACCACTTTTTAAACCCTCACAGTGCCCAAAATTGCCATTTTTACAGAGTTTTGCTTACTTAGGAGCTTCAATTTTGACCAATTTCAGGCACAGAAATGACTTTAAACACATTTATTTTAGTTGAAAAAGTAATAATTCACATCCAACAGTAATTTACAGCGAAAAGATTAAATGTTAAAATTTCATCTAAATTGACCATTTTGGGAACGTTCGACAGCTCCGCGGTCATCGTTTTTCGTCCGAAAATTATTTTTTTGGACTGTAGCAAAAATGATTCCAAATGTCAATTGGATCGTGCCTCATGTTGAATAACCACTTTTTAAACCCTCGCAGTGCCCAAAATGGCCATTTTTACAGAGTTTTGCTTACTCAGAAGCTTCAATTTTGACCAATTTCAGGCACAGAAATGACTTTAAACACATTTATTTTAGTTGAAAAAGTAATAATTCACATCTAACAGTAATTTACAGCCAAAAGATTAAATGATAAAATTTCATCGAAATTGACCATTTTGGGAACGTTCGACAGCTCCGCGTTCATCGTTTTTCGTCCGAAAATTGATTTTTTGGACTGTACCAAAAATGATTCTAAATGTCAATTGGATCGTGCCTCATGTTGAATAACCACTTTTTAAACCCTCACAGTGCCCAAAATTACCATTTTTACAGAGTTTTGCATACTCAGAAGCTTCAATTTTGACCAATTTCAGGCACAGAAATGACTTTAAACACATTTATTTTAGTTGAAAAAGTAATAATTCACATCCAACAGTAATTTACAGCCAAAAGATTAAATGTTAAAATTTCATCGAAATTGACCATTTTGGGAACGTTCGACAGCTCCGCGGTCATCGTTTTTCGTCCGAAAATTAATTTTTTGGACTGTACCAAAAATGATTCCAAATGTCAATTGGACCGTGCCTCATGTTGAATAACCACTTTTTAAACCCTCACAGTGACCAAAATTGCCATTTTTACAGAGTTTTGCATACTCAGAAGCTTCAATTTTGACCAATTTCAGGCACAGAAATGACTTTAAACACATTTATTTTAGTTGAAAAAGTAATAATTCACATCCAACAGTAATTTACAGCCAAAAGATTAAATGTTAAAATTTCATCGAAATTGACCATTTTGGGAACGTTCGACAGCTCCGCGGTCATCGTTTTTCGTCAGAAAATTTATTTTTTGGACTGTACCAAAAATGATTCAAAATGTCAATTGGATCATGCCTCATGTTGAATAACCACTTTTTAAACCCTCACAGTGCCCAAAATTGCCATTTTTACAGAGTTTTGCTTACTTAGAAGCTTCAATTTTGACCAATTTCAGGCACAGAAATGACTTTAAACACATTTATTTTAGTTGAAAAAGTAATAATTCACATCCAACAGTAATTTACAGCCAAAAGATTAAATGTTAAAATTTCATCGAAATTGACCATTTTGGGAACGTTCGACAGCTCCGCGGTCATCGTTTTTTGTCTGAAAATTGATTTTTTGGACTGTACCAAAAATGATTCCAAATGTCAATTGGACCGTGCCTCATGTTGAATAACCACTTTTTAAACCCTTGCAGTGCCCAAAATGGCCATTTTTACAGAGTTTTGCTTACTCAGAAGCTTCAATTTTGACCAATTTCAGGCACAGGAATGACTTTAAACACATTTATTTTAGTTGAGAAAGTAATATTTCACATCTAACAGTAATTTACAGGCAAAAGATTAAATTTTAAAATTTCATCGAAATTGACCATTTTGGGAATGTTCGACAGCTCCGCGGTCATCGTTTTTCGTCAGAAAATAGATTTTTTGGACTGTACCAAAAATGATTCTAAATGTCAATTGGATCGTGCCTCATGTTGAATAACCACTTTTTAAACCCTCACAGTGCCCAAAATTACCATGTTTACAGAGTTTTGCATACTCAGAAGCTTCAATTTTGACCAATTTCAGGCACAGAAATGACTTTAAACACATTTATTTTAGTTGAAAAAGTAATAATTCACATCCAACAGTAATTTACAGCCAAAAGATTAAATGTTAAAATTTCATCGAAATTGACCATTGTGGGAACGTTCGACAGCTCCGCGGTCATCGTTTTTCGTCCGAAAATTGATGTTTTGGACTGTACCAAAAATGATCCAAATGTCAATTGGACCGTGCCTCATGTTGAATAACCACTTTTTAAACCCTCACAGTGACCAAAATTGCCATTTTTACAGAGTTTTGCATACTCAGAAGCTTCAATTTTGACCAATTTCAGGCACAGAAATGACTTTAAACACTTTTATTTTAGTTGAAAAAGTAATAATTCACATCCAACAGTAATTTACAGCCAAAAGATTAAATGATAAAATTTCATCGAAATTGACCATTTTGCGAACGTTCGACAGCTCCGCGGTCATCGATTTTCGTCAGAAAATTTATTTTTTGGACTGTACCAAAAATGATTCAAAATGTCAATTGGATCATGCCTCATGTTGAATAACCACTTTTTAAACCCTCACAGTGCCCAAAATTGCCATTTTTACAGAGTTTTGCTTACTTAGAAGCTTCAATTTTGACCAATTTCAGGCACATAAATGACTTTAAACACATTTATTTTAGTTGAAAAAGTAATAATTCACATCCAACAGTAATTTACAGCCAAAAGATTAAATGTTAAAATTTCATCGAAATTGACCATTTTGGGAACGTTCGACAGCTCCGCGGTCATCGTTTTTCGTCAGAAAATTGATTTTTTGGACTGTACCAAAAATGATTCAAAATGTCAATTGGATCGTGCCTCATGTTGAATAACCACTTTTTAAACCCTCACAGTGCCCAAAATTGCCATTTTTACAGAGTTTTGCTTACTTAGAAGCTTCAATTTTGACCAATTTCAGGCACAGAAATGACTTTAAACACATTTATTTTAGTTGAAAAAGTAATAATTCACATCCAACAGTAATTTACAGCGAAAAGATTAAATGTTAAAATTTCATCTAAATTGACCATTTTGGGAACGTTCGACAGCTCCGCGGTCATCGTTTTTCGTCCGAAAATTAATTTTTTGGACTGTAGCAAAAATGATTCCAAATGTCAATTGGATCGTGCCTCATGTTGAATAACCACTTTTTAAACCCTCGCAGTGCCCAAAATGGCCATTTTTACAGAGTTTTGCTTACTCAGAAGCTTCAATTTTGACCAATTTCAGGCACAGAAATGACTTTAAACACATTTATTTTAGTTGAAAAAGTAATAATTCTCATCTAACAGTAATTTACAGCCAAAAGATTAAATGATAAAATTTCATCGAAATTGACCATTTTGGGAACGTTCGACAGCTCCGCGTTCATCGTTTTTCGTCCGAAAATTGATTTTTTGGACTGTACCAAAAATGATTCTAAATGTCAATTGGATCGTGCCTCATGTTGAATAACCACTTTTTAAACCCTCACAGTGCCCAAAATTACCATTTTTACAGAGTTTTGCATACTCAGAAGCTTCAATTTTGACCAATTTCAGGCACAGAAATGACTTTAAACACATTTATTTTAGTTGAAAAAGTAATAATTCACATCCAACAGTAATGTACAGCCAAAAGATTAAATGTTAAAATTTCATCGAAATTGACCATTTTGGGAACGTTCGACAGCTCCGCGGTCATCGTTTTTCGTCCGAAAATTAATTTTTTGGACTGTACCAAAAATGATTCCAAATGTCAATTGGACCGTGCCTCATGTTGAATAACCACTTTTTAAACCCTCACAGTGACCAAAATTGCCATTTTTACAGAGTTTTGCATACTCAGAAGCTTCAATTTTGACCAATTTCAGGCACAGAAATGACTTTAAACACATTTATTTTAGTTGAAAAAGTAATAATTCACATCCAACAGTAATTTACAGCCAAAAGATTAAATGTTAAAATTTCATCGAAATTGACCATTTTGGGAACGTTCGACAGCTCCGCGGTCATCGTTTTTCGTCCGAAAATTAATTTTTTGGACTGTACCAAAAATGATTCCAAATGTCAATTGGACCGTGCCTCATGTTGAATAACCACTTTTTAAACCCTCACAGTGACCAAAATTGCCATTTTTACAGAGTTTTGCATACTCAGAAGCTTCAATTTTGACCAATTTCAGGCACAGAAATGACTTTAAACACATTTATTTTAGTTGAAAAAGTAATAATTCACATCCAACAGTAATTTACAGCCAAAAGATTAAATGTTAAAATTTCATCGAAATTGACCATTTTGGGAACGTTCGACAGCTCCGCGGTCATCGTTTTTCGTCCGAAAATTAATTTTTTGGACTGTACCAAAAATGATTCCAAATGTCAATTGGACCGTGCCTCATGTTGAATAACCACTTTTTAAACCCTCACAGTGACCAAAATTGCCATTTTTACAGAGTTTTGCATACTCAGAAGCTTCAATTTTGACCAATTTCAGGCACAGAAATGACTTTAAACACATTTATTTTAGTTGAAAAAGTAATAATTCACATCCAACAGTAATTTACAGCCAAAAGATTAAATGTTAAAATTTCATCGAAATTGACCATTTTGGGAACGTTCGACAGCTCCGCGGTCATAGTTGTTCGTCCGAAAATTGATTTTTTGGACTGTACCAAAAATGATTCCAAATGTCAATTGGACCGTGCCTCATGTTGAATAACCACTTTTTAAACCCTCACAGTGACCAAAATTGCCATTTTTACAGAGTTTTGCATACTCAGAAGCTTCAATTTTGACCAATTTCAGGCACAGAAATGACTTTAAACACTTTTATTTTAGTTGAAAAAGTAATAATTCACATCCAACAGTAATTTACAGCCAAAAGATTAAATGATAAAATTTCATCGAAATTGACCATTTTGCGAACGTTCGACAGCTCCGCGGTCATCGTTTTTCGTCAGAAAATTTATTTTTTGGACTGTACCAAAAATGATTCAAAATGTCAATTGGATCATGCCTCATGTTGAATAACCACTTTTTAAACCCTCACAGTGCCCAAAATTGCCATTTTTACAGAGTTTTGCTTACTTAGAAGCTTCAATTTTGACCAATTTCAGGCACAGAAATGACTTTAAACACATTTATTTTAGTTGAAAAAGTAATAATTCACATCCAACAGTAATTTACAGCCAAAAGATTAAATGTTAAAATTTCATCGAAATTGACCATTTTGGGAACGTTCGACAGCTCCGCGGTCATCGTTTTTTGTCTGAAAATTGATTTTTTGGACTGTACCAAAAATGATTCCAAATGTCAATTGGACCGTGCCTCATGTTGAATAACCACTTTTTAAACCCTTGCAGTGCCCAAAATGGCCATTTTTACAGAGTTTTGCTTACTCAGAAGCTTCAATTTTGACCAATTTCAGGCACAGAAATGACTTTAAACACATTTATTTTAGTTGAAAAAGTAATAATTCACATCCAACAGTAACTTACAGCCAAAAGATTAAATGTTAACCTTTCATCGAAATTGACCATTTTGGGAACGTTCGACAGCTCCGCGGTCATCGTTTTTCGTCCGAAAATTGATTTTTTGGACTGTACCAAAAATGATTCTAAATGTCAATTGGATCGTGCCTCATGTTGAATAACCACTTTTTAAACCCTCACAGTGCCCAAAATTACCATGTTTACAGAGTTTTGCATACTCAGAAGCTTCAATTTTGACCAATTTCAGGCACAGAAATGACTTTAAACACATTTATTTTAGTTGAAAAAGTAATAATTCACATCCAACAGTAATTTACAGCCAAAAGATTAAATGTTAAAATTTCATCGAAATTGACCATTGTGGGAACGTTCGACAGCTCCGCGGTCATCGTTTTTCGTCCGAAAATTGATGTTTTGGACTGTACCAAAAATGATCCAAATGTCAATTGGACCGTGCCTCATGTTGAATAACCACTTTTTAAACCCTCACAGTGACCAAAATTGCCATTTTTACAGAGTTTTGCATACTCAGAAGCTTCAATTTTGACCAATTTCAGGCACAGAAATGACTTTAAACACTTTTATTTTAGTTGAAAAAGTAATAATTCACATCCAACAGTAATTTACAGCCAAAAGATTAAATGATAAAATTTCATCGAAATTGACCATTTTGCGAACGTTCGACAGCTCCGCGGTCATCGTTTTTCGTCAGAAAATTTATTTTTTGGACTGTACCAAAAATGATTCAAAATGTCAATTGGATCATGCCTCATGTTGAATAACCACTTTTTAAACCCTCACAGTGCCCAAAATTGCCATTTTTACAGAGTTTTGCTTACTTAGAAGCTTCAATTTTGACCAATTTCAGGCACATAAATGACTTTAAACACATTTATTTTAGTTGAAAAAGTAATAATTCACATCCAACAGTAATTTACAGCCAAAAGATTAAATGTTAAAATTTCATCGAAATTGACCATTTTGGGAACGTTCGACAGCTCCGCGGTCATCGTTTTTCGTCCGAAAATTAATTTTTTGGACTGTAGCAAAAATGATTCCAAATGTCAATTGGATCGTGCCTCATGTTGAATAACCACTTTTTAAACCCTCGCAGTGCCCAAAATGGCCATTTTTACAGAGTTTTGCTTACTCAGAAGCTTCAATTTTGACAAATTTCAGGCACAGAAATGACTTTAAACACATTTATTTTAGTTGAAAAAGTAATAATTCACATCCAACAGTAATTTACATCCAAAAGATTAAATGTTAAAATTTCATCGAAATTGACCATTTTGGGAACGTTCGACACTCCGCGGTCATCGTTTTTCGTCCGAAAATTGATTTTTTGGACTGTACCAAAAATGATTCCAAATGTCAATTGGATCGTGCCTCATGTTGAATAACCATTTTTTAAACCCTCACAGTGACCAAAATTGCCATTTTAACAGAGTTTTGCATACTCAGAAGCTTCAATTTTGACCAATTTAAGGCACAGGAATGACTTTAAACACATTTATTTTAGTTGAGAAAGTAATATTTCACATCTAACAGTAATTTACAGGCAAAAGATTAAATTTTAAAATTTCATCGAAATTGACCATTTTGGGAACGTTCGACAGCTCCGCGGTCATCGTTTTTCGTCAGAAAATTGATTTTTTGGACTGTACCAAAAATGATTCAAAATGTCAATTGGATCGTGCCTCATGTTGAATAACCACTTTTTAAACCCTCACAGTGCCCAAAATTGCCATTTTTACAGAGTTTTGCTTACTTAGAAGCTTCAATTTTGACCAATTTCAGGCACAGAAATGACTTTAAACACATTTATTTTAGTTGAAAAAGTAATAATTCACATCCAACAGTAATTTACAGCGAAAAGATTAAATGTTAAAATTTCATCTAAATTGATCATTTTGGGAACGTTCGACAGCTCCGCGGTCATCGTTTTTCGTCAGAAAATTGATTTTTTGGACTGTACCAAAAATGATTCAAAATGTCAATTGGATCGTGCCTCATGTTGAATAACCACTTTTTAAACCCTCACAGTGCCCAAAATTGCCATTTTTACAGAGTTTTGCTTACTTAGAAGCTTCAATTTTGACCAATTTCAGGCACAGAAATGACTTTAAACACATTTATTTTAGTTGAAAAAGTAATAATTCACATCCAACAGTAATTTACAGCGAAAAGATTAAATGTTAAAATTTCATCTAAATTGACCATTTTGGGAACGTTCGACAGCTCCGCGGTCATCGTTTTTCGTCCGAAAATTAATTTTTTGGACTGTAGCAAAAATTATTCCAAATGTCAATTGGATCGTGCCTCATGTTGAATAACCACTTTTTAAACCCTCGCAGTGCCCAAAATGGCCATTTTTACAGAGTTTTGCTTACTCAGAAGCTTCAATTTTGACCAATTTCAGGCACAGAAATGACTTTAAACACATTTATTTTAGTTGAAAAAGTAATAATTCTCATCTAACAGTAATTTACAGCCAAAAGATTAAATGATAAAATTTCATCGAAATTGACCATTTTGGGAACGTTCGACAGCTCCGCGTTCATCGTTTTTCGTCCGAAAATTGATTTTTTGGACTGTACCAAAAATGATTCTAAATGTCAATTGGATCGTGCCTCATGTTGAATAACCACTTTTTAAACCCTCACAGTGCCCAAAATTACCATTTTTACAGAGTTTTGCATACTCAGAAGCTTCAATTTTGACCAATTTCAGGCACAGAAATGACTTTAAACACATTTATTTTAGTTGAAAAAGTAATAATTCACATCCAACAGTAATGTACAGCCAAAAGATTAAATGTTAAAATTTCATCGAAATTGACCATTTTGGGAACGTTCGACAGCTCCGCGGTCATCGTTTTTCGTCCGAAAATTGATTTTTTGGACTGTACCAAAAATGATTCTAAATGTCAATTGGATCGTGTCTCATGTTGAATAACCACTTTTTAAACCCTCACAGTGCCCAAAATTACCATATTTACAGAGTTTTGCATACTCAGAAGCTTCAATTTTGACCAATTTCAGGCACAGAAATGACTTTAAACACATTTATTTTAGTTGAAAAAGTAATAATTCACATCCAACAGTAACTTACAGCCAAAAGATTAAATGTTAAAATTTCATCGAAATTGACCATTGTGGGAACGTTCGACAGCTCCGCGGTCATCGTTTTTCGTCCGAAAATTAATTTTTTGGACTGTACCAAAAATGATTCCAAATGTCAATTGGACCGTGCCTCATGTTGAATAACCACTTTTTAAACCCTCACAGTGACCAAAATTGCCATTTTTACAGAGTTTTGCATACTCAGAAGCTTCAATTTTGACCAATTTCAGGCACAGAAATAACTTTAAACACATTTATTTTAGTTGAAAAAGTAATAATTCACATCCAACAGTAATTTACAGCCAAAAGATTAAATGTTAAAATTTCATCGAAATTGACCATTTTGGGAACGTTCGACAGCTCCGCGGTCATCGTTTTTCGTCCGAAAATTGATGTTTTGGACTGTACCAAAAATGATCCAAATGTCAATTGGACCGTGCCTCATGTTGAATAACCACTTTTTAAACCCTCACAGTGACCAAAATTGCCATTTTTACAGAGTTTTGCATACTCAGAAGCTTCAATTTTGACCAATTTCAGGCACAGAAATGACTTTAAACACTTTTATTTTAGTTGAAAAAGTAATAATTCACATCCAACAGTAATTTACAGCCAAAAGATTAAATGATAAAATTTCATCGAAATTGACCATTTTGCGAACGTTCGACAGCTCCGCGGTCATCGTTTTTCGTCAGAAAATTTATTTTTTGGACTGTACCAAAAATGATTCAAAATGTCAATTGGATCATGCCTCATGTTGAATAACCACTTTTTAAACCCTCACAGTGCCCAAAATTGCCATTTTTACAGAGTTTTGCTTACTTAGAAGCTTCAATTTTGACCAATTTCAGGCACATAAATGACTTTAAACACATTTATTTTAGTTGAAAAAGTAATAATTCACATCCAACAGTAATTTACAGCCAAAAGATTAAATGTTAAAATTTCATCGAAATTGACCATTTTGGGAACGTTCGACAGCTCCGCGGTCATCGTTTTTCGTCCGAAAATTAATTTTTTGGACTGTAGCAAAAATGATTCCAAATGTCAATTGGATCGTGCCTCATGTTGAATAACCACTTTTTAAACCCTCGCAGTGCCCAAAATGGCCATTTTTACAGAGTTTTGCTTACTCAGAAGCTTCAATTTTGACAAATTTCAGGCACAGAAATGACTTTAAACACATTTATTTTAGTTGAAAAAGTAATAATTCACATCCAACAGTAATTTACATCCAAAAGATTAAATGTTAAAATTTCATCGAAATTGACCATTTTGGGAACGTTCGACAGCTCCGCGGTCATCGTTTTTCGTCCGAAAATTGATTTTTTGGACTGTACCAAAAATGATTCCAAATGTCAATTGGATCGTGCCTCATGTTGAATAACCATTTTTTAAACCCTCACAGTGACCAAAATTGCCATTTTTACAGAGTTTTGCATACTCAGAAGCTTCAATTTTGACCAATTTCAGGCACAGAAATGACTTTAAACACTTTTATTTTAGTTGAAAAAGTAATAATTCACATCCAACAGTAATTTACAGCCAAAAGATTAAATGATAAAATTTCATCGAAATTGACCATTTTGCGAACGTTCGACAGCTCCGCGGTCATCGTTTTTCGTCAGAAAATTTATTTTTTGGACTGTACCAAAAATGATTCAAAATGTCAATTGGATCATGCCTCATGTTGAATAACCACTTTTTAAACCCTCACAGTGCCCAAAATTGCCATTTTTACAGAGTTTTGCTTACTTAGAAGCTTCAATTTTGACCAATTTCAGGCACATAAATGACTTTAAACACATTTATTTTAGTTGAAAAAGTAATAATTCACATCCAACAGTAATTTACAGCCAAAAGATTAAATGTTAAAATTTCATCGAAATTGACCATTTTGGGAACGTTCGACAGCTCCGCGGTCATCGTTTTTCGTCCGAAAATTAATTTTTTGGACTGTACCAAAAATGATTCCAAATGTCAATTGGATCGTGCCTCATGTTGAATAACCATTTTTTAAACCCTCACAGTGACCAAAATTGCCATTTTAACAGAGTTTTGCATACTCAGAAGCTTCAATTTTGACCAATTTCAGGCACAGGAATGACTTTAAACACATTTATTTTAGTTGAGAAAGTAATATTTCACATCTAACAGTAATTTACAGGCAAAAGATTAAATTTTAAAATTTCATCGAAATTGACCATTTTGGGAACGTTCGACAGCTCCGCGGTCATCGTTTTTCGTCAGAAAATTGATTTTTTGGACTGTACCAAAAATGATTCAAAATGTCAATTGGATCGTGCCTCATGTTGAATAACCACTTTTTAAACCCTCACAGTGCCCAAAATTGCCATTTTTACAGAGTTTTGCTTACTTAGAAGCTTCAATTTTGACCAATTTCAGGCACAGAAATGACTTTAAACACATTTATTTTAGTTGAAAAAGTAATAATTCACATCCAACAGTAACTTACAGCCAAAAGATTAAATGTTAAACTTTCATCGAAATTGACCATTTTGGGAACGTTCGACAGCTCCGCGGTCATCGTTTTTCGTCCGAAAATTGATTTTTTGGACTGTACCAAAAATGATTCTAAATGTCAATTGGATAGTGCCTCATGTTGAATAACCACTTTTTAAACCCTCACAGTGCCCAAAATTACCATTTTTACAGAGTTTTGCATACTCAGAAGCTTCAATTTTGACCAATTTCAGGCACAGAAATGACTTTAAACACATTTATTTTAGTTGAAAAAGTAATAATTCACATCCAACAGTAATTTACAGCCAAAAGATTAAATGTTAAAATTTCATCGAAATTGACCATTGTGGGAACGTTCGACAGCTCCGCGGTCATCGTTTTTCGTCCGAAAATTAATTTTTTGGACTGTAACAAAAATGATTCCAAATGTCAATTGGACCGTGCCTCATGTTGAATAACCACTTTTTAAACCCTCACAGTGACCAAAATTGCCATTTTTACAGAGTTTTGCATACTCAGAAGCTTCAATTTTGACCAATTTCAGGCACAGAAATAACTTTAAACACATTTATTTTAGTTGAAAAAGTAATAATTCACATCCAACAGTAATTTACAGCCAAAAGATTAAATGTTAAAATTTCATCGAAATTGACCATTTTGGGAACGTTCAACAGCTCCGCGGTCATCGTTTTTCGTCCGAAAATTGATGTTTTGGACTGTACCAAAAATGATCCAAATGTCAATTGGACCGTGCCTCATGTTGAATAACCACTTTTTAAACCCTCACAGTGACCAAAATTGCCATTTTTACAGAGTTTTGCATACTCAGAAGCTTCAATTTTGATCAATTTCAGGCACAGAAATGACTTTAAACACTTTTATTTTAGTTGAAAAAGTAATAATTCACATCCAACAGTAATTTACAGCCAAAAGATTAAATGATAAAATTTCATCGAAATTGACCATTTTGCGAACGTTCGACAGCTCCGCGGTCATCGTTTTTCGTCAGAAAATTTATTTTTTGGACTGTACCAAAAATGATTCAAAATGTCAATTGGATCATGCCTCATGTTGAATAACCACTTTTTAAACCCTCACAGTGCCCAAAATTGCCATTTTTACAGAGTTTTGCTTACTTAGAAGCTTCAATTTTGACCAATTTCAGGCACATAAATGACTTTAAACACATTTATTTTAGTTGAAAAAGTAATAATTCACATCCAACAGTAATTTACAGCCAAAAGATTAAATGTTAAAATTTCATCGAAATTGACCATTTTGGGAACGTTCGACAGCTCCGCGGTCATCGTTTTTCGTCCGAAAATTAATTTTTTGGACTGTAGCAAAAATGATTCCAAATGTCAATTGGATCGTGCCTCATGTTGAATAACCACTTTTTAAACCCTCGCAGTGCCCAAAATGGCCATTTTTACAGAGTTTTGCTTACTCAGAAGCTTCAATTTTGACAAATTTCAGGCACAGAAATGACTTTAAACACATTTATTTTAGTTGAAAAAGTAATAATTCACATCCAACAGTAATTTACATCCAAAAGATTAAATGTTAAAATTTCATCGAAATTGACCATTTTGGGAACGTTCGACAGCTCCGCGGTCATCGTTTTTCGTCCGAAAATTGATTTTTTGGACTGTACCAAAAATGATTCCAAATGTCAATTGGATCGTGCCTCATGTTGAATAACCATTTTTTAAACCCTCACAGTGACCAAAATTGCCATTTTAACAGAGTTTTGCATACTCAGAAGCTTCAATTTTGACCAATTTCAGGCACAGGAATGACTTTAAACACATTTATTTTAGTTGAGAAAGTAATATTTCACATCTAACAGTAATTTACAGGCAAAAGATTAAATTTAAAAATTTCATCGAAATTGACCATTTTGGGAACGTTCGACAGCTCCGCGGTCATCGTTTTTCGTCAGAAAATTGATTTTTTGGACTGTACCAAAAATGATTCAAAATGTCAATTGGATCGTGCCTCATGTTGAATAACCACTTTTTAAACCCTCACAGTGCCCAAAATGGCCATTTTTACAGAGTTTTGCTTACTCAGAAGCTTCAATTTTGACCAATTTCAGGCACAGAAATGACTTTAAACACATTTATTTTAGTTGAAAAAGTAATAATTCTCATCTAACAGTAATTTACAGCCAAAAGATTAAATGATAAAATTTCATCGAAATTGACCATTTTGGGAACGTTCGACAGCTCCGCGTTCATCGTTTTTCGTCCGAAAATTGATTTTTTGGACTGTACCAAAAATGATTCTAAATGTCAATTGGATCGTGCCTCATGTTGAATAACCACTTTTTAAACCCTCACAGTGCCCAAAATTACCATTTTTACAGAGTTTTGCATACTCAGAAGCTTCAATTTGACCAATTTCAGGCACAGAAATGACTTTAAACACATTTATTTTAGTTGAAAAAGTAATAATTCACATCCAACAGTAATGTACAGCCAAAAGATTAAATGTTAAAATTTCATCGAAATTGACCATTTTGGGAACGTTCGGCAGCTCCGCGGTCATCGTTTTTCGTCCGAAAATTAATTTTTTGGACTGTACCAAAAATGATTCCAAATGTCAATTGGACCGTGCCTCATGTTGAATAACCACTTTTTAAATCCTCACAGTGACCAAAATTGCCATTTTTACAGAGTTTTGCATACTCAGAAGCTTCAATTTTGACCAATTTCAGGCACAGAAATGACTTTAAACACATTTATTTTAGTTGAAAAAGTAATAATTCACATCCAACAGTAATTTACAGCCAAAAGATTAAATGTTAAAATTTCATCGAAATTGACCATTTTGGGAACGTTCGACAGCTCCGCGGTCATCGTTTTTCGTCCGAAAATTGATTTTTTGGACTGTACCCAAAATGATTCCAAATGTCAATTGGACCGTGCCTCATGTTGAATAACCACTTTTTAAACCCTCACAGTGACCAAAATTGCCATATTTACAGAGTTTTGCATACTCAGAAGCTTCAATTTTGACCAATTTCAGGCACAGAAATGACTTTAAACACTTTTATTTTAGTTGAAAAAGTAATAATTCACATCCAACAGTAATTTACAGCCAAAAGATTAAATGATAACATTTCATAGAAATTAACCATTTTGCGAACGTTCGACAGCTCCGCGGTCATCGTTTTTCGTCAGAAAATTTATTTTTTGGACTGTACCAAAAATGATTCAAAATGTCAATTGGATCATGCCTCATGTTGAATAACCACTTTTTAAACCCTCACAGTGCCCAAAATTGCCATTTTTACAGAGTTTTGCTTACTTAGAAGCTTCAATTTTGACAAATTTCAGGCACAGAAATGACTTTAAACACATTTATTTTAGTTGAAAAAGTAATAATTCACATCCAACAGTAATTTACATCCAAAAGATTAAATGTTAAAATTTCATCGAAATTGACCATTTTGGGAACGTTCGACAGCTCCGCGGTCATCGTTTTTCGTCAGAAAATTGATTTTTTGGACTGTACCAAAAATGATTCTAAATGTCAATTGGATCGTGCCTCATGTTGAATAACCACTTTTTAAACCCTCACAGTGCCCAAAATTGCCATTTTAACAGAGTTTTGCATACTCAGAAGCTTCAATTTTGACCTATTTCAGGCACAGAAATGACTTTAAACACATTTATTTTAGTTGAGAAAGTAATAATTCACATCTAACAGTAATTTACAGGCAAAAGATTAAATTTTAAAATTTCATCTAAATTGACCATTTTGGGAACGTTCGACAGCTCCGCGGTCATCGTTTTTCGTCCGAAAATTAATTTTTTGGACTGTAGCAAAAATGATTCCAAATGTCAATTGGATCGTGCCTCATGTTGAATAACCACTTTTTAAACCCTCGCAGTGCCCAAAATGGCCATTTTTACAGAGTTTTGCTTACTCAGAAGCTTCAATTTTGACCAATTTCAGGCACAGAAATGACTTTAAACACATTTATTTTAGTTGAAAAAGTAATAATTCTCATCTAACAGTAATTTACAGCCAAAAGATTAAATGATAAAATTTCATCGAAATTGACCATTTTGGGAACGTTCGACAGCTCCGCGTTCATCGTTTTTCGTCCGAAAATTGATTTTTTGGACTGTACCAAAAATGATTCTAAATGTCAATTGGATCGTGCCTCATGTTGAATAACCACTTTTTAAACCCTCACAGTGCCCAAAATTACCATTTTTACAGAGTTTTGCATACTCAGAAGCTTCAATTTTGACCAATTTCAGGCACAGAAATGACTTTAAACACATTTATTTTAGTTGAAAAAGTAATAATTCACATCCAACAGTAATTTACAGCCAAAAGATTAAATGTTAAAATTTCATCGAAATTGACCATTTTGGGAACGTTCGACAGCTCCGCGGTCATCGTTTTTCGTCCGATAATTAATTTTTTGGACTGTACCAAAAATGATTCCAAATGTCAATTGGACCGTGCCTCATGTTGAATAACCACTTTTTAAACCCTCACGGTGACCAAAATTGCCATTTTTACAGAGTTTTGCATACTCGGAAGCTTCAATTTTGACCAATTTCAGGCACAGAAATGACTTTAAACACATTTATTTTAGTTGAAAAAGTAATAATTCACATCCAACAGTAATTTACAGCCAAAAGATTAAATGTTAAAATTTCATCGAAATTGACCATTGTGGGAACGTTCGACAGCTCCGCGGTCATCGTTTTTCGTCCGAAAATTGATTTTTTGGACTGTACCAAAAATGATTCCAAATGTCAATTGGACCGTGCCTCATGTTGAATAACCACTTTTTAAACCCTCACAGTGCCCAAAATTGCCATTTTTACAGAGTTTTGCTTACTTAGAAGCTTCAATTTTGACCAATTTCAGGCACAGAAATGACTTTAAACACATTTATTTTAGTTGAAAAAGTAATAATTCACATCCAACAGTAATTTACAGCCAAAAGATTAAATGTTAAAATTTCATCGAAATTGACCATTTTGGGAACGTTCGACAGCTCCGCCGTCATCGTTTTTTGTCTGAAAATTGCTTTTTTGGACTGTACCAAAAATGATTCCAAATGTCAATTGGACCGTGCCTCATGTTGAATAACCACTTTTTAAACCCTTGCAGTGCCCAAAATGGCCATTTTTACAGATTTTTGCTTACTCAGAAGCTTCAATTTTGACCAATTTCAGGCACAGGAATGACTTTAAACACATTTATTTTAGTTGAGAAAGTAATATTTCACATCTAACAGTAATTTACAGGCAAAAGATTAAATTTCAAAATTTCATTGAAATTGACCATTTTGGGAATGTTCGACAGCTCCGCGGTCATCGTTTTTCGTCAGAAAATAGATTTTTTGGACTGTACCAAAAATGATTCTAAATGTCAATTGGATCGTGCCTCATGTTGAATAACCACTTTTTAAACCCTCACAGTGCCCAAAATTGCCATTTTTACAGAGTTTTGCATACTCAGAAGCTTCAATTTTGACCAATTTCAGGCACAGAAATGACTTTAAACACATTTATTTTAGTTGAAAAAGTAATAATTCACATCCAACAGTAACTTACAGCCAAAAGATTAAATGTTAAAATTTCATCGAAATTGACCATTTTGGGAATGTTCGACAGCTCCGCGGTCATCGTTTTTCGTCAGAAAATAGATTTTTTGGACTGTACCAAAAATGATTCTAAATGTCAATTGGATCGTGCCTCATGTTGAATAACCACTTTTTAAACCCTCACAGTGACCAAAATTGCCATTTTTACAGAGTTTTGTATACTCAGAAGCTTCAATTTTGACCAATTTCAGGCACAGAAATGACTTCAAACACATTTATTTTAGTTGAAAAAGTAATAATTCACATCCAACAGTAATTTACAGCCAAAAGATTAAATGTTAAAATTTCATCGAAATTGACCATTTTGGGAACATTCTACAGCTCCGCGGTCATCGTTTTTCATCCGAAAATTGAATTTTTGGACTGTACCAAAAATGATTCCAAATGTCAATTGGATCGTGCCTCATGTTGAATAAACACTTTTTAAACCCTCACAGTGCCCAAAATGGCCATTTTTACAGAGTTTTGCTTACTCAGAAGCTTCAATTTTGACCAATTACAGGCACAGAAATGACTTTAAACACATTTTTTTAAGTTGAAAAAGTAATAATTCACATCCAACAGTAATATACAGCCAAAAGAATAAATGTTAACATTTCATCGAAATTGACCAGTTTGGGAACTTTCGACAGCTCCGCGGTCATCGTTTTTCGTCCGAAAATTAATTTTTTGGACTGTAGCAAAAATGATTCCAAATGTCAATTGGATCGTGCCTCATGTTGAATAACCACTTTTTAAACCCTCGCAGTGCCCAAAATGGCCATTTTTACTGAGTTTTGCTTACTCAGAAGCTTCAATTTTGACCAATTTCAGGCACAGAAATGACTTTAAACACATTTATTTTAGTTGAAAAAGTAATAATTCACATCCAACAGTAATTTACATCCAAAAGATTAAATGTTAAAATTTCATCGAAATTGACCATTTTGGGAACGTTCGACAGCTCCGCGGTCATCGTTTTTCGTCCGAAAATTGATTTTTTGGACTGTACCAAAAATGATTCCAAATGTCAATTGGATCGTGCCTCATGTTGAATAACCATTTTTTAAACCCTCACAGTGACCAAAATTGCCATTTTAACAGAGTTTTGCATACTCAGAAGCTTCAATTTTGACCAATTTCAGGCACAGAAATGACTTTAAACACTTTTATTTTAGTTGAAAAAGTAATAATTCACATCCAACAGTAATTTACAGCGAAAAGATTAAATGTTAAAATTTCATCTAAATTGACCATTTTGGGAACGTTCGACAGCTCCGCGGTCATCGTTTTTCGTCCGAAAATTATTTTTTTGGACTGTAGCAAAAATGATTCCAAATGTCAATTGGATCGTGCCTCATGTTGAATAACCACTTTTTAAACCCTCGCAGTGCCCAAAATGGCCATTTTTACAGAGTTTTGCTTACTCAGAAGCTTCAATTTTGACCAATTTCAGGCACAGAAATGACTTTAAACACATTTATTTTAGTTGAAAAAGTAATAATTCACATCTAACAGTAATTTACAGCCAAAAGATTAAATGATAAAATTTCATCGAAATTGACCATTTTGGGAACGTTCGACAGCTCCGCGTTCATCGTTTTTCGTCCGAAAATTGATTTTTTGGACTGTACCAAAAATGATTCTAAATGTCAATTGGATCGTGCCTCATGTTGAATAACCACTTTTTAAACCCTCACAGTGCCCAAAATTACCATTTTTACAGAGTTTTGCATACTCAGAAGCTTCAATTTTGACCAATTTCAGGCACAGAAATGACTTTAAACACATTTATTTTAGTTGAAAAAGTAATAATTCACATCCAACAGTAATTTACAGCCAAAAGATTAAATGTTAAAATTTCATCGAAATTGACCATTTTGGGAACGTTCGACAGCTCCGCGGTCATAGTTTTTCGTCCGAAAATTGATTTTTTGGACTGTACCAAAAATGATTCCAAATGTCAATTGGACCGTGCCTCATGTTGAATAACCACTTTTTAAACCCTCACAGTGACCAAAATTGCCATTTTTACAGAGTTTTGCATACTCAGAAGCTTCAATTTTGACCAATTTCAGGCACAGAAATGACTTTAAACACTTTTATTTTAGTTGAAAAAGTAATAATTCACATCCAACAGTAATTTACAGCCAAAAGATTAAATGATAAAATTTCATCGAAATTGACCATTTTGCGAACGTTCGACAGCTCCGCGGTCATCGTTTTTCGTCAGAAAATTTATTTTTTGGACTGTACCAAAAATGATTCAAAATGTCAATTGGATCATGCCTCATGTTGAATAACCACTTTTTAAACCCTCACAGTGCCCAAAATTGCCATTTTTACAGAGTTTTGCTTACTTAGAAGCTTCAATTTTGACCAATTTCAGGCACAGAAATGACTTTAAACACATTTATTTTAGTTGAAAAAGTAATAATTCACATCCAACAGTAATATACAGCCAAAAGAATAAATGTTAACATTTCATCGAAATTGACCATTTTGGGAACTTTCGACAGCTCCGCGGTCATCGTTTTTCGTCCGAAAATTAATTTTTTGGACTGTAGCAAAAATGATTCCAAATGTCAATTGGATCGTGCCTCATGTTGAATAACCACTTTTTAAACCCTCGCAGTGCCCAAAATGGCCATTTTTACAGAGTTTTGCTTACTCAGAAGCTTCAATTTTGACCAATTTCAGGCACAGAAATGACTTTAAACACATTTATTTTAGTTGAAAAAGTAATAATTCACATCCAACAGTAATTTACATCCAAAAGATTAAATGTTAAAATTTCATCGAAATTGACCATTTTGGGAACGTTCGACAGCTCCGCGGTCATCGTTTTTCGTCCGAAAATTGATTTTTTGGACTGTACCAAAAATGATTCCAAATGTCAATTGGATCGTGCCTCATGTTGAATAACCATTTTTTAAACCCTCACAGTGACCAAAATTGCCATTTTAACAGAGTTTTGCATACTCAGAAGCTTCAATTTTGACCAATTTCAGGCATAGGAATGACTTTAAACACATTTATTTTAGTTGAGAAAGTAATATTTCACATCTAACAGTAATTTACAGGCAAAAGATTAAAATTTCATCGAAATTGACCATTTTGGGAACGTTCGACAGCTCCGCGGTCATCGTTTTTCGTCAGAAAATTGATTTTTTGGACTGTACCAAAAATGATTCAAAATGTCAATTGGATCGTGCCTCATGTTGAATAACCACTTTTTAAACCCTCACAGTGCCCAAAATTGCCATTTTTACAGAGTTTTGCTTACTTAGGAGCTTCAATTTTGACCAATTTCAGGCACAGAAATGACTTTAAACACATTTATTTTAGTTGAAAAAGTAATAATTCACATCCAACAGTAATTTACAGCGAAAAGATTAAATGTTAAAATTTCATCTAAATTGACCATTTTGGGAACGTTCGACAGCTCCGCGGTCATCGTTTTTCGTCCGAAAATTATTTTTTTGGACTGTAGCAAAAATGATTCCAAATGTCAATTGGATCGTGCCTCATGTTGAATAACCACTTTTTAAACCCTCGCAGTGCCCAAAATGGCCATTTTTACAGAGTTTTGCTTACTCAGAAGCTTCAATTTTGACCAATTTCAGGCACAGAAATGACTTTAAACACATTTATTTTAGTTGAAAAAGTAATAATTCACATCTAACAGTAATTTACAGCCAAAAGATTAAATGATAAAATTTCATCGAAATTGACCATTTTGGGAACGTTCGACAGCTCCGCGTTCATCGTTTTTCGTCCGAAAATTGATTTTTTGGACTGTACCAAAAATGATTCTAAATGTCAATTGGATCGTGCCTCATGTTGAATAACCACTTTTTAAACCCTCACAGTGCCCAAAATTACCATTTTTACAGAGTTTTGCATACTCAGAAGCTTCAATTTTGACCAATTTCAGGCACAGAAATGACTTTAAACACATTTATTTTAGTTGAAAAAGTAATAATTCACATCCAACAGTAATTTACAGCCAAAAGATTAAATGTTAAAATTTCATCGAAATTGACCATTTTGGGAACGTTCGACAGCTCCGCGGTCATCGTTTTTCGTCCGAAAATTAATTTTTTGGACTGTACCAAAAATGATTCCAAATGTCAATTGGACCGTGCCTCATGTTGAATAACCACTTTTTAAACCCTCACAGTGACCAAAATTGCCATTTTTACAGAGTTTTGCATACTCAGAAGCTTCAATTTTGACCAATTTCAGGCACAGAAATGACTTTAAACACATTTATTTTAGTTGAAAAAGTAATAATTCACATCCAACAGTAATTTACAGCCAAAAGATTAAATGTTAAAATTTCATCGAAATTGACCATTTTGGGAACGTTCGACAGCTCCGCGGTCATCGTTTTTCGTCAGAAAATTTATTTTTTGGACTGTACCAAAAATGATTCAAAATGTCAATTGGATCATGCCTCATGTTGAATAACCACTTTTTAAACCCTCACAGTGCCCAAAATTGCCATTTTTACAGAGTTTTGCTTACTTAGAAGCTTCAATTTTGACCAATTTCAGGCACAGAAATGACTTTAAACACATTTATTTTAGTTGAAAAAGTAATAATTCACATCCAACAGTAATTTACAGCCAAAAGATTAAATGTTAAAATTTCATCGAAATTGACCATTTTGGGAACGTTCGACAGCTCCGCGGTCATCGTTTTTTGTCTGAAAATTGATTTTTTGGACTGTACCAAAAATGATTCCAAATGTCAATTGGACCGTGCCTCATGTTGAATAACCACTTTTTAAACCCTTGCAGTGCCCAAAATGGCCATTTTTACAGAGTTTTGCTTACTCAGAAGCTTCAATTTTGACCAATTTCAGGCACAGGAATGACTTTAAACACATTTATTTTAGTTGAGAAAGTAATATTTCACATCTAACAGTAATTTACAGGCAAAAGATTAAATTTTAAAATTTCATCGAAATTGACCATTTTGGGAATGTTCGACAGCTCCGCGGTCATCGTTTTTCGTCAGAAAATAGATTTTTTGGACTGTACCAAAAATGATTCTAAATGTCAATTGGATCGTGCCTCATGTTGAATAACCACTTTTTAAACCCTCACAGTGCCCAAAATTACCATGTTTACAGAGTTTTGCATACTCAGAAGCTTCAATTTTGACCAATTTCAGGCACAGAAATGACTTTAAACACATTTATTTTAGTTGAAAAAGTAATAATTCACATCCAACAGTAATTTACAGCCAAAAGATTAAATGTTAAAATTTCATCGAAATTGACCATTGTGGGAACGTTCGACAGCTCCGCGGTCATCGTTTTTCGTCCGAAAATTGATGTTTTGGACTGTACCAAAAATGATCCAAATGTCAATTGGACCGTGCCTCATGTTGAATAACCACTTTTTAAACCCTCACAGTGACCAAAATTGCCATTTTTACAGAGTTTTGCATACTCAGAAGCTTCAATTTTGACCAATTTCAGGCACAGAAATGACTTTAAACACTTTTATTTTAGTTGAAAAAGTAATAATTCACATCCAACAGTAATTTACAGCCAAAAGATTAAATGATAAAATTTCATCGAAATTGACCATTTTGCGAACGTTCGACAGCTCCGCGGTCATCGATTTTCGTCAGAAAATTTATTTTTTGGACTGTACCAAAAATGATTCAAAATGTCAATTGGATCATGCCTCATGTTGAATAACCACTTTTTAAACCCTCACAGTGCCCAAAATTGCCATTTTTACAGAGTTTTGCTTACTTAGAAGCTTCAATTTTGACCAATTTCAGGCACATAAATGACTTTAAACACATTTATTTTAGTTGAAAAAGTAATAATTCACATCCAACAGTAATTTACAGCCAAAAGATTAAATGTTAAAATTTCATCGAAATTGACCATTTTGGGAACGTTCGACAGCTCCGCGGTCATCGTTTTTCGTCAGAAAATTGATTTTTTGGACTGTACCAAAAATGATTCAAAATGTCAATTGGATCGTGCCTCATGTTGAATAACCACTTTTTAAACCCTCACAGTGCCCAAAATTGCCATTTTTACAGAGTTTTGCTTACTTAGAAGCTTCAATTTTGACCAATTTCAGGCACAGAAATGACTTTAAACACATTTATTTTAGTTGAAAAAGTAATAATTCACATCCAACAGTAATTTACAGCGAAAAGATTAAATGTTAAAATTTCATCTAAATTGACCATTTTGGGAACGTTCGACAGCTCCGCGGTCATCGTTTTTCGTCCGAAAATTAATTTTTTGGACTGTAGCAAAAATGATTCCAAATGTCAATTGGATCGTGCCTCATGTTGAATAACCACTTTTTAAACCCTCGCAGTGCCCAAAATGGCCATTTTTACAGAGTTTTGCTTACTCAGAAGCTTCAATTTTGACCAATTTCAGGCACAGAAATGACTTTAAACACATTTATTTTAGTTGAAAAAGTAATAATTCTCATCTAACAGTAATTTACAGCCAAAAGATTAAATGATAAAATTTCATCGAAATTGACCATTTTGGGAACGTTCGACAGCTCCGCGTTCATCGTTTTTCGTCCGAAAATTGATTTTTTGGACTGTACCAAAAATGATTCTAAATGTCAATTGGATCGTGCCTCATGTTGAATAACCACTTTTTAAACCCTCACAGTGCCCAAAATTACCATTTTTACAGAGTTTTGCATACTCAGAAGCTTCAATTTTGACCAATTTCAGGCACAGAAATGACTTTAAACACATTTATTTTAGTTGAAAAAGTAATAATTCACATCCAACAGTAATGTACAGCCAAAAGATTAAATGTTAAAATTTCATCGAAATTGACCATTTTGGGAACGTTCGACAGCTCCGCGGTCATCGTTTTTCGTCCGAAAATTAATTTTTTGGACTGTACCAAAAATGATTCCAAATGTCAATTGGACCGTGCCTCATGTTGAATAACCACTTTTTAAACCCTCACAGTGACCAAAATTGCCATTTTTACAGAGTTTTGCATACTCAGAAGCTTCAATTTTGACCAATTTCAGGCACAGAAATGACTTTAAACACATTTATTTTAGTTGAAAAAGTAATAATTCACATCCAACAGTAATTTACAGCCAAAAGATTAAATGTTAAAATTTCATCGAAATTGACCATTTTGGGAACGTTCGACAGCTCCGCGGTCATCGTTTTTCGTCCGAAAATTAATTTTTTGGACTGTACCAAAAATGATTCCAAATGTCAATTGGACCGTGCCTCATGTTGAATAACCACTTTTTAAACCCTCACAGTGACCAAAATTGCCATTTTTACAGAGTTTTGCATACTCAGAAGCTTCAATTTTGACCAATTTCAGGCACAGAAATGACTTTAAACACATTTATTTTAGTTGAAAAAGTAATAATTCACATCCAACAGTAATTTACAGCCAAAAGATTAAATGTTAAAATTTCATCGAAATTGACCATTTTGGGAACGTTCGACAGCTCCGCGGTCATCGTTTTTCGTCCGAAAATTAATTTTTTGGACTGTACCAAAAATGATTCCAAATGTCAATTGGACCGTGCCTCATGTTGAATAACCACTTTTTAAACCCTCACAGTGACCAAAATTGCCATTTTTACAGAGTTTTGCATACTCAGAAGCTTCAATTTTGACCAATTTCAGGCACAGAAATGACTTTAAACACATTTATTTTAGTTGAAAAAGTAATAATTCACATCCAACAGTAATTTACAGCCAAAAGATTAAATGTTAAAATTTCATCGAAATTGACCATTTTGGGAACGTTCGACAGCTCCGCGGTCATAGTTGTTCGTCCGAAAATTGATTTTTTGGACTGTACCAAAAATGATTCCAAATGTCAATTGGACCGTGCCTCATGTTGAATAACCACTTTTTAAACCCTCACAGTGACCAAAATTGCCATTTTTACAGAGTTTTGCATACTCAGAAGCTTCAATTTTGACCAATTTCAGGCACAGAAATGACTTTAAACACTTTTATTTTAGTTGAAAAAGTAATAATTCACATCCAACAGTAATTTACAGCCAAAAGATTAAATGATAAAATTTCATCGAAATTGACCATTTTGCGAACGTTCGACAGCTCCGCGGTCATCGTTTTTCGTCAGAAAATTTATTTTTTGGACTGTACCAAAAATGATTCAAAATGTCAATTGGATCATGCCTCATGTTGAATAACCACTTTTTAAACCCTCACAGTGCCCAAAATTGCCATTTTTACAGAGTTTTGCTTACTTAGAAGCTTCAATTTTGACCAATTTCAGGCACAGAAATGACTTTAAACACATTTATTTTAGTTGAAAAAGTAATAATTCACATCCAACAGTAATTTACAGCCAAAAGATTAAATGTTAAAATTTCATCGAAATTGACCATTTTGGGAACGTTCGACAGCTCCGCGGTCATCGTTTTTTGTCTGAAAATTGATTTTTTGGACTGTACCAAAAATGATTCCAAATGTCAATTGGACCGTGCCTCATGTTGAATAACCACTTTTTAAACCCTTGCAGTGCCCAAAATGGCCATTTTTACAGAGTTTTGCTTACTCAGAAGCTTCAATTTTGACCAATTTCAGGCACAGGAATGACTTTAAACACATTTATTTTAGTTGAGAAAGTAATATTTCACATCTAACAGTAATTTACAGGCAAAAGATTAAATTTTAAAATTTCATCGAAATTGACCATTTTGGGAATGTTCGACAGCTCCGCGGTCATCGTTTTTCGTCAGAAAATAGATTTTTTGGACTGTACCAAAAATGATTCTAAATGTCAATTGGATCGTGCCTCATGTTGAATAACCACTTTTTAAACCCTCACAGTGCCCAAAATTGCCATTTTTACAGAGTTTTGCATACTCAGAAGCTTCAATTTTGACCAATTTCAGGCACAGAAATGACTTTAAACACATTTATTTTAGTTGAAAAAGTAATAATTCACATCCAACAGTAACTTACAGCCAAAAGATTAAATGTTAACCTTTCATCGAAATTGACCATTTTGGGAACGTTCGACAGCTCCGCGGTCATCGTTTTTCGTCCGAAAATTGATTTTTTGGACTGTACCAAAAATGATTCTAAATGTCAATTGGATCGTGCCTCATGTTGAATAACCACTTTTTAAACCCTCACAGTGCCCAAAATTACCATGTTTACAGAGTTTTGCATACTCAGAAGCTTCAATTTTGACCAATTTCAGGCACAGAAATGACTTTAAACACATTTATTTTAGTTGAAAAAGTAATAATTCACATCCAACAGTAATTTACAGCCAAAAGATTAAATGTTAAAATTTCATCGAAATTGACCATTGTGGGAACGTTCGACAGCTCCGCGGTCATCGTTTTTCGTCCGAAAATTGATGTTTTGGACTGTACCAAAAATGATCCAAATGTCAATTGGACCGTGCCTCATGTTGAATAACCACTTTTTAAACCCTCACAGTGACCAAAATTGCCATTTTTACAGAGTTTTGCATACTCAGAAGCTTCAATTTTGACCAATTTCAGGCACAGAAATGACTTTAAACACTTTTATTTTAGTTGAAAAAGTAATAATTCACATCCAACAGTAATTTACAGCCAAAAGATTAAATGATAAAATTTCATCGAAATTGACCATTTTGCGAACGTTCGACAGCTCCGCGGTCATCGTTTTTCGTCAGAAAATTTATTTTTTGGACTGTACCAAAAATGATTCAAAATGTCAATTGGATCATGCCTCATGTTGAATAACCACTTTTTAAACCCTCACAGTGCCCAAAATTGCCATTTTTACAGAGTTTTGCTTACTTAGAAGCTTCAATTTTGACCAATTTCAGGCACATAAATGACTTTAAACACATTTATTTTAGTTGAAAAAGTAATAATTCACATCCAACAGTAATTTACAGCCAAAAGATTAAATGTTAAAATTTCATCGAAATTGACCATTTTGGGAACGTTCGACAGCTCCGCGGTCATCGTTTTTCGTCCGAAAATTAATTTTTTGGACTGTAGCAAAAATGATTCCAAATGTCAATTGGATCGTGCCTCATGTTGAATAACCACTTTTTAAACCCTCGCAGTGCCCAAAATGGCCATTTTTACAGAGTTTTGCTTACTCAGAAGCTTCAATTTTGACAAATTTCAGGCACAGAAATGACTTTAAACACATTTATTTTAGTTGAAAAAGTAATAATTCACATCCAACAGTAATTTACATCCAAAAGATTAAATGTTAAAATTTCATCGAAATTGACCATTTTGGGAACGTTCGACACTCCGCGGTCATCGTTTTTCGTCCGAAAATTGATTTTTTGGACTGTACCAAAAATGATTCCAAATGTCAATTGGATCGTGCCTCATGTTGAATAACCATTTTTTAAACCCTCACAGTGACCAAAATTGCCATTTTAACAGAGTTTTGCATACTCAGAAGCTTCAATTTTGACCAATTTAAGGCACAGGAATGACTTTAAACACATTTATTTTAGTTGAGAAAGTAATATTTCACATCTAACAGTAATTTACAGGCAAAAGATTAAATTTTAAAATTTCATCGAAATTGACCATTTTGGGAACGTTCGACAGCTCCGCGGTCATCGTTTTTCGTCAGAAAATTGATTTTTTGGACTGTACCAAAAATGATTCAAAATGTCAATTGGATCGTGCCTCATGTTGAATAACCACTTTTTAAACCCTCACAGTGCCCAAAATTGCCATTTTTACAGAGTTTTGCTTACTTAGAAGCTTCAATTTTGACCAATTTCAGGCACAGAAATGACTTTAAACACATTTATTTTAGTTGAAAAAGTAATAATTCACATCCAACAGTAATTTACAGCGAAAAGATTAAATGTTAAAATTTCATCTAAATTGATCATTTTGGGAACGTTCGACAGCTCCGCGGTCATCGTTTTTCGTCAGAAAATTGATTTTTTGGACTGTACCAAAAATGATTCAAAATGTCAATTGGATCGTGCCTCATGTTGAATAACCACTTTTTAAACCCTCACAGTGCCCAAAATTGCCATTTTTACAGAGTTTTGCTTACTTAGAAGCTTCAATTTTGACCAATTTCAGGCACAGAAATGACTTTAAACACATTTATTTTAGTTGAAAAAGTAATAATTCACATCCAACAGTAATTTACAGCGAAAAGATTAAATGTTAAAATTTCATCTAAATTGACCATTTTGGGAACGTTCGACAGCTCCGCGGTCATCGTTTTTCGTCCGAAAATTAATTTTTTGGACTGTAGCAAAAATTATTCCAAATGTCAATTGGATCGTGCCTCATGTTGAATAACCACTTTTTAAACCCTCGCAGTGCCCAAAATGGCCATTTTTACAGAGTTTTGCTTACTCAGAAGCTTCAATTTTGACCAATTTCAGGCACAGAAATGACTTTAAACACATTTATTTTAGTTGAAAAAGTAATAATTCTCATCTAACAGTAATTTACAGCCAAAAGATTAAATGATAAAATTTCATCGAAATTGACCATTTTGGGAACGTTCGACAGCTCCGCGTTCATCGTTTTTCGTCCGAAAATTGATTTTTTGGACTGTACCAAAAATGATTCTAAATGTCAATTGGATCGTGCCTCATGTTGAATAACCACTTTTTAAACCCTCACAGTGCCCAAAATTACCATTTTTACAGAGTTTTGCATACTCAGAAGCTTCAATTTTGACCAATTTCAGGCACAGAAATGACTTTAAACACATTTATTTTAGTTGAAAAAGTAATAATTCACATCCAACAGTAATGTACAGCCAAAAGATTAAATGTTAAAATTTCATCGAAATTGACCATTTTGGGAACGTTCGACAGCTCCGCGGTCATCGTTTTTCGTCCGAAAATTGATTTTTTGGACTGTACCAAAAATGATTCTAAATGTCAATTGGATCGTGTCTCATGTTGAATAACCACTTTTTAAACCCTCACAGTGCCCAAAATTACCATATTTACAGAGTTTTGCGTACTCAGAAGCTTCAATTTTGACCAATTTCAGGCACAGAAATGACTTTAAACACATTTATTTTAGTTGAAAAAGTAATAATTCACATCCAACAGTAACTTACAGCCAAAAGATTAAATGTTAAAATTTCATCGAAATTGACCATTGTGGGAACGTTCGACAGCTCCGCGGTCATCGTTTTTCGTCCGAAAATTAATTTTTTGGACTGTACCAAAAATGATTCCAAATGTCAATTGGACCGTGCCTCATGTTGAATAACCACTTTTTAAACCCTCACAGTGACCAAAATTGCCATTTTTACAGAGTTTTGCATACTCAGAAGCTTCAATTTTGACCAATTTCAGGCACAGAAATAACTTTAAACACATTTATTTTAGTTGAAAAAGTAATAATTCACATCCAACAGTAATTTACAGCCAAAAGATTAAATGTTAAAATTTCATCGAAATTGACCATTTTGGGAACGTTCGACAGCTCCGCGGTCATCGTTTTTCGTCCGAAAATTGATGTTTTGGACTGTACCAAAAATGATCCAAATGTCAATTGGACCGTGCCTCATGTTGAATAACCACTTTTTAAACCCTCACAGTGACCAAAATTGCCATTTTTACAGAGTTTTGCATACTCAGAAGCTTCAATTTTGACCAATTTCAGGCACAGAAATGACTTTAAACACTTTTATTTTAGTTGAAAAAGTAATAATTCACATCCAACAGTAATTTACAGCCAAAAGATTAAATGATAAAATTTCATCGAAATTGACCATTTTGCGAACGTTCGACAGCTCCGCGGTCATCGTTTTTCGTCAGAAAATTTATTTTTTGGACTGTACCAAAAATGATTCAAAATGTCAATTGGATCATGCCTCATGTTGAATAACCACTTTTTAAACCCTCACAGTGCCCAAAATTGCCATTTTTACAGAGTTTTGCTTACTTAGAAGCTTCAATTTTGACCAATTTCAGGCACATAAATGACTTTAAACACATTTATTTTAGTTGAAAAAGTAATAATTCACATCCAACAGTAATTTACAGCCAAAAGATTAAATGTTAAAATTTCATCGAAATTGACCATTTTGGGAACGTTCGACAGCTCCGCGGTCATCGTTTTTCGTCCGAAAATTAATTTTTTGGACTGTAGCAAAAATGATTCCAAATGTCAATTGGATCGTGCCTCATGTTGAATAACCACTTTTTAAACCCTCGCAGTGCCCAAAATGGCCATTTTTACAGAGTTTTGCTTACTCAGAAGCTTCAATTTTGACAAATTTCAGGCACAGAAATGACTTTAAACACATTTATTTTAGTTGAAAAAGTAATAATTCACATCCAACAGTAATTTACATCCAAAAGATTAAATGTTAAAATTTCATCGAAATTGACCATTTTGGGAACGTTCGACAGCTCCGCGGTCATCGTTTTTCGTCCGAAAATTGATTTTTTGGACTGTACCAAAAATGATTCCAAATGTCAATTGGATCGTGCCTCATGTTGAATAACCATTTTTTAAACCCTCACAGTGACCAAAATTGCCATTTTTACAGAGTTTTGCATACTCAGAAGCTTCAATTTTGACCAATTTCAGGCACAGAAATGACTTTAAACACTTTTATTTTAGTTGAAAAAGTAATAATTCACATCCAACAGTAATTTACAGCCAAAAGATTAAATGATAAAATTTCATCGAAATTGACCATTTTGCGAACGTTCGACAGCTCCGCGGTCATCGTTTTTCGTCAGAAAATTTATTTTTTGGACTGTACCAAAAATGATTCAAAATGTCAATTGGATCATGCCTCATGTTGAATAACCACTTTTTAAACCCTCACAGTGCCCAAAATTGCCATTTTTACAGAGTTTTGCTTACTTAGAAGCTTCAATTTTGACCAATTTCAGGCACATAAATGACTTTAAACACATTTATTTTAGTTGAAAAAGTAATAATTCACATCCAACAGTAATTTACAGCCAAAAGATTAAATGTTAAAATTTCATCGAAATTGACCATTTTGGGAACGTTCGACAGCTCCGCGGTCATCGTTTTTCGTCCGAAAATTAATTTTTTGGACTGTACCAAAAATGATTCCAAATGTCAATTGGATCGTGCCTCATGTTGAATAACCATTTTTTAAACCCTCACAGTGACCAAAATTGCCATTTTAACAGAGTTTTGCATACTCAGAAGCTTCAATTTTGACCAATTTCAGGCACAGGAATGACTTTAAACACATTTATTTTAGTTGAGAAAGTAATATTTCACATCTAACAGTAATTTACAGGCAAAAGATTAAATTTTAAAATTTCATCGAAATTGACCATTTTGGGAACGTTCGACAGCTCCGCGGTCATCGTTTTTCGTCAGAAAATTGATTTTTTGGACTGTACCAAAAATGATTCAAAATGTCAATTGGATCGTGCCTCATGTTGAATAACCACTTTTTAAACCCTCACAGTGCCCAAAATTGCCATTTTTACAGAGTTTTGCTTACTTAGAAGCTTCAATTTTGACCAATTTCAGGCACAGAAATGACTTTAAACACATTTATTTTAGTTGAAAAAGTAATAATTCACATCCAACAGTAACTTACAGCCAAAAGATTAAATGTTAAACTTTCATCGAAATTGACCATTTTGGGAACGTTCGACAGCTCCGCGGTCATCGTTTTTCGTCCGAAAATTGATTTTTTGGACTGTACCAAAAATGATTCTAAATGTCAATTGGATAGTGCCTCATGTTGAATAACCACTTTTTAAACCCTCACAGTGCCCAAAATTACCATTTTTACAGAGTTTTGCATACTCAGAAGCTTCAATTTTGACCAATTTCAGGCACAGAAATGACTTTAAACACATTTATTTTAGTTGAAAAAGTAATAATTCACATCCAACAGTAATTTACAGCCAAAAGATTAAATGTTAAAATTTCATCGAAATTGACCATTGTGGGAACGTTCGACAGCTCCGCGGTCATCGTTTTTCGTCCGAAAATTAATTTTTTGGACTGTAACAAAAATGATTCCAAATGTCAATTGGACCGTGCCTCATGTTGAATAACCACTTTTTAAACCCTCACAGTGACCAAAATTGCCATTTTTACAGAGTTTTGCATACTCAGAAGCTTCAATTTTGACCAATTTCAGGCACAGAAATAACTTTAAACACATTTATTTTAGTTGAAAAAGTAATAATTCACATCCAACAGTAATTTACAGCCAAAAGATTAAATGTTAAAATTTCATCGAAATTGACCATTTTGGGAACGTTCAACAGCTCCGCGGTCATCGTTTTTCGTCCGAAAATTGATGTTTTGGACTGTACCAAAAATGATCCAAATGTCAATTGGACCGTGCCTCATGTTGAATAACCACTTTTTAAACCCTCACAGTGACCAAAATTGCCATTTTTACAGAGTTTTGCATACTCAGAAGCTTCAATTTTGATCAATTTCAGGCACAGAAATGACTTTAAACACTTTTATTTTAGTTGAAAAAGTAATAATTCACATCCAACAGTAATTTACAGCCAAAAGATTAAATGATAAAATTTCATCGAAATTGACCATTTTGCGAACGTTCGACAGCTCCGCGGTCATCGTTTTTCGTCAGAAAATTTATTTTTTGGACTGTACCAAAAATGATTCAAAATGTCAATTGGATCATGCCTCATGTTGAATAACCACTTTTTAAACCCTCACAGTGCCCAAAATTGCCATTTTTACAGAGTTTTGCTTACTTAGAAGCTTCAATTTTGACCAATTTCAGGCACATAAATGACTTTAAACACATTTATTTTAGTTGAAAAAGTAATAATTCACATCCAACAGTAATTTACAGCCAAAAGATTAAATGTTAAAATTTCATCGAAATTGACCATTTTGGGAACGTTCGACAGCTCCGCGGTCATCGTTTTTCGTCCGAAAATTAATTTTTTGGACTGTAGCAAAAATGATTCCAAATGTCAATTGGATCGTGCCTCATGTTGAATAACCACTTTTTAAACCCTCGCAGTGCCCAAAATGGCCATTTTTACAGAGTTTTGCTTACTCAGAAGCTTCAATTTTGACAAATTTCAGGCACAGAAATGACTTTAAACACATTTATTTTAGTTGAAAAAGTAATAATTCACATCCAACAGTAATTTACATCCAAAAGATTAAATGTTAAAATTTCATCGAAATTGACCATTTTGGGAACGTTCGACAGCTCCGCGGTCATCGTTTTTCGTCCGAAAATTGATTTTTTGGACTGTACCAAAAATGATTCCAAATGTCAATTGGATCGTGCCTCATGTTGAATAACCATTTTTTAAACCCTCACAGTGACCAAAATTGCCATTTTAACAGAGTTTTGCATACTCAGAAGCTTCAATTTTGACCAATTTCAGGCACAGGAATGACTTTAAACACATTTATTTTAGTTGAGAAAGTAATATTTCACATCTAACAGTAATTTACAGGCAAAAGATTAAATTTAAAAATTTCATCGAAATTGACCATTTTGGGAACGTTCGACAGCTCCGCGGTCATCGTTTTTCGTCAGAAAATTGATTTTTTGGACTGTACCAAAAATGATTCAAAATGTCAATTGGATCGTGCCTCATGTTGAATAACCACTTTTTAAACCCTCACAGTGCCCAAAATGGCCATTTTTACAGAGTTTTGCTTACTCAGAAGCTTCAATTTTGACCAATTTCAGGCACAGAAATGACTTTAAACACATTTATTTTAGTTGAAAAAGTAATAATTCTCATCTAACAGTAATTTACAGCCAAAAGATTAAATGATAAAATTTCATCGAAATTGACCATTTTGGGAACGTTCGACAGCTCCGCGTTCATCGTTTTTCGTCCGAAAATTGATTTTTTGGACTGTACCAAAAATGATTCTAAATGTCAATTGGATCGTGCCTCATGTTGAATAACCACTTTTTAAACCCTCACAGTGCCCAAAATTACCATTTTTACAGAGTTTTGCATACTCAGAAGCTTCAATTTGACCAATTTCAGGCACAGAAATGACTTTAAACACATTTATTTTAGTTGAAAAAGTAATAATTCACATCCAACAGTAATGTACAGCCAAAAGATTAAATGTTAAAATTTCATCGAAATTGACCATTTTGGGAACGTTCGGCAGCTCCGCGGTCATCGTTTTTCGTCCGAAAATTAATTTTTTGGACTGTACCAAAAATGATTCCAAATGTCAATTGGACCGTGCCTCATGTTGAATAACCACTTTTTAAATCCTCACAGTGACCAAAATTGCCATTTTTACAGAGTTTTGCATACTCAGAAGCTTCAATTTTGACCAATTTCAGGCACAGAAATGACTTTAAACACATTTATTTTAGTTGAAAAAGTAATAATTCACATCCAACAGTAATTTACAGCCAAAAGATTAAATGTTAAAATTTCATCGAAATTGACCATTTTGGGAACGTTCGACAGCTCCGCGGTCATCGTTTTTCGTCCGAAAATTGATTTTTTGGACTGTACCCAAAATGATTCCAAATGTCAATTGGACCGTGCCTCATGTTGAATAACCACTTTTTAAACCCTCACAGTGACCAAAATTGCCATATTTACAGAGTTTTGCATACTCAGAAGCTTCAATTTTGACCAATTTCAGGCACAGAAATGACTTTAAACACTTTTATTTTAGTTGAAAAAGTAATAATTCACATCCAACAGTAATTTACAGCCAAAAGATTAAATGATAACATTTCATAGAAATTAACCATTTTGCGAACGTTCGACAGCTCCGCGGTCATCGTTTTTCGTCAGAAAATTTATTTTTTGGACTGTACCAAAAATGATTCAAAATGTCAATTGGATCATGCCTCATGTTGAATAACCACTTTTTAAACCCTCACAGTGCCCAAAATTGCCATTTTTACAGAGTTTTGCTTACTTAGAAGCTTCAATTTTGACAAATTTCAGGCACAGAAATGACTTTAAACACATTTATTTTAGTTGAAAAAGTAATAATTCACATCCAACAGTAATTTACATCCAAAAGATTAAATGTTAAAATTTCATCGAAATTGACCATTTTGGGAACGTTCGACAGCTCCGCGGTCATCGTTTTTCGTCCGAAAATTGATTTTTTGGACTGTACCAAAAATGATTCCAAATGTCAATTGGATCGTGCCTCATGTTGAATAACCATTTTTTAAACCCTCACAGTGACCAAAATTGCCATTTTAACAGAGTTTTGCATACTCAGAAGCTTCAATTTTGACCAATTTCAGGCACAGGAATGACTTTAAACACATTTATTTTAGTTGAGAAAGTAATATTTCACATCTAACAGTAATTTACAGGCAAAAGATTAAATGTTAAACTTTCATCGAAATTGACCATTTTGGGAACGTTCGACAGCTCCGCGGTCATCGTTTTTCGTCCGAAAATTAATTTTTTGGACTGTAGCAAAAATGATTCCAAATGTCAATTGGATCATGCCTCATGTTGAATAACCACTTTTTAAACCCTCGCAGTGCCCAAAATGGCCATTTTTACAGAGTTTTGCTTACTCAGAAGCTTCAATTTTGACCAATTTCAGGCACAGAAATGACTTTAAACACATTTATTTTAGTTGAAAAAGTAATAATTCACATCCAACAGTAATTTACATCCAAAAGATTAAATGTTAAAATTTCATCGAAATTGACCATTTTGGGAACGTTCGACAGCTCCGCGGTCATCGTTTTTCGTCCGAAAATTGATTTTTTGGACTGTACCAAAAATGATTCCAAATGTCAATTGGATCGTGCCTCATGTTGAATAACCATTTTTTAAACCCTCACAGTGACCAAAATTGCCATTTTAACAGAGTTTTGCATACTCAGAAGCTTCAATTTTGACCAATTTCAGGCATAGGAATGACTTTAAACACATTTATTTTAGTTGAGAAAGTAATATTTCACATCTAACAGTAATTTACAGGCAAAAGATTAAAATTTCATCGAAATTGACCATTTTGGGAACGTTCGACAGCTCCGCGGTCATCGTTTTTCGTCAGAAAATTGATTTTTTGGACTGTACCAAAAATGATTCAAAATGTCAATTGGATCGTGCCTCATGTTGAATAACCACTTTTTAAACCCTCACAGTGCCCAAAATTGCCATTTTTACAGAGTTTTGCTTACTCAGAAGCTTCAATTTTGACCAATTTCAGGCACAGGAATGACTTTAAACACATTTATTTTAGTTGAGAAAGTAATATTTCACATCTAACAGTAATTTACAGGCAAAAGATTAAATGTTAAACTTTCATCGAAATTGACCATTTTGGGAACGTTCGACAGCTCCGCGGTCATCGTTTTTCGTCCGAAAATTAATTTTTTGGACTGTAGCAAAAATGATTCCAAATGTCAATTGGATCGTGCCTCATGTTGAATAACCACTTTTTAAACCCTCGCAGTGCCCAAAATGGCCATTTTTACAGAGTTTTGCTTACTCAGAAGCTTCAATTTTGACCAATTTCAGGCACAGAAATGACTTTAAACACATTTATTTTAGTTGAAAAAGTAATAATTCACATCCAACAGTAATTTACATCCAAAAGATTAAATGTTAAAATTTCATCGAAATTGACCATTTTGGGAACGTTCGACAGCTCCGCGGTCATCGTTTTTCGTCCGAAAATTGATTTTTTGGACTGTACCAAAAATGATTCCAAATGTCAATTGGATCGTGCCTCATGTTGAATAACCATTTTTTAAACCCTCACAGTGACCAAAATTGCCATTTTAACAGAGTTTTGCATACTCAGAAGCTTCAATTTTGACCAATTTCAGGCATAGGAATGACTTTAAACACATTTATTTTAGTTGAGAAAGTAATATTTCACATCTAACAGTAATTTACAGGCAAAAGATTAAAATTTCATCGAAATTGACCATTTTGGGAACGTTCGACAGCTCCGCGGTCATCGTTTTTCGTCAGAAAATTGATTTTTTGGACTGTACCAAAAATGATTCAAAATGTCAATTGGATCGTGCCTCATGTTGAATAACCACTTTTTAAACCCTCACAGTGCCCAAAATTGCCATTTTTACAGAGTTTTGCTTACTTAGGAGCTTCAATTTTGACCAATTTCAGGCACAGAAATGACTTTAAACACATTTATTTTAGTTGAAAAAGTAATAATTCACATCCAACAGTAATTTACAGCGAAAAGATTAAATGTTAAAATTTCATCTAAATTGACCATTTTGGGAACGTTCGACAGCTCCGCGGTCATCGTTTTTCGTCCGAAAATTATTTTTTTGGACTGTAGCAAAAATGATTCCAAATGTCAATTGGATCGTGCCTCATGTTGAATAACCACTTTTTAAACCCTCGCAGTGCCCAAAATGGCCATTTTTACAGAGTTTTGCTTACTCAGAAGCTTCAATTTTGACCAATTTCAGGCACAGAAATGACTTTAAACACATTTATTTTAGTTGAAAAAGTAATAATTCACATCTAACAGTAATTTACAGCCAAAAGATTAAATGATAAAATTTCATCGAAATTGACCATTTTGGGAACGTTCGACAGCTCCGCGGTCATCGTTTTTCGTCCGAAAATTAATTTTTTGGACTGTACCAAAAATGATTCCAAATGTCAATTGGACCGTGCCTCATGTTGAATAACCACTTTTTAAACCCTCACAGTGACCAAAATTGCCATTTTTACAGAGTTTTGCATACTCAGAAGCTTCAATTTTGACCAATTTCAGGCACAGAAATGACTTTAAACACATTTATTTTAGTTGAAAAAGTAATAATTCACATCCAACAGTAATTTACAGCCAAAAGATTAAATGTTAAAATTTCATCGAAATTGACCATTTTGGGAACGTTCGACAGCTCCGCGGTCATAGTTGTTCGTCCGAAAATTGATTTTTTGGACTGTACCAAAAATGATTCCAAATGTCAATTGGACCGTGCCTCATGTTGAATAACCACTTTTTAAACCCTCACAGTGACCAAAATTGCCATTTTTACAGAGTTTTGCATACTCAGAAGCTTCAATTTTGACCAATTTCAGGCACAGAAATGACTTTAAACACTTTTATTTTAGTTGAAAAAGTAATAATTCACATCCAACAGTAATTTACAGCCAAAAGATTAAATGATAAAATTTCATCGAAATTGACCATTTTGCGAACGTTCGACAGCTCCGCGGTCATCGTTTTTCGTCAGAAAATTTATTTTTTGGACTGTACCAAAAATGATTCAAAATGTCAATTGGATCATGCCTCATGTTGAATAACCACTTTTTAAACCCTCACAGTGCCCAAAATTGCCATTTTTACAGAGTTTTGCTTACTTAGAAGCTTCAATTTTGACCAATTTCAGGCACAGAAATGACTTTAAACACATTTATTTTAGTTGAAAAAGTAATAATTCACATCCAACAGTAATTTACAGCCAAAAGATTAAATGTTAAAATTTCATCGAAATTGACCATTTTGGGAACGTTCGACAGCTCCGCGGTCATCGTTTTTTGTCTGAAAATTGATTTTTTGGACTGTACCAAAAATGATTCCAAATGTCAATTGGACCGTGCCTCATGTTGAATAACCACTTTTTAAACCCTTGCAGTGCCCAAAATGGCCATTTTTACAGAGTTTTGCTTACTCAGAAGCTTCAATTTTGACCAATTTCAGGCACAGGAATGACTTTAAACACATTTATTTTAGTTGAGAAAGTGATATTTCACATCTAACAGTAATTTACAGGCAAAAGATTAAATTTTAAAATTTCATCGAAATTGACCATTTTGGGAATGTTCGACAGCTCCGCGGTCATCGTTTTTCGTCAGAAAATAGATTTTTTGGACTGTACCAAAAATGATTCTAAATGTCAATTGGATCGTGCCTCATGTTGAATAACCACTTTTTAAACCCTCACAGTGCCCAAAATTGCCATTTTTACAGAGTTTTGCATACTCAGAAGCTTCAATTTTGACCAATTTCAGGCACAGAAATGACTTTAAACACATTTATTTTAGTTGAAAAAGTAATAATTCACATCCAACAGTAACTTACAGCCAAAAGATTAAATGTTAAACTTTCATCGAAATTGACCATTTTGGGAACGTTCGACAGCTCCGCGGTCATCGTTTTTCGTCCGAAAATTGATTTTTTGGACTGTACCAAAAATGATTCTAAATGTCAATTGGATCGTGCCTCATGTTGAATAACCACTTTTTAAACCCTCACAGTGCCCAAAATTACCATTTTTACAGAGTTTTGCATACTCAGAAGCTTCAATTTTGACCAATTTCAGGCACAGAAATGACTTTAAACACATTTATTTTAGTTGAAAAAGTAATAATTCACATCCAACAGTAATTTACAGCCAAAAGATTAAATGTTAAAATTTCATCGAAATTGACCATTGTGGGAACGTTCGACAGCTCCGCGGTCATCGTTTTTCGTCCGAAAATTGATGTTTTGGACTGTACCAAAAATGATCCAAATGTCAATTGGACCGTGCCTCATGTTGAATAACCACTTTTTAAACCCTCACAGTGACCAAAATTGCCATTTTTACAGAGTTTTGCATACTCAGAAGCTTCAATTTTGACCAATTTCAGGCACAGAAATGACTTTAAACACTTTTATTTTAGTTGAAAAAGTAATAATTCACATCCAACAGTAATTTACAGCCAAAAGATTAAATGATAAAATTTCATCGAAATTGACCATTTTGCGAACGTTCGACAGCTCCGCGGTCATCGTTTTTCGTCAGAAAATTTATTTTTTGGACTGTACCAAAAATGATTCAAAATGTCAATTGGATCATGCCTCATGTTGAATAACCACTTTTTAAACCCTCACAGTGCCCAAAATTGCCATTTTTACAGAGTTTTGCTTACTTAGAAGCTTCAATTTTGACCAATTTCAGGCACATAAATGACTTTAAACACATTTATTTTAGTTGAAAAAGTAATAATTCACATCCAACAGTAATTTACAGCCAAAAGATTAAATGTTAAAATTTCATCGAAATTGACCATTTTGGGAACGTTCGACAGCTCCGCGGTCATCGTTTTTCGTCCGAAAATTAATTTTTTGGACTGTAGCAAAAATGATTCCAAATGTCAATTGGATCGTGCCTCATGTTGAATAACCACTTTTTAAACCCTCGCAGTGCCCAAAATGGCCATTTTTACAGAGTTTTGCTTACTCAGAAGCTTCAATTTTGACAAATTTCAGGCACAGAAATGACTTTAAACACATTTATTTTAGTTGAAAAAGTATTAATTCACATCCAACAGTAATTTACATCCAAAAGATTAAATGTTAAAATTTCATCGAAATTGACCATTTTGGGAACGTTCGACAGCTCCGTGGTCATCGTTTTTCGTCCGAAAATTGATTTTTTGGACTGTACCAAAAATGATTCCAAATGTCAATTGGATCGTGCCTCATGTTGAATAACCATTTTTTAAACCCTCACAGTGACCAAAATTGCCATTTTAACAGAGTTTTGCATACTCAGAAGCTTCAATTTTGACCAATTTAAGGCACAGGAATGACTTTAAACACATTTATTTTAGTTGAGAAAGTAATATTTCACATCTAACAGTAATTTACAGGCAAAAGATTAAATTTTAAAATTTCATCGAAATTGACCATTTTGGGAACGTTCGACAGCTCCGCGGTCATCGTTTTTCGTCAGAAAATTGATTTTTTGGACTGTACCAAAAATGATTCAAAATGTCAATTGGATCGTGCCTCATGTTGAATAACCACTTTTTAAACCCTCACAGTGCCCAAAATTGCCATTTTTACAGAGTTTTGCTTACTTAGAAGCTTCAATTTTGACCAATTTCAGGCACAGAAATGACTTTAAACACATTTATTTTAGTTGAAAAAGTAATAATTCACATCCAACAGTAATTTACAGCGAAAAGATTAAATGTTAAAATTTCATCTAAATTGATCATTTTGGGAACGTTCGACAGCTCCGCGGTCATCGTTTTTCGTCAGAAAATTGATTTTTTGGACTGTACCAAAAATGATTCAAAATGTCAATTGGATCGTGCCTCATGTTGAATAACCACTTTTTAAACCCTCACAGTGCCCAAAATTGCCATTTTTACAGAGTTTTGCTTACTTAGAAGCTTCAATTTTGACCAATTTCAGGCACAGAAATGACTTTAAACACATTTATTTTAGTTGAAAAAGTAATAATTCACATCCAACAGTAATTTACAGCGAAAAGATTAAATGTTAAAATTTCATCTAAATTGACCATTTTGGGAACGTTCGACAGCTCCGCGGTCATCGTTTTTCGTCCGAAAATTAATTTTTTGGACTGTAGCAAAAATGATTCCAAATGTCAATTGGATCGTGCCTCATGTTGAATAACCACTTTTTAAACCCTCGCAGTGCCCAAAATGGCCATTTTTACAGAGTTTTGCTTACTCAGAAGCTTCAATTTTGACCAATTTCAGGCACAGAAATGACTTTAAACACATTTATTTTAGTTGAAAAAGTAATAATTCTCATCTAACAGTAATTTACAGCCAAAAGATTAAATGATAAAATTTCATCGAAATTGACCATTTTGGGAACGTTCGACAGCTCCGCGTTCATCGTTTTTCGTCCGAAAATTGATTTTTTGGACTGTACCAAAAATGATTCTAAATGTCAATTGGATCGTGCCTCATGTTGAATAACCACTTTTTAAACCCTCACAGTGCCCAAAATTACCATTTTTACAGAGTTTTGCATACTCAGAAGCTTCAATTTTGACCAATTTCAGGCACAGAAATGACTTTAAACACATTTATTTTAGTTGAAAAAGTAATAATTCACATCCAACAGTAATGTACAGCCAAAAGATTAAATGTTAAAATTTCATCGAAATTGACCATTTTGGGAACGTTCGACAGCTCCGCGGTCATCGTTTTTCGTCCGAAAATTAATTTTTTGGACTGTACCAAAAATGATTCCAAATGTCAATTGGACCGTGCCTCATGTTGAATAACCACTTTTTAAACCCTCACAGTGACCAAAATTGCCATTTTTACAGAGTTTTGCATACTCAGAAGCTTCAATTTTGACCAATTTCAGGCACAGAAATGACTTTAAACACATTTATTTTAGTTGAAAAAGTAATAATTCACATCCAACAGTAATTTACAGCCAAAAGATTAAATGTTAAAATTTCATCGAAATTGACCATTTTGGGAACGTTCGACAGCTCCGCGGTCATCGTTTTTCGTCCGAAAATTAATTTTTTGGACTGTACCAAAAATGATTCCAAATGTCAATTGGACCGTGCCTCATGTTGAATAACCACTTTTTAAACCCTCACAGTGACCAAAATTGCCATTTTTACAGAGTTTTGCATACTCAGAAGCTTCAATTTTGACCAATTTCAGGCACAGAAATGACTTTAAACACATTTATTTTAGTTGAAAAAGTAATAATTCACATCCAACAGTAATTTACAGCCAAAAGATTAAATGTTAAAATTTCATCGAAATTGACCATTTTGGGAACGTTCGACAGCTCCGCGGTCATCGTTTTTTGTCTGAAAATTGATTTTTTGGACTGTACCAAAAATGATTCCAAATGTCAATTGGACCGTGCCTCATGTTGAATAACCACTTTTTAAACCCTTGCAGTGCCCAAAATGGCCATTTTTACAGAGTTTTGCTTACTCAGAAGCTTCAATTTTGACCAATTTCAGGCACAGGAATGACTTTAAACACATTTATTTTAGTTGAGAAAGTAATATTTCACATCTAACAGTAATTTACAGGCAAAAGATTAAATTTTAAAATTTCATCGAAATTGACCATTTTGGGAATGTTCGACAGCTCCGCGGTCATCGTTTTTCGTCAGAAAATAGATTTTTTGGACTGTACCAAAAATGATTCTAAATGTCAATTGGATCGTGCCTCATGTTGAATAACCACTTTTTAAACCCTCACAGTGCCCAAAATTACCATTTTTACAGAGTTTTGCATACTCAGAAGCTTCAATTTTGACCAATTTCAGGCACAGAAATGACTTTAAACACATTTATTTTAGTTGAAAAAGTAATAATTCACATCCAACAGTAATGTACAGCCAAAAGATTAAATGTTAAAATTTCATCGAAATTGACCATTTTGGGAACGTTCGACAGCTCCGCGGTCATCGTTTTTCGTCCGAAAATTAATTTTTTGGACTGTACCAAAAATGATTCCAAATGTCAATTGGACCGTGCCTCATGTTGAATAACCACTTTTTAAACCCTCACAGTGACCAAAATTGCCATTTTTACAGAGTTTTGCATACTCAGAAGCTTCAATTTTGACCAATTTCAGGCACAGAAATGACTTTAAACACATTTATTTTAGTTGAAAAAGTAATAATTCACATCCAACAGTAACTTACAGCCAAAAGATTAAATGTTAAACTTTCATCGAAATTGACCATTTTGGGAACGTTCGACAGCTCCGCGGTCATCGTTTTTCGTCCGAAAATTGATTTTTTGGACTGTACCAAAAATGATTCTAAATGTCAATTGGATCGTGCCTCATGTTGAATAACCACTTTTTAAACCCTCACAGTGCCCAAAATTACCATTTTTACAGAGTTTTGCATACTCAGAAGCTTCAATTTTGACCAATTTCAGGCACAGAAATGACTTTAAACACATTTATTTTAGTTGAAAAAGTAATAATTCACATCCAACAGTAATTTACAGCCAAAAGATTAAATGATAAAATTTCATCGAAATTGACCATTTTGCGAACGTTCGACAGCTCCGCGGTCATCGTTTTTCGTCAGAAAATTTATTTTTTGGACTGTACCAAAAATGATTCAAAATGTCAATTGGATCATGCCTCATGTTGAATAACCACTTTTTAAACCCTCACAGTGCCCAAAATTGCCATTTTTACAGAGTTTTGCTTACTTAGAAGCTTCAATTTTGACCAATTTCAGGCACATAAATGACTTTAAACACATTTATTTTAGTTGAAAAAGTAATAATTCACATCCAAGAGTAATTTACAGCCAAAAGATTAAATGTTAAAATTTCATCGAAATTGACCATTTTGGGAACGTTCGACAGCTCCGCGGTCATCGTTTTTCGTCCGAAAATTAATTTTTTGGACTGTAGCAAAAATGATTCCAAATGTCAATTGGATCGTGCCTCATGTTGAATAACCACTTTTTAAACCCTCGCAGTGCCCAAAATGGCCATTTTTACAGAGTTTTGCTTACTAAGAAGCTTCAATTTTGACAAATTTCAGGCACAGAAATGACTTTAAACACATTTATTTTAGTTGAAAAAGTAATAATTCACATCCAACAGTAATTTACATCCAAAAGATTAAATGTTAAAATTTCATCGAAATTGACCATTTTGGGAACGTTCGACAGCTCCGCGGTCATCGTTTTTCGTCAGAAAATTGATTTTTTGGACTGTACCAAAAATGATTCAAAATGTCAATTGGATCGTGCCTCATGTTGAATAACCACTTTTTAAACCCTCACAGTGCCCAAAATTGCCATTTTTACAGAGTTTTGCTTACTTAGAAGCTTCAATTTTGACCAATTTCAGGCACAAAAATGACTTTAAACACATTTATTTTAGTTGAAAAAGTAATAATTCACATCCAACAGTAATTTACAGCGAAAAGATTAAATGTTAAAATTTCATCTAAATTGATCATTTTGGGAACGTTCGACAGCTCCGCGGTCATCGTTTTTCGTCAGAAAATTGATTTTTTGGACTGTACCAAAAATGATTCAAAATGTCAATTGGATCGTGCCTCATGTTGAATAACCACTTTTTAAACCCTCACAGTGCCCAAAATTGCCATTTTTACAGAGTTTTGCTTACTTAGAAGCTTCAATTTTGACCAATTTCAGGCACAGAAATGACTTTAAACACATTTATTTTAGTTGAAAAAGTAATAATTCACATCCAACAGTAATTTACAGCGAAAAGATTAAATGTTAAAATTTCATCTAAATTGACCATTTTGGGAACGTTCGACAGCTCCGCGGTCATCGTTTTTCGTCCGAAAATTAATTTTTTGGACTGTAGCAAAAATGATTCCAAATGTCAATTGGATCGTGCCTCATGTTGAATAACCACTTTTTAAACCCTCGCAGTGCCCAAAATGGCCATTTTTACAGAGTTTTGCTTACTCAGAAGCTTCAATTTTGACCAATTTCAGGCACAGAAATGACTTTAAACACATTTATTTTAGTTGAAAAAGTAATAATTCTCATCTAACAGTAATTTACAGCCAAAAGATTAAATGATAAAATTTCATCGAAATTGACCATTTTGGGAACGTTCGACAGCTCCGCGTTCATCGTTTTTCGTCCGAAAATTGATTTTTTGGACTGTACCAAAAATGATTCTAAATGTCAATTGGATCGTGCCTCATGTTGAATAACCACTTTTTAAACCCTCACAGTGCCCAAAATTACCATTTTTACAGAGTTTTGCATACTCAGAAGCTTCAATTTTGACCAATTTCAGGCACAGAAATGACTTTAAACACATTTATTTTAGTTGAAAAAGTAATAATTCACATCCAACAGTAATGTACAGCCAAAAGATTAAATGTTAAAATTTCATCGAAATTGACCATTTTGGGAACGTTCGACAGCTCCGCGGTCATCGTTTTTCGTCCGAAAATTAATTTTTTGGACTGTACCAAAAATGATTCCAAATGTCAATTGGACCGTGCCTCATGTTGAATAACCACTTTTTAAACCCTCACAGTGACCAAAATTGCCATTTTTACAGAGTTTTGCATACTCAGAAGCTTCAATTTTGACCAATTTCAGGCACAGAAATGACTTTAAACACATTTATTTTAGTTGAAAAAGTAATAATTCACATCCAACAGTAATTTACAGCCAAAAGATTAAATGTTAAAATTTCATCGAAATTGACCATTTTGGGAACGTTCGACAGCTCCGCGGTCATCGTTTTTCGTCCGAAAATTAATTTTTTGGACTGTACCAAAAATGATTCCAAATGTCAATTGGACCGTGCCTCATGTTGAATAACCACTTTTTAAACCCTCACAGTGACCAAAATTGCCATTTTTACAGAGTTTTGCATACTCAGAAGCTTCAATTTTGACCAATTTCAGGCACAGAAATGACTTTAAACACATTTATTTTAGTTGAAAAAGTAATAATTCACATCCAACAGTAATTTACAGCCAAAAGATTAAATGTTAAAATTTCATCGAAATTGACCATTTTGGGAACGTTCGACAGCTCCGCGGTCATCGTTTTTCGTCCGAAAATTGATTTTTTGGACTGTACCAAAAATGATTCCAAATGTCAATTGGACCGTGCCTCATGTTGAATAACCACTTTTTAAACCCTCACAGTGACCAAAATTGCCATTTTTACAGAGTTTTGCATACTCAGAAGCTTCAATTTTGACCAATTTCAGGCACAGAAATGACTTTAAACACATTTATTTTAGTTGAAAAAGTAATAATTCACATCCAACAGTAATTTACAGCCAAAAGATTAAATGTTAAAATTTCATCGAAATTGACCATTTTGGGAACGTTCGACAGCTCCGCGGTCATCGTTTTTCGTCCGAAAATTAATTTTTTGGACTGTACCAAAAATGATTCCAAATGTCAATTGGACCGTGCCTCATGTTGAATAACCACTTTTTAAACCCTCACAGTGACCAAAATTGCCATTTTTACAGAGTTTTGCATACTCAGAAGCTTCAATTTTGACCAATTTCAGGCACAGAAATGACTTTAAACACTTTTATTTTAGTTGAAAAAGTAATAATTCACATCCAACAGTAATTTACAGCAAAAAGATTAAATGATAAAATTTCATCGAAATTGACCATTTTGCGAACGTTCGACAGCTCCGCGGTCATCGTTTTTCGTCAGAAAATTTATTTTTTGGACTGTACCAAAAATGATTCAAAATGTCAATTGGATCATGCCTCATGTTGAATAACCACTTTTTAAACCCTCACAGTGCCCAAAATTGCCATTTTTACAGAGTTTTGCTTACTTAGAAGCTTCAATTTTGACCAATTTCAGGCACAGAAATGACTTTAAACACATTTATTTTAGTTGAAAAAGTAATAATTCACATCCAACAGTAATTTACAGCCAAAAGATTAAATGTTAAAATTTCATCGAAATTGACCATTTTGGGAACGTTCGACAGCTCCGCGGTCATCGTTTTTTGTCTGAAAATTGATTTTTTGGACTGTACCAAAAATGATTCCAAATGTCAATTGGACCGTGCCTCATGTTGAATAACCACTTTTTAAACCCTTGCAGTGCCCAAAATGGCCATTTTTACAGAGTTTTGCTTACTCAGAAGCTTCAATTTTGACCAATTTCAGGCACAGGAATGACTTTAAACACATTTATTTTAGTTGAGAAAGTAATATTTCACATCTAACAGTAATTTACAGGCAAAAGATTAAATTTTAAAATTTCATCGAAATTGACCATTTTGGGAATGTTCGACAGCTCCGCGGTCATCGTTTTTCGTCAGAAAATAGATTTTTTGGACTGTACCAAAAATGATTCTAAATGTCAATTGGATCGTGCCTCATGTTGAATAACCACTTTTTAAACCCTCACAGTGCCCAAAATTGCCATTTTTACAGAGTTTTGCATACTCAGAAGCTTCAATTTTGACCAATTTCAGGCACAGAAATGACTTTAAACACATTTATTTTAGTTGAAAAAGTAATAATTCACATCCAACAGTAACTTACAGCCAAAAGAATAAATGTTAAACTTTCATCGAAATTGACCATTTTGGGAAAGTTCGACAGCTCCGCGGTCATCGTTTTTCGTCCGAAAATTGATTTTTTGGACTGTACCAAAAATGATTCTAAATGTCAATTGGATCGTGTCTCATGTTGAATAACCACTTTTTAAACCCTCACAGTGCCCAAAATTACCATTTTTACAGAGTTTTGCATACTCAGAAGCTTCAATTTTGACCAATTTCAGGCACAGAAATGACTTTAAACACATTTATTTTAGTTGAAAAAGTAATAATTCACATCCAACAGTAATTTACAGCCAAAAGATTAAATGTTAAAATTTCATCGAAATTGACCATTGTGGGAACGTTCGACAGCTCCGCGGTCATCGTTTTTCGTCCGAAAATTAATTTTTTGGACTGTACCAAAAATGATTCCAAATGTCAATTGGACCGTGCCTCATGTTGAATAACCACTTTTTAAACCCTCACAGTGACCAAAATTGCCATTTTTACAGAGTTTTGCATACTCAGAAGCTTCAATTTTGACCAATTTCAGGCACAGAAATAACTTTAAACACATTTATTTTAGTTGAAAAAGTAATAATTCACATCCAACAGTAATTTACAGCCAAAAGATTAAATGTTAAAATTTCATCGAAATTGACCATTTTGGGAACGTTCGACAGCTCCGCGGTCATCGTTTTTCGTCCGAAAATTGATGTTTTGGACTGTACCAAAAATGATCCAAATGTCAATTGGACCGTGCCTCATGTTGAATAACCACTTTTTAAACCCTCACAGTGACCAAAATTGCCATTTTTACAGAGTTTTGCATACTCAGAAGCTTCAATTTTGACCAATTTCAGGCACAGAAATGACTTTAAACACTTTTATTTTAGTTGAAAAAGTAATAATTCACATCCAACAGTAATTTACAGCCAAAAGATTAAATGATAAAATTTCATCGAAATTGACCATTTTGCGAACGTTCGACAGCTCCGCGGTCATCGTTTTTCGTCAGAAAATTTATTTTTTGGACTGTACCAAAAATGATTCAAAATGTCAATTGGATCATGCCTCATGTTGAATAACCACTTTTTAAACCCTCACAGTGACCAAAATTGCCATTTTTACAGAGTTTTGCATACTCAGAAGCTTCAATTTTGACCAATTTCAGGCACAGAAATGACTTTAAACACTTTTATTTTAGTTGAAAAAGTAATAATTCACATCCAACAGTAATTTACAGCCAAAAGATTAAATGATAAAATTTCATCGAAATTGACCATTTTGCGAACGTTCGACAGCTCCGCGGTCATCGTTTTTCGTCAGAAAATTTATTTTTTGGACTGTACCAAAAATGATTCAAAATGTCAATTGGATCATGCCTCATGTTGAATAACCACTTTTTAAACCCTCACAGTGCCCAAAATTGCCATTTTTACAGAGTTTTGCTTACTTAGAAGCTTCAATTTTGACCAATTTCAGGCACATAAATGACTTTAAACACATTTATTTTAGTTGAAAAAGTAATAATTCACATCCAAGAGTAATTTACAGCCAAAAGATTAAATGTTAAAATTTCATCGAAATTGACCATTTTGGGAACGTTCGACAGCTCCGCGGTCATCGTTTTTCGTCCGAAAATTAATTTTTTGGACTGTAGCAAAAATGATTCCAAATGTCAATTGGATCGTGCCTCATGTTGAATAACCACTTTTTAAACCCTCGCAGTGCCCAAAATGGCCATTTTTACAGAGTTTTGCTTACTAAGAAGCTTCAATTTTGACAAATTTCAGGCACAGAAATGACTTTAAACACATTTATTTTAGTTGAAAAAGTAATAATTCACATCCAACAGTAATTTACATCCAAAAGATTAAATGTTAAAATTTCATCGAAATTGACCATTTTGGGAACGTTCGACAGCTCCGCGGTCATCGTTTTTCGTCCGAAAATTGATTTTTTGGACTGTACCAAAAATGATTCCAAATGTCAATTGGATCGTGCCTCATGTTGAATAACCATTTTTTAAACCCTCACAGTGACCAAAATTGCCATTTTAACAGAGTTTTGCATACTCAGAAGCTTCAATTTTGACCAATTTAAGGCACAGGAATGACTTTAAACACATTTATTTTAGTTGAGAAAGTAATATTTCACATCTAACAGTAATTTACAGGCAAAAGATTAAATTTTAAAATTTCATCGAAATTGACCATTTTGGGAACGTTCGACAGCTCCGCGGTCATCGTTTTTCGTCAGAAAATTGATTTTTTGGACTGTACCAAAAATGATTCAAAATGTCAATTGGATCGTGCCTCATGTTGAATAACCACTTTTTAAACCCTCACAGTGCCCAAAATTGCCATTTTTACAGAGTTTTGCTTACTTAGAAGCTTCAATTTTGACCAATTTCAGGCACAGAAATGACTTTAAACACATTTATTTTAGTTGAAAAAGTAATAATTCACATCCAACAGTAATTTACAGCGAAAAGATTAAATGTTAAAATTTCATCTAAATTGACCATTTTGGGAACGTTCGACAGCTCCGCGGTCATCGTTTTTCGTCCGAAAATTAATTTTTTGGACTGTAGCAAAAATGATTCCAAATGTCAATTGGATCGTGCCTCATGTTGAATAACCACTTTTTAAACCCTCGCAGTGCCCAAAATGGCCATTTTTACAGAGTTTTGCTTACTCAGAAGCTTCAATTTTGACCAATTTCAGGCACAGAAATGACTTTAAACACATTTATTTTAGTTGAAAAAGTAATAATTCTCATCTAACAGTAATTTACAGCCAAAAGATTAAATGATAAAATTTCATCGAAATTGACCATTTTGGGAACGTTCGACAGCTCCGCGTTCATCGTTTTTCGTCCGAAAATTGATTTTTTGGACTGTACCAAAAATGATTCTAAATGTCAATTGGATCGTGCCTCATGTTGAATAACCACTTTTTAAACCCTCACAGTGCCCAAAATTACCATTTTTACAGAGTTTTGCATACTCAGAAGCTTCAATTTTGACCAATTTCAGGCACAGAAATGACTTTAAACACATTTATTTTAGTTGAAAAAGTAATAATTCACATCCAACAGTAATGTACAGCCAAAAGATTAAATGTTAAAATTTCATCGAAATTGACCATTTTGGGAACGTTCGACAGCTCCGCGGTCATCGTTTTTCGTCCGAAAATTAATTTTTTGGACTGTACCAAAAATGATTCCAAATGTCAATTGGACCGTGCCTCATGTTGAATAACCACTTTTTAAACCCTCACAGTGACCAAAATTGCCATTTTTACAGAGTTTTGCATACTCAGAAGCTTCAATTTTGACCAATTTCAGGCACAGAAATGACTTTAAACACATTTATTTTAGTTGAAAAAGTAATAATTCACATCCAACAGTAATTTACAGCCAAAAGATTAAATGTTAAAATTTCATCGAAATTGACCATTTTGGGAACGTTCGACAGCTCCGCGGTCATCGTTTTTCGTCCGAAAATTAATTTTTTGGACTGTACCAAAAATGATTCCAAATGTCAATTGGACCGTGCCTCATGTTGAATAACCACTTTTTAAACCCTCACAGTGACCAAAATTGCCATTTTTACAGAGTTTTGCATACTCAGAAGCTTCAATTTTGACCAATTTCAGGCACAGAAATGACTTTAAACACATTTATTTTAGTTGAAAAAGTAATAATTCACATCCAACAGTAATTTACAGCCAAAAGATTAAATGTTAAAATTTCATCGAAATTGACCATTTTGGGAACGTTCGACAGCTCCGCGGTCATCGTTTTTCGTCCGAAAATTGATTTTTTGGACTGTACCAAAAATGATTCCAAATGTCAATTGGACCATGCCTCATGTTGAATAACCACTTTTTAAACCCTCACAGTGACCAAAATTGCCATTTTTACAGAGTTTTGCATACTCAGAAGCTTCAATTTTGACCAATTTCAGGCACAGAAATGACTTTAAACACATTTATTTTAGTTGAAAAAGTAATAATTCACATCCAACAGTAATTTACAGCCAAAAGATTAAATGTTAAAATTTCATCGAAATTGACCATTTTGGGAACGTTCGACAGCTCCGCGGTCATCGTTTTTCGTCCGAAAATTAATTTTTTGGACTGTACCAAAAATGATTCCAAATGTCAATTGGACCGTGCCTCATGTTGAATAACCACTTTTTAAACCCTCACAGTGACCAAAATTGCCATTTTTACAGAGTTTTGCATACTCAGAAGCTTCAATTTTGACCAATTTCAGGCACAGAAATGACTTTAAACACTTTTATTTTAGTTGAAAAAGTAATAATTCACATCCAACAGTAATTTACAGCCAAAAGATTAAATGATAAAATTTCATCGAAATTGACCATTTTGCGAACGTTCGACAGCTCCGCGGTCATCGTTTTTCGTCAGAAAATTTATTTTTTGGACTGTACCAAAAATGATTCAAAATGTCAATTGGATCATGCCTCATGTTGAATAACCACTTTTTAAACCCTCACAGTGCCCAAAATTGCCATTTTTACAGAGTTTTGCTTACTTAGAAGCTTCAATTTTGACCAATTTCAGGCACAGAAATGACTTTAAACACATTTATTTTAGTTGAAAAAGTAATAATTCACATCCAACAGTAATTTACAGCCAAAAGATTAAATGTTAAAATTTCATCGAAATTGACCATTTTGGGAACGTTCGAAAGCTCCGCGGTCATCGTTTTTTGTCTGAAAATTGATTTTTTGGACTGTACCAAAAATGATTCCAAATGTCAATTGGACCGTGCCTCATGTTGAATAACCACTTTTTAAACCCTTGCAGTGCCCAAAATGGCCATTTTTACAGAGTTTTGCTTACTCAGAAGCTTCAATTTTGACCAATTTCAGGCACAGGAATGACTTTAAACACATTTATTTTAGTTGAGAAAGTAATATTTCACATCTAACAGTAATTTACAGGCAAAAGATTAAATTTTAAAATTTCATCGAAATTGACCATTTTGGGAATGTTCGACAGCTCCGCGGTCATCGTTTTTCGTCAGAAAATAGATTTTTTGGACTGTACCAAAAATGATTCTAAATGTCAATTGGATCGTGCCTCATGTTGAATAACCACTTTTTAAACCCTCACAGTGCCCAAAATTGCCATTTTTACAGAGTTTTGCATACTCAGAAGCTTCAATTTTGACCAATTTCAGGCACAGAAATGACTTTAAACACATTTATTTTAGTTGAAAAAGTAATAATTCACATCCAACAGTAACTTACAGCCAAAAGAATAAATGTTAAACTTTCATCGAAATTGACCATTTTGGGAACGTTCGACAGCTCCGCGGTCATCGTTTTTCGTCCGAAAATTGATTTTTTGGACTGTACCAAAAATGATTCTAAATGTCAATTGGATCGTGTCTCATGTTGAATAACCACTTTTTAAACCCTCACAGTGCCCAAAATTACCATTTTTACAGAGTTTTGCATACTCAGAAGCTTCAATTTTGACCAATTTCAGGCACAGAAATGACTTTAAACACATTTATTTTAGTTGAAAAAGTAATAATTCACATCCAACAGTAATTTACAGCCAAAAGATTAAATGTTAAAATTTCATCGAAATTGACCATTGTGGGAACGTTCGACAGCTCCGCGGTCATCGTTTTTCGTCCGAAAATTAATTTTTTGGACTGTACCAAAAATGATTCCAAATGTCAATTGGACCGTGCCTCATGTTGAATAACCACTTTTTAAACCCTCACAGTGACCAAAATTGCCATTTTTACAGAGTTTTGAATACTCAGAAGCTTCAATTTTGACCAATTTCAGGCACAGAAATAACTTTAAACACATTTATTTTAGTTGAAAAAGTAATAATTCACATCCAACAGTAATTTACAGCCAAAAGATTAAATGTTAAAATTTCATCGAAATTGACCATTTTGGGAACGTTCGACAGCTCCGCGGTCATCGTTTTTCGTCCGAAAATTGATGTTTTGGACTGTACCAAAAATGATCCAAATGTCAATTGGACCGTGCCTCATGTTGAATAACCACTTTTTAAACCCTCACAGTGACCAAAATTGCCATTTTTACAGAGTTTTGCATACTCAGAAGCTTCAATTTTGACCAATTTCAGGCACAGAAATGACTTTAAACACTTTTATTTTAGTTGAAAAAGTAATAATTCACATCCAACAGTAATTTACAGCCAAAAGATTAAATGATAAAATTTCATCGAAATTGACCATTTTGCGAACGTTCGACAGCTCCGCGGTCATCGTTTTTCGTCAGAAAATTTATTTTTTGGACTGTACCAAAAATGATTCAAAATGTCAATTGGATCATGCCTCATGTTGAATAACCACTTTTTAAACCCTCACAGTGCCCAAAATTGCCATTTTTACAGAGTTTTGCTTACTTAGAAGCTTCAATTTTGACCAATTTCAGGCACATAAATGACTTTAAACACATTTATTTTAGTTGAAAAAGTAATAATTCACATCCAACAGTAATTTACAGCCAAAAGATTAAATGTTAAAATTTCATCGAAATTGACCATTTTGGGAACGTTCGACAGCTCCGCGGTCATCGTTTTTCGTCCGAAAATTAATTTTTTGGACTGTAGCAAAAATGATTCCAAATGTCAATTGGATCGTGCCTCATGTTGAATAACCACTTTTTAAACCCTCGCAGTGCCCAAAATGGCCATTTTTACAGAGTTTTGCTTACTCAGAAGCTTCAATTTTGACAAATTTCAGGCACAGAAATGACTTTAAACACATTTATTTTAGTTGAAAAAGTAATAATTCACATCCAACAGTAATTTACATCCAAAAGATTAAATGTTAAAATTTCATCGAAATTGACCATTTTGGGAACGTTCGACAGCTCCGCGGTCATCGTTTTTCGTCCGAAAATTGATTTTTTGGACTGTACCAAAAATGATTCCAAATGTCAATTGGATCGTGCCTCATGTTGAATAACCATTTTTTAAACCCTCACAGTGACCAAAATTGCCATTTTAACAGAGTTTTGCATACTCAGAAGCTTCAATTTTGACCAATTTCAGGCACAGGAATGACTTTAAACACATTTATTTTAGTTGAGAAAGTAATATTTCACATCTAACAGTAATTTACAGGCAAAAGATTAAATTTTAAAATTTCATCGAAATTGACCATTTTGGGAACGTTCGACAGCTCCGCGGTCATCGTTTTTCGTCAGAAAATTGATTTTTTGGACTGTACCAAAAATGATTCAAAATGTCAATTGGATCGTGCCTCATGTTGAATAACCACTTTTTAAACCCTCACAGTGCCCAAAATTGCCATTTTTACAGAGTTTTGCTTACTTAGAAGCTTCAATTTTGACCAATTTCAGGCACAGAAATGACTTTAAACACATTTATTTTAGTTGAAAAAGTAATAATTCATATCCAACAGTAACTTACAGCCAAAAGATTAAATGTTAAACTTTCATCGAAATTGACCATTTTGGGAACGTTCGACAGCTCCGCGGTCATCGTTTTTCGTCCGAAAATTGATTTTTTGGACTGTACCAAAAATGATTCTAAATGTCAATTGGATAGTGCCTCATGTTGAATAACCACTTTTTAAACCCTCACAGTGCCCAAAATTACCATTTTTACAGAGTTTTGCATACTCAGAAGCTTCAATTTTGACCAATTTCAGGCACAGAAATGACTTTAAACACATTTATTTTAGTTGAAAAAGTAATAATTCACATCCAACAGTAATTTACAGCCAAAAGATTAAATGTTAAAATTTCATCGAAATTGACCATTGTGGGAACGTTCGACAGCTCCGCGGTCATCGTTTTTCGTCCGAAAATTAATTTTTTGGACTGTAACAAAAATGATTCCAAATGTCAATTGGACCGTGCCTCATGTTGAATAACCACTTTTTAAACCCTCACAGTGACCAAAATTGCCATTTTTACAGAGTTTTGCATACTCAGAAGCTTCAATTTTGACCAATTTCAGGCACAGAAATAACTTTAAACACATTTATTTTAGTTGAAAAAGTAATAATTCACATCCAACAGTAATTTACAGCCAAAAGATTAAATGTTAAAATTTCATCGAAATTGACCATTTTGGGAACGTTCGACAGCTCCGCGGTCATCGTTTTTCGTCCGAAAATTGATGTTTTGGACTGTACCAAAAATGATCCAAATGTCAATTGGACCGTGCCTCATGTTGAATAACCACTTTTTAAACCCTCACAGTGACCAAAATTGCCATTTTTACAGAGTTTTGCATACTCAGAAGCTTCAATTTTGATCAATTTCAGGCACAGAAATGACTTTAAACACTTTTATTTTAGTTGAAAAAGTAATAATTCACATCCAACAGTAATTTACAGCCAAAAGATTAAATGTTAAAATTTCATCGAAATTGACCATTTTGCGAACGTTCGACAGCTCCGCGGTCATCGTTTTTCGTCCGAAAATTGATTTTTTGGACTGTACCCAAAATGATTCCAAATGTCAATTGGACCGTGCCTCATGTTGAATAACCACTTTTTAAACCCTCACAGTGACCAAAATTGCCATTTTTACAGAGTTTTGCATACTCAGAAGCTTCAATTTTGACCAATTTCAGGCACAGAAATGACTTTAAACACTTTTATTTTAGTTGAAAAAGTAATAATTCACATCCAACAGTAATTTACAGCCAAAAGATTAAATGATAACATTTCATAGAAATTAACCATTTTGCGAACGTTCGACAGCTCCGCGGTCATCGTTTTTCGTCAGAAAATTTATTTTTTGGACTGTACCAAAAATGATTCAAAATGTCAATTGGATCATGCCTCATGTTGAATAACCACTTTTTAAACCCTCACAGTGCCCAAAATTGCCATTTTTACAGAGTTTTGCTTACTTAGAAGCTTCAATTTTGACAAATTTCAGGCACAGAAATGACTTTAAACACATTTATTTTAGTTGAAAAAGTAATAATTCACATCCAACAGTAATTTACATCCAAAAGATTAAATGTTAAAATTTCATCGAAATTGACCATTTTGGGAACGTTCGACAGCTCCGCGGTCATCGTTTTTCGTCCGAAAATTGATTTTTTGGACTGTACCAAAAATGATTCCAAATGTCAATTGGATCGTGCCTCATGTTGAATAACCATTTTTTAAACCCTCACAGTGACCAAAATTGCCATTTTAACAGAGTTTTGCATACTCAGAAGCTTCAATTTTGACCAATTTCAGGCACAGGAATGACTTTAAACACATTTATTTTAGTTGAGAAAGTAATATTTCACATCTAACAGTAATTTACAGGCAAAAGATTAAATGTTAAACTTTCATCGAAATTGACCATTTTGGGAACGTTCGACAGCTCCGCGGTCATCGTTTTTCGTCCGAAAATTGATTTTTTGGACTGTACCAAAAATGATTCTAAATGTCAATTGGATCGTGCCTCATGTTGAATAACCACTTTTTAAACCCTCACAGTGCCCAAAATTACCATTTTTACAGAGTTTTGCATACTCAGAAGCTTCAATTTTGACCAATTTCAGGCACAGAAATGACTTTAAACACATTTATTTTAGTTGAAAAAGTAATAATTCACATCCAACAGTAATTTACAGCCAAAAGATTAAATGTTAAAATTTCATCGAAATTGACCATTGTGGGAACGTTCGACAGCTCCGCGGTCATCGTTTTTCGTCCGAAAATTAATTTTTTGGACTGTAGCAAAAATGATTTCAAATGTCAATTGGATCGTGCCTCATGTTGAATAACCACTTTTTAAACCCTCGCAGTGCCCAAAATGGCCATTTTTACAGAGTTTTGCTTACTCAGAAGCTTCAATTTTGACCAATTTCAGGCACAGAAATGACTTTAAACACATTTATTTTAGTTGAAAAAGTAATAATTCACATCCAACAGTAATTTACATCCAAAAGATTAAATGTTAAAATTTCATCGAAATTGACCATTTTGGGAACGTTCGACAGCTCCGCGGTCATCGTTTTTCGTCCGAAAATTGATTTTTTGGACTGTACCAAAAATGATTCCAAATGTCAATTGGATCGTGCCTCATGTTGAATAACCATTTTTTAAACCCTCACAGTGACCAAAATTGCCATTTTAACAGAGTTTTGCATACTCAGAAGCTTCAATTTTGACCAATTTCAGGCATAGGAATGACTTTAAACACATTTATTTTAGTTGAGAAAGTAATATTTCACATCTAACAGTAATTTACAGGCAAAAGATTAAAATTTCATCGAAATTGACCATTTTGGGAACGTTCGACAGCTCCGCGGTCATCGTTTTTCGTCAGAAAATTGATTTTTTGGACTGTACCAAAAATGATTCAAAATGTCAATTGGATCGTGCCTCATGTTGAATAACCACTTTTTAAACCCTCACAGTGCCCAAAATTGCCATTTTTACAGAGTTTTGCTTACTTAGGAGCTTCAATTTTGACCAATTTCAGGCACAGAAATGACTTTAAACACATTTATTTTAGTTGAAAAAGTAATAATTCACATCCAACAGTAATTTACAGCGAAAAGATTAAATGTTAAAATTTCATCTAAATTGACCATTTTGGGAACGTTCGACAGCTCCGCGGTCATCGTTTTTCGTCCGAAAATTATTTTTTTGGACTGTAGCAAAAATGATTCCAAATGTCAATTGGATCGTGCCTCATGTTGAATAACCACTTTTTAAACCCTCGCAGTGCCCAAAATGGCCATTTTTATAGAGTTTTGCTTACTCAGAAGCTTCAATTTTGACCAATTTCAGGCACAGAAATGACTTTAAACACATTTATTTTAGTTGAAAAAGTAATAATTCACATCTAACAGTAATTTACAGCCAAAAGATTAAATGATAAAATTTCATCGAAATTGACCATTTTGGGAACGTTCGACAGCTCCGCGGTCATCGTTTTTCGTCCGAAAATTAATTTTTTGGACTGTACCAAAAATGATTCCAAATGTCAATTGGACCGTGCCTCATGTTGAATAACCACTTTTTAAACCCTCACAGTGACCAAAATTGCCATTTTTACAGAGTTTTGCATACTCAGAAGCTTCAATTTTGACCAATTTCAGGCACAGAAATGACTTTAAACACATTTATTTTAGTTGAAAAAGTAATAATTCACATCCAACAGTAATTTACAGCCAAAAGATTAAATGTTAAAATTTCATCGAAATTGACCATTTTGGGAACGTTCGACAGCTCCGCGGTCATAGTTGTTCGTCCGAAAATTGATTTTTTGGACTGTACCAAAAATGATTCCAAATGTCAATTGGACCGTGCCTCATGTTGAATAACCACTTTTTAAACCCTCACAGTGACCAAAATTGCCATTTTTACAGAGTTTTGCATACTCAGAAGCTTCAATTTTGACCAATTTCAGGCACAGAAATGACTTTAAACACTTTTATTTTAGTTGAAAAAGTAATAATTCACATCCAACAGTAATTTACAGCCAAAAGATTAAATGATAAAATTTCATCGAAATTGACCATTTTGCGAACGTTCGACAGCTCCGCGGTCATCGTTTTTCGTCAGAAAATTTATTTTTTGGACTGTACCAAAAATGATTCAAAATGTCAATTGGATCATGCCTCATGTTGAATAACCACTTTTTAAACCCTCACAGTGCCCAAAATTGCCATTTTTACAGAGTTTTGCTTACTTAGAAGCTTCAATTTTGACCAATTTCAGGCACAGAAATGACTTTAAACACATTTATTTTAGTTGAAAAAGTAATAATTCACATCCAACAGTAATTTACAGCCAAAAGATTAAATGTTAAAATTTCATCGAAATTGACCATTTTGGGAACGTTCGACAGCTCCGCGGTCATCGTTTTTTGTCTGAAAATTGATTTTTTGGACTGTACCAAAAATGATTCCAAATGTCAATTGGACCGTGCCTCATGTTGAATAACCACTTTTTAAACCCTTGCAGTGCCCAAAATGGCCATTTTTACAGAGTTTTGCTTACTCAGAAGCTTCAATTTTGACCAATTTCAGGCACAGGAATGACTTTAAACACATTTATTTTAGTTGAGAAAGTAATATTTCACATCTAACAGTAATTTACAGGCAAAAGATTAAATTTTAAAATTTCATCGAAATTGACCATTTTGGGAATGTTCGACAGCTCCGCGGTCATCGTTTTTCGTCAGAAAATAGATTTTTTGGACTGTACCAAAAATGATTCTAAATGTCAATTGGATCGTGCCTCATGTTGAATAACCACTTTTTAAACCCTCACAGTGCCCAAAATTGCCATTTTTACAGAGTTTTGCATACTCAGAAGCTTCAATTTTGACCAATTTCAGGCACAGAAATGACTTTAAACACATTTATTTTAGTTGAAAAAGTAATAATTCACATCCAACAGTAACTTACAGCCAAAAGATTAAATGTTAAACTTTCATCGAAATTGACCATTTTGGGAACGTTCGACAGCTCCGCGGTCATCGTTTTTCGTCCGAAAATTGATTTTTTGGACTGTACCAAAAATGATTCTAAATGTCAATTGGATCGTGCCTCATGTTGAATAACCACTTTTTAAACCCTCACAGTGCCCAAAATTACCATTTTTACAGAGTTTTGCATACTCAGAAGCGTCAATTTTGACCAATTTCAGGCACAGAAATGACTTTAAACACATTTATTTTAGTTGAAAAAGTAATAATTCACATCCAACAGTAATTTACAGCCAAAAGATTAAATGTTAAAATTTCATCGAAATTGACCATTGTGGGAACGTTCGACAGCTCCGCGGTCATCGTTTTTCGTCCGAAAATTGATGTTTTGGACTGTACCAAAAATGATCCAAATGTCAATTGGACCGTGCCTCATGTTGAATAACCACTTTTTAAACCCTCACAGTGACCAAAATTGCCATTTTTACAGAGTTTTGCATACTCAGAAGCTTCAATTTTGACCAATTTCAGGCACAGAAATGACTTTAAACACTTTTATTTTAGTTGAAAAAGTAATAATTCACATCCAACAGTAATTTACAGCCAAAAGATTAAATGATAAAATTTCATCGAAATTGACCATTTTGCGAACGTTCGAAAGCTCCGCGGTCATCGTTTTTCGTCAGAAAATTTATTTTTTGGACTGTACCAAAAATGATTCAAAATGTCAATTGGATCATGCCTCATGTTGAATAACCACTTTTTAAACCCTCACAGTGCCCAAAATTGCCATTTTTACAGAGTTTTGCTTACTTAGAAGCTTCAATTTTGACCAATTTCAGGCACATAAATGACTTTAAACACATTTATTTTAGTTGAAAAAGTAATAATTCACATCCAACAGTAATTTACAGCCAAAAGATTAAATGTTAAAATTTCATCGAAATTGACCATTTTGGGAACGTTCGACAGCTCCGCGGTCATCGTTTTTCGTCCGAAAATTAATTTTTTGGACTGTAGCAAAAATGATTCCAAATGTCAATTGGATCGTGCCTCATGTTGAATAACCACTTTTTAAACCCTCGCAGTGCCCAAAATGGCCATTTTTACAGAGTTTTGCTTACTCAGAAGCTTCAATTTTGACAAATTTCAGGCACAGAAATGACTTTAAACACATTTATTTTAGTTGAAAAAGTATTAATTCACATCCAACAGTAATTTACATCCAAAAGATTAAATGTTAAAATTTCATCGAAATTGACCATTTTGGGAACGTTCGACAGCTCCGCGGTCATCGTTTTTCGTCCGAAAATTGATTTTTTGGACTGTACCAAAAATGATTCCAAATGTCAATTGGATCGTGCCTCATGTTGAATAACCATTTTTTAAACCCTCACAGTGACCAAAATTGCCATTTTAACAGAGTTTTGCATACTCAGAAGCTTCAATTTTGACCAATTTAAGGCACAGGAATGACTTTAAACACATTTATTTTAGTTGAGAAAGTAATATTTCACATCTAACAGTAATTTACAGGCAAAAGATTAAATTTTAAAATTTCATCGAAATTGACCATTTTGGGAACGTTCGACAGCTCCGCGGTCATCGTTTTTCGTCAGAAAATTGATTTTTTGGACTGTACCAAAAATGATTCAAAATGTCAATTGGATCGTGCCTCATGTTGAATAACCACTTTTTAAACCCTCACAGTGCCCAAAATTGCCATTTTTACAGAGTTTTGCTTACTTAGAAGCTTCAATTTTGACCAATTTCAGGCACAGAAATGACTTTAAACACATTTATTTTAGTTGAAAAAGTAATAATTCACATCCAACAGTAATTTACAGCGAAAAGATTAAATGTTAAAATTTCATCTAAATTGATCATTTTGGGAACGTTCGACAGCTCCGCGGTCATCGTTTTTCGTCAGAAAATTGATTTTTTGGACTGTACCAAAAATGATTCAAAATGTCAATTGGATCGTGCCTCATGTTGAATAACCACTTTTTAAACCCTCACAGTGCCCACAATTGCCATTTTTACAGAGTTTTGCTTACTTAGAAGCTTCAATTTTGACCAATTTCAGGCACAGAAATGACTTTAAACACATTTATTTTAGTTGAAAAAGTAATAATTCACATCCAACAGTAATTTACAGCGAAAAGATTAAATGTTAAAATTTCATCTAAATTGACCATTTTGGGAACGTTCGACAGCTCCGCGGTCATCGTTTTTCGTCCGAAAATTAATTTTTTGGACTGTAGCAAAAATGATTCCAAATGTCAATTGGATCGTGCCTCATGTTGAATAACCACTTTTTAAACCCTCGCAGTGCCCAAAATGGCCATTTTTACAGAGTTTTGCTTACTCAGAAGCTTCAATTTTGACCAATTTCAGGCACAGAAATGACTTTAAACACATTTATTTTAGTTGAAAAAGTAATAATTCTCATCTAACAGTAATTTACAGCCAAAAGATTAAATGATAAAATTTCATCGAAATTGACCATTTTGGGAACGTTCGACAGCTCCGCGTTCATCGTTTTTCGTCCGAAAATTGATTTTTTGGACTGTACCAAAAATGATTCTAAATGTCAATTGGATCGTGCCTCATGTTGAATAACCACTTTTTAAACCCTCACAGTGCCCAAAATTACCATTTTTACAGAGTTTTGCATACTCAGAAGCTTCAATTTTGACCAATTTCAGGCACAGAAATGACTTTAAACACATTTATTTTAGTTGAAAAAGTAATAATTCACATCCAACAGTAATGTACAGCCAAAAGATTAAATGTTAAAATTTCATCGAAATTGACCATTTTGGGAACGTTCGACAGCTCCGCGGTCATCGTTTTTCGTCCGAAAATTAATTTTTTGGACTGTACCAAAAATGATTCCAAATGTCAATTGGACCGTGCCTCATGTTGAATAACCACTTTTTAAACCCTCACAGTGACCAAAATTGCCATTTTTACAGAGTTTTGCATACTCAGAAGCTTCAATTTTGACCAATTTCAGGCACAGAAATGACTTTAAACACATTTATTTTAGTTGAAAAAGTAATAATTCACATCCAACAGTAATTTACAGCCAAAAGATTAAATGTTAAAATTTCATCGAAATTGACCATTTTGGGAACGTTCCACAGCTCCGCGGTCATCGTTTTTGGTCCGAAAATTAATTTTTTGGACTGTACCAAAAATGATTCCAAATGTCAATTGGACCGTGCCTCATGTTGAATAACCACTTTTTAAACCCTCACAGTGACCAAAATTGCCATTTTTACAGAGTTTTGCATACTCAGAAGCTTCAATTTTGACCAATTTCAGGCACAGAAATGACTTTAAACACATTTATTTTAGTTGAAAAAGTAATAATTCACATCCAACAGTAATTTACAGCCAAAAGATTAAATGTTAAAATTTCATCGAAATTGACCATTTTGGGAACGTTCGACAGCTCCGCGGTCATCGTTTTTTGTCTGAAAATTGATTTTTTGGACTGTACCAAAAATGATTCCAAATGTCAATTGGACCGTGCCTCATGTTGAATAACCACTTTTTAAACCCTTGCAGTGCCCAAAATGGCCATTTTTACAGAGTTTTGCTTACTCAGAAGCTTCAATTTTGACCAATTTCAGGCACAGGAATGACTTTAAACACATTTATTTTAGTTGAGAAAGTAATATTTCACATCTAACAGTAATTTACAGGCAAAAGATTAAATTTTAAAATTTCATCGAAATTGACCATTTTGGGAATGTTCGACAGCTCCGCGGTCATCGTTTTTCGTCAGAAAATAGATTTTTTGGACTGTACCAAAAATGATTCTAAATGTCAATTGGATCGTGCCTCATGTTGAATAACCACTTTTTAAACCCTCACAGTGCCCAAAATTACCATTTTTACAGAGTTTTGCATACTCAGAAGCTTCAATTTTGACCAATTTCAGGCACAGAAATGACTTTAAACACATTTATTTTAGTTGAAAAAGTAATAATTCACATCCAACAGTAATGTACAGCCAAAAGATTAAATGTTAAAATTTCATCGAAATTGACCATTTTGGGAACGTTCGACAGCTCCGCGGTCATCGTTTTTCGTCCGAAAATTAATTTTTTGGACTGTACCAAAAATGATTCCAAATGTCAATTGGACCGTGCCTCATGTTGAATAACCACTTTTTAAACCCTCACAGTGACCAAAATTGCCATTTTTACAGAGTTTTGCATACTCAGAAGCTTCAATTTTGACCAATTTCAGGCACAGAAATGACTTTAAACACATTTATTTTAGTTGAAAAGTAATAATTCACATCCAACAGTAACTTACAGCCAAAAGATTAAATGTTAAACTTTCATCGAAATTGACCATTTTGGGAACGTTCGACAGCTCCGCGGTCATCGTTTTTCGTCCGAAAATTGATTTTTTGGACTGTACCAAAAATGATTCTAAATGTCAATTGGATCGTGCCTCATGTTGAATAACCACTTTTTAAACCCTCACAGTGCCCAAAATTACCATTTTTACAGAGTTTTGCATACTCAGAAGCTTCAATTTTGACCAATTTCAGGCACAGAAATGACTTTAAACACATTTATTTTAGTTGAAAAAGTAATAATTCACATCCAACAGTAATTTACAGCCAAAAGATTAAATGTTAAAATTTCATCGAAATTGACCATTGTGGGAACGTTCGACAGCTCCGCGGTCATCGTTTTTCGTCCGAAAATTGATGTTTTGGACTGTACCAAAAATTATCCAAATGTCAATTGGACCGTGCCTCATGTTGAATAACCACTTTTTAAACCCTCACAGTGACCAAAATTGCCATTTTTACAGAGTTTTGCATACTCAGAAGCTTCAATTTTGACCAATTTCAGGCACAGAAATGACTTTAAACACTTTTATTTTAGTTGAAAAAGTAATAATTCACATCCAACAGTAATTTACAGCCAAAAGATTAAATGATAAAATTTCATCGAAATTGACCATTTTGCGAACGTTCGACAGCTCCGCGGTCATCGTTTTTCGTCAGAAAATTTATTTTTTGGACTGTACCAAAAATGATTCAAAATGTCAATTGGATCATGCCTCATGTTGAATAACCACTTTTTAAACCCTCACAGTGCCCAAAATTGCCATTTTTACAGAGTTTTGCTTACTTAGAAGCTTCAATTTTGACCAATTTCAGGCACATAAATGACTTTAAACACATTTATTTTAGTTGAAAAAGTAATAATTCACATCCAAGAGTAATTTACAGCCAAAAGATTCAATGTTAAAATTTCATCGAAATTGACCATTTTGGGAACGTTCGACAGCTCCGCGGTCATCGTTTTTCGTCCGAAAATTAATTTTTTGGACTGTAGCAAAAATGATTCCAAATGTCAATTGGATCGTGCCTCATGTTGAATAACCACTTTTTAAACCCTCGCAGTGCCCAAAATGGCCATTTTTACAGAGTTTTGCTTACTAAGAAGCTTCAATTTTGACAAATTTCAGGCACAGAAATGACTTTAAACACATTTATTTTAGTTGAAAAAGTAATAATTCACATCCAACAGTAATTTACATCCAAAAGATTAAATGTTAAAATTTCATCGAAATTGACCATTTTGGGAACGTTCGACAGCTCCGCGGTCATCGTTTTTCGTCCGAAAATTGATTTTTTGGACTGTACCAAAAATGATTCCAAATGTCAATTGGATCGTGCCTCATGTTGAATAACCATTTTTTAAACCCTCACAGTGACCAAAATTGCCATTTTAACAGAGTTTTGCATACTCAGAAGCTTCAATTTTGACCAATTTAAGGCACAGGAATGACTTTAAACACATTTATTTTAGTTGAGAAAGTAATATTTCACATCTAACAGTAATTTACAGGCAAAAGATTAAATTTTAAAATTTCATCGAAATTGACCATTTTGGGAACGTTCGACAGCTCCGCGGTCATCGTTTTTCGTCAGAAAATTGATTTTTTGGACTGTACCAAAAATGATTCAAAATGTCAATTGGATCGTGCCTCATGTTGAATAACCACTTTTTAAACCCTCACAGTGCCCAAAATTGCCATTTTTACAGAGTTTTGCTTACTTAGAAGCTTCAATTTTGACCAATTTCAGGCACAAAAATGACTTTAAACACATTTATTTTAGTTGAAAAAGTAATAATTCACATCCAACAGTAATTTACAGCGAAAAGATTAAATGTTAAAATTTCATCTAAATTGATCATTTTGGGAACGTTCGACAGCTCCGCGGTCATCGTTTTTCGTCAGAAAATTGATTTTTTGGACTGTACCAAAAATGATTCAAAATGTCAATTGGATCGTGCCTCATGTTGAATAACCACTTTTTAAACCCTCACAGTGCCCAAAATTGCCATTTTTACAGAGTTTTGCTTACTTAGAAGCTTCAATTTGGACCAATTTCAGGCACAGAAATGACTTTAAACACATTTATTTTAGTTGAAAAAGTAATAATTCACATCCAACAGTAATTTACAGTGAAAAGATTAAATGTTAAAATTTCATCTAAATTGACCATTTTGGGAACGTTCGACAGCTCCGCGGTCATCGTTTTTCGTCCGAAAATTAATTTTTTGGACTGTAGCAAAAATGATTCCAAATGTCAATTGGATCGTGCCTCATGTTGAATAACCACTTTTTAAACCCTCGCAGTGCCCAAAATGGCCATTTTTACAGAGTTTTGCTTACTCAGAAGCTTCAATTTTGACCAATTTCAGGCACAGAAATGACTTTAAACACATTTATTTTAGTTGAAAAAGTAATAATTCTCATCTAACAGTAATTTACAGCCAAAAGATTAAATGATAAAATTTCATCGAAATTGACCATTTTGGGAACGTTCGACAGCTCCGCGTTCATCGTTTTTCGTCCGAAAATTGATTTTTTGGACTGTACCAAAAATGATTCTAAATGTCAATTGGATCGTGCCTCATGTTGAATAACCACTTTTTAAACCCTCACAGTGCCCAAAATTACCATTTTTACAGAGTTTTGCATACTCAGAAGCTTCAATTTTGACCAATTTCAGGCACAGAAATGACTTTAAACACATTTATTTTAGTTGAAAAAGTAATAATTCACATCCAACAGTAATGTACAGCCAAAAGATTAAATGTTAAAATTTCATCGAAATTGACCATTTTGGGAACGTTCGACAGCTCCGCGGTCATCGTTTTTCGTTCGAAAATTAATTTTTTGGACTGTACCAAAAATGATTCCAAATGTCAATTGGACCGTGCCTCATGTTGAATAACCACTTTTTAAACCCTCACAGTGACCAAAATTGCCATTTTTACAGAGTTTTGCATACTCAGAAGCTTCAATTTTGACCAATTTCAGGCACAGAAATGACTTTAAACACATTTATTTTAGTTGAAAAAGTAATAATTCACATCCAACAGTAATTTACAGCCAAAAGATTAAATGTTAAAATTTCATCGAAATTGACCATTTTGGGAACGTTCGACAGCTCCGCGGTCATCGTTTTTCGTCCGAAAATTAATTTTTTGGACTGTACCAAAAATGATTCCAAATGTCAATTGGACCGTGCCTCATGTTGAATAACCACTTTTTAAACCCTCACAGTGACCAAAATTGCCATTTTTACAGAGTTTTGCATACTCAGAAGCTTCAATTTTGACCAATTTCAGGCACAGAAATGACTTTAAACACATTTATTTTAGTTGAAAAAGTAATAATTCACATCCAACAGTAATTTACAGCCAAAAGATTAAATGTTAAAATTTCATCGAAATTGACCATTTTGGGAACGTTCGACAGCTCCGCGGTCATCGTTTTTCGTCCGAAAATTGATTTTTTGGACTGTACCAAAAATGATTCCAAATGTCAATTGGACCGTGCCTCATGTTGAATAACCACTTTTTAAACCCTCACAGTGACCAAAATTGCCATTTTTACAGAGTTTTGCATACTCAGAAGCTTCAATTTTGACCAATTTCAGGCACAGAAATGACTTTAAACACATTTATTTTAGTTGAAAAATTAATAATTCACATCCAACAGTAATTTACAGCCAAAAGATTAAATGTTAAAATTTCATCGAAATTGACCATTTTGGGAACGTTCGACAGCTCCGCGGTCATCGTTTTTCGTCCGAAAATTAATTTTTTGGACTGTACCAAAAATGATTCCAAATGTCAATTGGACCGTGCCTCATGTTGAATAACCACTTTTTAAACCCTCACAGTGACCAAAATTGCCATTTTTACAGAGTTTTGCATACTCAGAAGCTTCAATTTTGACCAATTTCAGGCACAGAAATGACTTTAAACACTTTTATTTTAGTTGAAAAAGTAATAATTCACATCCAACAGTAATTTACAGCCAAAAGATTAAATGATAAAATTTCATCGAAATTGACCATTTTGCGAACGTTCGACAGCTCCGCGGTCATCGTTTTTCGTCAGAAAATTTATTTTTTGGACTGTACCAAAAATGATTCAAAATGTCAATTGGATCATGCCTCATGTTGAATAACCACTTTTTAAACCCTCACAGTGCCCAAAATTGCCATTTTTACAGAGTTTTGCTTACTTAGAAGCTTCAATTTTGACCAATTTCAGGCACAGAAATGACTTTAAACACATTTATTTTAGTTGAAAAAGTAATAATTCACATCCAACAGTAATTTACAGCCAAAAGATTAAATGTTAAAATTTCATCGAAATTGACCATTTTGGGAACGTTCGACAGCTCCGCGGTCATCGTTTTTTGTCTGAAAATTGATTTTTTGGACTGTACCAAAAATGATTCCAAATGTCAATTGGACCGTGCCTCATGTTGAATAACCACTTTTTAAACCCTTGCAGTGCCCAAAATGGCCATTTTTACAGAGTTTTGCTTACTCAGAAGCTTCAATTTTGACCAATTTCAGGCACAGGAATGACTTTAAACACATTTATTTTAGTTGAGAAAGTAATATTTCACATCTAACAGTAATTTACAGGCAAAAGATTAAATTTTAAAATTTCATCGAAATTGACCATTTTGGGAATGTTCGACAGCTCCGCGGTCATCGTTTTTCGTCAGAAAATAGATTTTTTGGACTGTACCAAAAATGATTCTAAATGTCAATTGGATCGTGCCTCATGTTGAATAACCACTTTTTAAACCCTCACAGTGCCCAAAATTGCCATTTTTACAGAGTTTTGCATACTCAGAAGCTTCAATTTTGACCAATTTCAGGCACAGAAATGACTTTAAACACATTTATTTTAGTTGAAAAAGTAATAATTCACATCCAACAGTAACTTACAGCCAAAAGAATAAATGTTAAACTTTCATCGAAATTGACCATTTTGGGAACGTTCGACAGCTCCGCGGTCATCGTTTTTCGTCCGAAAATTGATTTTTTGGACTGTACCAAAAATGATTCTAAATGTCAATTGGATCGTGTCTCATGTTGAATAACCACTTTTTAAACCCTCACAGTGCCCAAAATTACCATTTTTACAGAGTTTTGCATACTCAGAAGCTTCAATTTTGACCAATTTCAGGCACAGAAATGACTTTAAACACATTTATTTTAGTTGAAAAAGTAATAATTCACATCCAACAGTAATTTACAGCCAAAAGATTAAATGTTAAAATTTCATCGAAATTGACCATTGTGGGAACGTTCGACAGCTCCGCGGTCATCGTTTTTCGTCCGAAAATTAATTTTTTGGACTGTACCAAAAATGATTCCAAATGTCAATTGGACCGTGCCTCATGTTGAATAACCACTTTTTAAACCCTCACAGTGACCAAAATTGCCATTTTTACAGAGTTTTGCATACTCAGAAGCTTCAATTTTGACCAATTTCAGGCACAGAAATAACTTTAAACACATTTATTTTAGTTGAAAAAGTAATAATTCACATCCAACAGTAATTTACAGCCAAAAGATTAAATGTTAAAATTTCATCGAAATTGACCATTTTGGGAACGTTCGACAGCTCCGCGGTCATCGTTTTTCGTCCGAAAATTGATGTTTTGGACTGTACCAAAAATGATCCAAATGTCAATTGGACCGTGCCTCATGTTGAATAACCACTTTTTAAACCCTCACAGTGACCAAAATTGCCATTTTTACAGAGTTTTGCATACTCAGAAGCTTCAATTTTGACCAATTTCAGGCACAGAAATGACTTTAAACACTTTTATTTTAGTTGAAAAAGTAATAATTCACATCCAACAGTAATTTACAGCCAAAAGATTAAATGATAAAATTTCATCGAAATTGACCATTTTGCGAACGTTCGACAGCTCCGCGGTCATCGTTTTTCGTCAGAAAATTTATTTTTTGGACTGTACCAAAAATGATTCAAAATGTCAATTGGATCATGCCTCATGTTGAATAACCACTTTTTAAACCCTCACAGTGCCCAAAATTGCCATTTTTACAGAGTTTTGCTTACTTAGAAGCTTCAATTTTGACCAATTTCAGGCACATAAATGACTTTAAACACATTTATTTTAGTTGAAAAAGTAATAATTCACATCCAACAGTAATTTACAGCCAAAAGATTAAATGTTAAAATTTCATCGAAATTGACCATTTTGGGAACGTTCGACAGCTCCGCGGTCATCGTTTTTCATCCGAAAATGAATTTTTTGGACTGTAGCAAAAATGATTCCAAATGTCAATTGGATCGTGCCTCATGTTGAATAACCACTTTTTAAACCCTCGCAGTGCCCAAAATGGCCATTTTTACAGAGTTTTGCTTACTCAGAAGCTTCAATTTTGACAAATTTCAGGCACAGAAATGACTTTAAACACATTTATTTTAGTTGAAAAAGTAATAATTCACATCCAACAGTAATTTACATCCAAAAGATTAAATGTTAAAATTTCATCGAAATTGACCATTTTGGGAACGTTCGACAGCTCCGCGGTCATCGTTTTTCGTCCGAAAATTGATTTTTTGGACTGTACCAAAAATGATTCCAAATGTCAATTGGATCGTGCCTCATGTTGAATAACCACTTTTTAAACCCTCACAGTGCCCAAAATTGCCATTTTTACAGAGTTTTGCTTACTTAGAAGCTTCAATTTTGACCAATTTCAGGCACAGAAATGACTTTAAACACATTTATTTTAGTTGAAAAAGTAATAATTCACATCCAACAGTAATTTACAGCCAAAAGATTAAATGTTAAAATTTCATCGAAATTGACCATTGTGGGAACGTTCGACAGCTCCGCGGTCATCGTTTTTCGTCCGAAAATTAATTTTTTGGACTGTAACAAAAATGATTCCAAATGTCAATTGGACCGTGCCTCATGTTGAATAACCACTTTTTAAACCCTCACAGTGACCAAAATTGCCATTTTTACAGAGTTTTGCATACTCAGAAGCTTCAATTTTGACCAATTTCAGGCACAGAAATAACTTTAAACACATTTATTTTAGTTGAAAAAGTAATAATTCACATCCAACAGTAATTTACAGCCAAAAGATTAAATGTTAAAATTTCATCGAAATTGACCATTTTGGGAACGTTCGACAGCTCCGCGGTCATCGTTTTTCGTCCGAAAATTGATGTTTTGGACTGTACCAAAAATGATCCAAATGTCAATTGGACCGTGCCTCATGTTGAATAACCACTTTTTAAACCCTCACAGTGACCAAAATTGCCATTTTTACAGAGTTTTGCATACTCAGAAGCTTCAATTTTGATCAATTTCAGGCACAGAAATGACTTTAAACACTTTTATTTTAGTTGAAAAAGTAATAATTCACATCCAACAGTAATTTACAGCCAAAAGATTAAATGATAAAATTTCATCGAAATTGACCATTTTGCGAACGTTCGACAGCTCCGCGGTCATCGTTTTTCGTCAGAAAATTTATTTTTTGGACTGTACCAAAAATGATTCAAAATGTCAATTGGATCATGCCTCATGTTGAATAACCACTTTTTAAACCCTCACAGTGCCCAAAATTGCCATTTTTACAGAGTTTTGCTTACTTAGAAGCTTCAATTTTGACCAATTTCAGGCACATAAATGACTTTAAACACATTTATTTTAGTTGAAAAAGTAATAATTCACATCCAACAGTAATTTACAGCCAAAAGATTAAATGTTAAAATTTCATCGAAATTGACCATTTTGGGAACGTTCGACAGCTCCGCGGTCATCGTTTTTCGTACGAAAATTAATTTTTTGGACTGTAGCAAAAATGATTCCAAATGTCAATTGGATCGTGCGTCATGTTGAATAACCACTTTTTAAACCCTCGCAGTGCCCAAAATGGCCATTTTTACAGAGTTTTGCTTACTCAGAAGCTTCAATTTTGACAAATTTCAGGCACAGAAATGACTTTAAACACATTTATTTTAGTTGAAAAAGTAATAATTCACATCCAACAGTAATTTACATCCAAAAGATTAAATGTTAAAATTTCATCGAAATTGACCATTTTGGGAACGTTCGACAGCTCCGCGGTCATCGTTTTTCGTCCGAAAATTGATTTTTTGGACTGTACCAAAAATGATTCCAAATGTCAATTGGATCGTGCCTCATGTTGAATAACCATTTTTTAAACCCTCACAGTGACCAAAATTGCCATTTTAACAGAGTTTTGCATACTCAGAAGCTTCAATTTTGACCAATTTCAGGCACAGGAATGACTTTAAACACATTTATTTTAGTTGAGAAAGTAATATTTCACATCTAACAGTAATTTACAGGCAAAAGATTAAATTTAAAAATTTCATCGAAATTGACCATTTTGGGAACGTTCGACAGCTCCGCGGTCATCGTTTTTCGTCAGAAAATTGATTTTTTGGACTGTACCAAAAATGATTCAAAATGTCAATTGGATCGTGCCTCATGTTGAATAACCACTTTTTAAACCCTCACAGTGCCCAAAATTGCCATTTTTACAGAGTTTTGCTTACTTAGAAGCTTCAATTTTGACCAATTTCAGGCACAGAAATGACTTTAAACACATTTATTTTAGTTGAAAAAGTAATAATTCACATCCAACAGTAATTTACAGCGAAAAGATTAAATGTTAAAATTTCATCTAAATTGATCATTTTGGGAACATTCGACAGCTCCGCGGTCATCGTTTTTCGCCAGAAAATTGATTTTTTGGACTGTACCAAAAATGATTCAAAATGTCAATTGGATCGTGCCTCATGTTGAATAACCACTTTTTAAACCCTCACAGTGCCCAAAATTGCCATTTTTACAGAGTTTTGCTTACTTAGAAGCTTCAATTTTGACCAATTTCAGGCACAGAAATGACTTTAAACACATTTATTTTAGTTGAAAAAGTAATAATTCACATCCAACAGTAATTTACAGCGAAAAGATTAAATGTTAAAATTTCATCTAAATTGACCATTTTGGGAACGTTCGACAGCTCCGCGGTCATCGTTTTTCGTCCGAAAATTAATTTTTTGGACTGTAGCAAAAATGATTCCAAATGTCAATTGGATCGTGCCTCATGTTGAATAACCACTTTTTAAACCCTCGCAGTGCCCAAAATGGCCATTTTTACAGAGTTTTGCTTACTCAGAAGCTTCAATTTTGACCAATTTCAGGCACAGAAATGACTTTAAACACATTTATTTTAGTTGAAAAAGTAATAATTCTCATCTAACAGTAATTTACAGCCAAAAGATTAAATGATAAAATTTCATCGAAATTGACCATTTTGGGAACGTTCGACAGCTCCGCGTTCATCGTTTTTCGTCCGAAAATTGATTTTTTGGACTGTACCAAAAATGATTCTAAATGTCAATTGGATCGTGCCTCATGTTGAATAACCACTTTTTAAACCCTCACAGTGCCCAAAATTACCATTTTTACAGAGTTTTGCATACTCAGAAGCTTCAATTTGACCAATTTCAGGCACAGAAATGACTTTAAACACATTTATTTTAGTTGAAAAAGTAATAATTCACATCCAACAGTAATGTACAGCCAAAAGATTAAATGTTAAAATTTCATCGAAATTGACCATTTTGGGAACGTTCGGCAGCTCCGCGGTCATCGTTTTTCGTCCGAAAATTAATTTTTTGGACTGTACCAAAAATGATTCCAAATGTCAATTGGACCGTGCCTCATGTTGAATAACCACTTTTTAAACCCTCACAGTGACCAAAATTGCCATTTTTACAGAGTTTTGCATACTCAGAAGCTTCAATTTTGACCAATTTCAGGCACAGAAATGACTTTAAACACATTTATTTTAGTTGAAAAAGTAATAATTCACATCCAACAGTAATTTACAGCCAAAAGATTAAATGTTAAAATTTCATCGAAATTGACCATTTTGGGAACGTTCGACAGCTCCGCGGTCATCGTTTTTCGTCCGAAAATTGATTTTTTGGACTGTACCCAAAATGATTCCAAATGTCAATTGGACCGTGCCTCATGTTGAATAACCACTTTTTAAACCCTCACAGTGACCAAAATTGCCATTTTTACAGAGTTTTGCATACTCAGAAGCTTCAATTTTGACCAATTTCAGGCACAGAAATGACTTTAAACACTTTTATTTTAGTTGAAAAAGTAATAATTCACATCCAACAGTAATTTACAGCCAAAAGATTAAATGATAAAATTTCATAGAAATTGACCATTTTGGGAACGTTCGACAGCTCCGCGGTCATCGTTTTTCGTCCGAAAATTGATTTTTTGGACTGTACCAAAAATGATTCCAAATGTCAATTGGATCGTGCCTCATGTTGAATAACCATTTTTTAAACCCTCACAGTGACCAAAATTGCCATTTTAACAGAGTTTTGCATACTCAGAAGCTTCAATTTTGACCAATTTCAGGCACAGGAATGACTTTAAACACATTTATTTTAGTTGAGAAAGTAATATTTCACATCTAACAGTAATTTACAGGCAAAAGATTAAATTTTAAAATTTCATCGAAATTGACCATTTTGGGAACGTTCGACAGCTCCGCGGTCATCGTTTTTCGTCAGAAAATTGATTTTTTGGACTGTACCAAAAATGATTCAAAATGTCAATTGGATCGTGCCTCATGTTGAATAACCACTTTTTAAACCCTCACAGTGCCCAAAATTGCCATTTTTACAGAGTTTTGCTTACTTAGAAGCTTCAATTTTGACCAATTTCAGGCACAGAAATGACTTTAAACACATTTATTTTAGTTGAAAAAGTAATAATTCACATCCAACAGTAACTTACAGCCAAAAGATTAAATGTTAAACTTTCATCGAAATTGACCATTTTGGGAACGTTCGACAGCTCCGCGGTCATCGTTTTTCGTCCGAAAATTGATTTTTTGGACTGTACCAAAAATGATTCTAAATGTCAATTGGATCGTGCCTCATGTTGAATAACCACTTTTTAAACCCTCACAGTGCCCAAAATTACCATTTTTACAGAGTTTTGCATACTCAGAAGCTTCAATTTTGACCAATTTCAGGCACAGAAATGACTTTAAACACATTTATTTTAGTTGAAAAAGTAATAATTCACATCCAACAGTAATTTACAGCCAAAAGATTAAATGGTAAAATTTCATCGAAATTGACCATTGTGGGAACGTTCGACAGCTCCGCGGTCATCGTTTTTCGTCCGAAAATTAATTTTTTGGACTGTACCAAAAATGATTCCAAATGTCAATTGGACCGTGCCTCATGTTGAATAACCACTTTTTAAACCCTCACAGTGACCAAAATTGCCATTTTTACAGAGTTTTGCATACTCAGAAGCTTCAATTTTGACCAATTTCAGGCACAGAAATAACTTTAAACACATTTATTTTAGTTGAAAAAGTAATAATTCACATCCAACAGTAATTTACAGCCAAAAGATTAAATGTTAAAATTTCATCGAAATTGACCATTTTGGGAACGTTCGACAGCTCCGCGGTCATCGTTTTTCGTCCGAAAATTGATGTTTTGGACTGTACCAAAAATGATCCAAATGTCAATTGGACCGTGCCTCATGTTGAATAACCACTTTTTAAACCCTCACAGTGACCAAAATTGCCATTTTTACAGAGTTTTGCATACTCAGAAGCTTCAATTTTGATCAATTTCAGGCACAGAAATGACTTTAAACACTTTTATTTTAGTTGAAAAAGTAATAATTCACATCCAACAGTAATTTACAGCCAAAAGATTAAATGATAAAATTTCATCGAAATTGACCATTTTGCGAACGTTCGACAGCTCCGCGGTCATCGTTTTTCGTCAGAAAATTTATTTTTTGGACTGTACCAAAAATGATTCAAAATGTCAATTGGATCATGCCTCATGTTGAATAACCACTTTTTAAACCCTCACAGTGCCCAAAATTGCCATTTTTACAGAGTTTTGCTTACTTAGAAGCTTCAATTTTGACCAATTTCAGGCACATAAATGACTTTAAACACATTTATTTTAGTTGAAAAAGTAATAATTCACATCCAACAGTAATTTACAGCCAAAAGATTAAATGTTAAAATTTCATCGAAATTGACCATTTTGGGAACGTTCGACAGCTCCGCGGTCATCGTTTTTCGTCCGAAAATTAATTTTTTGGACTGTAGCAAAAATGATTCCAAATGTCAATTGGATCGTGCCTCATGTTGAATAACCACTTTTTAAACCCTCGCAGTGCCCAAAATGGCCATTTTTACAGAGTTTTGCTTACTCAGAAGCTTCAATTTTGACAAATTTCAGGCACAGAAATGACTTTAAACACATTTATTTTAGTTGAAAAAGTAATAATTCACATCCAACAGTAATTTACATCCAAAAGATTAAATGTTAAAATTTCATCGAAATTGACCATTTTGGGAACGTTCGACAGCTCCGCGGTCATCGTTTTTTGTCCGAAAATTGATTTTTTGGACTGTACCAAAAATGATTCCAAATGTCAATTGGATCGTGCCTCATGTTGAATAACCATTTTTTAAACCCTCACAGTGACCAAAATTGCCATTTTAACAGAGTTTTGCATACTCAGAAGCTTCAATTTTGACCAATTTCAGGCACAGGAATGACTTTAAACACATTTATTTTAGTTGAGAAAGTAATATTTCACATCTAACAGTAATTTACAGGCAAAAGATTAAATTTAAAAATTTCATCGAAATTGACCATTTTGGGAACGTTCGACAGCTCCGCGGTCATCGTTTTTCGTCAGAAAATTGATTTTTTGGACTGTACCAAAAATGATTCAAAATGTCAATTGGATCGTGCCTCATGTTGAATAACCACTTTTTAAACCCTCACAGTGCCCAAAATTGCCATTTTTACAGAGTTTTGCTTACTTAGAAGCTTCAATTTTGACCAATTTCAGGCACAGAAATGACTTTAAACACATTTATTTTAGTTGAAAAAGTAATAATTCACATCCAACAGTAATTTACAGCGAAAAGATTAAATGTTAAAATTTCATCTAAATTGATCATTTTGGGAACGTTCGACAGCTCCGCGGTCATCGTTTTTCGTCAGAAAATTGATTTTTTGGACTGTACCAAAAATGATTCAAAATGTCAATTGGATCGTGCCTCATGTTGAATAACCACTTTTTAAACCCTCACAGTGCCCAAAATTGCCATTTTTACAGAGTTTTGCTTACTTAGAAGCTTCAATTTTGACCAATTTCAGGCACAGAAATGACTTTAAACACATTTATTTTAGTTGAAAAAGTAATAATTCACATCCAACAGTAATTTACAGCGAAAAGATTAAATGTTAAAATTTCATCTAAATTGACCATTTTGGGAACGTTCGACAGCTCCGCGGTCATCGTTTTTCGTCCGAAAATTAATTTTTTGGACTGTAGCAAAAATGATTCCAAATGTCAATTGGATCGTGCCTCATGTTGAATAACCACTTTTTAAACCCTCGCAGTGCCCAAAATGGCCATTTTTACAGAGTTTTGCTTACTCAGAAGCTTCAATTTTGACCAATTTCAGGCACAGAAATGACTTTAAACACATTTATTTTAGTTGAAAAAGTAATAATTCTCATCTAACAGTAATTTACAGCCAAAAGATTAAATGATAAAATTTCATCGAAATTGACCATTTTGGGAACGTTCGACAGCTCCGCGTTCATCGTTTTTCGTCCGAAAATTGATTTTTTGGACTGTACCAAAAATGATTCTAAATGTCAATTGGATCGTGCCTCATGTTGAATAACCACTTTTTAAACCCTCACAGTGCCCAAAATTACCATTTTTACAGAGTTTTGCATACTCAGAAGCTTCAATTTGACCAATTTCAGGCACAGAAATGACTTTAAACACATTTATTTTAGTTGAAAAAGTAATAATTCACATCCAACAGTAATGTACAGCCAAAAGATTGAATGTTAAAATTTCATCGAAATTGACCATTTTGGGAACGTTCGGCAGCTCCGCGGTCATCGTTTTTCGTCCGAAAATTAATTTTTTGGACTGTACCAAAAATGATTCCAAATGTCAATTGGACCGTGCCTCATGTTGAATAACCACTTTTTAAACCCTCACAGTGACCAAAATTGCCATTTTTACAGAGTTTTGCATACTCAGAAGCTTCAATTTTGACCAATTTCAGGCACAGAAATGACTTTAAACACATTTATTTTAGTTGAAAAAGTAATAATTCACATCCAACAGTAATTTACAGCCAAAAGATTAAATGTTAAAATTTCATCGAAATTGACCATTTTGGGAACGTTCGACAGCTCCGCAGTCATCGTTTTTCGTCCGAAAATTGATTTTTTGGACTGTACCCAAAATGATTCCAAATGTCAATTGGACCGTGCCTCATGTTGAATAACCACTTTTTAAACCCTCACAGTGACCAAAATTGCCATTTTTACAGAGTTTTGCATACTCAGAAGCTTCAATTTTGACCAATTTCAGGCACAGAAATGACTTTAAACACTATAATTTTAGTTGAAAAAGTAATAATTCACATCCAACAGTAATTTACAGCCAAAAGATTAAATCCTAAAATTTCATAGAAATTGACCATTTTGCGAACGTTCGACAGCTCCGCGGTCATCGTTTTTCGTCAGAAAATTTATTTTTTGGACTGTACCAAAAATGATTCAAAATGTCAATTGGATCATGCCTCATGTTGAATAACCACTTTTTAAACCCTCACAGTGCCCAAAATTGCCATTTTTACAGAGTTTTGCTTACTTAGAAGCTTCAATTTTGACCAATTTCAGGCACAGAAATGACTTTAAACACATTTATTTTAGTTGAAAAAGTAATAATTCACATCCAACAGTAATTTACAGCCAAAAGATTAAATGTTAAAATTTCATCGAAATTGACCATTTTGGGAACATTCGACAGCTCCGCGGTCATCGTTTTTCGTCCGAAAATTGACTTTTTGGACTGTACCAAAAATGATTCCAAATGTCAATTGGACCGTGCCTCATGTTGAATAATCACTTTTTAAACCCTCACAGTGCCCAAAATTGCCATTTTTACAGAGTTTTGCTTACTTAGAAGCTTCAATTTTGACCAATTTCAGGCACAGAAATGACTTTAAACACATTTATTTTAGTTGAAAAAGTAATAATTCACATCCAACAGTAATTTACAGCCAAAAGATTAAATGTTAAAATTTCATCTAAATTGACCATTTTGGGAACGTTCGACAGCTCCGCGGTCATCGTTTTTTGTCTGAAAATTGATTTTTTGGACTGTACCAAAAATGATTCCAAATGTCAATTGGACCGTGCCTCATGTTGAATAACCACTTTTTAAACCCTTGCAGTGCCCAAAATGGCCATTTTTACAGAGTTTTGCATACTCAGAAGCTTCAATTTTGACCAATTTCAGGCACAGAAATGACTTTAAACACATTTATTTCAGTTGAAAAAGTAATAATTCACATCCAACAGTAATTTACAGCCAAAAGATTAAATGTTAAAATTTCATCGAAATTGACCATTTTGGGAACGTTCGACAGCTCCGCGGTCATCGTTTTTCGTCCGAAAATTGATTTTTTGGACTGTACCCAAAATGATTCCAAATGTCAATTGGACCGTGCCTCATGTTGAATAACCACTTTTTAAACCCTCACAGTGACCAAAATTGCCATTTTTACAGAGTTTTGCATACTCAGAAGCTTCAATTTTGACCAATTTCAGGCACAGAAATGACTTTAAACACTTTTATTTTAGTTGAAAAAGTAATAATTCACATCCAACAGTAATTTACAGCCAAAAGATTAAATGATAAAATTTCATAGAAATTGACCATTTTGCGAACGTTCGACAGCTCCGCGGTCATCGTTTTTCGTCAGAAAATTTATTTTTTGGACTGTACCAAAAATGATTCAAAATGTCAATTGGATCATGCCTCATGTTGAATAACCACTTTTTAAACCCTCACAGTGCCCAAAATTGCCATTTTTACAGAGTTTTGCTTACTTAGAAGCTTCAATTTTGACAAATTTCAGGCACAGAAATGACTTTAAACACATTTATTTTAGTTGAAAAAGTAATAATTCACATCCAACAGTAATTTACATCCAAAAGATTAAATGTTAACATTTCATCGAAATTGACCATTTTGGGAACGTTCGACAGCTCCGCGGTCATCGTTTTTCGTCCGAAAATTGATTTTTTGGACTGTACCAAAAATGATTCCAAATGTCAATTGGATCGTGCCTCATGTTGAATAACCATTTTTTAAACCCTCACAGTGACCAAAATTGCCATTTTAACAGAGTTTTGCATACTCAGAAGCTTCAATTTTGACCAATTTCAGGCACAGGAATGACTTTAAACACATTTATTTTAGTTGAGAAAGTAATATTTCACATCTAACAGTAATTTACAGGCAAAAGATTAAATTTTAAAATTTCATCGAAATTGACCATTTTGGGAACGTTCGACAGCTCCGCGGTCATCGTTTTTCGTCAGAAAATTGATTTTTTGGACTGTACCAAAAATGATTCAAAATGTCAATTGGATCGTGCCTCATGTTGAATAACCACTTTTTAAACCCTCACAGTGCCCAAAATTGCCATTTTTACAGAGTTTTGCTTACTTAGAAGCTTCAATTTTGACCAATTTCAGGCACAGAAATGACTTTAAACACATTTATTTTAGTTGAAAAAGTAATAATTCACATCCAACAGTAACTTACAGCCAAAAGATTAAATGTTAAACTTTCATCGAAATTGACCATTTTGGGAACGTTCGACAGCTCCGCGGTCATCGTTTTTCGTCCGAAAATTGATTTTTTGGACTGTACCAAAAATGATTCTAAATGTCAATTGGATCGTGCCTCATGTTGAATAACCACTTTTTAAACCCTCACAGTGCCCAAAATTACCATTTTTACAGAGTTTTGCATACTCAGAAGCTTCAATTTTGACCAATTTCAGGCACAGAAATGACTTTAAACACATTTATTTTAGTTGAAAAAGTAATAATTCACATCCAACAGTAATTTACAGCCAAAAGATTAAATGTTAAAATTTCATCGAAATTGACCATTGTGGGAACGTTCGACAGCTCCGCGGTCATCGTTTTTCGTCCGAAAATTAATTTTTTGGACTGTACCAAAAATGATTCCAAATGTCAATTGGACCGTGCCTCATGTTGAATAACCACTTTTTAAACCCTCACAGTGACCAAAATTGCCATTTTTACAGAGTTTTGCATACTCAGAAGCTTCAATTTTGACCAATTTCAGGCACAGAAATAACTTTAAACACATTTATTTTAGTTGAAAAAGTAATAATTCACATCCAACAGTAATTTACAGCCAAAAGATTAAATGTTAAAATTTCATCGAAATTGACCATTTTGGGAACGTTCGACAGCTCCGCGGTCATCGTTTTTCGTCCGAAAATTGATGTTTTGGACTGTACCAAAAATGATCCAAATGTCAATTGGACCGTGCCTCATGTTGAATAACCACTTTTTAAACCCTCACAGTGACCAAAATTGCCATTTTTACAGAGTTTTGCATACTCAGAAGCTTCAATTTTGATCAATTTCAGGCACAGAAATGACTTTAAACACTTTTATTTTAGTTGAAAAAGTAATAATTCACATCCAACAGTAATTTACAGCCAAAAGATTAAATGATAAAATTTCATCGAAATTGACCATTTTGCGAACGTTCGACAGCTCCGCGGTCATCGTTTTTCGTCAGAAAATTTATTTTTTGGACTGTACCAAAAATGATTCAAAATGTCAATTGGATCGTGCCTCATGTTGAATAACCACTTTTTAAACCCTCACAGTGCCCAAAATTGCCATTTTTACAGAGTTTTGCTTACTTAGAAGCTTCAATTTTGACCAATTTCAGGCACAGAAATGACTTTAAACACATTTATTTTAGTTGAAAAAGTAATAATTCACATCCAACAGTAATTTACAGCGAAAAGATTAAATGTTAAAATTTCATCTAAATTGATCATTTTGGGAACGTTCGACAGCTCCGCGGTCATCGTTTTTCGTCAGAAAATTGATTTTTTGGACTGTACCAAAAATGATTCAAAATGTCAATTGGATCGTGCCTCATGTTGAATAACCACTTTTTAAACCCTCACAGTGCCCAAAATTGCCATTTTTACAGAGTTTTGCTTACTTAGAAGCTTCAATTTTGACCAATTTCAGGCACAGAAATGACTTTAAACACATTTATTTTAGTTGAAAAAGTAATAATTCACATCCAACAGTAATTTACAGCGAAAAGATTAAATGTTAAAATTTCATCTAAATTGACCATTTTGGGAACGTTCGACAGCTCCGCGGTCATCGTTTTTCGTCCGAAAATTAATTTTTTGGACTGTAGCAAAAATGATTCCAAATGTCAATTGGATCGTGCCTCATGTTGAATAACCACTTTTTAAACCCTCGCAGTGCCCAAAATGGCCATTTTTACAGAGTTTTGCTTACTCAGAAGCTTCAATTTTGACCAATTTCAGGCACAGAAATGACTTTAAACACATTTATTTTAGTTGAAAAAGTAATAATTCTCATCTAACAGTAATTTACAGCCAAAAGATTAAATGATAAAATTTCATCGAAATTGACCATTTTGGGAACGTTCGACAGCTCCGCGTTCATCGTTTTTCGTCCGAAAATTGATTTTTTGGACTGTACCAAAAATGATTCTAAATGTCAATTGGATCGTGCCTCATGTTGAATAACCACTTTTTAAACCCTCACAGTGCCCAAAATTACCATTTTTACAGAGTTTTGCATACTCAGAAGCTTCAATTTGACCAATTTCAGGCACAGAAATGACTTTAAACACATTTATTTTAGTTGAAAAAGTAATAATTCACATCCAACAGTAATGTACAGCCAAAAGATTGAATGTTAAAATTTCATCGAAATTGACCATTTTGGGAACGTTCGGCAGCTCCGCGGTCATCGTTTTTCGTCCGAAAATTAATTTTTTGGACTGTACCAAAAATGATTCCAAATGTCAATTGGACCGTGCCTCATGTTGAATAACCACTTTTTAAACCCTCACAGTGACCAAAATTGCCATTTTTACAGAGTTTTGCATACTCAGAAGCTTCAATTTTGACCAATTTCAGGCACAGAAATGACTTTAAACACATTTATTTTAGTTGAAAAAGTAATAATTCACATCCAACAGTAATTTACAGCCAAAAGATTAAATGTTAAAATTTCATCGAAATTGACCATTTTGGGAACGTTCGACAGCTCCGCGGTCATCGTTTTTCGTCCGAAAATTGATTTTTTGGACTGTACCCAAAATGATTCCAAATGTCAATTGGACCGTGCCTCATGTTGAATAACCACTTTTTAAACCCTCACAGTGACCAAAATTGCCATTTTTACAGAGTTTTGCATACTCAGAAGCTTCAATTTTGACCAATTTCAGGCACAGAAATGACTTTAAACACTATAATTTTAGTTGAAAAAGTAATAATTCACATCCAACAGTAATTTACAGCCAAAAGATTAAATGCTAAAATTTCATAGAAATTGACCATTTTGCGAACGTTCGACAGCTCCGCGGTCATCGTTTTTCGTCAGAAAATTTATTTTTTGGACTGTACCAAAAATGATTCAAAATGTCAATTGGATCATGCCTCATGTTGAATAACCACTTTTTAAACCCTCACAGTGCCCAAAATTGCCATTTTTACAGAGTTTTGCTTACTTAGAAGCTTCAATTTTGACCAATTTCAGGCACAGAAATGACTTTAAACACATTTATTTTAGTTGAAAAAGTAATAATTCACATCCAACAGTAATTTACAGCCAAAAGATTAAATGTTAAAATTTCATCGAAATTGACCATTTTGGGAACATTCGACAGCTCCGCGGTCATCGTTTTTCGTCCGAAAATTGACTTTTTGGACTGTACCAAAAATGATTCCAAATGTCAATTGGACCGTGCCTCATGTTGAATAATCACTTTTTAAACCCTCACAGTGCCCAAAATTGCCATTTTTACAGAGTTTTGCTTACTTAGAAGCTTCAATTTTGACCAATTTCAGGCACAGAAATGACTTTAAACACATTTATTTTAGTTGAAAAAGTAATAATTCACATCCAACAGTAATTTACAGCCAAAAGATTAAATGTTAAAATTTCATCTAAATTGACCATTTTGGGAACGTTCGACAGCTCCGCGGTCATCGTTTTTTGTCTGAAAATTGATTTTTTGGACTGTACCAAAAATGATTCCAAATGTCAATTGGACCGTGCCTCATGTTGAATAACCACTTTTTAAACCCTTGCAGTGCCCAAAATGGCCATTTTTACAGAGTTTTGCATACTCAGAAGCTTCAATTTTGACCAATTTCAGGCACAGAAATGACTTTAAACACATTTATTTCAGTTGAAAAAGTAATAATTCACATCCAACAGTAATTTACAGCCAAAAGATTAAATGTTAAAATTTCATCGAAATTGACCATTTTGGGAACGTTCGACAGCTCCGCGGTCATCGTTTTTCGTCCGAAAATTGATTTTTTGGACTGTACCCAAAATGATTCCAAATGTCAATTGGACCGTGCCTCATGTTGAATAACCACTTTTTAAACCCTCACAGTGACCAAAATTGCCATTTTTACAGAGTTTTGCATACTCAGAAGCTTCAATTTTGACCAATTTCAGGCACAGAAATGACTTTAAACACTTTTATTTTAGTTGAAAAAGTAATAATTCACATCCAACAGTAATTTACAGCCAAAAGATTAAATGATAAAATTTCATAGAAATTGACCATTTTGCGAACGTTCGACAGCTCCGCGGTCATCGTTTTTCGTCAGAAAATTTATTTTTTGGACTGTACCAAAAATGATTCAAAATGTCAATTGGATCATGCCTCATGTTGAATAACCACTTTTTAAACCCTCACAGTGCCCAAAATTGCCATTTTTACAGAGTTTTGCTTACTTAGAAGCTTCAATTTTGACAAATTTCAGGCACAGAAATGACTTTAAACACATTTATTTTAGTTGAAAAAGTAATAATTCACATCCAACAGTAATTTACATCCAAAAGATTAAATGTTAACATTTCATCGAAATTGACCATTTTGGGAACGTTCGACAGCTCCGCGGTCATCGTTTTTCGTCCGAAAATTGATTTTTTGGACTGTACCAAAAATGATTCCAAATGTCAATTGGATCGTGCCTCATGTTGAATAACCATTTTTTAAACCCTCACAGTGACCAAAATTGCCATTTTAACAGAGTTTTGCATACTCAGAAGCTTCAATTTTGACCAATTTTAGGCACAGGAATGACTTTAAACACATTTATTTTAGTTGAGAAAGTAATATTTCACATCTAACAGTAATTTACAGGCAAAAGATTAAATTTTAAAATTTCATCGAAATTGACCATTTTGGGAACGTTCGACAGCTCCGCGGTCATCGTTTTTCGTCAGAAAATTGATTTTTTGGACTGTACCAAAAATGATTCAAAATGTCAATTGGATCGTGCCTCATGTTGAATAACCACTTTTTAAACCCTCACAGTGCCCAAAATTGCCATTTTTACAGAGTTTTGCTTACTTAGAAGCTTCAATTTTGACCAATTTCAGGCACAGAAATGACTTTAAACACATTTATTTTAGTTGAAAAAGTAATAATTCACATCCAACAGTAACTTACAGCCAAAAGATTAAATGTTAAACTTTCATCGAAATTGACCATTTTGGGAACGTTCGACAGCTCCGCGGTCATCGTTTTTCGTCCGAAAATTGATTTTTTGGACTGTACCAAAAATGATTCTAAATGTCAATTGGATCGTGCCTCATGTTGAATAACCACTTTTTAAACCCTCACAGTGCCCAAAATTACCATTTTTACAGAGTTTTGCATACTCAGAAGCTTCAATTTTGACCAATTTCAGGCACAGAAATGACTTTAAACACATTTATTTTAGTTGAAAAAGTAATAATTCACATCCAACAGTAATTTACAGCCAAAAGATTAAATGTTAAAATTTCATCGAAATTGACCATTGTGGGAACGTTCGACAGCTCCGCGGTCATCGTTTTTCGTCCGAAAATTAATTTTTTGGACTGTACCAAAAATGATTCCAAATGTCAATTGGACCGTGCCTCATGTTGAATAACCACTTTTTAAACCCTCACAGTGACCAAAATTGCCATTTTTACAGAGTTTTGCATACTCAGAAGCTTCAATTTTGACCAATTTCAGGCACAGAAATAACTTTAAACACATTTATTTTAGTTGAAAAAGTAATAATTCACATCCAACAGTAATTTACAGCCAAAAGATTAAATGTTAAAATTTCATCGAAATTGACCATTTTGGGAACGTTCGACAGCTCCGCGGTCATCGTTTTTCGTCCGAAAATTGATGTTTTGGACTGTACCAAAAATGATCCAAATGTCAATTGGACCGTGCCTCATGTTGAATAACCACTTTTTAAACCCTCACAGTGACCAAAATTGCCATTTTTACAGAGTTTTGCATACTCAGAAGCTTCAATTTTGATCAATTTCAGGCACAGAAATGACTTTAAACACTTTTATTTTAGTTGAAAAAGTAATAATTCACATCCAACAGTAATTTACAGCCAAAAGATTAAATGATAAAATTTCATCGAAATTGACCATTTTGCGAACGTTCGACAGCTCCGCGGTCATCGTTTTTCGTCAGAAAATTTATTTTTTGGACTGTACCAAAAATGATTCAAAATGTCAATTGGATCATGCCTCATGTTGAATAACCACTTTTTAAACCCTCACAGTGCCCAAAATTGCCATTTTTACAGAGTTTTGCTTACTTAGAAGCTTCAATTTTGACCAATTTCAGGCACATAAATGACTTTAAACACATTTATTTTAGTTGAAAAAGTAATAATTCACATCCAACAGTAATTTACAGCCAAAAGATTAAATGTTAAAATTTCATCGAAATTGACCATTTTGGGAACGTTCGACAGCTCCGCGGTCATCGTTTTTCGTCCGAAAATTAATTTTTTGGACTGTAGCAAAAATGATTCCAAATGTCAATTGGATCGTGCCTCATGTTGAATAACCACTTTTTAAACCCTCGCAGTGCCCAAAATGGCCATTTTTACAGAGTTTTGCTTACTCAGAAGCTTCAATTTTGACAAATTTCAGGCACAGAAATGACTTTAAACACATTTATTTTAGTTGAAAAAGTAATAATTCACATCCAACAGTAATTTACATCCAAAAGATTAAATGTTAAAATTTCATCGAAATTGACCATTTTGGGAACGTTCGACAGCTCCGCGGTCATCGTTTTTCGTCCGAAAATTGATTTTTTGGACTGTACCAAAAATGATTCCAAATGTCAATTGGATCGTGCCTCATGTTGAATAACCATTTTTTAAACCCTCACAGTGACCAAAATTGCCATTTTAACAGAGTTTTGCATACTCAGAAGCTTCAATTTTGACCAATTTCAGGCACAGGAATGACTTTAAACACATTTATTTTAGTTGAGAAAGTAATATTTCACATCTAACAGTAATTTACAGGCAAAAGATTAAATTTAAAAATTTCATCGAAATTGACCATTTTGGGAACGTTCGACAGCTCCGCGGTCATCGTTTTTCGTCAGAAAATTGATTTTTTGGACTGTACCAAAAATGATTCTAAATGTCAATTGGATCGTGCCTCATGTTGAATAACCACTTTTTAAACCCTCACAGTGCCCAAAATTACCATTTTTACAGAGTTTTGCATACTCAGAAGCTTCAATTTGACCAATTTCAGGCACAGAAATGACTTTAAACACATTTATTTTAGTTGAAAAAGTAATAATTCACATCCAACAGTAATGTACAGCCAAAAGATTAAATGTTAAAATTTCATCGAAATTGACCATTTTGGGAACGTTCGGCAGCTCCGCGGTCATCGTTTTTCGTCCGAAAATTAATTTTTTGGACTGTACCAAAAATGATTCCAAATGTCAATTGGACCGTGCCTCATGTTGAATAACCACTTTTTAAACCCTCACAGTGACCAAAATTGCCATTTTTACAGAGTTTTGCATACTCAGAAGCTTCAATTTTGACCAATTTCAGGCACAGAAATGACTTTAAACACATTTATTTTAGTTGAAAAAGTAATAATTCACATCCAACAGTAATTTACAGCCAAAAGATTAAATGTTAAAATTTCATCGAAATTGACCATTTTGGGAACGTTCGACAGCTCCGCGGTCATCGTTTTTCGTCCGAAAATTGATTTTTTGGACTGTACCCAAAATGATTCCAAATGTCAATTGGACCGTGCCTCATGTTGAATAACCACTTTTTAAACCCTCACAGTGACCAAAATTGCCATTTTTACAGAGTTTTGCATACTCAGAAGCTTCAATTTTGATCAATTTCAGGCACAGAAATGACTTTAAACACTTTTATTTTAGTTGAAAAAGTAATAATTCACATCCAACAGTAATTTACAGCCAAAAGATTAAATGATAAAATTTCATCGAAATTGACCATTTTGCGAACGTTCGACAGCTCCGCGGTCATCGTTTTTCGTCAGAAAATTTATTTTTTGGACTGTACCAAAAATGATTCAAAATGTCAATTGGATCATGCCTCATGTTGAATAACCACTTTTTAAACCCTCACAGTGCCCAAAATTGCCATTTTTACAGAGTTTTGCTTACTTAGAAGCTTCAATTTTGACCAATTTCAGGCACATAAATGACTTTAAACACATTTATTTTAGTTGAAAAAGTAATAATTCACATCCAACAGTAATTTACAGCCAAAAGATTAAATGTTAAAATTTCATCGAAATTGACCATTTTGGGAACGTTCGACAGCTCCGCGGTCATCGTTTTTCGTCCGAAAATTAATTTTTTGGACTGTAGCAAAAATGATTCCAAATGTCAATTGGATCGTGCCTCATGTTGAATAACCACTTTTTAAACCCTCGCAGTGCCCAAAATGGCCATTTTTACAGAGTTTTGCTTACTCAGAAGCTTCAATTTTGACAAATTTCAGGCACAGAAATGACTTTAAACACATTTATTTTAGTTGAAAAAGTAATAATTCACATCCAACAGTAATTTACATCCAAAAGATTAAATGTTAAAATTTCATCGAAATTGACCATTTTGGGAACGTTCGACAGCTCCGCGGTCATCGTTTTTCGTCCGAAAATTGATTTTTTGGACTGTACCAAAAATGATTCCAAATGTCAATTGGATCGTGCCTCATGTTGAATAACCATTTTTTAAACCCTCACAGTGACCAAAATTGCCATTTTAACAGAGTTTTGCATACTCAGAAGCTTCAATTTTGACCAATTTCAGGCACAGGAATGACTTTAAACACATTTATTTTAGTTGAGAAAGTAATATTTCACATCTAACAGTAATTTACAGGCAAAAGATTAAATTTAAAAATTTCATCGAAATTGACCATTTTGGGAACGTTCGACAGCTCCGCGGTCATCGTTTTTCGTCAGAAAATTGATTTTTTGGACTGTACCAAAAATGATTCAAAATGTCAATTGGATCGTGCCTCATGTTGAATAACCACTTTTTAAACCCTCACAGTGCCCAAAATTGCCATTTTTACAGAGTTTTGCTTACTTAGAAGCTTCAATTTTGACCAATTTCAGGCACAGAAATGACTTTAAACACATTTATTTTAGTTGAAAAAGTAATAATTCACATCCAACAGTAATTTACAGCGAAAAGATTAAATGTTAAAATTTCATCTAAATTGATCATTTTGGGAACGTTCGACAGCTCCGCGGTCATCGTTTTTCGTCAGAAAATTGATTTTTTGGACTGTACCAAAAATGATTCAAAATGTCAATTGGATCGTGCCTCATGTTGAATAACCACTTTTTAAACCCTCACAGTGCCCAAAATTGCCATTTTTACAGAGTTTTGCTTACTTAGAAGCTTCAATTTTGACCAATTTCAGGCACAGAAATGACTTTAAACACATTTATTTTAGTTGAAAAAGTAATAATTCACATCCAACAGTAATTTACAGCGAAAAGATTAAATGTTAAAATTTCATCTAAATTGACCATTTTGGGAACGTTCGACAGCTCCGCGGTCATCGTTTTTCGTCCGAAAATTAATTTTTTGGACTGTAGCAAAAATGATTCCAAATGTCAATTGGATCGTGCCTCATGTTGAATAACCACTTTTTAAACCCTCGCAGTGCCCAAAATGGCCATTTTTACAGAGTTTTGCTTACTCAGAAGCTTCAATTTTGACCAATTTCAGGCACAGAAATGACTTTAAACACATTTATTTTAGTTGAAAAAGTAATAATTCTCATCTAACAGTAATTTACAGCCAAAAGATTAAATGATAAAATTTCATCGAAATTGACCATTTTGGGAACGTTCGACAGCTCCGCGTTCATCGTTTTTCGTCCGAAAATTGATTTTTTGGACTGTACCAAAAATGATTCTAAATGTCAATTGGATCGTGCCTCATGTTGAATAACCACTTTTTAAACCCTCACAGTGCCCAAAATTACCATTTTTACAGAGTTTTGCATACTCAGAAGCTTCAATTTGACCAATTTCAGGCACAGAAATGACTTTAAACACATTTATTTTAGTTGAAAAAGTAATAATTCACATCCAACAGTAATGTACAGCCAAAAGATTGAATGTTAAAATTTCATCGAAATTGACCATTTTGGGAACGTTCGGCAGCTCCGCGGTCATCGTTTTTCGTCCGAAAATTAATTTTTTGGACTGTACCAAAAATGATTCCAAATGTCAATTGGACCGTGCCTCATGTTGAATAACCACTTTTTAAACCCTCACAGTGACCAAAATTGCCATTTTTACAGAGTTTTGCATACTCAGAAGCTTCAATTTTGACCAATTTCAGGCACAGAAATGACTTTAAACACATTTATTTTAGTTGAAAAAGTAATAATTCACATCCAACAGTAATTTACAGCCAAAAGATTAAATGTTAAAATTTCATCGAAATTGACCATTTTGGGAACGTTCGACAGCTCCGCGGTCATCGTTTTTCGTCCGAAAATTGATTTTTTGGACTGTACCCAAAATGATTCCAAATGTCAATTGGACCGTGCCTCATGTTGAATAACCACTTTTTAAACCCTCACAGTGACCAAAATTGCCATTTTTACAGAGTTTTGCATACTCAGAAGCTTCAATTTTGACCAATTTCAGGCACAGAAATGACTTTAAACACTATAATTTTAGTTGAAAAAGTAATAATTCACATCCAACAGTAATTTACAGCCAAAAGATTAAATGCTAAAATTTCATAGAAATTGACCATTTTGCGAACGTTCGACAGCTCCGCGGTCATCGTTTTTCGTCAGAAAATTTATTTTTTGGACTGTACCAAAAATGATTCAAAATGTCAATTGGATCATGCCTCATGTTGAATAACCACTTTTTAAACCCTCACAGTGCCCAAAATTGCCATTTTTACAGAGTTTTGCTTACTTAGAAGCTTCAATTTTGACCAATTTCAGGCACAGAAATGACTTTAAACACATTTATTTTAGTTGAAAAAGTAATAATTCACATCCAACAGTAATTTACAGCCAAAAGATTAAATGTTAAAATTTCATCGAAATTGACCATTTTGGGAACATTCGACAGCTCCGCGGTCATCGTTTTTCGTCCGAAAATTGACTTTTTGGACTGTACCAAAAATGATTCCAAATGTCAATTGGACCGTGCCTCATGTTGAATAATCACTTTTTAAACCCTCACAGTGCCCAAAATTGCCATTTTTACAGAGTTTTGCTTACTTAGAAGCTTCAATTTTGACCAATTTCAGGCACAGAAATGACTTTAAACACATTTATTTTAGTTGAAAAAGTAATAATTCACATCCAACAGTAATTTACAGCCAAAAGATTAAATGTTAAAATTTCATCTAAATTGACCATTTGGGGAACGTTCGACAGCTCCGCGGTCATCGTTTTTTGTCTGAAAATTGATTTTTTGGACTGTACCAAAAATGATTCCAAATGTCAATTGGACCGTGCCTCATGTTGAATAACCACTTTTTAAACCCTTGCAGTGCCCAAAATGGCCATTTTTACAGAGTTTTGCTTACTCAGAAGCTTCAATTTTGACCAATTTCAGGCACAGAAATGACTTTAAACACATTTATTTTAGTTGAAAAAGTAATAATTCTCATCTAACAGTAATTTACAGCCAAAAGATTAAATGATAAAATTTCATCGAAATTGACCATTTTGGGAACGTTCGACAGCTCCGCGTTCATCGTTTTTCGTCCGAAAATTGATTTTTTGGACTGTACCAAAAATGATTCTAAATGTCAATTGGATCGTGCCTCATGTTGAATAACCACTTTTTAAACCCTCACAGTGCCCAAAATTACCATTTTTACAGAGTTTTGCATACTCAGAAGCTTCAATTTGACCAATTTCAGGCACAGAAATGACTTTAAACACATTTATTTTAGTTGAAAAAGTAATAATTCACATCCAACAGTAATGTACAGCCAAAAGATTAAATGTTAAAATTTCATCGAAATTGACCATTTTGGGAACGTTCGGCAGCTCCGCGGTCATCGTTTTTCGTCCGAAAATTAATTTTTTGGACTGTACCAAAAATGATTCCAAATGTCAATTGGACCGTGCCTCATGTTGAATAACCACTTTTTAAACCCTCACAGTGACCAAAATTGCCATTTTTACAGAGTTTTGCATACTCAGAAGCTTCAATTTTGACCAATTTCAGGCACAGAAATGACTTTAAACACATTTATTTCAGTTGAAAAAGTAATAATTCACATCCAACAGTAATTTACAGCCAAAAGATTAAATGTTAAAATTTCATCGAAATTGACCATTTTGGGAACGTTCGACAGCTCCGCGGTCATCGTTTTTCGTCCGAAAATTGATTTTTTGGACTGTACCCAAAATGATTCCAAATGTCAATTGGACCGTGCCTCATGTTGAATAACCACTTTTTAAACCCTCACAGTGACCAAAATTGCCATTTTTACAGAGTTTTGCATACTCAGAAGCTTCAATTTTGACCAATTTCAGGCACAGAAATGACTTTAAACACTTTTATTTTAGTTGAAAAAGTAATAATTCACATCCAACAGTAATTTACAGCCAAAAGATTAAATGATAAAATTTCATAGAAATTGACCATTTTGCGAACGTTCGACAGCTCCGCGGTCATCGTTTTTCGTCAGAAAATTTATTTTTTGGACTGTACCAAAAATGATTCAAAATGTCAATTGGATCATGCCTCATGTTGAATAACCACTTTTTAAACCCTCACAGTGCCCAAAATTGCCATTTTTACAGAGTTTTGCTTACTTAGAAGCTTCAATTTTGACAAATTTCAGGCACAGAAATGACTTTAAACACATTTATTTTAGTTGAAAAAGTAATAATTCACATCCAACAGTAATTTACATCCAAAAGATTAAATGTTAACATTTCATCGAAATTGACCATTTTGGGAACGTTCGACAGCTCCGCGGTCATCGTTTTTCGTCCGAAAATTGATTTTTTGGTCTGTACCAAAAATGATTCCAAATGTCAATTGGATCGTGCCTCATGTTGAATAACCATTTTTTAAACCCTCACAGTGACCAAAATTGCCATTTTAACAGAGTTTTGCATACTCAGAAGCTTCAATTTTGACCAATTTCAGGCACAGGAATGACTTTAAACACATTTATTTTAGTTTAGAAAGTAATATTTCACATCTAACAGTAATTTACAGGCAAAAGATTAAATTTTAAAATTTCATCGAAATTGACCATTTTGGGAACGTTCGACAGCTCCGCGGTCATCGTTTTTCGTCAGAAAATTGATTTTTTGGACTGTACCAAAAATGATTCAAAATGTCAATTGGATCGTGCCTCATGTTGAATAACCACTTTTTAAACCCTCACAGTGCCCAAAATTGCCATTTTTACAGAGTTTTGCTTACTTAGAAGCTTCAATTTTGACCAATTTCAGGCACAGAAATGACTTTAAACACATTTATTTTAGTTGAAAAAGTAATAATTCACATCCAACAGTAACTTACAGCCAAAAGATTAAATGTTAAACTTTCATCGAAATTGACCATTTTGGGAACGTTCGACAGCTCCGCGGTCATCGTTTTTCGTCCGAAAATTGATTTTTTGGACTGTACCAAAAATGATTCTAAATGTCAATTGGATCGTGCCTCATGTTGAATAACCACTTTTTAAACCCTCACAGTGCCCAAAATTACCATTTTTACAGAGTTTTGCATACTCAGAAGCTTCAATTTTGACCAATTTCAGGCACAGAAATGACTTTAAACACATTTATTTTAGTTGAAAAAGTAATAATTCACATCCAACAGTAATTTACAGCCAAAAGATTAAATGTTAAAATTTCATCGAAATTGACCATTGTGGGAACGTTCGACAGCTCCGCGGTCATCGTTTTTCGTCCGAAAATTAATTTTTTGGACTGTACCAAAAATGATTCCAAATGTCAATTGGACCGTGCCTCATGTTGAATAACCACTTTTTAAACCCTCACAGTGACCAAAATTGCCATTTTTACAGAGTTTTGCATACTCAGAAGCTTCAATTTTGACCAATTTCAGGCACAGAAATAACTTTAAACACATTTATTTTAGTTGAAAAAGTAATAATTCACATCCAACAGTAATTTACAGCCAAAAGATTAAATGTTAAAATTTCATCGAAATTGACCATTTTGGGAACGTTCGACAGCTCCGCGGTCATCGTTTTTCGTCCGAAAATTGATGTTTTGGACTGTACCAAAAATGATCCAAATGTCAATTGGACCGTGCCTCATGTTGAATAACCACTTTTTAAACCCTCACAGTGACCAAAATTGCCATTTTTACAGAGTTTTGCATACTCAGAAGCTTCAATTTTGATCAATTTCAGGCACAGAAATGACTTTAAACACTTTTATTTTAGTTGAAAAAGTAATAATTCACATCCAACAGTAATTTACAGCCAAAAGATTAAATGATAAAATTTCATCGAAATTGACCATTTTGCGAACGTTCGACAGCTCCGCGGTCATCGTTTTTCGTCAGAAAATTTATTTTTTGGACTGTACCAAAAATGATTCAAAATGTCAATTGGATCATGCCTCATGTTGAATAACCACTTTTTAAACCCTCACAGTGCCCAAAATTGCCATTTTTACAGAGTTTTGCTTACTTAGAAGCTTCAATTTTGACCAATTTCAGGCACATAAATGACTTTAAACACATTTATTTTAGTTGAAAAAGTAATAATTCACATCCAACAGTAATTTACAGCCAAAAGATTAAATGTTAAAATTTCATCGAAATTGACCATTTTGGGAATGTTCGACAGCTCCGCGGTCATCGTTTTTCGTCCGAAAATTAATTTTTTGGACTGTAGCAAAAATGATTCCAAATGTCAATTGGATCGTGCCTCATGTTGAATAACCACTTTTTAAACCCTCGCAGTGCCCAAAATGGCCATTTTCTACAGAGTTTTGCTTACTCAGAAGCTTCAATTTTGACAAATTTCAGGCACAGAAATGACTTTAAACACATTTATTTTAGTTGAAAAAGTAATAATTCACATCCAACAGTAATTTACATCCAAAAGATTAAATGTTAAAATTTCATCGAAATTGACCATTTTGGGAACGTTCGACAGCTCCGCGGTCATCGTTTTTCGTCCGAAAATTGATTTTTTGGACTGTACCAAAAATGATTCCAAATGTCAATTGGATCGTGCCTCATGTTGAATAACCATTTTTTAAACCCTCACAGTGACCAAAATTGCCATTTTAACAGAGTTTTGCATACTCAGAAGCTTCAATTTTGACCAATTTCAGGCACAGGAATGACTTTAAACACATTTATTTTAGTTGAGAAAGTAATATTTCACATCTAACAGTAATTTACAGGCAAAAGATTAAATTTAAAAATTTCATCGAAATTGACCATTTTGGGAACGTTCGACAGCTCCGCGGTCATCGTTTTTCGTCAGAAAATTGATTTTTTGGACTGTACCAAAAATGATTCTAAATGTCAATTGGATCGTGCCTCATGTTGAATAACCACTTTTTAAACCCTCACAGTGCCCAAAATTACCATTTTTACAGAGTTTTGCATACTCAGAAGCTTCAATTTGACCAATTTCAGGCACAGAAATGACTTTAAACACATTTATTTTAGTTGAAAAAGTAATAATTCACATCCAACAGTAATGTACAGCCAAAAGATTAAATGTTAAAATTTCATCGAAATTGACCATTTTGGGAACGTTCGGCAGCTCCGCGGTCATCGTTTTTCGTCCGAAAATTAATTTTTTGGACTGTACCAAAAATGATTCCAAATGTCAATTGGACCGTGCCTCATGTTGAATAACCACTTTTTAAACCCTCACAGTGACCAAAATTGCCATTTTTACAGAGTTTTGCATACTCAGAAGCTTCAATTTTGACCAATTTCAGGCACAGAAATGACTTTAAACACATTTATTTTAGTTGAAAAAGTAATAATTCACATCCAACAGTAATTTACAGCCAAAAGATTAAATGTTAAAATTTCATCGAAATTGACCATTTTGGGAACGTTCGACAGCTCCGCGGTCATCGTTTTTCGTCCGAAAATTGATTTTTTGGACTGTACCCAAAATGATTCCAAATGTCAATTGGACCGTGCCTCATGTTGAATAACCACTTTTTAAACCCTCACAGTGACCAAAATTGCCATTTTTACAGAGTTTTGCATACTCAGAAGCTTCAATTTTGACCAATTTCAGGCACAGAAATGACTTTAAACACTTTTATTTTAGTTGAAAAAGTAATAATTCACATCCAACAGTAATTTACAGCCAAAAGATTAAATGATAAAATTTCATAGAAATTGACCATTTTGCGAACGTTCGACAGCTCCGCGGTCATCGTTTTTCGTCAGAAAATTTATTTTTTGGACTGTACCAAAAATGATTCAAAATGTCAATTGGATCATGCCTCATGTTGAATAACCACTTTTTAAACCCTCACAGTGCCCAAAATTGCCATTTTTACAGAGTTTTGCTTACTTAGAAGCTTCAATTTTGACCAATTTCAGGCACAGAAATGACTTTAAACACATTTATTTTAGTTGAAAAAGTAATAATTCACATCCAACAGTAATTTACAGCCAAAAGATTAAATGTTAAAATTTCATCGAAATTGACCATTTTGGGAACATTCGACAGCTCCGCGGTCATCGTTTTTCGTCCGAAAATTGACTTTTTGGACTGTACCAAAAATGATTCCAAATGTCAATTGGACCGTGCCTCATGTTGAATAATCACTTTTTAAACCCTCACAGTGCCCAAAATTGCCATTTTTACAGAGTTTTGCTTACTTAGAAGCTTCAATTTTGACCAATTTCAGGCACAGAAATGACTTTAAACACATTTATTTTAGTTGAAAAAGTAATAATTCACATCCAACAGTAATTTACAGCCAAAAGATTAAATGTTAAAATTTCATCGAAATTGACCATTTTGGGAACGTTCGACAGCTCCGCGGTCATCGTTTTTTGTCTGAAAATTGATTTTTTGGACTGTACCAAAAATGATTCCAAATGTCAATTGGACCGTGCCTCATGTTGAATAACCACTTTTTAAACCCTTGCAGTGCCCAAAATGGCCATTTTTACAGAGTTTTGCTTACTCAGAAGCTTCAATTTTGACCAATTTCAGGCACAGGAATGACTTTAAACACATTTATTTTAGTTGAGAAAGTAATATTTCACATCTAACAGTAATTTACAGGCAAAAGATTACATTTTAAAATTTCATCGAAATTGACCATTTTGGGAATGTTCGACAGCTCCGCGGTCATCGTTTTTCGTCAGAAAATAGATTTTTTGGACTGTACCAAAAATGATTCTAAATGTCAATTGGATCGTGCCTCATGTTGAATAACCACTTTTTAAACCCTCACAGTGCCCAAAATTGCCATTTTTACAGAGTTTTGCATACTCAGAAGCTTCAATTTTGACCAATTTCAGGCACAGAAATGACTTTAAACACATTTATTTTAGTTGAAAAAGTAATAATTCACATCCAACAGTAACTTACAGCCAAAAGATTAAATGTTAAAATTTCATCGAAATTGACCATTTTGGGAACGTTCGACAGCTCCGCGGTCATCGTTTTTCGTCCGAAAATTAATTTTTTGGACTGTACCAAAAATTATTCCAAATGTCAATTGGACCGTGCCTCATGTTGAATAACCACTTTTTAAACCCTCACAGTGACCAAAATTGCCATTTTTACAGAGTTTTGTATACTCAGAAGCTTCAATTTTGACCAATTTCAGGCACAGAAATGACTTCAAACACATTTATTTTAGTTGAAAAAGTAATAATTCACATCCAACAGTAATTTACAGCCAAAAGATTAAATGTTAAAATTTCATCGAAATTGACCATTTTGGGAACGTTCGACAGCTCCGCGGTCATCGTTTTTCATCCGAAAATTGAATTTTTGGACTGTACCAAAAATGATTCAAAATGTCAATTGGACCGTGCCTCATGTTGAATAACCACTTTTTAAACCCTCACAGTGCCCAAAATGGCCATTTTTACAGAGTTTTGCTTACTCAGAAGCTTCAATTTTGACCAATTACAGGCACAGAAATGACTTTAAACACATTTTTTTAAGTTGAAAAAGTAATAATTCACATCCAACAGTCATATACAGCCAAAAGAATAAATGTTAACATTTCATAGAAATTGACCATTTTGCGAACGTTCGACAGCTCCGCGGTCATCGTTTTTCGTCAGAAAATTTATTTTTTGGACTGTACCAAAAATGATTCAAAATGTCAATTGGATCATGCCTCATGTTGAATAACCACTTTTTAAACCCTCACAGTGCCCAAAATTGCCATTTTTACAGAGTTTTGCTTACTTAGAAGCTTCAATTTTGACCAATTTCAGGCACAGAAATGACTTTAAACACATTTATTTTAGTTGAAAAAGTAATAATTCACATCCAACAGTAATTTACAGCCAAAAGATTAAATGTTAAAATTTCATCGAAATTGACCATTTTGGGAACATTCGACAGCTCCGCGGTCATCGTTTTTCGTCCGAAAATTGACTTTTTGGACTGTACCAAAAATGATTCCAAATGTCAATTGGACCGTGCCTCATGTTGAATAATCACTTTTTAAACCCTCACAGTGCCCAAAATTGCCATTTTTACAGAGTTTTGCTTACTTAGAAGCTTCAATTTTGACCAATTTCAGGCACAGAAATGACTTTAAACACATTTATTTTAGTTGAAAAAGTAATAATTCACATCCAACAGTAATTTACAGCCAAAAGATTAAATGTTAAAATTTCATCGAAATTGACCATTTTGGGAACGTTCGACAGCTCCGCGGTCATCGTTTTTTGTCTGAAAATTGATTTTTTGGACTGTACCAAAAATGATTCCAAATGTCAATTGGACCGTGCCTCATGTTGAATAACCACTTTTTAAACCCTTGCAGTGCCCAAAATGGCCATTTTTACAGAGTTTTGCTTACTCAGAAGCTTCAATTTTGACCAATTTCAGGCACAGGAATGACTTTAAACACATTTATTTTAGTTGAGAAAGTAATATTTCACATCTAACAGTAATTTACAGGCAAAAGATTACATTTTAAAATTTCATCGAAATTGACCATTTTGGGAATGTTCGACAGCTCCGCGGTCATCGTTTTTCGTCAGAAAATAGATTTTTTGGACTGTACCAAAAATGATTCTAAATGTCAATTGGATCGTGCCTCATGTTGAATAACCACTTTTTAAACCCTCACAGTGCCCAAAATTGCCATTTTTACAGAGTTTTGCATACTCAGAAGCTTCAATTTTGACCAATTTCAGGCACAGAAATGACTTTAAACACATTTATTTTAGTTGAAAAAGTAATAATTCACATCCAACAGTAACTTACAGCCAAAAGATTAAATGTTAAAATTTCATCGAAATTGACCATTTTGGGAACGTTCGACAGCTCCGCGGTCATCGTTTTTCGTCCGAAAATTAATTTTTTGGACTGTACCAAAAATTATTCCAAATGTCAATTGGACCGTGCCTCATGTTGAATAACCACTTTTTAAACCCTCACAGTGACCAAAATTGCCATTTTTACAGAGTTTTGTATACTCAGAAGCTTCAATTTTGACCAATTTCAGGCACAGAAATGACTTCAAACACATTTATTTTAGTTGAAAAAGTAATAATTCACATCCAACAGTAATTTACAGCCAAAAGATTAAATGTTAAAATTTCATCGAAATTGACCATTTTGGGAACGTTCGACAGCTCCGCGGTCATCGTTTTTCATCCGAAAATTGAATTTTTGGACTGTACCAAAAATGATTCAAAATGTCAATTGGACCGTGCCTCATGTTGAATAACCACTTTTTAAACCCTCACAGTGCCCAAAATGGCCATTTTTACAGAGTTTTGCTTACTCAGAAGCTTCAATTTTGACCAATTACAGGCACAGAAATGACTTTAAACACATTTTTTTAAGTTGAAAAAGTAATAATTCACATCCAACAGTCATATACAGCCAAAAGAATAAATGTTAACATTTCCTCGAAATTGACCATTTTGGGAACTTTCGGCAGCTCCGCGGTCATCGTTTTTCGTCCGAAAATTAATTTTTTGGACTGTAGCAAAAATGATTCCAAATGTCAATTGGATCGTGCCTCATGTTGAATAACCACTTTTTAAACCCTCGCAGTGCCCAAAATGGCCATTTTTACAGAGTTTTGCTTACTCAGAAGCTTCAATTTTGACCAATTTCAGGCACAGAAATGACTTTAAACACATTTATTTTAGTTGAAAAAGTAATAATTCACATCCAACAGTAATTTACATCCAAAAGATTAAATGTAAAAATTTCATCGAAATTGACCATTTTGGGAACGTTCGACAGCTCCGCGGTCATCGTTTTTCGTCCGAAAATTGATTTTTTGGACTGTACCAAAAATGATTCCAAATGTCAATTGGATCGTGCCTCATGTTGAATAACCATTTTTTAAACCCTCACAGTGACCAAAATTGCCATTTTAACAGAGTTTTGCATACTCAGAAGCTTTAATTTTGACCAATTTCAGGCACAGGAATGACTTTAAACACATTTATTTTAGTTGAGAAAGTAATATTTCACATCTAACAGTAATTTACAGGCAAAAGATTAAATTTTAAAATTTCATCGAAATTGACCATTTTGGGAACGTTCGACAGCTCCGCGGTCATCGTTTTTCGTCAGAAAATTGATTTTTTGGACTGTACCAAAAATGATTCAAAATGTCAATTGGATCGTGCCTCATGTTGAATAACCACTTTTTAAACCCTCACAGTGCCCAAAATTGCCATTTTTACAGAGTTTTGCTTACTTAGAAGCTTCAATTTTGACCAATTTCAGGCACAGAAATGACTTTAAACACATTTATTTTAGTTGAAAAAGTAATAATTCACATCCAACAGTAATTTACAGCGAAAAGATTAAATGTTAAAATTTCATCTAAATTGACCATTTTGGGAACGTTCGACAGCTCCGCGGTCATCGTTTTTCGTCCGAAAATTAATTTTTTGGACTGTAGCAAAAATGATTCCAAATGTCAATTGGATCGTGCCTCATGTTGAATAACCACTTTTTAAACCGTCGCAGTGCCCAAAATGGCCATTTTTACAGAGTTTTGCTTACTCAGAAGCTTCAATTTTGACCAATTTCAGGCACAGAAATGACTTTAAACACATTTATTTTAGTTGAAAAAGTAATAATTCACATCTAACAGTAATTTACAGCCAAAAGATTAAATGTTAAAATTTCATCGAAATTGACCATTTTGGGAACATTCGACAGCTCCGCGGTCATCGTTTTTCGTCCGAAAATTGACTTTTTGGACTGTACCAAAAATGATTCCAAATGTCAATTGGACCGTGCCTCATGTTGAATAATCACTTTTTAAACCCTCACAGTGCCCAAAATTGCCATTTTTACAGAGTTTTGCTTACTTAGAAGCTTCAATTTTGACCAATTTCAGGCACAGAAATGACTTTAAACACATTTATTTTAGTTGAAAAAGTAATAATTCACATCCAACAGTAATTTACAGCCAAAAGATTAAATGTTAAAATTTCATCGAAATTGACCATTTTGGGAACGTTCGACAGCTCCGCGGTCATCGTTTTTTGTCTGAAAATTGATTTTTTGGACTGTACCAAAAATCATTCCCAATGTCAATTGGACCGTGCCTCATGTTGAATAACCACTTTTTAAACCCTTGCAGTGCCCAAAATGGCCATTTTTACAGAGTTTTGCTTACTCAGAAGCTTCAATTTTGACCAATTTCAGGCACAGGAATGACTTTAAACACATTTATTTTAGTTGAGAAAGTAATATTTCACATCTAACAGTAATTTACAGGCAAAAGATTACATTTTAAAATTTCATCGAAATTGACCATTTTGGGAATGTTCGACAGCTCCGCGGTCATCGTTTTTCGTCAGAAAATAGATTTTTTGGACTGTACCAAAAATGATTCTAAATGTCAATTGGATCGTGCCTCATGTTGAATAACCACTTTTTAAACCCTCACAGTGCCCAAAATTGCCATTTTTACAGAGTTTTGCATACTCAGAAGCTTCAATTTTGACCAATTTCAGGCACAGAAATGACTTTAAACACATTTATTTTAGTTGAAAAAGTAATAATTCACATCCAACAGTAACTTACAGCCAAAAGATTAAATGTTAAAATTTCATCGAAATTGACCATTTTGGGAACGTTCGACAGCTCCGCGGTCATCGTTTTTCGTCCGAAAATTAATTTTTTGGACTGTACCAAAAATTATTCCAAATGTCAATTGGACCGTGTCTCATGTTGAATAACCACTTTTTAAACCCTCACAGTGACCAAAATTGCCATTTTTACAGAGTTTTGTATACTCAGAAGCTTCAATTTTGACCAATTTCAGGCACAGAAATGACTTCAAACACATTTATTTTAGTTGAAAAAGTAATAATTCACATCCAACAGTAATTTACAGCCAAAAGATTAAATGTTAAAATTTCATCGAAATTGACCATTTTGGGAACGTTCGACAGCTCCGCGGTCATCGTTTTTCATCCGAAAATTGAATTTTTGGGCTGTACCAAAAATGATTCCAAATGTCAATTGGATCGTGCCTCATGTTGAATAACCACTTTTTAAACCCTCACAGTGCCCAAAATGGCCATTTTTACAGAGTTTTGCTTACTCAGAAGCTTCAATTTTGACCAATTACAGGCACAGAAATGACTTTAAACACATTTTTTTAAGTTGAAAAAGTAATAATTCACATCCAACAGTAATATACAGCCAAAAGAATAAATGTTAACATTTCATCGAAATTGACCATTTTGGGAACTTTCGGCAGATCCGCGGTCATCGTTTTTCGTCCGAAAATTAATTTTTTGGACTGTAGCAAAAATGATTCCAAATGTCAATTGGATCGTGCCTCATGTTGAATAACCACTTTTTAAACCCTCGCAGTGCCCAAAATGGCCATTTTTACAGAGTTTTGCTTACTCAGAAGCTTCAATTTTGACCAATTTCAGGCACAGAAATGACTTTAAACACATTTATTTTAGTTGAAAAAGTAATAATTCACATCCAACAGTAATTTACATCCAAAAGATTAAATGTTAAAATTTCATCGAAATTGACCATTTTGGGAACGTTCGACAGCTCCGCGGTCATCGTTTTTCGTCCGAAAATTGATTTTTTGGACTGTACCAAAAATGATTCCAAATGTCAATTGGATCGTGCCTCATGTTGAATAACCACTTTTTAAACCCTCACAGTGCCCAAAATTGCCATTTTTACAGAGTTTTGCTTACTTAGAAGCTTCAATTTTGACCAATTTCAGGCACAGAAATGACTTTAAACACATTTATTTTAGTTGAAAAAGTAATAATTCACATCCAACAGTAATTTACAGCGAAAAGATTAAATGTTAAAATTTCATCTAAATTGACCATTTTGGGAACGTTCGACAGCTCCGCGGTCATCGTTTTTCGTCCGAAAATTAATTTTTTGGACTGTAGCAAAAATGATTCCAAATGTCAATTGGATCGTGCCTCATGTTGAATAACCACTTTTTAAACCCTCGCAGTGCCCAAAATGGCCATTTTTACAGAGTTTTGCTTACTCAGAAGCTTCAATTTTGACCAATTTCAGGCACAGAAATGACTTTAAACACATTTATTTTAGTTGAAAAAGTAATAATTCACATCTAACAGTAATTTACAGCCAAAAGATTAAATGATAAAATTTCATCGAAATTGACCATTTTGGGAACGTTCGACAGCTCCGCGTTCATCGTTTTTCGTCCGAAAATTGATTTTTTGGACTGTACCAAAAATGATTCTAAATGTCAATTGGATCGTGTCTCATGTTGAATAACCACTTTTTAAACCCTCACAGTGCCCAAAATTACCATTTTTACAGAGTTTTGCATACTCAGAAGCTTCAATTTTGACCAATTTCAGGCACAGAAATGACTTTAAACACATTTATTTTAGTTGAAAAAGTAATAATTCACATCCAACAGTAATTTACAGCCAAAAGATTAAATGTTAAAATTTCATCGAAATTGACCATTTTGGGAACGTTCGACAGCTCCGCGGTCATCGTTTTTCGTCCGAAAATTAATTTTTTGGACTGTACCAAAAATGATTCCAAATGTCAATTGGACCGTGCCTCATGTTGAATAACCACTTTTTAAACCCTCACAGTGACCAAAATTGCCATTTTTACAGAGTTTTGCATACTCAGAAGCTTCAATTTTGACCAATTTCAGGCACAGAAATGACTTTAAACACATTTATTTTAGTTGAAAAAGTAATAATTCACATCCAACAGTAATTTACAGCCAAAAGATTAAATGTTAAAATTTCATCGAAATTGACCATTTTGGGAACGTTCGACAGCTCCGCGGTCATCGTTTTTCGTCCGAAAATTGATTTTTTGTACTGTACCAAAAATGATTCCAAATGTCAATTGGACCGTGCCTCATGTTGAATAACCACTTTTTAAACCCTCACAGTGACCAAAATTGCCATTTTTACAGAGTTTTGCATACTCAGAAGCTTCAATTTTGACCAATTTCAGGCACAGAAATGACTTTAAACACTTTTATTTTAGTTGAAAAAGTAATAATTCACATCCAACAGTAATTTACAGCCAAAAGATTAAATGATAAAATTTCATCGAAATTGACCATTTTGCGAACGTTCGACAGCTCCGCGGTCATCGTTTTTCGTCAGAAAATTTATTTTTTGGACTGTACCAAAAATGATTCAAAATGTCAATTGGATCATGCCTCATGTTGAATAACCACTTTTTAAACCCTCACAGTGCCCAAAATTGCCATTTTTACAGAGTTTTGCTTACTTAGAAGCTTCAATTTTGACCAATTTCAGGCACAGAAATGACTTTAAACACATTTATTTTAGTTGAAAAAGTAATAATTCACATCCAACAGTAATTTACAGCCAAAAGATTAAATGTTAAAATTTCATCGAAATTGACAATTTTGGGAACGTTCGACAGCTCCGCGGTCATCGTTTTTCGTCCGAAAATGGATTTTTTGGACTGTACCAAAAATGATTCCAAATGTCAATTGGACCGTGCCTCATGTTGAATAACCACTTTTTAAACCCTTGCAGTGCCCAAAATGGCCATTTTTACAGAGTTTTGCTTACTCAGAAGCTTCAATTTTGACCAATTTCAGGCACAGGAATGACTTTAAACACATTTATTTTAGTTGAGAAAGTAATATTTCACATCTAACAGTAATTTACAGGCAAAAGATTAAATTTTAAAATTTCATCGAAATTGACCATTTTGGGAATGTTCGACAGCTCCGCGGTCATCGTTTTTCATCAGAAAATAGATTTTTTGGACTGTACCAAAAATGATTCTAAATGTCAATTGGATCGTGCCTCATGTTGAATAACCACTTTTTAAACCCTCACAGTGCCCAAAATTGCCATTTTTACAGAGTTTTGCATACTCAGAAGCTTCAATTTTGACCAATTTCAGGCACAGAAATGACTTTAAACACATTTATTTTAGTTGAAAAAGTAATAATTCACATCCAACAGTAATTTACAGCCAAAAGATTAAATGTTAAAATTTCATCGAAATTGACCATTTTGGGAACGTTCGACAGCTCCGCGGTCATCGTTTTTCGTCCAAAAATTAATTTTTTGGACTGTACCAAAAATGATTCCAAATGTCAATTGGACCGTGCCTCATGTTGAATAACCACTTTTTAAACCCTCAGAGTGACCAAAATTGCCATTTTTACAGAGTTTTGCATACTCAGAAGCTTCAATTTTGACCAATTTCAGGCACAGAAATGACTTCAAACACATTTATTTTAGTTGAAAAAGTAATAATTCACATCCAACAGTAATTTACAGCCAAAAGATTAAATGTTAAAATTTCATCGAAATTGACCATTTTGGGAACTTTCGACAGCTCCGCGGTCATCGTTTTTCGTCGGAAAATTGAATTTTTGGACTGTACCAAAAATGATTCCAAATGTCAATTGGATCGTGCCTCATGTTGAATAACCACTTTTTAAACCCTCACAGTGCCCAAAATGGCCATTTTTACAGAGTTTTGCTTACTCAGAAGCTTCAATTTTGACCAATTACAGGCACAGAAATGACTTTAAACACATATTTTTTAAGTTGAAAAAGTAATAATTCACATCCAACAGTAATATACAGCCAAAAGAATAAATGTTAACATTTCATCGAAATTGACCATTTTGGGAACTTTCGACAGCTCCGCGGTCATCGTTTTTCGTCCGAAAATTAATTTTTTGGACTGTAGCAAAAATTATTCCAAATGTCAATTGGATCGTGCCTCATGTTGAATAACCACTTTTTAAACCATCGCAGTGCCCAAAATGGCCATTTTTACAGAGTTTTGCTTACTCAGAAGCTTCAATTTTGACCAATTTCAGGCACAGAAATGACTTTAAACACATTTATTTTAGTTGAAAAAGTAATAATTCACATCCAACAGTAATTTACATCCAAAAGATTAAATGTTAAAATTTCATCGAAATTGACCATTTTGGGAACGTTCGACAGCTCCGCGGTCATCGTTTTTCGTCCGAAAATTGATTTTTTGGACTGTACCAAAAATGATTCCAAATGTCAATTGGATCGTGCCTCATGTTGAATAACCATTTTTTAAACCCTCACAGTGACCAAAATTGCCATTTTTACAGAGTTTTGCATACTCAGAAGCTTCAATTTTGACCAATTTCAGGCACAGAAATGACTTTAAACACATTTATTTTAGTTGAAAAAGTAATAATTCACATCCAACAGTAATTTACAGCCAAAAGATTAAATGTTAAAATTTCATCGAAATTGACCATTTTGGGAACGTTCGACAGCTCCGCGGTCATCGTTTTTCGTCCGAAAATTGATTTTTTGTACTGTACCAAAAATGATTCCAAATGTCAATTGGACCGTGCCTCATGTTGAATAACCACTTTTTAAACCCTCACAGTGACCAAAATTGCCATTTTTACAGAGTTTTGCATACTCAGAAGCTTCAATTTTGACCAATTTCAGGCACAGAAATGACTTTAAACACTTTTATTTTAGTTGAAAAAGTAATAATTCACATCCAACAGTAATTTACAGCCAAAAGATTAAATGATAAAATTTCATCGAAATTGACCATTTTGCGAACGTTCGACAGCTCCGCGGTCATCGTTTTTCGTCAGAAAATTTATTTTTTGGACTGTACCAAAAATGATTCAAAATGTCAATTGGATCATGCCTCATGTTGAATAACCACTTTTTAAACCCTCACAGTGCCCAAAATTGCCATTTTTACAGAGTTTTGCTTACTTAGAAGCTTCAATTTTGACCAATTTCAGGCACAGAAATGACTTTAAACACATTTATTTTAGTTGAAAAAGTAATAATTCACATCCAACAGTAATTTACAGCCAAAAGATTAAATGTTAAAATTTCATCGAAATTGACAATTTTGGGAACGTTCGACAGCTCCGCGGTCATCGTTTTTCGTCCGAAAATGGATTTTTTGGACTGTACCAAAAATGATTCCAAATGTCAATTGGACCGTGCCTCATGTTGAATAACCACTTTTTAAACCCTTGCAGTGCCCAAAATGGCCATTTTTACAGAGTTTTGCTTACTCAGAAGCTTCAATTTTGACCAATTTCAGGCACAGGAATGACTTTAAACACATTTATTTTAGTTGAGAAAGTAATATTTCACATCTAACAGTAATTTACAGGCAAAAGATTAAATTTTAAAATTTCATCGAAATTGACCATTTTGGGAATGTTCGACAGCTCCGCGGTCATCGTTTTTCATCAGAAAATAGATTTTTTGGACTGTACCAAAAATGATTCTAAATGTCAATTGGATCGTGCCTCATGTTGAATAACCACTTTTTAAACCCTCACAGTGCCCAAAATTGCCATTTTTACAGAGTTTTGCATACTCAGAAGCTTCAATTTTGACCAATTTCAGGCACAGAAATGACTTTAAACACATTTATTTTAGTTGAAAAAGTAATAATTCACATCCAACAGTAATTTACAGCCAAAAGATTAAATGTTAAAATTTCATCGAAATTGACCATTTTGGGAACGTTCGACAGCTCCGCGGTCATCGTTTTTCGTCCGAAAATTAATTTTTTGGACTGTACCAAAAATGATTCCAAATGTCAATTGGACCGTGCCTCATGTTGAATAACCACTTTTTAAACCCTCAGAGTGACCAAAATTGCCATTTTTACAGAGTTTTGCATACTCAGAAGCTTCAATTTTGACCAATTTCAGGCACAGAAATGACTTCAAACACATTTATTTTAGTTGAAAAAGTAATAATTCACATCCAACAGTAATTTACAGCCAAAAGATTAAATGTTAAAATTTCATCGAAATTGACCATTTTGGGAACGTTCGACAGCTCCGCGGTCATCGTTTTTCGTCTGAAAATTGATTTTTTGGACTGTACCAAAAATGATTCCAAATGTCAATTGGACCGTGCCTCATGTTGAATAACCACTTTTTAAACCCTCGCAGTGCCCAAAATGGCCATTTTTACAGAGTTTTGCTTACTCAGAAGCTTCAATTTTGACCAATTTCAGGCACAGAAATGACTTTAAATACATTTATTTTAGTTGAAAAAGGTATAATTCACATCCAACAGTAATTTACAGCCAAAAGAATAAATGTTAAAATTTCATCGAAATTGACCATTTTGGGAACTTTCGACAGCTCCGCGGTCATCGTTTTTCGTCGGAAAATTGAATTTTTGGACTGTACCAAAAATGATTCCAAATGTCAATTGGATCGTGCCTCATGTTGAATAACCACTTTTTAAACCCTCACAGTGCCCAAAATGGCCATTTTTACAGAGTTTTGCTTACTCAGAAGCTTCAATTTTGACCAATTACAGGCACAGAAATGACTTTAAACACATATTTTTTAAGTTGAAAAAGTAATAATTCACATCCAACAGTAATATACAGCCAAAAGAATAAATGTTAACATTTCATCGAAATTGACCATTTTGGGAACTTTCGACAGCTCCGCGGTCATCGTTTTTCGTCCGAAAATTAATTTTTTGGACTGTAGCAAAAATTATTCCAAATGTCAATTGGATCGTGCCTCATGTTGAATAACCACTTTTTAAACCCTCGCAGTGCCCAAAATGGCCATTTTTACAGAGTTTTGCTTACTCAGAAGCTTCAATTTTGACCAATTTCAGGCACAGAAATGACTTTAAACACATTTATTTTAGTTGAAAAAGTAATAATTCACATCCAACAGTAATTTACATCCAAAAGATTAAATGTTAAAATTTCATCGAAATTGACCATTTTGGGAACGTTCGACAGCTCCGCGGTCATCGTTTTTCGTCCGAAAATTGATTTTTTGGACTGTACCAAAAATGATTCCAAATGTCAATTGGATCGTGCCTCATGTTGAATAACCATTTTTTAAACCCTCACAGTGACCAAAATTGCCATTTTTACAGAGTTTTGCATACTCAGAAGCTTCAATTTTGACCAATTTCAGGCACAGGAATGACTTTAAACACATTTATTTTAGTTGAGAAAGTAATATTTCACATCTAACAGTAATTTACAGGCAAAAGATTACATTTTAAAATTTCATCGAAATTGACCATTTTGGGAACGTTCGACAGCTCCGCGGTCATCGTTTTTCGTCCGAAAATTGATTTTTTGGACTGTACCAAAAATGATTCCAAATGTCAATTGGACCGTGCCTCATGTTGAATAACCACTTGTTAAACCCTCACAGTGACCAAAATTGCCATTTTTACAGAGTTTTGCATACTCAGAAGTTTCAATTTTGACCAATTTCAGGCACAGGAATGACTTTAAACACATTTATTTTAGTTGAGAAAGTAATATTTCACATCTAACAGTAATTTACAGGCAAAAGATTACATTTTAAAATTTCATCGAAATTGACCATTTTGGGAATGTTCGACAGCTCCGCGGTCATCGTTTTTCGTCAGAAAATAGATTTTTTGGACTGTACCAAAAATGATTCTAAATGTCAATTGGATCGTGCCTCATGTTGAATAACCACTTTTTAAACCCTCACAGTGCCCAAAATTACCATTTTTACAGAGTTTTGCATACTCAGAAGCTTCAATTTTGACCAATTTCAGGCACAGAAATGACTTCAAACACATTTATTTTAGTTGAAAAAGTAATAATTCACATCCAACAGTAATTTACAGCCAAAAGATTAAATGTTAAAATTTCATCGAAATTGACCATTTTGGGAACGTTCGACAGCTCCGCGGTCATCGTTTTTCGTCTGAAAATTGATTTTTTGGACTGTACCAAAAATGATTCCAAATGCCAATTGGACCGTGCCTCATGTTGAATAACCACTTTTTAAACCCTCGCAGTGCCCAAAATGGCCATTTTTACAGAGTTTTGCTTACTCAGAAGCTTCAATTTTGACCAATTTCAGGCACAGAAATGACTTTAAACACATTTATTTTAGTTGAAAAAGTTATAATTCACATCCAACAGTAATTTACAGCCAAAAGAATAAATGTTAAAATTTCATCGAAATTGACCATTTTGGGAACTTTCGACAGCTCCGCGGTCATCGTTTTTCGTCGGAAAATTGAATTTTTGGACTGTACCAAAAATGATTCCAAATGTCAATTGGATCGTGCCTCATGTTGAATAACCACTTTTTAAACCCTCACAGTGCCCAAAATGGCCATTTTTACAGAGTTTTGCTTACTCAGAAGCTTCAATTTTGACCAATTACAGGCACAGAAATGACTTTAAACACATATTTTTTAAGTTGAAAAAGTAATAATTCACATCCAACAGTAATATACAGCCAAAAGAATAAATGTTAACATTTCATCGAAATTGACCATTTTGGGAACTTTCGACAGCTCCGCGGTCATCGTTTTTCGTCCGAAAATTAATTTTTTGGACTGTAGCAAAAATTATTCCAAATGTCAATTGGATCGTGCCTCATGTTGAATAACCACTTTTTAAACCCTCGCAGTGCCCAAAATGGCCATTTTTACAGAGTTTTGCTTACTCAGAAGCTTCAATTTTGACCAATTTCAGGCACAGAAATGACTTTAAACACATTTATTTTAGTTGAAAAAGTAATAATTCACATCCAACAGTAATTTACATCCAAAAGATTAAATGTTAAAATTTCATCGAAATTGACCATTTTGGGAACGTTCGACAGCTCCGCGGTCATCGTTTTTCGTCCGAAAATTGATTTTTTGGACTGTACCAAAAATGATTCCAAATGTCAATTGGATCGTGCCTCATGTTGAATAACCATTTTTTAAACCCTCACAGTGACCAAAATTGCCATTTTTACAGAGTTTTGCATACTCAGAAGCTTCAATTTTGACCAATTTCAGGCACAGGAATGACTTTAAACACATTTATTTTAGTTGAGAAAGTAATATTTCACATCTAACAGTAATTTACAGGCAAAAGATTACATTTTAAAATTTCATCGAAATTGACCATTTTGGGAACGTTCGACAGCTCCGCGGTCATCGTTTTTCGTCCGAAAATTGATTTTTTGGACTGTACCAAAAATGATTCCAAATGTCAATTGGACCGTGCCTCATGTTGAATAACCACTTGTTAAACCCTCACAGTGACCAAAATTGCCATTTTTACAGAGTTTTGCATACTCAGAAGTTTCAATTTTGACCAATTTCAGGCACAGGAATGACTTTAAACACATTTATTTTAGTTGAGAAAGTAATATTTCACATCTAACAGTAATTTACAGGCAAAAGATTACATTTTAAAATTTCATCGAAATTGACCATTTTGGGAATGTTCGACAGCTCCGCGGTCATCGTTTTTCGTCAGAAAATAGATTTTTTGGACTGTACCAAAAATGATTCTAAATGTCAATTGGATCGTGCCTCATGTTGAATAACCACTTTTTAAACCCTCACAGTGCCCAAAATTACCATTTTTACAGAGTTTTGCATACTCAGAAGCTTCAATTTTGACCAATTTCAGGCACAGAAATGACTTCAAACACATTTATTTTAGTTGAAAAAGTAATAATTCACATCCAACAGTAATTTACAGCCAAAAGATTAAATGTTAAAATTTCATCGAAATTGACCATTTTGGGAACGTTCGACAGCTCCGCGGTCATCGTTTTTCGTCTGAAAATTGATTTTTTGGACTGTACCAAAAATGATTCCAAATGCCAATTGGACCGTGCCTCATGTTGAATAACCACTTTTTAAACCCTCGCAGTGCCCAAAATGGCCATTTTTACAGAGTTTTGCTTACTCAGAAGCTTCAATTTTGACCAATTTCAGGCACAGAAATGACTTTAAACACATTTATTTTAGTTGAAAAAGTTATAATTCACATCCAACAGTAATTTACAGCCAAAAGAATAAATGTTAAAATTTCATCGAAATTGACCATTTTGGGAACTTTCGACAGCTCCGCGGTCATCGTTTTTCGTCGGAAAATTGAATTTTTGGACTGTACCAAAAATGATTCCAAATGTCAATTGGATCGTGCCTCATGTTGAATAACCACTTTTTAAACCCTCACAGTGCCCAAAATGGCCATTTTTACAGAGTTTTGCTTACTCAGAAGCTTCAATTTTGACCAATTACAGGCACAGAAATGACTTTAAACACATATTTTTTAAGTTGAAAAAGTAATAATTCACATCCAACAGTAATATACAGCCAAAAGAATAAATGTTAACATTTCATCGAAATTGACCATTTTGGGAACTTTCGACAGCTCCGCGGTCATCGTTTTTCGTCCGAAAATTAATTTTTTGGACTGTAGCAAAAATTATTCCAAATGTCAATTGGATCGTGCCTCATGTTGAATAACCACTTTTTAAACCCTCGCAGTGCCCAAAATGGCCATTTTTACAGAGTTTTGCTTACTCAGAAACTTCAATTTTGACCAATTTCAGGCACAGAAATGACTTTAAACACATTTATTTTAGTTGAAAAAGTAATAATTCACATCCAACAGTAATTTACATCCAAAAGATTAAATGTTAAAATTTCATCGAAATTGACCATTTTGGGAACGTTCGACAGCTCCGCGGTCATCGTTTTTCGTCCGAAAATTGATTTTTTGGACTGTACCAAAAATGATTCCAAATGTCAATTGGATCGTGCCTCATGTTGAATAACCATTTTTTAAACCCTCACAGTGACCAAAATTGCCATTTTTACAGAGTTTTGCATACTCAGAAGCTTCAATTTTGACCAATTTCAGGCACAGGAATGACTTTAAACACATTTATTTTAGTTGAGAAAGTAATATTTCACACCTAACAGTAATTTACAGGCAAAAGATTAAATTTTAAAATTTCATCGAAATTGACCATTTTGGGAACGTTCGACAGCTCCGCGGTCATCGTTTTTCGTCCGAAAATTGATTTTTTGGACTGTACCAAAAATGATTCCAAATGTCAATTGGACCGTGCCTCATGTTGAATAACCACTTGTTAAACCCTCACAGTGACCAAAATTGCCATTTTTACAGAGTTTTGCATACTCAGAAGTTTCAATTTTGACCAATTTCAGGCACAGGAATGACTTTAAACACATTTATTTTAGTTGAGAAAGTAATATTTCACATCTAACAGTAATTTACAGGCAAAAGATTACATTTTAAAATTTCATCGAAATTGACCATTTTGGGAATGTTCGACAGCTCCGCGGTCATCGTTTTTCGTCAGAAAATAGATTTTTTGGACTGTACCAAAAATGATTCTAAATGTCAATTGGATCGTGCCTCATGTTGAATAACCACTTTTTAAACCCTCACAGTGCCCAAAATTACCATTTTTACAGAGTTTTGCATACTCAGAAGCTTCAATTTTGACCAATTTCAGGCACAGAAATGACTTTAAACACATTTATTTTATTTGAAAAAGTAATAATTCACATCCAACAGTAATTTACAGCCAAAAGATTAAATGTTAAAATTTCATCGAAATTGACCATTTTGGGAACGTTCGACAGCTCCGCGGTCATCGTTTTTCGTCCGAAAATTAATTTTTTGGACTGTACCAAAAATGATTCCAAATGTCAATTGGACCGTGCCTCATGTTGAATAACCACTTTTTAAACCCTCACAGTGACCAAAATTGCCATTTTTACAGAGTTTTGCATACTCAGAAGCTTCAATTTTGACCAATTTCAGCCACAGAAATGACTTTAAACACATTTATTTTAGTTGAAAAAGTAATAATTCACATCCAACAGTAATTTACAGCCAAAAGATTAAATGTTAAAATTTCATCGAAATTGACTATTTTGGGAACGTTCGACAGCTCCGCGGTCATCGTTTTTCGTCCGAAAATTGATTTTTTGGACTGTACCAAAAATGATTCCAAATGTCAATTGGACCGTGCCTCATGTTGAATAACCACTTTTTAAACCCTCACAGTGACCAAAATTGCCATTTTTACAGAGTTTTGCTTACTCAGAAGCTTCAATTTTGACCAATTTCAGGCACAGAAATGACTTTAAACACATTTATTTTAGTTGAAAAAGTAATAATTCACATCTAACAGTAATTTACAGCCAAAAGATTAAATGATAAAATTTCATCGAAATTGACCATTTTGGGAACGTTCGACAGCTCCGCGTTCATCGTTTTTCGTCCGAAAATTGATTTTTTGGACTGTACCAAAAATGATTCCAAATGTCAATTGGATCGTGCCTCATGTTGAATAACCACTTTTTAAACCCTCGCAGTGCCCAAAATGGCCATTTTTACAGAGTTTTGCTTACTCAGAAGCTTCAATTTTGACCAATTTCAGGCACAGAAATGACTTTAAACACATTTATTTTAGTTGAAAAAGTAATAATTCACATCTAACAGTAATTTACAGCCAAAAGATTAAATGATAAAATTTCATCGAAATTGACCATTTTGGGAACGTTCGACAGCTCCGCGTTCATCGTTTTTCGTCCGAAAATTGATTTTTTGGACTGTACCAAAAATGATTCTAAATGTCAATTGGATCGTGCCTCATGTTGAATAACCACTTTTTAAACCCTCACAGTGCCCAAAATTACCATTTTTACAGAGTTTTGCATACTCAGAATCTTCAATTTTGACCAATTTCAGGCACAGAAATGACTTTAAACACATTTATTTTAGTTGAAAAAGTAATAATTCACATCCAACAGTAATTTACAGCCAAAAGATTAAATGTTAAAATTTCATCGAAATTGACCATTTTGGGAACGTTCGACAGCTCCGCGGTCATCGTTTTTCGTCCGAAAATTAATTTTTTGGACTGTACCAAAAATGATTCCAAATGTCAATTGGACCGTTCCTCATGTTGAATAACCACTTTTTAAACCCTCACAGTGACCGAAATTGCCATTTTTACAGAGTTTTGCATACTCAGAAGCTTCAATTTTGACCAATTTCAGGCACAGAAATGACTTTAAACACATTTATTTTAGTTGAAAAAGTAATAATTCACATCCAACAGTAATTTACAGCCAAAAGATTAAATGTTAAAATTTAATCGAAATTGACCATTTTGGGAACGTTCGACAGCTCCGCGGTCATCGTTTTTCGTCCGAAAATTGATTTTTTGGACTGTACCAAAAATGATTCCAAATGTCAATTGGACCGTGCCTCATGTTGAATAACCACTTTTTAAACCCTCACAGTGACCAAAATTGCCATTTTTACAGAGTTTTGCATACTCAGAAGCTTCAATTTTGACCAATTTCAGGCACAGAAATGACTTTAAACACTTTTATTTTAGTTGAAAAAGTAATAATTCACATCCAACAGTAATTTACAGCCAAAAGATTAAATGATAAAATTTCATCGAAATTGACCATTTTGCGAACGTTCGACAGCTCCGCGGTCATCGTTTTTCGTCAGAAAATTTATTTTTTGGACTGTACCAAAAATGATTCAAAATGTCAATTGGATCATGCCTCATGTTGAATAACCACTTTTTAAACCCTCACAGTGCCCAAAATTGCCATTTTTACAGAGTTTTGCTTACTTAGAAGCTTCAATTTTGACCAATTTCAGGCACAGAAATGACTTTAAACACATTTATTTTAGTTGAAAAAGTAATAATTCACATCCAACAGTAATTTACAGCCAAAAGATTAAATGTTAAAATTTCATCGAAATTGACCATTTTGGGAACATTCGACAGCTCCGCGGTCATCGTTTTTCGTCCGAAAATTGACTTTTTGGACTGTACCAAAAATGATTCCAAATGTCAATTGGACCGTGCCTCATGTTGAATAACCACTTTTTAAACCCTCACAGTGCCCAAAATTGCCATTTTTACAGAGTTTTGCTTACTTAGAAGCTTCAATTTTGACCAATTTCAGGCACAGAAATGACTTTAAACACATTTATTTTAGTTGAAAAAGTAATAATTCACATCCAACAGTAATTTACAGCCAAAAGATTAAATGTTAAAATTTCATCGAAATTGACCATTTTGGGAACGTTCGACAGCTCCGCGGTCATCATTTTTTGTCTGAAAATTGATTTTTTGGACTGTACCAAAAATGATTCCAAATGTCAATTGGACCGTGCCTCATGTTGAATAACCACTTTTTAAACCCTTGCAGTGCCCAAAATGGCCATTTTTACAGAGTTTTGCTTACTCAGAAGCTTCAATTTTGACCAATTTCAGGCACAGAAATGACTTTAAACACATTTATTTTAGTTGAGAAAGTAATAATTCACATCTAACAGTAATTTACAGCCAAAAGATTAAATGATAAAATTTCATCGAAATTGACCATTTTGGGAACGTGCCACAGCTCCGCGTTCATCGTTTTTCGTCCGAAAATTGATTTTTTGGACTGTACCAAAAATGATTCTAAATGTCAATTGGATCGTGCCTCATGTTGAATAACCACTTTTTAAACCCTCACAGTGCCCAAAATTACCATTTTTACAGAGTTTTGCATACTCCGAAGCTTCAATTTTGACCAATTTCAGGCACAGAAATGACTTTAAACACATTTATTTTAGTTGAAAAAGTAATAATTCACATCCAACAGTAATTTACAGCCAAAAGATTAAATGTTAAAATTTCATCGAAATTGACCATTTTGGGAACGTTCGACAGCTCCGCGGTCATCGTTTTTCGTCCGAAAATTAATTTTTTGGACTGTACCAAAAATGATTCCAAATGTCAATTGGACCGTGCCTCATGTTGAATAACCACTTTTTAAACCCTCACAGTGACCAAAATTGCCATTTTTACAGAGTTTTGCATACTCAGAAGCTTCAATTTTGACCAATTTCAGGCACAGAAATGACTTTAAACACATTTATTTTAGTTGAAAAAGTAATAATTCACATCCAACAGTAATTTACAGCCAAAAGATTAAATGTTAAAATTTCATCGAAATTGACCATTTTGGGAACGTTCGACAGCTCCGCGGTCATCGTTTTTCGTCCGAAAATTGATTTTTTGGACTGTACCAAAAATTATTCCAAATGTCAATTGGACCGTGCCTCATGTTGAATAACCACTTTTTAAACCCTCACAGTGACCAAAATTGCCATTTTTACAGAGTTTTGCATACTCAGAAGCTTCAATTTTGACCAATTTCAGGCACAGAAATGACTTTAAACACTTTTATTTTAGTTGAAAAAGTAATAATTCACATCCAACAGTAATTTACAGCCAAAAGATTAAATGTTAAAATTTCATCGAAATTGACCATTTTGGGAACGTTCGACAGCTCCGCGGTCATCGTTTTTCGTCCGAAAATTAATTTTTTGGACTGTACCAAAAATGATTCCAAATGTCAATTGGACCGTGCCTCATGTTGAATAACCACTTTTTAAACCCTCAGAGTGACCAAAATTGCCATTTTTACAGAGTTTTGCATACTCAGAAGCTTCAATTTTGACCAATTTCAGGCACAGAAATGACTTCAAACACATTTATTTTAGTTGAAAAAGTAATAATTCACATCCAACAGTAATTTACAGCCAAAAGATTAAATGTTAAAATTTCATCGAAATTGACCATTTTGGGAACGTTCGACAGCTCCGCGGTCATCGTTTTTCGTCTGAAAATTGATTTTTTGGACTGTACCAAAAATGATTCCAAATGTCAATTGGACCGTGCCTCATGTTGAATAACCACTTTTTAAACCCTCGCAGTGCCCAAAATGGCCATTTTTACAGAGTTTTGCTTACTCAGAAGCTTCAATTTTGACCAATTTCAGGCACAGAAATGACTTTAAACACATTTATTTTAGTTGAAAAAGTAATAATTCACATCCAACAGTAATTTACAGCCAAAAGATTAAATGTTAAAATTTCATCGAAATTGACCATTTTGGGAACGTTCGACAGCTCCGCGGTCATCGTTTTTTGTCTGAAAATTGATTTTTTGGACTGTACCAAAAATGATTCCAAATGTCAATTGGACCGTGCCTCATGTTGAATAACCACTTTTTAAACCCTTGCAGTGCCCAAAATGGCCATTTTTACAGAGTTTTGCTTACTCAGAAGCTTCAATTTTGACCTATTTCAGGCACAGGAATGACTTTAAACACATTTATTTTAGTTGAGAAAGTAATATTTCACATCTAACAGTAATTTACAGGCAAAAGATTAAATTTTAAAATTTCATCGAAATTGACCATTTTGGGAATGTTCGACAGCTCCGCGGTCATCGTTTTTCATCAGAAAATAGATTTTTTGGACTGTACCAAAAATGATTCTAAATGTCAATTGGATCGTGCCTCATGTTGAATAACCACTTTTTAAACCCTCACAGTGCCCAAAATTGCCATTTTTACAGAGTTTTGCATACTCAGAAGCTTCAATTTTGACCAATTTCAGGCACAGAAATGACTTTAAACACATTTATTTTAGTTGAAAAAGTAATAATTCACATCCAACAGTAATTTACAGCCAAAAGATTAAATGTTAAAATTTCATCGAAATTGACCATTTTGGGAACGTTCGACAGCTCCGCGGTCATCGTTTTTCGTCCGAAAATTAATTTTTTGGACTGTACCAAAAATGATTCCAAATGTCAATTGGACCGTGCCTCATGTTGAATAACCACTTTTTAAACCCTCAGAGTGACCAAAATTGCCATTTTTACAGAGTTTTGCATACTCAGAAGCTTCAATTTTGACCAATTTCAGGCACAGAAATGACTTCAAACACATTTATTTTAGTTGAAAAAGTAATAATTCACATCCAACAGTAATTTACAGCCAAAAGATTAAATGTTAAAATTTCATCGAAATTGACCATTTTGGGAACGTTCGACAGCTCCGCGGTCATCGTTTTTCGTCTGAAAATTGATTTTTTGGACTGTACCAAAAATGATTCCAAATGTCAATTGGACCGTGCCTCATGTTGAATAACCACTTTTTAAACCCTCGCAGTGCCCAAAATGGCCATTTTTACAGAGTTTTGCTTACTCAGAAGCTTCAATTTTGACCAATTTCAGGCACAGAAATGACTTTAAACACATTTATTTTAGTTGAAAAAGTTATAATTCACATCCAACAGTAATTTACAGCCAAAAGAATAAATGTTAAAATTTCATCGAAATTGACCATTTTGGGAACTTTCGACAGCTCCGCCGTCATCGTTTTTCGTCGGAAAATTGGATTTTTGGACTGTACCAAAAATGATTCCAAATGTCAATTGGATCGTGCCTCATGTTGAATAACCACTTTTTAAACCCTCACAGTGCCCAAAATGGCCATTTTTACAGAGTTTTGCTTACTCAGAAGCTTCAATTTTGAACAATTACAGGCACAGAAATGACTTTAAACACATATTTTTTAAGTTGAAAAAGTAATAATTCACATCCAACAGTAATATACAGCCAAAAGAATAAATGTTAACATTTCATCGAAATTGACCATTTTGGGAACTTTCGACAGCTCCGCGGTCATCGTTTTTCGTCCGAAAATTAATTTTTTGGACTGTAGCAAAAATGATTCCAAATGTCAATTGGATCGTGCCTCATGTTGAATAACCACTTTTTAAACCCTCGCAGTGCCCAAAATGGCCATTTTTACAGAGTTTTGCTTACTCAGAAGCTTCAATTTTGACCAATTTCAGGCACAGAAATGACTTTAAACACATTTATTTTAGTTGAAAAAGTAATAATTCACATCCAACAGTAATTTACAGCCAAAAGATTAAATGTTAAAATTTCATCGAAATTGACCATTTTGGGAACGTTCGACAGCTCCGCGGTCATCGTTTTTTGTCTGAAAATTGATTTTTTGGACTGTACCAAAAATGATTCCCAATGTCAATTGGACCGTGCCTCATGTTGAATAACCACTTTTTAAACCCTTGCAGTGCCCAAAATGGCCATTTTTACAGAGTTTTGCTTACTCAGAAGCTTCAATTTTGACCAATTTCAGGCACAGGAATGACTTTAAACACATTTATTTTAGTTGAGAAAGTAATATTTCACATCTAACAGTAATTTACAGGCAAAAGATTACATTTTAAAATTTCATCGAAATTGACCATTTTGGGAATGTTCGACAGCTCCGCGGTCATCGTTTTTCGTCAGAAAATAGATTTTTTGGACTGTACCAAAAATGATTCTAAATGTCAATTGGATCGTGCCTCATGTTGAATAACCACTTTTTAAACCCTCACAGTGCCCAAAATTGCCATTTTTACAGAGTTTTGCATACTCAGAAGCTTCAATTTTGACCAATTTCAGGCACAGAAATGACTTTAAACACATTTATTTTAGTTGAAAAAGTAATAATTCACATCCAACAGTAATTTACAGCCAAAAGATTAAATGTTAAAATTTCATCGAAATTGACCATTTTGGGAACGTTCGACAGCTCCGCGGTCATCGTTTTTCGTCCGAAAATTAATTTTTTGGACTGTACCAAAAATGATTCCAAATGTCAATTGGATCGTGCCTCATGTTGAATAACCATTTTTTAAACCCTCACAGTGACCAAAATTGCCATTTTAACAGAGTTTTGCATACTCAGAAGCTTTAATTTTGACCAATTTCAGGCACAGGAATGACTTTAAACACATTTATTTTAGTTGAGAAAGTAATATTTCACATCTAACAGAAATTTACAGGCAAAAGATTAAATTTTAAAATTTCATCGAAATTGACCATTTTGGGAACGTTCGACAGCTCCGCGGTCATCGTTTTTCGTCAGAAAATTGATTTTTTGGACTGTACCAAAAATGATTCAAAATGTCAATTGGATCGTGCCTCATGTTGAATAACCACTTTTTAAACCCTCACAGTGCCCAAAATTGCCATTTTTACAGAGTTTTGCTTACTTAGAAGCTTCAATTTTGACCAATTTCAGGCACAGAAATGACTTTAAACACATTTATTTTAGTTGAAAAAGTAATAATTCACATCCAACAGTAATTTACAGCGAAAAGATTAAATGTTAAAATTTCATCTAAATTGACCATTTTGGGAACGTTCGACAGCTCCGCGGTCATCGTTTTTCGTCCGAAAATTAATTTTTTGGACTGTAGCAAAAATGATTCCAAATGTCAATTGGATCGTGCCTCATGTTGAATAACCACTTTTTAAACCCTCGCAGTGCCCAAAATGGCCATTTTTACAGAGTTTTGCTTACTCAGAAGCTTCAATTTTGACCAATTTCAGGCACAGAAATGACTTTAAACACATTTATTTTAGTTGAAAAAGTAATAATTCACATCTAACAGTAATTTACAGCCAAAAGATTAAATGATAAAATTTCATCGAAATTGACCATTTTGGGAACGTTCGACAGCTCCGCGTTCATCGTTTTTCGTCCGAAAATTGATTTTTTGGACTGTACCAAAAATGATTCTAAATGTCAATTGGATCGTGCCTCATGTTGAATAACCACTTTTTAAACCCTCACAGTGCCCAAAATTACCATTTTTACAGAGTTTTGCATACTCAGAAGCTTCAATTTTGACCAATTTCAGGCACAGAAATGACTTTAAACACATTTATTTTAGTTGAAAAAGTAATAATTCACATTCAACAGTAATTTACAGCCAAAAGATTAAATGTTAAAATTTCATCGAAATTGACCATTTTGGGAACGTTCGACAGCTCCGCGGTCATCGTTTTTCGTCCGAAAATTAATTTTTTGGACTGTACCAAAAATGATTCCAAATGTCAATTGGACCGTGCCTCATGTTGAATAACCACTTTTTAAACCCTCACAGTGACCAAAATTGCCATTTTTACAGAGTTTTGCATACTCAGAAGCTTCAATTTTGACCAATTTCAGGCACAGAAATGACTTTAAACACATTTATTTTAGTTGAAAAAGTAATAATTCACATCCAACAGTAATTTACAGCCAAAAGATTAAATGTTAAAATTTCATCGAAATTGACCATTTTGGGAACGTTCGACAGCTCCGCGGTCATCGTTTTTCGTCCAAAAATTGATTTTTTGGACTGTACCAAAAATGATTCCAAATGTCAATTCGACCGTGCCTCATGTTGAATAACCACTTTTTAAACCCTCACAGTGACCAAAATTGCCATTTTTACAGAGTTTTGCATACTCAGAAGCTTCAATTTTGACCAATTTCAGGCACAGAAATGACTTTAAACACTTTTATTTTAGTTGAAAAAGTAATAATTCACATCCAACAGTAATTTACAGCCAAAAGATTAAATGATAAAATTTCATCGAAATTGACCATTTTGCGAATGTTCGACAGCTCCGCGGTCATCGTTTTTCGTCAGAAAATTTATTTTTTGGACTGTACCAAAAATGATTCAAAATGTCAATTGGATCATGCCTCATGTTGAATAACCACTTTTTAAACCCTCACAGTGCCCAAAATTGCCATTTTTACAGAGTTTTGCTTACTTAGAAGCTTCAATTTTGACCAATTTCAGGCACAGAAATGACTTTAAACACATTTATTTTAGTTGAAAAAGTAATAATTCACATCCAACAGTAATTTACAGCCAAAAGATTAAATGTTAAAATTTCATCGAAATTGACAATTTTGGGAACGTTCGACAGCTCCGCGGTCATCGTTTTTCGTCCGAAAATGGATTTTTTGGACTGTACCAAAAATGATTCCAAATGTCAATTGGACCGTGCCTCATGTTGAATAACCACTTTTTATACCCTTGCAGTGCCCAAAATGGCCATTTTTACAGAGTTTTGCTTACTCAGAAGCTTCAATTTTGACCAATTTCAGGCACAGGAATGACTTTAAACACATTTATTTTAGTTGAGAAAGTAATATTTCACATCTAACAGTAATTTACAGGCAAAAGATTAAATTTTAAAATTTCATCGAAATTGACCATTTTGGGAATGTTCGACAGCTCCGCGGTCATCGTTTTTCATCAGAAAATAGATTTTTTGGACTGTACCAAAAATGATTCTAAATGTCAATTGGATCGTGCCTCATGTTGAATAACCACTTTTTAAACCCTCACAGTGCCCAAAATTGCCATTTTTACAGAGTTTTGCATACTCAGAAGCTTCAATTTTGACCAATTTCAGGCACAGAAATGACTTTAAACACATTTATTTTAGTTGAAAAAGTAATAATTCACATCCAACAGTAATTTACAGCCAAAAGATTAAATGTTAAAATTTCATCGAAATTGACCATTTTGGGAACGTTCGACAGCTCCGCGGTCATCGTTTTTCGTCCGAAAATTAATTTTTTGGACTGTACCAAAAATGATTCCAAATGTCAATTGGACCGTGCCTCATGTTGAATAACCACTTTTTAAACCCTCGCAGTGCCCAAAATGGCCATTTTTACAGAGTTTTGCTTACTCAGAAGCTTCAATTTTGACCAATTTCAGGCACAGAAATGACTTTAAACACATTTATTTTAGTTGAAAAAGTTATAATTCACATCCAACAGTAATTTACAGCCAAAAGAATAAATGTTAAAATTTCATCGAAATTGACCATTTTGGGAACTTTCGACAGCTCCGCCGTCATCGTTTTTCGTCGGAAAATTGGATTTTTGGACTGTACCAAAAATGATTCCAAATGTCAATTGGATCGTGCCTCATGTTGAATAACCACTTTTTAAACCCTCACAGTGCCCAAAATGGCCATTTTTACAGAGTTTTGCTTACTCAGAAGCTTCAATTTTGACCAATTACAGGCACAGAAATGACTTTAAACACATATTTTTTAAGTTGAAAAAGTAATAATTCACATCCAACAGTAATATACAGCCAAAAGAATAAATGTTAACATTTCATCGAAATTGACCATTTTGGGAACTTTCGACAGCTCCGCGGTCATCGTTTTTCGTCCGAAAATTAATTTTTTGGACTGTAGCAAAAATGATTCCAAATGTCAATTGGATCGTGCCTCATGTTGAATAACCACTTTTTAAACCCTCGCAGTGCCCAAAATGGCCATTTTTACAGAGTTTTGCTTACTCAGAAGCTTCAATTTTGACCAATTTCAGGCACAGAAATGACTTTAAACACATTTATTTTAGTTGAAAAAGTAATAATTCACATCCAACAGTAATTCACATCCAAAAGATTAAATGTTAAAATTTCATCGAAATTGACCATTTTGGGAACGTTCGACAGCTCCGCGGTCATCGTTTTTCGTCCGAAAATTGATTTTTTGGACTGTACCAAAAATGATTCCAAATGTCAATTGGATCGTGCCTCATGTTGAATAACCATTTTTTAAACCCTCACAGTGACCAAAATTGCCATTTTTACAGAGTTTTGCATACTCAGAAGCTTCAATTTTGACCAATTTCAGGCACAGGAATGACTTTAAACACATTTATTTTAGTTGAGAAAGTAATATTTCACATCTAACAGTAATTTACAGGCAAAAGATTAAATTTTTAAATTTCATCGAAATTGACCATTTTGGGAACGTTCGACAGCTCCGCGGTCATCGTTTTTCGTCCGAAAATTGATTTTTTGGACTGTACCAAAAATGATTCCAAATGTCAATTGGACCGTGCCTCATGTTGAATAACCACTTGTTAAACCCTCACAGTGACCAAAATTGCCATTTTTACAGAGTTTTGCATACTCAGAAGTTTCAATTTTGACCAATTTCAGGCACAGGAATGACTTTAAACACATTTATTTTAGTTGAGAAAGTAATATTTCACATCTAACAGTAATTTACAGGCAAAAGATTACATTTTAAAATTTCATCGAAATTGACCATTTTGGGAATGTTCGACAGCTCCGCGGTCATCGTTTTTCGTCAGAAAATAGATTTTTTGGACTGTACCAAAAATGATTCTAAATGTCAACTGGATCGTGCCTCATGTTGAATAACCACTTTTTAAACCCTCACAGTGCCCAAAATTACCATTTTTACAGAGTTTTGCATACTCAGAAGCTTCAATTTTGACCAATTTCAGGCACAGAAATGACTTTAAACACATTTATTTTAGTTGAAAAAGTAATAATTCACATCCAACAGTAATTTACAGCCAAAAGATTAAATGTTAAAATTTCATCGAAATTGACCATTTTGGGAACGTTCGACAGCTCCGCGGTCATCGTTTTTCGTCCGAAAATTAATTTTTTGGACTGTACCAAAAATGATTCCAAATGTCAATTGGACCGTGCCTCATGTTGAATAACCACTTTTTAAACCCTCACAGTGACCAAAATTGCCATTTTTACAGAGTTTTGCATACTCAGAAGCTTCAATTTTGACCAATTTCAGGCACAGAAATGACTTTAAACACATTTATTTTAGTTGAAAAAGTAATAATTCACATCCAACAGTAATTTACAGCCAAAAGATTAAATGTTAAAATTTCATCGAAATTGACCATTTTGGGAACGTTCGACAGCTCTGCGGTCATCGTTTTTCGTCCGAAAATTGATTTTTTGGACTGTACCAAAAATGATTCCAAATGTCAATTGGACCGTGCCTCATGTTGAATAACCACTTTTTAAACCCTCACAGTGACCAAAATTGCCATTTTTACAGAGTTTTGCATACTCAGAAGCTTCAATTTTGACCAATTTCAGGCACAGAAATGACTTTAAACACTTTTATTTTAGTTGAAAAAGTAATAATTCACATCCAACAGTAATTTACAGCCAAAAGATTAAATGATAAAATTTCATCGAAATTGACCATTTTGCGAACGTTCGACAGCTCCGCGGTCATCGTTTTTCGTCAGAAAATTGATTTTTTGGACTGTAGCAAAAATGATTCCAAATGTCAATTGGATCGTGCCTCATGTTGAATAACCACTTTTTAAACCCTCGCAGTGCCCAAAATGGCCATTTTTACAGAGTTTTGCTTACTCAGAAGCTTCAATTTTGACCAATTTCAGGCACAGAAATGACTTTAAACACATTTATTTTAGTTGAAAAAGTAATAATTCACATCCAACAGTAATTTACAGCCAAAAGATTAAATGTTAAAATTTCATCGAAATTGACAATTTTGGGAACGTTCGACAGCTCCGCGGTCATCGTTTTTCGTCCGAAAATGGATTTTTTGGACTGTACCAAAAATGATTCCAAATGTCAATTGGACCGTGCCTCATGTTGAATAACCACTTTTTATACCCTTGCAGTGCCCAAAATGGCCATTTTTACAGAGTTTTGCTTACTCAGAAGCTTCAATTTTGACCAATTTCAGGCACAGGAATGACTTTAAACACATTTATTTTAGTTGAGAAAGTAATATTTCACATCTAACAGTAATTTACAGGCAAAAGATTAAATTTTAAAATTTCATCGAAATTGACCATTTTGGGAATGTTCGACAGCTCCGCGGTCATCGTTTTTCATCAGAAAATAGATTTTTTGGACTGTACCAAAAATGATTCTAAATGTCAATTGGATCGTGCCTCATGTTGAATAACCACTTTTTAAACCCTCACAGTGCCCAAAATTGCCATTTTTACAGAGTTTTGCATACTCAGAAGCTTCAATTTTGACCAATTTCAGGCACAGAAATGACTTTAAACACATTTATTTTAGTTGAAAAAGTAATAATTCACATCCAACAGTAATTTACAGCCAAAAGATTAAATGTTAAAATTTCATCGAAATTGACCATTTTGGGAACGTTCGACAGCTCCGCGGTCATCGTTTTTCGTCCGAAAATTAATTTTTTGGACTGTACCAAAAATGATTCCAAATGTCAATTGGACCGTGCCTCATGTTGAATAACCACTTTTTAAACCCTCGCAGTGCCCAAAATGGCCATTTTTACAGAGTTTTGCTTACTCAGAAGCTTCAATTTTGACCAATTTCAGGCACAGAAATGACTTTAAACACATTTATTTTAGTTGAAAAAGTTATAATTCACATCCAACAGTAATTTACAGCCAAAAGAATAAATGTTAAAATTTCATCGAAATTGACCATTTTGGGAACTTTCGACAGCTCCGCCGTCATCGTTTTTCGTCGGAAAATTGGATTTTTGGACTGTACCAAAAATGATTCCAAATGTCAATTGGATCGTGCCTCATGTTGAATAACCACTTTTTAAACCCTCACAGTGCCCAAAATGGCCATTTTTACAGAGTTTTGCTTACTCAGAAGCTTCAATTTTGACCAATTACAGGCACAGAAATGACTTTAAACACATATTTTTTAAGTTGAAAAAGTAATAATTCACATCCAACAGTAATATACAGCCAAAAGAATAAATGTTAACATTTCATCGAAATTGACCATTTTGGGAACTTTCGACAGCTCCGCGGTCATCGTTTTTCGTCCGAAAATTAATTTTTTGGACTGTAGCAAAAATGATTCCAAATGTCAATTGGATCGTGCCTCATGTTGAATAACCACTTTTTAAACCCTCGCAGTGCCCAAAATGGCCATTTTTACAGAGTTTTGCTTACTCAGAAGCTTCAATTTTGACCAATTTCAGGCACAGAAATGACTTTAAACACATTTATTTTAGTTGAAAAAGTAATAATTCACATCCAACAGTAATTCACATCCAAAAGATTAAATGTTAAAATTTCATCGAAATTGACCATTTTGGGAACGTTCGACAGCTCCGCGGTCATCGTTTTTCGTCCGAAAATTGATTTTTTGGACTGTACCAAAAATGATTCCAAATGTCAATTGGATCGTGCCTCATGTTGAATAACCATTTTTTAAACCCTCACAGTGACCAAAATTGCCATTTTTACAGAGTTTTGCATACTCAGAAGCTTCAATTTTGACCAATTTCAGGCACAGGAATGACTTTAAACACATTTATTTTAGTTGAGAAAGTAATATTTCACATCTAACAGTAATTTACAGGCAAAAGATTAAATTTTTAAATTTCATCGAAATTGACCATTTTGGGAACGTTCGACAGCTCCGCGGTCATCGTTTTTCGTCCGAAAATTGATTTTTTGGACTGTACCAAAAATGATTCCAAATGTCAATTGGACCGTGCCTCATGTTGAATAACCACTTGTTAAACCCTCACAGTGACCAAAATTGCCATTTTTACAGAGTTTTGCATACTCAGAAGTTTCAATTTTGACCAATTTCAGGCACAGGAATGACTTTAAACACATTTATTTTAGTTGAGAAAGTAATATTTCACATCTAACAGTAATTTACAGGCAAAAGATTACATTTTAAAATTTCATCGAAATTGACCATTTTGGGAATGTTCGACAGCTCCGCGGTCATCGTTTTTCGTCAGAAAATAGATTTTTTGGACTGTACCAAAAATGATTCTAAATGTCAACTGGATCGTGCCTCATGTTGAATAACCACTTTTTAAACCCTCACAGTGCCCAAAATTACCATTTTTACAGAGTTTTGCATACTCAGAAGCTTCAATTTTGACCAATTTCAGGCACAGAAATGACTTTAAACACATTTATTTTAGTTGAAAAAGTAATAATTCACATCCAACAGTAATTTACAGCCAAAAGATTAAATGTTAAAATTTCATCGAAATTGACCATTTTGGGAACGTTCGACAGCTCCGCGGTCATCGTTTTTCGTCCGAAAATTAATTTTTTGGACTGTACCAAAAATGATTCCAAATGTCAATTGGACCGTGCCTCATGTTGAATAACCACTTTTTAAACCCTCACAGTGACCAAAATTGCCATTTTTACAGAGTTTTGCATACTCAGAAGCTTCAATTTTGACCAATTTCAGGCACAGAAATGACTTTAAACACTTTTATTTTAGTTGAAAAAGTAATAATTCACATCCAACAGTAATTTACAGCCAAAAGATTAAATGATAAAATTTCATCGAAATTGACCATTTTGCGAACGTTCGACAGCTCCGCGGTCATCGTTTTTCGTCAGAAAATTGATTTTTTGGACTGTAGCAAAAATGATTCCAAATGTCAATTGGATCGTGCCTCATGTTGAATAACCACTTTTTAAACCCTCGCAGTGCCCAAAATGGCCATTTTTACAGAGTTTTGCTTACTCAGAAGCTTCAATTTTGACCAATTTCAGGCACAGAAATGACTTTAAACACATTTATTTTAGTTGAAAAAGTAATAATTCACATCCAACAGTAATTTACAGCCAAAAGATTAAATGTTAAAATTTCATCGAAATTGACAATTTTGGGAACGTTCGACAGCTCCGCGGTCATCGTTTTTCGTCCGAAAATGGATTTTTTGGACTGTACCAAAAATGATTCCAAATGTCAATTGGACCGTGCCTCATGTTGAATAACCACTTTTTATACCCTTGCAGTGCCCAAAATGGCCATTTTTACAGAGTTTTGCTTACTCAGAAGCTTCAATTTTGACCAATTTCAGGCACAGGAATGACTTTAAACACATTTATTTTAGTTGAGAAAGTAATATTTCACATCTAACAGTAATTTACAGGCAAAAGATTAAATTTTAAAATTTCATCGAAATTGACCATTTTGGGAATGTTCGACAGCTCCGCGGTCATCGTTTTTCATCAGAAAATAGATTTTTTGGACTGTACCAAAAATGATTCTAAATGTCAATTGGATCGTGCCTCATGTTGAATAACCACTTTTTAAACCCTCACAGTGCCCAAAATTGCCATTTTTACAGAGTTTTGCATACTCAGAAGCTTCAATTTTGACCAATTTCAGGCACAGAAATGACTTTAAACACATTTATTTTAGTTGAAAAAGTAATAATTCACATCCAACAGTAATTTACAGCCAAAAGATTAAATGTTAAAATTTCATCGAAATTGACCATTTTGGGAACGTTCGACAGCTCCGCGGTCATCGTTTTTCGTCCGAAAATTAATTTTTTGGACTGTACCAAAAATGATTCCAAATGTCAATTGGACCGTGCCTCATGTTGAATAACCACTTTTTAAACCCTCGCAGTGCCCAAAATGGCCATTTTTACAGAGTTTTGCTTACTCAGAAGCTTCAATTTTGACCAATTTCAGGCACAGAAATGACTTTAAACACATTTATTTTAGTTGAAAAAGTTATAATTCACATCCAACAGTAATTTACAGCCAAAAGAATAAATGTTAAAATTTCATCGAAATTGACCATTTTGGGAACTTTCGACAGCTCCGCCGTCATCGTTTTTCGTCGGAAAATTGGATTTTTGGACTGTACCAAAAATGATTCCAAATGTCAATTGGATCGTGCCTCATGTTGAATAACCACTTTTTAAACCCTCACAGTGCCCAAAATGGCCATTTTTACAGAGTTTTGCTTACTCAGAAGCTTCAATTTTGACCAATTACAGGCACAGAAATGACTTTAAACACATATTTTTTAAGTTGAAAAAGTAATAATTCACATCCAACAGTAATATACAGCCAAAAGAATAAATGTTAACATTTCATCGAAATTGACCATTTTGGGAACTTTCGACAGCTCCGCGGTCATCGTTTTTCGTCCGAAAATTAATTTTTTGGACTGTAGCAAAAATGATTCCAAATGTCAATTGGATCGTGCCTCATGTTGAATAACCACTTTTTAAACCCTCGCAGTGCCCAAAATGGCCATTTTTACAGAGTTTTGCTTACTCAGAAGCTTCAATTTTGACCAATTTCAGGCACAGAAATGACTTTAAACACATTTATTTTAGTTGAAAAAGTAATAATTCACATCCAACAGTAATTCACATCCAAAAGATTAAATGTTAAAATTTCATCGAAATTGACCATTTTGGGAACGTTCGACAGCTCCGCGGTCATCGTTTTTCGTCCGAAAATTGATTTTTTGGACTGTACCAAAAATGATTCCAAATGTCAATTGGATCGTGCCTCATGTTGAATAACCATTTTTTAAACCCTCACAGTGACCAAAATTGCCATTTTTACAGAGTTTTGCATACTCAGAAGCTTCAATTTTGACCAATTTCAGGCACAGGAATGACTTTAAACACATTTATTTTAGTTGAGAAAGTAATATTTCACATCTAACAGTAATTTACAGGCAAAAGATTAAGGGGCATATTATCAAGGGGGTTTATCTCCGCTTTTTTGGCTTTAAAAGCCAAGAAAGCAGAGATAAAATTATCTCCCTATTACCTAGCTGCCGCTAACACCAGTTAGCGACAGCTAGTAGGAGATAGCGACCATCTTGGGCCCCACTTTGCATATCAGTGATATTTATCACTAATGAGATGCAAAGTGGGCGTGCCAAGATGTTAGAGACTGAAAACAGTCGCTAACATCGCTATCTCCTATTACCAACTTTTGGAGATATTCGCGCTAAGCGGGAATATCTCCAAAAGCTAACACCTGCCCTGAGCAGTTCTTAGCCATGTTATCCAATGGGAGGTGGATTACATGGCTAAGAGCATTTGCTCGATATTGCATGAATATCGCTGACTTTTCAGCGATATTCATGCATTGCGGCCGTTTTTTATCGCATTTGCGATAAACCTTGCTAATAGCAAGGTTTATCTGCGATAAAAATCGCCGATGTGCGGCGATAATTTTTGTCTCTAAACAAGTTAGAGACAAAAATTAACGCTAGTTGTTGGTAATATGCCCCGTAATTTTTAAATTTCATCGAAATTGACCATTTTGGGAACGTTCGACAGCTCCGCGGTCATCGTTTTTCGTCCGAAAATTGATTTTTTGGACTGTACCAAAAATGATTCCAAATGTCAATTGGATCGTGCCTCATGTTGAATAACCACTTTTTAAACCCTCGCAGTGCCCAAAATGGCCATTTTTACAGAGTTTTGCTTACTCAGAAGCTTCAATTTTGACCAATTTCAGGCACAGAAATGACTTTAAACACATTTATTTTAGTTGAAAAAGTAATAATTCACATCCAACAGTAATTTACAGCCAAAAGATTAAATGTTAAAATTTCATCGAAATTGACAATTTTGGGAACGTTCGACAGCTCCGCGGTCATCGTTTTTCGTCCGAAAATGGATTTTTTGGACTGTACCAAAAATGATTCCAAATGTCAATTGGACCGTGCCTCATGTTGAATAACCACTTTTTATACCCTTGCAGTGCCCAAAATGGCCATTTTTACAGAGTTTTGCTTACTCAGAAGCTTCAATTTTGACCAATTTCAGGCACAGGAATGACTTTAAACACATTTATTTTAGTTGAGAAAGTAATATTTCACATCTAACAGTAATTTACAGGCAAAAGATTAAATTTTAAAATTTCATCGAAATTGACCATTTTGGGAATGTTCGACAGCTCCGCGGTCATCGTTTTTCATCAGAAAATAGATTTTTTGGACTGTACCAAAAATGATTCTAAATGTCAATTGGATCGTGCCTCATGTTGAATAACCACTTTTTAAACCCTCACAGTGCCCAAAATTGCCATTTTTACAGAGTTTTGCATACTCAGAAGCTTCAATTTTGACCAATTTCAGGCACAGAAATGACTTTAAACACATTTATTTTAGTTGAAAAAGTAATAATTCACATCCAACAGTAATTTACAGCCAAAAGATTAAATGTTAAAATTTCATCGAAATTGACCATTTTGGGAACGTTCGACAGCTCCGCGGTCATCGTTTTTCGTCCGAAAATTAATTTTTTGGACTGTACCAAAAATGATTCCAAATGTCAATTGGACCGTGCCTCATGTTGAATAACCACTTTTTAAACCCTCGCAGTGCCCAAAATGGCCATTTTTACAGAGTTTTGCTTACTCAGAAGCTTCAATTTTGACCAATTTCAGGCACAGAAATGACTTTAAACACATTTATTTTAGTTGAAAAAGTTATAATTCACATCCAACAGTAATTTACAGCCAAAAGAATAAATGTTAAAATTTCATCGAAATTGACCATTTTGGGAACTTTCGACAGCTCCGCCGTCATCGTTTTTCGTCGGAAAATTGGATTTTTGGACTGTACCAAAAATGATTCCAAATGTCAATTGGATCGTGCCTCATGTTGAATAACCACTTTTTAAACCCTCACAGTGCCCAAAATGGCCATTTTTACAGAGTTTTGCTTACTCAGAAGCTTCAATTTTGACCAATTACAGGCACAGAAATGACTTTAAACACATATTTTTTAAGTTGAAAAAGTAATAATTCACATCCAACAGTAATATACAGCCAAAAGAATAAATGTTAACATTTCATCGAAATTGACCATTTTGGGAACTTTCGACAGCTCCGCGGTCATCGTTTTTCGTCCGAAAATTAATTTTTTGGACTGTAGCAAAAATGATTCCAAATGTCAATTGGATCGTGCCTCATGTTGAATAACCACTTTTTAAACCCTCGCAGTGCCCAAAATGGCCATTTTTACAGAGTTTTGCTTACTCAGAAGCTTCAATTTTGACCAATTTCAGGCACAGAAATGACTTTAAACACATTTATTTTAGTTGAAAAAGTAATAATTCACATCCAACAGTAATTCACATCCAAAAGATTAAATGTTAAAATTTCATCGAAATTGACCATTTTGGGAACGTTCGACAGCTCCGCGGTCATCGTTTTTCGTCCGAAAATTGATTTTTTGGACTGTACCAAAAATGATTCCAAATGTCAATTGGATCGTGCCTCATGTTGAATAACCATTTTTTAAACCCTCACAGTGACCAAAATTGCCATTTTTACAGAGTTTTGCATACTCAGAAGCTTCAATTTTGACCAATTTCAGGCACAGGAATGACTTTAAACACATTTATTTTAGTTGAGAAAGTAATATTTCACATCTAACAGTAATTTACAGGCAAAAGATTAAGGGGCATATTATCAAGGGGGTTTATCTCCGCTTTTTTGGCTTTAAAAGCCAAGAAAGCAGAGATAAAATTATCTCCCTATTACCTAGCTGCCGCTAACACCAGTTAGCGACAGCTAGTAGGAGATAGCGACCATCTTGGGCCCCACTTTGCATATCAGTGATATTTATCACTAATGAGATGCAAAGTGGGCGTGCCAAGATGTTAGAGACTGAAAACAGTCGCTAACATCGCTATCTCCTATTACCAACTTTTGGAGATATTCGCGCTAAGCGGGAATATCTCCAAAAGCTAACACCTGCCCTGAGCAGTTCTTAGCCATGTTATCCAATGGGAGGTGGATTACATGGCTAAGAGCATTTGCTCGATATTGCATGAATATCGCTGACTTTTCAGCGATATTCATGCATTGCGGCCGTTTTTTATCGCATTTGCGATAAACCTTGCTAATAGCAAGGTTTATCTGCGATAAAAATCGCCGATGTGCGGCGATAATTTTTGTCTCTAAACAAGTTAGAGACAAAAATTAACGCTAGTTGTTGGTAATATGCCCCGTAATTTTTAAATTTCATCGAAATTGACCATTTTGGGAACGTTCGACAGCTCCGCGGTCATCGTTTTTCGTCCGAAAATTGATTTTTTGGACTGTACCAAAAATGATTCCAAATGTCAATTGGACCGTGCCTCATGTTGAATAACCACTTGTTAAACCCTCACAGTGACCAAAATTGCCATTTTTACAGAGTTTTGCATACTCAGAAGTTTCAATTTTGACCAATTTCAGGCACAGGAATGACTTTAAACACATTTATTTTAGTTGAGAAAGTAATATTTCACATCTAACAGTAATTTACAGGCAAAAGATTACATTTTAAAATTTCATCGAAATTGACCATTTTGGGAATGTTCGACAGCTCCGCGGTCATCGTTTTTCGTCAGAAAATAGATTTTTTGGACTGTACCAAAAATGATTCTAAATGTCAACTGGATCGTGCCTCATGTTGAATAACCACTTTTTAAACCCTCACAGTGCCCAAAATTACCATTTTTACAGAGTTTTGCATACTCAGAAGCTTCAATTTTGACCAATTTCAGGCACAGAAATGACTTTAAACACATTTATTTTAGTTGAAAAAGTAATAATTCACATCCAACAGTAATTTACAGCCAAAAGATTAATTGTTAAAATTTCATCGAAATTGACCATTTTGGGAACGTTCGACAGCTCCGCGGTCATCGTTTTTCGTCCGAAAATTAATTTTTTGGACTGTACCAAAAATGATTCCAAATGTCAATTGGACCGTGCCTCATGTTGAATAACCACTTTTTAAACCCTCACAGTGACCAAAATTGCCATTTTTACAGAGTTTTGCATACTCAGAAGCTTCAATTTTGACCAATTTCAGGCACAGAAATGACTTTAAACACATTTATTTTAGTTGAAAAAGTAATAATTCACATCCAACAGTAATTTACAGCCAAAAGATTAAATGTTAAAATTTCATCGAAATTGACCATTTTGGGAACGTTCGACAGCTCTGCGGTCATCGTTTTTCGTCCGAAAATTGATTTTTTGGACTGTACCAAAAATGATTCCAAATGTCAATTGGACCGTGCCTCATGTTGAATAACCACTTTTTAAACCCTCACAGTGACCAAAATTGCCATTTTTACAGAGTTTTGCATACTCAGAAGCTTCAATTTTGACCAATTTCAGGCACAGAAATGACTTTAAACACTTTTATTTTAGTTGAAAAAGTAATAATTCACATCCAACAGTAATTTACAGCCAAAAGATTAAATGTTAAAATTTCATCGAAATTGACCATTTTGGGAACATTCGACAGCTCCGCGGTCATCGTTTTTCGTCCGAAAATTGACTTTTTGGACTGTACCAAAAATGATTCCAAATGTCAATTGGACCGTGCCTCATGTTGAATAACCACTTTTTAAACCCTCACAGTGCCCAAAATTGCCATTTTTACAGAGTTTTGCTTACTTAGAAGCTTCAATTTTGACCAATTTCAGGCACAGAAATGACTTTAAACACATTTATTTTAGTTGAAAAAGTAATAATTCACATCCAACAGTAATTTACAGCCAAAAGATTAAATGTTAAAATTTCATCGAAATTGACCATTTTGGGAACGTTCGACAGCTCCGCGGTCATCGTTTTTTGTCTGAAAATTGATTTTTTGGACTGTACCAAAAATGATTCCAAATGTCAATTGGACCGTGCCTCATGTTGAATAACCACTTTTTAAACCCTTGCAGTGCCCAAAATGGCCATTTTTACAGAGTTTTGCTTACTCAGAAGCTTCAATTTTGACCAATTTCAGGCACAGGAATGACTTTAAACACATTTATTTTAGTTGAGAAAGTAATATTTCACATCTAACAGTAATTTACAGGCAAAAGATTAAATTTTAAAATTTCATCGAAATTGACCATTTTGGGAATGTTCGACAGCTCCGCGATCATCGTTTTTCGTCAGAAAATAGATTTTTTGGACTGTACCAAAAATGATTCTAAATGTCAATTGGATCGTGCCTCATGTTGAATAACCACTTTTTAAACCCTCACAGTGCCCAAAATTGCCATTTTTACAGAGTTTTGCATACTCAGAAGCTTCAATTTTGACCAATTTCAGGCACAGAAATGACTTTAAACACATTTATTTTAGTTGAAAAAGTAATAATTCACATCCAACAGTAACTTACAGCCAAAAGATTAAATGTTAAAATTTCATCGAAATTGACCATTTTGGGAACGTTCGACAGCTCCGCGGTCATCGTTTTTCGTCCGAAAATTAATTTTTTGGACTGTACCAAAAATGATTCCAAATGTCAATTGGACCGTGCCTCATGTTGAATAACCACTTTTTAAACCCTCACAGTGACCAAAATTGCCATTTTTACAGAGTTTTGTATACTCAGAAGCTTCAATTTTGACCAATTTCAGGCACAGAAATGACTTCAAACACATTTATTTTAGTTGAAAAAGTAATAATTCACATCCAACAGTAATTTACAGCCAAAAGATTAAACGTTAAAATTTCATCTAAATTTACCATTTTGGGAACGTTCGACAGCTCCGCGGTCATCGTTTTTCATCCGAAAATTGAATTTTTGGACTGTACCAAAAATGATTCCAAATGTCAATTGGATCGTGCCTCATGTTGAATAACCACTTTTTAAACCCTCACAGTGCCCAAAATGGCCATTTTTACAGAGTTTTGCTTGCTCAGAAGCTTCAATTTTGACCAATTACAGGCACAGAAATGACTTTAAACACATTTTTTTAAGTTGAAAAAGTAATAATTCACATCCAACAGTAATATACAGCCAAAAGAATAAATGTTAACATTTCATCGGAATTGACCATTTTGGGAACTTTCGGCAGCTCCGCGGTCATCGTTTTTCGTCCGAAAATTAATTTTTTGGACTGTAGCAAAAATGATTCCAAATGTCAATTGGACCGTGCCTCATGTTGAATAACCACTTTTTAAACCCTCACAGTGCCCAAAATTGCCATTTTTACAGAGTTTTGCTTACTTAGAAGCTTCAATTTTGACCAATTTAAGGCACAGAAATGACTTTAAACACATTTATTTTAGTTGAAAAAGTAATAATTCACATCCAACAGTAATTTACAGCCAAAAGATTAAATGTTAAAATTTCATCGAAATTGACCATTTTGGGAACATTCGACAGCTCCGCGGTCATCGTTTTTCGTCCGAAAATTGACTTTTTGGACTGTACTAAAAATGATTCCAAATGTCAATTGGACCGTGCCTCATGTTGAATAACCACTTTTTAAACCCTCACAGTGCCCAAAATTGCCATTTTTACAGAGTTTTGCTTACTTAGAAGCTTCAATTTTGACCAATTTCAGGCACAGAAATGGCTTTAAACACATTTATTTTAGTTGAAAAAGTAATAATTCACATCCAACAGTAATTTACAGCCAAAAGATTAAATGTTAAAATTTCATCGAAATTGACCATTTTGGGAACGTTCGACAGCTCCGCGGTCATCGTTTTTTGTCTGAAAATTGATTTTTTGGACTGTACCAAAAATGATTCCAAATGTCAATTGGACCGTGCCTCATGTTGAATAACCACTTTTTAAACCCTTGCAGTGCCCAAAATGGCCATTTTTACAGAGTTTTGCTTACTCAGAAGCTTCAATTTTGACCAATTTCAGGCACAGGAATGACTTTAAACACATTTATTTTAGTTGAGAAAGTAATATTTCACATCTAACAGTAATTTACAGGCAAAAGATTAAATTTTAAAATTTCATCGAAATTGACCATTTTGGGAATGTTCGACAGCTCCGCGATCATCGTTTTTCGTCAGAAAATAGATTTTTTGGACTGCACCAAAAATGATTCTAAATGTCAATTGGATCGTGCCTCATGTTGAATAACCACTTTTTAAACCCTCACAGTGCCCAAAATTGCCATTTTTACAGAGTTTTGCATACTCAGAAGCTTCAATTTTGACCAATTTCAGGCACAGAAATTACTTTAAACACATTTATTTTAGTTGAAAAAGTAATAATTCACATCCAACAGTAACTTACAGCCAAAAGATTAAATGTTAAAATTTCATCGAAATTGACCATTTTGGGAACGTTCGACAGCTCCGCGGTCATCGTTTTTCGTCCGAAAATTAATTTTTGGACTGTACCAAAAATGATTCCAAATGTCAATTGGACCGTGCCTCATGTTGAATAACCACTTTTTAAACCCTCACAGTGACCAAAATTGCCATTTTTACAGAGTTTTGTATACTCAGAAGCTTCAATTTTGACCAATTTCAGGCACAGAAATGACTTCAAACACATTTATTTTAGTTGAAAAAGTAATAATTCACATCCAACAGTAATTTACAGCCAAAAGATTAAACGTTAAAATTTCATCGAAATTTACCATTTTGGGAACGTTCGACAGCTCCGCGGTCATCGTTTTTCATCCGAAAATTGAATTTTTGGACTGTACCAAAAATGATTCCAAATGTCAATTGGATCGTGCCTCATGTTGAATAACCACTTTTTAAACCCTCACAGTGCCCAAAATGGCCATTTTTACAGAGTTTTGCTTGCTCAGAAGCTTCAATTTTGACCAATTACAGGCACAGAAATGACTTTAAACACATTTTTTTAAGTTGAAAAAGTAATAATTCACATCCAACAGTAATATACAGCCAAAAGAATAAATGTTAACATTTCATCGGAATTGACCATTTTGGGAACTTTCGGCAGCTCCGCGGTCATCGTTTTTCGTCCGAAAATTAATTTTTTGGACTGTAGCAAAAATGATTCCAAATGTCAATTGGATCGTGCCTCATGTTGAATAACCACTTTTTAAACCCTCGCAGTGCCCAAAATGGCCATTTTTACAGAGTTTTGCTTACTCAGAAGCTTCAATTTTGACCAATTTCAGGCACAGAAATGACTTTAAACACATTTATTTTAGTTGAAAAAGTAATAATTCACATCCAACAGTAATTTACATCCAAAAGATTAAATGTTAAAATTTCATCGAAATTGACCATTTTGGGAACGTTCGACAGCTCCGCGGTCATCGTTTTTCGTCCGAAAATTGATTTTTTGGACTGTACCAAAAATGATTCCAAATGTCAATTGGATCGTGCCTCATGTTGAATAACCATTTTTTAAACCCTCACAGTGACCAAAATTGCCATTTTAACAGAGTTTTGCATACTCAGAAGCTTCAATTTTGACCAATTTCAGGCACAGGAATGACTTTAAACACATTTATTTTAGTTGAGAAAGTAATATTTCACATCTAACAGTAATTTACAGGCAAAAGATTAAATTTTAAAATTTCATCGAAATTGACCATTTTGGGAACGTTCGACAGCTCCGCGGTCATCGTTTTTCGTCAGAAAATTGATTTTTTGGACTGTACCAAAAATGATTCAAAATGTCAATTGGATCGTGCCTCATGTTGAATAACCACTTTTTAAACCCTCACAGTGCCCAAAATTGCCATTTTTACAGAGTTTTGCTTACTTAGAAGCTTCAATTTTGACCAATTTCAGGCACAGAAATGACTTTAAACACATTTATTTTAGTTGAAAAAGTAATAATTCACATCCAACAGTAATTTACAGCGAAAAGATTAAATGTTAAAATTTCATCTAAATTGACCATTTTGGGAACGTTCGACAGCTCCGCGGTCATCGTTTTTCGTCCGAAAATTAATTTTTTGGACTGTAGCAAAAATGATTCCAAATGTCAATTGGATCGTGCCTCATGTTGAATAACCACTTTTTAAACCCTCGCAGTGCCCAAAATGGCAATTTTTACAGAGTTTTGCTTACTCAGAAGCTTCAATTTTGACCAATTTCAGGCACAGAAATGACTTTAAACACATTTATTTTAGTTGAAAAAGTAATAATTCACATCTAACAGTAATTTACAGCCAAAAGATTAAATGATAACATTTCATCGAAATTGACCATTTTGGGAACGTTCGACAGCTCCGCGTTCATCGTTTTTCGTCCGAAAATTTATTTTTTGGACTGTACCAAAAATGATTCTAAATGTCAATTGGATCGTGCCTCATGTTGAATAACCACTTTTTAAACCCTCACAGTGCCCAAAATTACCATTTTTACAGAGTTTTGCATACTCAGAAGCTTCAATTTTGACCAATTACAGGCACAGAAATGACTTTAAACACATATTTTTTAAGTTGAAAAAGTAATAATTCACATCCAACAGTAATAGACAGCCAAAAGAATAAATGTTAACATTTCATCGAAATTGACCATTTTGGGAACTTTCGACAGCTCCGCGGTCATCGTTTTTCGTCCGAAAATTAATTTTTTGGACTGTAGCAAAAATGATTCCAAATGTCAATTGGATCGTGCCTCATGTTGAATAACCACTTTTTAAACCCTCGCAGTGCCCAAAATGGCCATTTTTACAGAGTTTTGCTTACTCAGAAGCTTCAATTTTGACCAATTTCAGGCACAGAAATGACTTTAAACACATTTATTTTAGTTGAAAAAGTAATAATTCACATCTAACAGTAATTTACAGGCAAAAGATTACATTTTAAAATTTCATCGAAATTGACCATTTTGGGAATGTTCGACAGCTCCGCGGTCATCGTTTTTCGTCAGAAAATAGATTTTTTGGACTGTACCAAAAATGATTCTAAATGTCAATTGGATCGTGCCTCATGTTGAATAACCACTTTTTAAACCCTCACAGTGCCCAAAATTACCATTTTTACAGAGTTTTGCATACTCAGAAGCTTCAATTTTGACCAATTTTAGGCACAGAAATGACTTTAAACACATTTATTTTAGTTGAAAAAGTAATAATTCACATCCAACAGTAATTTACAGCCAAAAGATTAAATGTTAAAATTTCATCGAAATTGACCATTTTGGGAACGTTCGACAGCTCCGCGGTCATCGTTTTTCGTCCGAAAATTGATTTTTTGGACTGTAACAAAAATGATTCCAAATGTCAATTGGACCGTGCCTCATGTTGAATAACCACTTTTTAAACCCTCACAGTGACCAAAATTGCCATTTTTACAGAGTTTTGCATACTCAGAAGCTTCAATTTTGACCAATTTCAGGCACAGAAATGACTTTAAACACTTTTATTTTAGTTGAAAAAGTAATAATTCACATCCAACAGTAATTTACAGCCAAAAGATTAAATGATAAAATTTCATCGAAATTGACCATTTTGCGAACGTTCGACAGCTTCGCGGTCATCGTTTTTCGTCAGAAAATTGATTTTTTGGACTGTAGCAAAAATGATTCCAAATGTCAATTGGATCGTGCCTCATGTTGAATAACCACTTTTTAAACCCTCGCAGTGCCCAAAATGGCCATTTTTACAGAGTTTTGCTTACTCAGAAGCTTCAATTCTGACCAATTTCAGGCACAGAAATGACTTTAAACACATTTATTTTAGTTGAAAAAGTAATAATTCACATCCAACAGTAACTTACAGCCAAAAGATTAAATGTTAAAATTTCATCGAAATTGACCATTTTGGGAACGTTCGACAGCTCCGCGGTCATCGTTTTTCGTCCGAAAATTAATTTTTTGGACTGTACCAAAAATGATTCCAAATGTCAATTGGACCGTGCCTCATGTTGAATAACCACTTTTTAAACCCTCACAGTGACCAAAATTGCCATTTTTACAGAGTTTTGTATACTCAGAAGCTTCAATTTTGACCAATTTCAGGCACAGAAATGACTTCAAACACATTTATTTTAGTTGAAAAAGTAATAATTCACATCCAACAGTAATTTACAGCCAAAAGATTAAATGTTAAAATTTCATCGAAATTTACCATTTTGGGAACGTTCGACAGCTCCGCGGTCATCGTTTTTCATCCGAAAATTGAATTTTTGGACTGTACCAAAAATGATTCCAAATGTCAATTGGATCGTGCCTCATGTTGAATAACCACTTTTTAAACCCTCACAGTGCCCAAAATGGCCATTTTTACAGAGTTTTGCTTGCTCAGAAGCTTCAATTTTGACCAATTACAGGCACAGAAATGACTTTAAACACATTTTTTTAAGTTGAAAAAGTAATAATTCACATCCAACAGTAATATACAGCCAAAAGAATAAATGTTAACATTTCATCGAAATTGACCATTTTGGGAACTTTCGGCAGCTCCGCTGTCATCGTTTTTCGTCCGAAAATAAATTTTTTGGACTGTAGCAAAAATGATTCCAAATGTCAATTGGATCGTGCCTCATGTTGAATAACCACTTTTTAAACCCTCGCAGTGCCCAAAATGGCCATTTTTACAGAGTTTTGCTTACTCAGAAGCTTCAATTTTGACCAATTTCAGGCACAGAAATGACTTTAAACACATTTATTTTAGTTGAAAAAGTAATAATTCACATCCAACAGTAATTTACATCCAAAAGATTAAATGTTAAAATTTCATCGAAATTGACCATTTTGGGAACGTTCGACAGCTCCGCGGTCATCGTTTTTTGTCCGAAAATTGATTTTTTGGAATGTACCAAAAATGATTCCAAATGTCAATTGGATCGTGCCTCATGTTGAATAACCATTTTTTAAACCCTCACAGTGACCAAAATTGCCATTTTAACAGAGTTTTGCATACTCAGAAGCTTCAATTTTGACCAATTTCAGGCACAGGAATGACTTTAAACACATTTATTTTAGTTGAGAAAGTAATATTTCACATCTAACAGTAATTTACAGGCAAAAGATTAAATTTTAAAATTTCATCGAAATTGACCATTTTGGGAACGTTCGACAGCTCCGCGGTCATCGTTTTTCGTCAGAAAATTGATTTTTTGGACTGTACCAAAAATGATTCAAAATGTCAATTGGATCGTGCCTCATGTTGAATAACCACTTTTTAAACCCTCACAGTGCCCAAAATTGCCATTTTTACAGAGTTTTGCTTACTTAGAAGCTTCAATTTTGACCAATTTCAGGCACAGAAATGACTTTAAACACATTTATTTTAGTTGAAAAAGTAATAATTCACATCCAACAGTAATTTACAGCGAAAAGATTAAATGTTAAAATTTCATCTAAATTGACCATTTTGGGAACGTTCGACAGCTCCGCGGTCATCGTTTTTCGTCCGAAAATTAATTTTTTGGACTGTAGCAAAAATGATTCCAAATGTCAATTGGACCGTGCCTCATGTTGAATAACCACTTTTTAAACCCTCACAGTGACCAAAATTGCCATTTTTACAGAGTTTTGCATACTCAGAAGCTTCAATTTTGACCAATTTCAGGCACAGAAATGACTTTAAACACATTTATTTTAGTTGAAAAAGTAATAATTCACATCCAACAGTAATTTACAGCCAAAAGATTAAATGTTAAAATTTCATCGAAATTGACCATTTTGGGAACGTTCGACAGCTCCGCGGTCATCGTTTTTCGTCCGAAAATTGATTTTTTGGACTGTACCAAAAATTATTCCAAATGTCAATTGGAACGTGCCTCATGTTGAATAACCACTTTTTAAACCCTCACAGTGACCAAAATTGCCATTTTTACAGAGTTTTGCATACTCAGAAGCTTCAATTTTGACCAATTTCAGGCACAGAAATGACTTTAAACACTTTTATTTTAGTTGAAAAAGTAATAATTCACATCCAACAGTAATTTACAGCCAAAAGATTAAATGATAAAATTTCATCGAAATTGACCATTTTGCGAACGTTCGACAGCTCCGCGGTCATCGTTTTTCGTCAGAAAATTGATTTTTTGGACTGTAGCAAAAATGATTCCAAATGTCAATTGGATCGTGCCTCATGTTGAATAACCACTTTTTAAACCCTCGCAGTGCCCAAAATGGCCATTTTTACAGAGTTTTGCTTACTCAGAAGCTTCAATTTTGACCAATTTCAGGCACAGAAATGACTTTAAACACATTTATTTTAGTTGAAAAAGTAATAATTCACATCCAACAGTAATTTACAGCCAAAAGATTAAATGTTAAAATTTCATCGAAATTGACCATTTTGGGAACGTTCGACAGCTCCGCGGTCATCGTTTTTCGTCCGAAAATTGATTTTTTGGACTGTACCAAAAATGATTCCAAATGTCAATTGGACCGTGCCTCATGTTGAATAACCACTTTTTAAACCCTCACAGTGACCCAAATTGCCATTTTTACAGAGTTTTGCATACTCAGAAGCTTCAATTTTGACCACTTTCAGGCACAGAAATGACTTTAAACACTTTTATTTTAGTTGAAAAAGTAATAATTCACATCCAACAGTAATTTACAGCCAAAAGATTAAATGATAAAATTTCATCGAAATTGACCATTTTGCGAACGTTCGACAGCTCCGCGGTCATCGTTTTTCGTCAGAAAATTTATTTTTTGGACTGTACCAAAAATGATTCAAAATGTCAATTGGATCATGCCTCATGTTGAATAACCACTTTTTAAACCCTCACAGTGCCCAAAATTGCCATTTTTATAGAGTTTTGCTTACTTAGAAGCTTCAATTTTGACCAATTTCAGGCACAGAAATGACTTTAAACACATTTATTTTAGTTGAAAAAGTAATAATTCACATCCAACAGTAATTTATAGCCAAAAGATTAAATGTTAAAATTTCATCGAAATTGACCATTTTGGGAACATTCGACAGCTCCGCGGTCATCGTTTTTCGTCCGAAAATTGACTTTTTGGACTGTACCAAAAATGATTCCAAATGTCAATTGGACCGTGCCTCATGTTGAATAACCACTTTTTAAACCCTCACAGTGCCCAAAATTGCCATTTTTACAGAGTTTTGCTTACTTAGAAGCTTTAATTTTGACCAATTTCAGGCACAGAAATGACTTTAAACACATTTATTTTAGTTGAAAAAGTAATAATTCACATCCAACAGTAATTTACAGCCAAAAGATTAAATGTTAAAATTTCATCGAAATTGACCATTTTGGGAACGTTCGACAGCTCCGCGGTCATCGTTTTTTGTCTGAAAATTGATTTTTTGGACTGTACCAAAAATGATTCCAAATGTCAATTGGACCGTGCCTCATGTTGAATAACCACTTTTTAAACCCTTGCAGTGCCCAAAATGGCCATTTTTACAGAGTTTTGCTTACTCAGAAGCTTCAATTTTGACCAATTTCAGGCACAGGAATGACTTTAAACACATTTATTTTAGTTGAGAAAGTAATATTTCACATCTAACAGTAATTTACAGCGAAAAGATTAAATGTTAAAATTTCATCTAAATTGACCATTTTGGGAACGTTCGACAGCTCCGCGGTCATCGTTTTTCGTCCGAAAATTAATTTTTTGGACTGTAGCAAAAATGATTCCAAATGTCAATTGGATCGTGCCTCATGTTGAATAACCACTTTTTAAACCCTCGCAGTGCCCAAAATGGCCATTTTTACAGAGTTTTGCTTACTCAGAAGCTTCAATTTTGACCAATTTCAGGCACAGAAATGACTTTAAATACATTTATTTTAGTTGAAATAGTAATAATTCACATCTAACAGTAATTTACAGCCAAAAGATTAAATGATAAAATTTCATCGAAATTGACCATTTTGGGAACGTTCGACAGCTCCGCGTTCATCGTTTTTCGTCCGAAAATTGATTTTTTGGACTGTACCAAAAATGATTCTAAATGTCAATTGGATCGTGCCTCATGTTGAATAACCACTTTTTAAACCCTCACAGTGCCCAAAATTACCATTTTTACAGAGTTTTGCATACTCAGAAGCTTCAATTTTGACCAATTTCAGGCACAGAAATGACTTTAAACACATTTATTTTAGTTGAAAAAGTAATAATTCACATCCAACAGTAATTTACAGCCAAAAGATTAAATGTTAAAATTTCATCGAAATTGACCATTTTGGGAACGTTCGACAGCTCCGCGGTCATCGTTTTTTGTCCGAAAATTAATTTTTTGGACTGTACCAAAAATGATTCCAAATGTCAATTGGACCGTGCCTCATGTTGAATAACCACTTTTTAAACCCTCACAGTGACCAAAATTGCCATTTTTACAGAGTTTTGCATACTCAGAAGCTTCAATTTTGACCAATTTCAGGCACAGAAATGACTTTAAACACATTTATTTTAGTTGAAAAAGTAATATTTCACATCCAACAGTAATTTACAGCCAAAAGATTAAATGTTAAAATTTCATCGAAATTGACCATTTTGGGAACGTTCGACAGCTCCGCGGTCATCGTTTTTCGTCCGAAAATTGATTTTTTGGACTGTACCAAAAATGATTCCAAATGTCAATTGGACCGTGCCTCATGTTGAATAACCACTTTTTAAACCCTCACAGTGACCAAAATTGCCATTTTTACAGAGTTTTGCATACTCAGAAGCTTCAATTTTGACCAATTTCAGGCACAGAAATGACTTTAAACACTTTTATTTTAGTTGAAAAAGTAATAATTCACATCCAACAGTAATTTACAGCCAAAAGATTAAATGATAAAATTTCATCGAAATTGACCATTTTGCGAACGTTCGACAGCTCCGCGGTCATCGTTTTTCGTCAGAAAATTTATTTTTTGGACTGTACCAAAAATGATTCAAAATGTCAATTGGATCATGCCTCATGTTGAATAACCACTTTTTAAACCCTCACAGTGCCCAAAATTGCCATTTTTACAGAGTTTTGCTTACTTAGAAGCTTCAATTTTGACCAATTTCAGGCACAGAAATGACTTTAAACACATTTATTTTAGTTGAAAAAGTAATAATTCACATCCAACAGTAATTTACAGCCAAAAGATTAAATGTTAAAATTTCATCGAAATTGACAATTTTGGGTACGTTCGACAGCTCCGCGGTCATCGTTTTTCGTCCGAAAATGGATTTTTTGGACTGTACCAAAAATGATTCCAAATGTCAATTGGACCGTGCCTCATGTTGAATAACCACTTTTTAAACCCTTGCAGTGCCCAAAATGGCCATTTTTACAGAGTTTTGCTTACTCAGAAGCTTCAATTTTGACCAATTTCAGGCACAGGAATGACTTTAAACACATTTATTTTAGTTGGGAAAGTAATATTTCACATCTAACAGTAATTTACAGGCAAAAGATTAAATTTTAAAATTTCATCGAAATTGACCATTTTGGGAATGTTCGACAGCTCCGCGGTCATCGTTTTTCATCAGAAAATAGATTTTTTGGACTGTACCAAAAATGATTCTAAATGTCAATTGGATCGTGCCTCATGTTGAATAACCACTTTTTAAACCCTCACAGTGCCCAAAATTGCCATTTTTACAGAGTTTTGCATACTCAGAAGCTTCAATTTTGACCAATTTCAGGCACAGAAATGACTTTAAACACATTTATTTTAGTTGAAAAAGTAATAATTCACATCCAACAGTAATTTACAGCCAAAAGATTAAATGTTAAAATTTCATCGAAATTGACCATTTTGGGAACGTTCGACAGCTCCGCGGTCATCGTTTTTCGTCCGAAAATTAATTTTTTGGACTGTACCAAAAATGATTCCAAATGTCAATTGGACCGTGCCTCATGTTGAATAACCACTTTTTAAACCCTCAGAGTGACCAAAATTGCCATTTTTACAGAGTTTTGCATACTCAGAAGCTTCAATTTTGACCAATTTCAGGCACAGAAATGACTTTAAACACTTTTATTTTAGTTGAAAAAGTAATAATTCACATCCAACAGTAATTTACAGCCAAAAGATTAAATGATAAAATTTCATCGAAATTGACCATTTTGCGAACGTTCGACAGCTCCGCGGTCATCGTTTTTCGTCAGAAAATTTATTTTTTGGACTGTACCAAAAATGATTCAAAATGTCAATTGGATCATGCCTCATGTTGAATAACCACTTTTTAAACCCTCACAGTGCCCAAAATTGCAATTTTTACAGAGTTTTGCTTACTTAGAAGCTTCAATTTTGACCAATTTCAGGCACAGAAATGACTTTAAACACATTTATTTTAGTTGAAAAAGTAATAATTCACATCCAACAGTAATTTACAGCCAAAAGGTTAAATGTTAAAATTTCATCGAAATTGACCATTTTGGGAACATTCGACAGCTCCGCGGTCATCGTTTTTCGTCCGAAAATTGACTTTTTGGACTGTACCAAAAATGATTCCAAATGTCAATTGGACCGTGCCTCATGTTGAATAACCACTTTTTAAACCCTCACAGTGCCCAAAATTGCCATTTTTACAGAGTTTTGCTTACTTAGAAGCTTTAATTTTGACCAATTTCAGGCACAGAAATGACTTTAAACACATTTATTTTAGTTGAAAAAGTAATAATTCACATCCAACAGTAATTTACAGCGAAAAGATTAAATGTTAAAATTTCATCTAAATTGACCATTTTGGGAACGTTCGACAGCTCCGCGGTCATCGTTTTTCGTCCGAAAATTAATTTTTTGGACTGTAGCAAAAATGATTCCAAATGTCAATTGGATCGTGCCTCATGTTGAATAACCACTTTTTAAACCCTCGCAGTGCCCAAAATGGCCATTTTTACAGAGTTTTGCTTACTCAGAAGCTTCAATTTTGACCAATTTCAGGCACAGAAATGACTTTAAACACATTTATTTTAGTTGAAAAAGTAATAATTCACATCTAACAGTAATTTACAGCCAAAAGATTAAATGATAAAATTTCATCGAAATTGACCATTTTGGGAACGTTCGACAGCTCCGCGTTCATCGTTTTTCGTCTGAAAATTGATTTTTTGGACTGTACCAAAAATGATTCTAAATGTCAATTGGATCGTGCCTCATGTTGAATAACCACTTTTTAAACCCTCACAGTGCCCAAAATTACCATTTTTACAGAGTTTTGCATACTCAGAAGCTTCAATTTTGACCAATTACAGGCACAGAAATGACTTTAAACACATTTATTTTAGTTGAAAAAGTAATAATTCACATCCAACAGTAATTTACAGCCAAAAGATTAAATGTTAAAATTTCATCGAAATTGACCATTTTGGGAACGTTCGACAGCTCCGCGGTCATCGTTTTTCGTCCGAAAATTAATTTTTTGGACTGTACCAAAAATGATTCCAAATGTCAATTGGACCGTGCCTCATGTTGAATAACCACTTTTTAAACCCTCAGAGTGACCAAAATTGCCATTTTTACAGAGTTTTGCATACTCAGAAGCTTCAATTTTGACCAATTTCAGGCACAGAAATGACTTTAAACACTTTTATTTTAGTTGAAAAAGTAATAATTCACATCCAACAGTAATTTACAGCCAAAAGATTAAATGATAAAATTTCATCGAAATTGACCATTTTGCGAACGTTCGACAGCTCCGCGGTCATCGTTTTTCGTCAGAAAATTTATTTTTTGGACTGTACCAAAAATGATTCAAAATGTCAATTGGATCATGCCTCATGTTGAATAACCACTTTTTAAACCCTCACAGTGCCCAAAATTGCAATTTTTACAGAGTTTTGCTTACTTAGAAGCTTCAATTTTGACCAATTTCAGGCACAGAAATGACTTTAAACACATTTATTTTAGTTGAAAAAGTAATAATTCACATCCAACAGTAATTTACAGCCAAAAGGTTAAATGTTAAAATTTCATCGAAATTGACCATTTTGGGAACATTCGACAGCTCCGCGGTCATCGTTTTTCGTCCGAAAATTGACTTTTTGGACTGTACCAAAAATGATTCCAAATGTCAATTGGACCGTGCCTCATGTTGAATAACCACTTTTTAAACCCTCACAGTGCCCAAAATTGCCATTTTTACAGAGTTTTGCTTACTTAGAAGCTTTAATTTTGACCAATTTCAGGCACAGAAATGACTTTAAACACATTTATTTTAGTTGAAAAAGTAATAATTCACATCCAACAGTAATTTACAGCGAAAAGATTAAATGTTAAAATTTCATCTAAATTGACCATTTTGGGAACGTTCGACAGCTCCGCGGTCATCGTTTTTCGTCCGAAAATTAATTTTTTGGACTGTAGCAAAAATGATTCCAAATGTCAATTGGATCGTGCCTCATGTTGAATAACCACTTTTTAAACCCTCGCAGTGCCCAAAATGGCCATTTTTACAGAGTTTTGCTTACTCAGAAGCTTCAATTTTGACCAATTTCAGGCACAGAAATGACTTTAAACACATTTATTTTAGTTGAAAAAGTAATAATTCACATCTAACAGTAATTTACAGCCAAAAGATTAAATGATAAAATTTCATCGAAATTGACCATTTTGGGAACGTTCGACAGCTCCGCGTTCATCGTTTTTCGTCTGAAAATTGATTTTTTGGACTGTACCAAAAATGATTCTAAATGTCAATTGGATCGTGCCTCATGTTGAATAACCACTTTTTAAACCCTCACAGTGCCCAAAATTACCATTTTTACAGAGTTTTGCATACTCAGAAGCTTCAATTTTGACCAATTACAGGCACAGAAATGACTTTAAACACATATTTTTTAAGTTGAAAAAGTAATAATTCACATCCAACAGTAATATACAGCCAAAAGAATAAATGTTAACATTTCATCGAAATTGACCATTTTGGGAACTTTCGACAGCTCCGCGGTCATCGTTTTTCGTCCGAAAATTAATTTTTTGGACTGTAGCAAAAATGATTCTAAATGTCAATTGGATCGTGCCTCATGTTGAATAACCACTTTTTAAACCCTCGCAGTGCCCAAAATGGCCATTTTTACAGAGTTTTGCTTACTCAGAAGCTTCAATTTTGACCAATTTCAGGCACAGAAATGACTTTAAACACATTTATTTTAGTTGAAAAAGTAATAATTCACATCCAACAGTAATTTACATCCAAAAGATTAAATGTTAAAATTTCATCGAAATTGACCATTTTGGGAACGTTCGACAGCTCCGCGGTCATCGTTTTTCGTCCGAAAATTGATTTTTTGGACTGTACCAAAAATGATTCCAAATGTCAATTGGATCGTGCCTCATGTTGAATAACCATTTTTTAAACCCTCACAGTGACCAAAATTGCCTTTTTTACAGAGTTTTGCATACTCAGAAGCTTCAATTTTGACCAATTTCAGGCACAGGAATGACTTTAAACACATTTATTTTAGTTGAGAAAGTAATATTTCACATCTAACAGTAATTTACAGGCAAAAGATTACATTTTAAAATTTCATCGAAATTGACCATTTTGGGAATGTTCGACAGCTCCGCGGTCATCGTTTTTCGTCAGAAAAAAGATTTTTTGGACTGTACCAAAAATGATTCCAAATGTCAATTGGACCGTGCCTCATGTTGAATAACCACTTTTTAAACCCTCACAGTGACCAAAATTGCCATTTTTACAGAGTTTTGCATACTCAGAAGCTTCAATTTTGACCAATTTCAGGCACAGAAATGACTTTAAACACTTTTATTTTAGTTGAAAAAGTAATAATTCACATCCAACAGTAATTTACAGCCAAAAGATTAAATGATAAAATTTCATCGAAATTGACCATTTTGCGAACGTTCGACAGCTCCGCGGTCATCGTTTTTCGTCAGAAAATTGATTTTTTGGACTGTAGCAAAAATGATTCCAAATGTCAATTGGATCGTGCCTCATGTTGAATAACCACTTTTTAAACCCTCGCAGTGCCCAAAATGGCCATTTTTACAGAGTTTTGCTTACTCAGAAGCTTCAATTTTGACCAATTTCAGGCACAGAAATGACTTTAAACACATTTATTTTAGTTGAAAAAGTAATAATTCACATCCAACAGTAACTTACAGCCAAAAGATTAAATGTTAAAATTTCATCGAAATTGACCATTTTGGGAACGTTCGACAGCTCCGCGGTCATCGTTTTTCGTCCGAAAATTAATTTTTTGGACTGTACCAAAAATGATTCCAAATGTCAATTGGACCGTGCCTCATGTTGAATAACCACTTTTTAAACCCTCACAGTGACCAAAATTGCCATTTTTACAGAGTTTTGTATACTCAGAAGCTTCAATTTTGACCAATTTCAGGCACAGAAATGACTTCAAACACATTTATTTTAGTTGAAAAAGTAATATTTCACATCCAACAGTAATTTACAGCCAAAAGATTAAATGTTAAAATTTCATCGAAATTTACCATTTTGGGAACGTTCGACAGCTCCGCGGTCATCGTTTTTCATCCGAAAATTGAATTTTTGGACTGTACCAAAAATGATTCCAAATGTCAATTGGATCGTGCCTCATGTTGAATAACCACTTTTTAAACCCTCACAGTGCCCAAAATGGCCATTTTTACAGAGTTTTGCTTGCTCAGAAGCTTCAATTTTGACCAATTTCAGGCACAGAAATGACTTTAAACACATTTATTTTAGTTGAAAAAGTAATAATTCACATCCAACAGTAATTTACAGCCAAAAGATTAAATGTTAAAATTTCATCGAAATTGACCATTTTGGGAACGTTCGACAGCTCTGCGGTCATCGTTTTTCGTCCGAAAATTGATTTTTTGGACTGTACCAAAAATGATTCCAAATGTCAATTGGACCGTGCCTCATGTTGAATAACCACTTTTTAAACCCTCACAGTGACCAAAATTGCCATTTTTACAGAGTTTTGCATACTCAGAAGCTTCAATTTTGACCAATTTCAGGCACAGAAATGACTTTAAACACTTTTATTTTAGTTGAAAAAGTAATAATTCACATCCAACAGTAATTTACAGCCAAAAGATTAAATGATAAAATTTCATCGAAATTGACCATTTTGCGAACGTTCGACAGCTCCGCGGTCATCGTTTTTCGTCAGAAAATTGATTTTTTGGACTGTAGCAAAAATGATTCCAAATGTCAATTGGATCGTGCCTCATGTTGAATAACCACTTTTTAAACCCTCGCAGTGCCCAAAATGGCCATTTTTACAGAGTTTTGCTTACTCAGAAGCTTCAATTTTGACCAATTTCAGGCACAGAAATGACTTTAAACACATTTATTTTAGTTGAAAAAGTAATAATTCACATCCAACAGTAATTTACAGCCAAAAGATTAAATGTTAAAATTTCATCGAAATTGACAATTTTGGGAACGTTCGACAGCTCCGCGGTCATCGTTTTTCGTCCGAAAATGGATTTTTTGGACTGTACCAAAAATGATTCCAAATGTCAATTGGACCGTGCCTCATGTTGAATAACCACTTTTTATACCCTTGCAGTGCCCAAAATGGCCATTTTTACAGAGTTTTGCTTACTCAGAAGCTTCAATTTTGACCAATTTCAGGCACAGGAATGACTTTAAACACATTTATTTTAGTTGAGAAAGTAATATTTCACATCTAACAGTAATTTACAGGCAAAAGATTAAATTTTAAAATTTCATCGAAATTGACCATTTTGGGAATGTTGGACAGCTCCGCGGTCATCGTTTTTCATCAGAAAATAGATTTTTTGGACTGTACCAAAAATGATTCTAAATGTCAATTGGATCGTGCCTCATGTTGAATAACCACTTTTTAAACCCTCACAGTGCCCAAAATTGCCATTTTTACAGAGTTTTGCATACTCAGAAGCTTCAATTTTGACCAATTTCAGGCACAGAAATGACTTTAAACACATTTATTTTAGTTGAAAAAGTAATAATTCACATCCAACAGTAATTTACAGCCAAAAGATTAAATGTTAAAATTTCATCGAAATTGACCATTTTGGGAACGTTCGACAGCTCCGCGGTCATCGTTTTTCGTCCGAAAATTAATTTTTTGGACTGTACCAAAAATGATTCCAAATGTCAATTGGACCGTGCCTCATGTTGAATAACCACTTTTTAAACCCTCGCAGTGCCCAAAATGGCCATTTTTACAGAGTTTTGCTTACTCAGAAGCTTCAATTTTGACCAATTTCAGGCACAGAAATGACTTTAAACACATTTATTTTAGTTGAAAAAGTTATAATTCACATCCAACAGTAATTTACAGCCAAAAGAATAAATGTTAAAATTTCATCGAAATTGACCATTTTGGGAACTTTCGACAGCTCCGCCGTCATCGTTTTTCGTCGGAAAATTGGATTTTTGGACTGTACCAAAAATGATTCCAAATGTCAATTGGATCGTGCCTCATGTTGAATAACCACTTTTTAAACCCTCACAGTGCCCAAAATGGCCATTTTTACAGAGTTTTGCTTACTCAGAAGCTTCAATTTTGACCAATTACAGGCACAGAAATGACTTTAAACACATATTTTTTAAGTTGAAAAAGTAATAATTCACATCCAACAGTAATATACAGCCAAAAGAATAAATGTTAACATTTCATCGAAATTGACCATTTTGGGAACTTTCGACAGCTCCGCGGTCATCGTTTTTCGTCCGAAAATTAATTTTTTGGACTGTAGCAAAAATGATTCCAAATGTCAATTGGATCGTGCCTCATGTTGAATAACCACTTTTTAAACCCTCGCAGTGCCCAAAATGGCCATTTTTACAGAGTTTTGCTTACTCAGAAGCTTCAATTTTGACCAATTTCAGGCACAGAAATGACTTTAAACACATTTATTTTAGTTGAAAAAGTAATAATTCACATCCAACAGTAATTCACATCCAAAAGATTAAATGTTAAAATTTCATCGAAATTGACCATTTTGGGAACGTTCGACAGCTCCGCGGTCATCGTTTTTCGTCCGAAAATTGATTTTTTGGACTGTACCAAAAATGATTCCAAATGTCAATTGGATCGTGCCTCATGTTGAATAACCATTTTTTAAACCCTCACAGTGACCAAAATTGCCATTTTTACAGAGTTTTGCATACTCAGAAGCTTCAATTTTGACCAATTTCAGGCACAGGAATGACTTTAAACACATTTATTTTAGTTGAGAAAGTAATATTTCACATCTAACAGTAATTTACAGGCAAAAGATTAAATTTTTAAATTTCATCGAAATTGACCATTTTGGGAACGTTCGACAGCTCCGCGGTCATCGTTTTTCGTCCGAAAATTGATTTTTTGGACTGTACCAAAAATGATTCCAAATGTCAATTGGACCGTGCCTCATGTTGAATAACCACTTGTTAAACCCTCACAGTGACCAAAATTGCCATTTTTACAGAGTTTTGCATACTCAGAAGTTTCAATTTTGACCAATTTCAGGCACAGGAATGACTTTAAACACATTTATTTTAGTTGAGAAAGTAATATTTCACATCTAACAGTAATTTACAGGCAAAAGATTACATTTTAAAATTTCATCGAAATTGACCATTTTGGGAATGTTCGACAGCTCCGCGGTCATCGTTTTTCGTCAGAAAATAGATTTTTTGGACTGTACCAAAAATGATTCTAAATGTCAACTGGATCGTGCCTCATGTTGAATAACCACTTTTTAAACCCTCACAGTGCCCAAAATTACCATTTTTACAGAGTTTTGCATACTCAGAAGCTTCAATTTTGACCAATTTCAGGCACAGAAATTACTTTAAACACATTTATTTTAGTTGAAAAAGTAATAATTCACATCCAACAGTAATTTACAGCCAAAAGATTAAATGTTAAAATTTCATCGAAATTGACCATTTTGGGAACGTTCGACAGCTCCGCGGTCATCGTTTTTCGTCCGAAAATTAATTTTTTGGACTGTACCAAAAATGATTCCAAATGTCAATTGGACCGTGCCTCATGTTGAATAACCACTTTTTAAACCCTCACAGTGACCAAAATTGCCATTTTTACAGAGTTTTGCATACTCAGAAGCTTCAATTTTGACCAATTTCAGGCACAGAAATGACTTTAAACACATTTATTTTAGTTGAAAAAGTAATAATTCACATCCAACAGTAATTTACAGCCAAAAGATTAAATGTTAAAATTTCATCGAAATTGACCATTTTGGGAACGTTCGACAGCTCTGCGGTCATCGTTTTTCGTCCGAAAATTGATTTTTTGGACTGTACCAAAAATGATTCCAAATGTCAATTGGACCGTGCCTCATGTTGAATAACCACTTTTTAAACCCTCACAGTGACCAAAATTGCCATTTTTACAGAGTTTTGCATACTCAGAAGCTTCAATTTTGACCAATTTCAGGCACAGAAATGACTTTAAACACTTTTATTTTAGTTGAAAAAGTAATAATTCACATCCAACAGTAATTTACAGCCAAAAGATTAAATGATAAAATTTCATCGAAATTGACCATTTTGCGAACGTTCGACAGCTCCGCGGTCATCGTTTTTCGTCAGAAAATTGATTTTTTGGACTGTAGCAAAAATGATTCCAAATGTCAATTGGATCGTGCCTCATGTTGAATAACCACTTTTTAAACCCTCGCAGTGCCCAAAATGGCCATTTTTACAGAGTTTTGCTTACTCAGAAGCTTCAATTTTGACCAATTTCAGGCACAGAAATGACTTTAAACACATTTATTTTAGTTGAAAAAGTAATAATTCACATCCAACAGTAATTTACAGCCAAAAGATTAAATGTTAAAATTTCATCGAAATTGACAATTTTGGGAACGTTCGACAGCTCCGCGGTCATCGTTTTTCGTCCGAAAATGGATTTTTTGGACTGTACCAAAAATGATTCCAAATGTCAATTGGACCGTGCCTCATGTTGAATAACCACTTTTTATACCCTTGCAGTGCCCAAAATGGCCATTTTTACAGAGTTTTGCTTACTCAGAAGCTTCAATTTTGACCAATTTCAGGCACAGGAATGACTTTAAACACATTTATTTTAGTTGAGAAAGTAATATTTCACATCTAACAGTAATTTACAGGCAAAAGATTAAATTTTAAAATTTCATCGAAATTGACCATTTTGGGAATGTTCGACAGCTCCGCGGTCATCGTTTTTCATCAGAAAATAGATTTTTTGGACTGTACCAAAAATGATTCTAAATGTCAATTGGATCGTGCCTCATGTTGAATAACCACTTTTTAAACCCTCACAGTGCCCAAAATTGCCATTTTTACAGAGTTTTGCATACTCAGAAGCTTCAATTTTGACCAATTTCAGGCACAGAAATGACTTTAAACACATTTATTTTAGTTGAAAAAGTAATAATTCACATCCAACAGTAATTTACAGCCAAAAGATTAAATGTTAAAATTTCATCGAAATTGACCATTTTGGGAACGTTCGACAGCTCCGCGGTCATCGTTTTTCGTCCGAAAATTAATTTTTTGGACTGTACCAAAAATGATTCCAAATGTCAATTGGACCGTGCCTCATGTTGAATAACCACTTTTTAAACCCTCGCAGTGCCCAAAATGGCCATTTTTACAGAGTTTTGCTTACTCAGAAGCTTCAATTTTGACCAATTTCAGGCACAGAAATGACTTTAAACACATTTATTTTAGTTGAAAAAGTTATAATTCACATCCAACAGTAATTTACAGCCAAAAGAATAAATGTTAAAATTTCATCGAAATTGACCATTTTGGGAACTTTCGACAGCTCCGCCGTCATCGTTTTTCGTCGGAAAATTGGATTTTTGGACTGTACCAAAAATGATTCCAAATGTCAATTGGATCGTGCCTCATGTTGAATAACCACTTTTTAAACCCTCACAGTGCCCAAAATGGCCATTTTTACAGAGTTTTGCTTACTCAGAAGCTTCAATTTTGACCAATTACAGGCACAGAAATGACTTTAAACACATATTTTTTAAGTTGAAAAAGTAATAATTCACATCCAACAGTAATATACAGCCAAAAGAATAAATGTTAACATTTCATCGAAATTGACCATTTTGGGAACTTTCGACAGCTCCGCGGTCATCGTTTTTCGTCCGAAAATTAATTTTTTGGACTGTAGCAAAAATGATTCCAAATGTCAATTGGATCGTGCCTCATGTTGAATAACCACTTTTTAAACCCTCGCAGTGCCCAAAATGGCCATTTTTACAGAGTTTTGCTTACTCAGAAGCTTCAATTTTGACCAATTTCAGGCACAGAAATGACTTTAAACACATTTATTTTAGTTGAAAAAGTAATAATTCACATCCAACAGTAATTCACATCCAAAAGATTAAATGTTAAAATTTCATCGAAATTGACCATTTTGGGAACGTTCGACAGCTCCGCGGTCATCGTTTTTCGTCCGAAAATTGATTTTTTGGACTGTACCAAAAATGATTCCAAATGTCAATTGGATCGTGCCTCATGTTGAATAACCATTTTTTAAACCCTCACAGTGACCAAAATTGCCATTTTTACAGAGTTTTGCATACTCAGAAGCTTCAATTTTGACCAATTTCAGGCACAGGAATGACTTTAAACACATTTATTTTAGTTGAGAAAGTAATATTTCACATCTAACAGTAATTTACAGGCAAAAGATTAAGGGGCATATTATCAAGGGGGTTTATCTCCGCTTTTTTGGCTTTAAAAGCCAAGAAAGCAGAGATAAAATTATCTCCCTATTACCTAGCTGCCGCTAACACCAGTTAGCGACAGCTAGTAGGAGATAGCGACCATCTTGGGCCCCACTTTGCATATCAGTGATATTTATCACTAATGAGATGCAAAGTGGGCGTGCCAAGATGTTAGAGACTGAAAACAGTCGCTAACATCGCTATCTCCTATTACCAACTTTTGGAGATATTCGCGCTAAGCGGGAATATCTCCAAAAGCTAACACCTGCCCTGAGCAGTTCTTAGCCATGTTATCCAATGGGAGGTGGATTACATGGCTAAGAGCATTTGCTCGATATTGCATGAATATCGCTGACTTTTCAGCGATATTCATGCATTGCGGCCGTTTTTTATCGCATTTGCGATAAACCTTGCTAATAGCAAGGTTTATCTGCGATAAAAATCGCCGATGTGCGGCGATAATTTTTGTCTCTAAACAAGTTAGAGACAAAAATTAACGCTAGTTGTTGGTAATATGCCCCGTAATTTTTAAATTTCATCGAAATTGACCATTTTGGGAACGTTCGACAGCTCCGCGGTCATCGTTTTTCGTCCGAAAATTGATTTTTTGGACTGTACCAAAAATGATTCCAAATGTCAATTGGATCGTGCCTCATGTTGAATAACCACTTTTTAAACCCTCGCAGTGCCCAAAATGGCCATTTTTACAGAGTTTTGCTTACTCAGAAGCTTCAATTTTGACCAATTTCAGGCACAGAAATGACTTTAAACACATTTATTTTAGTTGAAAAAGTAATAATTCACATCCAACAGTAATTTACAGCCAAAAGATTAAATGTTAAAATTTCATCGAAATTGACAATTTTGGGAACGTTCGACAGCTCCGCGGTCATCGTTTTTCGTCCGAAAATGGATTTTTTGGACTGTACCAAAAATGATTCCAAATGTCAATTGGACCGTGCCTCATGTTGAATAACCACTTTTTATACCCTTGCAGTGCCCAAAATGGCCATTTTTACAGAGTTTTGCTTACTCAGAAGCTTCAATTTTGACCAATTTCAGGCACAGGAATGACTTTAAACACATTTATTTTAGTTGAGAAAGTAATATTTCACATCTAACAGTAATTTACAGGCAAAAGATTAAATTTTAAAATTTCATCGAAATTGACCATTTTGGGAATGTTCGACAGCTCCGCGGTCATCGTTTTTCATCAGAAAATAGATTTTTTGGACTGTACCAAAAATGATTCTAAATGTCAATTGGATCGTGCCTCATGTTGAATAACCACTTTTTAAACCCTCACAGTGCCCAAAATTGCCATTTTTACAGAGTTTTGCATACTCAGAAGCTTCAATTTTGACCAATTTCAGGCACAGAAATGACTTTAAACACATTTATTTTAGTTGAAAAAGTAATAATTCACATCCAACAGTAATTTACAGCCAAAAGATTAAATGTTAAAATTTCATCGAAATTGACCATTTTGGGAACGTTCGACAGCTCCGCGGTCATCGTTTTTCGTCCGAAAATTAATTTTTTGGACTGTACCAAAAATGATTCCAAATGTCAATTGGACCGTGCCTCATGTTGAATAACCACTTTTTAAACCCTCGCAGTGCCCAAAATGGCCATTTTTACAGAGTTTTGCTTACTCAGAAGCTTCAATTTTGACCAATTTCAGGCACAGAAATGACTTTAAACACATTTATTTTAGTTGAAAAAGTTATAATTCACATCCAACAGTAATTTACAGCCAAAAGAATAAATGTTAAAATTTCATCGAAATTGACCATTTTGGGAACTTTCGACAGCTCCGCCGTCATCGTTTTTCGTCGGAAAATTGGATTTTTGGACTGTACCAAAAATGATTCCAAATGTCAATTGGATCGTGCCTCATGTTGAATAACCACTTTTTAAACCCTCACAGTGCCCAAAATGGCCATTTTTACAGAGTTTTGCTTACTCAGAAGCTTCAATTTTGACCAATTACAGGCACAGAAATGACTTTAAACACATATTTTTTAAGTTGAAAAAGTAATAATTCACATCCAACAGTAATATACAGCCAAAAGAATAAATGTTAACATTTCATCGAAATTGACCATTTTGGGAACTTTCGACAGCTCCGCGGTCATCGTTTTTCGTCCGAAAATTAATTTTTTGGACTGTAGCAAAAATGATTCCAAATGTCAATTGGATCGTGCCTCATGTTGAATAACCACTTTTTAAACCCTCGCAGTGCCCAAAATGGCCATTTTTACAGAGTTTTGCTTACTCAGAAGCTTCAATTTTGACCAATTTCAGGCACAGAAATGACTTTAAACACATTTATTTTAGTTGAAAAAGTAATAATTCACATCCAACAGTAATTCACATCCAAAAGATTAAATGTTAAAATTTCATCGAAATTGACCATTTTGGGAACGTTCGACAGCTCCGCGGTCATCGTTTTTCGTCCGAAAATTGATTTTTTGGACTGTACCAAAAATGATTCCAAATGTCAATTGGATCGTGCCTCATGTTGAATAACCATTTTTTAAACCCTCACAGTGACCAAAATTGCCATTTTTACAGAGTTTTGCATACTCAGAAGCTTCAATTTTGACCAATTTCAGGCACAGGAATGACTTTAAACACATTTATTTTAGTTGAGAAAGTAATATTTCACATCTAACAGTAATTTACAGGCAAAAGATTAAGGGGCATATTATCAAGGGGGTTTATCTCCGCTTTTTTGGCTTTAAAAGCCAAGAAAGCAGAGATAAAATTATCTCCCTATTACCTAGCTGCCGCTAACACCAGTTAGCGACAGCTAGTAGGAGATAGCGACCATCTTGGGCCCCACTTTGCATATCAGTGATATTTATCACTAATGAGATGCAAAGTGGGCGTGCCAAGATGTTAGAGACTGAAAACAGTCGCTAACATCGCTATCTCCTATTACCAACTTTTGGAGATATTCGCGCTAAGCGGGAATATCTCCAAAAGCTAACACCTGCCCTGAGCAGTTCTTAGCCATGTTATCCAATGGGAGGTGGATTACATGGCTAAGAGCATTTGCTCGATATTGCATGAATATCGCTGACTTTTCAGCGATATTCATGCATTGCGGCCGTTTTTTATCGCATTTGCGATAAACCTTGCTAATAGCAAGGTTTATCTGCGATAAAAATCGCCGATGTGCGGCGATAATTTTTGTCTCTAAACAAGTTAGAGACAAAAATTAACGCTAGTTGTTGGTAATATGCCCCGTAATTTTTAAATTTCATCGAAATTGACCATTTTGGGAACGTTCGACAGCTCCGCGGTCATCGTTTTTCGTCCGAAAATTGATTTTTTGGACTGTACCAAAAATGATTCCAAATGTCAATTGGACCGTGCCTCATGTTGAATAACCACTTGTTAAACCCTCACAGTGACCAAAATTGCCATTTTTACAGAGTTTTGCATACTCAGAAGTTTCAATTTTGACCAATTTCAGGCACAGGAATGACTTTAAACACATTTATTTTAGTTGAGAAAGTAATATTTCACATCTAACAGTAATTTACAGGCAAAAGATTACATTTTAAAATTTCATCGAAATTGACCATTTTGGGAATGTTCGACAGCTCCGCGGTCATCGTTTTTCGTCAGAAAATAGATTTTTTGGACTGTACCAAAAATGATTCTAAATGTCAACTGGATCGTGCCTCATGTTGAATAACCACTTTTTAAACCCTCACAGTGCCCAAAATTACCATTTTTACAGAGTTTTGCATACTCAGAAGCTTCAATTTTGACCAATTTCAGGCACAGAAATGACTTTAAACACATTTATTTTAGTTGAAAAAGTAATAATTCACATCCAACAGTAATTTACAGCCAAAAGATTAATTGTTAAAATTTCATCGAAATTGACCATTTTGGGAACGTTCGACAGCTCCGCGGTCATCGTTTTTCGTCCGAAAATTAATTTTTTGGACTGTACCAAAAATGATTCCAAATGTCAATTGGACCGTGCCTCATGTTGAATAACCACTTTTTAAACCCTCACAGTGACCAAAATTGCCATTTTTACAGAGTTTTGCATACTCAGAAGCTTCAATTTTGACCAATTTCAGGCACAGAAATGACTTTAAACACATTTATTTTAGTTGAAAAAGTAATAATTCACATCCAACAGTAATTTACAGCCAAAAGATTAAATGTTAAAATTTCATCGAAATTGACCATTTTGGGAACGTTCGACAGCTCTGCGGTCATCGTTTTTCGTCCGAAAATTGATTTTTTGGACTGTACCAAAAATGATTCCAAATGTCAATTGGACCGTGCCTCATGTTGAATAACCACTTTTTAAACCCTCACAGTGACCAAAATTGCCATTTTTACAGAGTTTTGCATACTCAGAAGCTTCAATTTTGACCAATTTCAGGCACAGAAATGACTTTAAACACTTTTATTTTAGTTGAAAAAGTAATAATTCACATCCAACAGTAATTTACAGCCAAAAGATTAAATGTTAAAATTTCATCGAAATTGACCATTTTGGGAACATTCGACAGCTCCGCGGTCATCGTTTTTCGTCCGAAAATTGACTTTTTGGACTGTACCAAAAATGATTCCAAATGTCAATTGGACCGTGCCTCATGTTGAATAACCACTTTTTAAACCCTCACAGTGCCCAAAATTGCCATTTTTACAGAGTTTTGCTTACTTAGAAGCTTCAATTTTGACCAATTTCAGGCACAGAAATGACTTTAAACACATTTATTTTAGTTGAAAAAGTAATAATTCACATCCAACAGTAATTTACAGCCAAAAGATTAAATGTTAAAATTTCATCGAAATTGACCATTTTGGGAACGTTCGACAGCTCCGCGGTCATCGTTTTTTGTCTGAAAATTGATTTTTTGGACTGTACCAAAAATGATTCCAAATGTCAATTGGACCGTGCCTCATGTTGAATAACCACTTTTTAAACCCTTGCAGTGCCCAAAATGGCCATTTTTACAGAGTTTTGCTTACTCAGAAGCTTCAATTTTGACCAATTTCAGGCACAGGAATGACTTTAAACACATTTATTTTAGTTGAGAAAGTAATATTTCACATCTAACAGTAATTTACAGGCAAAAGATTAAATTTTAAAATTTCATCGAAATTGACCATTTTGGGAATGTTCGACAGCTCCGCGATCATCGTTTTTCGTCAGAAAATAGATTTTTTGGACTGTACCAAAAATGATTCTAAATGTCAATTGGATCGTGCCTCATGTTGAATAACCACTTTTTAAACCCTCACAGTGCCCAAAATTGCCATTTTTACAGAGTTTTGCATACTCAGAAGCTTCAATTTTGACCAATTTCAGGCACAGAAATGACTTTAAACACATTTATTTTAGTTGAAAAAGTAATAATTCACATCCAACAGTAACTTACAGCCAAAAGATTAAATGTTAAAATTTCATCGAAATTGACCATTTTGGGAACGTTCGACAGCTCCGCGGTCATCGTTTTTCGTCCGAAAATTAATTTTTTGGACTGTACCAAAAATGATTCCAAATGTCAATTGGACCGTGCCTCATGTTGAATAACCACTTTTTAAACCCTCACAGTGACCAAAATTGCCATTTTTACAGAGTTTTGTATACTCAGAAGCTTCAATTTTGACCAATTTCAGGCACAGAAATGACTTCAAACACATTTATTTTAGTTGAAAAAGTAATAATTCACATCCAACAGTAATTTACAGCCAAAAGATTAAACGTTAAAATTTCATCGAAATTTACCATTTTGGGAACGTTCGACAGCTCCGCGGTCATCGTTTTTCATCCGAAAATTGAATTTTTGGACTGTACCAAAAATGATTCCAAATGTCAATTGGATCGTGCCTCATGTTGAATAACCACTTTTTAAACCCTCACAGTGCCCAAAATGGCCATTTTTACAGAGTTTTGCTTGCTCAGAAGCTTCAATTTTGACCAATTACAGGCACAGAAATGACTTTAAACACATTTTTTTAAGTTGAAAAAGTAATAATTCACATCCAACAGTAATATACAGCCAAAAGAATAAATGTTAACATTTCATCGGAATTGACCATTTTGGGAACTTTCGGCAGCTCCGCGGTCATCGTTTTTCGTCCGAAAATTAATTTTTTGGACTGTAGCAAAAATGATTCCAAATGTCAATTGGACCGTGCCTCATGTTGAATAACCACTTTTTAAACCCTCACAGTGCCCAAAATTGCCATTTTTACAGAGTTTTGCTTACTTAGAAGCTTCAATTTTGACCAATTTAAGGCACAGAAATGACTTTAAACACATTTATTTTAGTTGAAAAAGTAATAATTCACATCCAACAGTAATTTACAGCCAAAAGATTAAATGTTAAAATTTCATCGAAATTGACCATTTTGGGAACATTCGACAGCTCCGCGGTCATCGTTTTTCGTCCGAAAATTGACTTTTTGGACTGTACCAAAAATGATTCCAAATGTCAATTGGACCGTGCCTCATGTTGAATAACCACTTTTTAAACCCTCACAGTGCCCAAAATTGCCATTTTTACAGAGTTTTGCTTACTTAGAAGCTTCAATTTTGACCAATTTCAGGCACAGAAATGGCTTTAAACACATTTATTTTAGTTGAAAAAGTAATAATTCACATCCAACAGTAATTTACAGCCAAAAGATTAAATGTTAAAATTTCATCGAAATTGACCATTTTGGGAACGTTCGACAGCTCCGCGGTCATCGTTTTTTGTCTGAAAATTGATTTTTTGGACTGTACCAAAAATGATTCCAAATGTCAATTGGACCGTGCCTCATGTTGAATAACCACTTTTTAAACCCTTGCAGTGCCCAAAATGGCCATTTTTACAGAGTTTTGCTTACTCAGAAGCTTCAATTTTGACCAATTTCAGGCACAGGAATGACTTTAAACACATTTATTTTAGTTGAGAAAGTAATATTTCACATCTAACAGTAATTTACAGGCAAAAGATTAAATTTTAAAATTTCATCGAAATTGACCATTTTGGGAATGTTCGACAGCTCCGCGATCATCGTTTTTCGTCAGAAAATAGATTTTTTGGACTGCACCAAAAATGATTCTAAATGTCAATTGGATCGTGCCTCATGTTGAATAACCACTTTTTAAACCCTCACAGTGCCCAAAATTGCCATTTTTACAGAGTTTTGCATACTCAGAAGCTTCAATTTTGACCAATTTCAGGCACAGAAATTACTTTAAACACATTTATTTTAGTTGAAAAAGTAATAATTCACATCCAACAGTAACTTACAGCCAAAAGATTAAATGTTAAAATTTCATCGAAATTGACCATTTTGGGAACGTTCGACAGCTCCGCGGTCATCGTTTTTCGTCCAAAAATTAATTTTTGGACTGTACCAAAAATGATTCCAAATGTCAATTGGACCGTGCCTCATGTTGAATAACCACTTTTTAAACCCTCACAGTGACCAAAATTGCCATTTTTACAGAGTTTTGTATACTCAGAAGCTTCAATTTTGACCAATTTCAGGCACAGAAATGACTTCAAACACATTTATTTTAGTTGAAAAAGTAATAATTCACATCCAACAGTAATTTACAGCCAAAAGATTAAACGTTAAAATTTCATCGAAATTTACCATTTTGGGAACGTTCGACAGCTCCGCGGTCATCGTTTTTCATCCGAAAATTGAATTTTTGGACTGTACCAAAAATGATTCCAAATGTCAATTGGATCGTGCCTCATGTTGAATAACCACTTTTTAAACCCTCACAGTGCCCAAAATGGCCATTTTTACAGAGTTTTGCTTGCTCAGAAGCTTCAATTTTGACCAATTACAGGCACAGAAATGACTTTAAACACATTTTTTTAAGTTGAAAAAGTAATAATTCACATCCAACAGTAATATACAGCCAAAAGAATAAATGTTAACATTTCATCGGAATTGACCATTTTGGGAACTTTCGGCAGCTCCGCGGTCATCGTTTTTCGTCCGAAAATTAATTTTTTGGACTGTAGCAAAAATGATTCCAAATGTCAATTGGATCGTGCCTCATGTTGAATAACCACTTTTTAAACCCTCGCAGTGCCCAAAATGGCCATTTTTACAGAGTTTTGCTTACTCAGAAGCTTCAATTTTGACCAATTTCAGGCACAGAAATGACTTTAAACACATTTATTTTAGTTGAAAAAGTAATAATTCACATCCAACAGTAATTTACATCCAAAAGATTAAATGTTAAAATTTCATCGAAATTGACCATTTTGGGAACGTTCGACAGCTCCGCGGTCATCGTTTTTCGTCCGAAAATTGATTTTTTGGACTGTACCAAAAATGATTCCAAATGTCAATTGGATCGTGCCTCATGTTGAATAACCATTTTTTAAACCCTCACAGTGACCAAAATTGCCATTTTAACAGAGTTTTGCATACTCAGAAGCTTCAATTTTGACCAATTTCAGGCACAGGAATGACTTTAAACACATTTATTTTAGTTGAGAAAGTAATATTTCACATCTAACAGTAATTTACAGGCAAAAGATTAAATTTTAAAATTTCATCGAAATTGACCATTTTGGGAACGTTCGACAGCTCCGCGGTCATCGTTTTTCGTCAGAAAATTGATTTTTTGGACTGTACCAAAAATGATTCAAAATGTCAATTGGATCGTGCCTCATGTTGAATAACCACTTTTTAAACCCTCACAGTGCCCAAAATTGCCATTTTTACAGAGTTTTGCTTACTTAGAAGCTTCAATTTTGACCAATTTCAGGCACAGAAATGACTTTAAACACATTTATTTTAGTTGAAAAAGTAATAATTCACATCCAACAGTAATTTACAGCGAAAAGATTAAATGTTAAAATTTCATCTAAATTGACCATTTTGGGAACGTTCGACAGCTCCGCGGTCATCGTTTTTCGTCCGAAAATTAATTTTTTGGACTGTAGCAAAAATGATTCCAAATGTCAATTGGATCGTGCCTCATGTTGAATAACCACTTTTTAAACCCTCGCAGTGCCCAAAATGGCAATTTTTACAGAGTTTTGCTTACTCAGAAGCTTCAATTTTGACCAATTTCAGGCACAGAAATGACTTTAAACACATTTATTTTAGTTGAAAAAGTAATAATTCACATCTAACAGTAATTTACAGCCAAAAGATTAAATGATAACATTTCATCGAAATTGACCATTTTGGGAACGTTCGACAGCTCCGCGTTCATCGTTTTTCGTCCGAAAATTTATTTTTTGGACTGTACCAAAAATGATTCTAAATGTCAATTGGATCGTGCCTCATGTTGAATAACCACTTTTTAAACCCTCACAGTGCCCAAAATTACCATTTTTACAGAGTTTTGCATACTCAGAAGCTTCAATTTTGACCAATTACAGGCACAGAAATGACTTTAAACACATATTTTTTAAGTTGAAAAAGTAATAATTCACATCCAACAGTAATAGACAGCCAAAAGAATAAATGTTAACATTTCATCGAAATTGACCATTTTGGGAACTTTCGACAGCTCCGCGGTCATCGTTTTTCGTCCGAAAATTAATTTTTTGGACTGTAGCAAAAATGATTCCAAATGTCAATTGGATCGTGCCTCATGTTGAATAACCACTTTTTAAACCCTCGCAGTGCCCAAAATGGCCATTTTTACAGAGTTTTGCTTACTCAGAAGCTTCAATTTTGACCAATTTCAGGCACAGAAATGACTTTAAACACATTTATTTTAGTTGAAAAAGTAATAATTCACATCTAACAGTAATTTACAGGCAAAAGATTACATTTTAAAATTTCATCGAAATTGACCATTTTGGGAATGTTCGACAGCTCCGCGGTCATCGTTTTTCGTCAGAAAATAGATTTTTTGGACTGTACCAAAAATGATTCTAAATGTCAATTGGATCGTGCCTCATGTTGAATAACCACTTTTTAAACCCTCACAGTGCCCAAAATTACCATTTTTACAGAGTTTTGCATACTCAGAAGCTTCAATTTTGACCAATTTTAGGCACAGAAATGACTTTAAACACATTTATTTTAGTTGAAAAAGTAATAATTCACATCCAACAGTAATTTACAGCCAAAAGATTAAATGTTAAAATTTCATCGAAATTGACCATTTTGGGAACGTTCGACAGCTCCGCGGTCATCGTTTTTCGTCCGAAAATTGATTTTTTGGACTGTAACAAAAATGATTCCAAATGTCAATTGGACCGTGCCTCATGTTGAATAACCACTTTTTAAACCCTCACAGTGACCAAAATTGCCATTTTTACAGAGTTTTGCATACTCAGAAGCTTCAATTTTGACCAATTTCAGGCACAGAAATGACTTTAAACACTTTTATTTTAGTTGAAAAAGTAATAATTCACATCCAACAGTAATTTACAGCCAAAAGATTAAATGATAAAATTTCATCGAAATTGACCATTTTGCGAACGTTCGACAGCTTCGCGGTCATCGTTTTTCGTCAGAAAATTGATTTTTTGGACTGTAGCAAAAATGATTCCAAATGTCAATTGGATCGTGCCTCATGTTGAATAACCACTTTTTAAACCCTCGCAGTGCCCAAAATGGCCATTTTTACAGAGTTTTGCTTACTCAGAAGCTTCAATTTTGACCAATTTCAGGCACAGAAATGACTTTAAACACATTTATTTTAGTTGAAAAAGTAATAATTCACATCCAACAGTAACTTACAGCCAAAAGATTAAATGTTAAAATTTCATCGAAATTGACCATTTTGGGAACGTTCGACAGCTCCGCGGTCATCGTTTTTCGTCCGAAAATTAATTTTTTGGACTGTACCAAAAATGATTCCAAATGTCAATTGGACCGTGCCTCATGTTGAATAACCACTTTTTAAACCCTCACAGTGACCAAAATTGCCATTTTTACAGAGTTTTGTATACTCAGAAGCTTCAATTTTGACCAATTTCAGGCACAGAAATGACTTCAAACACATTTATTTTAGTTGAAAAAGTAATAATTCACATCCAACAGTAATTTACAGCCAAAAGATTAAATGTTAAAATTTCATCGAAATTTACCATTTTGGGAACGTTCGACAGCTCCGCGGTCATCGTTTTTCATCCGAAAATTGAATTTTTGGACTGTACCAAAAATGATTCCAAATGTCAATTGGATCGTGCCTCATGTTGAATAACCACTTTTTAAACCCTCACAGTGCCCAAAATGGCCATTTTTACAGAGTTTTGCTTGCTCAGAAGCTTCAATTTTGACCAATTACAGGCACAGAAATGACTTTAAACACATTTTTTTAAGTTGAAAAAGTAATAATTCACATCCAACAGTAATATACAGCCAAAAGAATAAATGTTAACATTTCATCGAAATTGACCATTTTGGGAACTTTCGGCAGCTCCGCTGTCATCGTTTTTCGTCCGAAAATAAATTTTTTGGACTGTAGCAAAAATGATTCCAAATGTCAATTGGATCGTGCCTCATGTTGAATAACCACTTTTTAAACCCTCGCAGTGCCCAAAATGGCCATTTTTACAGAGTTTTGCTTACTCAGAAGCTTCAATTTTGACCAATTTCAGGCACAGAAATGACTTTAAACACATTTATTTTAGTTGAAAAAGTAATAATTCACATCCAACAGTAATTTACATCCAAAAGATTAAATGTTAAAATTTCATCGAAATTGACCATTTTGGGAACGTTCGACAGCTCCGCGGTCATCGTTTTTTGTCCGAAAATTGATTTTTTGGAATGTACCAAAAATGATTCCAAATGTCAATTGGATCGTGCCTCATGTTGAATAACCATTTTTTAAACCCTCACAGTGACCAAAATTGCCATTTTAACAGAGTTTTGCATACTCAGAAGCTTCAATTTTGACCAATTTCAGGCACAGGAATGACTTTAAACACATTTATTTTAGTTGAGAAAGTAATATTTCACATCTAACAGTAATTTACAGGCAAAAGATTAAATTTTAAAATTTCATCGAAATTGACCATTTTGGGAACGTTCGACAGCTCCGCGGTCATCGTTTTTCGTCAGAAAATTGATTTTTTGGACTGTACCAAAAATGATTCAAAATGTCAATTGGATCGTGCCTCATGTTGAATAACCACTTTTTAAACCCTCACAGTGCCCAAAATTGCCATTTTTACAGAGTTTTGCTTACTTAGAAGCTTCAATTTTGACCAATTTCAGGCACAGAAATGACTTTAAACACATTTATTTTAGTTGAAAAAGTAATAATTCACATCCAACAGTAATTTACAGCGAAAAGATTAAATGTTAAAATTTCATCTAAATTGACCATTTTGGGAACGTTCGACAGCTCCGCGGTCATCGTTTTTCGTCCGAAAATTAATTTTTTGGACTGTAGCAAAAATGATTCCAAATGTCAATTGGACCGTGCCTCATGTTGAATAACCACTTTTTAAACCCTCACAGTGACCAAAATTGCCATTTTTACAGAGTTTTGCATACTCAGAAGCTTCAATTTTGACCAATTTCAGGCACAGAAATGACTTTAAACACATTTATTTTAGTTGAAAAAGTAATAATTCACATCCAACAGTAATTTACAGCCAAAAGATTAAATGTTAAAATTTCATCGAAATGGACCATTTTGGGAACGTTCGACAGCTCCGCGGTCATCGTTTTTCGTCCGAAAATTGATTTTTTGGACTGTACCAAAAATTATTCCAAATGTCAATTGGAACGTGCCTCATGTTGAATAACCACTTTTTAAACCCTCACAGTGACCAAAATTGCCATTTTTACAGAGTTTTGCATACTCAGAAGCTTCAATTTTGACCAATTTCAGGCACAGAAATGACTTTAAACACTTTTATTTTAGTTGAAAAAGTAATAATTCACATCCAACAGTAATTTACAGCCAAAAGATTAAATGATAAAATTTCATCGAAATTGACCATTTTGCGAACGTTCGACAGCTCCGCGGTCATCGTTTTTCGTCAGAAAATTGATTTTTTGGACTGTAGCAAAAATGATTCCAAATGTCAATTGGATCGTGCCTCATGTTGAATAACCACTTTTTAAACCCTCGCAGTGCCCAAAATGGCCATTTTTACAGAGTTTTGCTTACTCAGAAGCTTCAATTTTGACCAATTTCAGGCACAGAAATGACTTTAAACACATTTATTTTAGTTGAAAAAGTAATAATTCACATCCAACAGTAATTTACAGCCAAAAGATTAAATGTTAAAATTTCATCGAAATTGACCATTTTGGGAACGTTCGACAGCTCCGCGGTCATCGTTTTTCGTCCGAAAATTGATTTTTTGGACTGTACCAAAAATGATTCCAAATGTCAATTGGACCGTGCCTCATGTTGAATAACCACTTTTTAAACCCTCACAGTGACCCAAATTGCCATTTTTACAGAGTTTTGCATACTCAGAAGCTTCAATTTTGACCAATTTCAGGCACAGAAATGACTTTAAACACTTTTATTTTAGTTGAAAAAGTAATAATTCACATCCAACAGTAATTTACAGCCAAAAGATTAAATGATAAAATTTCATCGAAATTGACCATTTTGCGAACGTTCGACAGCTCCGCGGTCATCGTTTTTCGTCAGAAAATTTATTTTTTGGACTGTACCAAAAATGATTCAAAATGTCAATTGGATCATGCCTCATGTTGAATAACCACTTTTTAAACCCTCACAGTGCCCAAAATTGCCATTTTTATAGAGTTTTGCTTACTTAGAAGCTTCAATTTTGACCAATTTCAGGCACAGAAATGACTTTAAACACATTTATTTTAGTTGAAAAAGTAATAATTCACATCCAACAGTAATTTATAGCCAAAAGATTAAATGTTAAAATTTCATCGAAATTGACCATTTTGGGAACATTCGACAGCTCCGCGGTCATCGTTTTTCGTCCGAAAATTGACTTTTTGGACTGTACCAAAAATGATTCCAAATGTCAATTGGACCGTGCCTCATGTTGAATAACCACTTTTTAAACCCTCACAGTGCCCAAAATTGCCATTTTTACAGAGTTTTGCTTACTTAGAAGCTTTAATTTTGACCAATTTCAGGCACAGAAATGACTTTAAACACATTTATTTTAGTTGAAAAAGTAATAATTCACATCCAACAGTAATTTACAGCCAAAAGATTAAATGTTAAAATTTCATCGAAATTGACCATTTTGGGAACGTTCGACAGCTCCGCGGTCATCGTTTTTTGTCTGAAAATTGATTTTTTGGACTGTACCAAAAATGATTCCAAATGTCAATTGGACCGTGCCTCATGTTGAATAACCACTTTTTAAACCCTTGCAGTGCCCAAAATGGCCATTTTTACAGAGTTTTGCTTACTCAGAAGCTTCAATTTTGACCAATTTCAGGCACAGGAATGACTTTAAACACATTTATTTTAGTTGAAAAAGTAATATTTCACATCTAACAGTAATTTACAGCGAAAAGATTAAATGTTAAAATTTCATCTAAATTGACCATTTTGGGAACGTTCGACAGCTCCGCGGTCATCGTTTTTCGTCCGAAAATTAATTTTTTGGACTGTAGCAAAAATGATTCCAAATGTCAATTGGATCGTGCCTCATGTTGAATAACCACTTTTTAAACCCTCGCAGTGCCCAAAATGGCCATTTTTACAGAGTTTTGCTTACTCAGAAGCTTCAATTTTGACCAATTTCAGGCACAGAAATGACTTTAAATACATTTATTTTAGTTGAAATAGTAATAATTCACATCTAACAGTAATTTACAGCCAAAAGATTAAATGATAAAATTTCATCGAAATTGACCATTTTGGGAACGTTCGACAGCTCCGCGTTCATCGTTTTTCGTCCGAAAATTGATTTTTTGGACTGTACCAAAAATGATTCTAAATGTCAATTGGATCGTGCCTCATGTTGAATAACCACTTTTTAAACCCTCACAGTGCCCAAAATTACCATTTTTACAGAGTTTTGCATACTCAGAAGCTTCAATTTTGACCAATTTCAGGCACAGAAATGACTTTAAACACATTTATTTTAGTTGAAAAAGTAATAATTCACATCCAACAGTAATTTACAGCCAAAAGATTAAATGTTAAAATTTCATCGAAATTGACCATTTTGGGAACGTTCGACAGCTCCGCGGTCATCGTTTTTTGTCCGAAAATTAATTTTTTGGACTGTACCAAAAATGATTCCAAATGTCAATTGGACCGTGCCTCATGTTGAATAACCACTTTTTAAACCCTCACAGTGACCAAAATTGCCATTTTTACAGAGTTTTGCATACTCAGAAGCTTCAATTTTGACCAATTTCAGGCACAGAAATGACTTTAAACACATTTATTTTAGTTGAAAAAGTAATATTTCACATCCAACAGTAATTTACAGCCAAAAGATTAAATGTTAAAATTTCATCGAAATTGACCATTTTGGGAACGTTCGACAGCTCCGCGGTCATCGTTTTTCGTCCGAAAATTGATTTTTTGGACTGTACCAAAAATGATTCCAAATGTCAATTGGACCGTGCCTCATGTTGAATAACCACTTTTTAAACCCTCACAGTGACCAAAATTGCCATTTTTACAGAGTTTTGCATACTCAGAAGCTTCAATTTTGACCAATTTCAGGCACAGAAATGACTTTAAACACTTTTATTTTAGTTGAAAAAGTAATAATTCACATCCAACAGTAATTTACAGCCAAAAGATTAAATGATAAAATTTCATCGAAATTGACCATTTTGCGAACGTTCGACAGCTCCGCGGTCATCGTTTTTCGTCAGAAAATTTATTTTTTGGACTGTACCAAAAATGATTCAAAATGTCAATTGGATCATGCCTCATGTTGAATAACCACTTTTTAAACCCTCACAGTGCCCAAAATTGCCATTTTTACAGAGTTTTGCTTACTTAGAAGCTTCAATTTTGACCAATTTCAGGCACAGAAATGACTTTAAACACATTTATTTTAGTTGAAAAAGTAATAATTCACATCCAACAGTAATTTACAGCCAAAAGATTAAATGTTAAAATTTCATCGAAATTGACAATTTTGGGTACGTTCGACAGCTCCGCGGTCATCGTTTTTCGTCCGAAAATGGATTTTTTGGACTGTACCAAAAATGATTCCAAATGTCAATTGGACCGTGCCTCATGTTGAATAACCACTTTTTAAACCCTTGCAGTGCCCAAAATGGCCATTTTTACAGAGTTTTGCTTACTCAGAAGCTTCAATTTTGACCAATTTCAGGCACAGGAATGACTTTAAACACATTTATTTTAGTTGAGAAAGTAATATTTCACATCTAACAGTAATTTACAGGCAAAAGATTAAATTTTAAAATTTCATCGAAATTGACCATTTTGGGAATGTTCGACAGCTCCGCGGTCATCGTTTTTCATCAGAAAATAGATTTTTTGGACTGTACCAAAAATGATTCTAAATGTCAATTGGATCGTGCCTCATGTTGAATAACCACTTTTTAAACCCTCACAGTGCCCAAAATTGCCATTTTTACAGAGTTTTGCATACTCAGAAGCTTCAATTTTGACCAATTTCAGGCACAGAAATGACTTTAAACACATTTATTTTAGTTGAAAAAGTAATAATTCACATCCAACAGTAATTTACAGCCAAAAGATTAAATGTTAAAATTTCATCGAAATTGACCATTTTGGGAACGTTCGACAGCTCCGCGGTCATCGTTTTTCGTCCGAAAATTAATTTTTTGGACTGTACCAAAAATGATTCCAAATGTCAATTGGACCGTGCCTCATGTTGAATAACCACTTTTTAAACCCTCAGAGTGACCAAAATTGCCATTTTTACAGAGTTTTGCATACTCAGAAGCTTCAATTTTGACCAATTTCAGGCACAGAAATGACTTTAAACACTTTTATTTTAGTTGAAAAAGTAATAATTCACATCCAACAGTAATTTACAGCCAAAAGATTAAATGATAAAATTTCATCGAAATTGACCATTTTGCGAACGTTCGACAGCTCCGCGGTCATCGTTTTTCGTCAGAAAATTTATTTTTTGGACTGTACCAAAAATGATTCAAAATGTCAATTGGATCATGCCTCATGTTGAATAACCACTTTTTAAACCCTCACAGTGCCCAAAATTGCAATTTTTACAGAGTTTTGCTTACTTAGAAGCTTCAATTTTGACCAATTTCAGGCACAGAAATGACTTTAAACACATTTATTTTAGTTGAAAAAGTAATAATTCACATCCAACAGTAATTTACAGCCAAAAGGTTAAATGTTAAAATTTCATCGAAATTGACCATTTTGGGAACATTCGACAGCTCCGCGGTCATCGTTTTTCGTCCGAAAATTGACTTTTTGGACTGTACCAAAAATGATTCCAAATGTCAATTGGACCGTGCCTCATGTTGAATAACCACTTTTTAAACCCTCACAGTGCCCAAAATTGCCATTTTTACAGAGTTTTGCTTACTTAGAAGCTTTAATTTTGACCAATTTCAGGCACAGAAATGACTTTAAACACATTTATTTTAGTTGAAAAAGTAATAATTCACATCCAACAGTAATTTACAGCGAAAAGATTAAATGTTAAAATTTCATCTAAATTGACCATTTTGGGAACGTTCGACAGCTCCGCGGTCATCGTTTTTCGTCCGAAAATTAATTTTTTGGACTGTAGCAAAAATGATTCCAAATGTCAATTGGATCGTGCCTCATGTTGAATAACCACTTTTTAAACCCTCGCAGTGCCCAAAATGGCCATTTTTACAGAGTTTTGCTTACTCAGAAGCTTCAATTTTGACCAATTTCAGGCACAGAAATGACTTTAAACACATTTATTTTAGTTGAAAAAGTAATAATTCACATCTAACAGTAATTTACAGCCAAAAGATTAAATGATAAAATTTCATCGAAATTGACCATTTTGGGAACGTTCGACAGCTCCGCGTTCATCGTTTTTCGTCTGAAAATTGATTTTTTGGACTGTACCAAAAATGATTCTAAATGTCAATTGGATCGTGCCTCATGTTGAATAACCACTTTTTAAACCCTCACAGTGCCCAAAATTACCATTTTTACAGAGTTTTGCATACTCAGAAGCTTCAATTTTGACCAATTACAGGCACAGAAATGACTTTAAACACATTTATTTTAGTTGAAAAAGTAATAATTCACATCCAACAGTAATTTACAGCCAAAAGATTAAATGTTAAAATTTCATCGAAATTGACCATTTTGGGAACGTTCGACAGCTCCGCGGTCATCGTTTTTCGTCCGAAAATTAATTTTTTGGACTGTACCAAAAATGATTCCAAATGTCAATTGGACCGTGCCTCATGTTGAATAACCACTTTTTAAACCCTCAGAGTGACCAAAATTGCCATTTTTACAGAGTTTTGCATACTCAGAAGCTTCAATTTTGACCAATTTCAGGCACAGAAATGACTTTAAACACTTTTATTTTAGTTGAAAAAGTAATAATTCACATCCAACAGTAATTTACAGCCAAAAGATTAAATGATAAAATTTCATCGAAATTGACCATTTTGCGAACGTTCGACAGCTCCGCGGTCATCGTTTTTCGTCAGAAAATTTATTTTTTGGACTGTACCAAAAATGATTCAAAATGTCAATTGGATCATGCCTCATGTTGAATAACCACTTTTTAAACCCTCACAGTGCCCAAAATTGCAATTTTTACAGAGTTTTGCTTACTTAGAAGCTTCAATTTTGACCAATTTCAGGCACAGAAATGACTTTAAACACATTTATTTTAGTTGAAAAAGTAATAATTCACATCCAACAGTAATTTACAGCCAAAAGGTTAAATGTTAAAATTTCATCGAAATTGACCATTTTGGGAACATTCGACAGCTCTGCGGTCATCGTTTTTCGTCCGAAAATTGACTTTTTGGACTGTACCAAAAATGATTCCAAATGTCAATTGGACCGTGCCTCATGTTGAATAACCACTTTTTAAACCCTCACAGTGCCCAAAATTGCCATTTTTACAGAGTTTTGCTTACTTAGAAGCTTTAATTTTGACCAATTTCAGGCACAGAAATGACTTTAAACACATTTATTTTAGTTGAAAAAGTAATAATTCACATCCAACAGTAATTTACAGCGAAAAGATTAAATGTTAAAATTTCATCTAAATTGACCATTTTGGGAACGTTCGACAGCTCCGCGGTCATCGTTTTTCGTCCGAAAATTAATTTTTTGGACTGTAGCAAAAATGATTCCAAATGTCAATTGGATCGTGCCTCATGTTGAATAACCACTTTTTAAACCCTCGCAGTGCCCAAAATGGCCATTTTTACAGAGTTTTGCTTACTCAGAAGCTTCAATTTTGACCAATTTCAGGCACAGAAATGACTTTAAACACATTTATTTTAGTTGAAAAAGTAATAATTCACATCTAACAGTAATTTACAGCCAAAAGATTAAATGATAAAATTTCATCGAAATTGACCATTTTGGGAACGTTCGACAGCTCCGCGTTCATCGTTTTTCGTCTGAAAATTGATTTTTTGGACTGTACCAAAAATGATTCTAAATGTCAATTGGATCGTGCCTCATGTTGAATAACCACTTTTTAAACCCTCACAGTGCCCAAAATTACCATTTTTACAGAGTTTTGCATACTCAGAAGCTTCAATTTTGACCAATTACAGGCACAGAAATGACTTTAAACACATATTTTTTAAGTTGAAAAAGTAATAATTCACATCCAACAGTAATATACAGCCAAAAGAATAAATGTTAACATTTCATCGAAATTGACCATTTTGGGAACTTTCGACAGCTCCGCGGTCATCGTTTTTCGTCCGAAAATTAATTTTTTGGACTGTAGCAAAAATGATTCTAAATGTCAATTGGATCGTGCCTCATGTTGAATAACCACTTTTTAAACCCTCGCAGTGCCCAAAATGGCCATTTTTACAGAGTTTTGCTTACTCAGAAGCTTCAATTTTGACCAATTTCAGGCACAGAAATGACTTTAAACACATTTATTTTAGTTGAAAAAGTAATAATTCACATCCAACAGTAATTTACATCCAAAAGATTAAATGTTAAAATTTCATCGAAATTGACCATTTTGGGAACGTTCGACAGCTCCGCGGTCATCGTTTTTCGTCCGAAAATTGATTTTTTGGACTGTACCAAAAATGATTCCAAATGTCAATTGGATCGTGCCTCATGTTGAATAACCATTTTTTAAACCCTCACAGTGACCAAAATTGCCTTTTTTACAGAGTTTTGCATACTCAGAAGCTTCAATTTTGACCAATTTCAGGCACAGGAATGACTTTAAACACATTTATTTTAGTTGAGAAAGTAATATTTCACATCTAACAGTAATTTACAGGCAAAAGATTACATTTTAAAATTTCATCGAAATTGACCATTTTGGGAATGTTCGACAGCTCCGCGGTCATCGTTTTTCGTCAGAAAAAAGATTTTTTGGACTGTACCAAAAATGATTCCAAATGTCAATTGGACCGTGCCTCATGTTGAATAACCACTTTTTAAACCCTCACAGTGACCAAAATTGCCATTTTTACAGAGTTTTGCATACTCAGAAGCTTCAATTTTGACCAATTTCAGGCACAGAAATGACTTTAAACACTTTTATTTTAGTTGAAAAAGTAATAATTCACATCCAACAGTAATTTACAGCCAAAAGATTAAATGATAAAATTTCATCGAAATTGACCATTTTGCGAACGTTCGACAGCTCCGCGGTCATCGTTTTTCGTCAGAAAATTGATTTTTTGGACTGTAGCAAAAATGATTCCAAATGTCAATTGGATCGTGCCTCATGTTGAATAACCACTTTTTAAACCCTCGCAGTGCCCAAAATGGCCATTTTTACAGAGTTTTGCTTACTCAGAAGCTTCAATTTTGACCAATTTCAGGCACAGAAATGACTTTAAACACATTTATTTTAGTTGAAAAAGTAATAATTCACATCCAACAGTAACTTACAGCCAAAAGATTAAATGTTAAAATTTCATCGAAATTGACCATTTTGGGAACGTTCGACAGCTCCGCGGTCATCGTTTTTCGTCCGAAAATTAATTTTTTGGACTGTACCAAAAATGATTCCAAATGTCAATTGGACCGTGCCTCATGTTGAATAACCACTTTTTAAACCCTCACAGTGACCAAAATTGCCATTTTTACAGAGTTTTGTATACTCAGAAGCTTCAATTTTGACCAATTTCAGGCACAGAAATGACTTCAAACACATTTATTTTAGTTGAAAAAGTAATATTTCACATCCAACAGTAATTTACAGCCAAAAGATTAAATGTTAAAATTTCATCGAAATTTACCATTTTGGGAACGTTCGACAGCTCCGCGGTCATCGTTTTTCATCCGAAAATTGAATTTTTGGACTGTACCAAAAATGATTCCAAATGTCAATTGGATCGTGCCTCATGTTGAATAACCACTTTTTAAACCCTCACAGTGCCCAAAATGGCCATTTTTACAGAGTTTTGCTTGCTCAGAAGCTTCAATTTTGACCAATTACAGGCACAGAAATGACTTTAAACACATTTTTTTAAGTTGAAAAAGTAATAATTCACATCCAACAGTAATATACAGCCAAAAGAATAAATGTTAACATTTCATCGAAATTGACCATTTTGGGAACTTTCGGCAGCTCCGCGGTCATCGTTTTTCGTCCGAAAATTAATTTTTTGGACTGTAGCAAAAATGATTCCAAATGTCAATTGGATCGTGCCTCATGTTGAATAACCACTTTTTAAACCCTCGCAGTGCCCAAAATGGCCATTTTTACAGAGTTTTGCTTACTCAGAAGCTTCAATTTTGACCAATTTCAGGCACAGAAATGACTTTAAACACATTTATTTTAGTTGAAAAAGTAATAATTCACATCCAACAGTAATTTACATCCAAAAGATTAAATGTTAAAATTTCATCGAAATTGACCATTTTGGGAACGTTCGACAGCTCCGCGGTCATCGTTTTTCGTCTGAAAATTGATTTTTTGGACTGTACCAAAAATGATTCCAAATGTCAATTGGACCGTGCCTCATGTTGAATAACCACTTTTTAAACCCTCGCAGTGCCCAAAATGGCCATTTTTACAGAGTTTTGCTTACTCAGAAGCTTCAATTTTGACCAATTTCAGGCACAGAAATGACTTTAAACACATTTATTTTAGTTGAAAAAGTTATAATTCACATCCAACAGTAATTTACAGCCAAAAGAATAAATGTTAAAATTTCATCGAAATTGACCATTTTGGGAACTTTCGACAGCTCCGCGGTCATCGTTTTTCGTCGGAAAATTGAATTTTTGGACTGTACCAAAAATGATTCCAAATGTCAATTGGATCGTGCCTCATGTTGAATAACCACTTTTTAAACCCTCACACTGCCCAAAATGGCCATTTTTACAGAGTTTTGCTTACTCAGAAGCTTCAATTTTGACCAATTACAGGCACAGAAATGACTTTAAACACATATTTTTTAAGTTGAAAAAGTAATAATTCACATCCAACAGTAATATACAGCCAAAAGAATAAATGTTAACATTTCATCGAAATTGACCATTTTGGGAACTTTCGACAGCTCCGCGGTCATCGTTTTTCGTCCGAAAATTAATTTTTTGGACTGTAGCAAAAATGATTCCAAATGTCAATTGGATCATGCCTCATGTTGAATAACCACTTTTTAAACCCTCGCAGTGCCCAAAATGGCCATTTTTACAGAGTTTTGCTTACTCAGAAGCTTCAATTTTGACCAATTTCAGGCACAGAAATGACTTTAAACACATTTATTTTAGTTGAAAAAGTAATAATTCACATCCAACAGTAATTTACATCCAAAAGATTAAATGTTAAAATTTCATCGAAATTGACCATTTTGGGAACGTTCGACAGCTCCGCGGTCATCGTTTTTCGTCCGAAAATTGATTTTTTGGACTGTACCAAAAATGATTCCAAATGTCAATTGGATCGTGCCTCATGTTGAATAACCATTTTTTAAACCCTCACAGTGACCAAAATTGCCATTTTTACAGAGTTTTGCATACTCAGAAGCTTCAATTTTGACCAATTTCAGGCACAGGAATGACTTTAAACACATTTATTTTAGTTGAGAAAGTAATATTTCACATCTAACAGTAATTTACAGGCAAAAGATTAAATTTTAAAATTTCATCGAAATTGACCATTTTGGGAACGTTCGACAGCTCCGCGGTCATCGTTTTTCGTCCGAAAATTGATTTTTTGGACTGTACCAAAAATGATTCCAAATGTCAATTGGACCGTGCCTCATGTTGAATAACCACTTGTTAAACCCTCACAGTGACCAAAATTGCCATTTTTACAGAGTTTTGCATACTCAGAAGTTTCAATTTTGACCAATTTCAGGCACAGGAATGACTTTAAACACATTTATTTTAGTTGAGAAAGTAATATTTCACATCTAACAGTAATTTACAGGCAAAAGATTACATTTTAAAATTTCATCGAAATTGACCATTTTGGGAATGTTCGACAGCTCCGCGGTCATCGTTTTTCGTCAGAAAATAGATTTTTTGGACTGTACCAAAAATGATTCTAAATGTCAATTGGATCGTGCCTCATGTTGAATAACCACTTTTTAAACCCTCACAGTGCCCAAAATTACCATTTTTACAGAGTTTTGCATACTCAGAAGCTTCAATTTTGACCAATTTCAGGCACAGAAATGACTGTAAACACATTTATTTTAGTTGAAAAAGTAATAATTCACATCCAACAGTAATTTACAGCCAAAAGATTAAATGTTAAAATTTCATCGAAATTGACCATTTTGGGAACGTTCGACAGCTCCGCGGTCATCGTTTTTCGTCCGAAAATTGATTTTTTGGACTGTACCAAAAATGATTCCAAATGTCAATTGGACCGTGCCTCATGTTGAATAACCACTTTTTAAACCCTCACAGTGACCAAAATTGCCATTTTTACAGAGTTTTGCATACTCAGAAGCTTCAATTTTGACCAATTTCAGGCACAGAAATGACTTTAAACACTTTTATTTTAGTTGAAAAAGTAATAATTCACATCCAACAGTAATTTACAGCCAAAAGATTAAATGATAAAATTTCATCGAAATTGACCATTTTGCGAACGTTCGACAGCTCCGCGGTCATCGTTTTTCGTCAGAAAATTGATTTTTTGGACTGTAGCAAAAATGATTCTAAATGTCAATTGAATCGTGCCTCATGTTGAATAACCACTTTTTAAACCCTCACAGTGCCCAAAATTACCATTTTTACAGAGTTTTGCATACTCAGAAGCTTCAATTTTGACCAATTTCAGGCACAGAAATGACTTTAAACACATTTATTTTAGTTGAAAAAGTAATAATTCACATCCAAAAGTAATTTACAGCCAAAAGATTAAATTTTAAAATTTCATCGAAATTGACCATTTTGGGAACGTTCGACAGCTCCGCGGTCATCGTTTTTCGTCCGAAAATTAATTTTTTGGACTGTACCAAAAATGATTCCAAATGTCAATTGGACCGTGCCTCATGTTGAATAACCACTTTTTAAACCCTCACAGTGACCGAAATTGCCATTTTTACAGAGTTTTGCATACTCAGAAGCTTCAATTTTGACCAATTTCAGGCACAGAAATGACTTTAAACACATTTATTTTAGTTGAAAAAGTAATAATTCACATCCAACAGTAATTTACAGACAAAAGATTAAATGTTAAAATTTCATCGAAATTGACCATTTTGGGAACGTTCGACAGCTCCGCGGTCATCGTTTTTCGTCCGAAAATTGATTTTTTGGACTGTACCAAAAATGATTCCAAATGTCAATTGGACCGTGCCTCATGTTGAATAACCACTTTTTAAACCCTCACAGTGACCAAAATTGCCATTTTTACAGAGTTTTCCATACTCAGAAGCTTCAATTTTGACCAATTTCAGGCACAGAAATGACTTTAAACACTTTTATTTTAGTTGAAAAAGTAATAATTCACATCCAACAGTAATTTACAGCCAAAAGATTAAATGATAAAATTTCATCGAAATTGACCATTTTGCGAACGTTCGACAGCTCCGCGGTCATCGTTTTTCGTCAGAAAATTTATTTTTTGGACTGTACCAAAAATGATTCAAAATGTCAATTGGATCATGCCTCATGTTGAATAACCACTTTTTAAACCCTCACAGTGCCCAAAATTGCCATTTTTACAGAGTTTTGCTTACTTAGAAGCTTCAATTTTGACCAATTTCAGGCACAGAAATGACTTTAAACACATTTATTTTAGTTGAAAAAGTAATAATTCACATCCAACAGTAATTTACAGCCAAAAGATTAAATGTTAAAATTTCATCGAAATTGACCATTTTGGGAACATTCGACAGCTCCGCGGTCATCGTTTTTCGTCCGAAAATTGACTTTTTGGACTGTACCAAAAATGATTCCAAATGTCAATTGGACCGTGCCTCATGTTGAATAACCACTTTTTAAACCCTCACAGTGCCCAAAATTGCCATTTTTACAGAGTTTTGCTTACTTAAAAGCTTCAATTTTGACCAATTTCAGGCACAGAAATGACTTTAAACACATTTATTTTAGTTGAAAAAGTAATAATTCACATCCAACAGTAATTTACAGCCAAAAGATTAAATGTTAAAATTTCATCGAAATTGACCATTTTGGGAACGTTCGACAGCTCCGCGGTCATCGTTTTTTGTCTGAAAATTGATTTTTTGGACTGTACCAAAAATGATTCCAAATGTCAATTGGACCGTGCCTCATGTTGAATAACCACTTTTTAAACCCTTGCAGTGCCCAAAATGGCCATTTTTACAGAGTTTTGCTTACTCAGAAGCTTCAATTTTGACCAATTTCAGGCACAGGAATGACTTTAAACACATTTATTTTAGTTGAGAAAGTAATATTTCACATCTAACAGTAATTTACAGGCAAAAGATTAAATTTTAAAATTTCATCGAAATTGACCATTTTGGGAATGTTCGACAGCTCCGCGATCATCGTTTTTCGTCAGAAAATAGATTTTTTGGACTGTACCAAAAATGATTCTAAATGTCAATTGGATCGTGCCTCATGTTGAATAACCACTTTTTAAACCCTCACAGTGCCCAAAATTGCCATTTTTACAGAGTTTTGCATACTCAGAAGCTTCAATTTTGACCAATTTCAGGCACAGAAATGACTTTAAACACATTTATTTTAGTTGAAAAAGTAATAATTCACATCCAACAGTAACTTACAGCCAAAAGATTAAATGTTAAAATTTCATCGAAATTGACCATTTTGGGAACGTTCGACAGCTCCGCGGTCATCGTTTTTCGTCCGAAAATTAATTTTTTGGACTGTACCAAAAATGATTCCAAATGTGAATTGGACCGTGCCTCATGTTGAATAACCACTTTTTAAACCCTCACAGTGACCAAAATTGCCATTTTTACAGAGTTTTGTATACTCAGAAGCTTCAATTTTGACCAATTTCAGGCACAGAAATGACTTCAAACACATTTATTTTAGTTGAAAAAGTAATAATTCACATCCAACAGTAATTTACAGACAAAAGATTAAATGTTAAAATTTCATCGAAATTGACCATTTTGGGAACGTTCGACAGCTCCGCGGTCATCGTTTTTCGTCCGAAAATTGATTTTTTGGACTGTACCAAAAATGATTCCAAATGTCAATTGGACCGTGCCTCATGTTGAATAACCACTTTTTAAACCCTCACAGTGACCAAAATTGCCATTTTTACAGAGTTTTCCATACTCAGAAGCTTCAATTTTGACCAATTTCAGGCACAGAAATGACTTTAAACACTTTTATTTTAGTTGAAAAAGTAATAATTCACATCCAACAGTAATTTACAGCCAAAAGATTAAATGATAAAATTTCATCGAAATTGACCATTTTGCGAACGTTCGACAGCTCCGCGGTCATCGTTTTTCGTCAGAAAATTTATTTTTTGGACTGTACCAAAAATGATTCAAAATGTCAATTGGATCATGCCTCATGTTGAATAACCACTTTTTAAACCCTCACAGTGCCCAAAATTGCCATTTTTACAGAGTTTTGCTTACTTAGAAGCTTCAATTTTGACCAATTTCAGGCACAGAAATGACTTTAAACACATTTATTTTAGTTGAAAAAGTAATAATTCACATCCAACAGTAATTTACAGCCAAAAGATTAAATGTTAAAATTTCATCGAAATTGACCATTTTGGGAACATTCGACAGCTCCGCGGTCATCGTTTTTCGTCCGAAAATTGACTTTTTGGACTGTACCAAAAATGATTCCAAATGTCAATTGGACCGTGCCTCATGTTGAATAACCACTTTTTAAACCCTCACAGTGCCCAAAATTGCCATTTTTACAGAGTTTTGCTTACTTAGAAGCTTCAATTTTGACCAATTTCAGGCACAGAAATGACTTTAAACACATTTATTTTAGTTGAAAAAGTAATAATTCACATCCAACAGTAATTTACAGCCAAAAGATTAAATGTTAAAATTTCATCGAAATTGACCATTTTGGGAACGTTCGACAGCTCCGCGGTCATCGTTTTTTGTCTGAAAATTGATTTTTTGGACTGTACCAAAAATGATTCCAAATGTCAATTGGACCGTGCCTCATGTTGAATAACCACTTTTTAAACCCTTGCAGTGCCCAAAATGGCCATTTTTACAGAGTTTTGCTTACTCAGAAGCTTCAATTTTGACCAATTTCAGGCACAGGAATGACTTTAAACACATTTATTTTAGTTGAGAAAGTAATATTTCACATCTAACAGTAATTTACAGGCAAAAGATTAAATTTTAAAATTTCATCGAAATTGACCATTTTGGGAATGTTCGACAGCTCCGCGATCATCGTTTTTCGTCAGAAAATAGATTTTTTGGACTGTACCAAAAATGATTCTAAATGTCAATTGGATCGTGCCTCATGTTGAATAACCACTTTTTAAACCCTCACAGTGCCCAAAATTGCCATTTTTACAGAGTTTTGCATACTCAGAAGCTTCAATTTTGACCAATTTCAGGCACAGAAATGACTTTAAACACATTTATTTTAGTTGAAAAAGTAATAATTCACATCCAACAGTAACTTACAGCCAAAAGATTAAATGTTAAAATTTCATCGAAATTGACCATTTTGGGAACGTTCGACAGCTCCGCGGTCATCGTTTTTCGTCCGAAAATTAATTTTTTGGACTGTACCAAAAATGATTCCAAATGTGAATTGGACCGTGCCTCATGTTGAATAACCACTTTTTAAACCCTCACAGTGACCAAAATTGCCATTTTTACAGAGTTTTGCTTACTCAGAAGCTTCAATTTTGACCAATTTCAGGCACAGAAATGACTTTAAACACATTTATTTTAGTTGAAAAAGTAATAATTCACATCTAACAGTAATTTACAGCCAAAAGATTAAATGATAAAATTTCATCGAAATTGACCATTTTGGGAACGTTCGACAGCTCCGCGTTCATCGTTTTTCGTCTGAAAATTGATTTTTTGGACTGTACCAAAAATGATTCTAAATGTCAATTGGATCGTGCCTCATGTTGAATAACCACTTTTTAAACCCTCACAGTGCCCAAAATTACCATTTTTACAGAGTTTTGCATACTCAGAAGCTTCAATTTTGACCAATTACAGGCACAGAAATGACTTTAAACACATATTTTTTAAGTTGAAAAAGTAATAATTCACATCCAACAGTAATATACAGCCAAAAGAATAAATGTTAACATTTCATCGAAATTGACCATTTTGGGAACTTTCGACAGCTCCGCGGTCATCGTTTTTCGTCCGAAAATTAATTTTTTGGACCTTAGCAAAAATGATTCCAAATGTCAATTGGATCGTGCCTCATGTTGAATAACCACTTTTTAAACCCTCGCAGTGCCCAAAATGGCCATTTTTACAGAGTTTTGCTTACTCAGAAGCTTCAATTTTGACCAATTTCAGGCACAGAAATGACTTTAAACACATTTATTTTAGTTGAAAAAGTAATAATTCACATCCAACAGTAATTTACATCCAAAAGATTAAATGTTAAAATTTCATCGAAATTGACCATTTTGGGAACGTTCGACAGCTCCGCGGTCATCGTTTTTCGTCCGAAAATTGATTTTTTGGACTGTACCAAAAATGATTCCAAATGTCAATTGGATCGTGCCTCATGTTGAATAACCATTTTTTAAACCCTCACAGTGACCAAAATTGCCATTTTTACAGAGTTTTGCATACTCAGAAGCTTCAATTTTGACCAATTTCAGGCACAGGAATGACTTTAAACACATTTATTTTAGTTGAGAAAGTAATATTTCACATCTAACAGTAATTTACAGGCAAAAGATTACATTTTAAAATTTCATCGAAATTGACCATTTTGGGAATGTTCGACAGCTCCGCGGTCATCGTTTTTCGTCAGAAAAAAGATTTTTTGGACTGTACCAAAAATGATTCCAAATGTCAATTGGACCGTGCCTCATGTTGAATAACCACTTTTTAAACCCTCACAGTGACCAAAATTGCCATTTTTACAGAGTTTTGCATACTCAGAAGCTTCAATTTTGACCAATTTCAGGCACAGAAATGACTTTAAACACTTTTATTTTAGTTGAAAAAGTAATAATTCACATCCAACAGTAATTTACAGCCAAAAGATTAAATGATAAAATTTCATCGAAATTGACCATTTTGCGAACGTTCGACAGCTCCGCGGTCATCGTTTTTCGTCAGAAAATTGATTTTTTGGACTGTAGCAAAAATGATTCGAAATGTCAATTGGATCGTGCCTCATGTTGAATAACCACTTTTTAAACCCTCGCAGTGCCCAAAATGGCCATTTTTACAGAGTTTTGCTTACTCAGAAGCTTCAATTTTGACCAATTTCAGGCACAGAAATGACTTTAAACACATTTATTTTAGTTGAAAAAGTAATAATTCACATCCAACAGTAACTTACAGCCAAAAGATTAAATGTTAAAATTTCATCGAAATTGACCATTTTGGGAACGTTCGACAGCTCCGCGGTCATCGTTTTTCGTCCGAAAATTAATTTTTTGGACTGTACCAAAAATGATTCCAAATGTCAATTGGACCGTGCCTCATGTTGAATAACCACTTTTTAAACCCTCACAGTGACCAAAATTGCCATTTTTACAGAGTTTTGTATACTCAGAAGCTTCAATTTTGACCAATTTCAGGCACAGAAATGACTTCAAACACATTTATTTTAGTTGAAAAAGTAATATTTCACATCCAACAGTAATTTACAGCCAAAAGATTAAATGTTAAAATTTCATCGAAATTTACCATTTTGGGAACGTTCGACAGCTCCGCGGTCATCGTTTTTCGTCCGAAAATTAATTTTTTGGACTGTAGCAAAAATGATTCCAAATGTCAATTGGATCGTGCCTCATGTTGAATAACCACTTTTTAAACCCTCGCAGTGCCCAAAATGGCCATTTTTACAGAGTTTTGCTTACTCAGAAGCTTCAATTTTGACCAATTTCAGGCACAGAAATGACTTTAAACACATTTATTTTAGTTGAAAAAGTAATAATTCACATCCAACAGTAATTTACATCCAAAAGATTAAATGTTAAAATTTCATCGAAATTGACCATTTTGGGAACGTTCGACAGCTCCGCGGTCATCGTTTTTCGTCCGAAAATTGATTTTTTGGACTGTACCAAAAATGATTCCAAATGTCAATTGGATCGTGCCTCATGTTGAATAACCATTTTTTAAACCCTCACAGTGACCAAAATTGCCATTTTAACAGAGTTTTGCATACTCAGAAGCTTCAATTTTGACCAATTTCAGGCACAGGAATGACTTTAAACACATTTATTTTAGTTGAGAAAGTAATATTTCACATCTAACAGTAATTTACAGGCAAAAGATTAAATTTTAAAATTTCATCGAAATTGACCATTTTGGGAACGTTCGACAGCTCCGCGGTCATCGTTTTTCGTCAGAAAATTGATTTTTTGGACTGTACCAAAAATGATTCAAAATGTCAATTGGATCGTGCCTCATGTTGAATAACCACTTTTTAAACCCTCACAGTGCCCAAAATTGCCATTTTTACAGAGTTTTGCTTACTTAGAAGCTTCAATTTTGACCAATTTCAGGCACAGAAATGACTTTAAACACATTTATTTTAGTTGAAAAAGTAATAATTCACATCCAACAGTAATTTACAGCCAAAAGATTAAATGATAAAATTTCATCGAAATTGACCATTTTGGGAACGTTCGACAGCTCCGCGTTCATCGTTTATCGTCCGAAAATTGATTTTTTGGACTGTACCAAAAATGATTCTAAATGTCAATTGGATCGTGCCTCATGTTGAATAACCACTTTTTAAACCCTCACAGTGCCCAAAATTACCATTTTTACAGAGTTTTGCATACTCAGATACTTCAATTTTGACCAATTACAGGCACAGAAATGACTTTAAACACATTTATTTTAGTTGAAAAAGTAATAATTCACATCCAACAGTAATTTACATCCAAAAGATTAAATGTTAAAATTTCATCGAAATTGACCATTTTGGGAACGTTCGACAGCTCCGCGGTCATCGTTTTTCGTCCGAAAATTGATTTTTTGGACTGTACCAAAAATGATTCCAAATGTCAATTGGATCGTGCCTCATGTTGAATAACCATTTTTTAAACCCTCACAGTGACCAAAATTGCCATTTTTACAGAGTTTTGCATACTCAGAAGCTTCAATTTTGACCAATTTCAGGCACAGGAATGACTTTAAACACATTTATTTTAGTTGAGAAAGTAATATTTCACATCTAACAGTAATTTACAGGCAAAAGATTAAATTTTAAAATTTCATCGAAATTGACCATTTTGGGAACGTTCGACAGCTCCGCGGTCATCGTTTTTCGTCCGAAAATTGATTTTTTGGACTGTACCAAAAATGATTCCAAATGTCAATTGGACCGTGCCTCATGTTGAATAACCACTTTTTAAACCCTCACAGTGACCAAAATTGCCATTTTTACAGAGTTTTGCATACTCAGAAGCTTCAATTTTGACCAATTTCAGGCACAGAAATGACTTTAAACACATTTATTTTAGTTGAAAAAGTAATAATTCACATCCAACAGTAATTTACAGCCAAAAGATTAAATGTTAAAATTTCATCGAAATTGACCATTTTGGGAACGTTCGACAGCTCCGCGGTCATCGTTTTTCGTCCGAAAATGAATTTTTTGGACTGTACCAAAAATGATTCCAAATGTCAATTGGACCGTGCCTCATGTTGAATAACCACTTTTTAAACCCTCACAGTGACCGAAATTGCCATTTTTACAGAGTTTTGCATACTCAGAAGCTTCAATTTTGACCAATTTCAGGCACAGAAATGACTTTAAACACATTTATTTTAGTTGAAAAAGTAATAATTCACATCCAACAGTAATTTACAGCCAAAAGATTAAATGTTAAAATTTCATCGAAATTGACCATTTTGGGAACGTTCGACAGCTCCGCGGTCATCGTTTTTCGTCCGAAAATTGATTTTTTGGACTGTACCAAAAATGATTCCAAATGTCAATTGGACCGTGCCTCATGTTGAATAACCACTTTTTAAACCCTCACAGTGACCAAAATTGCCATTTTTACAGAGTTTTGCATACTCAGAAGCTTCAATTTTGACCAATTTCAGGCACAGAAATGACTTTAAACACTTTTATTTTAGTTGAAAAAGTAATAATTCACATCCAACAGTAATTTACAGCCAAAAGATTAAATGATAAAATTTCATCGAAATTGACCATTTTGCGAACGTTCGACAGCTCCGCGGTCATCGTTTTTCGTCCGAAAATTTATTTTTTGGACTGTACCAAAAATGATTCCAAATGTCAATTGGACCGTGCCTCATGTTGAATAACCACTTTTTAAACCCTCACAGTGCCCAAAATTGCCATTTTTACAGAGTTTTGCTTACTTAGAAGCTTCAATTTTGACCAATTTCAGGCACAGAAATGACTTTAAACACATTTATTTTAGTTGAAAAAGTAATAATTCACATCCAACAGTAATTTACAGCCAAAAGATTAAATGTTAAAATTTCATCGAAATTGACCATTTTGGGAACGTTCGACAGCTCCGCGGTCATCGTTTTTTGTCTGAAAATTGATTTTTTGGACTGTACCAAAAATGATTCCAAATGTCAATTGGACCGTGCCTCATGTTGAATAACCACTTTTTAAACCCTTGCAGTGCCCAAAATGGCCATTTTTACAGAGTTTTGCTTACTCAGAAGCTTCAAATTTGACCAATTTCAGGCACAGGAATGACTTTAAACACATTTATTTTAGTTGAGAAAGTAATATTTCACATCTAACAGTAATTTACAGGCAAAAGATTAAATTTTAAAATTGCATCGAAATTGACCATTTTGGGAATGTTCGACAGCTCCGCGGTCATCGTTTTTCGTCAGAAAATAGATTTTTTGGACTGTACCAAAAATGATTCTAAATGTCAATTGGATCGTGCCTCATGTTGAATAACCACTTTTTAAACCCTCACAGTGCCCAAAATTGCCATTTTTACAGAGTTTTGCATACTCAGAAGCTTCAATTTTGACCAATTTCAGGCACAGAAATGACTTTAAACACATTTATTTTAGTTGAAAAAGTAATAATTCACATCCAACAGTAATTTACAGCCAAAAGATTAAATGTTAAAATTTCATCGAAATTGACCATTTTGGGAACGTTCGACAGCTCCGCGGTCATCGTTTTTCGTCCGAAAATTAATTTTTTGGACTGTACCAAAAATGATTCCAAATGTCAATTGGACCGTGCCTCATGTTGAATAACCACTTTTTAAACCCTCGCAGTGCCCAAAATGGCCATTTTTACAGAGTTTTGCTTACTCAGAAGCTTCAATTTTGACCAATTTCAGGCACAGAAATGACTTTAAACACATTTATTTTAGTTGAAAAAGTTATAATTCACATCCAACAGTAATTTACAGCCAAAAGAATAAATGTTAAAATTTCATCGAAATTGACCATTTTGGGAACTTTCGACAGCTCCGCGGTCATCGTTTTTCGTCGGAAAATTGAATTTTTGGACTGTACCAAAAATGATTCCAAATGTCAATTGGATCGTGCCTCATGTTGAATAACCACTTTTTAAACCCTCACAGTGCCCAAAATGGCCATTTTTACAGAGTTTTGCTTACTCAGAAGCTTCAATTTTGACCAATTACAGGCACAGAAATGACTTTAAACACATATTTTTTAAGTTGAAAAAGTAATAATTCACATCCAACATTAATATACAGCCAAAAGAATAAATGTTAACATTTCATCGAAATTGACCATTTTGGGAACTTTCGACAGCTCCGCGGTCATCGTTTTTCGTCCGAAAATTAATTTTTTGGACTGTAGCAAAAATGATTCCAAATGTCAATTGGATCGTGCCTCATGTTGAATAACCACTTTTTAAACCCTCGCAGTGCCCAAAATGGCCATTTTTACAGAGTTTTGCTTACTCAGAAGCTTCAATTTTGACCAATTTCAGGCACAGAAATGACTTTAAACACATTTATTTTAGTTGAAAAAGTAATAATTCACATCCAACAGTAATTTACATCCAAAAGATTAAATTTTAAAATTTCATCGAAATTGACCATTTTGGGAACGTTCGACAGCTCCGCGGTCATCGTTTTTCGTCCAAAAATTGATTTTTTGGACTGTACCAAAAATGATTCCAAATGTCAATTGGACCGTCCCTCATGTTGAATAACCACTTTTTAAACCCTCACAGTGACCAAAATTGCCATTTTTACAGAGTTTTGCATACTCAGAAGCTTCAATTTTGACCAATTTCAGGCACAGGAATGACTTTAAACACATTTATTTTAGTTGAGAAAGTAATATTTCACATCTAACAGTAATTTACAGGCAAAAGATTACATTTTAAAATTTCATCGAAATTGACCATTTTGGGAATGTTCGAAAGCTCCGCGGTCATCGTTTTTCGTCAGAAAATAGATTTTTTGGACTGTACCAAAAATGATTCTAAATGTCAATTGGATCGTGCCTCATGTTGAATAACCACTTTTTAAACCCTCACAGTGACCGAAATTGCCATTTTTACAGAGTTTTGCATACTCAGAAGCTTCAATTTTGACCAATTTCAGGCACAGAAATGACTTTAAACACATTTATTTTAGTTGAAAAAGTAATAATTCACATCCAACAGTAATTTACAGCCAAAAGATTAAATGTTAAAATTTCATCGAAATTGACCATTTTGGGAACGTTCGACAGCTCCGCGGTCATCGTTTTTCGTCCGAAAATTAATTTTTTGGACTGTACCAAAAATGATTCCAAATGTCAATTGGACCGTGCCTCATGTTGAATAACCACTTTTTAAACCCTCGCAGTGCCCAAAATTGCCATTTTTACAGAGTTTTGCATACTCAGAAGCTTCAATTTTGACCAATTTCAGGCACAGAAATGACTTTAAACACATTTATTTTAGTTGAAAAAGTAATAATTCACATCCAACAGTAATTTACAGCGAAAAGATTAAATGTTAAAATTTCATCTAAATTGACCATTTTGGGAACGTTCGACAGCTCCTCGGTCATCGTTTTTCGTCCGAAAATTAATTTTTTGGACTGTAGCAAAAATGATTCCAAATGTCAATTGGATCGTGCCTCATGTTGAATAACCACTTTTTAAACCCTCGCAGTGCCCAAAATGGCCATTTTTACAGAGTTTTGCTTACTCAGAAGCTTCAATTTTGACCAATTTCAGGCACAGAAATGACTTTAAACACATTTATTTTAGTTGAAAAAGTAATAATTCACATCTAACAGTAATTTACAGCCAAAAGATTAAATGATAAAATTTCATCGAAATTGACCATTTTGGGAACGTTCGACAGCTCCGCGTTCATCGTTTTTCGTCCGAAAATTGATTTTTTGGACTGTACCAAAAATGATTCTAAATGTCAATTGGATTGTGCCTCATGTTGAATAACCACTTTTTAAACCCTCACAGTGCCCAAAATTACCATTTTTACAGAGTTTTGCATACTCAGAAGCTTCAATTTTGACCAATTACAGGCACAGAAATGACTTTAAACACATATTTTTTAAGTTGAAAAAGTAATAATTCACATCCAACAGTAATATACAGCCAAAAGAATAAATGTTAACATTTCATCGAAATTGACCATTTTGGGAACTTTCGACAGCTCCGCGGTCATCGTTTTTCGTCCGAAAATTAATTTTTTGGACTGTACCAAAAATGATTCTAAATGTCAATTGGATCGTGCCTCATGTTGAATAACCACTTTTTAAACCCTCGCAGTGCCCAAAATGGCCATTTTTACAGAGTTTTGCTTACTCAGAAGCTTCAATTTTGACCAATTTCAGGCACAGAAATGACTTTAAACACATTTATTTTAGTTGAAAAAGTAATAATTCACATCCAACAGTAATTTACATCCAAAAGATTAAATGTTAAAATTTCATCGAAATTGACCATTTTGGGAACGTTCGACAGCTCCGCGGTCATCGTTTTTCGTCCAAAAATTGATTTTTTGGACTGTACCAAAAATGATTCCAAATGTCAATTGGACCGTGCCTCATGTTGAATAACCACTTGTTAAACCTTCACAGTGACCAAAATTGCCATTTTTACAGAGTTTTGCATACTCAGAAGTTTCAATTTTGACCAATTTCAGGCACAGGAATGACTTTAAACACATTTATTTTAGTTGAGAAAGTAATATTTCACATCTAACAGTAATTTACAGGCAAAAGATTACATTTTAAAATTTCATCGAAATTGACCATTTTGGGAATGTTCGACAGCTCCGCGGTCATCGTTTTTCGTCAGAAAATAGATTTTTTGGACTGTACCAAAAATGATTCTAAATGTCAATTGGATCGTGCCTCATGTTGAATAACCACTTTTTAAACCCTCACAGTGCCCAAAATTACCATTTTTACAGAGTTTTGCATACTCAGAAGCTTCAATTTTGACCAATTTCAGGCACAGAAATGACTTTAAACACATTTATTTTAGTTGAAAAAGTAATAATTCACATCCAACAGTAATTTACAGCCAAAAGATTAAATGTTAAAATTTCATCGAAATTGACCATTTTGGGAACTTTCGACAGCTCCGCGGTCATCGTTTTTCGTCGGAAAATTGAATTTTTGGACTGTACCAAAAATGATTCCAAATGTCAATTGGATCGTGCCTCATGTTGAATAACCACTTTTTAAACCCTCACAGTGCCCAAAATGGCCATTTTTACAGAGTTTTGCTTACTCAGAAGCTTCAATTTTGACCAATTACAGGCACAGAAATGACTTTAAACACATATTTTTTAAGTTGAAAAAGTAATAATTCACATCCAACATTAATATACAGCCAAAAGATTAAATGTTAAAATTTCATCGAAATTGACCATTTTGGGAACGTTCGACAGCTCCGCGGTCATCGTTTTTCGTCCGAAAATTAATTTTTTGGACTGTACCAAAAATGATTCCAAATGTCAATTGGACCGTGCCTCATGTTGAATAACCACTTTTTAAACCCTCGCAGTGCCCAAAATGGCCATTTTTACAGAGTTTTGCTTACTCAGAAGCTTCAATTTTGACCAATTTCAGGCACAGAAATGACTTTAAACACATTTATTTTAGTTGAAAAAGTTATAATTCACATCCAACAGTAATTTACAGCCAAAAGAATAAATGTTAAAATTTCATCGAAATTGACCATTTTGGGAACTTTCGACAGCTCCGCGGTCATCGTTTTTCGTCGGAAAATTGAATTTTTGGACTGTACCAAAAATGATTCCAAATGTCAATTGGATCGTGCCTCATGTTGAATAACCACTTTTTAAACCCTCACAGTGCCCAAAATGGCCATTTTTACAGAGTTTTGCTTACTCAGAAGCTTCAATTTTGACCAATTACAGGCACAGAAATGACTTTAAACACATATTTTTTAAGTTGAAAAAGTAATAATTCACATCCAACATTAATATACAGCCAAAAGAATAAATGTTAACATTTCATCGAAATTGACCATTTTGGGAACTTTCGACAGCTCCGCGGTCATCGTTTTTCGTCCGAAAATTAATTTTTTGGACTGTAGCAAAAATGATTCCAAATGTCAATTGGATCGTGCCTCATGTTGAATAACCACTTTTTAAACCCTCTCAGTGACCAAAATTGCCATTTTTACAGAGTTTTGCATACTCAGAAGCTTCAATTTTGACCAATTTCAGGCACAGAAATGACTTTAAACACATTTATTTTAGTTGAAAAAGTAATAATTCACATCCAACAGTAATTTACAGCCAAAAGATTAAATGTTAAAATTTCATCGAAATTGACCATTTTGGGAACGTTCGACAGCTCCGCGGTCATCGTTTTTCGTCCGAAAATTAATTTTTTGGACTGTACCAAAAATGATTCCAAATGTCAATTGGACCGTGCCTCATGTTGAATAACCACTTTTTAAACCCTCGCAGTGCCCAAAATTGCCATTTTTACAGAGTTTTGCATACTCAGAAGCTTCAATTTTGACCAATTTCAGGCACAGAAATGACTTTAAACACATTTATTTTAGTTGAAAAAGTAATAATTCACATCCAACAGTAATTTACAGCGAAAAGATTAAATGTTAAAATTTCATCTAAATTGACCATTTTGGGAACGTTCGACAGCTCCTCGGTCATCGTTTTTCGTCCGAAAATTAATTTTTTGGACTGTAGCAAAAATGATTCCAAATGTCAATTGGATCGTGCCTCATGTTGAATAACCACTTTTTAAACCCTCGCAGTGCCCAAAATGGCCATTTTTACAGAGTTTTGCTTACTCAGAAGCTTCAATTTTGACCAATTTCAGGCACAGAAATGACTTTAAACACATTTATTTTAGTTGAAAAAGTAATAATTCACATCTAACAGTAATTTACAGCCAAAAGATTAAATGATAAAATTTCATCGAAATTGACCATTTTGGGAACGTTCGACAGCTCCGCGTTCATCGTTTTTCGTCCGAAAATTGATTTTTTGGACTGTACCAAAAATGATTCTAAATGTCAATTGGATTGTGCCTCATGTTGAATAACCACTTTTTAAACCCTCACAGTGCCCAAAATTACCATTTTTACAGAGTTTTGCATACTCAGAAGCTTCAATTTTGACCAATTACAGGCACAGAAATGACTTTAAACACATATTTTTTAAGTTGAAAAAGTAATAATTCACATCCAACAGTAATATACAGCCAAAAGAATAAATGTTAACATTTCATCGAAATTGACCATTTTGGGAACTTTCGACAGCTCCGCGGTCATCGTTTTTCGTCCGAAAATTAATTTTTTGGACTGTACCAAAAATGATTCTAAATGTCAATTGGATCGTGCCTCATGTTGAATAACCACTTTTTAAACCCTCGCAGTGCCCAAAATGGCCATTTTTACAGAGTTTTGCTTACTCAGAAGCTTCAATTTTGACCAATTTCAGGCACAGAAATGACTTTAAACACATTTATTTTAGTTGAAAAAGTAATAATTCACATCCAACAGTAATTTACATCCAAAAGATTAAATGTTAAAATTTCATCGAAATTGACCATTTTGGGAACGTTCGACAGCTCCGCGGTCATCGTTTTTCGTCCGAAAATTGATTTTTTGGACTGTACCAAAAATTATTCCAAATGTCAATTGGATCGTGCCTCATGTTGAATAACCATTTTTTAAACCCTCACAGTGACCAAAATTGCCATTTTTACAGAGTTTTGCATACTCAGAAGCTTCAATTTTGACCAATTTCAGGCACAGGAATGACTTTAAACACATTTATTTTAGTTGAGAAAGTAATATTTCACATCTAACAGTAATTTACAGGCAAAAGATTAAATTTTAAAATTTCATCGAAATTGACCATTTTGGGAACGTTCGACAGCTCCGCGGTCATCGTTTTTCGTCCAAAAATTGATTTTTTGGACTGTACCAAAAATGATTCCAAATGTCAATTGGACCGTGCCTCATGTTGAATAACCACTTGTTAAACCCTCACAGTGACCAAAATTGCCATTTTTACAGAGTTTTGCATACTCAGAAGTTTCAATTTTGACCAATTTCAGGCACAGGAATGACTTTAAACACATTTATTTTAGTTGAGAAAGTAATATTTCACATCTAACAGTAATTTACAGGCAAAAGATTAAATTTTAAAATTTCATCGAAATTGACCATTTTGGGAATGTTCGACAGCTCCGCGGTCATCGTTTTTCGTCAGAAAATAGATTTTTTGGACTGTACCAAAAATGATTCTAAATGTCAATTGGATCGTGCCTCATGTTGAATAACCACTTTTTAAACCCTCACAGTGCCCAAAATTACCATTTTTACAGAGTTTTGCATACTCAGAAGCTTTAATTTTGACCAATTTCAGGCACAGAAATGACTTTAAACACATTTATTTTAGTTGAAAAAGTAATAATTCACATCCAACAGTAATTTACAGCCAAAAGATTAAATGTTAAAATTTCATCGAAAGGGACCATTTTGGGAACGTTCGACAGCTCCGCGGTCATCGTTTTTCGTCCGAAAATTAATTTTTTGGACTGTACCAAAAATGATTCCAAATGTCAATTGGACCGTGCCTCATGTTGAATAACCACTTTTTAAACCCTCGCAGTGACCAAAATTGCCATTTTTACAGAGTTTTGCATACTCAGAAGCTTCAATTTTGACCAATTTCAGGCACAGAAATGACTTTAAACACATTTATTTTAGTTGAAAAAGTAATAATTCACATCTAACAGTAATTTACAGCCAAAAGATTAAATGATAAAATTTCATCGAAATTGACCATTTTGGGAACGTTCGACAGCTCCGCGGTCATCGTTTTTCGTCCGAAAATTGATTTTTTGGACTGTACCAAAAATGATTCTAAATGTCAATTGGATCGTGCCTCATGTTGAATAACCACTTTTTAAACCCTCACAGTGCCCAAAATTACCATTTTTACAGAGTTTTGCATACTCAGAAGCTTCAATTTTGACCAATTTCAGGCACAGAAATGACTTTAAACACATTTATTTTAGTTGAAAAAGTAATAATTCACATCCAACAGTAATTTACAGCCAAAAGATTACATGATAAAATTTCATCGAAATTGACCATTTTGCGAATGTTCGACAGCTCCGCGGTCATCGTTTTTTGTCAGAAAATTTATTTTTTGGACTGTACCAAAAATGATTCAAAATGTCAATTGGATCATGCCTCATGTTGAATAACCACTTTTTAAACCCTCACAGTGCCCAAAATTGCCATTTTTACAGAGTTTTGCTTACTTAGAAGCTTCAATTTTGACCAATTTCAGGCACAGAAATGACTTTAAACACATTTATTTTAGTTGAAAAAGTAATAATTCACATCCAACAGTAATTTACAGCCAAAAGATTAAATGTTAAAATTTCATCGAAATTGACCATTTTGGGAACGTTCGACAGCTCCGCGGTCATCGTTTTTTGTCTGAAAATTGATTTTTTGGAATGTACCAAAAATGATTCCAAATGTCAATTGGACCGTGCCTCATGTTGAATAACCACTTTTTAAACCCTTGCAGTGCCCAAAATGGCCATTTTTACAGAGTTTTGCTTACTCAGAAGCTTCAATTTTGACCAATTTCAGGCACAGGAATGACTTTAAACACATTTATTTTAGTTGAGAAAGTAATATTTCACATCTAACAGTAATTTACAGGCAAAAGATTAAATTTTAAAATTTCATCGAAATTGACCATTTTGGGAATGTTCGACAGCTCCGCGATCATCGTTTTTCGTCAGAAAATAGATTTTTTGGACTGTACCAAAAATGATTCTAAATGTCAATTGGATCGTGCCTCATGTTGAATAACCACTTTTTAAACCCTCACAGTGCCCAAAATTACCATTTGTACAGAGTTTTGCATACTCAGAAGCTTCAATTTTGACCAATTTCAGGCACAGAAATGACTTTAAACACATTTATTTTAGTTGAAAAAGTAATAATTCACATCCAACAGTAATTTACATCCAAAAGATTAAACGTTAAAATTTCATCGAAATTGACCATTTTGGGAACGTTCGACAGCTCCGCGGTCATCGTTTTTCGTCCGAAAATTGATTTTTTGGACTGTACCAAAAATGATTCCAAATGTCAATTGGATCGTGCCTCATGTTGAATAACCATTTTTTAAACCCTCACAGTGACCAAAATTGCCATTTTAACAGAGTTTTGCATACTCAGAAGCTTCAATTTTGACCAATTTCAGGCACAGGAATGACTTTAAACACATTTATTTTAGTTGAAAAAGTAATAATTCACATCCAACAGTAATTTACAGCCAAAAGATTAAATGTTAAAATTTCATCGAAATTGACCATTTTGGGAACGTTCGACAGCTCCGCGGTCATCGTTTTTCGTCCGAAAATTAATTTTTTGGACTGTACCAAAAATGATTCCAAATGTCAATTGGACCGTGCCTCATGTTGAATAACCACTTTTTAAACCCTCGCAGTGCCCAAAATTGCCATTTTTACAGAGTTTTGCATACTCAGAAGCTTCAATTTTGACCAATTTCAGGCACAGAAATGACTTTAAACACATTTATTTTAGTTGAAAAAGTAATAATTCACATCCAACAGTAATTTACAGCGAAAAGATTAAATGTTAAAATTTCATCTAAATTGACCATTTTGGGAACGTTCGACAGCTCCTCGGTCATCGTTTTTCGTCCGAAAATTAATTTTTTGGACTGTAGCAAAAATGATTCCAAATGTCAATTGGATCGTGCCTCATGTTGAATAACCACTTTTTAAACCCTCGCAGTGCCCAAAATGGCCATTTTTACAGAGTTTTGCTTACTCAGAAGCTTCAATTTTGACCAATTTCAGGCACAGAAATGACTTTAAACACATTTATTTTAGTTGAAAAAGTAATAATTCACATCTAACAGTAATTTACAGCCAAAAGATTAAATGATAAAATTTCATCGAAATTGACCATTTTGGGAACGTTCGACAGCTCCGCGTTCATCGTTTTTCGTCCGAAAATTGATTTTTTGGACTGTACCAAAAATTATTCCAAATGTCAATTGGATCGTGCCTCATGTTGAATAACCATTTTTTAAACCCTCACAGTGACCAAAATTGCCATTTTTACAGAGTTTTGCATACTCAGAAGCTTCAATTTTGACCAATTTCAGGCACAGGAATGACTTTAAACACATTTATTTTAGTTGAGAAAGTAATATTTCACATCTAACAGTAATTTACAGGCAAAAGATTAAATTTTAAAATTTCATCGAAATTGACCATTTTGGGAACGTTCGACAGCTCCGCGGTCATCGTTTTTCGTCCAAAAATTGATTTTTTGGACTGTACCAAAAATGATTCCAAATGTCAATTGGACCGTGCCTCATGTTGAATAACCACTTGTTAAACCCTCACAGTGACCAAAATTGCCATTTTTACAGAGTTTTGCATACTCAGAAGTTTCAATTTTGACCAATTTCAGGCACAGGAATGACTTTAAACACATTTATTTTAGTTGAGAAAGTAATATTTCACATCTAACAGTAATTTACAGGCAAAAGATTACATTTTAAAATTTCATCGAAATTGACCATTTTGGGAATGTTCGACAGCTCCGCGGTCATCGTTTTTCATCAGAAAATAGATTTTTTGGACTGTACCAAAAATGATTCTAAATGTCAATTGGATCGTGCCTCATGTTGAATAACCACTTTTTAAACCCTCACAGTGCCCAAAATTACCATTTTTACAGAGTTTTGCATACTCAGAAGCTTTAATTTTGACCAATTTCAGGCACAGAAATGACTTTAAACACATTTATTTTAGTTGAAAAAGTAATAATTCACATCCAACAGTAATTTACAGCCAAAAGATTAAATGTTAAAATTTCATCGAAATTGACCATTTTGGGAACGTTCGACAGCTCCGCGGTCATCGTTTTTCGTCCGAAAATTAATTTTTTGGACTGTACCAAAAATGATTCCAAATGTCAATTGGACCGTGCCTCATGTTGAATAACCACTTTTTAAACCCTCGCAGTGACCAAAATTGCCATTTTTACAGAGTTTTGCATACTCAGAAGCTTCAATTTTGACCAATTTCAGGCACAGAAATGACTTTAAACACATTTATTTTAGTTGAAAAAGTAATAATTCACATCTAACAGTAATTTACAGCCAAAAGATTAAATGATAAAATTTCATCGAAATTGACCATTTTGGGAACGTTCGACAGCTCCGCGTTCATCGTTTTTCGTCCGAAAATTGATTTTTTGGACTGTACCAAAAATGATTCTAAATGTCAATTGGATCGTGCCTCATGTTGAATAACCACTTTTTAAACCCTCACAGTGCCCAAAATTACCATTTTTACAGAGTTTTGCATACTCAGAAGCTTCAATTTTGACCAATTTCAGGCACAGAAATGACTTTAAACACATTTATTTTAGTTGAAAAAGTAATAATTCACATCCAACAGTAATTTACAGCCAAAAGATTAAATGTTAAAATTTCATCGAAATTGACCATTTTGGGAACGTTCGACAGCTCCGCGGTCATCGTTTTTCGTCCGAAAATTGATTTTTTGGACTGTACCAAAAATGATTCCAAATGTCAATTGGATCGTGCCTCATGTTGAATAACCATTTTTTAAACCCTCACAGTGACCAAAATTGCCATTTTTACAGAGTTTTGCATACTCAGAAGCTTCAATTTTGACCAATTTCAGGCACAGGAATGACTTTAAACACATTTATTTTAGTTGAGAAAGTAATATTTCACATCTAACAGTAATTTACAGGCAAAAGATTAAATTTTAAAATTTCATCGAAATTGACCATTTTGGGAACGTTCGACAGCTCCGCGGTCATCGTTTTTCGTCCGAAAATTGATTTTTTGGACTGTACCAAAAATGATTCCAAATGTCAATTGGACCGTGCCTCATGTTGAATAACCACTTTTTAAACCCTCACAGTGACCAAAATTGCCATTTTTACAGAGTTTTGCATACTCAGAAGCTTCAATTTTGACCAATTTCAGGCACAGGAATGACTTTAAACACATTTATTTTAGTTGAGAAAGTAATATTTCACATCTAACAGTAATTTACAGGCAAAAGATTACATTTTAAAATTTCATCGAAATTGACCATTTTGGGAATGTTCGACAGCTCCGCGGTCATCGTTTTTCGTCAGAAAATAGATTTTTTGGACTGTACCAAAAATGATTCTAAATGTCAATTGGATCGTGCCTCATGTTGAATAACCACTTTTTAAACCCTCACAGTGCCCAAAATTACCATTTTTACAGAGTTTTGCATACTCAGAAGCTTCAATTTTGACCAATTTCAGGCACAGAAATGACTTTAAACACATTTATTTTAGTTGAAAAAGTAATAATTCACATCCAACAGTAATTTACAGCCAAAAGATTAAATGTTAAAATTTCATCGAAATTGACCATTTTGGGAACGTTCGACAGCTCCGCGGTCATCGTTTTTCGTCCGAAAATTAATTTTTTGGACTGTACCAAAAATGATTCCAAATGTCAATTGGACCGTGCCTCATGTTGAATAACCACTTTTTAAACCCTCACAGTGACCAAAATTGCCATTTTTACAGAGTTTTGCATACTCAGAAGCTTCAATTTTGACCAATTTCAGGCACAGAAATGACTTTAAACACATTTATTTTAGTTGAAAAAGTAATAATTCACATCCAACAGTAATTTACAGCCAAAAGATTAAATGTTAAAATTTCATCGAAATTGACCATTTTGGGAACGTTCGACAGCTCCGCGGTCATCGTTTTTCGTCCGAAAATTGATTTTTTGGACTGTACCAAAAATGATTCCAAATGTCAATTGGACCGTGCCTCATGTTGAATAACCACTTTTTAAACCCTCACAGTGACCAAAATTGCCATTTTTACAGAGTTTTGCATACTCAGAAGCTTCAATTTTGACCAATTTCAGGCACAGAAATGACTTTAAACACTTTTATTTTAGTTGAAAAAGTAATAATTCACATCCAACAGTAATTTACAGCCAAAAGATTAAATGATAAAATTTCATCGAAATTGACCATTTTGCGAACGTTCGACAGCTCCGCGGTCATCGTTTTTCGTCAGAAAATTGATTTTTTGGACTGTAGCAAAAATGATTCCAAATGTCAATTGGATCGTGCCTCATGTTGAATAACCACTTTTTAAACCCTCGCAGTGCCCAAAATGGCCATTTTTACAGAGTTTTGCTTACTCAGAAGCTTCAATTTTGACCAATTTCAGGCACAGAAATGACTTTAAACACATTTATTTTAGTTGAAAAAGTAATAATTCACATCTAACAGTAATTTACAGCCAAAAGATTAAATGATAAAATTTCATCGAAATTGACCATTTTGGGAACGTTCGACAGCTCCGCGTTCATCGTTTTTCGTCCGAAAATTAATTTTTTGGACTGTACCAAAAATGATTCCAAATGTCAATTGGACCGTGCCTCATGTTGAATAACCACTTTTTAAACCCTCACAGTGACCGAAATTGCCATTTTTACAGAGTTTTGCATACTCAGAAGCTTCAATTTTGACCAATTTCAGGCACAGAAATGACTTTAAACACATATTTTTTAAGTTGAAAAAGTAATAATTCACATCCAACAGTAATATACAGCCAAAAGAATAAATGTTAACATTTCATCGAAATTGACCATTTTGGGAACTTTCGACAGCTCCGCGGTCATCGTTTTTCGTCCGAAAATTAATTTTTTGGACTGTAGCAAAAATGATTCCAAATGTCAATTGGATCGTGCCTCATGTTGAATAACCACTTTTTAAACCCTCGCAGTGCCCAAAATGGCCATTTTTACAGAGTTTTGCTTACTCAGAAGCTTCAATTTTGACCAATTTCAGGCACAGAAATGACTTTAAACACATTTATTTTAGTTGAAAAAGTAATAATTCACATCCAACAGTAATTTACATCCAAAAGATTAAATGTTAAAATTTCATCGAAATTGACCATTTTGGGAACGTTCGACAGCTCCGCGGTCATCGTTTTTCGTCCGAAAATTGATTTTTTGGACTGTACCAAAAATGATTCCAAATGTCAATTGGATCGTGCCTCATGTTGAATAACCATTTTTTAAACCCTCACAGTGACCAAAATTGCCATTTTTACAGAGTTTTGCATACTCAGAAGCTTCAATTTTGACCAATTTCAGGCACAGAAATGACTTTAAACACATTTATTTTAGTTGAAAAAGTAATAATTCACATCCAACAGTAATTTACAGCCAAAAGATTAAATGTTAAAATTTCATCGAAATTGACCATTTTGGGAACGTTCGACAGCTCCGCGGTCATCGTTTTTCATCCGAAAATTGATTTTTTGGACTGTGCCAAAAATGATTCCAAATGTCAATTGGACCGTGCCTCATGTTGAATAACCACTTTTTAAACCCTCACAGTGACCAAAATTGCCATTTTTACAGAGTTTTGCATACTCAGAAGCTTCAATTTTGACCAATTTCAGGCACAGAAATGACTTTAAACACTTTTATTTTAGTTGAAAAAGTAATAATTCACATCCAACAGTAATTTACAGCCAAAAGATTAAATGATAAAATTTCATCGAAATTGACCATTTTGCGAACGTTCGACAGCTCCGCGGTCATCGTTTTTCGTCAGAAAATTGATTTTTTGGACTGTAGCAAAAATGATTCCAAATGTCAATTGGATCGTGCCTCATGTTGAATAACCACTTTTTAAACCCTCGCAGTGCCCAAAATGGCCATTTTTACAGAGTTTTGCTTATTCAGAAGCTTCAATTTTGACCAATTTCAGGCACAGAAATGACTTTAAACACATTTATTTTAGTTGAAAAAGTAATACTTCACATCCAACAGTAATTTACATCCAAAAGATTAAATGTTAAAATTTCATCGAAATTGACCATTTTGGGAACGTTCGACAGCTCCGCGGTCATCGTTTTTCGTCCGAAAATTGATTTTTTGGACTGTACCAAAAATGATTCCAAATGTCAATTGGATCGTGCCTCATGTTGAATAACCATTTTTTAAACCCTCACAGTGACCAAAATTGCCATTTTTACAGAGTTTTGCATACTCAGAAGTTTCAATTTTGACCAATTTCAGGCACAGGAATGACTTTAAACACATTTATTTTAGTTGAGAAAGTAATATTTCACATCTAACAGTAATTTACAGGCAAAAGATTACATTTTAAAATTTCATCGAAATTGACCATTTTGGGAATGTTCGACAGCTCCGCGGTCATCGTTTTTCGTCAGAAAATAGATTTTTTGGACTGTACCAAAAATGATTCTAAATGTCAATTGGATCGTGCCTCATGTTGAATAACCACTTTTTAAACCCTCACAGTGCCCAAAATTACCATTTTTACAGAGTTTTGCATACTCAGAAGCTTCAATTTTGACCAATTTCAGGCACAGAAATGACTTTAAACACATTTATTTTAGTTGAAAAAGTAATAATTCACATCCAACAGTAACTTACAGCCAAAAGATTAAATGTTAAAATTTCATCGAAATTGACCATTTTGGGAACGTTCGACAGCTCCGCGGTCATCGTTTTTCGTCCGAAAATTAATTTTTTGGACTGTACCAAAAATGATTCCAAATGTCAATTGGACCGTGCCTCATGTTGAATAACCACTTTTTAAACCCTCACAGTGACCAAAATTGCCATTTTTACAGAGTTTTGTATACTCAGAAGCTTCAATTTTGACCAATTTCAGGCACAGAAATGACTTTAAACACATTTATTTTAGTTGAAAAAGTAATAATTCACATCCAACAGTAATTTACATCCAAAAGATTAAACGTTAAAATTTCATCGAAATTGACCATTTTGGGAACGTTCGACAGCTCCGCGGTCATCGTTTTTCGTCCGAAAATTGATTTTTTGGACTGTACCAAAAATGATTCCAAATGTCAATTGGATCGTGCCTCATGTTGAATAACCATTTTTTAAACCCTCACAGTGACCAAAATTGCCATTTTAACAGAGTTTTGCATACTCAGAAGCTTTAATTTTGACCAATTTCAGGCACAGGAATGACTTTAAACACATTTATTTTAGTTGAGAAAGTAATATTTCACATCTAACAGTAATTTACAGGCAAAAGATTAAATTTTAAAATTTCATCGAAATTGACCATTTTGGGAACGTTCGACAGCTCCGCGGTCATCGTTTTTCGTCAGAAAATTGATTTTTTGGACTGTACCAAAAATGATTCAAAATGTCAATTGGATCGTGCCTCATGTTGAATAACCACTTTTTAAACCCTCACAGTGCCCAAAATTGCCATTTTTACAGAGTTTTGCTTACTTAGAAGCTTCAATTTTGACCAATTTCAGGCACAGAAATGACTTTAAACACATTTATTTTAGTTGAAAAAGTAATAATTCACATCCAACAGTAATTTACAGCGAAAAGATTAAATGTTAAAATTTCATCTAAATTGACCATTTTGGGAACGTTCGACAGCTCCGCGGTCATCGTTTTTCGTCCGAAAAATAATTTTTTGGACTGTAGCAAAAATGATTCCAAATGTCAATTGGATCGTGCCTCATGTTGAATAACCACTTTTTAAACCCTCGCAGTGCCCAAAATGGCCATTTTTACAGAGTTTTGCTTACTCAGAAGCTTCAATTTTGACCAATTTCAGGCACAGAAATGACTTTAAACACATTTATTTTAGTTGAAAAAGTAATAATTCACATCTAACAGTAATTTACAGCCAAAAGATTAAATGATAAAATTTCATCGAAATTGACCATTTTGGGAACGTTCGACAGCTCCGCGTTCATCGTTTTTCGTCCGAAAATTGATTTTTTGGACTGTACCAAAAATGATTCTAAATGTCAATTGGATCGTGCCTCATGTTGAATAACCACTTTTTAAACCCTCACAGTGCCCAAAATTACCATTTTTACAGAGTTTTGCATACTCAGAAGCTTCAATTTTGACCAATTACAGGCACAGAAATGACTTTAAACACATATTTTTTAAGTTGAAAAAGTAATAATTCACATCCAACAGTAATATACAGCCAAAAGAATAAATGTTAACATTTCATCGAAATTGACCATTTTGGGAACTTTCGACAGCTCCGCGGTCATCGTTTTTCGTCCGAAAATTAATTTTTTGGACTGTAGCAAAAATGATTCCAAATGTCAATTGGATCGTGCCTCATGTTGAATAACCACTTTTTAAACCCTCGCAGTGCCCAAAATGGCCATTTTTACAGAGTTTTGCTTACTCAGAAGCTTCAATTTTGACCAATTTCAGGCACAGAAATGACTTTAAACACATTTATTTTAGTTGAAAAAGTAATAATTCACATCCAACAGTAATTTACAGGCAAAAGATTAAATTTTAAAATTTCATCGAAATTGACCATTTTGGGAACGTTCGACAGCTCCGCGGTCATCGTTTTTCGTCAGAAAATTGATTTTTTGGACTGTACCAAAAATGATTCCAAATGTCAATTGGATCGTGCCTCATGTTGAATAACCATTTTTTAAACCCTCACAGTGACCAAAATTGCCATTTTAACAGAGTTTTGCATACTCTGAAGCTTCAATTTTGACCAATTTCAGGCACAGGAATGACTTTAAACACATTTATTTTAGTTGAGAAAGTAATATTTCACATCTAACAGTAATTTACAGGCAAAAGATTAAATTTTAAAATTTCATCGAAATTGACCATTTTGGGAACGTTCGACAGCTCCGCGGTCATCGTTTTTCGTCAGAAAATTGATTTTTTGGATTGTACCAAAAATGATTCAAAATGTCAATTGGATCGTGCCTCATGTTGAATAACCACTTTTTAAACCCTCACAGTGCCCAAAATTGCCATTTTTACAGAGTTTTGCTTACTTAGAAGCTTCAATTTTGACCAATTTCAGGCACAGAAATGACTTTAAACACATTTATTTTAGTTGAAAAAGTAATAATTCACATCCAACAGTAATTTACAGCGAAAAGATTAAATGTTAAAATTTCATCTAAATTGACCATTTTGGGAACGTTCGACAGCTCCGCGGTCATCGTTTTTCGTCCGAAAATTAATTTTTTGGACTGTAGCAAAAATGATTCCAAATGTCAATTGGATCGTGCCTCATGTTGAATAACCACTTTTTAAACCCTCGCAGTGCCCAAAATGGCCATTTTTACAGAGTTTTGCTTACTCAGAAGCTTCAATTTTGACCAATTTCAGGCACAGAAATGACTTTAAACACATTTATTTTAGTTGAAAAAGTAATAATTCACATCTAACAGTAATTTACAGCCAAAAGATTAAATGATAAAATTTCATCGAAATTGACCATTTTGGGAACGTTCGACAGCTCCGCGTTCATCGTTTTTCGTCCGAAAATTGATTTTTTGGACTGTACCAAAAATGATTCTAAATGTCAATTGGATTGTGCCTCATGTTGAATAACCACTTTTTAAACCCTCACAGTGCCCAAAATTACCATTTTTACAGAGTTTTGCATACTCAGAAGCTTCAATTTTGACCAATTACAGGCACAGAAATGACTTTAAACACATATTTTTTAAGTTGAAAAAGTAATAATTCACATCCAACAGTAATATACAGCCAAAAGAATAAATGTTAACATTTCATCGAAATTGACCATTTTGGGAACTTTCGACAGCTCCGCGGTCATCGTTTTTCGTCCGAAAATTAATTTTTTGGACTGTAGCAAAAATGATTCCAAATGTCAATTGGATCGTGCCTCATGTTGAATAACCACTTTTTAAACCCTTGCAGTGCCCAAAATGGCAATTTTTACAGAGTTTTGCTTACTCAGAAGCTTCAATTTTGACCAATTTCAGGCACAGAAATGACTTTAAACACATTTATTTTAGTTGAAAAAGTAATAATTCACATCCAACAGTAATTTACATCCAAAAGATTAAATGTTAAAATTTCATCGAAATTGACCATTTTGGGAACGTTCGACAGCTCCGCGGTCATCGTTTTTCGTCCGAAAATTGATTTTTTGGACTGTACCAAAAATGATTCCAAATGTCAATTGGATCGTGCCTCATGTTGAATAACCATTTTTTAAACCCTCACAGTGACCAAAATTGCCATTTTTACAGAGTTTTGCATACTCAGAAGCTTCAATTTTGACCAATTTCAGGCACAGGAATGACTTTAAACACATTTATTTTAGTTGAGAAAGTAATATTTCACATCTAACAGTAATTTACAGGCAAAAGATTAAATTTTAAAATTTCATCGAAATTGACCATTTTGGGAACGTTCGACAGCTCCGCGGTCATCGTTTTTCGTCCGAAAATTGATTTTTTGGACTGTACCAAAAATGATTCCAAATGTCAATTGGACCGTGCCTCATGTTGAATAACCACTTTTTAAACCCTCACAGTGACCAAAATTGCCATTTTTACAGAGTTTTGCATACTCAGAAGCTTCAATTTTGACCAATTTCAGGCACAGGAATGACTTTAAACACATTTATTTTAGTTGAGAAAGTAATATTTCACATCTAACAGTAATTTACAGGCAAAAGATTACATTTTAAAATTTCATCGAAATTGACCATTTTGGGAATGTTCGACAGCTCCGCGGTCATCGTTTTTCGTCAGAAAATAGATTTTTTGGACTGTACCAAAAATGATTCTAAATGTCAATTGGATCGTGCCTCATGTTGAATAACCACTTTTTAAACCCTCACAGTGCCCAAAATTACCATTTTTACAGAGTTTTGCATACTCAGAAGCTTCAATTTTGACCAATTTCAGGCACAGAAATGACTTTAAACACATTTATTTTAGTTGAAAAAGTAATAATTCACATCCAACAGTAATTTACAGCCAAAAGATTAAATGTTAAAATTTCATCGAAATTGACCATTTTGGGAACGTTCGACAGCTCCGCGGTCATCGTTTTTCGTCCGAAAATTAATTTTTTGGACTGTACCAAAAATGATTCCAAATGTCAATTGGACCGTGCCTCATGTTGAATAACCACTTTTTAAACCCTCACAGTGACCAAAATTGCCATTTTTACAGAGTTTTGCATACTCAGAAGCTTCAATTTTGACCAATTTCAGGCACAGAAATGACTTTAAACACATTTATTTTAGTTGAAAAAGTAATAATTCACATCCAACAGTAATTTACAGCCAAAAGATTAAATGTTAAAATTTCATCGAAATTGACCATTTTGGGAACGTTCGACAGCTCCGCGGTCATCGTTTTTCGTCCGAAAATTGATTTTTTGGACTGTACCAAAAATGATTCCAAATGTCAATTGGACCGTGCCTCATGTTGAATAACCACTTTTTAAACCCTCACAGTGACCAAAATTGCCATTTTTACAGAGTTTTGCATACTCAGAAGCTTCAATTTTGACCAATTTCAGGCACAGAAATGACTTTAAACACTTTTATTTTAGTTGAAAAAGTAATAATTCACATCCAACAGTAATTTACAGCCAAAAGATTAAATGATAAAATTTCATCGAAATTGACCATTTTGCGAACGTTCGACAGCTCCGCGGTCATCGTTTTTCGTCAGAAAATTGATTTTTTGGACTGTAGCAAAAATGATTCCAAATGTCAATTGGATCGTGCCTCATGTTGAATAACCACTTTTTAAACCCTCGCAGTGCCCAAAATGGCCATTTTTACAGAGTTTTGCTTACTCAGAAGCTTCAATTTTGACCAATTTCAGGCACAGAAATGACTTTAAACACATTTATTTTAGTTGAAAAAGTAATAATTCACATCTAACAGTAATTTACAGCCAAAAGATTAAATGATAAAATTTCATCGAAATTGACCATTTTGGGAACGTTCGACAGCTCCGCGTTCATCGTTTTTCGTCCGAAAATTAATTTTTTGGACTGTACCAAAAATGATTCCAAATGTCAATTGGACCGTGCCTCATGTTGAATAACCACTTTTTAAACCCTCACAGTGACCGAAATTGCCATTTTTACAGAGTTTTGCATACTCAGAAGCTTCAATTTTGACCAATTTCAGGCACAGAAATGACTTTAAACACATATTTTTTAAGTTGAAAAAGTAATAATTCACATCCAACAGTAATATACAGCCAAAAGAATAAATGTTAACATTTCATCGAAATTGACCATTTTGGGAACTTTCGACAGCTCCGCGGTCATCGTTTTTCGTCCGAAAATTAATTTTTTGGACTGTAGCAAAAATGATTCCAAATGTCAATTGGATCGTGCCTCATGTTGAATAACCACTTTTTAAACCCTCGCAGTGCCCAAAATGGCCATTTTTACAGAGTTTTGCTTACTCAGAAGCTTCAATTTTGACCAATTTCAGGCACAGAAATGACTTTAAACACATTTATTTTAGTTGAAAAAGTAATAATTCACATCCAACAGTAATTTACATCCAAAAGATTAAATGTTAAAATTTCATCGAAATTGACCATTTTGGGAACGTTCGACAGCTCCGCGGTCATCGTTTTTCGTCCGAAAATTGATTTTTTGGACTGTACCAAAAATGATTCCAAATGTCAATTGGATCGTGCCTCATGTTGAATAACCATTTTTTAAACCCTCACAGTGACCAAAATTGCCATTTTTACAGAGTTTTGCATACTCAGAAGCTTCAATTTTGACCAATTTCAGGCACAGAAATGACTTTAAACACATTTATTTTAGTTGAAAAAGTAATAATTCACATCCAACAGTAATTTACAGCCAAAAGATTAAATGTTAAAATTTCATCGAAATTGACCATTTTGGGAACGTTCGACAGCTCCGCGGTCATCGTTTTTCATCCGAAAATTGATTTTTTGGACTGTGCCAAAAATGATTCCAAATGTCAATTGGACCGTGCCTCATGTTGAATAACCACTTTTTAAACCCTCACAGTGACCAAAATTGCCATTTTTACAGAGTTTTGCATACTCAGAAGCTTCAATTTTGACCAATTTCAGGCACAGAAATGACTTTAAACACTTTTATTTTAGTTGAAAAAGTAATAATTCACATCCAACAGTAATTTACAGCCAAAAGATTAAATGATAAAATTTCATCGAAATTGACCATTTTGCGAACGTTCGACAGCTCCGCGGTCATCGTTTTTCGTCAGAAAATTGATTTTTTGGACTGTAGCAAAAATGATTCCAAATGTCAATTGGATCGTGCCTCATGTTGAATAACCACTTTTTAAACCCTCGCAGTGCCCAAAATGGCCATTTTTACAGAGTTTTGCTTATTCAGAAGCTTCAATTTTGACCAATTTCAGGCACAGAAATGACTTTAAACACATTTATTTTAGTTGAAAAAGTAATACTTCACATCCAACAGTAATTTACATCCAAAAGATTAAATGTTAAAATTTCATCGAAATTGACCATTTTGGGAACGTTCGACAGCTCCGCGGTCATCGTTTTTCGTCCGAAAATTGATTTTTTGGACTGTACCAAAAATGATTCCAAATGTCAATTGGATCGTGCCTCATGTTGAATAACCATTTTTTAAACCCTCACAGTGACCAAAATTGCCATTTTTACAGAGTTTTGCATACTCAGAAGTTTCAATTTTGACCAATTTCAGGCACAGGAATGACTTTAAACACATTTATTTTAGTTGAGAAAGTAATATTTCACATCTAACAGTAATTTACAGGCAAAAGATTACATTTTAAAATTTCATCGAAATTGACCATTTTGGGAATGTTCGACAGCTCCGCGGTCATCGTTTTTCGTCAGAAAATAGATTTTTTGGACTGTACCAAAAATGATTCTAAATGTCAATTGGATCGTGCCTCATGTTGAATAACCACTTTTTAAACCCTCACAGTGCCCAAAATTACCATTTTTACAGAGTTTTGCATACTCAGAAGCTTCAATTTTGACCAATTTCAGGCACAGAAATGACTTTAAACACATTTATTTTAGTTGAAAAAGTAATAATTCACATCCAACAGTAATTTACAGCCAAAAGATTAAATGTTAAAATTTCATCGAAATTGACCATTTTGGGAACGTTCGACAGCTCCGCGGTCATCGTTTTTTGTCCGAAAATTAATTTTTTGGACTGTACCAAAAATGATTCCAAATGTCAATTGGACCGTGCCTCATGTTGAATAACCACTTTTTAAACCCTCACAGTGACCAAAATTGCCATTTTTACAGAGTTTTGCATACTCAGAAGCTTCAATTTTGACCAATTTCAGGCACAGAAATGACTTTAAACACATTTATTTTAGTTGAAAAAGTAATAATTCACATCCAACAGTAATTTACAGCCAAAAGATTAAATGTTAAAATTTCATCGAAATTGACCATTTTGGGAACGTTCGACAGCTCCGCGGTCATCGTTTTTCGTCCGAAAATGGATTTTTTGGACTGTACCAAAAATGATTCCAAATGTCAATTGGACCGTGCCTCATGTTGAATAACCACTTTTTAAACCCTCACAGTGACCAAAATTGCCATTTTTACAGAGTTTTGCATACTCAGAAGCTTCAATTTTGACCAATTTCAGGCACAGAAATGACTTTAAACACTTTTATTTTAGTTGAAAAAGTAATAATTCACATCCAACAGTAATTTACAGCCAAAAGATTAAATGATAAAATTTCATCGAAATTGACCATTTTGCGAACGTTCGACAGCTCCGCGGTCATCGTTTTTCGTCAGAAAATTGATTTTTTGGACTGTAGCAAAAATGATTCCAAATGTCAATTGGATCGTGCCTCATGTTGAATAACCACTTTTTAAACCCTCACAGTGCCCAAAATGGCCATTTTTACAGAGTTTTGCATACTCAGAAGCTTCAATTTTGACCAATTTCAGGCACAGAAATGACTTTAAACACATTTATTTTAGTTGAAAAAGTAATAATTCACATCCAACAGTAATTTACAGCCAAAAGATTAAATGTTAAAATTTCATCGAAATTGACCATTTTGGGAACGTTCGACAGCTCCGCGGTCATCGTTTTTCGTCCGAAAATTAATTTTTTGGACTGTACCAAAAATGATTCCAAATGTCAATTGGACCGTGCCTCATGTTGAATAACCACTTTTTAAACCCACACAGTGACCGAAATTGCCATTTTTACAGAGTTTTGCATACTCAGAAGCTTCAATATTGACCAATTTCAGGCACAGGAATGACTTTAAACACATTTATTTTAGTTGAGAAAGTAATATTTCACATCTAACAGTAATTTACAGGCAAAAGATTAAATTTTAAAATTTCATCGAAATTGACCATTTTGGGAACGTTCGACAGCTCCGCGGTCATCGTTTTACGTCCAAAAATTGATTTTTTGGACTGTACCAAAAATGATTCCAAATGTCAATTGGACCGTGCCTCATGTTGAATAACCACTTGTTAAACCCTCACAGTGACCAAAATTGCCATTTTTACAGAGTTTTGCATACTCAGAAGTTTCAATTTTGACCAATTTCAGGCACAGGAATGACTTTAAACACATTTACTTTAGTTGAGAAAGTAATATTTCACATCTAACAGTAATTTACAGGCAAAAGATTAAATTTTAAAATTTCATCGAAATTGACCATTTTGGGAATGTTCGACAGCTCCGCGGTCATCGTTTTTCGTCAGAAAATAGATTTTTTGGACTGTACCAAAAATGATTCTAAATGTCAATTGGATCGTGCCTCATGTTGAATAACCACTTTTTAAACCCTCACAGTGCCCAAAATTACCATTTTTACAGAGTTTTGCATACTCAGAAGCTTTAATTTTGACCAATTTCAGGCACAGAAATGACTTTAAACACATTTATTTTAGTTGAAAAAGTAATAATTCACATCCAACAGTAATTTACAGCCAAAAGATTAAATGTTAAAATTTCATCGAAAGGGACCATTTTGGGAACGTTCGACAGCTCCGCGGTCATCGTTTTTCGTCCGAAAATTAATTTTTTGGACTGTACCAAAAATGATTCCAAATGTCAATTGGACCGTGCCTCATGTTGAATAACCACTTTTTAAACCCTCGCAGTGACCAAAATTGCCATTTTTACAGAGTTTTGCATACTCAGAAGCTTCAATTTTGACCAATTTCAGGCACAGAAATGACTTTAAACACATTTATTTTAGTTGAAAAAGTAATAATTCACATCTAACAGTAATTTACAGCCAAAAGATTAAATGATAAAATTTCATCGAAATTGACCATTTTGGGAACGTTCGACAGCTCCGCGGTCATCGTTTTTCGTCCGAAAATTGATTTTTTGGACTGTACCAAAAATGATTCTAAATGTCAATTGGATCGTGCCTCATGTTGAATAACCACTTTTTAAACCCTCACAGTGCCCAAAATTACCATTTTTACGGAGTTTTGCATACTCAGAAGCTTCAATTTTGACCAATTTCAGGCACAGAAATGACTTTAAACACATTTATTTTAGTTGAAAAAGTAATAATTCACATCCAACAGTAATTTACAGCCAAAAGATTAAATGTTAAAATTTCATCGAAATTGACCATTTTGGGAACGTTCGACAGCTCCGCGGTCATCGTTTTTCGTCCGAAAATTAATTTTTTGGACTGTACCAAAAATGATTCCAAATGTCAATTGGACCGTGCCTCATGTTGAATAACCACTTTTTAAACCCTCACAGTGACCGAAATTGCCATTTTTACAGAGTTTTGCATACTCAGAAGCTTCAATTTTGACCAATTTCAGGCACAGAAATGACTTTAAACACATTTATTTTAGTTGAAAAAGTAATAATTCACATCCAACAGTAATTTACAGCCAAAAGATTAAATGTTAAAATTTCATCGAAATTGACCATTTTGGGAACGTTCGACAGCTCCGCGGTCATCGTTTTTCGTCCGAAAATTGATTTTTTGGACTGTACCAAAAATGATTCCAAATGTCAATTGGACCGTGCCTCATGTTGAATAACCACTTTTTAAACCCTCACAGTGACCAAAATTGCCATTTTTACAGAGTTTTGCATACTCAGAAGCTTCAATTTTGACCAATTTCAGGCACAGAAATGACTTTAAACACTTTTATTTTAGTTGAAAAAGTAATAATTCACATCCAACAGTAATTTACAGCCAAAAGATTAAATGATAAAATTTCATCGAAATTGACCATTTTGCGAATGTTCGACAGCTCCGCGGTCATCGTTTTTTGTCAGAAAATTTATTTTTTGGACTGTACCAAAAATGATTCAAAATGTCAATTGGATCATGCCTCATGTTGAATAACCACTTTTTAAACCCTCACAGTGCCCAAAATTGCCATTTTTACAGAGTTTTGCTTACTTAGAAGCTTCAATTTTGACCAATTTCAGGCACAGAAATGACTTTAAACACATTTATTTTAGTTGAAAAAGTAATAATTCACATCCAACAGTAATTTACAGCCAAAAGATTAAATGTTAAAATTTCATCGAAATTGACCATTTTGGGAACGTTCGACAGCTCCGCGGTCATCGTTTTTTGTCTGAAAATTGATTTTTTGGAATGTACCAAAAATGATTCCAAATGTCAATTGGACCGTGCCTCATGTTGAATAACCACTTTTTAAACCCTTGCAGTGCCCAAAATGGCCATTTTTACAGAGTTTTGCTTACTCAGAAGCTTCAATTTTGACCAATTTCAGGCACAGGAATGACTTTAAACACATTTATTTTAGTTGAGAAAGTAATATTTCACATCTAACAGTAATTTACAGGCAAAAGATTAAATTTTAAAATTTCATCGAAATTGACCATTTTGGGAATGTTCGACAGCTCCGCGATCATCGTTTTTCGTCAGAAAATAGATTTTTTGGACTGTACCAAAAATGATTCTAAATGTCAATTGGATCGTGCCTCATGTTGAATAACCACTTTTTAAACCCTCACAGTGCCCAAAATTGCCATTTTTACAGAGTTTTGCATACTCAGAAGCTTCAATTTTGACCAATTTCAGGCACAGAAATGACTTTAAACACATTTATTTTAGTTGAAAAAGTAATAATTCACATCCAACAGTAATTTACATCCAAAAGATTAAACGTTAAAATTTCATCGAAATTGACCATTTTGGGAACGTTCGACAGCTCCGCGGTCATCGTTTTTCGTCCGAAAATTGATTTTTTGGACTGTACCAAAAATGATTCCAAATGTCAATTGGATCGTGCCTCATGTTGAATAACCATTTTTTAAACCCTCACAGTGACCAAAATTGCCATTTTAACAGAGTTTTGCATACTCAGAAGCTTCAATTTTGACCAATTTCAGGCACAGGAATGACTTTAAACACATTTATTTTAGTTGAAAAAGTAATAATTCACATCCAACAGTAATTTACAGCCAAAAGATTAAATGTTAAAATTTCATCGAAATTGACCATTTTGGGAACGTTCGACAGCTCCGCGGTCATCGTTTTTCGTCCGAAAATTAATTTTTTGGACTGTACCAAAAATGATTCCAAATGTCAATTGGACCGTGCCTCATGTTGAATAACCACTTTTTAAACCCTCGCAGTGCCCAAAATTGCCATTTTTACAGAGTTTTGCATACTCAGAAGCTTCAATTTTGACCAATTTCAGGCACAGAAATGACTTTAAACACATTTATTTTAGTTGAAAAAGTAATAATTCACATCCAACAGTAATTTACAGCGAAAAGATTAAATGTTAAAATTTCATCTAAATTGACCATTTTGGGAACGTTCGACAGCTCCTCGGTCATCGTTTTTCGTCCGAAAATTAATTTTTTGGACTGTAGCAAAAATGATTCCAAATGTCAATTGGATCGTGCCTCATGTTGAATAACCACTTTTTAAACCCTCGCAGTGCCCAAAATGGCCATTTTTACAGAGTTTTGCTTACTCAGAAGCTTCAATTTTGACCAATTTCAGGCACAGAAATGACTTTAAACACATTTATTTTAGTTGAAAAAGTAATAATTCACATCTAACAGTAATTTACAGCCAAAAGATTAAATGATAAAATTTCATCGAAATTGACCATTTTGGGAACGTTCGACAGCTCCGCGTTCATCGTTTTTCGTCCGAAAATTGATTTTTTGGACTGTACCAAAAATTATTCCAAATGTCAATTGGATCGTGCCTCATGTTGAATAACCATTTTTTAAACCCTCACAGTGACCAAAATTGCCATTTTTACAGAGTTTTGCATACTCAGAAGCTTCAATTTTGACCAATTTCAGGCACAGGAATGACTTTAAACACATTTATTTTAGTTGAGAAAGTAATATTTCACATCTAACAGTAATTTACAGGCAAAAGATTAAATTTTAAAATTTCATCGAAATTGACCATTTTGGGAACGTTCGACAGCTCCGCGGTCATCGTTTTTCGTCCAAAAATTGATTTTTTGGACTGTACCAAAAATGATTCCAAATGTCAATTGGACCGTGCCTCATGTTGAATAACCACTTGTTAAACCCTCACAGTGACCAAAATTGCCATTTTTACAGAGTTTTGCATACTCAGAAGTTTCAATTTTGACCAATTTCAGGCACAGGAATGACTTTAAACACATTTATTTTAGTTGAGAAAGTAATATTTCACATCTAACAGTAATTTACAGGCAAAAGATTACATTTTAAAATTTCATCGAAATTGACCATTTTGGGAATGTTCGACAGCTCCGCGGTCATCGTTTTTCATCAGAAAATAGATTTTTTGGACTGTACCAAAAATGATTCTAAATGTCAATTGGATCGTGCCTCATGTTGAATAACCACTTTTTAAACCCTCACAGTGCCCAAAATTACCATTTTTACAGAGTTTTGCATACTCAGAAGCTTTAATTTTGACCAATTTCAGGCACAGAAATGACTTTAAACACATTTATTTTAGTTGAAAAAGTAATAATTCACATCCAACAGTAATTTACAGCCAAAAGATTAAATGTTAAAATTTCATCGAAATTGACCATTTTGGGAACGTTCGACAGCTCCGCGGTCATCGTTTTTCGTCCGAAAATTAATTTTTTGGACTGTACCAAAAATGATTCCAAATGTCAATTGGACCGTGCCTCATGTTGAATAACCACTTTTTAAACCCTCGCAGTGACCAAAATTGCCATTTTTACAGAGTTTTGCATACTCAGAAGCTTCAATTTTGACCAATTTCAGGCACAGAAATGACTTTAAACACATTTATTTTAGTTGAAAAAGTAATAATTCACATCTAACAGTAATTTACAGCCAAAAGATTAAATGATAAAATTTCATCGAAATTGACCATTTTGGGAACGTTCGACAGCTCCGCGTTCATCGTTTTTCGTCCGAAAATTGATTTTTTGGACTGTACCAAAAATGATTCTAAATGTCAATTGGATCGTGCCTCATGTTGAATAACCACTTTTTAAACCCTCACAGTGCCGAAAATTACCATTTTTACAGAGTTTTGCATACTCAGAAGCTTCAATTTTGACCAATTTCAGGCACAGAAATGACTTTAAACACATTTATTTTAGTTGAAAAAGTAATAATTCACATCCAACAGTAATTTACAGCCAAAAGATTAAATGTTAAAATTTCATCGAAATTGACCATTTTGGGAACGTTCGACAGCTCCGCGGTCATCGTTTTTCGTCCGAAAATTAATTTTTTGGACTGTACCAAAAATGATTCCAAATGTCAATTGGACCGTGCCTCATGTTGAATAACCACTTTTTAAACCCTCACAGTGACCGAAATTGCCATTTTTACAGAGTTTTGCATACTCAGAAGCTTCAATTTTGACCAATTTCAGGCACAGAAATGACTTTAAACACATTTATTTTAGTTGAAAAAGTAATAATTCACATCCAACAGTAATTTACAGCCAAAAGATTAAATGTTAAAATTTCATCGAAATTGACCATTTTGGGAACGTTCGACAGCTCCGCGGTCATCGTTTTTCGTCCGAAAATTGATTTTTTGGACTGTACCAAAAATGATTCCAAATGTCAATTGGACCGTGCCTCATGTTGAATAACCACTTTTTAAACCCTCACAGTGACCAAAATTGCCATTTTTACAGAGTTTTGCATACTCAGAAGCTTCAATTTTGACCAATTTCAGGCACAGAAATGACTTTAAACACTTTTATTTTAGTTGAAAAAGTAATAATTCACATCCAACAGTAATTTACAGCCAAAAGATTAAATGATAAAATTTCATCGAAATTGACCATTTTGCGAACGTTCGACAGCTCCGCGATCATCGTTTTTTGTCAGAAAATAGATTTTTTGGACTGTACCAAAAATGATTCTAAATGTCAATTGGATCGTGCCTCATGTTGAATAACCACTTTTTAAACCCTCACAGTGCCCAAAATTGCCATTTTTACAGAGTTTTGCATACTCAGAAGCTTCAATTTTGACCAATTTCAGGCACAGAAATGACTTTAAACACATTTATTTTAGTTGAAAAAGTAATAATTCACATCCAACAGTAACTTACAGCCAAAAGATTAAATGTTAAAATTTCATCGAAATTGACCATTTTGGGAACGTTCGACAGCTCCGCGGTCATCGTTTTTCGTCCGAAAATTAATTTTTTGGACTGTACCAAAAATGATTCCAAATGTCAATTGGACCGTGCCTCATGTTGAATAACCACTTTTTAAACCCTCACAGTGACCAAAATTGCCATTTTTACAGAGTTTTGTATACTCAGAAGCTTCAATTTTGACCAATTTCAGGCACAGAAATGACTTTAAACACATTTATTTTAGTTGAAAAAGTAATAATTCACATCCAACAGTAATTTACATCCAAAAGATTAAACGTTAAAATTTCATCGAAATTGACCATTTTGGGAACGTTCGACAGCTCCGCGGTCATCGTTTTTCGTCCGAAAATTGATTTTTTGGACTGTACCAAAAATGATTCCAAATGTCAATTGGATCGTGCCTCATGTTGAATAACCATTTTTTAAACCCTCACAGTGACCAAAATTGCCATTTTAACAGAGTTTTGCATACTCAGAAGCTTCAATTTTGACCAATTTCAGGCACAGGAATGACTTTAAACACATTTATTTTAGTTGAGAAAGTAATATTTCACATCTAACAGTAATTTACAGGCAAAAGATTAAATTTTAAAATTTCATCGAAATTGACCATTTTGGGAACGTTCGACAGCTCCGCGGTCATCGTTTTTCCTCAGAAAATTGATTTTTTGGACTGTACCAAAAATGATTCAAAATGTCAATTGGATCGTGCCTCATGTTGAATAACCACTTTTTAAACCCTCACAGTGCCCAAAATTGCCATTTTTACAGAGTTTTGCTTACTTAGAAGCTTCAATTTTGACCAATTTCAGGCACAGAAATGACTTTAAACACATTTATTTTAGTTGAAAAAGTAATAATTCACATCCAACAGTAATTTACAGCGAAAAGATTAAATGTTAAAATTTCATCTAAATTGACCATTTTGGGAACGTTCGACAGCTCCGCGGTCATCGTTTTTCGTCCGAAAAATAATTTTTGGGACTGTAGCAAAAATGATTCCAAATGTCAATTGGATCGTGCCTCATGTTGAATAACCACTTTTTAAACCCTCGCAGTGCCCAAAATGGCCATTTTTACAGAGTTTTGCTTACTCAGAAGCTTCAATTTTGACCAATTTCAGGCACAGAAATGACTTTAAACACATTTATTTTAGTTGAAAAAGTAATAATTCACATCTAACAGTAATTTACAGCCAAAAGATTAAATGATAAAATTTCATCGAAATTGACCATTTTGGGAACGTTCGACAGCTCCGCGTTCATCGTTTTTCGTCCGAAAATTGATTTTTTGGACTGTACCAAAAATGATTCTAAATGTCAATTGGATCGTGCCTCATGTTGAATAACCACTTTTTAAACCCTCACAGTGCCCAAAATTACCATTTTTACAGAGTTTTGCATACTCAGAAGCTTCAATTTTGACCAATTACAGGCACAGAAATGACTTTAAACACATATTTTTTAAGTTGAAAAAGTAATAATTCACATCCAACAGTAATATACAGCCAAAAGAATAAATGTTAACATTTCATCGAAATTGACCATTTTGGGAACTTTCGACAGCTCCGCGGTCATCGTTTTTCGTCCGAAAAATAATTTTTTGGACTGTAGCAAAAATGATTCCAAATGTCAATTGGATCGTGCCTCATGTTGAATAACCACTTTTTAAACCCTCGCAGTGCCCAAAATGGCCATTTTTACAGAGTTTTGCTTACTCAGAAGCTTCAATTTTGACCAATTTCAGGCACAGAAATGACTTTAAACACATTTATTTTAGTTGAAAAAGTAATAATTCACATCCAACAGTAATTTACAGGCAAAAGATTAAATTTTAAAATTTCATCGAAATTGACCATTTTGGGAACGTTCGACAGCTCCGCGGTCATCGTTTTTCGTCAGAAAATTGATTTTTTGGACTGTACCAAAAATGATTCAAAATGTCAATTGGATCGTGCCTCATGTTGAATAACCACTTTTTAAACCCTCACAGTGCCCAAAATTGCCATTTTTACAGAGTTTTGCTTACTTAGAAGCTTCAATTTTGACCAATTTCAGGCACAGAAATTACTTTAAACACATTTATTTTAGTTGAAAAAGTAATAATTCACATCCAACAGTAATTTACATCCAAAAGATTAAACGTTAAAATTTCATCGAAATTGACCATTTTGGGAACGTTCGACAGCTCCGCGGTCATCGTTTTTCGTCCGAAAATTGATTTTTTGGACTGTACCAAAAATGATTCCAAATGTCAATTGGATCGTGCCTCATGTTGAATAACCATTTTTTAAACCCTCACAGTGACCAAAATTGCCATTTTAACAGAGTTTTGCATACTCAGAAGCTTCAATTTTGACCAATTTCAGGCACAGGAATGACTTTAAACACATTTATTTTAGTTGAGAAAGTAATATTTCACATCTAACAGTAATTTACAGGCAAAAGATTAAATTTTAAAATTTCATCGAAATTGACCATTTTGGGAACGTTCGACAGCTCCGCGGTCATCGTTTTTCGTCAGAAAATTGATTTTTTGGATTGTACCAAAAATGATTCAAAATGTCAATTGGATCGTGCCTCATGTTGAATAACCACTTTTTAAACCCTCACAGTGCCCAAAATTGCCATTTTTACAGAGTTTTGCTTACTTAGAAGCTTCAATTTTGACCAATTTCAGGCACAGAAATGACTTTAAACACATTTATTTTAGTTGAAAAAGTAATAATTCACATCCAACAGTAATTTACAGCGAAAAGATTAAATGTTAAAATTTCATCTAAATTGACCATTTTGGGAACGTTCGACAGCTCCGCGGTCATCGTTTTTCGTCCGAAAATTAATTTTTTGGACTGTAGCAAAAATGATTCCAAATGTCAATTGGATCGTGCCTCATGTTGAATAACCACTTTTTAAACCCTCGCAGTGCCCAAAATGGCCATTTTTACAGAGTTTTGCTTACTCAGAAGCTTCAATTTTGACCAATTTCAGGCACAGAAATGACTTTAAACACATTTATTTTAGTTGAAAAAGTAATAATTCACATCTAACAGTAATTTACAGCCAAAAGATTAAATGATAAAATTTCATCGAAATTGACCATTTTGGGAACGTTCGACAGCTCCGCGTTCATCGTTTTTCGTCCGAAAATTGATTTTTTGGACTGTACCAAAAATGATTCTAAATGTCAATTGGATTGTGCCTCATGTTGAATAACCACTTTTTAAACCCTCACAGTGCCCAAAATTACCATTTTTACAGAGTTTTGCATACTCAGAAGCTTCAATTTTGACCAATTACAGGCACAGAAATGACTTTAAACACATATTTTTTAAGTTGAAAAAGTAATAATTCACATCCAACAGTAATATACAGCCAAAAGAATAAATGTTAACATTTCATCGAAATTGACCATTTTGGGAACTTTCGACAGCTCCGCGGTCATCGTTTTTCGTCCGAAAATTAATTTTTTGGACTGTAGCAAAAATGATTCCAAATGTCAATTGGATCGTGCCTCATGTTGAATAACCACTTTTTAAACCCTTGCAGTGCCCAAAATGGCCATTTTTACAGAGTTTTGCTTACTCAGAAGCTTCAATTTTGACCAATTTCAGGCACAGAAATGACTTTAAACACATTTATTTTAGTTGAAAAAGTAATAATTCACATCCAACAGTAATTTACATCCAAAAGATTAAATGTTAAAATTTCATCGAAATTGACCATTTTGGGAACGTTCGACAGCTCCGCGGTCATCGTTTTTCGTCCGAAAATTGATTTTTTGGACTGTACCAAAAATGATTCCAAATGTCAATTGGATCGTGCCTCATGTTGAATAACCATTTTTTAAACCCTCACAGTGACCAAAATTGCCATTTTTACAGAGTTTTGCATACTCAGAAGCTTCAATTTTGACCAATTTCAGGCACAGGAATGACTTTAAACACATTTATTTTAGTTGAGAAAGTAATATTTCACATCTAACAGTAATTTACAGGCAAAAGATTAAATTTTAAAATTTCATCGAAATTGACCATTTTGGGAACGTTCGACAGCTCCGCGGTCATCGTTTTTCGTCCGAAAATTGATTTTTTGGACTGTACCAAAAATGATTCCAAATGTCAATTGGACCGTGCCTCATGTTGAATAACCACTTTTTAAACCCTAACAGTGACCAAAATTGCCATTTTTACAGAGTTTTGCATACTCAGAAGCTTCAATTTTGACCAATTTCAGGCACAGGAATGACTTTAAACACATTTATTTTAGTTGAGAAAGTAATATTTCACATCTAACAGTAATTTACAGGCAAAAGATTACATTTTAAAATTTCATCGAAATTGACCATTTTGGGAATGTTCGACAGCTCCGCGGTCATCGTTTTTCGTCAGAAAATAGATTTTTTGGACTGTACCAAAAATGATTCTAAATGTCAATTGGATCGTGCCTCATGTTGAATAACCACTTTTTAAACCCTCACAGTGCCCAAAATTACCATTTTTACAGAGTTTTGCATACTCAGAAGCTTCAATTTTGACCAATTTCAGGCACAGAAATGACTTTAAACACATTTATTTTAGTTGAAAAAGTAATAATTCACATCCAACAGTAATTTACAGCCAAAAGATTAAATGTTAAAATTTCATCGAAATTGACCATTTTGGGAACGTTCGACAGCTCCGCGGTCATCGTTTTTCGTCCGAAAATTAATTTTTTGGACTGTACCAAAAATGATTCCAAATGTCAATTGGACCGTGCCTCATGTTGAATAACCACTTTTTAAACCCTCACAGTGACCAAAATTGCCATTTTTACAGAGTTTTGCATACTCAGAAGCTTCAATTTTGACCAATTTCAGGCACAGAAATGACTTTAAACACATTTATTTTAGTTGAAAAAGTAATAATTCACATCCAACAGTAATTTACAGCCAAAAGATTAAATGTTAAAATTTCATCGAAATTGACCATTTTGGGAACGTTCGACAGCTCCGCGGTCATCGTTTTTCGTCCGAAAATTGATTTTTTGGACTGTACCAAAAATGATTCCAAATGTCAATTGGACCGTGCCTCATGTTGAATAACCACTTTTTAAACCCTCACAGTGACCAAAATTGCCATTTTTACAGAGTTTTGCATACTCAGAAGCTTCAATTTTGACCAATTTCAGGCACAGAAATGACTTTAAACACTTTTATTTTAGTTGAAAAAGTAATAATTCACATCCAACAGTAATTTACAGCCAAAAGATTAAATGATAAAATTTCATCGAAATTGACCATTTTGCGAACGTTCGACAGCTCCGCGGTCATCGTTTTTCGTCAGAAAATTGATTTTTTGGACTGTAGCAAAAATGATTCCAAATGTCAATTGGATCGTGCCTCATGTTGAATAACCACTTTTTAAACCCTCGCAGTGCCCAAAATGGCCATTTTTACAGAGTTTTGCTTACTCAGAAGCTTCAATTTTGACCAATTTCAGGCACAGAAATGACTTTAAACACATTTATTTTAGTTGAAAAAGTAATAATTCACATCTAACAGTAATTTACAGCCAAAAGATTAAATGATAAAATTTCATCGAAATTGACCATTTTGGGAACGTTCGACAGCTCCGCGTTCATCGTTTTTCGTCCGAAAATTAATTTTTTGGACTGTACCAAAAATGATTCCAAATGTCAATTGGACCGTGCCTCATGTTGAATAACCACTTTTTAAACCCTCACAGTGACCGAAATTGCCATTTTTACAGAGTTTTGCATACTCAGAAGCTTCAATTTTGACCAATTTCAGGCACAGAAATGACTTTAAACACATATTTTTTAAGTTGAAAAAGTAATAATTCACATCCAACAGTAATATACAGCCAAAAGAATAAATGTTAACATTTCATCGAAATTGACCATTTTGGGAACTTTCGACAGCTCCGCGGTCATCGTTTTTCGTCCGAAAATTAATTTTTTGGACTGTAGCAAAAATGATTCCAAATGTCAATTGGATCGTGCCTCATGTTGAATAACCACTTTTTAAACCCTCGCAGTGCCCAAAATGGCCATTTTTACAGAGTTTTGCTTACTCAGAAGCTTCAATTTTGACCAATTTCAGGCACAGAAATGACTTTAAACACATTTATTTTAGTTGAAAAAGTAATAATTCACATCCAACAGTAATTTACATCCAAAAGATTAAATGTTAAAATTTCATCGAAATTGACCATTTTGGGAACGTTCGACAGCTCCGCGGTCATCGTTTTTCGTCCGAAAATTGATTTTTTGGACTGTACCAAAAATGATTCCAAATGTCAATTGGATCGTGCCTCATGTTGAATAACCATTTTTTAAACCCTCACAGTGACCAAAATTGCCATTTTTACAGAGTTTTGCATACTCAGAAGCTTCAATTTTGACCAATTTCAGGCACAGGAATGACTTTAAACACATTTATTTTAGTTGAGAAAGTAATATTTCACATCTAACAGTAATTTACAGGCAAAAGATTAAATTTTAAAATTTCATCGAAATTGACCATTTTGGGAACGTTCGACAGCTCCGCGGTCATCGTTTTTCGTCCGAAAATTGATTTTTTGGACTGTACCAAAAATGATTCCAAATGTCAATTGGACCGTGCCTCATGTTGAATAACCACTTTTTAAACGCTCACAGTGACCAAAATTGCCATTTTTACAGAGTTTTGCATACTCAGAAGCTTCAATTTTGACCAATTTCAGGCACAGGAATGACTTTAAACACATTTATTTTAGTTGAGAAAGTAATATTTCACATCTAACAGTAATTTAAAGGCAAAAGATTACATTTTAAAATTTCATCGAAATTGACCATTTTGGGAATGTTCGACAGCTCCGCGGTCATCGTTTTTCGTCAGAAAATAGATTTTTTGGACTGTACCAAAAATGATTCTAAATGTCAATTGGATCGTGCCTCATGTTGAATAACCACTTTTTAAACCCTCACAGTGCCCAAAATTACCATTTTTACAGAGTTTTGCATACTCAGAAGCTTCAATTTTGACCAATTTCAGGCACAGAAATGACTTTAAACACATTTATTTTAGTTGAAAAAGTAATAATTCACATCCAACAGTAATTTACAGCCAAAAGATTAAATGTTAAAATTTCATCGAAATTGACCATTTTGGGAACGTTCGACAGCTCCGCGGTCATCGTTTTTCGTCCGAAAATTAATTTTTTGGACTGTACCAAAAATTATTCCAAATGTCAATTGGACCGTGCCTCATGTTGAATAACCACTTTTTAAACCCTCACAGTGACCAAAATTGCCATTTTTACAGAGTTTTGCATACTCAGAAGCTTCAATTTTGACCAATTTCAGGCACAGAAATGACTTTAAACACATTTATTTTAGTTGAAAAAGTAATAATTCACATCCAACAGTAATTTACAGCCAAAAGATTAAATGTTAAAATTTCATCGAAATTGACCATTTTGGGAACGTTCGACAGCTCCGCGGTCATCGTTTTTCATCCGAAAATTGATTTTTTGGACTGTGCCAAAAATGATTCCAAATGTCAATTGGACCGTGCCTCATGTTGAATAACCACTTTTTAAACCCTCACAGTGACCAAAATTGCCATTTTTACAGAGTTTTGCATACTCAGAAGCTTCAATTTTGACCAATTTCAGGCACAGAAATGACTTTAAACACTTTTATTTTAGTTGAAAAAGTAATAATTCACATCCAACAGTAATTTACAGCCAAAAGATTAAATGATAAAATTTCATCGAAATTGACCATTTTGCGAACGTTCGACAGCTCCGCGGTCATCGTTTTTCGTCAGAAAATTGATTTTTTGGACTGTAGCAAAAATGATTCCAAATGTCAATTGGATCGTGCCTCATGTTGAATAACCACTTTTTAAACCCTCGCAGTGCCCAAAATGGCCATTTTTACAGAGTTTTGCTTACTCAGAAGCTTCAATTTTGACCAATTTCAGGCACAGAAATGACTTTAAACACATTTATTTTAGTTGAAAAAGTAATACTTCACATCCAACAGTAATTTACATCCAAAAGATTAAATGTTAAAATTTCATCGAAATTGACCATTTTGGGAACGTTCGACAGCTCCGCGGTCATCGTTTTTCGTCCGAAAATTGATTTTTTGGACTGTACCAAAAATGATTCCAAATGTCAATTGGATCGTGCCTCATGTTGAATAACCATTTTTTAAACCCTCACAGTGACCAAAATTGCCATTTTTACAGAGTTTTGCATACTCAGAAGTTTCAATTTTGACCAATTTCAGGCACAGGAATGACTTTAAACACATTTATTTTAGTTGAGAAAGTAATATTTCACATCTAACAGTAATTTACAGGCAAAAGATTACATTTTAAAATTTCATCGAAATTGACCATTTTGGGAATGTTCGACAGCTCCGCGGTCATCGTTTTTCGTCAGAAAATAGATTTTTTGGACTGTACCAAAAATGATTCTAAATGTCAATTGGATCGTGCCTCATGTTGAATAACCACTTTTTAAACCCTCACAGTGCCCAAAATTACCATTTTTACAGAGTTTTGCATACTCAGAAGCTTCAATTTTGACCAATTTCAGGCACAGAAATGACTTTAAACACATTTATTTTAGTTGAAAAAGTAATAATTCACATCCAACAGTAATTTACAGCCAAAAGATTAAATGTTAAAATTTCATCGAAATTGACCATTTTGGGAACGTTCGACAGCTCCGCGGTCATCGTTTTTCGTCCGAAAATTAATTTTTTGGACTGTACCAAAAATGATTCCAAATGTCAATTGGACCGTGCCTCATGTTGAATAACCACTTTTTAAACCCTCACAGTGACCAAAATTGCCATTTTTACAGAGTTTTGCATACTCAGAAGCTTCAATTTTGACCAATTTCAGGCACAGAAATGACTTTAAACACATTTATTTTAGTTGAAAAAGTAATAATTCACATCCAACAGTAATTTACAGCCAAAAGATTAAATGTTAAAATTTCATCGAAATTGACCATTTTGGGAACGTTTGACAGCTCCGCGGTCATCGTTTTTCGTCAGAAAATTGATTTTTTGGACTGTAGCAAAAATGATTCCAAATGTCAATTGGATCGTGCCTCATGTTGAATAACCACTTTTTAAACCCTCACAGTGCCCAAAATGGCCATTTTTACAGAGTTTTGCATACTCAGAAGCTTCAATTTTGACCAATTTCAGGCACAGAAATGACTTTAAACACATTTATTTTAGTTGAAAAAGTAATAATTCACATCCAACAGTAATTTACAGCCAAAAGATTAAATGTTAAAATTTCATCGAAATTGACCATTTTGGGAACGTTCGACAGCTCCGCGGTCATCGTTTTTCGTCCGAAAATTAATTTTTTGGACTGTACCAAAAATGATTCCAAATGTCAATTGGACCGTGCCTCATGTTGAATAACCACTTTTTAAACCCTCACAGTGACCGAAATTGCCATTTTTACAGAGTTTTGCATACTCAGAAGCTTCAATATTGACCAATTTCAGGCACAGGAATGACTTTAAACACATTTATTTTAGTTGAGAAAGTAATATTTCACATCTAACAGTAATTTACAGGCAAAAGATTAAATTTTAATATTTCATCGAAATTGACCATTTTGGGAACGTTCGACAGCTCCGCGGTCATCGTTTTTCGTCCAAAAATTGATTTTTTGGACTGTACCAAAAATGATTCCAAATGTCAATTGGACCGTGCCTCATGTTGAATAACCACTTGTTAAACCCTCACAGTGACCAAAATTGCCATTTTTACAGAGTTTTGCATACTCAGAAGTTTCAATTTTGACCAATTTCAGGCACAGGAATGACTTTAAACACATTTATTTTAGTTGAAAAAGTAATAATTCACATCCAACAGTAATTTACAGCCAAAAGATTAAATTGTAAAATTTCATCGAAATTGACCATTTTGGGAACGTTCGACAGCTCCGCGGTCATTGTTTTTCGTCAGAAAATTGATTTTTTGGACTGTACCAAAAATGATTCAAAATGTCAATTGGATCGTGCCTCATGTTGAATAACCACTTTTTAAACCCTCACAGTGCCCAAAATTGCCATTTTTACAGAGTTTTGCTTACTTAGAAGCTTCAATTTTGACCAATTTCAGGCACAGAAATGTCTTTAAACACATTTATTTTAGTTGAAAAAGTAATAATTCACATCCAACAGTAATTTACAGCGAAAAGATTAAATGTTAAAATTTCATCTAAATTGACCATTTTGGGAACGTTCGACAGCTCCGCGGTCATCGTTTTTCGTCCGAAAATTAATTTTTTGGACTGTAGCAAAAATTATTCCAAATGTCAATTGGATCGTGCCTCATGTTGAATAACCACTTTTTAAACCCTCGCAGTGCCCAAAATGGCCATTTTTACAGAGTTTTGCTTACTCAGAAGCTTCAATTTTGACCAATTTCAGGCACAGAAATGACTTTAAACACATTTATTTTAGTTGAAAAAGTAATAATTCACATCTAACAGTAATTTACAGCCAAAAGATTAAATGATAAAATTTCATCGAAATTGACCATTTTGGGAACGTTCGACAGCTCCGCGTTCATCGTTTTTCGTCCGAAAATTGATTTTTTGGACTGTACCAAAAATGATTCTAAATGTCAATTGGATCGTGCCTCATGTTGAATAACCACTTTTTAAACCCTCACAGTGACCGAAATTGCCATTTTTACAGAGTTTTGCATACTCAGAAGCTTCAATTTTGACCAATTTCAGGCACAGAAATGACTTTAAACACATTTATTTTAGTTGAAAAAGTAATAATTCACATCCAACAGTAATTTACAGCCAAAAGATTAAATGTTAAAATTTCATCGAAATTGACCATTTTGGGAACATTCGACAGCTCCGCGGTCATCGTTTTTCGTCCGAAAATTAATTTTTTGGACTGTACCAAAAATGATTCCAAATGTCAATTGGACCGTGCCTCATGTTGAATAACCACTTTTTAAACCCTCACAGTGACCAAAATTGCCATTTTTACAGAGTTTTGCATACTCAGAAGCTTCAATTTTGACCAATTTCAGGCACAGAAATGACTTTAAACACATTTATTTTAGTTGAAAAAGTAATAATTCACATCCAACAGTAATTTACAGCCAAAAGATTAAATGTTAAAATTTCATCGAAATTGACCATTTTGGGAACGTTCGACAGCTCCGCGGTCATCGTTTTTCGTCCGAAAATTGATTTTTTGGACTGTACCAAAAATGATTCCAAATGTCAATTGGACCGTGCCTCATGTTGAATAACCACTTTTTAAACCCTCACAGTGCCCAAAATGGCCATTTTTACAGAGTTTTGCATACTCAGAAGCTTCAATTTTGACCAATTTCAGGCACAGAAATGACTTTAAACACATTTATTTTAGTTGAAAAAGTAATAATTCACATCCAACAGTAATTTACAGCCAAAAGATTAAATGTTAAAATTTCATCGAAATTGACCATTTTGGGAACGTTCGACAGCTCCGCGGTCATCGTTTTTCGTCCGAAAATTAATTTTTTGGACTGTACCAAAAATGATTCCAAATGTCAATTGGACCGTGCCTCATGTTGAATAACCACTTTTTAAACCCTCACAGTGACCGAAATTGCCATTTTTACAGAGTTTTGCATACTCAGAAGCTTCAATTTTGACCAATTTCAGGCACAGAAATGACTTTAAACACATTTATTTTAGTTGAAAAAGTAATAATTCACATCCAACAGTAATTTACAGCCAAAAGATTAAATGTTAAAATTTCATCGAAATTGACCATTTTGGGAACGTTCGACAGCTCCGCGGTCATCGTTTTTTGTCTGAAAATTGATTTTTTGGACTGTACCAAAAATGATTCCAAATGTCAATTGGATCGTGCCTCATGTTGAATAACCATTTTTTAAACCCTCACAGTGACCAAAATTGCCATTTTAACAGAGTTTTGCATACTCAGAAGCTTCAATTTTGACCAATTTCAGGCACAGGAATGACTTTAAACACATTTATTTTAGTTGAGAAAGTAATATTTCACATCTAACAGTAATTTACAGGCAAAAGATTAAATTGTAAAATTTCATCGAAATTGACCATTTTGGGAACGTTCGACAGCTCCGCGGTCATTGTTTTTCGTCAGAAAATTGATTTTTTGGACTGTACCAAAAATGATTCAAAATGTCAATTGGATCGTGCCTCATGTTGAATAACCACTTTTTAAACCCTCACAGTGCCCAAAATTGCCATTTTTACAGAGTTTTGCTTACTTAGAAGCTTCAATTTTGACCAATTTCAGGCACAGAAATGACTTTAAACACATTTATTTTAGTTGAAAAAGTAATAATTCACATCCAACAGTAATTTACAGCGAAAAGATTAAATGTTAAAATTTCATCTAAATTGACCATTTTGGGAACGTTCGACAGCTCCGCGGTCATCGTTTTTCGTCCGAAAATTAATTTTTTGGACTGTAGCAAAAATGATTCCAAATGTCAATTGGATCGTGCCTCATGTTGAATAACCACTTTTTAAACCCTCGCAGTGCCCAAAATGGCCATTTTTACAGAGTTTTGCTTACTCAGAAGCTTCAATTTTGACCAATTTCAGGCACAGAAATGACTTTAAACACATTTATTTTAGTTGAAAAAGTAATAATTCACATCTAACAGTAATTTACAGCCAAAAGATTAAATGATAAAATTTCATCGAAATTGACCATTTTGGGAACGTTCGACAGCTCCGCGTTCATCGTTTTTCGTCCGAAAATTGATTTTTTGGACTGTACCAAAAATGATTCTAAATGTCAATTGGATCGTGCCTCATGTTGAATAACCACTTTTTAAACCCTCACAGTGACCGAAATTGCCATTTTTACAGAGTTTTGCATACTCAGAAGCTTCAATTTTGACCAATTTCAGGCACAGAAATGACTTTAAACACATTTATTTTAGTTGAAAAAGTAATAATTCACATCCAACAGTAATTTACAGCCAAAAGATTAAATGTTAAAATTTCATCGAAATTGACCATTTTGGGAACGTTCGACAGCTCCGCGGTCATCGTTTTTCGTCCGAAAATTGATTTTTTGGACTGTACCAAAAATGATTCCAAATGTCAATTGGACCGTGCCTCATGTTGAATAACCACTTTTTAAACCCTCACAGTGACCAAAATTGCCATTTTTACAGAGTTTTGCATACTCAGAAGCTTCAATTTTGACCAATTTCAGGCACAGAAATGACTTTAAACACATTTATTTTAGTTGAAAAAGTAATAATTCACATCCAACAGTAATTTACAGCCAAAAGATTAAATGTTAAAATTTCATCGAAATTGACCATTTTGGGAAAGTTCGACAGCTCCGCGGTCATCGTTTTTTGTCTGAAAATTGATTTTTTGGACTGTACCAAAAATGATTCCAAATGTCAATTGGATCGTGCCTCATGTTGAATAACCATTTTTTAAACCCTCACAGTGACCAAAATTGCCATTTTAACAGAGTTTTGCATACTCAGAAGCTTCAATTTTGACCAATTTCAGGCACAGGAATGACTTTAAACACATTTATTTTAGTTGAGAATTTAATATTTCACATCTAACAGTAATTTACAGGCAAAAGATTAAATTTTAAAATTTCATCGAAATTGACCATTTTGGGAACGTTCGACAGTTCCGCGGTCATCGTTTTTCGTCAGAAAATTGATATTTTGGACTGTACCAAAAATGATTCAAAATGTCAATTGGATCGTGCCTCATGTTGAATAACCACTTTTTAAACCCTCACAGTGCCCAAAATTGCCATTTTTACAGAGTTTTGCTTACTTAGAAGCTTCAATTTTGACCAATTTCAGGCACAGAAATGTCTTTAAACACATTTATTTTAGTTGAAAAAGTAATAATTCACATCCAACAGTAATTTACAGCGAAAAGATTAAATGTTAAAATTTCATCTAAATTGACCATTTTGGGAACGTTCGACAGCTCCGCGGTCATCGTTTTTCGTCCGAAAATTAATTTTTTGGACTGTAGCAAAAATTATTCCAAATGTCAATTGGATCGTGCCTCATGTTGAATAACCACTTTTTAAACCCTCGCAGTGCCCAAAATGGCCATTTTTACAGAGTTTTGCTTACTCAGAAGCTTCAATTTTGACCAATTTCAGGCACAGAAATGACTTTAAACACATTTATTTTAGTTGAAAAAGTAATAATTCACATCTAACAGTAATTTACAGCCAAAAGATTAAATGATAAAATTTCATCGAAATTGACCATTTTGGGAACGTTCGACAGCTCCGCGTTCATCGTTTTTCGTCCGAAAATTGATTTTTTGGACTGTACCAAAAATGATTCTAAATGTCAATTGGATCGTGCCTCATGTTGAATAACCACTTTTTAAACCCTCACAGTGACCGAAATTGCCATTTTTACAGAGTTTTGCATACTCAGAAGCTTCAATTTTGACCAATTTCAGGCACAGAAATGACTGTAAACACATTTATTTTAGTTGAAAAAGTAATAATTCACATCCAACAGTAATTTACAGCCAAAAGATTAAATGTTAAAATTTCATCGAAATTGACCATTTTGGGAACATTCGACAGCTCCGCGGTCATCGTTTTTCGTCCGAAAATTAATTTTTTGGACTGTACCAAAAATGATTCCAAATGTCAATTGGACCGTGCCTCATGTTGAATAACCACTTTTTAAACCCTCACAGTGACCAAAATTGCCATTTTTACAGAGTTTTGCATACTCAGAAGCTTCAATTTTGACCAATTTCAGGCACAGAAATGACTTTAAACACATTTATTTTAGTTGAAAAAGTAATAATTCACATCCAACAGTAATTTACAGCCAAAAGATTAAATGTTAAAATTTCATCGAAATTGACCATTTTGGGAACGTTCGACAGCTCCGCGGTCATCGTTTTTCGTCCGAAAATTGATTTTTTGGACTGTACCAAAAATGATTCCAAATGTCAATTGGACCGTGCCTCATGTTGAATAACCACTTTTTAAACCCTCACAGTGCCCAAAATGGCCATTTTTACAGAGTTTTGCATACTCAGAAGCTTCAATTTTGACCAATTTCAGGCACAGAAATGACTTTAAACACATTTATTTTAGTTGAAAAAGTAATAATTCACATCCAACAGTAATTTACAGCCAAAAGATTAAATGTTAAAATTTCATCGAAATTGACCATTTTGGGAACGTTCGACAGCTCCGCGGTCATCGTTTTTCGTCCGAAAATTAATTTTTTGGACTGTACCAAAAATGATTCCAAATGTCAATTGGACCGTGCCTCATGTTGAATAACCACTTTTTAAACCCTCACAGTGACCGAAATTGCCATTTTTACAGAGTTTTGCATACTCAGAAGCTTCAATTTTGACCAATTTCAGGCACAGAAATGACTTTAAACACATTTATTTTAGTTGAAAAAGTAATAATTCACATCCAACAGTAATTTACAGCCAAAAGATTAAATGTTAAAATTTCATCGAAATTGACCATTTTGGGAACGTTCGACAGCTCCGCGGTCATCGTTTTTTGTCTGAAAATTGATTTTTTGGACTGTACCAAAAATGATTCCAAATGTCAATTGGATCGTGCCTCATGTTGAATAACCATTTTTTAAACCCTCACAGTGACCAAAATTGCCATTTGAACAGAGTTTTGCATACTCAGAAGCTTCAATTTTGACCAATTTCAGGCACAGGAATGACTTTAAACACATTTATTTTAGTTGAGAAAGTAATATTTCACATCTAACAGTAATTTACAGGCAAAAGATTAAATTGTAAAATTTCATCGAAATTGACCATTTTGGGAACGTTCGACAGCTCCGCGGTCATTGTTTTTCGTCAGAAAATTGATTTTTTGGACTGTACCAAAAATGATTCAAAATGTCAATTGGATCGTGCCTCATGTTGAATAACCACTTTTTAAACCCTCACAGTGCCCAAAATTGCCATTTTTACAGAGTTTTGCTTACTTAGAAGCTTCAATTTTGACCAATTTCAGGCACAGAAATGACTTTAAACACATTTATTTTAGTTGAAAAAGTAATAATTCACATCCAACAGTAATTTACAGCGAAAAGATTAAATGTTAAAATTTCATCGAAATTGACCATTTTGGGAACGTTCGACAGCTCCGCGGTCATCGTTTTTTGTCTGAAAATTGATTTTTTGGACTGTACCAAAAATGATTCTAAATGTCAATTGGATCGTGCCTCATGTTGAATAACCACTTTTTAAACCCTCACAGTGACCGAAATTGCCATTTTTACAGAGTTTTGCATACTCAGAAGCTTCAATTTTGACCAATTTCAGGCACAGAAATGACTTTAAACACATTTATTTTAGTTGAAAAAGTAATAATTCACATCCAACAGTAATTTACAGCCAAAAGATTAAATGTTAAAATTTCATCGAAATTGACCATTTTGGGAACGTTCGACAGCTCCGCGGTCATCGTTTTTCGTCCGAAAATTGATTTTTTGGACTGTACCAAAAATGATTCCAAATGTCAATTGGACCGTGCCTCATGTTGAATAACCACTTTTTAAACCCTCACAGTGACCAAAATTGCCATTTTTACAGAGTTTTGCATACTCAGAAGCTTCAATTTTGACCAATTTCAGGCACAGAAATGACTTTAAACACATTTATTTTAGTTGAAAAAGTAATAATTCACATCCAACAGTAATTTACAGCCAAAAGATTAAATGTTAAAATTTCATCGAAATTGACCATTTTGGGAAAGTTCGACAGCTCCGCGGTCATCGTTTTTTGTCTGAAAATTGATTTTTTGGACTGTACCAAAAATGATTCCAAATGTCAATTGGATCGTGCCTCATGTTGAATAACCATTTTTTAAACCCTCACAGTGACCAAAATTGCCATTTTAACAGAGTTTTGCATACTCAGAAGCTTCAATTTTGACCAATTTCAGGCACAGGAATGACTTTAAACACATTTATTTTAGTTGAGAATTTAATATTTCACATCTAACAGTAATTTACAGGCAAAAGATTAAATTTTAAAATTTCATCGAAATTGACCATTTTGGGAACGTTCGACAGTTCCGCGGTCATCGTTTTTCGTCAGAAAATTGATATTTTGGACTGTACCAAAAATGATTCAAAATGTCAATTGGATCGTGCCTCATGTTGAATAACCACTTTTTAAACCCTCACAGTGCCCAAAATTGCCATTTTTACAGAGTTTTGCTTACTTAGAAGCTTCAATTTTGACCAATTTCAGGCACAGAAATGACTTTAAACACATTTATTTTAGTTGAAAAAGTAATAATTCACATCCAACAGTAATTTACAGCGAAAAGATTAAATGTTAAAATTTCATCTAAATTGACCATTTTGGGAACGTTCGACAGCTCCGCGGTCATCGTTTTTCGTCCGAAAATTAATTTTTTGGACTGTAGCAAAAATGATTCCAAATGTCAATTGGATCGTGCCTCATGTTGAATAACCACTTTTTAAACCCTCGCAGTGCCCAAAATGGCCATTTTTACAGAGTTTTGCTTACTCAGAAGCTTCAATTTTGACCAATTTCAGGCACAGAAATGACTTTAAACACATTTATTTTAGTTGAAAAAGTAATAATTCACATCTAACAGTAATTTACAGCCAAAAGATTAAATGATAAAATTTCATCGAAATTGACCATTTTGGGAACGTTCGACAGCTCCGCGTTCATCGTTTTTCGTCCGAAAATTGATTTTTTGGACTGTACCAAAAATGATTCTAAATGTCAATTGGATCGTGCCTCATGTTGAATAACCACTTTTTAAACCCTCACAGTGCCCAAAATTACCATTTTTACAGAGTTTTGCATACTCAGAAGCTTCAATTTTGACCAATTACAGGCACAGAAATGACTTTAAACACATATTTTTTAAGTTGAAAAAGTAATAATTCACATCCAACAGTAATATACAGCCAAAAGAATAAATGTTAACATTTCATCGAAATTGACCATTTTGGGAACTTTCGACAGCTCCGCGGTCATCGTTTTTCGTCCGAAAATTAATTTTTTGGACTGTAGCAAAAATGATTCCAAATGTCAATTGGATCGTGCCTCATGTTGAATAACCACTTTTTAAACCCTCGCAGTGCCCAAAATGGCCATTTTTACAGAGTTTTGCTTACTCAGAAGCTTCAATTTTGACCAATTTCAGGCACAGAAATGACTTTGAACACATTTATTTTAGTTGAAAAAGTAATAATTCACATCCAACAGTAATTTACATCCAAAAGATTAAATGTTAAAATTTCATCGAAATTGACCATTTTGGGAACGTTCGACAGCTCCGCGGTCATCGTTTTTCGTCCGAAAATTGATTTTTTGGACTGTACCAAAAATGATTCCAAATGTCAATTGGATCGTGCCTCATGTTGAATAACCATTTTTTAAACCCTCACAGTGACCAAAATTGCCATTTTTACAGAGTTTTGCATACTCAGAAGCTTCAATTTTGACCAATTTCAGGCACAGGAATGACTTTAAACACATTTATTTTAGTTGAGAAAGTAATATTTCACATCTAACAGTAATTTACAGGCAAAAGATTAAATTTTAAAATTTCATCGAAATTGACCATTTTGGGAACGTTCGACAGCTCCGCGGTCATCGTTTTTCGTCCGAAAATTGATTTTTTGGACTGTACCAAAAATGATTCCAAATGTCAATTGGACCGTGCCTCATGTTGAATAACCACTTTTTAAACCCTCACAGTGACCAAAATTGCCATTTTTACAGAGTTTTGCATACTCAGAAGCTTCAATTTTGACCAATTTCAGGCACAGGAATGACTTTAAACACATTTATTTTAGTTGAGAAAGTAATATTTCACATCTAACAGTAATTTACAGGCAAAAGATTACATTTTAAAATTTCATCAAAATTGACCATTTTGGGAATGTTCGACAGCTCCGCGGTCATCGTTTTTCGTCAGAAAATAGATTTTTTGGACTGTACCAAAAATGATTCTAAATGTCAATTGGATCGTGCCTCATGTTGAATAACCACTTTTTAAACCCTCACAGTGCCCAAAATTACCATTTTTACAGAGTTTTGCATACTCAGAAGCTTCAATTTTGACCAATTTCAGGCACAGAAATGACTTTAAACACATTTATTTTAGTTGAAAAAGTAATAATTCACATCCAACAGTAATTTACAGCCAAAAGATTAAATGATAAAATTTCATCGAAATTGACCATTTTGGGAACGTTCGACAGCTCCGCGTTCATCGTTTTTCGTCCGAAAATTGATTTTTTGGACTGTACCAAAAATGATTCTAAATGTCAATTGGATCGTGCCTCATGTTGAATAACCACTTTTTAAACCCTCACAGTGCCCAAAATTACCATTTTTACAGAGTTTTGCATACTCAGAAGCTTCAATTTTGACCAATTACAGGCACAGAAATGACTTTAAACACATATTTTTTAAGTTGAAAAAGTAATAATTCACATCCAACAGTAATATACAGCCAAAAGAATAAATGTTAACATTTCATCGAAATTGACCATTTTGGGAACTTTCGACAGCTCCGCGGTCATCGTTTTTCGTCCGAAAATTAATTTTTTGGACTGTAGCAAAAATGATTCCAAATGTCAATTGGATCGTGCCTCATGTTGAATAACCACTTTTTAAACCCTCGCAGTGCCCAAAATGGCCATTTTTACAGAGTTTTGCTTACTCAGAAGCTTCAATTTTGACCAATTTCAGGCACAGAAATGACTTTGAACACATTTATTTTAGTTGAAAAAGTAATAATTCACATCCAACAGTAATTTACATCCAAAAGATTAAATGTTAAAATTTCATCGAAATTGACCATTTTGGGAACGTTCGACAGCTCCGCGGTCATCGTTTTTCGTCCGAAAATTGATTTTTTGGACTGTACCAAAAATGATTCCAAATGTCAATTGGATCGTGCCTCATGTTGAATAACCATTTTTTAAACCCTCACAGTGACCAAAATTGCCATTTTTACAGAGTTTTGCATACTCAGAAGCTTCAATTTTGACCAATTTCAGGCACAGGAATGACTTTAAACACATTTATTTTAGTTGAGAAAGTAATATTTCACATCTAACAGTAATTTACAGGCAAAAGATTAAATTTTAAAATTTCATCGAAATTGACCATTTTGGGAACGTTCGACAGCTCCGCGGTCATCGTTTTTCGTCCGAAAATTGATTTTTTGGACTGTACCAAAAATGATTCCAAATGTCAATTGGACCGTGCCTCATGTTGAATAACCACTTTTTAAACCCTCACAGTGACCAAAATTGCCATTTTTACAGAGTTTTGCATACTCAGAAGCTTCAATTTTGACCAATTTCAGGCACAGGAATGACTTTAAACACATTTATTTTAGTTGAGAAAGTAATATTTCACATCTAACAGTAATTTACAGGCAAAAGATTACATTTTAAAATTTCATCAAAATTGACCATTTTGGGAATGTTCGACAGCTCCGCGGTCATCGTTTTTCGTCAGAAAATAGATTTTTTGGACTGTACCAAAAATGATTCTAAATGTCAATTGGATCGTGCCTCATGTTGAATAACCACTTTTTAAACCCTCACAGTGCCCAAAATTACCATTTTTACAGAGTTTTGCATACTCAGAAGCTTCAATTTTGACCAATTTCAGGCACAGAAATGACTTTAAACACATTTATTTTAGTTGAAAAAGTAATAATTCACATCCAACAGTAATTTACAGCCAAAAGATTAAATGTTAAAATTTCATCGAAATTGACCATTTTGGGAACGTTCGACAGCTCCGCGGTCATCGTTTTTCGTCCGAAAATTGATTTTTTGGACTGTACCAAAAATGATTCCAAATGTCAATTGGACCGTGCCTCATGTTTAATAACCACTTGTTAAACCCTCACAGTGACCAAAATTGCCATTTTTACAGAGTTTTGCATACTCAGAAGTTTCAATTTTGACCAATTTCAGGCACAGGAATGACTTTAAACACATTTATTTTAGTTGAGAAAGTAATATTTCACATCTAACAGTAATTTACAGGCAAAAGATTACATTTTAAAATTTCATCGAAATTGACCATTTTGGGAATGTTCGACAGCTCCGCGGTCATCGTTTTTCGTCAGAAAATAGATTTTTTGGACTGTACCAAAAATGATTCTAAATGTCAATTGGATCGTGCCTCATGTTGAATAACCACTTTTTAAACCCTCACAGTGCCCAAAATTACCATTTTTACAGAGTTTTGCATACTCAGAAGCTTCAATTTTGACCAATTTCAGGCACAGAAATGACTTTAAACACATTTATTTTAGTTGAAAAAGTAATAATTCACATCCAACAGTAATTTACAGCCAAAAGATTAAATGATAAAATTTCATCGAAATTGACCATTTTGGGAACGTTCGACAGCTCCGCGGTCATCGTTTTTCGTCCGAAAATTGATTTTTTGGACTGTACCAAAAATGATTCCAAATGTCAATTGGACCGTGCCTCATGTTGAATAACCACTTGTTAAACCCTCACAGTGACCAAAATTGCCATTTTTACAGAGTTTTGCATACTCAGAAGTTTCAATTTTGACCAATTTCAGGCACAGGAATGACTTTAAACACATTTATTTTAGTTGAGAAAGTAATATTTCACATCTAACAGTAATTTACAGGCAAAAGATTACATTTTAAAATTTCATCGAAATTGACCATTTTGGGAATGTTCGACAGCTCCGCGGTCATCGTTTTTCGTCAGAAAATAGATTTTTTGGACTGTACCAAAAATGATTCTAAATGTCAATTGGATCGTGCCTCATGTTGAATAACCACTTTTTAAACCCTCACAGTGCCCAAAATTACCATTTTTACAGAGTTTTGCATACTCAGAAGCTTCAATTTTGACCAATTTCAGGCACAGAAATGACTTTAAACACATTTATTTTAGTTGAAAAAGTAATAATTCACATCCAACAGTAATTTACAGCCAAAAGATTAAATGTTAAAATTTCATCGAAATTGACCATTTTGGGAACGTTCGACAGCTCCGCGGTCATCGTTTTTCGTCCGAAAATTAATTTTTTGGACTGTACCAAAAATGATTCCAAATGTCAATTGGACCGTGCCTCATGTTGAATAACCACTTTTTAAACCCTCACAGTGACCAAAATTGCCATTTTTACAGAGTTTTGCATACTCAGAAGCTTCAATTTTGACCAATTTCAGGCACAGAAATGACTTTAAACACATTTATTTTAGTTGAAAAAGTAATAATTCACATCCAACAGTAATTTACAGCCAAAAGATTAAATGTTAAAATTTCATCGAAATTGACCATTTTGGGAACGTTCGACAGCTCTGCGGTCATCGTTTTTCGTCCGAAAATTGATTTTTTGGACTGTACCAAAAATGATTCCAAATGTCAATTGGACCGTGCCTCATGTTGAATAACCACTTTTTAAACCCTCACAGTGACCAAAATTGCCATTTTTACAGAGTTTTGCATACTCAGAAGCTTCAATTTTGACCAATTTCAGGCACAGAAATGACTTTAAACACTTTTATTTTAGTTGAAAAAGTAATAATTCACATCCAACAGTAATTTACAGCCAAAAGATTAAATGATAAAATTTCATCGAAATTGACCATTTTGCGAACGTTCGACAGCTCCGCGGTCATCGTTTTTCGTCAGAAAATTGATTTTTTGGACTGTAGCAAAAATGATTCCAAATGTCAATTGGATCGTGCCTCATGTTGAATAACCACTTTTTAAACCCTCGCAGTGCCCAAAATGGCCATTTTTACAGAGTTTTGCTTACTCAGAAGCTTCAATTTTGACCAATTTCAGGCACAGAAATGACTTTAAACACATTTATTTTAGTTGAAAAAGTAATAATTCACATCTAACAGTAATTTACAGCCAAAAGATTAAATGATAAAATTTCATCGAAATTGACCATTTTGGGAACGTTCGACAGCTCTGCGTTCATCGTTTTTCGTCCGAAAATTGATTTTTTGGACTGTACCAAAAATGATTCTAAATGTCAATTGGATCGTGCCTCATGTTGAATAACCACTTTTTAAACCCTCACAGTGCCCAAAATTACCATTTTTACAGAGTTTTGCATACTCAGAAGCTTCAATTTTGACCAATTTCAGGCACAGAAATGACTTTAAACACATTTATTTTAGTTGAAAAAGTAATAATTCACATCCAACAGTAATTTACAGCCAAAAGATTAAATGTTAAAATTTCATCGAAATTGACCATTTTGGGAACGTTCGACAGCTCCGCGGTCATCGTTTTTCGTCCGAAAATTAATTTTTTGGACTGTACCAAAAATGATTCCAAATGTCAATTGGACCGTGCCTCATGTTGAATAACCACTTTTTAAACCCTCACAGTGACCGAAATTGCCATTTTTACAGAGTTTTGCATACTCAGAAGCTTCAATTTTGACCAATTTCAGGCACAGAAATGACTTTAAACACATTTATTTTAGTTGAAAAAGTAATAATTCACATCCAACAGTAATTTACAGCCAAAAGATTAAATGTTAAAATTTCATCGAAATTGACCATTTTGGGAACGTTCGACAGCTCCGCGGTCATCGTTTTTCGTCCGAAAATTGATTTTTTGGACTGTACCAAAAATGATTCCAAATGTCAATTGGACCGTGCCTCATGTTGAATAACCACTTTTTAAACCCTCACAGTGACCAAAATTGCCATTTTTACAGAGTTTTGCATACTCAGAAGCTTCAATTTTGACCAATTTCAGGCACAGAAATGACTTTAAACACTTTTATTTTAGTTGAAAAAGTAATAATTCACATCCAACAGTAATTTACAGCAAAAAGATTAAATGTTAAAATTTCATCGAAATTGACCATTTTGGGAACGTTCGACAGCTCCGCGGTCATCGTTTTTTGTCTGAAAATTGATTTTTTGGACTGTACCAAAAATGATTCCAAATGTCAATTGGATCATGCCTCATGTTGAATAACCATTTTTTAAACCCTCACAGTGACCAAAATTGCCATTTTAACAGAGTTTTGCATACTCAGAAGCTTCAATTTTGACCAATTTCAGGCACAGGAATGACTTTAAACACATTTATTTTAGTTGAGAAAGTAATATTTCACATCTAACAGTAATTTACAGGCAAAAGATTAAATTTTAAAATTTCATCGAAATTGACCATTTTGGGAACGTTCGACAGCTTCGCGGTCATTGTTTTTCGTCAGAAAATTGATTTTTTGGACTGTACCAAAAATGATTCAAAATGTCAATTGGATCGTGCCTCATGTTGAATAACCACTTTTTAAACCCTCACAGTGCCCAAAATTGCCATTTTTATAGAGTTTTGCTTACTTAGAAGCTTCAATTTTGACCAATTTCAGGCACAGAAATGACTTTAAACACATTTATTTTAGTTGAAAAAGTAATAATTCACATCCAACAGTAATTTACAGCGAAAAGATTAAATGTTAAAATTTCATCTAAATTGACCATTTTGGGAACGTTCGACAGCTCCGCGGTCATCGTTTTTCGTCCGAAAATTAATTTTTTGGACTGTAGCAAAAATGATTCCAAATGTCAATTGGATCGTGCCTCATGTTGAATAACCACTTTTTAAACCCTCGCAGTGCCCAAAATGGCCATTTTTACAGAGTTTTGCTTACTCAGAAGCTTCAATTTTGACCAATTTCAGGCACAGAAATGACTTTAAACACATTTATTTTAGTTGAAAAAGTAATAATTCACATCTAACAGTAATTTACAGCCAAAAGATTAAATGATAAAATTTCATCGAAATTGACCATTTTGGGAACGTTCGACAGCTCCGCGTTCATCGTTTTTCGTCCGAAAATTGATTTTTTGGACTGTACCAAAAATGATTCTAAATGTCAATTGGATCGTGCCTCATGTTGAATAACCACTTTTTAAACCCTCACAGTGCCCAAAATTACCATTTTTACAGAGTTTTGCATACTCAGAAGCTTCAATTTTGACCAATTACAGGCACAGAAATGACTTTAAACACATATTTTTTAAGTTGAAAAAGTAATAATTCACATCCAACAGTAATATACAGCCAAAAGAATAAATGTTAACATTTCATCGAAATTGACCATTTTGGGAACTTTCGACAGCTCCGCGGTCATCGTTTTTCGTCCGAAAATTAATTTTTTGGACTGTAGCAAAAATGATTCCAAATGTCAATTGGATCGTGCCTCATGTTGAATAACCACTTTTTAAACCCTCGCAGTGCCCAAAATGGCCATTTTTACAGAGTTTTGCTTACTCAGAAGCTTCAATTTTGACCAATTTCAGGCACAGAAATGACTTTGAACACATTTATTTTAGTTGAAAAAGTAATAATTCACATCCAACAGTAATTTACATCCAAAAGATTAAATGTTAAAATTTCATCGAAATTGACCATTTTGGGAACGTTCGACAGCTCCGCGGTCATCGTTTTTCGTCCGAAAATTGATTTTTTGGACTGTACCAAAAATGATTCCAAATGTCAATTGGATCGTGCCTCATGTTGAATAACCATTTTTTAAACCCTCACAGTGACCAAAATTGCCATTTTTACAGAGTTTTGCATACTCAGAAGCTTCAATTTTGACCAATTTCAGGCACAGGAATGACTTTAAACACATTTATTTTAGTTGAGAAAGTAATATTTCACATCTAACAGTAATTTACAGGCAAAAGATTAAATTTTAAAATTTCATCGAAATTGACCATTTTGGGAACGTTCGACAGCTCCGCGGTCATCGTTTTTCGTCCGAAAATTGATTTTTTGGACTGTACCAAAAATGATTCCAAATGTCAATTGGACCGTGCCTCATGTTGAATAACCACTTTTTAAACCCTCACAGTGACCAAAATTGCCATTTTTACAGAGTTTTGCATACTCAGAAGCTTCAATTTTGACCAATTTCAGGCACAGGAATGACTTTAAACACATTTATTTTAGTTGAGAAAGTAATATTTCACATCTAACAGTAATTTACAGGCAAAAGATTACATTTTAAAATTTCATCAAAATTGACCATTTTGGGAATGTTCGACAGCTCCGCGGTCATCGTTTTTCGTCAGAAAATAGATTTTTTGGACTGTACCAAAAATGATTCTAAATGTCAATTGGATCGTGCCTCATGTTGAATAACCACTTTTTAAACCCTCACAGTGCCCAAAATTACCATTTTTACAGAGTTTTGCATACTCAGAAGCTTCAATTTTGACCAATTTCAGGCACAGAAATGACTTTAAACACATTTATTTTAGTTGAAAAAGTAATAATTCACATCCAACAGTAATTTACAGCCAAAAGATTAAATGTTAAAATTTCATCGAAATTGACCATTTTGGGAACGTTCGACAGCTCCGCGGTCATCGTTTTTCGTCCGAAAATTGATTTTTTGGACTGTACCAAAAATGATTCCAAATGTCAATTGGACCGTGCCTCATGTTGAATAACCACTTGTTAAACCCTCACAGTGACCAAAATTGCCATTTTTACAGAGTTTTGCATACTCAGAAGTTTCAATTTTGACCAATTTCAGGCACAGGAATGACTTTAAACACATTTATTTTAGTTGAGAAAGTAATATTTCACATCTAACAGTAATTTACAGGCAAAAGATTACATTTTAAAATTTCATCGAAATTGACCATTTTGGGAATGTTCGACAGCTCCGCGGTCATCGTTTTTCGTCAGAAAATAGATTTTTTGGACTGTACCAAAAATGATTCTAAATGTCAATTGGATCATGCCTCATGTTGAATAACCACTTTTTAAACCCTCACAGTGACCAAAATTGCCATTTTTACAGAGTTTTGCATACTCAGAAGCTTCAATTTTGACCAATTTCAGGCACAGAAATGACTTTAAACACATTTATTTTAGTTGAAAAAGTAATAATTCACATCCAACAGTAATTTACAGCCAAAAGATTAAATGATAAAATTTCATCGAAATTGACCATTTTGGGAACGTTCGACAGCTCCGCGGTCATCGTTTTTTGTCCGAAAATTGATTTTTTGGACTGTACCAAAAATGATTCCAAATGTCAATTGGACCGTGCCTCATGTTGAATAACCACTTGTTAAACCCTCACAGTGACCAAAATTGCCATTTTTACAGAGTTTTGCATACTCAGAAGTTTCAATTTTGACCAATTTCAGGCACAGGAATGACTTTAAACACATTTATTTTAGTTGAGAAAGTAATATTTCACATCTAAGAGTAATTTACAGGCAAAAGATTACATTTTAAAATTTCATCGAAATTGACCATTTTGGGAATGTTCGACAGCTCCGCGGTCATCGTTTTTCGTCAGAAAATAGATTTTTTGGACTGTACCAAAAATGATTCTAAATGTCAATTGGATCGTGCCTCATGTTGAATAACCACTTTTTAAACCCTCACAGTGCCCAAAATTACCATTTTTACAGAGTTTTGCATACTCAGAAGCTTCAATTTTGACCAATTTCAGGCACAGAAATGACTTTAAACACATTTATTTTAGTTGAAAAAGTAATAATTCACATCCAACAGTAATTTACAGCCAAAAGATTAAATGTTAAAATTTCATCGAAATTGACCATTTTGGGAACGTTCGACAGCTCCGCGGTCATCGTTTTTCGTCCGAAAATTAATTTTTTGGACTGTACCAAAAATGATTCCAAATGTCAATTGGACCGTGCCTCATGTTGAATAACCACTTTTTAAACCCTCACAGTGACCAAAATTGCCATTTTTACAGAGTTTTGCATACTCAGAAGCTTCAATTTTGACCAATTTCAGGCACAGAAATGACTTTAAACACATTTATTTTAGTTGAAAAAGTAATAATTCACATCCAACAGTAATTTACAGCCAAAAGATTAAATGTTAAAATTTCATCGAAATTGACCATTTTGGGAACGTTCGACAGCTCTGCGGTCATCGTTTTTCGTCCGAAAATTGATTTTTTGGACTGTACCAAAAATGATTCCAAATGTCAATTGGACCGTGCCTCATGTTGAATAACCACTTTTTAAACCCTCACAGTGACCAAAATTGCCATTTTTACAGAGTTTTGCATACTCAGAAGCTTCAATTTTGACCAATTTCAGGCACAGAAATGACTTTAAACACTTTTATTTTAGTTGAAAAAGTAATAATTCACATCCAACAGTAATTTACAGCCAAAAGATTAAATGATAAAATTTCATCGAAATTGACCATTTTGCGAACGTTCGACAGCTCCGCGGTCATCGTTTTTCGTCAGAAAATTGATTTTTTGGACTGTAGCAAAAATGATTCCAAATGTCAATTGGATCGTGCCTCATGTTGAATAACCACTTTTTAAACCCTCGCAGTGCCCAAAATGGCCATTTTTACAGAGTTTTGCTTACTCAGAAGCTTCAATTTTGACCAATTTCAGGCACAGAAATGACTTTAAACACATTTATTTTAGTTGAAAAAGTAATAATTCACATCTAACAGTAATTTACAGCCAAAAGATTAAATGATAAAATTTCATCGAAATTGACCATTTTGGGAACGTTCGACAGCTCTGCGTTCATCGTTTTTCGTCCGAAAATTGATTTTTTGGACTGTACCAAAAATGATTCTAAATGTCAATTGGATCGTGCCTCATGTTGAATAACCACTTTTTAAACCCTCACAGTGCCCAAAATTACCATTTTTACAGAGTTTTGCATACTCAGAAGCTTCAATTTTGACCAATTTCAGGCACAGAAATGACTTTAAACACATTTATTTTAGTTGAAAAAGTAATAATTCACATCCAACAGTAATTTACAGCCAAAAGATTAAATGTTAAAATTTCATCGAAATTGACCATTTTGGGAACGTTCGACAGCTCCGCGGTCATCGTTTTTCGTCCGAAAATTAATTTTTTGGACTGTACCAAAAATGATTCCAAATGTCAATTGGACCGTGCCTCATGTTGAATAACCACTTTTTAAACCCTCACAGTGACCGAAATTGCCATTTTTACAGAGTTTTGCATACTCAGAAGCTTCAATTTTGACCAATTTCAGGCACAGAAATGACTTTAAACACATTTATTTTAGTTGAAAAAGTAATAATTCACATCCAACAGTAATTTACAGCCAAAAGATTAAATGTTAAAATTTCATCGAAATTGACCATTTTGGGAACGTTCGACAGCTCCGCGGTCATCGTTTTTCGTCCGAAAATTGATTTTTTGGACTGTACCAAAAATGATTCCAAATGTCAATTGGACCGTGCCTCATGTTGAATAACCACTTTTTAAACCCTCACAGTGACCAAAATTGCCATTTTTACAGAGTTTTGCATACTCAGAAGCTTCAATTTTGACCAATTTCAGGCACAGAAATGACTTTAAACACTTTTATTTTAGTTGAAAAAGTAATAATTCACATCCAACAGTAATTTACAGCAAAAAGATTAAATGTTAAAATTTCATCGAAATTGACCATTTTGGGAACGTTCGACAGCTCCGCGGTCATCGTTTTTTGTCTGAAAATTGATTTTTTGGACTGTACCAAAAATGATTCCAAATGTCAATTGGATCGTGCCTCATGTTGAATAACCATTTTTTAAACCCTCACAGTGACCAAAATTGCCATTTTAACAGAGTTTTGCATACTCAGAAGCTTCAATTTTGACCAATTTCAGGCACAGGAATGACTTTAAACACATTTATTTTAGTTGAGAAAGTAATATTTCACATCTAACAGTAATTTACAGGCAAAAGATTAAATTTTAAAATTTCATCGAAATTGACCATTTTGGGAACGTTCGACAGCTTCGCGGTCATTGTTTTTCGTCAGAAAATTGATTTTTTGGACTGTACCAAAAATGATTCAAAATGTCAATTGGATCGTGCCTCATGTTGAATAACCACTTTTTAAACCCTCACAGTGCCCAAAATTGCCATTTTTACAGAGTTTTGCTTACTTAGAAGCTTCAATTTTGACCAATTTCAGGCACAGAAATGACTTTAAACACATTTATTTTAGTTGAAAAAGTAATAATTCACATCCAACAGTAATTTACAGCGAAAAGATTAAATGTTAAAATTTCATCTAAATTGACCATTTTGGGAACGTTCGACAGCTCCGCGGTCATCGTTTTTCGTCCGAAAATTAATTTTTTGGACTGTAGCAAAAATGATTCCAAATGTCAATTGGATCGTGCCTCATGTTGAATAACCACTTTTTAAACCCTTGCAGTGCCCAAAATGGCCATTTTTACAGAGTTTTGCTTACTCAGAAGCTTCAATTTTGACCAATTTCAGGCACAGAAATGACTTTAAACACATTTATTTTAGTTGAAAAAGTAATAATTCACATCTAACAGTAATTTACAGCCAAAAGATTAAATGATAAAATTTCATCGAAATTGACCATTTTGGGAACGTTCGACAGCTCCGCGTTCATCGTTTTTCGTCCGAAAATTGATTTTTTGGACTGTACCAAAAATGATTCTAAATGTCAATTGGATCGTGCCTCATGTTGAATAACCACTTTTTAAACCCTCACAGTGACCGAAATTGCCATTTTTACAGAGTTTTGCATACTCAGAAGCTTCAATTTTGACCAATTTCAGGCACAGAAATGACTTTAAACACATTTATTTTAGTTGAAAAAGTAATAATTCCCATCCAACAGTAATTTACAGCCAAAAGATTAAATGTTAAAATTTCATCGAAATTGACCATTTTGGGAACGTTCGACAGCTCCGCGGTCATCGTTTTTCGTCCGAAAATTGATTTTTTGGACTGTACCAAAAATGATTCCAAATGTCAATTGGACCGTGCCTCATGTTGAATAACCACTTTTTAAACCCTCACAGTGACCAAAATTGCCATTTTTACAGAGTTTTGCATACTCAGAAGCTTCAATTTTGACCAATTTCAGGCACAGAAATGACTTTAAACACTTTTATTTTAGTTGAAAAAGTAATAATTCACATCCAACAGTAATTTACAGCCAAAAGATTAAATGATAACATTTCATCGAAATTGACCATTTTGCGAACGTTCGACATCTCCGCGGTCATCGTTTTTTGTCAGAAAATTTATTTTTTGGACTGTACCAAAAATGATTCAAAATGTCAATTGGATCATGCCTCATGTTGAATAACCACTTTTTAAACCCTCACAGTGCCCAAAATTGCCATTTTTACAGAGTTTTGCTTACTTAGAAGCTTTAATTTTGACCAATTTCAGGCACAGAAATGACTTTAAACACATTTATTTTAGTTGAAAAAGTAATAATTCACATCCAACAGTAATTTACAGCCAAAAGATTAAATGTTAAAATTTCATCGAAATTGACCATTTTGGGAACGTTCGACAGCTCCGCGGTCATCGTTTTTTGTCTGAAAATTGATTTTTTGGACTGTACCAAAAATGATTCCAAATGTCAATTGGATCGTGCCTCATGTTGAATAACCATTTTTTAAACCCTCACAGTGACCAAAATTGCCATTTTAACAGAGTTTTGCATACTCAGAAGCTTCAATTTTGACCAATTTCAGGCACAGGAATGACTTTAAACACATTTATTTTAGTTGAGAAAGTAATATTTCACATCTAACAGTAATTTACAGGCAAAAGATTACATTTTAAAATTTCATCGAAATTGACCATTTTGGGAATGTTCGACAGCTCCGCGGTCATCGTTTTTCGTCAGAAAATAGATTTTTTGGACTGTACCAAAAATGATTCTAAATGTCAATTGGATCGTGCCTCATGTTGAATAACCACTTTTTAAACCCTCACAGTGCCCAAAATTACCATTTTTACAGAGTTTTGCATACTCAGAAGCTTCAATTTTGACCAATTTCAGGCACAGAAATGACTTTAAACACTTTTATTTTAGTTGAAAAAGTAATAATTCACATCCAACAGTAATTTACAGCCAAAAGATTAAATGTTAAAATTTCATCGAAATTGACCATTTTGGGAACGTTCGACAGCTCCGCGGTCATCGTTTTTCGTCCGAAAATTAATTTTTGGGACTGTACCAAAAATGATTCCAAATGTCAATTGGACCGTGCCTCATGTTGAATAACCACTTTTTAAACCCTCACAGTGACCAAAATTGCCATTTTTACAGAGTTTTGCATACTCAGAAGCTTCAATTTTGACCAATTTCAGGCACAGAAATGACTTTAAACACATTTATTTTAGTTGAAAAAGTAATAATTCACATCCAACAGTAATTTACAGCCAAAAGATTAAATGTTAAAATTTCATCGAAATTGACCATTTTGGGAACGTTCGACAGCTCCGCGGTCATCGTTTTTCGTCCGAAAATTGATTTTTTGGACTGTACCAAAAATGATTCCAAATGTCAATTGGACCGTGCCTCATGTTGAATAACCACTTTTTAAACCCTCACAGTGACCAAAATTGCCATTTTTACAGAGTTTTGCATACTCAGAAGCTTCAATTTTGACCAATTTCAGGCACAGAAATGACTTTAAACACTTTTATTTTAGTTGAAAAAGTAATAATTCACATCCAACAGTAATTTACAGCCAAAAGATTAAATGATAAAATTTCATCGAAATTGACCATTTTGCGAACGTTCGACAGCTCCGCGGTCATCGTTTTTCGTCAGAAAATTGATTTTTTGGACTGTAGCAAAAATGATTCCAAATGTCAATTGGATCGTGCCTCATGTTGAATAACCACTTTTTAAACCCTCGCAGTGCCCAAAATGGCCATTTTTACAGAGTTTTGCATACTCAGAAGCTTCAATTTTGACCAATTTCAGGCACAGAAATGACTTTAAACACATTTATTTTAGTTGAACAAGTAATAATTCACATCCAACAGTAATTTACAGCCAAAAGATTAAATGTTAAAATTTCATCGAAATTGACCATTTTGGGAACGTTCGACAGCTCCGCGGTCATCGTTTTTCGTCCGAAAATTAATTTTTTGGACTGTACCAAAAATGATTCCAAATGTCAATTGGACCGTGCCTCATGTTGAATAACCACTTTTTAAACCCTCACAGTGACCAAAATTGCCATTTTTACAGAGTTTTGCATACTCAGAAGCTTCAATTTTGACCAATTTCAGGCACAGAAATGACTTTAAACACATTTATTTTAGTTGAAAAAGTAATAATTCACATCCAACAGTAATTTACAGCCAAAAGATTAAATGTTAAAATTTCATCGAAATTGACCATTTTGGGAACGTTCGACAGCTCCGCGGTCATCGTTTTTCGTCCGAAAATTGATTTTTTGGACTGTACCAAAAATGATTCCAAATGTCAATTGGACCGTGCCTCATGTTGAATAACCACTTTTTAAACCCTCACAGTGACCAAAATTGCCATTTTTACAGAGTTTTGCATACTCAGAAGCTTCAATTTTGACCAATTTCAGGCACAGAAATGACTTTAAACACTTTTATTTTAGTTGAAAAAGTAATAATTCACATCCAACAGTAATTTACAGCAAAAAGATTAAATGTTAAAATTTCATCGAAATTGACCATTTTGGGAACGTTCGACAGCTCCGCGGTCATCGTTTTTTGTCTGAAAATTGATTTTTTGGACTGTACCAAAAATGATTCCAAATGTCAATTGGATCGTGCCTCATGTTGAATAACCATTTTTTAAACCCTCACAGTGACCAAAATTGCCATTTTAACAGAGTTTTGCATACTCAGAAGCTTCAATTTTGACCAATTTCAGGCACAGGAATGACTTTAAACACATTTATTTTAGTTGAGAAAGTAATATTTCACATCTAACAGTAATTTACAGGCAAAAGATTAAATTTTAAAATTTCATCGAAATTGACCATTTTGGGAACGTTCGACAGCTTCGCGGTCATTGTTTTTCGTCAGAAAATTGATTTTTTGGACTGTACCAAAAATGATTCAAAATGTCAATTGGATCGTGCCTCATGTTGAATAACCACTTTTTAAACCCTCACAGTGCCCAAAATTGCCATTTTTACAGAGTTTTGCTTACTTAGAAGCTTCAATTTTGACCAATTTCAGGCACAGAAATGACTTTAAACACATTTATTTTAGTTGAAAAAGTAATAATTCACATCCAACAGTAATTTACAGCGAAAAGATTAAATGTTAAAATTTCATCTAAATTGACCATTTTGGGAACGTTCGACAGCTCCGCGGTCATCGTTTTTCGTCCGAAAATTAATTTTTTGGACTGTAGCAAAAATGATTCCAAATGTCAATTGGATCGTGCCTCATGTTGAATAACCACTTTTTAAACCCTTGCAGTGCCCAAAATGGCCATTTTTACAGAGTTTTGCTTACTCAGAAGCTTCAATTTTGACCAATTTCAGGCACAGAAATGACTTTAAACACATTTATTTTAGTTGAAAAAGTAATAATTCACATCTAACAGTAATTTACAGCCAAAAGATTAAATGATAAAATTTCATCGAAATTGACCATTTTGGGAACGTTCGACAGCTCCGCGTTCATCGTTTTTCGTCCGAAAATTGATTTTTTGGACTGTACCAAAAATGATTCTAAATGTCAATTGGATCGTGCCTCATGTTGAATAACCACTTTTTAAACCCTCACAGTGACCGAAATTGCCATTTTTACAGAGTTTTGCATACTCAGAAGCTTCAATTTTGACCAATTTCAGGCACAGAAATGACTTTAAACACATTTATTTTAGTTGAAAAAGTAATAATTCCCATCCAACAGTAATTTACAGCCAAAAGATTAAATGTTAAAATTTCATCGAAATTGACCATTTTGGGAACGTTCGACAGCTCCGCGGTCATCGTTTTTCGTCCGAAAATTGATTTTTTGGACTGTACCAAAAATGATTCCAAATGTCAATTGGACCGTGCCTCATGTTGAATAACCACTTTTTAAACCCTCACAGTGACCAAAATTGCCATTTTTACAGAGTTTTGCATACTCAGAAGCTTCAATTTTGACCAATTTCAGGCACAGAAATGACTTTAAACACTTTTATTTTAGTTGAAAAAGTAATAATTCACATCCAACAGTAATTTACAGCCAAAAGATTAAATGATAACATTTCATCGAAATTGACCATTTTGCGAACGTTCGACATCTCCGCGGTCATCGTTTTTTGTCAGAAAATTTATTTTTTGGACTGTACCAAAAATGATTCAAAATGTCAATTGGATCATGCCTCATGTTGAATAACCACTTTTTAAACCCTCACAGTGCCCAAAATTGCCATTTTTACAGAGTTTTGCTTACTTAGAAGCTTTAATTTTGACCAATTTCAGGCACAGAAATGACTTTAAACACATTTATTTTAGTTGAAAAAGTAATAATTCACATCCAACAGTAATTTACAGCCAAAAGATTAAATGTTAAAATTTCATCGAAATTGACCATTTTGGGAACGTTCGACAGCTCCGCGGTCATCGTTTTTTGTCTGAAAATTGATTTTTTGGACTGTACCAAAAATGATTCCAAATGTCAATTGGATCGTGCCTCATGTTGAATAACCATTTTTTAAACCCTCACAGTGACCAAAATTGCCATTTTAACAGAGTTTTGCATACTCAGAAGCTTCAATTTTGACCAATTTCAGGCACAGGAATGACTTTAAACACATTTATTTTAGTTGAGAAAGTAATATTTCACATCTAACAGTAATTTACAGGCAAAAGATTACATTTTAAAATTTCATCGAAATTGACCATTTTGGGAATGTTCGACAGCTCCGCGGTCATCGTTTTTCGTCAGAAAATAGATTTTTTGGACTGTACCAAAAATGATTCTAAATGTCAATTGGATCGTGCCTCATGTTGAATAACCACTTTTTAAACCCTCACAGTGCCCAAAATTACCATTTTTACAGAGTTTTGCATACTCAGAAGCTTCAATTTTGACCAATTTCAGGCACAGAAATGACTTTAAACACTTTTATTTTAGTTGAAAAAGTAATAATTCACATCCAACAGTAATTTACAGCCAAAAGATTAAATGTTAAAATTTCATCGAAATTGACCATTTTGGGAACGTTCGACAGCTCCGCGGTCATCGTTTTTCGTCCGAAAATTAATTTTTGGGACTGTACCAAAAATGATTCCAAATGTCAATTGGACCGTGCCTCATGTTGAATAACCACTTTTTAAACCCTCACAGTGACCAAAATTGCCATTTTTACAGAGTTTTGCATACTCAGAAGCTTCAATTTTGACCAATTTCAGGCACAGAAATGACTTTAAACACATTTATTTTAGTTGAAAAAGTAATAATTCACATCCAACAGTAATTTACAGCCAAAAGATTAAATGTTAAAATTTCATCGAAATTGACCATTTTGGGAACGTTCGACAGCTCCGCGGTCATCGTTTTTCGTCCGAAAATTGATTTTTTGGACTGTACCAAAAATGATTCCAAATGTCAATTGGACCGTGCCTCATGTTGAATAACCACTTTTTAAACCCTCACAGTGACCAAAATTGCCATTTTTACAGAGTTTTGCATACTCAGAAGCTTCAATTTTGACCAATTTCAGGCACAGAAATGACTTTAAACACTTTTATTTTAGTTGAAAAAGTAATAATTCACATCCAACAGTAATTTACAGCCAAAAGATTAAATGATAAAATTTCATCGAAATTGACCATTTTGCGAACGTTCGACAGCTCCGCGGTCATCGTTTTTCGTCAGAAAATTGATTTTTTGGACTGTAGCAAAAATGATTCCAAATGTCAATTGGATCGTGCCTCATGTTGAATAACCACTTTTTAAACCCTCGCAGTGCCCAAAATGGCCATTTTTACAGAGTTTTGCATACTCAGAAGCTTCAATTTTGACCAATTTCAGGCACAGAAATGACTTTAAACACATTTATTTTAGTTGAACAAGTAATAATTCACATCCAACAGTAATTTACAGCCAAAAGATTAAATGTTAAAATTTCATCGAAATTGACCATTTTGGGAACGTTCGACAGCTCCGCGGTCATCGTTTTTCGTCCGAAAATTAATTTTTTGGACTGTACCAAAAATGATTCCAAATGTCAATTGGACCGTGCCTCATGTTCAATAACCACTTTTTAAACCCTCACAGTGACCAAAATTGCCATTTTTACAGAGTTTTGCATACTCAGAAGCTTCAATTTTGACCAATTTCAGGCACAGAAATGACTTTAAACACATTTATTTTAGTTGAAAAAGTAATAATTCACATCCAACAGTAATTTACAGCCAAAAGATTAAATGTTAAAATTTAATCGAAATTGACCATTTTGGGAACGTTCGAAAGCTCCGCGGTCATCGTTTTTCGTCCGAAAATTGATTTTTTGGACTGTACCAAAAATGATTCCAAATGTCAATTGGACCGTGCCTCATGTTGAATAACCACTTTTTAAACCCTCACAGTGACCAAAATTGCCATTTTTACAGAGTTTTGCATACTCAGAAGCTTCAATTTTGACCAATTTCAGGCACAGAAATGACTTTAAACACTTTTATTTTAGTTGAAAAAGTAATAATTCACATCCAACAGTAATTTACAGCCAAAAGATTAAATGATAAAATTTCATCGAAATTGACCATTTTGCGAACGTTCGACAGCTCCGCGGTCATCGTTTTTCGTCAGAAAATTGATTTTTTGGACTGTAGCAAAAATGATTCCAAATGTCAATTGGATCGTGCCTCATGTTGAATAACCACTTTTTAAACCCTCGCAGTGCCCAAAATGGCCATTTTTACAGAGTTTTGCTTACTCAGAAGCTTCAATTTTGACCAATTTCAGGCACAGAAATGACTTTAAACACATTTATTTTAGTTGAAAAAGTAATAATTCACATCCAACAGTAATTTACATCCAAAAGATTAAATGTTAAAATTTCATCGAAATTGACCATTTTGGGAACGTTCGACAGCTCCGCGGTCATCGTTTTTCGTCCGAAAATTGATTTTTTGGACTGTACCAAAAATGATTCCAAATGTCAATTGGATCGTGCCTCATGTTGAATAACCATTTTTTAAACCCTCACAGTGACCAAAATTGCCATTTTTACAGAGTTTTGCATACTCAGAAGCTTCAATTTTGACCAATTTCAGGCACAGGAATGACTTTAAACACATTTATTTTAGTTGAGAAAGTAATATTTCACATCTAACAGTAATTTACAGGCAAAAGATTAAATTTTAAAATTTCATCGAAATTGACCATTTTGGGAACGTTCGACAGCTCCGCGGTCATCGTTTTTCGTCCGAAAATTGATTTTTTGGACTGTACCAAAAATGATTCCAAATGTCAATTGGACCGTGCCTCATGTTGAATAACCACTTGTTAAACCCTCACAGTGACCAAAATTGCCATTTTTACAGAGTTTTGCATACTCAGAAGCTTCAATTTTGACCAATTTCAGGCACAGAAATGACTTTAAACACTTTTATTTTAGTTGAAAAAGTAATAATTCACATCCAACAGTAATTTACAGCCAAAAGATTAAATGATAAAATTTCATCGAAATTGACCATTTTGCGAACGTACGACAGCTCCGCGGTCATCGTTTTTCGTCAGAAAATTGATTTTTTGGACTGTAGCAAAAATGATTCCAAATGTCAATTGGATCGTGCCTCATGTTGAATAACCACTTTTTAAACCCTCGCAGTGCCCAAAATGGCCATTTTTACAGAGTTTTGCTTACTCAGAAGCTTCAATTTTGACCAATTTCAGGCACAGAAATGACTTTAAACACATTTATTTTAGTTGAAAAAGTAATAATTCACATCTAACAGTAATTTACAGCCAAAAGATTAAATGATAAAATTTCATCGAAATTGACCATTTTGGGAACGTTCGACAGCTCCGCGTTCATCGTTTTTCGTCCGAAAATTGATTTTTTGGACTGTACCAAAAATGATTCTAAATGTCAATTGGATCGTGCCTCATGTTGAATAACCACTTTTTAAACCCTCACAGTGCCCAAAATTACCATTTTTACAGAGTTTTGCATACTCAGAAGCTTCAATTTTGACCAATTTCAGGCACAGAAATGACTTTAAACACATTTATTTTAGTTGAAAAAGTAATAATTCACATCCAACAGTAATTTACAGCCAAAAGATTAAATGTTAAAATTTCATCGAAATTGACCATTTTGGGAACGTTCGACAGCTCCGCGGTCATCGTTTTTCGTCCGAAAATTAATTTTTTGGACTGTACCAAAAATGATTCCAAATGTCAATTGGACCGTGCCTCATGTTGAATAACCACTTTTTAAACCCTCACAGTGACCGAAATTGCCATTTTTACAGAGTTTTGCATACTCAGAAGCTTCAATTTTGACCAATTTCAGGCACAGAAATGACTTTAAACACATTTATTTTAGTTGAAAAAGTAATAATTCACATCCAACAGTAATTTACAGCCAAAAGATTAAATGTTAAAATTTCATCGAAATTGACCATTTTGGGAACGTTCGACAGCTCCGCGGTCATCGTTTTTCATCCGAAAATTGATTTTTTGGACTGTACCAAAAATGATTCCAAATGTCAATTGGACCGTGCCTCATGTTGAATAACCACTTTTTAAACCCTCACAGTGACCAAAATTGCCATTTTTACAGAGTTTTGCATACTCAGAAGCTTCAATTTTGACCAATTTCAGGCACAGAAATGACTTTAAACACTTTTATTTTAGTTGAAAAAGTAATAATTCACATCCAACAGTAATTTACAGCCAAAACATTAAATGATAAAATTTCATCGAAATTGACCATTTTGCGAACGTTCGACAGCTCCGCGGTCATCGTTTTTTGTCTGAAAATTGATTTTTTGGACTGTACCAAAAATGATTCCAAATGTCAATTGGATCGTGCCTCATGTTGAATAACCACTTTTTAAACCCTCACAGTGCCCAAAATTGCCATTTTTACAGAGTTTTGCTTACTTAGAAGCTTCAATTTTGACCAATTTCAGGCACAGAAATGACTTTAAACACATTTATTTTAGTTGAAAAAGTAATAATTCACATCCAACAGTAATTTACAGCCAAAAGATTAAATGTTAAAATTTCATCGAAATTGACCATTTTGGGAACGTTCGACAGCTCCGCGGTCATCGTTTTTTGTCTGAAAATTGATTTTTTGGACTGTACCAAAAATGATTCCAAATGTCAATTGGATCGTGCCTCATGTTGAATAACCATTTTTTAAACCCTCACAGTGACCAAAATTGCCATTTTAACAGAGTTTTGCATACTCAGAAGTTTCAATTTTGACCAATTTCAGGCACAGGAATGACTTTAAACACATTTATTTTAGTTGAGAAAGTAATATTTCACATCTAACAGTAATTTACAGGCAAAAGATTACATTTTAAAATTTCATCGAAATTGACCATTTTGGGAATGTTCGACAGCTCCGCGGTCATCGTTTTTCGTCAGAAAATAGATTTTTGGGACTGTACCAAAAATGATTCTAAATGTCAATTGGATCGTGCCTCATGTTGAATAACCACTTTTTAAACCCTCACAGTGCCCAAAATTACCATTTTTACAGAGTTTTGCATACTCAGAAGCTTCAATTTTGACCAATTTCAGGCACAGAAATGACTTTAAACACATTTATTTTAGTTGAAAAAGTAATAATTCACATCCAACAGTAATTTACAGCCAAAAGATTAAATGTTAAAATTTCATCGAAATTGACCATTTTGGGAACGTTCGACAGCTCCGCGGTCATCGTTTTTCGTCCGAAAATTAATTTTTTGGACTGTACCAAAAATGATTCCAAATGTCAATTGGACTGTGCCTCATGTTGAATAACCACTTTTTAAACCCTCACAGTGACCAAAATTGCCATTTTTACAGAGTTTTGCATACTCAGAAGCTTCAATTTTGACCAATTTCAGGCACAGAAATGACTTTAAACACATTTATTTTAGTTGAAAAAGTAATAATTCACATCCAACAGTAATTTACAGCCAAAAGATTAAATGTTAAAATTTCATCGAAATTGACCATTTTGGGAACGTTCGACAGCTCCGCGGTCATCGTTTTTCGTCCGAAAATTGATTTTTTGGACTGTACCAAAAATGATTCCAAATGTCAATTGGACCGTGCCTCATGTTGAATAACCACTTTTTAAACCCTCACAGTGACCAAAATTGCCATTTTTACAGAGTTTTGCATACTCAGAAGCTTCAATTTTGACCAATTTCAGGCACAGAAATGACTTTAAACACTTTTATTTTAGTTGAAAAAGTAATAATTCACATCCAACAGTAATTTACAGCCAAAAGATTAAATGATAAAATTTCATCGAAATTGACCATTTTGCGAACGTTCGACAGCTCCGCGGTCATCGTTTTTCGTCAGAAAATTGATTTTTTGGACTGTAGCAAAAATGATTCCAAATGTCAATTGGATCGGGCCTCATGTTGAATAACACCTTTTTAAACCCTCGCAGTGCCCAAAATGGCCATTTTTACAGAGTTTTGCTTACTCAGAAGCTTCAATTTTGACCAATTTCAGGCACAGAAATGACTTTAAACACATTTATTTTAGTTGAAAAAGTAATAATTCACATCTAACAGTAATTTACAGCCAAAAGATTAAATGATAAAATTTCATCGAAATTGACCATTTTGGGAACGTTCGACAGCTCTGCGTTCATCATTTTTCGTCCGAAAATTGATTTTTTGGACTGTACCAAAAATGATTCTAAATGTCAATTGGATCGTGCCTCATGTTGAATAACCACTTTTTAAACCCTCACAGTGCCCAACATTACCATTTTTACAGAGTTTTGCATACTCAGAAGCTTCAATTTTGACCAATTTCAGGCACAGAAATGACTTTAAACACATTTATTTTAGTTGAAAAAGTAATAATTCACATCCAACAGTAATTTACAGCCAAAAGATTAAATGTTAAAATTTCATCGAAATTGACCATTTTGGGAACGTTCGACAGCTCCGCGGTCATCGTTTTTCGTCCGAAAATTAATTTTTTGGACTGTACCAAAAATGATTCCAAATGTCAATTGGACCGTGCCTCATGTTGAATAACCACTTTTTAAACCCTCACAGTGACCGAAATTGCCATTTTTACAGAGTTTTGCATACTCAGAAGCTTCAATTTTGACCAATTTCAGGCACAGAAATGACTTTAAACACATTTATTTTAGTTGAAAAAGTAATAATTCACATCCAACAGTAATTTACAGCCAAAAGATTAAATGTTAAAATTTCATCGAAATTGACCATTTTGGGAACGTTCGACAGCTCCGCGGTCATCGTTTTTCGTCCGAAAATTGATTTTTTGGACTGTACCAAAAATGATTCCAAATGTCAATTGGACCGTGCCTCATGTTGAATAACCACTTTTTAAACCCTCACAGTGACCGAAATTGCCATTTTTACAGAGTTTTGCATACTCAGAAGCTTCAATTTTGACCAATTTCAGGCACAGAAATGACTTTAAACACTTTTATTTTAGTTGAAAAAGTAATAATTCACATCCAACAGTAATTTACAGCCAAAAGATTAAATGATAAAATTTCATCGAAATTGACCATTTTGCGAACGTTCGACAGCTCCGCGGTCATCGTTTTTTGTCAGAAAATTTATTTTTTGGACTGTACCAAAAATGATTCAAAATGTCAATTGGATCATGCCTCATGTTGAATAACCACTTTTTAAACCCTCACAGTGCCCAAAATTGCCATTTTTACAGAGTTTTGCATACTCAGAAGCTTCAATTTTGACCAATTTCAGGCACAGAAATGACTTTAAACACATTTATTTTAGTTGAAAAAGTAATAATTCACATCCAACAGTAATTTACAGCCAAAAGATTAAATGTTAAAATTTCATCGAAATTGACCATTTTGGGAACGTTCGACAGCTCCGCGGTCATCGTTTTTCGTCCGAAAATTGATTTTTTGGACTGTACCAAAAATGATTCCAAATGTCAATTGGACCGTGCCTCATGTTGAATAACCACTTTTTAAACCCTCACAGTGACCGAAATTGCCATTTTTACAGAGTTTTGCATACTCAGAAGCTTCAATTTTGACCAATTTCAGGCACAGAAATGACTTTAAACACTTTTATTTTAGTTGAAAAAGTAATAATTCACATCCAACAGTAATTTACAGCCAAAAGATTAAATGATAAAATTTCATCGAAATTGACCATTTTGCGAACGTTCGACAGCTCCGCGGTCATCGTTTTTTGTCTGAAAATTGATTTTTTGGACTGTACCAAAAATGATTCCAAATGTCAATTGGATCGTGCCTCATGTTGAATAACCACTTTTTAAACCCTCACAGTGCCCAAAATTGCCATTTTTACAGAGTTTTGCTTACTTAGAAGCTTCAATTTTGACCAATTTCAGGCACAGAAATGACTTTAAACACATTTATTTTAGTTGAAAAAGTAATAATTCACATCCAACAGTAATTTACAGCCAAAAGATTAAATGTTAAAATTTCATCGAAATTGACCATTTTGGGAACGTTCGACAGCTCCGCGGTCATCGTTTTTTGTCTGAAAATTGATTTTTTGGACTGTACCAAAAATGATTCCAAATGTCAATTGGATCGTGCCTCATGTTGAATAACCATTTTTTAAACCCTCACAGTGACCAAAATTGCCATTTTAACAGAGTTTTGCATACTCAGAAGTTTCAATTTTGACCAATTTCAGGCACAGGAATGACTTTAAACACATTTATTTTAGTTGAGAAAGTAATATTTCACATCTAACAGTAATTTACAGGCAAAAGATTACATTTTAAAATTTCATCGAAATTGACCATTTTGGGAATGTTCGACAGCTCCGCGGTCATCGTTTTTCGTCAGAAAATAGATTTTTGGGACTGTACCAAAAATGATTCTAAATGTCAATTGGATCGTGCCTCATGTTGAATAACCACTTTTTAAACCCTCACAGTGCCCAAAATTACCATTTTTACAGAGTTTTGCATACTCAGAAGCTTCAATTTTGACCAATTTCAGGCACAGAAATGACTTTAAACACATTTATTTTAGTTGAAAAAGTAATAATTCACATCCAACAGTAATTTACAGCCAAAAGATTAAATGTTAAAATTTCATCGAAATTGACCATTTTGGGAACGTTCGACAGCTCCGCGGTCATCGTTTTTCGTCCGAAAATTAATTTTTTGGACTGTACCAAAAATGATTCCAAATGTCAATTGGACTGTGCCTCATGTTGAATAACCACTTTTTAAACCCTCACAGTGACCAAAATTGCCATTTTTACAGAGTTTTGCATACTCAGAAGCTTCAATTTTGACCAATTTCAGGCACAGAAATGACTTTAAACACATTTATTTTAGTTGAAAAAGTAATAATTCACATCCAACAGTAATTTACAGCCAAAAGATTAAATGTTAAAATTTCATCGAAATTGACCATTTTGGGAACGTTCGACAGCTCCGCGGTCATCGTTTTTCGTCCGAAAATTGATTTTTTGGACTGTACCAAAAATGATTCCAAATGTCAATTGGACCGTGCCTCATGTTGAATAACCACTTTTTAAACCCTCACAGTGACCAAAATTGCCATTTTTACAGAGTTTTGCATACTCAGAAGCTTCAATTTTGACCAATTTCAGGCACAGAAATGACTTTAAACACTTTTATTTTAGTTGAAAAAGTAATAATTCACATCCAACAGTAATTTACAGCCAAAAGATTAAATGATAAAATTTCATCGAAATTGACCATTTTGCGAACGTTCGACAGCTCCGCGGTCATCGTTTTTCGTCAGAAAATTGATTTTTTGGACTGTAGCAAAAATGATTCCAAATGTCAATTGGATCGGGCCTCATGTTGAATAACACCTTTTTAAACCCTCGCAGTGCCCAAAATGGCCATTTTTACAGAGTTTTGCTTACTCAGAAGCTTCAATTTTGACCAATTTCAGGCACAGAAATGACTTTAAACACATTTATTTTAGTTGAAAAAGTAATAATTCACATCTAACAGTAATTTACAGCCAAAAGATTAAATGATAAAATTTCATCGAAATTGACCATTTTGGGAACGTTCGACAGCTCTGCGTTCATCATTTTTCGTCCGAAAATTGATTTTTTGGACTGTACCAAAAATGATTCTAAATGTCAATTGGATCGTGCCTCATGTTGAATAACCACTTTTTAAACCCTCACAGTGCCCAAAATTACCATTTTTACAGAGTTTTGCATACTCAGAAGCTTCAATTTTGACCAATTTCAGGCACAGAAATGACTTTAAACACATTTATTTTAGTTGAAAAAGTAATAATTCACATCCAACAGTAATTTACAGCCAAAAGATTAAATGTTAAAATTTCATCGAAATTGACCATTTTGGGAACGTTCGACAGCTCCGCGGTCATCGTTTTTCGTCCGATAATTAATTTTTTGGACTGTACCAAAAATGATTCCAAATGTCAATTGGACCGTGCCTCATGTTGAATAACCACTTTTTAAACCCTCACAGTGACCGAAATTGCCATTTTTACAGAGTTTTGCATACTCAGAAGCTTCAATTTTGACCAATTTCAGGCACAGAAATGACTTTAAACACATTTATTTTAGTTGAAAAAGTAATAATTCACATCCAACAGTAATTTACAGCCAAAAGATTAAATGTTAAAATTTCATCGAAATTGACCATTTTGGGAACGTTCGACAGCTCCGCGGTCATCGTTTTTCGTCCGAAAATTGATTTTTTGGACTGTACCAAAAATGATTCCAAATGTCAATTGGACCGTGCCTCATGTTGAATAACCACTTTTTAAACCCTCACAGTGACCGAAATTGCCATTTTTACAGAGTTTTGCATACTCAGAAGCTTCAATTTTGACCAATTTCAGGCACAGAAATGACTTTAAACACTTTTATTTTAGTTGAAAAAGTAATAATTCACATCCAACAGTAATTTACAGCCAAAAGATTAAATGATAAAATTTCATCGAAATTGACCATTTTGCGAACGTTCGACAGCTCCGCGGTCATCGTTTTTTGTCAGAAAATTTATTTTTTGGACTGTACCAAAAATGATTCAAAATGTCAATTGGATCATGCCTCATGTTGAATAACCACTTTTTAAACCCTCACAGTGCCCAAAATTGCCATTTTTACAGAGTTTTGCATACTCAGAAGCTTCAATTTTGACCAATTTCAGGCACAGAAATGACTTTAAACACATTTATTTTAGTTGAAAAAGTAATAATTCACATCCAACAGTAATTTACAGCCAAAAGATTAAATGTTAAAATTTCATCGAAATTGACCATTTTGGGAACGTTCGACAGCTCCGCGGTCATCGTTTTTCGTCCGAAAATTGATTTTTTGGACTGTACCAAAAATGATTCCAAATGTCAATTGGACCGTGCCTCATGTTGAATAACCACTTTTTAAACCCTCACAGTGACCGAAATTGCCATTTTTACAGAGTTTTGCATACTCAGAAGCTTCAATTTTGACCAATTTCAGGCACAGAAATGACTTTAAACACTTTTATTTTAGTTGAAAAAGTAATAATTCACATCCAACAGTAATTTACAGCCAAAACATTAAATGATAAAATTTCATCGAAATTGACCATTTTGCGAACGTTCGACAGCTCCGCGGTCATCGTTTTTTGTCTGAAAATTGATTTTTTGGACTGTACCAAAAATGATTCCAAATGTCAATTGGATCGTGCCTCATGTTGAATAACCACTTTTTAAACCCTCACAGTGCCCAAAATTGCCATTTTTACAGAGTTTTGCTTACTTAGAAGCTTCAATTTTGACCAATTTCAGGCACAGAAATGACTTTAAACACATTTATTTTAGTTGAAAAAGTAATAATTCACATCCAACAGTAATTTACAGCCAAAAGATTAAATGTTAAAATTTCATCGAAATTGACCATTTTGGGAACGTTCGACAGCTCCGCGGTCATCGTTTTTTGTCTGAAAATTGATTTTTTGGACTGTACCAAAAATGATTCCAAATGTCAATTGGATCGTGCCTCATGTTGAATAACCATTTTTTAAACCCTCACAGTGACCAAAATTGCCATTTTAACAGAGTTTTGCATACTCAGAAGTTTCAATTTTGACCAATTTCAGGCACAGGAATGACTTTAAACACATTTATTTTAGTTGAGAAAGTAATATTTCACATCTAACAGTAATTTACAGGCAAAAGATTACATTTTAAAATTTCATCGAAATTGACCATTTTGGGAATGTTCGACAGCTCCGCGGTCATCGTTTTTCGTCAGAAAATAGATTTTTGGGACTGTACCAAAAATGATTCTAAATGTCAATTGGATCGTGCCTCATGTTGAATAACCACTTTTTAAACCCTCACAGTGCCCAAAATTACCATTTTTACAGAGTTTTGCATACTCAGAAGCTTCAATTTTGACCAATTTCAGGCACAGAAATGACTTTAAACACATTTATTTTAGTTGAAAAAGTAATAATTCACATCCAACAGTAATTTACAGCCAAAAGATTAAATGTTAAAATTTCATCGAAATTGACCATTTTGGGAACGTTCGACAGCTCCGCGGTCATCGTTTTTCGTCCGAAAATTAATTTTTTGGACTGTACCAAAAATGATTCCAAATGTCAATTGGACTGTGCCTCATGTTGAATAACCACTTTTTAAACCCTCACAGTGACCAAAATTGCCATTTTTACAGAGTTTTGCATACTCAGAAGCTTCAATTTTGACCAATTTCAGGCACAGAAATGACTTTAAACACATTTATTTTAGTTGAAAAAGTAATAATTCACATCCAACAGTAATTTACAGCCAAAAGATTAAATGTTAAAATTTCATCGAAATTGACCATTTTGGGAACGTTCGACAGCTCCGCGGTCATCGTTTTTCGTCCGAAAATTGATTTTTTGGACTGTACCAAAAATGATTCCAAATGTCAATTGGACCGTGCCTCATGTTGAATAACCACTTTTTAAACCCTCACAGTGACCAAAATTGCCATTTTTACAGAGTTTTGCATACTCAGAAGCTTCAATTTTGACCAATTTCAGGCACAGAAATGACTTTAAACACTTTTATTTTAGTTGAAAAAGTAATAATTCACATCCAACAGTAATTTACAGCCAAAAGATTAAATGATAAAATTTCATCGAAATTGACCATTTTGCGAACGTTCGACAGCTCCGCGGTCATCGTTTTTCGTCAGAAAATTGATTTTTTGGACTGTAGCAAAAATGATTCCAAATGTCAATTGGATCGGGCCTCATGTTGAATAACACCTTTTTAAACCCTCGCAGTGCCCAAAATGGCCATTTTTACAGAGTTTTGCTTACTCAGAAGCTTCAATTTTGACCAATTTCAGGCACAGAAATGACTTTAAACACATTTATTTTAGTTGAAAAAGTAATAATTCACATCTAACAGTAATTTACAGCCAAAAGATTAAATGATAAAATTTCATCGAAATTGACCATTTTGGGAACGTTCGACAGCTCTGCGTTCATCATTTTTCGTCCGAAAATTGATTTTTTGGACTGTACCAAAAATGATTCTAAATGTCAATTGGATCGTGCCTCATGTTGAATAACCACTTTTTAAACCCTCACAGTGCCCAAAATTACCATTTTTACAGAGTTTTGCATACTCAGAAGCTTCAATTTTGACCAATTTCAGGCACAGAAATGACTTTAAACACATTTATTTTAGTTGAAAAAGTAATAATTCACATCCAACAGTAATTTACAGCCAAAAGATTAAATGTTAAAATTTCATCGAAATTGACCATTTTGGGAACGTTCGACAGCTCCGCGGTCATCGTTTTTCGTCCGAAAATTAATTTTTTGGACTGTACCAAAAATGATTCCAAATGTCAATTGGACCGTGCCTCATGTTGAATAACCACTTTTTAAACCCTCACAGTGACCGAAATTGCCATTTTTACAGAGTTTTGCATACTCAGAAGCTTCAATTTTGACCAATTTCAGGCACAGAAATGACTTTAAACACATTTATTTTAGTTGAAAAAGTAATAATTCACATCCAACAGTAATTTACAGCCAAAAGATTAAATGTTAAAATTTCATCGAAATTGACCATTTTGGGAACGTTCGACAGCTCCGCGGTCATCGTTTTTCGTCCGAAAATTGATTTTTTGGACTGTACCAAAAATGATTCCAAAAGTCAATTGGACCGTGCCTCATGTTGAATAACCACTTTTTAAACCCTCACAGTGACCGAAATTGCCATTTTTACAGAGTTTTGCATACTCAGAAGCTTCAATTTTGACCAATTTCAGGCACAGAAATGACTTTAAACACTTTTATTTTAGTTGAAAAAGTAATAATTCACATCCAACAGTAATTTACAGCCAAAAGATTAAATGATAAAATTTCATCGAAATTGACCATTTTGCGAACGTTCGACAGCTCCGCGGTCATCGTTTTTTGTCAGAAAATTTATTTTTTGGACTGTACCAAAAATGATTCAAAATGTCAATTGGATCATGCCTCATGTTGAATAACCACTTTTTAAACCCTCACAGTGCCCAAAATTGCCATTTTTACAGAGTTTTGCATACTCAGAAGCTTCAATTTTGACCAATTTCAGGCACAGAAATGACTTTAAACACATTTATTTTAGTTGAAAAAGTAATAATTCACATCCAACAGTAATTTACAGCCAAAAGATTAAATGTTAAAATTTCATCGAAATTGACCATTTTGGGAACGTTCGACAGCTCCGCGGTCATCGTTTTTCGTCCGAAAATTGATTTTTTGGACTGTACCAAAAATGATTCCAAATGTCAATTGGACCGTGCCTCATGTTGAATAACCACTTTTTAAACCCTCACAGTGACCGAAATTGCCATTTTTACAGAGTTTTGCATACTCAGAAGCTTCAATTTTGACCAATTTCAGGCACAGAAATGACTTTAAACACTTTTATTTTAGTTGAAAAAGTAATAATTCACATCCAACAGTAATTTACAGCCAAAAGATTAAATGATAAAATTTCATCGAAATTGACCATTTTGCGAACGTTCGACAGCTCCGCGGTCATCGTTTTTTGTCTGAAAATTGATTTTTTGGACTGTACCAAAAATGATTCCAAATGTCAATTGGATCGTGCCTCATGTTGAATAACCACTTTTTAAACCCTCACAGTGCCCAAAATTGCCATTTTTACAGAGTTTTGCTTACTTAGAAGCTTCAATTTTGACCAATTTCAGGCACAGAAATGACTTTAAACACATTTATTTTAGTTGAAAAAGTAATAATTCACATCCAACAGTAATTTACAGCCAAAAGATTAAATGTTAAAATTTCATCGAAATTGACCATTTTGGGAACGTTCGACAGCTCCGCGGTCATCGTTTTTTGTCTGAAAATTGATTTTTTGGACTGTACCAAAAATGATTCCAAATGTCAATTGGATCGTGCCTCATGTTGAATAACCATTTTTTAAACCCTTACAGTGACCAAAATTGCCATTTTAACAGAGTTTTGCATACTCAGAAGTTTCAATTTTGACCAATTTCAGGCACAGGAATGACTTTAAACACATTTATTTTAGTTGAGAAAGTAATATTTCACATCTAACAGTAATTTACAGGCAAAAGATTACATTTTAAAATTTCATCGAAATTGACCATTTTGGGAATGTTCGACAGCTCCGCGGTCATCGTTTTTCGTCAGAAAATAGATTTTTGGGACTGTACCAAAAATGATTCTAAATGTCAATTGGATCGTGCCTCATGTTGAATAACCACTTTTTAAACCCTCACAGTGCCCAAAATTACCATTTTTACAGAGTTTTGCATACTCAGAAGCTTCAATTTTGACCAATTTCAGGCACAGAAATGACTTTAAACACATTTATTTTAGTTGAAAAAGTAATAATTCACATCCAACAGTAATTTACAGCCAAAAGATTAAATGTTAAAATTTCATCGAAATTGACCATTTTGGGAACGTTCGACAGCTCCGCGGTCATCGTTTTTCGTCCGAAAATTAATTTTTTGGACTGTACCAAAAATGATTCCAAATGTCAATTGGACTGTGCCTCATGTTGAATAACCACTTTTTAAACCCTCACAGTGACCAAAATTGCCATTTTTACAGAGTTTTGCATACTCAGAAGCTTCAATTTTGACCAATTTCAGGCACAGAAATGACTTTAAACACATTTATTTTAGTTGAAAAAGTAATAATTCACATCCAACAGTAATTTACAGCCAAAAGATTAAATGTTAAAATTTCATCGAAATTGACCATTTTGGGAACGTTCGACAGCTCCGCGGTCATCGTTTTTCGTCCGAAAATTGATTTTTTGGACTGTACCAAAAATGATTCCAAATGTCAATTGGACCGTGCCTCATGTTGAATAACCACTTTTTAAACCCTCACAGTGACCAAAATTGCCATTTTTACAGAGTTTTGCATACTCAGAAGCTTCAATTTTGACCAATTTCAGGCACAGAAATGACTTTAAACACTTTTATTTTAGTTGAAAAAGTAATAATTCACATCCAACAGTAATTTACAGCCAAAAGATTAAATGATAAAATTTCATCGAAATTGACCATTTTGCGAACGTTCGACAGCTCCGCGGTCATCGTTTTTCGTCAGAAAATTGATTTTTTGGACTGTAGCAAAAATGATTCCAAATGTCAATTGGATCGGGCCTCATGTTGAATAACACCTTTTTAAACCCTCGCAGTGCCCAAAATGGCCATTTTTACAGAGTTTTGCTTACTCAGAAGCTTCAATTTTGACCAATTTCAGGCACAGAAATGACTTTAAACACATTTATTTTAGTTGAAAATGTAATAATTCACATCTAACAGTAATTTACAGCCAAAAGATTAAATGATAAAATTTCATCGAAATTGACCATTTTGGGAACGTTCGACAGCTCTGCGTTCATCATTTTTCGTCCGAAAATTGATTTTTTGGACTGTACCAAAAATGATTCTAAATGTCAATTGGATCGTGCCTCATGTTGAATAACCACTTTTTAAACCCTCACAGTGCCCAAAATTACCATTTTTACAGAATTTTGCATACTCAGAAGCTTCAATTTTGACCAATTTCAGGCACAGAAATGACTTTAAACACATTTATTTTAGTTGAAAAAGTAATAATTCACATCCAACAGTAATTTACAGCCAAAAGATTAAATGTTAAAATTTCATCGAAATTGACCATTTTGGGAACGTTCGACAGCTCCGCGGTCATCGTTTTTCGTCCGAAAATTAATTTTTTGGACTGTACCAAAAATGATTCCAAATGTCAATTGGACCGTGCCTCATGTTGAATAACCACTTTTTAAACCCTCACAGTGACCGAAATTGCCATTTTTACAGAGTTTTGCATACTCAGAAGCTTCAATTTTGACCAATTTCAGGCACAGAAATGACTTTAAACACATTTATTTTAGTTGAAAAAGTAATAATTCACATCCAACAGTAATTTACAGCCAAAAGATTAAATGTTAAAATTTCATCGAAATTGACCATTTTGGGAACGTTCGACAGCTCCGCGGTCATCGTTTTTCGTCCGAAAATTGATTTTTTGGACTGTACCAAAAATGATTCCAAATGTCAATTGGACCGTGCCTCATGTTGAATAACCACTTTTTAAACCCTCACAGTGACCGAAATTGCCATTTTTACAGAGTTTTGCATACTCAGAAGCTTCAATTTTGACCAATTTCAGGCACAGAAATGACTTTAAACACTTTTATTTTAGTTGAAAAAGTAATAATTCACATCCAACAGTAATTTACAGCCAAAAGATTAAATGATAAAATTTCATCGAAATTGACCATTTTGCGAACGTTCGACAGCTCCGCGGTCATCGTTTTTTGTCAGAAAATTTATTTTTTGGACTGTACCAAAAATGATTCAAAATGTCAATTGGATCATGCCTCATGTTGAATAACCACTTTTTAAACCCTCACAGTGCCCAAAATTGCCATTTTTACAGAGTTTTGCATACTCAGAAGCTTCAATTTTGACCAATTTCAGGCACAGAAATGACTTTAAACACATTTATTTTAGTTGAAAAAGTAATAATTCACATCCAACAGTAATTTACAGCCAAAAGATTAAATGTTAAAATTTCATCGAAATTGACCATTTTGGGAACGTTCGACAGCTCCGCGGTCATCGTTTTTCGTCCGAAAATTGATTTTTTGGACTGTACCAAAAATGATTCCAAATGTCAATTGGACCGTGCCTCATGTTGAATAACCACTTTTTAAACCCTCACAGTGACCGAAATTGCCATTTTTACAGAGTTTTGCATACTCAGAAGCTTCAATTTTGACCAATTTCAGGCACAGAAATGACTTTAAACACTTTTATTTTAGTTGAAAAAGTAATAATTCACATCCAACAGTAATTTACAGCCAAAAGATTAAATGATAAAATTTCATCGAAATTGACCATTTTGCGAACGTTCGACAGCTCCGCGGTCATCGTTTTTTGTCAGAAAATTTATTTTTTGGACTGTACCAAAAATGATTCAAAATGTCAATTGGATCATGCCTCATGTTGAATAACCACTTTTTAAACCCTCACAGTGCCCAAAATTGCCATTTTTACAGAGTTTTGCTTACTTAGAAGCTTCAATTTTGACCAATTTCAGGCACAGAAATGACTTTAAACACATTTATTTTAGTTGAAAAAGTAATAATTCACATCCAACAGTAATTTACAGCCAAAAGATTAAATGTTAAAATTTCATCGAAATTGACCATTTTGGGAACGTTCGACAGCTCCGCGGTCATCGTTTTTTGTCTGAAAATTGATTTTTTGGACTGTACCAAAAATGATTCCAAATGTCAATTGGATCGTGCCTCATGTTGAATAACCATTTTTTAAACCCTCACAGTGACCAAAATTGCCATTTTAACAGAGTTTTGCATACTCAGAAGCTTCAATTTTGACCAATTTCAGGCACAGAAATGACTTTAAACACATTTATTTTAGTTGAAAAAGTAATAATTCACATCCAACAGTAATTTACAGCCAAAAGATTAAATGTTAAAATTTCATCGAAATTGACCATTTTGGGAACGTTCGACAGCTCCGCGGTCATCGTTTTTCATCCGAAAATTGATTTTTTGGACTGTACCAAAAATGATTCCAAATGTCAATTGGACCGTGCCTCATGTTGAATAACCACTTTTTAAACCCTCACAGTGACCAAAATTGCCATTTTTACAGAGTTTTGCATACTCAGAAGCTTCAATTTTGACCAATTTCAGGCACAGAAATGACTTTAAACACTTTTATTTTAGTTGAAAAAGTAATAATTCACATCCAACAGTAATTTACAGCCAAAACATTAAATGATAAAATTTCATCGAAATTGACCATTTTGCGAACGTTCGACAGCTCCGCGGTCATCGTTTTTTGTCTGAAAATTGATTTTTTGGACTGTACCAAAAATGATTCCAAATGTCAATTGGATCGTGCCTCATGTTGAATAACCACTTTTTAAACCCTCACAGTGCCCAAAATTGCCATTTTTACAGAGTTTTGCTTACTTAGAAGCTTCAATTTTGACCAATTTCAGGCACAGAAATGACTTTAAACACATTTATTTTAGTTGAAAAAGTAATAATTCACATCCAACAGTAATTTACAGCCAAAAGATTAAATGTTAAAATTTCATCGAAATTGACCATTTTGGGAACGTTCGACAGCTCCGCGGTCATCGTTTTTTGTCTGAAAATTGATTTTTTGGACTGTACCAAAAATGATTCCAAATGTCAATTGGATCGTGCCTCATGTTGAATAACCATTTTTTAAACCCTCACAGTGACCAAAATTGCCATTTTAACAGAGTTTTGCATACTCAGAAGTTTCAATTTTGACCAATTTCAGGCACAGGAATGACTTTAAACACATTTATTTTAGTTGAGAAAGTAATATTTCACATCTAACAGTAATTTACAGGCAAAAGATTACATTTTAAAATTTCATCGAAATTGACCATTTTGGGAATGTTCGACAGCTCCGCGGTCATCGTTTTTCGTCAGAAAATAGATTTTTGGGACTGTACCAAAAATGATTCTAAATGTCAATTGGATCGTGCCTCATGTTGAATAACCACTTTTTAAACCCTCACAGTGCCCAAAATTACCATTTTTACAGAGTTTTGCATACTCAGAAGCTTCAATTTTGACCAATTTCAGGCACAGAAATGACTTTAAACACATTTATTTTAGTTGAAAAAGTAATAATTCACATCCAACAGTAATTTACAGCCAAAAGATTAAATGTTAAAATTTCATCGAAATTGACCATTTTGGGAACGTTCGACAGCTCCGCGGTCATCGTTTTTCGTCCGAAAATTAATTTTTTGGACTGTACCAAAAATGATTCCAAATGTCAATTGGACTGTGCCTCATGTTGAATAACCACTTTTTAAACCCTCACAGTGACCAAAATTGCCATTTTTACAGAGTTTTGCATACTCAGAAGCTTCAATTTTGACCAATTTCAGGCACAGAAATGACTTTAAACACATTTATTTTAGTTGAAAAAGTAATAATTCACATCCAACAGTAATTTACAGCCAAAAGATTAAATGTTAAAATTTCATCGAAATTGACCATTTTGGGAACGTTCGACAGCTCCGCGGTCATCGTTTTTCGTCCGAAAATTGATTTTTTGGACTGTACCAAAAATGATTCCAAATGTCAATTGGACCGTGCCTCATGTTGAATAACCACTTTTTAAACCCTCACAGTGACCAAAATTGCCATTTTTACAGAGTTTTGCATACTCAGAAGCTTCAATTTTGACCAATTTCAGGCACAGAAATGACTTTAAACACTTTTATTTTAGTTGAAAAAGTAATAATTCACATCCAACAGTAATTTACAGCCAAAAGATTAAATGATAAAATTTCATCGAAATTGACCATTTTGCGAACGTTCGACAGCTCCGCGGTCATCGTTTTTCGTCAGAAAATTGATTTTTTGGACTGTAGCAAAAATGATTCCAAATGTCAATTGGATCGGGCCTCATGTTGAATAACACCTTTTTAAACCCTCGCAGTGCCCAAAATGGCCATTTTTACAGAGTTTTGCTTACTCAGAAGCTTCAATTTTGACCAATTTCAGGCACAGAAATGACTTTAAACACATTTATTTTAGTTGAAAAAGTAATAATTCACATCTAACAGTAATTTACAGCCAAAAGATTAAATGATAAAATTTCATCGAAATTGACCATTTTGGGAACGTTCGACAGCTCTGCGTTCATCATTTTTCGTCCGAAAATTGATTTTTTGGACTGTACCAAAAATGATTCTAAATGTCAATTGGATCGTGCCTCATGTTGAATAACCACTTTTTAAACCCTCACAGTGCCCAACATTACCATTTTTACAGAGTTTTGCATACTCAGAAGCTTCAATTTTGACCAATTTCAGGCACAGAAATGACTTTAAACACATTTATTTTAGTTGAAAAAGTAATAATTCACATCCAACAGTAATTTACAGCCAAAAGATTAAATGTTAAAATTTCATCGAAATTGACCATTTTGGGAACGTTCGACAGCTCCGCGGTCATCGTTTTTCGTCCGAAAATTAATTTTTTGGACTGTACCAAAAATGATTCCAAATGTCAATTGGACCGTGCCTCATGTTGAATAACCACTTTTTAAACCCTCACAGTGACCGAAATTGCCATTTTTACAGAGTTTTGCATACTCAGAAGCTTCAATTTTGACCAATTTCAGGCACAGAAATGACTTTAAACACATTTATTTTAGTTGAAAAAGTAATAATTCACATCCAACAGTAATTTACAGCCAAAAGATTAAATGTTAAAATTTCATCGAAATTGACCATTTTGGGAACGTTCGACAGCTCCGCGGTCATCGTTTTTCGTCCGAAAATTGATTTTTTGGACTGTACCAAAAATGATTCCAAATGTCAATTGGACCGTGCCTCATGTTGAATAACCACTTTTTAAACCCTCACAGTGACCGAAATTGCCATTTTTACAGAGTTTTGCATACTCAGAAGCTTCAATTTTGACCAATTTCAGGCACAGAAATGACTTTAAACACTTTTATTTTAGTTGAAAAAGTAATAATTCACATCCAACAGTAATTTACAGCCAAAAGATTAAATGATAAAATTTCATCGAAATTGACCATTTTGCGAACGTTCGACAGCTCCGCGGTCATCGTTTTTTGTCAGAAAATTTATTTTTTGGACTGTACCAAAAATGATTCAAAATGTCAATTGGATCATGCCTCATGTTGAATAACCACTTTTTAAACCCTCACAGTGCCCAAAATTGCCATTTTTACAGAGTTTTGCATACTCAGAAGCTTCAATTTTGACCAATTTCAGGCACAGAAATGACTTTAAACACATTTATTTTAGTTGAAAAAGTAATAATTCACATCCAACAGTAATTTACAGCCAAAAGATTAAATGTTAAAATTTCATCGAAATTGACCATTTTGGGAACGTTCGACAGCTCCGCGTTCATCGTTTTTCGTCCGAAAATTGATTTTTTGGACTGTACCAAAAATGATTCTAAATGTCAATTGGATCGTGCCTCATGTTGAATAACCACTTTTTAAACCCTCACAGTGCCCAAAATTACCATTTTTACAGAGTTTTGCATACTCAGAAGCTTCAATTTTGACCAATTACAGGCACAGAAATGACTTTAAACACATATTTTTTAAGTTGAAAAAGTAATAATTCACATCCAACAGTAATATACAGCCAAAAGAATAAATGTTAACATTTCATCGAAATTGACCATTTTGGGAACTTTCGACAGCTCCGCGGTCATCGTTTTTCGTCCGAAAATTAATTTTTTGGACTGTAGCAAAAATGATTCCAAATGTCAATTGGATCGTGCCTCATGTTGAATAACCACTTTTTAAACCCTCGCAGTGCCCAAAATGGCCATTTTTACAGAGTTTTGCTTACTCAGAAGCTTCAATTTTGACCAATTTCAGGCACAGAAATGACTTTGAACACATTTATTTTAGTTGAAAAAGTAATAATTCACATCCAACAGTAATTTACATCCAAAAGATTAAATGTTAAAATTTCATCGAAATTGACCATTTTGGGAACGTTCGACAGCTCCGCGGTCATCGTTTTTCGTCCGAAAATTGATTTTTTGGACTGTACCAAAAATGATTCCAAATGTCAATTGGATCGTGCCTCATGTTGAATAACCATTTTTTAAACCCTCACAGTGACCAAAATTGCCATTTTTACAGAGTTTTGCATACTCAGAAGCTTCAATTTTGACCAATTTCAGGCACAGGAATGACTTTAAACACATTTATTTTAGTTGAGAAAGTAATATTTCACATCTAACAGTAATTTACAGGCAAAAGATTAAATTTTAAAATTTCATCGAAATTGACCATTTTGGGAACGTTCGACAGCTCCGCGGTCATCGTTTTTCGTCCGAAAATTGATTTTTTGGACTGTACCAAAAATGATTCCAAATGTCAATTGGACCGTGCCTCATGTTGAATAACCACTTTTTAAACCCTCACAGTGACCAAAATTGCCATTTTTACAGAGTTTTGCATACTCAGAAGCTTCAATTTTGACCAATTTCAGGCACAGGAATGACTTTAAACACATTTATTTTAGTTGAGAAAGTAATATTTCACATCTAACAGTAATTTACAGGCAAAAGATTACATTTTAAAATTTCATCAAAATTGACCATTTTGGGAATGTTCGACAGCTCCGCGGTCATCGTTTTTCGTCAGAAAATAGATTTTTTGGACTGTACCAAAAATGATTCTAAATGTCAATTGGATCGTGCCTCATGTTGAATAACCACTTTTTAAACCCTCACAGTGCCCAAAATTACCATTTTTACAGAGTTTTGCATACTCAGAAGCTTCAATTTTGACCAATTTCAGGCACAGAAATGACTTTAAACACATTTATTTTAGTTGAAAAAGTAATAATTCACATCCAACAGTAATTTACAGCCAAAAGATTAAATGTTAAAATTTCATCGAAATTGACCATTTTGGGAACGTTCGACAGCTCCGCGGTCATCGTTTTTCGTCCGAAAATTGATTTTTTGGACTGTACCAAAAATGATTCCAAATGTCAATTGGACCGTGCCTCATGTTTAATAACCACTTGTTAAACCCTCACAGTGACCAAAATTGCCATTTTTACAGAGTTTTGCATACTCAGAAGTTTCAATTTTGACCAATTTCAGGCACAGGAATGACTTTAAACACATTTATTTTAGTTGAGAAAGTAATATTTCACATCTAACAGTAATTTACAGGCAAAAGATTACATTTTAAAATTTCATCGAAATTGACCATTTTGGGAATGTTCGACAGCTCCGCGGTCATCGTTTTTCGTCAGAAAATAGATTTTTTGGACTGTACCAAAAATGATTCTAAATGTCAATTGGATCGTGCCTCATGTTGAATAACCACTTTTTAAACCCTCACAGTGCCCAAAATTACCATTTTTACAGAGTTTTGCATACTCAGAAGCTTCAATTTTGACCAATTTCAGGCACAGAAATGACTTTAAACACATTTATTTTAGTTGAAAAAGTAATAATTCACATCCAACAGTAATTTACAGCCAAAAGATTAAATGATAAAATTTCATCGAAATTGACCATTTTGGGAACGTTCGACAGCTCCGCGGTCATCGTTTTTCGTCCGAAAATTGATTTTTTGGACTGTACCAAAAATGATTCCAAATGTCAATTGGACCGTGCCTCATGTTGAATAACCACTTGTTAAACCCTCACAGTGACCAAAATTGCCATTTTTACAGAGTTTTGCATACTCAGAAGTTTCAATTTTGACCAATTTCAGGCACAGGAATGACTTTAAACACATTTATTTTAGTTGAGAAAGTAATATTTCACATCTAACAGTAATTTACAGGCAAAAGATTACATTTTAAAATTTCATCGAAATTGACCATTTTGGGAATGTTCGACAGCTCCGCGGTCATCGTTTTTCGTCAGAAAATAGATTTTTTGGACTGTACCAAAAATGATTCTAAATGTCAATTGGATCGTGCCTCATGTTGAATAACCACTTTTTAAACCCTCACAGTGCCCAAAATTACCATTTTTACAGAGTTTTGCATACTCAGAAGCTTCAATTTTGACCAATTTCAGGCACAGAAATGACTTTAAACACATTTATTTTAGTTGAAAAAGTAATAATTCACATCCAACAGTAATTTACAGCCAAAAGATTAAATGTTAAAATTTCATCGAAATTGACCATTTTGGGAACGTTCGACAGCTCCGCGGTCATCGTTTTTCGTCCGAAAATTAATTTTTTGGACTGTACCAAAAATGATTCCAAATGTCAATTGGACCGTGCCTCATGTTGAATAACCACTTTTTAAACCCTCACAGTGACCAAAATTGCCATTTTTACAGAGTTTTGCATACTCAGAAGCTTCAATTTTGACCAATTTCAGGCACAGAAATGACTTTAAACACATTTATTTTAGTTGAAAAAGTAATAATTCACATCCAACAGTAATTTACAGCCAAAAGATTAAATGTTAAAATTTCATCGAAATTGACCATTTTGGGAACGTTCGACAGCTCTGCGGTCATCGTTTTTCGTCCGAAAATTGATTTTTTGGACTGTACCAAAAATGATTCCAAATGTCAATTGGACCGTGCCTCATGTTGAATAACCACTTTTTAAACCCTCACAGTGACCAAAATTGCCATTTTTACAGAGTTTTGCATACTCAGAAGCTTCAATTTTGACCAATTTCAGGCACAGAAATGACTTTAAACACTTTTATTTTAGTTGAAAAAGTAATAATTCACATCCAACAGTAATTTACAGCCAAAAGATTAAATGATAAAATTTCATCGAAATTGACCATTTTGCGAACGTTCGACAGCTCCGCGGTCATCGTTTTTCGTCAGAAAATTGATTTTTTGGACTGTAGCAAAAATGATTCCAAATGTCAATTGGATCGTGCCTCATGTTGAATAACCACTTTTTAAACCCTCGCAGTGCCCAAAATGGCCATTTTTACAGAGTTTTGCTTACTCAGAAGCTTCAATTTTGACCAATTTCAGGCACAGAAATGACTTTAAACACATTTATTTTAGTTGAAAAAGTAATAATTCACATCTAACAGTAATTTACAGCCAAAAGATTAAATGATAAAATTTCATCGAAATTGACCATTTTGGGAACGTTCGACAGCTCTGCGTTCATCGTTTTTCGTCCGAAAATTGATTTTTTGGACTGTACCAAAAATGATTCTAAATGTCAATTGGATCGTGCCTCATGTTGAATAACCACTTTTTAAACCCTCACAGTGCCCAAAATTACCATTTTTACAGAGTTTTGCATACTCAGAAGCTTCAATTTTGACCAATTTCAGGCACAGAAATGACTTTAAACACATTTATTTTAGTTGAAAAAGTAATAATTCACATCCAACAGTAATTTACAGCCAAAAGATTAAATGTTAAAATTTCATCGAAATTGACCATTTTGGGAACGTTCGACAGCTCCGCGGTCATCGTTTTTCGTCCGAAAATTAATTTTTTGGACTGTACCAAAAATGATTCCAAATGTCAATTGGACCGTGCCTCATGTTGAATAACCACTTTTTAAACCCTCACAGTGACCGAAATTGCCATTTTTACAGAGTTTTGCATACTCAGAAGCTTCAATTTTGACCAATTTCAGGCACAGAAATGACTTTAAACACATTTATTTTAGTTGAAAAAGTAATAATTCACATCCAACAGTAATTTACAGCCAAAAGATTAAATGTTAAAATTTCATCGAAATTGACCATTTTGGGAACGTTCGACAGCTCCGCGGTCATCGTTTTTCGTCCGAAAATTGATTTTTTGGACTGTACCAAAAATGATTCCAAATGTCAATTGGACCGTGCCTCATGTTGAATAACCACTTTTTAAACCCTCACAGTGACCAAAATTGCCATTTTTACAGAGTTTTGCATACTCAGAAGCTTCAATTTTGACCAATTTCAGGCACAGAAATGACTTTAAACACTTTTATTTTAGTTGAAAAAGTAATAATTCACATCCAACAGTAATTTACAGCAAAAAGATTAAATGTTAAAATTTCATCGAAATTGACCATTTTGGGAACGTTCGACAGCTCCGCGGTCATCGTTTTTTGTCTGAAAATTGATTTTTTGGACTGTACCAAAAATGATTCCAAATGTCAATTGGATCGTGCCTCATGTTGAATAACCATTTTTTAAACCCTCACAGTGACCAAAATTGCCATTTTAACAGAGTTTTGCATACTCAGAAGCTTCAATTTTGACCAATTTCAGGCACAGGAATGACTTTAAACACATTTATTTTAGTTGAGAAAGTAATATTTCACATCTAACAGTAATTTACAGGCAAAAGATTAAATTTTAAAATTTCATCGAAATTGACCATTTTGGGAACGTTCGACAGCTTCGCGGTCATTGTTTTTCGTCAGAAAATTGATTTTTTGGACTGTACCAAAAATGATTCAAAATGTCAATTGGATCGTGCCTCATGTTGAATAACCACTTTTTAAACCCTCACAGTGCCCAAAATTGCCATTTTTATAGAGTTTTGCTTACTTAGAAGCTTCAATTTTGACCAATTTCAGGCACAGAAATGACTTTAAACACATTTATTTTAGTTGAAAAAGTAATAATTCACATCCAACAGTAATTTACAGCGAAAAGATTAAATGTTAAAATTTCATCTAAATTGACCATTTTGGGAACGTTCGACAGCTCCGCGGTCATCGTTTTTCGTCCGAAAATTAATTTTTTGGACTGTAGCAAAAATGATTCCAAATGTCAATTGGATCGTGCCTCATGTTGAATAACCACTTTTTAAACCCTCGCAGTGCCCAAAATGGCCATTTTTACAGAGTTTTGCTTACTCAGAAGCTTCAATTTTGACCAATTTCAGGCACAGAAATGACTTTAAACACATTTATTTTAGTTGAAAAAGTAATAATTCACATCTAACAGTAATTTACAGCCAAAAGATTAAATGATAAAATTTCATCGAAATTGACCATTTTGGGAACGTTCGACAGCTCCGCGTTCATCGTTTTTCGTCCGAAAATTGATTTTTTGGACTGTACCAAAAATGATTCTAAATGTCAATTGGATCGTGCCTCATGTTGAATAACCACTTTTTAAACCCTCACAGTGCCCAAAATTACCATTTTTACAGAGTTTTGCATACTCAGAAGCTTCAATTTTGACCAATTACAGGCACAGAAATGACTTTAAACACATATTTTTTAAGTTGAAAAAGTAATAATTCACATCCAACAGTAATATACAGCCAAAAGAATAAATGTTAACATTTCATCGAAATTGACCATTTTGGGAACTTTCGACAGCTCCGCGGTCATCGTTTTTCGTCCGAAAATTAATTTTTTGGACTGTAGCAAAAATGATTCCAAATGTCAATTGGATCGTGCCTCATGTTGAATAACCACTTTTTAAACCCTCGCAGTGCCCAAAATGGCCATTTTTACAGAGTTTTGCTTACTCAGAAGCTTCAATTTTGACCAATTTCAGGCACAGAAATGACTTTGAACACATTTATTTTAGTTGAAAAAGTAATAATTCACATCCAACAGTAATTTACATCCAAAAGATTAAATGTTAAAATTTCATCGAAATTGACCATTTTGGGAACGTTCGACAGCTCCGCGGTCATCGTTTTTCGTCCGAAAATTGATTTTTTGGACTGTACCAAAAATGATTCCAAATGTCAATTGGATCGTGCCTCATGTTGAATAACCATTTTTTAAACCCTCACAGTGACCAAAATTGCCATTTTTACAGAGTTTTGCATACTCAGAAGCTTCAATTTTGACCAATTTCAGGCACAGGAATGACTTTAAACACATTTATTTTAGTTGAGAAAGTAATATTTCACATCTAACAGTAATTTACAGGCAAAAGATTAAATTTTAAAATTTCATCGAAATTGACCATTTTGGGAACGTTCGACAGCTCCGCGGTCATCGTTTTTCGTCCGAAAATTGATTTTTTGGACTGTACCAAAAATGATTCCAAATGTCAATTGGACCGTGCCTCATGTTGAATAACCACTTTTTAAACCCTCACAGTGACCAAAATTGCCATTTTTACAGAGTTTTGCATACTCAGAAGCTTCAATTTTGACCAATTTCAGGCACAGGAATGACTTTAAACACATTTGTTTTAGTTGAGAAAGTAATATTTCACATCTAACAGTAATTTACAGGCAAAAGATTACATTTTAAAATTTCATCAAAATTGACCATTTTGGGAATGTTCGACAGCTCCGCGGTCATCGTTTTTCGTCAGAAAATAGATTTTTTGGACTGTACCAAAAATGATTCTAAATGTCAATTGGATCGTGCCTCATGTTGAATAACCACTTTTTAAACCCTCACAGTGCCCAAAATTACCATTTTTACAGAGTTTTGCATACTCAGAAGCTTCAATTTTGACCAATTTCAGGCACAGAAATGACTTTAAACACATTTATTTTAGTTGAAAAAGTAATAATTCACATCCAACAGTAATTTACAGCCAAAAGATTAAATGTTAAAATTTCATCGAAATTGACCATTTTGGGAACGTTCGACAGCTCCGCGGTCATCGTTTTTCGTCCGAAAATTGATTTTTTGGACTGTACCAAAAATGATTCCAAATGTCAATTGGACCGTGCCTCATGTTGAATAACCACTTGTTAAACCCTCACAGTGACCAAAATTGCCATTTTTACAGAGTTTTGCATACTCAGAAGTTTCAATTTTGACCAATTTCAGGCACAGGAATGACTTTAAACACATTTATTTTAGTTGAGAAAGTAATATTTCACATCTAACAGTAATTTACAGGCAAAAGATTACATTTTAAAATTTCATCGAAATTGACCATTTTGGGAATGTTCGACAGCTCCGCGGTCATCGTTTTTCGTCAGAAAATAGATTTTTTGGACTGTACCAAAAATGATTCTAAATGTCAATTGGATCATGCCTCATGTTGAATAACCACTTTTTAAACCCTCACAGTGACCAAAATTGCCATTTTTACAGAGTTTTGCATACTCAGAAGCTTCAATTTTGACCAATTTCAGGCACAGAAATGACTTTAAACACATTTATTTTAGTTGAAAAAGTAATAATTCACATCCAACAGTAATTTACAGCCAAAAGATTAAATGATAAAATTTCATCGAAATTGACCATTTTGGGAACGTTCGACAGCTCCGCGGTCATCGTTTTTTGTCCGAAAATTGATTTTTTGGACTGTACCAAAAATGATTCCAAATGTCAATTGGACCGTGCCTCATGTTGAATAACCACTTGTTAAACCCTCACAGTGACCAAAATTGCCATTTTTACAGAGTTTTGCATACTCAGAAGTTTCAATTTTGACCAATTTCAGGCACAGGAATGACTTTAAACACATTTATTTTAGTTGAGAAAGTAATATTTCACATCTAAGAGTAATTTACAGGCAAAAGATTACATTTTAAAATTTCATCGAAATTGACCATTTTGGGAATGTTCGACAGCTCCGCGGTCATCGTTTTTCGTCAGAAAATAGATTTTTTGGACTGTACCAAAAATGATTCTAAATGTCAATTGGATCGTGCCTCATGTTGAATAACCACTTTTTAAACCCTCACAGTGCCCAAAATTACCATTTTTACAGAGTTTTGCATACTCAGAAGCTTCAATTTTGACCAATTTCAGGCACAGAAATGACTTTAAACACATTTATTTTAGTTGAAAAAGTAATAATTCACATCCAACAGTAATTTACAGCCAAAAGATTAAATGTTAAAATTTCATCGAAATTGACCATTTTGGGAACGTTCGACAGCTCCGCGGTCATCGTTTTTCGTCCGAAAATTAATTTTTTGGACTGTACCAAAAATGATTCCAAATGTCAATTGGACCGTGCCTCATGTTGAATAACCACTTTTTAAACCCTCACAGTGACCAAAATTGCCATTTTTACAGAGTTTTGCATACTCAGAAGCTTCAATTTTGACCAATTTCAGGCACAGAAATGACTTTAAACACATTTATTTTAGTTGAAAAAGTAATAATTCACATCCAACAGTAATTTACAGCCAAAAGATTAAATGTTAAAATTTCATCGAAATTGACCATTTTGGGAACGTTCGACAGCTCTGCGGTCATCGTTTTTCGTCCGAAAATTGATTTTTTGGACTGTACCAAAAATGATTCCAAATGTCAATTGGACCGTGCCTCATGTTGAATAACCACTTTTTAAACCCTCACAGTGACCAAAATTGCCATTTTTACAGAGTTTTGCATACTCAGAAGCTTCAATTTTGACCAATTTCAGGCACAGAAATGACTTTAAACACTTTTATTTTAGTTGAAAAAGTAATAATTCACATCCAACAGTAATTTACAGCCAAAAGATTAAATGATAAAATTTCATCGAAATTGACCATTTTGCGAACGTTCGACAGCTCCGCGGTCATCGTTTTTCGTCAGAAAATTGATTTTTTGGACTGTAGCAAAAATGATTCCAAATGTCAATTGGATCGTGCCTCATGTTGAATAACCACTTTTTAAACCCTCGCAGTGCCCAAAATGGCCATTTTTACAGAGTTTTGCTTACTCAGAAGCTTCAATTTTGACCAATTTCAGGCACAGAAATGACTTTAAACACATTTATTTTAGTTGAAAAAGTAATAATTCACATCTAACAGTAATTTACAGCCAAAAGATTAAATGATAAAATTTCATCGAAATTGACCATTTTGGGAACGTTCGACAGCTCTGCGTTCATCGTTTTTCGTCCGAAAATTGATTTTTTGGACTGTACCAAAAATGATTCTAAATGTCAATTGGATCGTGCCTCATGTTGAATAACCACTTTTTAAACCCTCACAGTGCCCAAAATTACCATTTTTACAGAGTTTTGCATACTCAGAAGCTTCAATTTTGACCAATTTCAGGCACAGAAATGACTTTAAACACATTTATTTTAGTTGAAAAAGTAATAATTCACATCCAACAGTAATTTACAGCCAAAAGATTAAATGTTAAAATTTCATCGAAATTGACCATTTTGGGAACGTTCGACAGCTCCGCGGTCATCGTTTTTCGTCCGAAAATTAATTTTTTGGACTGTACCAAAAATGATTCCAAATGTCAATTGGACCGTGCCTCATGTTGAATAACCACTTTTTAAACCCTCACAGTGACCGAAATTGCCATTTTTACAGAGTTTTGCATACTCAGAAGCTTCAATTTTGACCAATTTCAGGCACAGAAATGACTTTAAACACATTTATTTTAGTTGAAAAAGTAATAATTCACATCCAACAGTAATTTACAGCCAAAAGATTAAATGTTAAAATTTCATCGAAATTGACCATTTTGGGAACGTTCGACAGCTCCGCGGTCATCGTTTTTCGTCCGAAAATTGATTTTTTGGACTGTACCAAAAATGATTCCAAATGTCAATTGGACCGTGCCTCATGTTGAATAACCACTTTTTAAACCCTCACAGTGACCAAAATTGCCATTTTTACAGAGTTTTGCATACTCAGAAGCTTCAATTTTGACCAATTTCAGGCACAGAAATGACTTTAAACACTTTTATTTTAGTTGAAAAAGTAATAATTCACATCCAACAGTAATTTACAGCAAAAAGATTAAATGTTAAAATTTCATCGAAATTGACCATTTTGGGAACGTTCGACAGCTCCGCGGTCATCGTTTTTTGTCTGAAAATTGATTTTTTGGACTGTACCAAAAATGATTCCAAATGTCAATTGGATCGTGCCTCATGTTGAATAACCATTTTTTAAACCCTCACAGTGACCAAAATTGCCATTTTAACAGAGTTTTGCATACTCAGAAGCTTCAATTTTGACCAATTTCAGGCACAGGAATGACTTTAAACACATTTATTTTAGTTGAGAAAGTAATATTTCACATCTAACAGTAATTTACAGGCAAAAGATTAAATTTTAAAATTTCATCGAAATTGACCATTTTGGGAACGTTCGACAGCTTCGCGGTCATTGTTTTTCGTCAGAAAATTGATTTTTTGGACTGTACCAAAAATGATTCAAAATGTCAATTGGATCGTGCCTCATGTTGAATAACCACTTTTTAAACCCTCACAGTGCCCAAAATTGCCATTTTTACAGAGTTTTGCTTACTTAGAAGCTTCAATTTTGACCAATTTCAGGCACAGAAATGACTTTAAACACATTTATTTTAGTTGAAAAAGTAATAATTCACATCCAACAGTAATTTACAGCGAAAAGATTAAATGTTAAAATTTCATCTAAATTGACCATTTTGGGAACGTTCGACAGCTCCGCGGTCATCGTTTTTCGTCCGAAAATTAATTTTTTGGACTGTAGCAAAAATGATTCCAAATGTCAATTGGATCGTGCCTCATGTTGAATAACCACTTTTTAAACCCTTGCAGTGCCCAAAATGGCCATTTTTACAGAGTTTTGCTTACTCAGAAGCTTCAATTTTGACCAATTTCAGGCACAGAAATGACTTTAAACACATTTATTTTAGTTGAAAAAGTAATAATTCACATCTAACAGTAATTTACAGCCAAAAGATTAAATGATAAAATTTCATCGAAATTGACCATTTTGGGAACGTTCGACAGCTCCGCGTTCATCGTTTTTCGTCCGAAAATTGATTTTTTGGACTGTACCAAAAATGATTCTAAATGTCAATTGGATCGTGCCTCATGTTGAATAACCACTTTTTAAACCCTCACAGTGACCGAAATTGCCATTTTTACAGAGTTTTGCATACTCAGAAGCTTCAATTTTGACCAATTTCAGGCACAGAAATGACTTTAAACACATTTATTTTAGTTGAAAAAGTAATAATTCCCATCCAACAGTAATTTACAGCCAAAAGATTAAATGTTAAAATTTCATCGAAATTGACCATTTTGGGAACGTTCGACAGCTCCGCGGTCATCGTTTTTCGTCCGAAAATTGATTTTTTGGACTGTACCAAAAATGATTCCAAATGTCAATTGGACCGTGCCTCATGTTGAATAACCACTTTTTAAACCCTCACAGTGACCAAAATTGCCATTTTTACAGAGTTTTGCATACTCAGAAGCTTCAATTTTGACCAATTTCAGGCACAGGAATGACTTTAAACACATTTATTTTAGTTGAAAAAGTAATAATTCACATCCAACAGTAATTTACAGCCAAAAGATTAAATGTTAAAATTTCATCGAAATTGACCATTTTGGGAACGTTCGACAGCTCCGCGGTCATCGTTTTTCGTCCGAAAATTGATTTTTTGGACTGTACCAAAAATGATTCCAAATGTCAATTGGACCGTGCCTCATGTTGAATAACCACTTTTTAAACCCTCACAGTGACCAAAATTGCCATTTTTACAGAGTTTTGCATACTCAGAAGCTTCAATTTTGACCAATTTCAGGCACAGAAATGACTTTAAACACTTTTATTTTAGTTGAAAAAGTAATAATTCACATCCAACAGTAATTTACAGCCAAAAGATTAAATGATAAAATTTCATCGAAATTGACCATTTTGCGAACGTTCGACAGCTCCGCGGTCATCGTTTTTCGTCAGAAAATTGATTTTTTGGACTGTAGCAAAAATGATTCCAAATGTCAATTGGATCGTGCCTCATGTTGAATAACCACTTTTTAAACCCTCGCAGTGCCCAAAATGGCCATTTTTACAGAGTTTTGCATACTCAGAAGCTTCAATTTTGACCAATTTCAGGCACAGAAATGACTTTAAACACATTTATTTTAGTTGAACAAGTAATAATTCACATCCAACAGTAATTTACAGCCAAAAGATTAAATGTTAAAATTTCATCGAAATTGACCATTTTGGGAACGTTCGACAGCTCCGCGGTCATCGTTTTTCGTCCGAAAATTAATTTTTTGGACTGTACCAAAAATGATTCCAAATGTCAATTGGACCGTGCCTCATGTTGAATAACCACTTTTTAAACCCTCACAGTGACCAAAATTGCCATTTTTACAGAGTTTTGCATACTCAGAAGCTTCAATTTTGACCAATTTCAGGCACAGAAATGACTTTAAACACATTTATTTTAGTTGAAAAAGTAATAATTCACATCCAACAGTAATTTACAGCCAAAAGATTAAATGTTAAAATTTCATCGAAATTGACCATTTTGGGAACGTTCGACAGCTCCGCGGTCATCGTTTTTCGTCCGAAAATTGATTTTTTGGACTGTACCAAAAATGATTCCAAATGTCAATTGGACCGTGCCTCATGTTGAATAACCACTTTTTAAACCCTCACAGTGACCAAAATTGCCATTTTTACAGAGTTTTGCATACTCAGAAGCTTCAATTTTGACCAATTTCAGGCACAGAAATGACTTTAAACACTTTTATTTTAGTTGAAAAAGTAATAATTCACATCCAACAGTAATTTACAGCAAAAAGATTAAATGTTAAAATTTCATCGAAATTGACCATTTTGGGAACGTTCGACAGCTCCGCGGTCATCGTTTTTTGTCTGAAAATTGATTTTTTGGACTGTACCAAAAATGATTCCAAATGTCAATTGGATCGTGCCTCATGTTGAATAACCATTTTTTAAACCCTCACAGTGACCAAAATTGCCATTTTAACAGAGTTTTGCATACTCAGAAGCTTCAATTTTGACCAATTTCAGGCACAGGAATGACTTTAAACACATTTATTTTAGTTGAGAAAGTAATATTTCACATCTAACAGTAATTTACAGGCAAAAGATTAAATTTTAAAATTTCATCGAAATTGACCATTTTGGGAACGTTCGACAGCTTCGCGGTCATTGTTTTTCGTCAGAAAATTGATTTTTTGGACTGTACCAAAAATGATTCAAAATGTCAATTGGATCGTGCCTCATGTTGAATAACCACTTTTTAAACCCTCACAGTGCCCAAAATTGCCATTTTTACAGAGTTTTGCTTACTTAGAAGCTTCAATTTTGACCAATTTCAGGCACAGAAATGACTTTAAACACATTTATTTTAGTTGAAAAAGTAATAATTCACATCCAACAGTAATTTACAGCGAAAAGATTAAATGTTAAAATTTCATCTAAATTGACCATTTTGGGAACGTTCGACAGCTCCGCGGTCATCGTTTTTCGTCCGAAAATTAATTTTTTGGACTGTAGCAAAAATGATTCCAAATGTCAATTGGATCGTGCCTCATGTTGAATAACCACTTTTTAAACCCTTGCAGTGCCCAAAATGGCCATTTTTACAGAGTTTTGCTTACTCAGAAGCTTCAATTTTGACCAATTTCAGGCACAGAAATGACTTTAAACACATTTATTTTAGTTGAAAAAGTAATAATTCACATCTAACAGTAATTTACAGCCAAAAGATTAAATGATAAAATTTCATCGAAATTGACCATTTTGGGAACGTTCGACAGCTCCGCGTTCATCGTTTTTCGTCCGAAAATTGATTTTTTGGACTGTACCAAAAATGATTCTAAATGTCAATTGGATCGTGCCTCATGTTGAATAACCACTTTTTAAACCCTCACAGTGACCGAAATTGCCATTTTTACAGAGTTTTGCATACTCAGAAGCTTCAATTTTGACCAATTTCAGGCACAGAAATGACTTTAAACACATTTATTTTAGTTGAAAAAGTAATAATTCCCATCCAACAGTAATTTACAGCCAAAAGATTAAATGTTAAAATTTCATCGAAATTGACCATTTTGGGAACGTTCGACAGCTCCGCGGTCATCGTTTTTCGTCCGAAAATTGATTTTTTGGACTGTACCAAAAATGATTCCAAATGTCAATTGGACCGTGCCTCATGTTGAATAACCACTTTTTAAACCCTCACAGTGACCAAAATTGCCATTTTTACAGAGTTTTGCATACTCAGAAGCTTCAATTTTGACCAATTTCAGGCACAGAAATGACTTTAAACACTTTTATTTTAGTTGAAAAAGTAATAATTCACATCCAACAGTAATTTACAGCCAAAAGATTAAATGATAACATTTCATCGAAATTGACCATTTTGCGAACGTTCGACATCTCCGCGGTCATCGTTTTTTGTCAGAAAATTTATTTTTTGGACTGTACCAAAAATGATTCAAAATGTCAATTGGATCATGCCTCATGTTGAATAACCACTTTTTAAACCCTCACAGTGCCCAAAATTGCCATTTTTACAGAGTTTTGCTTACTTAGAAGCTTTAATTTTGACCAATTTCAGGCACAGAAATGACTTTAAACACATTTATTTTAGTTGAAAAAGTAATAATTCACATCCAACAGTAATTTACAGCCAAAAGATTAAATGTTAAAATTTCATCGAAATTGACCATTTTGGGAACGTTCGACAGCTCCGCGGTCATCGTTTTTTGTCTGAAAATTGATTTTTTGGACTGTACCAAAAATGATTCCAAATGTCAATTGGATCGTGCCTCATGTTGAATAACCATTTTTTAAACCCTCACAGTGACCAAAATTGCCATTTTAACAGAGTTTTGCATACTCAGAAGCTTCAATTTTGACCAATTTCAGGCACAGGAATGACTTTAAACACATTTATTTTAGTTGAGAAAGTAATATTTCACATCTAACAGTAATTTACAGGCAAAAGATTACATTTTAAAATTTCATCGAAATTGACCATTTTGGGAATGTTCGACAGCTCCGCGGTCATCGTTTTTCGTCAGAAAATAGATTTTTTGGACTGTACCAAAAATGATTCTAAATGTCAATTGGATCGTGCCTCATGTTGAATAACCACTTTTTAAACCCTCACAGTGCCCAAAATTACCATTTTTACAGAGTTTTGCATACTCAGAAGCTTCAATTTTGACCAATTTCAGGCACAGAAATGACTTTAAACACTTTTATTTTAGTTGAAAAAGTAATAATTCACATCCAACAGTAATTTACAGCCAAAAGATTAAATGTTAAAATTTCATCGAAATTGACCATTTTGGGAACGTTCGACAGCTCCGCGGTCATCGTTTTTCGTCCGAAAATTAATTTTTGGGACTGTACCAAAAATGATTCCAAATGTCAATTGGACCGTGCCTCATGTTGAATAACCACTTTTTAAACCCTCACAGTGACCAAAATTGCCATTTTTACAGAGTTTTGCATACTCAGAAGCTTCAATTTTGACCAATTTCAGGCACAGAAATGACTTTAAACACATTTATTTTAGTTGAAAAAGTAATAATTCACATCCAACAGTAATTTACAGCCAAAAGATTAAATGTTAAAATTTCATCGAAATTGACCATTTTGGGAACGTTCGACAGCTCCGCGGTCATCGTTTTTCGTCCGAAAATTGATTTTTTGGACTGTACCAAAAATGATTCCAAATGTCAATTGGACCGTGCCTCATGTTGAATAACCACTTTTTAAACCCTCACAGTGACCAAAATTGCCATTTTTACAGAGTTTTGCATACTCAGAAGCTTCAATTTTGACCAATTTCAGGCACAGAAATGACTTTAAACACTTTTATTTTAGTTGAAAAAGTAATAATTCACATCCAACAGTAATTTACAGCCAAAAGATTAAATGATAAAATTTCATCGAAATTGACCATTTTGCGAACGTTCGACAGCTCCGCGGTCATCGTTTTTCGTCAGAAAATTGATTTTTTGGACTGTAGCAAAAATGATTCCAAATGTCAATTGGATCGTGCCTCATGTTGAATAACCACTTTTTAAACCCTCGCAGTGCCCAAAATGGCCATTTTTACAGAGTTTTGCATACTCAGAAGCTTCAATTTTGACCAATTTCAGGCACAGAAATGACTTTAAACACATTTATTTTAGTTGAACAAGTAATAATTCACATCCAACAGTAATTTACAGCCAAAAGATTAAATGTTAAAATTTCATCGAAATTGACCATTTTGGGAACGTTCGACAGCTCCGCGGTCATCGTTTTTCGTCCGAAAATTAATTTTTTGGACTGTACCAAAAATGATTCCAAATGTCAATTGGACCGTGCCTCATGTTGAATAACCACTTTTTAAACCCTCACAGTGACCAAAATTGCCATTTTTACAGAGTTTTGCATACTCAGAAGCTTCAATTTTGACCAATTTCAGGCACAGAAATGACTTTAAACACATTTATTTTAGTTGAAAAAGTAATAATTCACATCCAACAGTAATTTACAGCCAAAAGATTAAATGTTAAAATTTAATCGAAATTGACCATTTTGGGAACGTTCGAAAGCTCCGCGGTCATCGTTTTTCGTCCGAAAATTGATTTTTTGGACTGTACCAAAAATGATTCCAAATGTCAATTGGACCGTGCCTCATGTTGAATAACCACTTTTTAAACCCTCACAGTGACCAAAATTGCCATTTTTACAGAGTTTTGCATACTCAGAAGCTTCAATTTTGACCAATTTCAGGCACAGAAATGACTTTAAACACTTTTATTTTAGTTGAAAAAGTAATAATTCACATCCAACAGTAATTTACAGCCAAAAGATTAAATGATAAAATTTCATCGAAATTGACCATTTTGCGAACGTTCGACAGCTCCGCGGTCATCGTTTTTCGTCAGAAAATTGATTTTTTGGACTGTAGCAAAAATGATTCCAAATGTCAATTGGATCGTGCCTCATGTTGAATAACCACTTTTTAAACCCTCGCAGTGCCCAAAATGGCCATTTTTACAGAGTTTTGCTTACTCAGAAGCTTCAATTTTGACCAATTTCAGGCACAGAAATGACTTTAAACACATTTATTTTAGTTGAAAAAGTAATAATTCACATCCAACAGTAATTTACATCCAAAAGATTAAATGTTAAAATTTCATCGAAATTGACCATTTTGGGAACGTTCGACAGCTCCGCGGTCATCGTTTTTCGTCCGAAAATTGATTTTTTGGACTGTACCAAAAATGATTCCAAATGTCAATTGGATCGTGCCTCATGTTGAATAACCATTTTTTAAACCCTCACAGTGACCAAAATTGCCATTTTTACAGAGTTTTGCATACTCAGAAGCTTCAATTTTGACCAATTTCAGGCACAGGAATGACTTTAAACACATTTATTTTAGTTGAGAAAGTAATATTTCACATCTAACAGTAATTTACAGGCAAAAGATTAAATTTTAAAATTTCATCGAAATTGACCATTTTGGGAACGTTCGACAGCTCCGCGGTCATCGTTTTTCGTCCGAAAATTGATTTTTTGGACTGTACCAAAAATGATTCCAAATGTCAATTGGACCGTGCCTCATGTTGAATAACCACTTGTTAAACCCTCACAGTGACCAAAATTGCCATTTTTACAGAGTTTTGCATACTCAGAAGCTTCAATTTTGACCAATTTCAGGCACAGAAATGACTTTAAACACTTTTATTTTAGTTGAAAAAGTAATAATTCACATCCAACAGTAATTTACAGCCAAAAGATTAAATGATAAAATTTCATCGAAATTGACCATTTTGCGAACGTTCGACAGCTCCGCGGTCATCGTTTTTCGTCAGAAAATTGATTTTTTGGACTGTAGCAAAAATGATTCCAAATGTCAATTGGATCGTGCCTCATGTTGAATAACCACTTTTTAAACCCTCGCAGTGCCCAAAATGGCCATTTTTACAGAGTTTTGCTTACTCAGAAGCTTCAATTTTGACCAATTTCAGGCACAGAAATGACTTTAAACACATTTATTTTAGTTGAAAAAGTAATAATTCACATCTAACAGTAATTTACAGCCAAAAGATTAAATGATAAAATTTCATCGAAATTGACCATTTTGGGAACGTTCGACAGCTCCGCGTTCATCGTTTTTCGTCCGAAAATTGATTTTTTGGACTGTACCAAAAATGATTCTAAATGTCAATTGGATCGTGCCTCATGTTGAATAACCACTTTTTAAACCCTCACAGTGCCCAAAATTACCATTTTTACAGAGTTTTGCATACTCAGAAGCTTCAATTTTGACCAATTTCAGGCACAGAAATGACTTTAAACACATTTATTTTAGTTGAAAAAGTAATAATTCACATCCAACAGTAATTTACAGCCAAAAGATTAAATGTTAAAATTTCATCGAAATTGACCATTTTGGGAACGTTCGACAGCTCCGCGGTCATCGTTTTTCGTCCGAAAATTAATTTTTTGGACTGTACCAAAAATGATTCCAAATGTCAATTGGACCGTGCCTCATGTTGAATAACCACTTTTTAAACCCTCACAGTGACCGAAATTGCCATTTTTACAGAGTTTTGCATACTCAGAAGCTTCAATTTTGACCAATTTCAGGCACAGAAATGACTTTAAACACATTTATTTTAGTTGAAAAAGTAATAATTCACATCCAACAGTAATTTACAGCCAAAAGATTAAATGTTAAAATTTCATCGAAATTGACCATTTTGGGAACGTTCGACAGCTCCGCGGTCATCGTTTTTCATCCGAAAATTGATTTTTTGGACTGTACCAAAAATGATTCCAAATGTCAATTGGACCGTGCCTCATGTTGAATAACCACTTTTTAAACCCTCACAGTGACCAAAATTGCCATTTTTACAGAGTTTTGCATACTCAGAAGCTTCAATTTTGACCAATTTCAGGCACAGAAATGACTTTAAACACTTTTATTTTAGTTGAAAAAGTAATAATTCACATCCAACAGTAATTTACAGCCAAAACATTAAATGATAAAATTTCATCGAAATTGACCATTTTGCGAACGTTCGACAGCTCCGCGGTCATCGTTTTTTGTCTGAAAATTGATTTTTTGGACTGTACCAAAAATGATTCCAAATGTCAATTGGATCGTGCCTCATGTTGAATAACCACTTTTTAAACCCTCACAGTGCCCAAAATTGCCATTTTTACAGAGTTTTGCTTACTTAGAAGCTTCAATTTTGACCAATTTCAGGCACAGAAATGACTTTAAACACATTTATTTTAGTTGAAAAAGTAATAATTCACATCCAACAGTAATTTACAGCCAAAAGATTAAATGTTAAAATTTCATCGAAATTGACCATTTTGGGAACGTTCGACAGCTCCGCGGTCATCGTTTTTTGTCTGAAAATTGATTTTTTGGACTGTACCAAAAATGATTCCAAATGTCAATTGGATCGTGCCTCATGTTGAATAACCATTTTTTAAACCCTCACAGTGACCAAAATTGCCATTTTAACAGAGTTTTGCATACTCAGAAGTTTCAATTTTGACCAATTTCAGGCACAGGAATGACTTTAAACACATTTATTTTAGTTGAGAAAGTAATATTTCACATCTAACAGTAATTTACAGGCAAAAGATTACATTTTAAAATTTCATCGAAATTGACCATTTTGGGAATGTTCGACAGCTCCGCGGTCATCGTTTTTCGTCAGAAAATAGATTTTTGGGACTGTACCAAAAATGATTCTAAATGTCAATTGGATCGTGCCTCATGTTGAATAACCACTTTTTAAACCCTCACAGTGCCCAAAATTACCATTTTTACAGAGTTTTGCATACTCAGAAGCTTCAATTTTGACCAATTTCAGGCACAGAAATGACTTTAAACACATTTATTTTAGTTGAAAAAGTAATAATTCACATCCAACAGTAATTTACAGCCAAAAGATTAAATGTTAAAATTTCATCGAAATTGACCATTTTGGGAACGTTCGACAGCTCCGCGGTCATCGTTTTTCGTCCGAAAATTAATTTTTTGGACTGTACCAAAAATGATTCCAAATGTCAATTGGACTGTGCCTCATGTTGAATAACCACTTTTTAAACCCTCACAGTGACCAAAATTGCCATTTTTACAGAGTTTTGCATACTCAGAAGCTTCAATTTTGACCAATTTCAGGCACAGAAATGACTTTAAACACATTTATTTTAGTTGAAAAAGTAATAATTCACATCCAACAGTAATTTACAGCCAAAAGATTAAATGTTAAAATTTCATCGAAATTGACCATTTTGGGAACGTTCGACAGCTCCGCGGTCATCGTTTTTCGTCCGAAAATTGATTTTTTGGACTGTACCAAAAATGATTCCAAATGTCAATTGGACCGTGCCTCATGTTGAATAACCACTTTTTAAACCCTCACAGTGACCAAAATTGCCATTTTTACAGAGTTTTGCATACTCAGAAGCTTCAATTTTGACCAATTTCAGGCACAGAAATGACTTTAAACACTTTTATTTTAGTTGAAAAAGTAATAATTCACATCCAACAGTAATTTACAGCCAAAAGATTAAATGATAAAATTTCATCGAAATTGACCATTTTGCGAACGTTCGACAGCTCCGCGGTCATCGTTTTTCGTCAGAAAATTGATTTTTTGGACTGTAGCAAAAATGATTCCAAATGTCAATTGGATCGGGCCTCATGTTGAATAACACCTTTTTAAACCCTCGCAGTGCCCAAAATGGCCATTTTTACAGAGTTTTGCTTACTCAGAAGCTTCAATTTTGACCAATTTCAGGCACAGAAATGACTTTAAACACATTTATTTTAGTTGAAAAAGTAATAATTCACATCTAACAGTAATTTACAGCCAAAAGATTAAATGATAAAATTTCATCGAAATTGACCATTTTGGGAACGTTCGACAGCTCTGCGTTCATCATTTTTCGTCCGAAAATTGATTTTTTGGACTGTACCAAAAATGATTCTAAATGTCAATTGGATCGTGCCTCATGTTGAATAACCACTTTTTAAACCCTCACAGTGCCCAACATTACCATTTTTACAGAGTTTTGCATACTCAGAAGCTTCAATTTTGACCAATTTCAGGCACAGAAATGACTTTAAACACATTTATTTTAGTTGAAAAAGTAATAATTCACATCCAACAGTAATTTACAGCCAAAAGATTAAATGTTAAAATTTCATCGAAATTGACCATTTTGGGAACGTTCGACAGCTCCGCGGTCATCGTTTTTCGTCCGAAAATTAATTTTTTGGACTGTACCAAAAATGATTCCAAATGTCAATTGGACCGTGCCTCATGTTGAATAACCACTTTTTAAACCCTCACAGTGACCGAAATTGCCATTTTTACAGAGTTTTGCATACTCAGAAGCTTCAATTTTGACCAATTTCAGGCACAGAAATGACTTTAAACACATTTATTTTAGTTGAAAAAGTAATAATTCACATCCAACAGTAATTTACAGCCAAAAGATTAAATGTTAAAATTTCATCGAAATTGACCATTTTGGGAACGTTCGACAGCTCCGCGGTCATCGTTTTTCGTCCGAAAATTGATTTTTTGGACTGTACCAAAAATGATTCCAAATGTCAATTGGACCGTGCCTCATGTTGAATAACCACTTTTTAAACCCTCACAGTGACCGAAATTGCCATTTTTACAGAGTTTTGCATACTCAGAAGCTTCAATTTTGACCAATTTCAGGCACAGAAATGACTTTAAACACTTTTATTTTAGTTGAAAAAGTAATAATTCACATCCAACAGTAATTTACAGCCAAAAGATTAAATGATAAAATTTCATCGAAATTGACCATTTTGCGAACGTTCGACAGCTCCGCGGTCATCGTTTTTTGTCAGAAAATTTATTTTTTGGACTGTACCAAAAATGATTCAAAATGTCAATTGGATCATGCCTCATGTTGAATAACCACTTTTTAAACCCTCACAGTGCCCAAAATTGCCATTTTTACAGAGTTTTGCATACTCAGAAGCTTCAATTTTGACCAATTTCAGGCACAGAAATGACTTTAAACACATTTATTTTAGTTGAAAAAGTAATAATTCACATCCAACAGTAATTTACAGCCAAAAGATTAAATGTTAAAATTTCATCGAAATTGACCATTTTGGGAACGTTCGACAGCTCCGCGGTCATCGTTTTTCGTCCGAAAATTGATTTTTTGGACTGTACCAAAAATGATTCCAAATGTCAATTGGACCGTGCCTCATGTTGAATAACCACTTTTTAAACCCTCACAGTGACCGAAATTGCCATTTTTACAGAGTTTTGCATACTCAGAAGCTTCAATTTTGACCAATTTCAGGCACAGAAATGACTTTAAACACTTTTATTTTAGTTGAAAAAGTAATAATTCACATCCAACAGTAATTTACAGCCAAAAGATTAAATGATAAAATTTCATCGAAATTGACCATTTTGCGAACGTTCGACAGCTCCGCGGTCATCGTTTTTTGTCTGAAAATTGATTTTTTGGACTGTACCAAAAATGATTCCAAATGTCAATTGGATCGTGCCTCATGTTGAATAACCACTTTTTAAACCCTCACAGTGCCCAAAATTGCCATTTTTACAGAGTTTTGCTTACTTAGAAGCTTCAATTTTGACCAATTTCAGGCACAGAAATGACTTTAAACACATTTATTTTAGTTGAAAAAGTAATAATTCACATCCAACAGTAATTTACAGCCAAAAGATTAAATGTTAAAATTTCATCGAAATTGACCATTTTGGGAACGTTCGACAGCTCCGCGGTCATCGTTTTTTGTCTGAAAATTGATTTTTTGGACTGTACCAAAAATGATTCCAAATGTCAATTGGATCGTGCCTCATGTTGAATAACCATTTTTTAAACCCTCACAGTGACCAAAATTGCCATTTTAACAGAGTTTTGCATACTCAGAAGTTTCAATTTTGACCAATTTCAGGCACAGGAATGACTTTAAACACATTTATTTTAGTTGAGAAAGTAATATTTCACATCTAACAGTAATTTACAGGCAAAAGATTACATTTTAAAATTTCATCGAAATTGACCATTTTGGGAATGTTCGACAGCTCCGCGGTCATCGTTTTTCGTCAGAAAATAGATTTTTGGGACTGTACCAAAAATGATTCTAAATGTCAATTGGATCGTGCCTCATGTTGAATAACCACTTTTTAAACCCTCACAGTGCCCAAAATTACCATTTTTACAGAGTTTTGCATACTCAGAAGCTTCAATTTTGACCAATTTCAGGCACAGAAATGACTTTAAACAAATTTATTTTAGTTGAAAAAGTAATAATTCACATCCAACAGTAATTTACAGCCAAAAGATTAAATGTTAAAATTTCATCGAAATTGACCATTTTGGGAACGTTCGACAGCTCCGCGGTCATCGTTTTTCGTCCGAAAATTAATTTTTTGGACTGTACCAAAAATGATTCCAAATGTCAATTGGACTGTGCCTCATGTTGAATAACCACTTTTTAAACCCTCACAGTGACCAAAATTGCCATTTTTACAGAGTTTTGCATACTCAGAAGCTTCAATTTTGACCAATTTCAGGCACAGAAATGACTTTAAACACATTTATTTTAGTTGAAAAAGTAATAATTCACATCCAACAGTAATTTACAGCCAAAAGATTAAATGTTAAAATTTCATCGAAATTGACCATTTTGGGAACGTTCGACAGCTCCGCGGTCATCGTTTTTCGTCCGAAAATTGATTTTTTGGACTGTACCAAAAATGATTCCAAATGTCAATTGGACCGTGCCTCATGTTGAATAACCACTTTTTAAACCCTCACAGTGACCAAAATTGCCATTTTTACAGAGTTTTGCATACTCAGAAGCTTCAATTTTGACCAATTTCAGGCACAGAAATGACTTTAAACACTTTTATTTTAGTTGAAAAAGTAATAATTCACATCCAACAGTAATTTACAGCCAAAAGATTAAATGATAAAATTTCATCGAAATTGACCATTTTGCGAACGTTCGACAGCTCCGCGGTCATCGTTTTTCGTCAGAAAATTGATTTTTTGGACTGTAGCAAAAATGATTCCAAATGTCAATTGGATCGGGCCTCATGTTGAATAACACCTTTTTAAACCCTCGCAGTGCCCAAAATGGCCATTTTTACAGAGTTTTGCTTACTCAGAAGCTTCAATTTTGACCAATTTCAGGCACAGAAATGACTTTAAACACATTTATTTTAGTTGAAAAAGTAATAATTCACATCTAACAGTAATTTACAGCCAAAAGATTAAATGATAAAATTTCATCGAAATTGACCATTTTGGGAACGTTCGACAGCTCTGCGTTCATCATTTTTCGTCCGAAAATTGATTTTTTGGACTGTACCAAAAATGATTCTAAATGTCAATTGGATCGTGCCTCATGTTGAATAACCACTTTTTAAACCCTCACAGTGCCCAAAATTACCATTTTTACAGAGTTTTGCATACTCAGAAGCTTCAATTTTGACCAATTTCAGGCACAGAAATGACTTTAAACACATTTATTTTAGTTGAAAAAGTAATAATTCACATCCAACAGTAATTTACAGCCAAAAGATTAAATGTTAAAATTTCATCGAAATTGACCATTTTGGGAACGTTCGACAGCTCCGCGGTCATCGTTTTTCGTCCGATAATTAATTTTTTGGACTGTACCAAAAATGATTCCAAATGTCAATTGGACCGTGCCTCATGTTGAATAACCACTTTTTAAACCCTCACAGTGACCGAAATTGCCATTTTTACAGAGTTTTGCATACTCAGAAGCTTCAATTTTGACCAATTTCAGGCACAGAAATGACTTTAAACACATTTATTTTAGTTGAAAAAGTAATAATTCACATCCAACAGTAATTTACAGCCAAAAGATTAAATGTTAAAATTTCATCGAAATTGACCATTTTGGGAACGTTCGACAGCTCCGCGGTCATCGTTTTTCGTCCGAAAATTGATTTTTTGGACTGTACCAAAAATGATTCCAAATGTCAATTGGACCGTGCCTCATGTTGAATAACCACTTTTTAAACCCTCACAGTGACCGAAATTGCCATTTTTACAGAGTTTTGCATACTCAGAAGCTTCAATTTTGACCAATTTCAGGCACAGAAATGACTTTAAACACTTTTATTTTAGTTGAAAAAGTAATAATTCACATCCAACAGTAATTTACAGCCAAAAGATTAAATGATAAAATTTCATCGAAATTGACCATTTTGCGAACGTTCGACAGCTCCGCGGTCATCGTTTTTTGTCAGAAAATTTATTTTTTGGACTGTACCAAAAATGATTCAAAATGTCAATTGGATCATGCCTCATGTTGAATAACCACTTTTTAAACCCTCACAGTGCCCAAAATTGCCATTTTTACAGAGTTTTGCATACTCAGAAGCTTCAATTTTGACCAATTTCAGGCACAGAAATGACTTTAAACACATTTATTTTAGTTGAAAAAGTAATAATTCACATCCAACAGTAATTTACAGCCAAAAGATTAAATGTTAAAATTTCATCGAAATTGACCATTTTGGGAACGTTCGACAGCTCCGCGGTCATCGTTTTTCGTCCGAAAATTGATTTTTTGGACTGTACCAAAAATGATTCCAAATGTCAATTGGACCGTGCCTCATGTTGAATAACCACTTTTTAAACCCTCACAGTGACCGAAATTGCCATTTTTACAGAGTTTTGCATACTCAGAAGCTTCAATTTTGACCAATTTCAGGCACAGAAATGACTTTAAACACTTTTATTTTAGTTGAAAAAGTAATAATTCACATCCAACAGTAATTTACAGCCAAAACATTAAATGATAAAATTTCATCGAAATTGACCATTTTGCGAACGTTCGACAGCTCCGCGGTCATCGTTTTTTGTCTGAAAATTGATTTTTTGGACTGTACCAAAAATGATTCCAAATGTCAATTGGATCGTGCCTCATGTTGAATAACCACTTTTTAAACCCTCACAGTGCCCAAAATTGCCATTTTTACAGAGTTTTGCTTACTTAGAAGCTTCAATTTTGACCAATTTCAGGCACAGAAATGACTTTAAACACATTTATTTTAGTTGAAAAAGTAATAATTCACATCCAACAGTAATTTACAGCCAAAAGATTAAATGTTAAAATTTCATCGAAATTGACCATTTTGGGAACGTTCGACAGCTCCGCGGTCATCGTTTTTTGTCTGAAAATTGATTTTTTGGACTGTACCAAAAATGATTCCAAATGTCAATTGGATCGTGCCTCATGTTGAATAACCATTTTTTAAACCCTCACAGTGACCAAAATTGCCATTTTAACAGAGTTTTGCATACTCAGAAGTTTCAATTTTGACCAATTTCAGGCACAGGAATGACTTTAAACACATTTATTTTAGTTGAGAAAGTAATATTTCACATCTAACAGTAATTTACAGGCAAAAGATTACATTTTAAAATTTCATCGAAATTGACCATTTTGGGAATGTTCGACAGCTCCGCGGTCATCGTTTTTCGTCAGAAAATAGATTTTTGGGACTGTACCAAAAATGATTCTAAATGTCAATTGGATCGTGCCTCATGTTGAATAACCACTTTTTAAACCCTCACAGTGCCCAAAATTACCATTTTTACAGAGTTTTGCATACTCAGAAGCTTCAATTTTGACCAATTTCAGGCACAGAAATGACTTTAAACACATTTATTTTAGTTGAAAAAGTAATAATTCACATCCAACAGTAATTTACAGCCAAAAGATTAAATGTTAAAATTTCATCGAAATTGACCATTTTGGGAACGTTCGACAGCTCCGCGGTCATCGTTTTTCGTCCGAAAATTAATTTTTTGGACTGTACCAAAAATGATTCCAAATGTCAATTGGACTGTGCCTCATGTTGAATAACCACTTTTTAAACCCTCACAGTGACCAAAATTGCCATTTTTACAGAGTTTTGCATACTCAGAAGCTTCAATTTTGACCAATTTCAGGCACAGAAATGACTTTAAACACATTTATTTTAGTTGAAAAAGTAATAATTCACATCCAACAGTAATTTACAGCCAAAAGATTAAATGTTAAAATTTCATCGAAATTGACCATTTTGGGAACGTTCGACAGCTCCGCGGTCATCGTTTTTCGTCCGAAAATTGATTTTTTGGACTGTACCAAAAATGATTCCAAATGTCAATTGGACCGTGCCTCATGTTGAATAACCACTTTTTAAACCCTCACAGTGACCAAAATTGCCATTTTTACAGAGTTTTGCATACTCAGAAGCTTCAATTTTGACCAATTTCAGGCACAGAAATGACTTTAAACACTTTTATTTTAGTTGAAAAAGTAATAATTCACATCCAACAGTAATTTACAGCCAAAAGATTAAATGATAAAATTTCATCGAAATTGACCATTTTGCGAACGTTCGACAGCTCCGCGGTCATCGTTTTTCGTCAGAAAATTGATTTTTTGGACTGTAGCAAAAATGATTCCAAATGTCAATTGGATCGGGCCTCATGTTGAATAACACCTTTTTAAACCCTCGCAGTGCCCAAAATGGCCATTTTTACAGAGTTTTGCTTACTCAGAAGCTTCAATTTTGACCAATTTCAGGCACAGAAATGACTTTAAACACATTTATTTTAGTTGAAAAAGTAATAATTCACATCTAACAGTAATTTACAGCCAAAAGATTAAATGATAAAATTTCATCGAAATTGACCATTTTGGGAACGTTCGACAGCTCTGCGTTCATCATTTTTCGTCCGAAAATTGATTTTTTGGACTGTACCAAAAATGATTCTAAATGTCAATTGGATCGTGCCTCATGTTGAATAACCACTTTTTAAACCCTCACAGTGCCCAAAATTACCATTTTTACAGAGTTTTGCATACTCAGAAGCTTCAATTTTGACCAATTTCAGGCACAGAAATGACTTTAAACACATTTATTTTAGTTGAAAAAGTAATAATTCACATCCAACAGTAATTTACAGCCAAAAGATTAAATGTTAAAATTTCATCGAAATTGACCATTTTGGGAACGTTCGACAGCTCCGCGGTCATCGTTTTTCGTCCGAAAATTAATTTTTTGGACTGTACCAAAAATGATTCCAAATGTCAATTGGACCGTGCCTCATGTTGAATAACCACTTTTTAAACCCTCACAGTGACCGAAATTGCCATTTTTACAGAGTTTTGCATACTCAGAAGCTTCAATTTTGACCAATTTCAGGCACAGAAATGACTTTAAACACATTTATTTTAGTTGAAAAAGTAATAATTCACATCCAACAGTAATTTACAGCCAAAAGATTAAATGTTAAAATTTCATCGAAATTGACCATTTTGGGAACGTTCGACAGCTCCGCGGTCATCGTTTTTCGTCCGAAAATTGATTTTTTGGACTGTACCAAAAATGATTCCAAAAGTCAATTGGACCGTGCCTCATGTTGAATAACCACTTTTTAAACCCTCACAGTGACCGAAATTGCCATTTTTACAGAGTTTTGCATACTCAGAAGCTTCAATTTTGACCAATTTCAGGCACAGAAATGACTTTAAACACTTTTATTTTAGTTGAAAAAGTAATAATTCACATCCAACAGTAATTTACAGCCAAAAGATTAAATGATAAAATTTCATCGAAATTGACCATTTTGCGAACGTTCGACAGCTCCGCGGTCATCGTTTTTTGTCAGAAAATTTATTTTTTGGACTGTACCAAAAATGATTCAAAATGTCAATTGGATCATGCCTCATGTTGAATAACCACTTTTTAAACCCTCACAGTGCCCAAAATTGCCATTTTTACAGAGTTTTGCATACTCAGAAGCTTCAATTTTGACCAATTTCAGGCACAGAAATGACTTTAAACACATTTATTTTAGTTGAAAAAGTAATAATTCACATCCAACAGTAATTTACAGCCAAAAGATTAAATGTTAAAATTTCATCGAAATTGACCATTTTGGGAACGTTCGACAGCTCCGCGGTCATCGTTTTTCGTCCGAAAATTGATTTTTTGGACTGTACCAAAAATGATTCCAAATGTCAATTGGACCGTGCCTCATGTTGAATAACCACTTTTTAAACCCTCACAGTGACCGAAATTGCCATTTTTACAGAGTTTTGCATACTCAGAAGCTTCAATTTTGACCAATTTCAGGCACAGAAATGACTTTAAACACTTTTATTTTAGTTGAAAAAGTAATAATTCACATCCAACAGTAATTTACAGCCAAAAGATTAAATGATAAAATTTCATCGAAATTGACCATTTTGCGAACGTTCGACAGCTCCGCGGTCATCGTTTTTTGTCTGAAAATTGATTTTTTGGACTGTACCAAAAATGATTCCAAATGTCAATTGGATCGTGCCTCATGTTGAATAACCACTTTTTAAACCCTCACAGTGCCCAAAATTGCCATTTTTACAGAGTTTTGCTTACTTAGAAGCTTCAATTTTGACCAATTTCAGGCACAGAAATGACTTTAAACACATTTATTTTAGTTGAAAAAGTAATAATTCACATCCAACAGTAATTTACAGCCAAAAGATTAAATGTTAAAATTTCATCGAAATTGACCATTTTGGGAACGTTCGACAGCTCCGCGGTCATCGTTTTTTGTCTGAAAATTGATTTTTTGGACTGTACCAAAAATGATTCCAAATGTCAATTGGATCGTGCCTCATGTTGAATAACCATTTTTTAAACCCTTACAGTGACCAAAATTGCCATTTTAACAGAGTTTTGCATACTCAGAAGTTTCAATTTTGACCAATTTCAGGCACAGGAATGACTTTAAACACATTTATTTTAGTTGAGAAAGTAATATTTCACATCTAACAGTAATTTACAGGCAAAAGATTACATTTTAAAATTTCATCGAAATTGACCATTTTGGGAATGTTCGACAGCTCCGCGGTCATCGTTTTTCGTCAGAAAATAGATTTTTGGGACTGTACCAAAAATGATTCTAAATGTCAATTGGATCGTGCCTCATGTTGAATAACCACTTTTTAAACCCTCACAGTGCCCAAAATTACCATTTTTACAGAGTTTTGCATACTCAGAAGCTTCAATTTTGACCAATTTCAGGCACAGAAATGACTTTAAACACATTTATTTTAGTTGAAAAAGTAATAATTCACATCCAACAGTAATTTACAGCCAAAAGATTAAATGTTAAAATTTCATCGAAATTGACCATTTTGGGAACGTTCGACAGCTCCGCGGTCATCGTTTTTCGTCCGAAAATTAATTTTTTGGACTGTACCAAAAATGATTCCAAATGTCAATTGGACTGTGCCTCATGTTGAATAACCACTTTTTAAACCCTCACAGTGACCAAAATTGCCATTTTTACAGAGTTTTGCATACTCAGAAGCTTCAATTTTGACCAATTTCAGGCACAGAAATGACTTTAAACACATTTATTTTAGTTGAAAAAGTAATAATTCACATCCAACAGTAATTTACAGCCAAAAGATTAAATGTTAAAATTTCATCGAAATTGACCATTTTGGGAACGTTCGACAGCTCCGCGGTCATCGTTTTTCGTCCGAAAATTGATTTTTTGGACTGTACCAAAAATGATTCCAAATGTCAATTGGACCGTGCCTCATGTTGAATAACCACTTTTTAAACCCTCACAGTGACCAAAATTGCCATTTTTACAGAGTTTTGCATACTCAGAAGCTTCAATTTTGACCAATTTCAGGCACAGAAATGACTTTAAACACTTTTATTTTAGTTGAAAAAGTAATAATTCACATCCAACAGTAATTTACAGCCAAAAGATTAAATGATAAAATTTCATCGAAATTGACCATTTTGCGAACGTTCGACAGCTCCGCGGTCATCGTTTTTCGTCAGAAAATTGATTTTTTGGACTGTAGCAAAAATGATTCCAAATGTCAATTGGATCGGGCCTCATGTTGAATAACACCTTTTTAAACCCTCGCAGTGCCCAAAATGGCCATTTTTACAGAGTTTTGCTTACTCAGAAGCTTCAATTTTGACCAATTTCAGGCACAGAAATGACTTTAAACACATTTATTTTAGTTGAAAAAGTAATAATTCACATCTAACAGTAATTTACAGCCAAAAGATTAAATGATAAAATTTCATCGAAATTGACCATTTTGGGAACGTTCGACAGCTCTGCGTTCATCATTTTTCGTCCGAAAATTGATTTTTTGGACTGTACCAAAAATGATTCTAAATGTCAATTGGATCGTGCCTCATGTTGAATAACCACTTTTTAAACCCTCACAGTGCCCAAAATTACCATTTTTACAGAATTTTGCATACTCAGAAGCTTCAATTTTGACCAATTTCAGGCACAGAAATGACTTTAAACACATTTATTTTAGTTGAAAAAGTAATAATTCACATCCAACAGTAATTTACAGCCAAAAGATTAAATGTTAAAATTTCATCGAAATTGACCATTTTGGGAACGTTCGACAGCTCCGCGGTCATCGTTTTTCGTCCGAAAATTAATTTTTTGGACTGTACCAAAAATGATTCCAAATGTCAATTGGACCGTGCCTCATGTTGAATAACCACTTTTTAAACCCTCACAGTGACCGAAATTGCCATTTTTACAGAGTTTTGCATACTCAGAAGCTTCAATTTTGACCAATTTCAGGCACAGAAATGACTTTAAACACATTTATTTTAGTTGAAAAAGTAATAATTCACATCCAACAGTAATTTACAGCCAAAAGATTAAATGTTAAAATTTCATCGAAATTGACCATTTTGGGAACGTTCGACAGCTCCGCGGTCATCGTTTTTCGTCCGAAAATTGATTTTTTGGACTGTACCAAAAATGATTCCAAATGTCAATTGGACCGTGCCTCATGTTGAATAACCACTTTTTAAACCCTCACAGTGACCGAAATTGCCATTTTTACAGAGTTTTGCATACTCAGAAGCTTCAATTTTGACCAATTTCAGGCACAGAAATGACTTTAAACACTTTTATTTTAGTTGAAAAAGTAATAATTCACATCCAACAGTAATTTACAGCCAAAAGATTAAATGATAAAATTTCATCGAAATTGACCATTTTGCGAACGTTCGACAGCTCCGCGGTCATCGTTTTTTGTCAGAAAATTTATTTTTTGGACTGTACCAAAAATGATTCAAAATGTCAATTGGATCATGCCTCATGTTGAATAACCACTTTTTAAACCCTCACAGTGCCCAAAATTGCCATTTTTACAGAGTTTTGCATACTCAGAAGCTTCAATTTTGACCAATTTCAGGCACAGAAATGACTTTAAACACATTTATTTTAGTTGAAAAAGTAATAATTCACATCCAACAGTAATTTACAGCCAAAAGATTAAATGTTAAAATTTCATCGAAATTGACCATTTTGGGAACGTTCGACAGCTCCGCGGTCATCGTTTTTCGTCCGAAAATTGATTTTTTGGACTGTACCAAAAATGATTCCAAATGTCAATTGGACCGTGCCTCATGTTGAATAACCACTTTTTAAACCCTCACAGTGACCGAAATTGCCATTTTTACAGAGTTTTGCATACTCAGAAGCTTCAATTTTGACCAATTTCAGGCACAGAAATGACTTTAAACACTTTTATTTTAGTTGAAAAAGTAATAATTCACATCCAACAGTAATTTACAGCCAAAAGATTAAATGATAAAATTTCATCGAAATTGACCATTTTGCGAACGTTCGACAGCTCCGCGGTCATCGTTTTTTGTCAGAAAATTTATTTTTTGGACTGTACCAAAAATGATTCAAAATGTCAATTGGATCATGCCTCATGTTGAATAACCACTTTTTAAACCCTCACAGTGCCCAAAATTGCCATTTTTACAGAGTTTTGCTTACTTAGAAGCTTCAATTTTGACCAATTTCAGGCACAGAAATGACTTTAAACACATTTATTTTAGTTGAAAAAGTAATAATTCACATCCAACAGTAATTTACAGCCAAAAGATTAAATGTTAAAATTTCATCGAAATTGACCATTTTGGGAACGTTCGACAGCTCCGCGGTCATCGTTTTTTGTCTGAAAATTGATTTTTTGGACTGTACCAAAAATGATTCCAAATGTCAATTGGATCGTGCCTCATGTTGAATAACCATTTTTTAAACCCTCACAGTGACCAAAATTGCCATTTTAACAGAGTTTTGCATACTCAGAAGCTTCAATTTTGACCAATTTCAGGCACAGAAATGACTTTAAACACATTTATTTTAGTTGAAAAAGTAATAATTCACATCCAACAGTAATTTACAGCCAAAAGATTAAATGTTAAAATTTCATCGAAATTGACCATTTTGGGAACGTTCGACAGCTCCGCGGTCATCGTTTTTCATCCGAAAATTGATTTTTTGGACTGTACCAAAAATGATTCCAAATGTCAATTGGACCGTGCCTCATGTTGAATAACCACTTTTTAAACCCTCACAGTGACCAAAATTGCCATTTTTACAGAGTTTTGCATACTCAGAAGCTTCAATTTTGACCAATTTCAGGCACAGAAATGACTTTAAACACTTTTATTTTAGTTGAAAAAGTAATAATTCACATCCAACAGTAATTTACAGCCAAAACATTAAATGATAAAATTTCATCGAAATTGACCATTTTGCGAACGTTCGACAGCTCCGCGGTCATCGTTTTTTGTCTGAAAATTGATTTTTTGGACTGTACCAAAAATGATTCCAAATGTCAATTGGATCGTGCCTCATGTTGAATAACCACTTTTTAAACCCTCACAGTGCCCAAAATTGCCATTTTTACAGAGTTTTGCTTACTTAGAAGCTTCAATTTTGACCAATTTCAGGCACAGAAATGACTTTAAACACATTTATTTTAGTTGAAAAAGTAATAATTCACATCCAACAGTAATTTACAGCCAAAAGATTAAATGTTAAAATTTCATCGAAATTGACCATTTTGGGAACGTTCGACAGCTCCGCGGTCATCGTTTTTTGTCTGAAAATTGATTTTTTGGACTGTACCAAAAATGATTCCAAATGTCAATTGGATCGTGCCTCATGTTGAATAACCATTTTTTAAACCCTCACAGTGACCAAAATTGCCATTTTAACAGAGTTTTGCATACTCAGAAGTTTCAATTTTGACCAATTTCAGGCACAGGAATGACTTTAAACACATTTATTTTAGTTGAGAAAGTAATATTTCACATCTAACAGTAATTTACAGGCAAAAGATTACATTTTAAAATTTCATCGAAATTGACCATTTTGGGAATGTTCGACAGCTCCGCGGTCATCGTTTTTCGTCAGAAAATAGATTTTTGGGACTGTACCAAAAATGATTCTAAATGTCAATTGGATCGTGCCTCATGTTGAATAACCACTTTTTAAACCCTCACAGTGCCCAAAATTACCATTTTTACAGAGTTTTGCATACTCAGAAGCTTCAATTTTGACCAATTTCAGGCACAGAAATGACTTTAAACACATTTATTTTAGTTGAAAAAGTAATAATTCACATCCAACAGTAATTTACAGCCAAAAGATTAAATGTTAAAATTTCATCGAAATTGACCATTTTGGGAACGTTCGACAGCTCCGCGGTCATCGTTTTTCGTCCGAAAATTAATTTTTTGGACTGTACCAAAAATGATTCCAAATGTCAATTGGACTGTGCCTCATGTTGAATAACCACTTTTTAAACCCTCACAGTGACCAAAATTGCCATTTTTACAGAGTTTTGCATACTCAGAAGCTTCAATTTTGACCAATTTCAGGCACAGAAATGACTTTAAACACATTTATTTTAGTTGAAAAAGTAATAATTCACATCCAACAGTAATTTACAGCCAAAAGATTAAATGTTAAAATTTCATCGAAATTGACCATTTTGGGAACGTTCGACAGCTCCGCGGTCATCGTTTTTCGTCCGAAAATTGATTTTTTGGACTGTACCAAAAATGATTCCAAATGTCAATTGGACCGTGCCTCATGTTGAATAACCACTTTTTAAACCCTCACAGTGACCAAAATTGCCATTTTTACAGAGTTTTGCATACTCAGAAGCTTCAATTTTGACCAATTTCAGGCACAGAAATGACTTTAAACACTTTTATTTTAGTTGAAAAAGTAATAATTCACATCCAACAGTAATTTACAGCCAAAAGATTAAATGATAAAATTTCATCGAAATTGACCATTTTGCGAACGTTCGACAGCTCCGCGGTCATCGTTTTTCGTCAGAAAATTGATTTTTTGGACTGTAGCAAAAATGATTCCAAATGTCAATTGGATCGGGCCTCATGTTGAATAACACCTTTTTAAACCCTCGCAGTGCCCAAAATGGCCATTTTTACAGAGTTTTGCTTACTCAGAAGCTTCAATTTTGACCAATTTCAGGCACAGAAATGACTTTAAACACATTTATTTTAGTTGAAAAAGTAATAATTCACATCTAACAGTAATTTACAGCCAAAAGATTAAATGATAAAATTTCATCGAAATTGACCATTTTGGGAACGTTCGACAGCTCTGCGTTCATCATTTTTCGTCCGAAAATTGATTTTTTGGACTGTACCAAAAATGATTCTAAATGTCAATTGGATCGTGCCTCATGTTGAATAACCACTTTTTAAACCCTCACAGTGCCCAACATTACCATTTTTACAGAGTTTTGCATACTCAGAAGCTTCAATTTTGACCAATTTCAGGCACAGAAATGACTTTAAACACATTTATTTTAGTTGAAAAAGTAATAATTCACATCCAACAGTAATTTACAGCCAAAAGATTAAATGTTAAAATTTCATCGAAATTGACCATTTTGGGAACGTTCGACAGCTCCGCGGTCATCGTTTTTCGTCCGAAAATTAATTTTTTGGACTGTACCAAAAATGATTCCAAATGTCAATTGGACCGTGCCTCATGTTGAATAACCACTTTTTAAACCCTCACAGTGACCGAAATTGCCATTTTTACAGAGTTTTGCATACTCAGAAGCTTCAATTTTGACCAATTTCAGGCACAGAAATGACTTTAAACACATTTATTTTAGTTGAAAAAGTAATAATTCACATCCAACAGTAATTTACAGCCAAAAGATTAAATGTTAAAATTTCATCGAAATTGACCATTTTGGGAACGTTCGACAGCTCCGCGGTCATCGTTTTTCGTCCGAAAATTGATTTTTTGGACTGTACCAAAAATGATTCCAAATGTCAATTGGACCGTGCCTCATGTTGAATAACCACTTTTTAAACCCTCACAGTGACCGAAATTGCCATTTTTACAGAGTTTTGCATACTCAGAAGCTTCAATTTTGACCAATTTCAGGCACAGAAATGACTTTAAACACTTTTATTTTAGTTGAAAAAGTAATAATTCACATCCAACAGTAATTTACAGCCAAAAGATTAAATGATAAAATTTCATCGAAATTGACCATTTTGCGAACGTTCGACAGCTCCGCGGTCATCGTTTTTTGTCAGAAAATTTATTTTTTGGACTGTACCAAAAATGATTCAAAATGTCAATTGGATCATGCCTCATGTTGAATAACCACTTTTTAAACCCTCACAGTGCCCAAAATTGCCATTTTTACAGAGTTTTGCATACTCAGAAGCTTCAATTTTGACCAATTTCAGGCACAGAAATGACTTTAAACACATTTATTTTAGTTGAAAAAGTAATAATTCACATCCAACAGTAATTTACAGCCAAAAGATTAAATGTTAAAATTTCATCGAAATTGACCATTTTGGGAACGTTCGACAGCTCCGCGTTCATCGTTTTTCGTCCGAAAATTGATTTTTTGGACTGTACCAAAAATGATTCTAAATGTCAATTGGATCGTGCCTCATGTTGAATAACCACTTTTTAAACCCTCACAGTGCCCAAAATTACCATTTTTACAGAGTTTTGCATACTCAGAAGCTTCAATTTTGACCAATTACAGGCACAGAAATGACTTTAAACACATATTTTTTAAGTTGAAAAAGTAATAATTCACATCCAACAGTAATATACAGCCAAAAGAATAAATGTTAACATTTCATCGAAATTGACCATTTTGGGAACTTTCGACAGCTCCGCGGTCATCGTTTTTCGTCCGAAAATTAATTTTTTGGACTGTAGCAAAAATGATTCCAAATGTCAATTGGATCGTGCCTCATGTTGAATAACCACTTTTTAAACCCTCGCAGTGCCCAAAATGGCCATTTTTACAGAGTTTTGCTTACTCAGAAGCTTCAATTTTGACCAATTTCAGGCACAGAAATGACTTTGAACACATTTATTTTAGTTGAAAAAGTAATAATTCACATCCAACAGTAATTTACATCCAAAAGATTAAATGTTAAAATTTCATCGAAATTGACCATTTTGGGAACGTTCGACAGCTCCGCGGTCATCGTTTTTCGTCCGAAAATTGATTTTTTGGACTGTACCAAAAATGATTCCAAATGTCAATTGGATCGTGCCTCATGTTGAATAACCATTTTTTAAACCCTCACAGTGACCAAAATTGCCATTTTTACAGAGTTTTGCATACTCAGAAGCTTCAATTTTGACCAATTTCAGGCACAGGAATGACTTTAAACACATTTATTTTAGTTGAGAAAGTAATATTTCACATCTAACAGTAATTTACAGGCAAAAGATTAAATTTTAAAATTTCATCGAAATTGACCATTTTGGGAACGTTCGACAGCTCCGCGGTCATCGTTTTTCGTCCGAAAATTGATTTTTTGGACTGTACCAAAAATGATTCCAAATGTCAATTGGACCGTGCCTCATGTTGAATAACCACTTTTTAAACCCTCACAGTGACCAAAATTGCCATTTTTACAGAGTTTTGCATACTCAGAAGCTTCAATTTTGACCAATTTCAGGCACAGGAATGACTTTAAACACATTTATTTTAGTTGAGAAAGTAATATTTCACATCTAACAGTAATTTACAGGCAAAAGATTACATTTTAAAATTTCATCAAAATTGACCATTTTGGGAATGTTCGACAGCTCCGCGGTCATCGTTTTTCGTCAGAAAATAGATTTTTTGGACTGTACCAAAAATGATTCTAAATGTCAATTGGATCGTGCCTCATGTTGAATAACCACTTTTTAAACCCTCACAGTGCCCAAAATTACCATTTTTACAGAGTTTTGCATACTCAGAAGCTTCAATTTTGACCAATTTCAGGCACAGAAATGACTTTAAACACATTTATTTTAGTTGAAAAAGTAATAATTCACATCCAACAGTAATTTACAGCCAAAAGATTAAATGTTAAAATTTCATCGAAATTGACCATTTTGGGAACGTTCGACAGCTCCGCGGTCATCGTTTTTCGTCCGAAAATTGATTTTTTGGACTGTACCAAAAATGATTCCAAATGTCAATTGGACCGTGCCTCATGTTTAATAACCACTTGTTAAACCCTCACAGTGACCAAAATTGCCATTTTTACAGAGTTTTGCATACTCAGAAGTTTCAATTTTGACCAATTTCAGGCACAGGAATGACTTTAAACACATTTATTTTAGTTGAGAAAGTAATATTTCACATCTAACAGTAATTTACAGGCAAAAGATTACATTTTAAAATTTCATCGAAATTGACCATTTTGGGAATGTTCGACAGCTCCGCGGTCATCGTTTTTCGTCAGAAAATAGATTTTTTGGACTGTACCAAAAATGATTCTAAATGTCAATTGGATCGTGCCTCATGTTGAATAACCACTTTTTAAACCCTCACAGTGCCCAAAATTACCATTTTTACAGAGTTTTGCATACTCAGAAGCTTCAATTTTGACCAATTTCAGGCACAGAAATGACTTTAAACACATTTATTTTAGTTGAAAAAGTAATAATTCACATCCAACAGTAATTTACAGCCAAAAGATTAAATGATAAAATTTCATCGAAATTGACCATTTTGGGAACGTTCGACAGCTCCGCGGTCATCGTTTTTCGTCCGAAAATTGATTTTTTGGACTGTACCAAAAATGATTCCAAATGTCAATTGGACCGTGCCTCATGTTGAATAACCACTTGTTAAACCCTCACAGTGACCAAAATTGCCATTTTTACAGAGTTTTGCATACTCAGAAGTTTCAATTTTGACCAATTTCAGGCACAGGAATGACTTTAAACACATTTATTTTAGTTGAGAAAGTAATATTTCACATCTAACAGTAATTTACAGGCAAAAGATTACATTTTAAAATTTCATCGAAATTGACCATTTTGGGAATGTTCGACAGCTCCGCGGTCATCGTTTTTCGTCAGAAAATAGATTTTTTGGACTGTACCAAAAATGATTCTAAATGTCAATTGGATCGTGCCTCATGTTGAATAACCACTTTTTAAACCCTCACAGTGCCCAAAATTACCATTTTTACAGAGTTTTGCATACTCAGAAGCTTCAATTTTGACCAATTTCAGGCACAGAAATGACTTTAAACACATTTATTTTAGTTGAAAAAGTAATAATTCACATCCAACAGTAATTTACAGCCAAAAGATTAAATGTTAAAATTTCATCGAAATTGACCATTTTGGGAACGTTCGACAGCTCCGCGGTCATCGTTTTTCGTCCGAAAATTAATTTTTTGGACTGTACCAAAAATGATTCCAAATGTCAATTGGACCGTGCCTCATGTTGAATAACCACTTTTTAAACCCTCACAGTGACCAAAATTGCCATTTTTACAGAGTTTTGCATACTCAGAAGCTTCAATTTTGACCAATTTCAGGCACAGAAATGACTTTAAACACATTTATTTTAGTTGAAAAAGTAATAATTCACATCCAACAGTAATTTACAGCCAAAAGATTAAATGTTAAAATTTCATCGAAATTGACCATTTTGGGAACGTTCGACAGCTCTGCGGTCATCGTTTTTCGTCCGAAAATTGATTTTTTGGACTGTACCAAAAATGATTCCAAATGTCAATTGGACCGTGCCTCATGTTGAATAACCACTTTTTAAACCCTCACAGTGACCAAAATTGCCATTTTTACAGAGTTTTGCATACTCAGAAGCTTCAATTTTGACCAATTTCAGGCACAGAAATGACTTTAAACACTTTTATTTTAGTTGAAAAAGTAATAATTCACATCCAACAGTAATTTACAGCCAAAAGATTAAATGATAAAATTTCATCGAAATTGACCATTTTGCGAACGTTCGACAGCTCCGCGGTCATCGTTTTTCGTCAGAAAATTGATTTTTTGGACTGTAGCAAAAATGATTCCAAATGTCAATTGGATCGTGCCTCATGTTGAATAACCACTTTTTAAACCCTCGCAGTGCCCAAAATGGCCATTTTTACAGAGTTTTGCTTACTCAGAAGCTTCAATTTTGACCAATTTCAGGCACAGAAATGACTTTAAACACATTTATTTTAGTTGAAAAAGTAATAATTCACATCTAACAGTAATTTACAGCCAAAAGATTAAATGATAAAATTTCATCGAAATTGACCATTTTGGGAACGTTCGACAGCTCTGCGTTCATCGTTTTTCGTCCGAAAATTGATTTTTTGGACTGTACCAAAAATGATTCTAAATGTCAATTGGATCGTGCCTCATGTTGAATAACCACTTTTTAAACCCTCACAGTGCCCAAAATTACCATTTTTACAGAGTTTTGCATACTCAGAAGCTTCAATTTTGACCAATTTCAGGCACAGAAATGACTTTAAACACATTTATTTTAGTTGAAAAAGTAATAATTCACATCCAACAGTAATTTACAGCCAAAAGATTAAATGTTAAAATTTCATCGAAATTGACCATTTTGGGAACGTTCGACAGCTCCGCGGTCATCGTTTTTCGTCCGAAAATTAATTTTTTGGACTGTACCAAAAATGATTCCAAATGTCAATTGGACCGTGCCTCATGTTGAATAACCACTTTTTAAACCCTCACAGTGACCGAAATTGCCATTTTTACAGAGTTTTGCATACTCAGAAGCTTCAATTTTGACCAATTTCAGGCACAGAAATGACTTTAAACACATTTATTTTAGTTGAAAAAGTAATAATTCACATCCAACAGTAATTTACAGCCAAAAGATTAAATGTTAAAATTTCATCGAAATTGACCATTTTGGGAACGTTCGACAGCTCCGCGGTCATCGTTTTTCGTCCGAAAATTGATTTTTTGGACTGTACCAAAAATGATTCCAAATGTCAATTGGACCGTGCCTCATGTTGAATAACCACTTTTTAAACCCTCACAGTGACCAAAATTGCCATTTTTACAGAGTTTTGCATACTCAGAAGCTTCAATTTTGACCAATTTCAGGCACAGAAATGACTTTAAACACTTTTATTTTAGTTGAAAAAGTAATAATTCACATCCAACAGTAATTTACAGCAAAAAGATTAAATGTTAAAATTTCATCGAAATTGACCATTTTGGGAACGTTCGACAGCTCCGCGGTCATCGTTTTTTGTCTGAAAATTGATTTTTTGGACTGTACCAAAAATGATTCCAAATGTCAATTGGATCGTGCCTCATGTTGAATAACCATTTTTTAAACCCTCACAGTGACCAAAATTGCCATTTTAACAGAGTTTTGCATACTCAGAAGCTTCAATTTTGACCAATTTCAGGCACAGGAATGACTTTAAACACATTTATTTTAGTTGAGAAAGTAATATTTCACATCTAACAGTAATTTACAGGCAAAAGATTAAATTTTAAAATTTCATCGAAATTGACCATTTTGGGAACGTTCGACAGCTTCGCGGTCATTGTTTTTCGTCAGAAAATTGATTTTTTGGACTGTACCAAAAATGATTCAAAATGTCAATTGGATCGTGCCTCATGTTGAATAACCACTTTTTAAACCCTCACAGTGCCCAAAATTGCCATTTTTATAGAGTTTTGCTTACTTAGAAGCTTCAATTTTGACCAATTTCAGGCACAGAAATGACTTTAAACACATTTATTTTAGTTGAAAAAGTAATAATTCACATCCAACAGTAATTTACAGCGAAAAGATTAAATGTTAAAATTTCATCTAAATTGACCATTTTGGGAACGTTCGACAGCTCCGCGGTCATCGTTTTTCGTCCGAAAATTAATTTTTTGGACTGTAGCAAAAATGATTCCAAATGTCAATTGGATCGTGCCTCATGTTGAATAACCACTTTTTAAACCCTCGCAGTGCCCAAAATGGCCATTTTTACAGAGTTTTGCTTACTCAGAAGCTTCAATTTTGACCAATTTCAGGCACAGAAATGACTTTAAACACATTTATTTTAGTTGAAAAAGTAATAATTCACATCTAACAGTAATTTACAGCCAAAAGATTAAATGATAAAATTTCATCGAAATTGACCATTTTGGGAACGTTCGACAGCTCCGCGTTCATCGTTTTTCGTCCGAAAATTGATTTTTTGGACTGTACCAAAAATGATTCTAAATGTCAATTGGATCGTGCCTCATGTTGAATAACCACTTTTTAAACCCTCACAGTGCCCAAAATTACCATTTTTACAGAGTTTTGCATACTCAGAAGCTTCAATTTTGACCAATTACAGGCACAGAAATGACTTTAAACACATATTTTTTAAGTTGAAAAAGTAATAATTCACATCCAACAGTAATATACAGCCAAAAGAATAAATGTTAACATTTCATCGAAATTGACCATTTTGGGAACTTTCGACAGCTCCGCGGTCATCGTTTTTCGTCCGAAAATTAATTTTTTGGACTGTAGCAAAAATGATTCCAAATGTCAATTGGATCGTGCCTCATGTTGAATAACCACTTTTTAAACCCTCGCAGTGCCCAAAATGGCCATTTTTACAGAGTTTTGCTTACTCAGAAGCTTCAATTTTGACCAATTTCAGGCACAGAAATGACTTTGAACACATTTATTTTAGTTGAAAAAGTAATAATTCACATCCAACAGTAATTTACATCCAAAAGATTAAATGTTAAAATTTCATCGAAATTGACCATTTTGGGAACGTTCGACAGCTCCGCGGTCATCGTTTTTCGTCCGAAAATTGATTTTTTGGACTGTACCAAAAATGATTCCAAATGTCAATTGGATCGTGCCTCATGTTGAATAACCATTTTTTAAACCCTCACAGTGACCAAAATTGCCATTTTTACAGAGTTTTGCATACTCAGAAGCTTCAATTTTGACCAATTTCAGGCACAGGAATGACTTTAAACACATTTATTTTAGTTGAGAAAGTAATATTTCACATCTAACAGTAATTTACAGGCAAAAGATTAAATTTTAAAATTTCATCGAAATTGACCATTTTGGGAACGTTCGACAGCTCCGCGGTCATCGTTTTTCGTCCGAAAATTGATTTTTTGGACTGTACCAAAAATGATTCCAAATGTCAATTGGACCGTGCCTCATGTTGAATAACCACTTTTTAAACCCTCACAGTGACCAAAATTGCCATTTTTACAGAGTTTTGCATACTCAGAAGCTTCAATTTTGACCAATTTCAGGCACAGGAATGACTTTAAACACATTTGTTTTAGTTGAGAAAGTAATATTTCACATCTAACAGTAATTTACAGGCAAAAGATTACATTTTAAAATTTCATCAAAATTGACCATTTTGGGAATGTTCGACAGCTCCGCGGTCATCGTTTTTCGTCAGAAAATAGATTTTTTGGACTGTACCAAAAATGATTCTAAATGTCAATTGGATCGTGCCTCATGTTGAATAACCACTTTTTAAACCCTCACAGTGCCCAAAATTACCATTTTTACAGAGTTTTGCATACTCAGAAGCTTCAATTTTGACCAATTTCAGGCACAGAAATGACTTTAAACACATTTATTTTAGTTGAAAAAGTAATAATTCACATCCAACAGTAATTTACAGCCAAAAGATTAAATGTTAAAATTTCATCGAAATTGACCATTTTGGGAACGTTCGACAGCTCCGCGGTCATCGTTTTTCGTCCGAAAATTGATTTTTTGGACTGTACCAAAAATGATTCCAAATGTCAATTGGACCGTGCCTCATGTTGAATAACCACTTGTTAAACCCTCACAGTGACCAAAATTGCCATTTTTACAGAGTTTTGCATACTCAGAAGTTTCAATTTTGACCAATTTCAGGCACAGGAATGACTTTAAACACATTTATTTTAGTTGAGAAAGTAATATTTCACATCTAACAGTAATTTACAGGCAAAAGATTACATTTTAAAATTTCATCGAAATTGACCATTTTGGGAATGTTCGACAGCTCCGCGGTCATCGTTTTTCGTCAGAAAATAGATTTTTTGGACTGTACCAAAAATGATTCTAAATGTCAATTGGATCATGCCTCATGTTGAATAACCACTTTTTAAACCCTCACAGTGACCAAAATTGCCATTTTTACAGAGTTTTGCATACTCAGAAGCTTCAATTTTGACCAATTTCAGGCACAGAAATGACTTTAAACACATTTATTTTAGTTGAAAAAGTAATAATTCACATCCAACAGTAATTTACAGCCAAAAGATTAAATGATAAAATTTCATCGAAATTGACCATTTTGGGAACGTTCGACAGCTCCGCGGTCATCGTTTTTTGTCCGAAAATTGATTTTTTGGACTGTACCAAAAATGATTCCAAATGTCAATTGGACCGTGCCTCATGTTGAATAACCACTTGTTAAACCCTCACAGTGACCAAAATTGCCATTTTTACAGAGTTTTGCATACTCAGAAGTTTCAATTTTGACCAATTTCAGGCACAGGAATGACTTTAAACACATTTATTTTAGTTGAGAAAGTAATATTTCACATCTAAGAGTAATTTACAGGCAAAAGATTACATTTTAAAATTTCATCGAAATTGACCATTTTGGGAATGTTCGACAGCTCCGCGGTCATCGTTTTTCGTCAGAAAATAGATTTTTTGGACTGTACCAAAAATGATTCTAAATGTCAATTGGATCGTGCCTCATGTTGAATAACCACTTTTTAAACCCTCACAGTGCCCAAAATTACCATTTTTACAGAGTTTTGCATACTCAGAAGCTTCAATTTTGACCAATTTCAGGCACAGAAATGACTTTAAACACATTTATTTTAGTTGAAAAAGTAATAATTCACATCCAACAGTAATTTACAGCCAAAAGATTAAATGTTAAAATTTCATCGAAATTGACCATTTTGGGAACGTTCGACAGCTCCGCGGTCATCGTTTTTCGTCCGAAAATTAATTTTTTGGACTGTACCAAAAATGATTCCAAATGTCAATTGGACCGTGCCTCATGTTGAATAACCACTTTTTAAACCCTCACAGTGACCAAAATTGCCATTTTTACAGAGTTTTGCATACTCAGAAGCTTCAATTTTGACCAATTTCAGGCACAGAAATGACTTTAAACACATTTATTTTAGTTGAAAAAGTAATAATTCACATCCAACAGTAATTTACAGCCAAAAGATTAAATGTTAAAATTTCATCGAAATTGACCATTTTGGGAACGTTCGACAGCTCTGCGGTCATCGTTTTTCGTCCGAAAATTGATTTTTTGGACTGTACCAAAAATGATTCCAAATGTCAATTGGACCGTGCCTCATGTTGAATAACCACTTTTTAAACCCTCACAGTGACCAAAATTGCCATTTTTACAGAGTTTTGCATACTCAGAAGCTTCAATTTTGACCAATTTCAGGCACAGAAATGACTTTAAACACTTTTATTTTAGTTGAAAAAGTAATAATTCACATCCAACAGTAATTTACAGCCAAAAGATTAAATGATAAAATTTCATCGAAATTGACCATTTTGCGAACGTTCGACAGCTCCGCGGTCATCGTTTTTCGTCAGAAAATTGATTTTTTGGACTGTAGCAAAAATGATTCCAAATGTCAATTGGATCGTGCCTCATGTTGAATAACCACTTTTTAAACCCTCGCAGTGCCCAAAATGGCCATTTTTACAGAGTTTTGCTTACTCAGAAGCTTCAATTTTGACCAATTTCAGGCACAGAAATGACTTTAAACACATTTATTTTAGTTGAAAAAGTAATAATTCACATCTAACAGTAATTTACAGCCAAAAGATTAAATGATAAAATTTCATCGAAATTGACCATTTTGGGAACGTTCGACAGCTCTGCGTTCATCGTTTTTCGTCCGAAAATTGATTTTTTGGACTGTACCAAAAATGATTCTAAATGTCAATTGGATCGTGCCTCATGTTGAATAACCACTTTTTAAACCCTCACAGTGCCCAAAATTACCATTTTTACAGAGTTTTGCATACTCAGAAGCTTCAATTTTGACCAATTTCAGGCACAGAAATGACTTTAAACACATTTATTTTAGTTGAAAAAGTAATAATTCACATCCAACAGTAATTTACAGCCAAAAGATTAAATGTTAAAATTTCATCGAAATTGACCATTTTGGGAACGTTCGACAGCTCCGCGGTCATCGTTTTTCGTCCGAAAATTAATTTTTTGGACTGTACCAAAAATGATTCCAAATGTCAATTGGACCGTGCCTCATGTTGAATAACCACTTTTTAAACCCTCACAGTGACCGAAATTGCCATTTTTACAGAGTTTTGCATACTCAGAAGCTTCAATTTTGACCAATTTCAGGCACAGAAATGACTTTAAACACATTTATTTTAGTTGAAAAAGTAATAATTCACATCCAACAGTAATTTACAGCCAAAAGATTAAATGTTAAAATTTCATCGAAATTGACCATTTTGGGAACGTTCGACAGCTCCGCGGTCATCGTTTTTCGTCCGAAAATTGATTTTTTGGACTGTACCAAAAATGATTCCAAATGTCAATTGGACCGTGCCTCATGTTGAATAACCACTTTTTAAACCCTCACAGTGACCAAAATTGCCATTTTTACAGAGTTTTGCATACTCAGAAGCTTCAATTTTGACCAATTTCAGGCACAGAAATGACTTTAAACACTTTTATTTTAGTTGAAAAAGTAATAATTCACATCCAACAGTAATTTACAGCAAAAAGATTAAATGTTAAAATTTCATCGAAATTGACCATTTTGGGAACGTTCGACAGCTCCGCGGTCATCGTTTTTTGTCTGAAAATTGATTTTTTGGACTGTACCAAAAATGATTCCAAATGTCAATTGGATCGTGCCTCATGTTGAATAACCATTTTTTAAACCCTCACAGTGACCAAAATTGCCATTTTAACAGAGTTTTGCATACTCAGAAGCTTCAATTTTGACCAATTTCAGGCACAGGAATGACTTTAAACACATTTATTTTAGTTGAGAAAGTAATATTTCACATCTAACAGTAATTTACAGGCAAAAGATTAAATTTTAAAATTTCATCGAAATTGACCATTTTGGGAACGTTCGACAGCTTCGCGGTCATTGTTTTTCGTCAGAAAATTGATTTTTTGGACTGTACCAAAAATGATTCAAAATGTCAATTGGATCGTGCCTCATGTTGAATAACCACTTTTTAAACCCTCACAGTGCCCAAAATTGCCATTTTTACAGAGTTTTGCTTACTTAGAAGCTTCAATTTTGACCAATTTCAGGCACAGAAATGACTTTAAACACATTTATTTTAGTTGAAAAAGTAATAATTCACATCCAACAGTAATTTACAGCGAAAAGATTAAATGTTAAAATTTCATCTAAATTGACCATTTTGGGAACGTTCGACAGCTCCGCGGTCATCGTTTTTCGTCCGAAAATTAATTTTTTGGACTGTAGCAAAAATGATTCCAAATGTCAATTGGATCGTGCCTCATGTTGAATAACCACTTTTTAAACCCTTGCAGTGCCCAAAATGGCCATTTTTACAGAGTTTTGCTTACTCAGAAGCTTCAATTTTGACCAATTTCAGGCACAGAAATGACTTTAAACACATTTATTTTAGTTGAAAAAGTAATAATTCACATCTAACAGTAATTTACAGCCAAAAGATTAAATGATAAAATTTCATCGAAATTGACCATTTTGGGAACGTTCGACAGCTCCGCGTTCATCGTTTTTCGTCCGAAAATTGATTTTTTGGACTGTACCAAAAATGATTCTAAATGTCAATTGGATCGTGCCTCATGTTGAATAACCACTTTTTAAACCCTCACAGTGACCGAAATTGCCATTTTTACAGAGTTTTGCATACTCAGAAGCTTCAATTTTGACCAATTTCAGGCACAGAAATGACTTTAAACACATTTATTTTAGTTGAAAAAGTAATAATTCCCATCCAACAGTAATTTACAGCCAAAAGATTAAATGTTAAAATTTCATCGAAATTGACCATTTTGGGAACGTTCGACAGCTCCGCGGTCATCGTTTTTCGTCCGAAAATTGATTTTTTGGACTGTACCAAAAATGATTCCAAATGTCAATTGGACCGTGCCTCATGTTGAATAACCACTTTTTAAACCCTCACAGTGACCAAAATTGCCATTTTTACAGAGTTTTGCATACTCAGAAGCTTCAATTTTGACCAATTTCAGGCACAGGAATGACTTTAAACACATTTATTTTAGTTGAAAAAGTAATAATTCACATCCAACAGTAATTTACAGCCAAAAGATTAAATGTTAAAATTTCATCGAAATTGACCATTTTGGGAACGTTCGACAGCTCCGCGGTCATCGTTTTTCGTCCGAAAATTGATTTTTTGGACTGTACCAAAAATGATTCCAAATGTCAATTGGACCGTGCCTCATGTTGAATAACCACTTTTTAAACCCTCACAGTGACCAAAATTGCCATTTTTACAGAGTTTTGCATACTCAGAAGCTTCAATTTTGACCAATTTCAGGCACAGAAATGACTTTAAACACTTTTATTTTAGTTGAAAAAGTAATAATTCACATCCAACAGTAATTTACAGCCAAAAGATTAAATGATAAAATTTCATCGAAATTGACCATTTTGCGAACGTTCGACAGCTCCGCGGTCATCGTTTTTCGTCAGAAAATTGATTTTTTGGACTGTAGCAAAAATGATTCCAAATGTCAATTGGATCGTGCCTCATGTTGAATAACCACTTTTTAAACCCTCGCAGTGCCCAAAATGGCCATTTTTACAGAGTTTTGCATACTCAGAAGCTTCAATTTTGACCAATTTCAGGCACAGAAATGACTTTAAACACATTTATTTTAGTTGAACAAGTAATAATTCACATCCAACAGTAATTTACAGCCAAAAGATTAAATGTTAAAATTTCATCGAAATTGACCATTTTGGGAACGTTCGACAGCTCCGCGGTCATCGTTTTTCGTCCGAAAATTAATTTTTTGGACTGTACCAAAAATGATTCCAAATGTCAATTGGACCGTGCCTCATGTTGAATAACCACTTTTTAAACCCTCACAGTGACCAAAATTGCCATTTTTACAGAGTTTTGCATACTCAGAAGCTTCAATTTTGACCAATTTCAGGCACAGAAATGACTTTAAACACATTTATTTTAGTTGAAAAAGTAATAATTCACATCCAACAGTAATTTACAGCCAAAAGATTAAATGTTAAAATTTCATCGAAATTGACCATTTTGGGAACGTTCGACAGCTCCGCGGTCATCGTTTTTCGTCCGAAAATTGATTTTTTGGACTGTACCAAAAATGATTCCAAATGTCAATTGGACCGTGCCTCATGTTGAATAACCACTTTTTAAACCCTCACAGTGACCAAAATTGCCATTTTTACAGAGTTTTGCATACTCAGAAGCTTCAATTTTGACCAATTTCAGGCACAGAAATGACTTTAAACACTTTTATTTTAGTTGAAAAAGTAATAATTCACATCCAACAGTAATTTACAGCAAAAAGATTAAATGTTAAAATTTCATCGAAATTGACCATTTTGGGAACGTTCGACAGCTCCGCGGTCATCGTTTTTTGTCTGAAAATTGATTTTTTGGACTGTACCAAAAATGATTCCAAATGTCAATTGGATCGTGCCTCATGTTGAATAACCATTTTTTAAACCCTCACAGTGACCAAAATTGCCATTTTAACAGAGTTTTGCATACTCAGAAGCTTCAATTTTGACCAATTTCAGGCACAGGAATGACTTTAAACACATTTATTTTAGTTGAGAAAGTAATATTTCACATCTAACAGTAATTTACAGGCAAAAGATTAAATTTTAAAATTTCATCGAAATTGACCATTTTGGGAACGTTCGACAGCTTCGCGGTCATTGTTTTTCGTCAGAAAATTGATTTTTTGGACTGTACCAAAAATGATTCAAAATGTCAATTGGATCGTGCCTCATGTTGAATAACCACTTTTTAAACCCTCACAGTGCCCAAAATTGCCATTTTTACAGAGTTTTGCTTACTTAGAAGCTTCAATTTTGACCAATTTCAGGCACAGAAATGACTTTAAACACATTTATTTTAGTTGAAAAAGTAATAATTCACATCCAACAGTAATTTACAGCGAAAAGATTAAATGTTAAAATTTCATCTAAATTGACCATTTTGGGAACGTTCGACAGCTCCGCGGTCATCGTTTTTCGTCCGAAAATTAATTTTTTGGACTGTAGCAAAAATGATTCCAAATGTCAATTGGATCGTGCCTCATGTTGAATAACCACTTTTTAAACCCTTGCAGTGCCCAAAATGGCCATTTTTACAGAGTTTTGCTTACTCAGAAGCTTCAATTTTGACCAATTTCAGGCACAGAAATGACTTTAAACACATTTATTTTAGTTGAAAAAGTAATAATTCACATCTAACAGTAATTTACAGCCAAAAGATTAAATGATAAAATTTCATCGAAATTGACCATTTTGGGAACGTTCGACAGCTCCGCGTTCATCGTTTTTCGTCCGAAAATTGATTTTTTGGACTGTACCAAAAATGATTCTAAATGTCAATTGGATCGTGCCTCATGTTGAATAACCACTTTTTAAACCCTCACAGTGACCGAAATTGCCATTTTTACAGAGTTTTGCATACTCAGAAGCTTCAATTTTGACCAATTTCAGGCACAGAAATGACTTTAAACACATTTATTTTAGTTGAAAAAGTAATAATTCCCATCCAACAGTAATTTACAGCCAAAAGATTAAATGTTAAAATTTCATCGAAATTGACCATTTTGGGAACGTTCGACAGCTCCGCGGTCATCGTTTTTCGTCCGAAAATTGATTTTTTGGACTGTACCAAAAATGATTCCAAATGTCAATTGGACCGTGCCTCATGTTGAATAACCACTTTTTAAACCCTCACAGTGACCAAAATTGCCATTTTTACAGAGTTTTGCATACTCAGAAGCTTCAATTTTGACCAATTTCAGGCACAGAAATGACTTTAAACACTTTTATTTTAGTTGAAAAAGTAATAATTCACATCCAACAGTAATTTACAGCCAAAAGATTAAATGATAACATTTCATCGAAATTGACCATTTTGCGAACGTTCGACATCTCCGCGGTCATCGTTTTTTGTCAGAAAATTTATTTTTTGGACTGTACCAAAAATGATTCAAAATGTCAATTGGATCATGCCTCATGTTGAATAACCACTTTTTAAACCCTCACAGTGCCCAAAATTGCCATTTTTACAGAGTTTTGCTTACTTAGAAGCTTTAATTTTGACCAATTTCAGGCACAGAAATGACTTTAAACACATTTATTTTAGTTGAAAAAGTAATAATTCACATCCAACAGTAATTTACAGCCAAAAGATTAAATGTTAAAATTTCATCGAAATTGACCATTTTGGGAACGTTCGACAGCTCCGCGGTCATCGTTTTTTGTCTGAAAATTGATTTTTTGGACTGTACCAAAAATGATTCCAAATGTCAATTGGATCGTGCCTCATGTTGAATAACCATTTTTTAAACCCTCACAGTGACCAAAATTGCCATTTTAACAGAGTTTTGCATACTCAGAAGCTTCAATTTTGACCAATTTCAGGCACAGGAATGACTTTAAACACATTTATTTTAGTTGAGAAAGTAATATTTCACATCTAACAGTAATTTACAGGCAAAAGATTACATTTTAAAATTTCATCGAAATTGACCATTTTGGGAATGTTCGACAGCTCCGCGGTCATCGTTTTTCGTCAGAAAATAGATTTTTTGGACTGTACCAAAAATGATTCTAAATGTCAATTGGATCGTGCCTCATGTTGAATAACCACTTTTTAAACCCTCACAGTGCCCAAAATTACCATTTTTACAGAGTTTTGCATACTCAGAAGCTTCAATTTTGACCAATTTCAGGCACAGAAATGACTTTAAACACTTTTATTTTAGTTGAAAAAGTAATAATTCACATCCAACAGTAATTTACAGCCAAAAGATTAAATGTTAAAATTTCATCGAAATTGACCATTTTGGGAACGTTCGACAGCTCCGCGGTCATCGTTTTTCGTCCGAAAATTAATTTTTGGGACTGTACCAAAAATGATTCCAAATGTCAATTGGACCGTGCCTCATGTTGAATAACCACTTTTTAAACCCTCACAGTGACCAAAATTGCCATTTTTACAGAGTTTTGCATACTCAGAAGCTTCAATTTTGACCAATTTCAGGCACAGAAATGACTTTAAACACATTTATTTTAGTTGAAAAAGTAATAATTCACATCCAACAGTAATTTACAGCCAAAAGATTAAATGTTAAAATTTCATCGAAATTGACCATTTTGGGAACGTTCGACAGCTCCGCGGTCATCGTTTTTCGTCCGAAAATTGATTTTTTGGACTGTACCAAAAATGATTCCAAATGTCAATTGGACCGTGCCTCATGTTGAATAACCACTTTTTAAACCCTCACAGTGACCAAAATTGCCATTTTTACAGAGTTTTGCATACTCAGAAGCTTCAATTTTGACCAATTTCAGGCACAGAAATGACTTTAAACACTTTTATTTTAGTTGAAAAAGTAATAATTCACATCCAACAGTAATTTACAGCCAAAAGATTAAATGATAAAATTTCATCGAAATTGACCATTTTGCGAACGTTCGACAGCTCCGCGGTCATCGTTTTTCGTCAGAAAATTGATTTTTTGGACTGTAGCAAAAATGATTCCAAATGTCAATTGGATCGTGCCTCATGTTGAATAACCACTTTTTAAACCCTCGCAGTGCCCAAAATGGCCATTTTTACAGAGTTTTGCATACTCAGAAGCTTCAATTTTGACCAATTTCAGGCACAGAAATGACTTTAAACACATTTATTTTAGTTGAACAAGTAATAATTCACATCCAACAGTAATTTACAGCCAAAAGATTAAATGTTAAAATTTCATCGAAATTGACCATTTTGGGAACGTTCGACAGCTCCGCGGTCATCGTTTTTCGTCCGAAAATTAATTTTTTGGACTGTACCAAAAATGATTCCAAATGTCAATTGGACCGTGCCTCATGTTGAATAACCACTTTTTAAACCCTCACAGTGACCAAAATTGCCATTTTTACAGAGTTTTGCATACTCAGAAGCTTCAATTTTGACCAATTTCAGGCACAGAAATGACTTTAAACACATTTATTTTAGTTGAAAAAGTAATAATTCACATCCAACAGTAATTTACAGCCAAAAGATTAAATGTTAAAATTTAATCGAAATTGACCATTTTGGGAACGTTCGAAAGCTCCGCGGTCATCGTTTTTCGTCCGAAAATTGATTTTTTGGACTGTACCAAAAATGATTCCAAATGTCAATTGGACCGTGCCTCATGTTGAATAACCACTTTTTAAACCCTCACAGTGACCAAAATTGCCATTTTTACAGAGTTTTGCATACTCAGAAGCTTCAATTTTGACCAATTTCAGGCACAGAAATGACTTTAAACACTTTTATTTTAGTTGAAAAAGTAATAATTCACATCCAACAGTAATTTACAGCCAAAAGATTAAATGATAAAATTTCATCGAAATTGACCATTTTGCGAACGTTCGACAGCTCCGCGGTCATCGTTTTTCGTCAGAAAATTGATTTTTTGGACTGTAGCAAAAATGATTCCAAATGTCAATTGGATCGTGCCTCATGTTGAATAACCACTTTTTAAACCCTCGCAGTGCCCAAAATGGCCATTTTTACAGAGTTTTGCTTACTCAGAAGCTTCAATTTTGACCAATTTCAGGCACAGAAATGACTTTAAACACATTTATTTTAGTTGAAAAAGTAATAATTCACATCCAACAGTAATTTACATCCAAAAGATTAAATGTTAAAATTTCATCGAAATTGACCATTTTGGGAACGTTCGACAGCTCCGCGGTCATCGTTTTTCGTCCGAAAATTGATTTTTTGGACTGTACCAAAAATGATTCCAAATGTCAATTGGATCGTGCCTCATGTTGAATAACCATTTTTTAAACCCTCACAGTGACCAAAATTGCCATTTTTACAGAGTTTTGCATACTCAGAAGCTTCAATTTTGACCAATTTCAGGCACAGGAATGACTTTAAACACATTTATTTTAGTTGAGAAAGTAATATTTCACATCTAACAGTAATTTACAGGCAAAAGATTAAATTTTAAAATTTCATCGAAATTGACCATTTTGGGAACGTTCGACAGCTCCGCGGTCATCGTTTTTCGTCCGAAAATTGATTTTTTGGACTGTACCAAAAATGATTCCAAATGTCAATTGGACCGTGCCTCATGTTGAATAACCACTTGTTAAACCCTCACAGTGACCAAAATTGCCATTTTTACAGAGTTTTGCATACTCAGAAGCTTCAATTTTGACCAATTTCAGGCACAGAAATGACTTTAAACACTTTTATTTTAGTTGAAAAAGTAATAATTCACATCCAACAGTAATTTACAGCCAAAAGATTAAATGATAAAATTTCATCGAAATTGACCATTTTGCGAACGTTCGACAGCTCCGCGGTCATCGTTTTTCGTCAGAAAATTGATTTTTTGGACTGTAGCAAAAATGATTCCAAATGTCAATTGGATCGTGCCTCATGTTGAATAACCACTTTTTAAACCCTCGCAGTGCCCAAAATGGCCATTTTTACAGAGTTTTGCTTACTCAGAAGCTTCAATTTTGACCAATTTCAGGCACAGAAATGACTTTAAACACATTTATTTTAGTTGAAAAAGTAATAATTCACATCTAACAGTAATTTACAGCCAAAAGATTAAATGATAAAATTTCATCGAAATTGACCATTTTGGGAACGTTCGACAGCTCCGCGTTCATCGTTTTTCGTCCGAAAATTGATTTTTTGGACTGTACCAAAAATGATTCTAAATGTCAATTGGATCGTGCCTCATGTTGAATAACCACTTTTTAAACCCTCACAGTGCCCAAAATTACCATTTTTACAGAGTTTTGCATACTCAGAAGCTTCAATTTTGACCAATTTCAGGCACAGAAATGACTTTAAACACATTTATTTTAGTTGAAAAAGTAATAATTCACATCCAACAGTAATTTACAGCCAAAAGATTAAATGTTAAAATTTCATCGAAATTGACCATTTTGGGAACGTTCGACAGCTCCGCGGTCATCGTTTTTCGTCCGAAAATTAATTTTTTGGACTGTACCAAAAATGATTCCAAATGTCAATTGGACCGTGCCTCATGTTGAATAACCACTTTTTAAACCCTCACAGTGACCGAAATTGCCATTTTTACAGAGTTTTGCATACTCAGAAGCTTCAATTTTGACCAATTTCAGGCACAGAAATGACTTTAAACACATTTATTTTAGTTGAAAAAGTAATAATTCACATCCAACAGTAATTTACAGCCAAAAGATTAAATGTTAAAATTTCATCGAAATTGACCATTTTGGGAACGTTCGACAGCTCCGCGGTCATCGTTTTTCATCCGAAAATTGATTTTTTGGACTGTACCAAAAATGATTCCAAATGTCAATTGGACCGTGCCTCATGTTGAATAACCACTTTTTAAACCCTCACAGTGACCAAAATTGCCATTTTTACAGAGTTTTGCATACTCAGAAGCTTCAATTTTGACCAATTTCAGGCACAGAAATGACTTTAAACACTTTTATTTTAGTTGAAAAAGTAATAATTCACATCCAACAGTAATTTACAGCCAAAACATTAAATGATAAAATTTCATCGAAATTGACCATTTTGCGAACGTTCGACAGCTCCGCGGTCATCGTTTTTTGTCTGAAAATTGATTTTTTGGACTGTACCAAAAATGATTCCAAATGTCAATTGGATCGTGCCTCATGTTGAATAACCACTTTTTAAACCCTCACAGTGCCCAAAATTGCCATTTTTACAGAGTTTTGCTTACTTAGAAGCTTCAATTTTGACCAATTTCAGGCACAGAAATGACTTTAAACACATTTATTTTAGTTGAAAAAGTAATAATTCACATCCAACAGTAATTTACAGCCAAAAGATTAAATGTTAAAATTTCATCGAAATTGACCATTTTGGGAACGTTCGACAGCTCCGCGGTCATCGTTTTTTGTCTGAAAATTGATTTTTTGGACTGTACCAAAAATGATTCCAAATGTCAATTGGATCGTGCCTCATGTTGAATAACCATTTTTTAAACCCTCACAGTGACCAAAATTGCCATTTTAACAGAGTTTTGCATACTCAGAAGTTTCAATTTTGACCAATTTCAGGCACAGGAATGACTTTAAACACATTTATTTTAGTTGAGAAAGTAATATTTCACATCTAACAGTAATTTACAGGCAAAAGATTACATTTTAAAATTTCATCGAAATTGACCATTTTGGGAATGTTCGACAGCTCCGCGGTCATCGTTTTTCGTCAGAAAATAGATTTTTGGGACTGTACCAAAAATGATTCTAAATGTCAATTGGATCGTGCCTCATGTTGAATAACCACTTTTTAAACCCTCACAGTGCCCAAAATTACCATTTTTACAGAGTTTTGCATACTCAGAAGCTTCAATTTTGACCAATTTCAGGCACAGAAATGACTTTAAACACATTTATTTTAGTTGAAAAAGTAATAATTCACATCCAACAGTAATTTACAGCCAAAAGATTAAATGTTAAAATTTCATCGAAATTGACCATTTTGGGAACGTTCGACAGCTCCGCGGTCATCGTTTTTCGTCCGAAAATTAATTTTTTGGACTGTACCAAAAATGATTCCAAATGTCAATTGGACTGTGCCTCATGTTGAATAACCACTTTTTAAACCCTCACAGTGACCAAAATTGCCATTTTTACAGAGTTTTGCATACTCAGAAGCTTCAATTTTGACCAATTTCAGGCACAGAAATGACTTTAAACACATTTATTTTAGTTGAAAAAGTAATAATTCACATCCAACAGTAATTTACAGCCAAAAGATTAAATGTTAAAATTTCATCGAAATTGACCATTTTGGGAACGTTCGACAGCTCCGCGGTCATCGTTTTTCGTCCGAAAATTGATTTTTTGGACTGTACCAAAAATGATTCCAAATGTCAATTGGACCGTGCCTCATGTTGAATAACCACTTTTTAAACCCTCACAGTGACCAAAATTGCCATTTTTACAGAGTTTTGCATACTCAGAAGCTTCAATTTTGACCAATTTCAGGCACAGAAATGACTTTAAACACTTTTATTTTAGTTGAAAAAGTAATAATTCACATCCAACAGTAATTTACAGCCAAAAGATTAAATGATAAAATTTCATCGAAATTGACCATTTTGCGAACGTTCGACAGCTCCGCGGTCATCGTTTTTCGTCAGAAAATTGATTTTTTGGACTGTAGCAAAAATGATTCCAAATGTCAATTGGATCGGGCCTCATGTTGAATAACACCTTTTTAAACCCTCGCAGTGCCCAAAATGGCCATTTTTACAGAGTTTTGCTTACTCAGAAGCTTCAATTTTGACCAATTTCAGGCACAGAAATGACTTTAAACACATTTATTTTAGTTGAAAAAGTAATAATTCACATCTAACAGTAATTTACAGCCAAAAGATTAAATGATAAAATTTCATCGAAATTGACCATTTTGGGAACGTTCGACAGCTCTGCGTTCATCATTTTTCGTCCGAAAATTGATTTTTTGGACTGTACCAAAAATGATTCTAAATGTCAATTGGATCGTGCCTCATGTTGAATAACCACTTTTTAAACCCTCACAGTGCCCAACATTACCATTTTTACAGAGTTTTGCATACTCAGAAGCTTCAATTTTGACCAATTTCAGGCACAGAAATGACTTTAAACACATTTATTTTAGTTGAAAAAGTAATAATTCACATCCAACAGTAATTTACAGCCAAAAGATTAAATGTTAAAATTTCATCGAAATTGACCATTTTGGGAACGTTCGACAGCTCCGCGGTCATCGTTTTTCGTCCGAAAATTAATTTTTTGGACTGTACCAAAAATGATTCCAAATGTCAATTGGACCGTGCCTCATGTTGAATAACCACTTTTTAAACCCTCACAGTGACCGAAATTGCCATTTTTACAGAGTTTTGCATACTCAGAAGCTTCAATTTTGACCAATTTCAGGCACAGAAATGACTTTAAACACATTTATTTTAGTTGAAAAAGTAATAATTCACATCCAACAGTAATTTACAGCCAAAAGATTAAATGTTAAAATTTCATCGAAATTGACCATTTTGGGAACGTTCGACAGCTCCGCGGTCATCGTTTTTCGTCCGAAAATTGATTTTTTGGACTGTACCAAAAATGATTCCAAATGTCAATTGGACCGTGCCTCATGTTGAATAACCACTTTTTAAACCCTCACAGTGACCGAAATTGCCATTTTTACAGAGTTTTGCATACTCAGAAGCTTCAATTTTGACCAATTTCAGGCACAGAAATGACTTTAAACACTTTTATTTTAGTTGAAAAAGTAATAATTCACATCCAACAGTAATTTACAGCCAAAAGATTAAATGATAAAATTTCATCGAAATTGACCATTTTGCGAACGTTCGACAGCTCCGCGGTCATCGTTTTTTGTCAGAAAATTTATTTTTTGGACTGTACCAAAAATGATTCAAAATGTCAATTGGATCATGCCTCATGTTGAATAACCACTTTTTAAACCCTCACAGTGCCCAAAATTGCCATTTTTACAGAGTTTTGCATACTCAGAAGCTTCAATTTTGACCAATTTCAGGCACAGAAATGACTTTAAACACATTTATTTTAGTTGAAAAAGTAATAATTCACATCCAACAGTAATTTACAGCCAAAAGATTAAATGTTAAAATTTCATCGAAATTGACCATTTTGGGAACGTTCGACAGCTCCGCGGTCATCGTTTTTCGTCCGAAAATTGATTTTTTGGACTGTACCAAAAATGATTCCAAATGTCAATTGGACCGTGCCTCATGTTGAATAACCACTTTTTAAACCCTCACAGTGACCGAAATTGCCATTTTTACAGAGTTTTGCATACTCAGAAGCTTCAATTTTGACCAATTTCAGGCACAGAAATGACTTTAAACACTTTTATTTTAGTTGAAAAAGTAATAATTCACATCCAACAGTAATTTACAGCCAAAAGATTAAATGATAAAATTTCATCGAAATTGACCATTTTGCGAACGTTCGACAGCTCCGCGGTCATCGTTTTTTGTCTGAAAATTGATTTTTTGGACTGTACCAAAAATGATTCCAAATGTCAATTGGATCGTGCCTCATGTTGAATAACCACTTTTTAAACCCTCACAGTGCCCAAAATTGCCATTTTTACAGAGTTTTGCTTACTTAGAAGCTTCAATTTTGACCAATTTCAGGCACAGAAATGACTTTAAACACATTTATTTTAGTTGAAAAAGTAATAATTCACATCCAACAGTAATTTACAGCCAAAAGATTAAATGTTAAAATTTCATCGAAATTGACCATTTTGGGAACGTTCGACAGCTCCGCGGTCATCGTTTTTTGTCTGAAAATTGATTTTTTGGACTGTACCAAAAATGATTCCAAATGTCAATTGGATCGTGCCTCATGTTGAATAACCATTTTTTAAACCCTCACAGTGACCAAAATTGCCATTTTAACAGAGTTTTGCATACTCAGAAGTTTCAATTTTGACCAATTTCAGGCACAGGAATGACTTTAAACACATTTATTTTAGTTGAGAAAGTAATATTTCACATCTAACAGTAATTTACAGGCAAAAGATTACATTTTAAAATTTCATCGAAATTGACCATTTTGGGAATGTTCGACAGCTCCGCGGTCATCGTTTTTCGTCAGAAAATAGATTTTTGGGACTGTACCAAAAATGATTCTAAATGTCAATTGGATCGTGCCTCATGTTGAATAACCACTTTTTAAACCCTCACAGTGCCCAAAATTACCATTTTTACAGAGTTTTGCATACTCAGAAGCTTCAATTTTGACCAATTTCAGGCACAGAAATGACTTTAAACACATTTATTTTAGTTGAAAAAGTAATAATTCACATCCAACAGTAATTTACAGCCAAAAGATTAAATGTTAAAATTTCATCGAAATTGACCATTTTGGGAACGTTCGACAGCTCCGCGGTCATCGTTTTTCGTCCGAAAATTAATTTTTTGGACTGTACCAAAAATGATTCCAAATGTCAATTGGACTGTGCCTCATGTTGAATAACCACTTTTTAAACCCTCACAGTGACCAAAATTGCCATTTTTACAGAGTTTTGCATACTCAGAAGCTTCAATTTTGACCAATTTCAGGCACAGAAATGACTTTAAACACATTTATTTTAGTTGAAAAAGTAATAATTCACATCCAACAGTAATTTACAGCCAAAAGATTAAATGTTAAAATTTCATCGAAATTGACCATTTTGGGAACGTTCGACAGCTCCGCGGTCATCGTTTTTCGTCCGAAAATTGATTTTTTGGACTGTACCAAAAATGATTCCAAATGTCAATTGGACCGTGCCTCATGTTGAATAACCACTTTTTAAACCCTCACAGTGACCAAAATTGCCATTTTTACAGAGTTTTGCATACTCAGAAGCTTCAATTTTGACCAATTTCAGGCACAGAAATGACTTTAAACACTTTTATTTTAGTTGAAAAAGTAATAATTCACATCCAACAGTAATTTACAGCCAAAAGATTAAATGATAAAATTTCATCGAAATTGACCATTTTGCGAACGTTCGACAGCTCCGCGGTCATCGTTTTTCGTCAGAAAATTGATTTTTTGGACTGTAGCAAAAATGATTCCAAATGTCAATTGGATCGGGCCTCATGTTGAATAACACCTTTTTAAACCCTCGCAGTGCCCAAAATGGCCATTTTTACAGAGTTTTGCTTACTCAGAAGCTTCAATTTTGACCAATTTCAGGCACAGAAATGACTTTAAACACATTTATTTTAGTTGAAAAAGTAATAATTCACATCTAACAGTAATTTACAGCCAAAAGATTAAATGATAAAATTTCATCGAAATTGACCATTTTGGGAACGTTCGACAGCTCTGCGTTCATCATTTTTCGTCCGAAAATTGATTTTTTGGACTGTACCAAAAATGATTCTAAATGTCAATTGGATCGTGCCTCATGTTGAATAACCACTTTTTAAACCCTCACAGTGCCCAAAATTACCATTTTTACAGAGTTTTGCATACTCAGAAGCTTCAATTTTGACCAATTTCAGGCACAGAAATGACTTTAAACACATTTATTTTAGTTGAAAAAGTAATAATTCACATCCAACAGTAATTTACAGCCAAAAGATTAAATGTTAAAATTTCATCGAAATTGACCATTTTGGGAACGTTCGACAGCTCCGCGGTCATCGTTTTTCGTCCGATAATTAATTTTTTGGACTGTACCAAAAATGATTCCAAATGTCAATTGGACCGTGCCTCATGTTGAATAACCACTTTTTAAACCCTCACAGTGACCGAAATTGCCATTTTTACAGAGTTTTGCATACTCAGAAGCTTCAATTTTGACCAATTTCAGGCACAGAAATGACTTTAAACACATTTATTTTAGTTGAAAAAGTAATAATTCACATCCAACAGTAATTTACAGCCAAAAGATTAAATGTTAAAATTTCATCGAAATTGACCATTTTGGGAACGTTCGACAGCTCCGCGGTCATCGTTTTTCGTCCGAAAATTGATTTTTTGGACTGTACCAAAAATGATTCCAAATGTCAATTGGACCGTGCCTCATGTTGAATAACCACTTTTTAAACCCTCACAGTGACCGAAATTGCCATTTTTACAGAGTTTTGCATACTCAGAAGCTTCAATTTTGACCAATTTCAGGCACAGAAATGACTTTAAACACTTTTATTTTAGTTGAAAAAGTAATAATTCACATCCAACAGTAATTTACAGCCAAAAGATTAAATGATAAAATTTCATCGAAATTGACCATTTTGCGAACGTTCGACAGCTCCGCGGTCATCGTTTTTTGTCAGAAAATTTATTTTTTGGACTGTACCAAAAATGATTCAAAATGTCAATTGGATCATGCCTCATGTTGAATAACCACTTTTTAAACCCTCACAGTGCCCAAAATTGCCATTTTTACAGAGTTTTGCATACTCAGAAGCTTCAATTTTGACCAATTTCAGGCACAGAAATGACTTTAAACACATTTATTTTAGTTGAAAAAGTAATAATTCACATCCAACAGTAATTTACAGCCAAAAGATTAAATGTTAAAATTTCATCGAAATTGACCATTTTGGGAACGTTCGACAGCTCCGCGGTCATCGTTTTTCGTCCGAAAATTGATTTTTTGGACTGTACCAAAAATGATTCCAAATGTCAATTGGACCGTGCCTCATGTTGAATAACCACTTTTTAAACCCTCACAGTGACCGAAATTGCCATTTTTACAGAGTTTTGCATACTCAGAAGCTTCAATTTTGACCAATTTCAGGCACAGAAATGACTTTAAACACTTTTATTTTAGTTGAAAAAGTAATAATTCACATCCAACAGTAATTTACAGCCAAAACATTAAATGATAAAATTTCATCGAAATTGACCATTTTGCGAACGTTCGACAGCTCCGCGGTCATCGTTTTTTGTCTGAAAATTGATTTTTTGGACTGTACCAAAAATGATTCCAAATGTCAATTGGATCGTGCCTCATGTTGAATAACCACTTTTTAAACCCTCACAGTGCCCAAAATTGCCATTTTTACAGAGTTTTGCTTACTTAGAAGCTTCAATTTTGACCAATTTCAGGCACAGAAATGACTTTAAACACATTTATTTTAGTTGAAAAAGTAATAATTCACATCCAACAGTAATTTACAGCCAAAAGATTAAATGTTAAAATTTCATCGAAATTGACCATTTTGGGAACGTTCGACAGCTCCGCGGTCATCGTTTTTTGTCTGAAAATTGATTTTTTGGACTGTACCAAAAATGATTCCAAATGTCAATTGGATCGTGCCTCATGTTGAATAACCATTTTTTAAACCCTCACAGTGACCAAAATTGCCATTTTAACAGAGTTTTGCATACTCAGAAGTTTCAATTTTGACCAATTTCAGGCACAGGAATGACTTTAAACACATTTATTTTAGTTGAGAAAGTAATATTTCACATCTAACAGTAATTTACAGGCAAAAGATTACATTTTAAAATTTCATCGAAATTGACCATTTTGGGAATGTTCGACAGCTCCGCGGTCATCGTTTTTCGTCAGAAAATAGATTTTTGGGACTGTACCAAAAATGATTCTAAATGTCAATTGGATCGTGCCTCATGTTGAATAACCACTTTTTAAACCCTCACAGTGCCCAAAATTACCATTTTTACAGAGTTTTGCATACTCAGAAGCTTCAATTTTGACCAATTTCAGGCACAGAAATGACTTTAAACACATTTATTTTAGTTGAAAAAGTAATAATTCACATCCAACAGTAATTTACAGCCAAAAGATTAAATGTTAAAATTTCATCGAAATTGACCATTTTGGGAACGTTCGACAGCTCCGCGGTCATCGTTTTTCGTCCGAAAATTAATTTTTTGGACTGTACCAAAAATGATTCCAAATGTCAATTGGACTGTGCCTCATGTTGAATAACCACTTTTTAAACCCTCACAGTGACCAAAATTGCCATTTTTACAGAGTTTTGCATACTCAGAAGCTTCAATTTTGACCAATTTCAGGCACAGAAATGACTTTAAACACATTTATTTTAGTTGAAAAAGTAATAATTCACATCCAACAGTAATTTACAGCCAAAAGATTAAATGTTAAAATTTCATCGAAATTGACCATTTTGGGAACGTTCGACAGCTCCGCGGTCATCGTTTTTCGTCCGAAAATTGATTTTTTGGACTGTACCAAAAATGATTCCAAATGTCAATTGGACCGTGCCTCATGTTGAATAACCACTTTTTAAACCCTCACAGTGACCAAAATTGCCATTTTTACAGAGTTTTGCATACTCAGAAGCTTCAATTTTGACCAATTTCAGGCACAGAAATGACTTTAAACACTTTTATTTTAGTTGAAAAAGTAATAATTCACATCCAACAGTAATTTACAGCCAAAAGATTAAATGATAAAATTTCATCGAAATTGACCATTTTGCGAACGTTCGACAGCTCCGCGGTCATCGTTTTTCGTCAGAAAATTGATTTTTTGGACTGTAGCAAAAATGATTCCAAATGTCAATTGGATCGGGCCTCATGTTGAATAACACCTTTTTAAACCCTCGCAGTGCCCAAAATGGCCATTTTTACAGAGTTTTGCTTACTCAGAAGCTTCAATTTTGACCAATTTCAGGCACAGAAATGACTTTAAACACATTTATTTTAGTTGAAAAAGTAATAATTCACATCTAACAGTAATTTACAGCCAAAAGATTAAATGATAAAATTTCATCGAAATTGACCATTTTGGGAACGTTCGACAGCTCTGCGTTCATCATTTTTCGTCCGAAAATTGATTTTTTGGACTGTACCAAAAATGATTCTAAATGTCAATTGGATCGTGCCTCATGTTGAATAACCACTTTTTAAACCCTCACAGTGCCCAAAATTACCATTTTTACAGAGTTTTGCATACTCAGAAGCTTCAATTTTGACCAATTTCAGGCACAGAAATGACTTTAAACACATTTATTTTAGTTGAAAAAGTAATAATTCACATCCAACAGTAATTTACAGCCAAAAGATTAAATGTTAAAATTTCATCGAAATTGACCATTTTGGGAACGTTCGACAGCTCCGCGGTCATCGTTTTTCGTCCGAAAATTAATTTTTTGGACTGTACCAAAAATGATTCCAAATGTCAATTGGACCGTGCCTCATGTTGAATAACCACTTTTTAAACCCTCACAGTGACCGAAATTGCCATTTTTACAGAGTTTTGCATACTCAGAAGCTTCAATTTTGACCAATTTCAGGCACAGAAATGACTTTAAACACATTTATTTTAGTTGAAAAAGTAATAATTCACATCCAACAGTAATTTACAGCCAAAAGATTAAATGTTAAAATTTCATCGAAATTGACCATTTTGGGAACGTTCGACAGCTCCGCGGTCATCGTTTTTCGTCCGAAAATTGATTTTTTGGACTGTACCAAAAATGATTCCAAAAGTCAATTGGACCGTGCCTCATGTTGAATAACCACTTTTTAAACCCTCACAGTGACCGAAATTGCCATTTTTACAGAGTTTTGCATACTCAGAAGCTTCAATTTTGACCAATTTCAGGCACAGAAATGACTTTAAACACTTTTATTTTAGTTGAAAAAGTAATAATTCACATCCAACAGTAATTTACAGCCAAAAGATTAAATGATAAAATTTCATCGAAATTGACCATTTTGCGAACGTTCGACAGCTCCGCGGTCATCGTTTTTTGTCAGAAAATTTATTTTTTGGACTGTACCAAAAATGATTCAAAATGTCAATTGGATCATGCCTCATGTTGAATAACCACTTTTTAAACCCTCACAGTGCCCAAAATTGCCATTTTTACAGAGTTTTGCATACTCAGAAGCTTCAATTTTGACCAATTTCAGGCACAGAAATGACTTTAAACACATTTATTTTAGTTGAAAAAGTAATAATTCACATCCAACAGTAATTTACAGCCAAAAGATTAAATGTTAAAATTTCATCGAAATTGACCATTTTGGGAACGTTCGACAGCTCCGCGGTCATCGTTTTTCGTCCGAAAATTGATTTTTTGGACTGTACCAAAAATGATTCCAAATGTCAATTGGACCGTGCCTCATGTTGAATAACCACTTTTTAAACCCTCACAGTGACCGAAATTGCCATTTTTACAGAGTTTTGCATACTCAGAAGCTTCAATTTTGACCAATTTCAGGCACAGAAATGACTTTAAACACTTTTATTTTAGTTGAAAAAGTAATAATTCACATCCAACAGTAATTTACAGCCAAAAGATTAAATGATAAAATTTCATCGAAATTGACCATTTTGCGAACGTTCGACAGCTCCGCGGTCATCGTTTTTTGTCTGAAAATTGATTTTTTGGACTGTACCAAAAATGATTCCAAATGTCAATTGGATCGTGCCTCATGTTGAATAACCACTTTTTAAACCCTCACAGTGCCCAAAATTGCCATTTTTACAGAGTTTTGCTTACTTAGAAGCTTCAATTTTGACCAATTTCAGGCACAGAAATGACTTTAAACACATTTATTTTAGTTGAAAAAGTAATAATTCACATCCAACAGTAATTTACAGCCAAAAGATTAAATGTTAAAATTTCATCGAAATTGACCATTTTGGGAACGTTCGACAGCTCCGCGGTCATCGTTTTTTGTCTGAAAATTGATTTTTTGGACTGTACCAAAAATGATTCCAAATGTCAATTGGATCGTGCCTCATGTTGAATAACCATTTTTTAAACCCTTACAGTGACCAAAATTGCCATTTTAACAGAGTTTTGCATACTCAGAAGTTTCAATTTTGACCAATTTCAGGCACAGGAATGACTTTAAACACATTTATTTTAGTTGAGAAAGTAATATTTCACATCTAACAGTAATTTACAGGCAAAAGATTACATTTTAAAATTTCATCGAAATTGACCATTTTGGGAATGTTCGACAGCTCCGCGGTCATCGTTTTTCGTCAGAAAATAGATTTTTGGGACTGTACCAAAAATGATTCTAAATGTCAATTGGATCGTGCCTCATGTTGAATAACCACTTTTTAAACCCTCACAGTGCCCAAAATTACCATTTTTACAGAGTTTTGCATACTCAGAAGCTTCAATTTTGACCAATTTCAGGCACAGAAATGACTTTAAACACATTTATTTTAGTTGAAAAAGTAATAATTCACATCCAACAGTAATTTACAGCCAAAAGATTAAATGTTAAAATTTCATCGAAATTGACCATTTTGGGAACGTTCGACAGCTCCGCGGTCATCGTTTTTCGTCCGAAAATTAATTTTTTGGACTGTACCAAAAATGATTCCAAATGTCAATTGGACTGTGCCTCATGTTGAATAACCACTTTTTAAACCCTCACAGTGACCAAAATTGCCATTTTTACAGAGTTTTGCATACTCAGAAGCTTCAATTTTGACCAATTTCAGGCACAGAAATGACTTTAAACACATTTATTTTAGTTGAAAAAGTAATAATTCACATCCAACAGTAATTTACAGCCAAAAGATTAAATGTTAAAATTTCATCGAAATTGACCATTTTGGGAACGTTCGACAGCTCCGCGGTCATCGTTTTTCGTCCGAAAATTGATTTTTTGGACTGTACCAAAAATGATTCCAAATGTCAATTGGACCGTGCCTCATGTTGAATAACCACTTTTTAAACCCTCACAGTGACCAAAATTGCCATTTTTACAGAGTTTTGCATACTCAGAAGCTTCAATTTTGACCAATTTCAGGCACAGAAATGACTTTAAACACTTTTATTTTAGTTGAAAAAGTAATAATTCACATCCAACAGTAATTTACAGCCAAAAGATTAAATGATAAAATTTCATCGAAATTGACCATTTTGCGAACGTTCGACAGCTCCGCGGTCATCGTTTTTCGTCAGAAAATTGATTTTTTGGACTGTAGCAAAAATGATTCCAAATGTCAATTGGATCGGGCCTCATGTTGAATAACACCTTTTTAAACCCTCGCAGTGCCCAAAATGGCCATTTTTACAGAGTTTTGCTTACTCAGAAGCTTCAATTTTGACCAATTTCAGGCACAGAAATGACTTTAAACACATTTATTTTAGTTGAAAAAGTAATAATTCACATCTAACAGTAATTTACAGCCAAAAGATTAAATGATAAAATTTCATCGAAATTGACCATTTTGGGAACGTTCGACAGCTCTGCGTTCATCATTTTTCGTCCGAAAATTGATTTTTTGGACTGTACCAAAAATGATTCTAAATGTCAATTGGATCGTGCCTCATGTTGAATAACCACTTTTTAAACCCTCACAGTGCCCAAAATTACCATTTTTACAGAATTTTGCATACTCAGAAGCTTCAATTTTGACCAATTTCAGGCACAGAAATGACTTTAAACACATTTATTTTAGTTGAAAAAGTAATAATTCACATCCAACAGTAATTTACAGCCAAAAGATTAAATGTTAAAATTTCATCTAAATTGACCATTTTGGGAACGTTCGACAGCTCCGCGGTCATCGTTTTTCGTCCGAAAATTAATTTTTTGGACTGTACCAAAAATGATTCCAAATGTCAATTGGACCGTGCCTCATGTTGAATAACCACTTTTTAAACCCTCACAGTGACCGAAATTGCCATTTTTACAGAGTTTTGCATACTCAGAAGCTTCAATTTTGACCAATTTCAGGCACAGAAATGACTTTAAACACATTTATTTTAGTTGAAAAAGTAATAATTCACATCCAACAGTAATTTACAGCCAAAAGATTAAATGTTAAAATTTCATCGAAATTGACCATTTTGGGAACGTTCGACAGCTCCGCGGTCATCGTTTTTCGTCCGAAAATTGATTTTTTGGACTGTACCAAAAATGATTCCAAATGTCAATTGGACCGTGCCTCATGTTGAATAACCACTTTTTAAACCCTCACAGTGACCGAAATTGCCATTTTTACAGAGTTTTGCATACTCAGAAGCTTCAATTTTGACCAATTTCAGGCACAGAAATGACTTTAAACACTTTTATTTTAGTTGAAAAAGTAATAATTCACATCCAACAGTAATTTACAGCCAAAAGATTAAATGATAAAATTTCATCGAAATTGACCATTTTGCGAACGTTCGACAGCTCCGCGGTCATCGTTTTTTGTCAGAAAATTTATTTTTTGGACTGTACCAAAAATGATTCAAAATGTCAATTGGATCATGCCTCATGTTGAATAACCACTTTTTAAACCCTCACAGTGCCCAAAATTGCCATTTTTACAGAGTTTTGCATACTCAGAAGCTTCAATTTTGACCAATTTCAGGCACAGAAATGACTTTAAACACATTTATTTTAGTTGAAAAAGTAATAATTCACATCCAACAGTAATTTACAGCCAAAAGATTAAATGTTAAAATTTCATCGAAATTGACCATTTTGGGAACGTTCGACAGCTCCGCGGTCATCGTTTTTCGTCCGAAAATTGATTTTTTGGACTGTACCAAAAATGATTCCAAATGTCAATTGGACCGTGCCTCATGTTGAATAACCACTTTTTAAACCCTCACAGTGACCGAAATTGCCATTTTTACAGAGTTTTGCATACTCAGAAGCTTCAATTTTGACCAATTTCAGGCACAGAAATGACTTTAAACACTTTTATTTTAGTTGAAAAAGTAATAATTCACATCCAACAGTAATTTACAGCCAAAAGATTAAATGATAAAATTTCATCGAAATTGACCATTTTGCGAACGTTCGACAGCTCCAAGGTCATCGTTTTTTGTCAGAAAATTTATTTTTTGGACTGTACCAAAAATGATTCAAAATGTCAATTGGATCATGCCTCATGTTGAATAACCACTTTTTAAACCCTCACAGTGCCCAAAATTGCCATTTTTACAGAGTTTTGCTTACTTAGAAGCTTCAATTTTGACCAATTTCAGGCACAGAAATGACTTTAAACACATTTATTTTAGTTGAAAAAGTAATAATTCACATCCAACAGTAATTTACAGCCAAAAGATTAAATGTTAAAATTTCATCGAAATTGACCATTTTGGGAACGTTCGACAGCTCCGCGGTCATCGTTTTTTGTCTGAAAATTGATTTTTTGGACTGTACCAAAAATGATTCCAAATGTCAATTGGATCGTGCCTCATGTTGAATAACCATTTTTTAAACCCTCACAGTGACCAAAATTGCCATTTTAACAGAGTTTTGCATACTCAGAAGCTTCAATTTTGACCAATTTCAGGCACAGGAATGACTTTAAACACATTTATTTTAGTTGAGAAAGTAATATTTCACATCTAACAGTAATTTACAGGCAAAAGATTAAATTTTAAAATTTCATCGAAATTGACCATTTTGGGAACGTTCGACAGCTCCGCGGTCATCGTTTTTCGTCAGAAAATTGATTTTTTGGACTGTACCAAAAATGATTCAAAATGTCAATTGGATCGTGCCTCATGTTGAATAACCACTTTTTAAACCCTCACAGTGCCCAAAATTGCCATTTTTACAGAGTTTTGCTTACTTAGAAGCTTCAATTTTGACCAATTTCAGGCACAGAAATGACTTTAAACACATTTATTTTAGTTGAAAAAGTAATAATTCACATCCAACAGTAATTTACAGCGAAAAGATTAAATGTTAAAATTTCATCTAAATTGACCATTTTGGGAACGTTCGACAGCTCCGCGGTCATCGTTTTTCGTCCGAAAATTAATTTTTTGGACTGTAGCAAAAATGATTCCAAATGTCAATTGGATCGTGCCTCATGTTGAATAACCACTTTTTAAACCCTCACAGTGCCCAAAATTACCATTTTTACAGAGTTTTGCATACTCAGAAGCTTCAATTTTGACCAATTACAGGCACAGAAATGACTTTAAACACATATTTTTTAAGTTGAAAAAGTAATAATTCACATCCAACAGTAATATAGAGCCAAAAGAATAAATGTTAACATTTCATCGAAATTGACCATTTTGGGAACTTTCGACAGCTCCGCGGTCATCGTTTTTCGTCCGAAAATTGATTTTTTGGACTGTACCAAAAATGATTCCAAATGTCAATTGGATCGTGCCTCATGTTGAATAACCATTTTTTAAACCCTCACAGTGACCAAAATTGCCATTTTTACAGAGTTTTGCATACTCAGAAGCTTCAATTTTGACCAATTTCAGGCACAGGAATGACTTTAAACACATTTATTTTAGTTGAGAAAGTAATATTTCACATCTAACAGTAATTTACAGGCAAAAGATTAAATTTTAAAATTTCATCGAAATTGACCATTTTGGGAATGTTCGACAGCTCCGCGGTCATCGTTTTTCGTCAGAAAATAGATTTTTTGGACTGTACCAAAAATGATTCTAAATGTCAATTGGATCGTGCCTCATGTTGAATAACCACTTTTTAAACCCTCACAGTGCCCAAAATTACCATTTTTACAGAGTTTTGCATACTCAGAAGCTTCAATTTTGACCAATTTCAGGCACAGAAATGACTTTAAACACATTTATTTTAGTTGAAAAAGTAATAATTCACATCCAACAGTAATTTACAGCCAAAAGATTAAATGTTAAAATTTCATCGAAATTGACCATTTTGGGAACGTTCGACAGCTCCGCGGTCATCGTTTTTCGTCCGAAAATTAATTTTTTGGACTGTACCAAAAATTATTCCAAATGTCAATTGGACCGTGCCTCATGTTGAATAACCACTTTTTAAACCCTCACAGTGACCAAAATTGCCATTTTTACAGAGTTTTGCATACTCAGAAGCTTCAATTTTGACCAATTTCAGGCACAGAAATGACTTTAAACACATTTATTTTAGTTGAAAAAGTAATAATTCACATCCAACAGTAATTTACAGCCAAAAGATTAAATGTTAAAATTTCATCGAAATTGACCATTTTGGGAACGTTCGACAGCTCCGCGGTCATCGTTTTTCGTCCGAAAATTGATTTTTTGGACTGTACCAAAAATGATTCCAAATGTCAATTGGACCGTGCCTCATGTTGAATAACCACTTTTTAAACCCTCACAGTGACCAAAATTGCCATTTTTACAGAGTTTTGCATACTCAGAAGCTTCAATTTTGACCAATTTCAGGCACAGAAATGACTTTAAACACTTTTATTTTAGTTGAAAAAGTAATAATTCACATCCAACAGTAATTTACAGCCAAAAGATTAAATGATAAAATTTCATCGAAATTGACCATTTTGCGAACGTTCGACAGCTCCGCGGTCATCGTTTTTCGTCAGAAAATTGATTTTTTGGACTGTAGCAAAAATGATTCCAAATGTCAATTGGATCGTGCCTCATGTTGAATAACCACTTTTTAAACCCTCGCAGTGCCCAAAATGGCCATTTTTACAGAGTTTTGCTTACTCAGAAGCTTCAATTTTGACCAATTTCAGGCACAGAAATGACTTTAAACACATTTATTTTAGTTGAAAAAGTAATAATTCACATCCAACAGTAATTTACATCCAAAAGATTAAATGTTAAAATTTCATCGAAATTGACCATTTTGGGAACGTTCGACAGCTCCGCGGTCATCGTTTTTCGTCCGAAAATTGATTTTTTGGACTGTACCAAAAATTATTCCAAATGTCAATTGGATCGTGCCTCATGTTGAATAACCATTTTTTAAACCCTCACAGTGACCAAAATTGCCATTTTTACAGAGTTTTGCATACTCAGAAGCTTCAATTTTGACCAATTTCAGGCACAGGAATGACTTTAAACACATTTATTTTAGTTGAGAAAGTAATATTTCACATCTAACAGTAATTTACAGGCAAAATATTACATTTTAAAATTTCATCGAAATTGACCATTTTGGGAACGTTCGACAGCTCCGCGGTCATCGTTTTTCGTCCGAAAATTGATTTTTTGGACTGTACCAAAAATGATTCCAAATGTCAATTGGACCGTGCCTCATGTTGAATAACCACTTGTTAAACCCTCACAGTGACCAAAATTGCCATTTTTACAGAGTTTTGCATACTCAGAAGTTTCAATTTTGACCAATTTCAGGCACAGGAATGACTTTAAACACATTTATTTTAGTTGAGAAAGTAATATTTCACATCTAACAGTAATTTACAGGCAAAAGATTACATTTTAAAATTTCATCGAAATTGACCATTTTGGGAATGTTCGACAGCTCCGCGGTCATCGTTTTTCGTCAGAAAATAGATTTTTTGGACTGTACCAAAAATGATTCTAAATGTCAATTGGATCGTGCCTCATGTTGAATAACCACTTTTTAAACCCTCACAGTGCCCAAAATTACCATTTTTACAGAGTTTTGCATACTCAGAAGCTTCAATTTTGACCAATTTCAGGCACAGAAATGACTTTAAACACTTTTATTTTAGTTGAAAAAGTAATAATTCACATCCAACAGTAATTTACAGCCAAAAGATTAAATGATAAAATTTCATCGAAATTGACCATTTTGCGAACGTTCGACAGCTCCGCGGTCATCGTTTTTCGTCAGAAAATTGATTTTTTGGACTGTAGCAAAAATGATTCCAAATGTCAATTGGATCGTGCCTCATGTTGAATAACCACTTTTTAAACCCTCGCAGTGCCCAAAATGGCCATTTTTACAGAGTTTTGCTTACTCAGAAGCTTCAATTTTGACCAATTTCAGGCACAGAAATGACTTTAAACACATTTATTTTAGTTGAAAAAGTAATAATTCACATCCAACAGTAATTTACAGCGAAAAGATTAAATGTTAAAATTTCATCTAAATTGACCATTTTGGGAACGTTCGACAGCTCCGCGGTCATCGTTTTTCGTCCGAAAATTAATTTTTTGGACTGTAGCAAAAATGATTCCAAATGTCAATTGGATCGTGCCTCATGTTGAATAACCACTTTTTAAACCCTCGCAGTGCCCAAAATGGCCATTTTTACAGAGTTTTGCTTACTCAGAAGCTTCAATTTTGACCAATTTCAGGCACAGAAATGACTTTAAACACATTTATTTTAGTTGAAAAAGTAATAATTCACATCTAACAGTAATTTACAGCCAAAAGATTAAATGATAAAATTTCATCGAAATTGACCATTTTGGGAACGTTCGACAGCTCCGCGTTCATCGTTTTTCGTCCGAAAATTGATTTTTTGGACTGTACCAAAAATGATTCTAAATGTCAATTGGATCGTGCCTCATGTTGAATAACCACTTTTTAAACCCTCACAGTGCCCCAAATTACCATTTTTACAGAGTTTTGCATACTCAGAAGCTTCAATTTTGACCAATTACAGGCACAGAAATGACTTTAAACACATATTTTTTAAGTTGAAAAAGTAATAATTCACATCCAACAGTAATATACAGCCAAAAGAATAAATGTTAACATTTCATCGAAATTGACCATTTTGGGAACTTTCGACAGCTCCGCGGTCATCGTTTTTCGTCCGAAAATTAATTTTTTGGACTGTAGCAAAAATGATTCCAAATGTCAATTGGATCGTGCCTCATGTTGAATAACCACTTTTTAAACCCTCGCAGTGCCCAAAATTGCCATTTTTACAGAGTTTTGCTTACTCAGAAGCTTCAATTTTGACCAATTTCAGGCACAGAAATGACTTTAAACACATTTATTTTAGTTGAAAAAGTAATAATTCACATCCAACAGTAATTTACATCCAAAAGATTAAATGTTAAAATTTCATCTAAATTGACCATTTTGGGAACGTTCGACAGCTCCGCGGTCATCGTTTTTCGTCCGAAAATTAATTTTTTGGACTGTAGCAAAAATGATTCCAAATGTCAATTGGATCGTGCCTCATGTTGAATAACCACTTTTTAAACCCTCGCAGTGCCCAAAATGGCCATTTTTACAGAGTTTTGCTTACTCAGAAGCTTCAATTTTGACCAATTTCAGGCACAGAAATGACTTTAAACACATTTATTTTAGTTGAAAAAGTAATAATTCACATCTAACAGTAATTTACAGCCAAAAGATTAAATGATAAAATTTCATCGAAATTGACCATTTTGGGAACGTTCGACAGCTCCGCGTTCATCGTTTTTCGTCCGAAAATTGATTTTTTGGACTGTACCAAAAATGATTCTAAATGTCAATTGGATCGTGCCTCATGTTGAATAACCACTTTTTAAACCCTCACAGTGCCCCAAATTACCATTTTTACAGAGTTTTGCATACTCAGAAGCTTCAATTTTGACCAATTACAGGCACAGAAATGACTTTAAACACATATTTTTTAAGTTGAAAAAGTAATAATTCACATCCAACAGTAATATACAGCCAAAAGAATAAATGTTAACATTTCATCGAAATTGACCATTTTGGGAACTTTCGACAGCTCCGCGGTCATCGTTTTTCGTCCGAAAATTAATTTTTTGGACTGTAGCAAAAATGATTCCAAATGTCAATTGGATCGTGCCTCATGTTGAATAACCACTTTTTAAACCCTCGCAGTGCCCAAAATTGCCATTTTTACAGAGTTTTGCTTACTCAGAAGCTTCAATTTTGACCAATTTCAGGCACAGAAATGACTTTAAACACATTTATTTTAGTTGAAAAAGTAATAATTCACATCCAACAGTAATTTACATCCAAAAGATTAAATGTTAAAATTTCATCGAAATTGACCATTTTGGGAACGTTCGACAGCTCCGCGGTCATCGTTTTTCGTCCGAAAATTGATTTTTTGGACTGTACCAAAAATGATTCCAAATGTCAATTGGATCGTGCCTCATGTTGAATAACCATTTTTTAAACCCTCACAGTGACCAAAATTGCCATTTTTACAGAGTTTTGCATACTCAGAAGCTTCAATTTTGACCAATTTCAGGCACAGGAATGACTTTAAACACATTTATTTTAGTTGAGAAAGTAATATTTCACATCTAACAGTAATTTACAGGCAAAAGATTAAATTTTAAAATTTCATCGAAATTGACCATTTTGGGAACGTTCGACAGCTCCGCGGTCATCGTTTTTCGTCCGAAAATTAATTTTTTGGACTGTAGCAAAAATGATTCCAAATGTCAATTGGATCGTGCCTCATGTTGAATAACCACTTTTTAAACCCTCGCAGTGCCCAAAATGGCCATTTTTACAGAGTTTTGCTTACTCAGAAGCTTCAATTTTGACCAATTTCAGGCACAGAAATGACTTTAAACACATTTATTTTAGTTGAAAAAGTAATAATTCACATCTAACAGTAATTTACAGCCAAAAGATTAAATGATAAAATTTCATCGAAATTGACCATTTTGGGAACGTTCGACAGCTCCGCGTTCATCGTTTTTCGTCCGAAAATTGATTTTTTGGACTGTACCAAAAATGATTCTAAATGTCAATTGGATCGTGCCTCATGTTGAATAACCACTTTTTAAACCCTCACAGTGCCCCAAATTACCATTTTTACAGAGTTTTGCATACTCAGAAGCTTCAATTTTGACCAATTACAGGCACAGAAATGACTTTAAACACATATTTTTTAAGTTGAAAAAGTAATAATTCACATCCAACAGTAATATACAGCCAAAAGAATAAATGTTAACATTTCATCGAAATTGACCATTTTGGGAACTTTCGACAGCTCCGCGGTCATCGTTTTTCGTCCGAAAATTAATTTTTTGGACTGTAGCAAAAATGATTCCAAATGTCAATTGGATCGTGCCTCATGTTGAATAACCACTTTTTAAACCCTCGCAGTGCCCAAAATTGCCATTTTTACAGAGTTTTGCTTACTCAGAAGCTTCAATTTTGACCAATTTCAGGCACAGAAATGACTTTAAACACATTTATTTTAGTTGAAAAAGTAATAATTCACATCCAACAGTAATTTACATCCAAAAGATTAAATGTTAAAATTTCATCGAAATTGACCATTTTGGGAACGTTCGACAGCTCCGCGGTCATCGTTTTTCGTCCGAAAATTGATTTTTTGGACTGTACCAAAAATGATTCCAAATGTCAATTGGATCGTGCCTCATGTTGAATAACCATTTTTTAAACCCTCACAGTGACCAAAATTGCCATTTTTACAGAGTTTTGCATACTCAGAAGCTTCAATTTTGACCAATTTCAGGCACAGGAATGACTTTAAACACATTTATTTTAGTTGAGAAAGTAATATTTCACATCTAACAGTAATTTACAGGCAAAAGATTAAATTTTAAAATTTCATCGAAATTGACCATTTTGGGAACGTTCGACAGCTCCGCGGTCATCGTTTTTCGTCCGAAAATTGATTTTTTGGACTGTACCAAAAATGATTCCAAATGTCAATTGGACCGTGCCTCATGTTGAATAACCACTTTTTAAACCCTCACAGTGACCAAAATTGCCATTTTTACAGAGTTTTGCATACTCAGAAGCTTCAATTTTGACCAATTTCAGGCACAGGAATGACTTTAAACACATTTATTTTAGTTGAGAAAGTAATATTTCACATCTAACAGTAATTTACAGGCAAAAGATTACATTTTAAAATTTCATCGAAATTGACCATTTTGGGAATGTTCGACAGCTCCGCGGTCATCGTTTTTCGTCAGAAAATAGATTTTTTGGACTGTACCAAAAATGATTCTAAATGTCAATTGGATCGTGCCTCATGTTGAATAACCACTTTTTAAACCCTCACAGTGCCCAAAATTACCATTTTTACAGAGTTTTGCATACTCAGAAGCTTCAATTTTGACCAATTTCAGGCACAGAAATGACTTTAAACACTTTTATTTTAGTTGAAAAAGTAATAATTCACATCCAACAGTAATTTACAGCCAAAAGATTAAATGATAAAATTTCATCGAAATTGACCATTTTGCGAACGTTCGACAGCTCCGCGGTCATCGTTTTTCGTCAGAAAATTGATTTTTTGGACTGTAGCAAAAATGATTCCAAATGTCAATTGGATCGTGCCTCATGTTGAATAACCACTTTTTAAACCCTCGCAGTGCCCAAAATGGCCATTTTTACAGAGTTTTGCTTACTCAGAAGCTTCAATTTTGACCAATTTCAGGCACAGAAATGACTTTAAACACATTTATTTTAGTTGAAAAAGTAATAATTCACATCCAACAGTAATTTACAGCGAAAAGATTAAATGTTAAAATTTCATCTAAATTGACCATTTTGGGAACGTTCGACAGCTCCGCGGTCATCGTTTTTCGTCCGAAAATTAATTTTTTGGACTGTAGCAAAAATGATTCCAAATGTCAATTGGATCGTGCCTCATGTTGAATAACCACTTTTTAAACCCTCGCAGTGCCCAAAATGGCCATTTTTACAGAGTTTTGCTTACTCAGAAGCTTCAATTTTGACCAATTTCAGGCACAGAAATGACTTTAAACACATTTATTTTAGTTGAAAAAGTAATAATTCACATCTAACAGTAATTTACAGCCAAAAGATTAAATGATAAAATTTCATCGAAATTGACCATTTTGGGAACGTTCGACAGCTCCGCGTTCATCGTTTTTCGTCCGAAAATTGATTTTTTGGACTGTACCAAAAATGATTCTAAATGTCAATTGGATCGTGCCTCATGTTGAATAACCACTTTTTAAACCCTCACAGTGCCCCAAATTACCATTTTTACAGAGTTTTGCATACTCAGAAGCTTCAATTTTGACCAATTACAGGCACAGAAATGACTTTAAACACATATTTTTTAAGTTGAAAAAGTAATAATTCACATCCAACAGTAATATACAGCCAAAAGAATAAATGTTAACATTTCATCGAAATTGACCATTTTGGGAACTTTCGACAGCTCCGCGGTCATCGTTTTTCGTCCGAAAATTAATTTTTTGGACTGTAGCAAAAATGATTCCAAATGTCAATTGGATCGTGCCTCATGTTGAATAACCACTTTTTAAACCCTCGCAGTGCCCAAAATTGCCATTTTTACAGAGTTTTGCTTACTCAGAAGCTTCAATTTTGACCAATTTCAGGCACAGAAATGACTTTAAACACATTTATTTTAGTTGAAAAAGTAATAATTCACATCCAACAGTAATTTACATCCAAAAGATTAAATGTTAAAATTTCATCTAAATTGACCATTTTGGGAACGTTCGACAGCTCCGCGGTCATCGTTTTTCGTCCGAAAATTAATTTTTTGGACTGTAGCAAAAATGATTCCAAATGTCAATTGGATCGTGCCTCATGTTGAATAACCACTTTTTAAACCCTCGCAGTGCCCAAAATGGCCATTTTTACAGAGTTTTGCTTACTCAGAAGCTTCAATTTTGACCAATTTCAGGCACAGAAATGACTTTAAACACATTTATTTTAGTTGAAAAAGTAATAATTCACATCTAACAGTAATTTACAGCCAAAAGATTAAATGATAAAATTTCATCGAAATTGACCATTTTGGGAACGTTCGACAGCTCCGCGTTCATCGTTTTTCGTCCGAAAATTGATTTTTTGGACTGTACCAAAAATGATTCTAAATGTCAATTGGATCGTGCCTCATGTTGAATAACCACTTTTTAAACCCTCACAGTGCCCCAAATTACCATTTTTACAGAGTTTTGCATACTCAGAAGCTTCAATTTTGACCAATTACAGGCACAGAAATGACTTTAAACACATATTTTTTAAGTTGAAAAAGTAATAATTCACATCCAACAGTAATATACAGCCAAAAGAATAAATGTTAACATTTCATCGAAATTGACCATTTTGGGAACTTTCGACAGCTCCGCGGTCATCGTTTTTCGTCCGAAAATTAATTTTTTGGACTGTAGCAAAAATGATTCCAAATGTCAATTGGATCGTGCCTCATGTTGAATAACCACTTTTTAAACCCTCGCAGTGCCCAAAATTGCCATTTTTACAGAGTTTTGCTTACTCAGAAGCTTCAATTTTGACCAATTTCAGGCACAGAAATGACTTTAAACACATTTATTTTAGTTGAAAAAGTAATAATTCACATCCAACAGTAATTTACATCCAAAAGATTAAATGTTAAAATTTCATCGAAATTGACCATTTTGGGAACGTTCGACAGCTCCGCGGTCATCGTTTTTCGTCCGAAAATTGATTTTTTGGACTGTACCAAAAATGATTCCAAATGTCAATTGGATCGTGCCTCATGTTGAATAACCATTTTTTAAACCCTCACAGTGACCAAAATTGCCATTTTTACAGAGTTTTGCATACTCAGAAGCTTCAATTTTGACCAATTTCAGGCACAGGAATGACTTTAAACACATTTATTTTAGTTGAGAAAGTAATATTTCACATCTAACAGTAATTTACAGGCAAAAGATTAAATTTTAAAATTTCATCGAAATTGACCATTTTGGGAACGTTCGACAGCTCCGCGGTCATCGTTTTTCGTCCGAAAATTAATTTTTTGGACTGTAGCAAAAATGATTCCAAATGTCAATTGGATCGTGCCTCATGTTGAATAACCACTTTTTAAACCCTCGCAGTGCCCAAAATGGCCATTTTTACAGAGTTTTGCTTACTCAGAAGCTTCAATTTTGACCAATTTCAGGCACAGAAATGACTTTAAACACATTTATTTTAGTTGAAAAAGTAATAATTCACATCTAACAGTAATTTACAGCCAAAAGATTAAATGATAAAATTTCATCGAAATTGACCATTTTGGGAACGTTCGACAGCTCCGCGTTCATCGTTTTTCGTCCGAAAATTGATTTTTTGGACTGTACCAAAAATGATTCTAAATGTCAATTGGATCGTGCCTCATGTTGAATAACCACTTTTTAAACCCTCACAGTGCCCCAAATTACCATTTTTACAGAGTTTTGCATACTCAGAAGCTTCAATTTTGACCAATTACAGGCACAGAAATGACTTTAAACACATATTTTTTAAGTTGAAAAAGTAATAATTCACATCCAACAGTAATATACAGCCAAAAGAATAAATGTTAACATTTCATCGAAATTGACCATTTTGGGAACTTTCGACAGCTCCGCGGTCATCGTTTTTCGTCCGAAAATTAATTTTTTGGACTGTAGCAAAAATGATTCCAAATGTCAATTGGATCGTGCCTCATGTTGAATAACCACTTTTTAAACCCTCGCAGTGCCCAAAATTGCCATTTTTACAGAGTTTTGCTTACTCAGAAGCTTCAATTTTGACCAATTTCAGGCACAGAAATGACTTTAAACACATTTATTTTAGTTGAAAAAGTAATAATTCACATCCAACAGTAATTTACATCCAAAAGATTAAATGTTAAAATTTCATCGAAATTGACCATTTTGGGAACGTTCGACAGCTCCGCGGTCATCGTTTTTCGTCCGAAAATTGATTTTTTGGACTGTACCAAAAATGATTCCAAATGTCAATTGGATCGTGCCTCATGTTGAATAACCATTTTTTAAACCCTCACAGTGACCAAAATTGCCATTTTTACAGAGTTTTGCATACTCAGAAGCTTCAATTTTGACCAATTTCAGGCACAGGAATGACTTTAAACACATTTATTTTAGTTGAGAAAGTAATATTTCACATCTAACAGTAATTTACAGGCAAAAGATTAAATTTTAAAATTTCATCGAAATTGACCATTTTGGGAACGTTCGACAGCTCCGCGGTCATCGTTTTTCGTCCGAAAATTGATTTTTTGGACTGTACCAAAAATGATTCCAAATGTCAATTGGACCGTGCCTCATGTTGAATAACCACTTTTTAAACCCTCACAGTGACCAAAATTGCCATTTTTACAGAGTTTTGCATACTCAGAAGCTTCAATTTTGACCAATTTCAGGCACAGGAATGACTTTAAACACATTTATTTTAGTTGAGAAAGTAATATTTCACATCTAACAGTAATTTACAGGCAAAAGATTACATTTTAAAATTTCATCGAAATTGACCATTTTGGGAATGTTCGACAGCTCCGCGGTCATCGTTTTTCGTCAGAAAATAGATTTTTTGGACTGTACCAAAAATGATTCTAAATGTCAATTGGATCGTGCCTCATGTTGAATAACCACTTTTTAAACCCTCACAGTGCCCAAAATTACCATTTTTACAGAGTTTTGCATACTCAGAAGCTTCAATTTTGACCAATTTCAGGCACAGAAATGACTTTAAACACATTTATTTTAGTTGAACAAGTAATAATTCACATCCAACAGTAATTTACAGCCAAAAGATTAAATGTTAAAATTTCATCAAAATTGACCATTTTGGGAACGTTCGACAGCTCCGCGGTCATCGTTTTTCGTCCGAAAATTAATTTTTTGGACTGTACCAAAAATGATTCCAAATGTCAATTGGACCGTGCCTCATGTTGAATAACCACTTTTTAAACCCTCACAGTGACCAAAATTGCCATTTTTACAGAGTTTTGCATACTCAGAAGTTTCAATTTTGACCAATTTCAGGCACAGGAATGACTTTAAACACATTTATTTTAGTTGAGAAAGTAATATTTCACATCTAACAGTAATTTACAGGCAAAAGATTACATTTTAAAATTTCATCGAAATTGACCATTTTGGGAATGTTCGACAGCTCCGCGGTCATCGTTTTTCGTCAGAAAATTGATTTTTTGGACTGTAGCAAAAATGATTCCAAATGTCAATTGGATCGTGCCTCATGTTGAATAACCACTTTTTAAACCCTCGCAGTGCCCAAAATGGCCATTTTTACAGAGTTTTGCTTACTCAGAAGCTTCAATTTTGACCAATTTCAGGCACAGAAATGACTTTAAACACATTTATTTTAGTTGAAAAAGTAATAATTCACATCCAACAGTAATTTACATCCAAAAGATTAAATGTTAAAATTTCATCGAAATTGACCATTTTGGGAACGTTCGACAGCTCCGCGGTCATCGTTTTTCGTCCGAAAATTGATTTTTTGGACTGTACCAAAAATGATTCCAAATGTCAATTGGATCGTGCCTCATGTTGAATAACCATTTTTTAAACCCTCACAGTGACCAAAATTGCCATTTTTACAGAGTTTTGCATACTCAGAAGCTTCAATTTTGACCAATTTCAGGCACAGGAATGACTTTAAACACATTTATTTTAGTTGAGAAAGTAATATTTCACATCTAACAGTAATTTACAGGCAAAAGATTAAATTTTAAAATTTCATCGAAATTGACCATTTTGGGAACGTTCGACAGCTCCGCGGTCATCGTTTTTCGTCCGAAAATTGATTTTTTGGACTGTACCAAAAATGATTCCAAATGTCAATTGGACCGTGCCTCATGTTGAATAACCACTTGTTAAACCCTCACAGTGACCAAAATTGCCATTTTTACAGAGTTTTGCATACTCAGAAGTTTCAATTTTGACCAATTTCAGGCACAGGAATGACTTTAAACACATTTATTTTAGTTGAGAAAGTAATATTTCACATCTAACAGTAATTTACAGGCAAAAGATTACATTTTAAAATTTCATCGAAATTGACCATTTTGGGAATGTTCGACAGCTCCGCGGTCATCGTTTTTCGTCAGAAAATAGATTTTTTGGACTGTACCAAAAATGATTCTAAATGTCAATTGGATCGTGCCTCATGTTGAATAACCACTTTTTAAACCCTCACAGTGCCCAAAATTACCATTTTTACAGAGTTTTGCATACTCAGAAGCTTCAATTTTGACCAATTTCAGGCACAGAAATGACTTTAAACACATTTATTTTAGTTGAAAAAGTAATAATTCACATCCAACAGTAATTTACAGCCAAAAGATTAAATGTTAAAATTTCATCGAAATTGACCATTTTGGGAACGTTCGACAGCTCCGCGTTCATCGTTTTTCGTCCGAAAATTGATTTTTTGGACTGTACCAAAAATGATTCTAAATGTCAATTGGATCGTGCCTCATGTTGAATAACCACTTTTTAAACCCTCACAGTGCCCAAAATTACCATTTTTACAGAGTTTTGCATACTCAGAAGCTTCAATTTTGACCAATTTCAGGCACAGAAATGACTTTAAACACATTTATTTTAGTTGAAAAAGTAATAATTCACATCCAACAGTAATTTACAGCCAAAAGATTAAATGTTAAAATTTCATCGAAATTGACCATTTTGGGAACGTTCGACAGCTCCGCGGTCATCGTTTTTCGTCCGAAAATTAATTTTTTGGACTGTACCAAAAATGATTCCAAATGTCAATTGGACCGTGCCTCATTTTGAATAACCACTTTTTAAACCCTCACAGTGACCGAAATTGCCATTTTTACAGAGTTTTGCATACTCAGAAGCTTCAATTTTGACCAATTTCAGGCACAGAAATGACTTTAAACACATTTATTTTAGTTGAAAAAGTAATAATTCACATCCAACTGTAATTTACAGCCAAAAGATTAAATGTTAAAATTTCATCGAAATTGACCATTTTGGGAACGTTCGACAGCTCCGCGGTCATCGTTTTTCGTCCGAAAATTGATTTTTTGGACTGTACCAAAAATGATTCCAAATGTCAATTGGACCGTGCCTCATGTTGAATAACCACTTTTTAAACACTCACAGTGACCAAAATTGCCATTTTTACAGAGTTTTGCATACTCAGAAGCTTCAATTTTGACCAATTTCAGGCACAGAAATGACTTTAAACACTTTTATTTTAGTTGAAAAAGTAATAATTCACATCCAACAGTAATTTACAGCCAAAACATTAAATGATAAAATTTCATCGAAATTGACCATTTTGCGAACGTTCGACAGCTCCGCGGTCATCGTTTTTCGTCAGAAAATTGATTTTTTGGACTGTAGCAAAAATGATTCCAAATGTCAATTGGATCGTGCCTCATGTTGAATAACCACTTTTTAAACCCTCGCAGTGCCCAAAATGGCCATTTTTACAGAGTTTTGCTTACTCAGAAGCTTCAATTTTGACCAATTTCAGGCACAGAAATGACTTTAAACACATTTATTTTAGTTGAAAAAGTAATAATTCACATCTAACAGTAATTTACAGCCAAAAGATTAAATGATAAAATTTCATCGAAATTGACCATTTTGGGAACGTTCGACAGCTCCGCGTTCATCGTTTTTCGTCCGAAAATTGATTTTTTGGACTGTACCAAAAATGATTCTAAATGTCAATTGGATCGTGCCTCATGTTGAATAACCACTTTTTAAACCCTCACAGTGCCCAAAATTACCATTTTTACAGAGTTTTGCATACTCAGAAGCTTCAATTTTGACCAATTTCAGGCACAGAAATGACTTTAAACACATTTATTTTAGTTGAAAAAGTAATAATTCACATCCAACAGTAATTTACAGCCAAAAGATTAAATGTTAAAATTTCATCGAAATTGACCATTTTGGGAACGTTCGACAGCTCCGCGGTCATCGTTTTTCGTCCGAAAATTAATTTTTTGGACTGTACCAAAAATGATTCCAAATGTCAATTGGACCGTGCCTCATGTTGAATAACCACTTTTTAAACCCTCACAGTGACCGAAATTGCCATTTTTACAGAGTTTTGCATACTCAGAAGCTTCAATTTTGACCAATTTCAGGCACAGAAATGACTTTAAACACATTTATTTTAGTTGAAAAAGTAATAATTCACATCCAACAGTAATTTACAGCCAAAAGATTAAATGTTAAAATTTCATCGAAATTGACCATTTTGGGAACGTTCGACAGCTCCGCTTTTCCGTTTTTCGTCCGAAAATTGATTTTTTGGACTGTACCAAAAATGATTCCAAATGTCAATTGGACCGTGCCTCATGTTGAATAACCACTTTTTAAACCCTCACAGTGACCAAAATTGCCATTTTTACAGAGTTTTGCATACTCAGAAGCTTCAATTTTGACCAATTTCAGGCACAGAAATGACTTTAAACACTTTTATTTTAGTTGAAAAAGTAATAATTCACATCCAACAGTAATTTACAGCCAAAAGATTAAATGATAAAATTTCATCGAAATTGACCATTTTGCGAACGTTCGACAGCTCCGCGGTCATCGTTTTTTGTCAGAAAATTTATTTTTTGGACTGTACCAAAAATGATTCAAAATGTCAATTGGATCATGCCTCATGTTGAATAACCACTTTTTAAACCCTCACAGTGCCCAAAATTGCCATTTTTACAGAGTTTTGCTTACTTAGAAGCTTCAATTTTGACCAATTTCAGGCACAGAAATGACTTTAAACACATTTATTTTAGTTGAAAAAGTAATAATTCACATCCAACAGTAATTTACAGCCAAAAGATTAAATGTTAAAATTTCATCGAAATTGACCATTTTGGGAACGTTCGACAGCTCCGCGGTCATCGTTTTTTGTCTGAAAATTGATTTTTTGGACTGTACCAAAAATGATTCCAAATGTCAATTGGATCGTGCCTCATGTTGAATAACCATTTTTTAAACCCTCACAGTGACCAAAATTGCCATTTTAACAGAGTTTTGCATACTCAGAAGCTTCAATTTTGACCAATTTCAGGCACAGGAATGACTTTAAACACATTTATTTTAGTTGAGAAAGTAATATTTCACATCTAACAGTAATTTACAGGCAAAAGATTAAATTTTAAAATTTCATCGAAATTGACCATTTTGGGAACGTTCGACAGCTCCGCGGTCATCGTTTTTCGTCAGAAAATTGATTTTTTGGACTGTACCAAAAATGATTCAAAATGTCAATTGGATCGTGCCTCATGTTGAATAACCACTTTTTAAACCCTCACAGTGCCCAAAATTGCCATTTTTACAGAGTTTTGCTTACTTAGAAGCTTCAATTTTGACCAATTTCAGGCACAGAAATGACTTTAAACACATTTATTTTAGTTGAAAAAGTAATAATTCACATCCAACAGTAATTTACAGCGAAAATATTAAATGTTAAAATTTCATCTAAATTGACCATTTTGGGAACGTTCGACAGCTCCGCGGTCATCGTTTTTCGTCCGAAAATTAATTTTTTGGACTGTAGCAAAAATGATTCCAAATGTCAATTGGATCGTGCCTCATGTTGAATAACCACTTTTTAAACCCTCGCAGTGCCTAAAATGGCCATTTTTACAGAGTTTTGCTTACTCAGAAGCTTCAATTTTGACCAATTTCAGGCACAGAAATGACTTTAAACACATTTATTTTAGTTGAAAAAGTAATAATTCACATCTAACAGTAATTTACAGCCAAAAGATTAAATGATAACATTTCATCGAAGTTGACCATTTTGGGAACGTTCGACAGCTCCGCGTTCATCGTTTTTCGTCCGAAAATTGATTTTTTGGACTGTACCAAAAATGATTCTAAATGTCAATTGGATCGTGCCTCATGTTGAATAACCACTTTTTAAACCCTCACAGTGCCCCAAATTACCATTTTTACAGAGTTTTGCATACTCAGAAGCTTCAATTTTGACCAATTACAGGCACAGAAATGACTTTAAACACATATTTTTTAAGTTGAAAAAGTAATAATTCACATCCAACAGTAATATACAGCCAAAAGAATAAATGTTAACATTTCATCGAAATTGACCATTTTGGGAACTTTCGACAGCTCCGCGGTCATCGTTTTTCGTCCGAAAATTAATTTTTTGGACTGTAGCAAAAATGATTCCAAATGTCAATTGGATCGTGCCTCATGTTGAATAACCACTTTTTAAACCCTCGCAGTGCCCAAAATTGCCATTTTTACAGAGTTTTGATTACTCAGAAGCTTCAATTTTGACCAATTTCAGGCACAGAAATGACTTTAAACACATTTATTTTAGTTGAAAAAGTAATAATTCACATCCAACAGTAATTTACATCCAAAAGATTAAATGTTAAAATTTCATCTAAATTGACCATTTTGGGAACGTTCGACAGCTCCGCGGTCATCGTTTTTCGTCCGAAAATTAATTTTTTGGACTGTAGCAAAAATGATTCCAAATGTCAATTGGATCGTGCCTCATGTTGAATAACCACTTTTTAAACCCTCGCAGTGCCCAAAATGGCCATTTTTACAGAGTTTTGCTTACTCAGAAGCTTCAATTTTGACCAATTTCAGGCACAGAAATGACTTTAAACACATTTATTTTAGTTGAAAAAGTAATAATTCACATCTAACAGTAATTTACAGCCAAAAGATTAAATGATAAAATTTCATCGAAATTGACCATTTTGGGAACGTTCGACAGCTCCGCGTTCATCGTTTTTCGTCCGAAAATTGATTTTTTGGACTGTACCAAAAATGATTCTAAATGTCAATTGGATCGTGCCTCATGTTGAATAACCACTTTTTAAACCCTCACAGTGCCCCAAATTACCATTTTTACAGAGTTTTGCATACTCAGAAGCTTCAATTTTGACCAATTACAGGCACAGAAATGACTTTAAACACATATTTTTTAAGTTGAAAAAGTAATAATTCACATCCAACAGTAATATACAGCCAAAAGAATAAATGTTAACATTTCATCGAAATTGACCATTTTGGGAACTTTCGACAGCTCCGCGGTCATCGTTTTTCGTCCGAAAATTAATTTTTTGGACTGTAGCAAAAATGATTCCAAATGTCAATTGGATCGTGCCTCATGTTGAATAACCACTTTTTAAACCCTCGCAGTGCCCAAAATTGCCATTTTTACAGAGTTTTGCTTACTCAGAAGCTTCAATTTTGACCAATTTCAGGCACAGAAATGACTTTAAACACATTTATTTTAGTTGAAAAAGTAATAATTCACATCCAACAGTAATTTACATCCAAAAGATTAAATGTTAAAATTTCATCGAAATTGACCATTTTGGGAACGTTCGACAGCTCCGCGGTCATCGTTTTTCGTCCGAAAATTGATTTTTTGGACTGTACCAAAAATGATTCCAAATGTCAATTGGATCGTGCCTCATGTTGAATAACCATTTTTTAAACCCTCACAGTGACCAAAATTGCCATTTTTACAGAGTTTTGCATACTCAGAAGCTTCAATTTTGACCAATTTCAGGCACAGGAATGACTTTAAACACATTTATTTTAGTTGAGAAAGTAATATTTCACATCTAACAGTAATTTACAGGCAAAAGATTAAATTTTAAAATTTCATCGAAATTGACCATTTTGGGAACGTTCGACAGCTCCGCGGTCATCGTTTTTCGTCCGAAAATTGATTTTTTGGACTGTACCAAAAATGATTCCAAATGTCAATTGGACCGTGCCTCATGTTGAATAACCACTTTTTAAACCCTCACAGTGACCAAAATTGCCATTTTTACAGAGTTTTGCATACTCAGAAGCTTCAATTTTGACCAATTTCAGGCACAGGAATGACTTTAAACACATTTATTTTAGTTGAGAAAGTAATATTTCACATCTAACAGTAATTTACAGGCAAAAGATTACATTTTAAAATTTCATCGAAATTGACCATTTTGGGAATGTTCGACAGCTCCGCGGTCATCGTTTTTCGTCAGAAAATAGATTTTTTGGACTGTACCAAAAATGATTCTAAATGTCAATTGGATCGTGCCTCATGTTGAATAACCACTTTTTAAACCCTCACAGTGCCCAAAATTACCATTTTTACAGAGTTTTGCATACTCAGAAGCTTCAATTTTGACCAATTTCAGGCACAGAAATGACTTTAAACACATTTATTTTAGTTGAACAAGTAATAATTCACATCCAACAGTAATTTACAGCCAAAAGATTAAATGTTAAAATTTCATCAAAATTGACCATTTTGGGAACGTTCGACAGCTCCGCGGTCATCGTTTTTCGTCCGAAAATTAATTTTTTGGACTGTACCAAAAATGATTCCAAATGTCAATTGGACCGTGCCTCATGTTGAATAACCACTTTTTAAACCCTCACAGTGACCAAAATTGCCATTTTTACAGAGTTTTGCATACTCAGAAGTTTCAATTTTGACCAATTTCAGGCACAGGAATGACTTTAAACACATTTATTTTAGTTGAGAAAGTAATATTTCACATCTAACAGTAATTTACAGGCAAAAGATTACATTTTAAAATTTCATCGAAATTGACCATTTTGGGAATGTTCGACAGCTCCGCGGTCATCGTTTTTCGTCAGAAAATTGATTTTTTGGACTGTAGCAAAAATGATTCCAAATGTCAATTGGATCGTGCCTCATGTTGAATAACCACTTTTTAAACCCTCGCAGTGCCCAAAATGGCCATTTTTACAGAGTTTTGCTTACTCAGAAGCTTCAATTTTGACCAATTTCAGGCACAGAAATGACTTTAAACACATTTATTTTAGTTGAAAAAGTAATAATTCACATCCAACAGTAATTTACATCCAAAAGATTAAATGTTAAAATTTCATCGAAATTGACCATTTTGGGAACGTTCGACAGCTCCGCGGTCATCGTTTTTCGTCCGAAAATTGATTTTTTGGACTGTACCAAAAATGATTCCAAATGTCAATTGGACCGTGCCTCATGTTGAATAACCACTTGTTAAACCCTCACAGTGACCAAAATTGCCATTTTTACAGAGTTTTGCATACTCAGAAGTTTCAATTTTGACCAATTTCAGGCACAGGAATGACTTTAAACACATTTATTTTAGTTGAGAAAGTAATATTTCACATCTAACAGTAATTTACAGGCAAAAGATTACATTTTAAAATTTCATCGAAATTGACCATTTTGGGAATGTTCGACAGCTCCGCGGTCATCGTTTTTCGTCAGAAAATAGATTTTTTGGACTGTACCAAAAATGATTCTAAATGTCAATTGGATCGTGCCTCATGTTGAATAACCACTTTTTAAACCCTCACAGTGCCCAAAATTACCATTTTTACAGAGTTTTGCATACTCAGAAGCTTCAATTTTGACCAATTTCAGGCACAGAAATGACTTTAAACACATTTATTTTAGTTGAAAAAGTAATAATTCACATCCAACAGTAATTTACAGCCAAAAGATTAAATGTTAAAATTTCATCGAAATTGACCATTTTGGGAACGTTCGACAGCTCCGCGTTCATCGTTTTTCGTCCGAAAATTGATTTTTTGGACTGTACCAAAAATGATTCTAAATGTCAATTGGATCGTGCCTCATGTTGAATAACCACTTTTTAAACCCTCACAGTGCCCAAAATTACCATTTTTACAGAGTTTTGCATACTCAGAAGCTTCAATTTTGACCAATTTCAGGCACAGAAATGACTTTAAACACATTTATTTTAGTTGAAAAAGTAATAATTCACATCCAACAGTAATTTACAGCCAAAAGATTAAATGTTAAAATTTCATCGAAATTGACCATTTTGGGAACGTTCGACAGCTCCGCGGTCATCGTTTTTCGTCCGAAAATTAATTTTTTGGACTGTACCAAAAATGATTCCAAATGTCAATTGGACCGTGCCTCATTTTGAATAACCACTTTTTAAACCCTCACAGTGACCGAAATTGCCATTTTTACAGAGTTTTGCATACTCAGAAGCTTCAATTTTGACCAATTTCAGGCACAGAAATGACTTTAAACACATTTATTTTAGTTGAAAAAGTAATAATTCACATCCAACTGTAATTTACAGCCAAAAGATTAAATGTTAAAATTTCATCGAAATTGACCATTTTGGGAACGTTCGACAGCTCCGCTTTTCCGTTTTTCGTCCGAAAATTGATTTTTTGGACTGTACCAAAAATGATTCCAAATGTCAATTGGACCGTGCCTCATGTTGAATAACCACTTTTTAAACCCTCACAGTGACCAAAATTGCCATTTTTACAGAGTTTTGCATACTCAGAAGCTTCAATTTTGACCAATTTCAGGCACAGAAATGACTTTAAACACTTTTATTTTAGTTGAAAAAGTAATAATTCACATCCAACAGTAATTTACAGCCAAAAGATTAAATGATAAAATTTCATCGAAATTGACCATTTTGCGAACGTTCGACAGCTCCGCGGTCATCGTTTTTTGTCAGAAAATTTATTTTTTGGACTGTACCAAAAATGATTCAAAATGTCAATTGGATCATGCCTCATGTTGAATAACCACTTTTTAAACCCTCACAGTGCCCAAAATTGCCATTTTTACAGAGTTTTGCTTACTTAGAAGCTTCAATTTTGACCAATTTCAGGCACAGAAATGACTTTAAACACATTTATTTTAGTTGAAAAAGTAATAATTCACATCCAACAGTAATTTACAGCCAAAAGATTAAATGTTAAAATTTCATCGAAATTGACCATTTTGGGAACGTTCGACAGCTCCGCGGTCATCGTTTTTTGTCTGAAAATTGATTTTTTGGACTGTACCAAAAATGATTCCAAATGTCAATTGGATCGTGCCTCATGTTGAATAACCATTTTTTAAACCCTCACAGTGACCAAAATTGCCATTTTAACAGAGTTTTGCATACTCAGAAGCTTCAATTTTGACCAATTTCAGGCACAGGAATGACTTTAAACACATTTATTTTAGTTGAGAAAGTAATATTTCACATCTAACAGTAATTTACAGGCAAAAGATTAAATTTTAAAATTTCATCGAAATTGACCATTTTGGGAACGTTCGACAGCTCCGCGGTCATCGTTTTTCGTCAGAAAATTGATTTTTTGGACTGTACCAAAAATGATTCAAAATGTCAATTGGATCGTGCCTCATGTTGAATAACCACTTTTTAAACCCTCACAGTGCCCAAAATTGCCATTTTTACAGAGTTTTGCTTACTTAGAAGCTTCAATTTTGACCAATTTCAGGCACAGAAATGACTTTAAACACATTTATTTTAGTTGAAAAAGTAATAATTCACATCCAACAGTAATTTACAGCGAAAATATTAAATGTTAAAATTTCATCTAAATTGACCATTTTGGGAACGTTCGACAGCTCCGCGGTCATCGTTTTTCGTCCGAAAATTAATTTTTTGGACTGTAGCAAAAATGATTCCAAATGTCAATTGGATCGTGCCTCATGTTGAATAACCACTTTTTAAACCCTCGCAGTGCCTAAAATGGCCATTTTTACAGAGTTTTGCTTACTCAGAAGCTTCAATTTTGACCAATTTCAGGCACAGAAATGACTTTAAACACATTTATTTTAGTTGAAAAAGTAATAATTCACATCTAACAGTAATTTACAGCCAAAAGATTAAATGATAAAATTTCATCGAAGTTGACCATTTTGGGAACGTTCGACAGCTCCGCGTTCATCGTTTTTCGTCCGAAAATTGATTTTTTGGACTGTACCAAAAATGATTCTAAATGTCAATTGGATCGTGCCTCATGTTGAATAACCACTTTTTAAACCCTCACAGTGCCCAAAATTACCATTTTTACAGAGTTTTGCATACTCAGAAGCTTCAATTTTGACCAATTTCAGGCACAGAAATGACTTTAAACACATTTATTTTAGTTGAAAAAGTAATAATTCACATCCAACAGTAATTTACAGCCAAAAGATTAAATGTTAAAATTTCATCGAAATTGACCATTTTGGGAATGTTCGACAGCTCCGCGGTCATCGTTTTTCGTCCGAAAATTAATTTTTTGGACTGTACCAAAAATGATTCCAAATGTCAATTGGACCGTGCCTCATGTTGAATAACCACTTTTTAAACCCTCACAGTGACCAAAATTGCCATTTTTACAGAGTTTTGCATACTCAGAAGCTTCAATTTTGACCAATTTCAGGCACAGAAATGACTTTAAACACATTTATTTTAGTTGAAAAAGTAATAATTCACATCCAACAGTAATTTACAGCCAAAAGATTAAATGTTAAAATTTCATCGAAATTGACCATTTTGGGAACGTTCGACAGCTCCGCGGTCATCGTTTTTCGTCCGAAAATTGATTTTTTGGACTGTACCAAAAATGATTCCAAATGTCAATTGGACCGTGCCTCATGTTGAATAACCACTTTTTAAACCCTCACAGTGACCAAAATTGCCATTTTTACAGAGTTTTGCATACTCAGAAGCTTCAATTTTGACCAATTTCAGGCACAGGAATGACTTTAAACACATTTATTTTAGTTGAGAAAGTAATATTTCACATCTAACAGTAATTTACAGGCAGAAGATTACATTTTAAAATTTCATCGAAATTGACCATTTTGGGAATGTTCGACAGCTCCGCGGTCATCGTTTTTCGTCAGAAAATAGATTTTTTGGACTGTACCAAAAATGATTCTAAATGTCAATTGGATCGTGCCTCATGTTGAATAACCACTTTTTAAACCCTCACAGTGCCCAAAATTACCATTTTTACAGAGTTTTGCATACTCAGAAGCTTCAATTTTGACCAATTTCAGGCACAGAAATGACTTTAAACACATTTATTTTAGTTGAAAAAGTAATAATTCACATCCAACAGTAATTTACAGCCAAAAGATTAAATGTTAAAATTTCATCGAAATTGACCATTTTGGGAACGTTCGACAGCTCCGCGGTCATCGTTTTTCGTCCGAAAATTAATTTTTTGGACTGTACCAAAAATGATTCCAAATGTCAATTGGACCGTGCCTCATGTTGAATAACCACTTTTTAAACCCTCACAGTGACCAAAATTGCCATTTTTACAGAGTTTTGCATACTCAGAAGCTTCAATTTTGACCAATTTCAAGCACAGAAATGACTTTAAACACATTTATTTTAGTTGAAAAAGTAATAATTCACATCCAACAGTAATTTACAGCCAAAAGATTAAATGTTAAAATTTCATCGAAATTGACCATTTTGGGAACGTTCGACAGCTCCGCGGTCATCGTTTTTCGTCCGAAAATTGATTTTTTGGACTGTACCAAAAATGATTCCAAATGTCAATTGGACCGTGCCTCATGTTGAATAACCACTTTTTAAACCCTCACAGTGACCAAAATTGCCATTTTTACAGAGTTTTGCATACTCAGAAGCTTCAATTTTGACCAATTTCAGGCACAGAAATGACTTTAAACACTTTTATTTTAGTTGAAAAAGTAATAATTCACATCCAACAGTAATTTACAGCCAAAAGATTAAATGATAAAATTTCATCGAAATTGACCATTTTGCGAACGTTCGACAGCTCCGCGGTCATCGTTTTTCGTCAGAAAATTGATTTTTTGGACTGTAGGAAAAATGATTCCAAATGTCAATTGGATCGTGCCTCATGTTGAATAACCACTTTTTAAACCCTCGCAGTGCCCAAAATGGCCATTTTTACAGAGTTTTGCTTACTCAGAAGCTTCAATTTTGACCAATTTCAGGCACAGAAATGACTTTAAACACATTTATTTTAGTTGAAAAAGTAATAATTCACATCCAACAGTAATTTACATCCAAAAGATTAAATGTTAAAATTTCATCGAAATTGACCATTTTGGGAACGTTCGACAGCTCCGCGGTCATCGTTTTTCGTCCGAAAATTGATTTTTTGGACTGTACCAAAAATGATTCCAAATGTCAATTGGATCGTGCCTCATGTTGAATAACCATTTTTTAAACCCTCACAGTGACCAAAATTGCCATTTTTACAGAGTTTTGCATACTCAGAAGCTTCAATTTTGACCAATTTCAGGCACAGGAATGACTTTAAACACATTTATTTTAGTTGAGAAAGTAATATTTCACATCTAACAGTAATTTACAGGCAAAAGATTAAATTTTAAAATTTCATCGAAATTGACCATTTTGGGAACGTTCGACAGCTCCGCGGTCATCGTTTTTCGTCCGAAAATTGATTTTTTGGACTGTACCAAAAATGATTCCAAATGTCAATTGGACCGTGCCTCATGTTGAATAACCACTTGTTAAACCCTCACAGTGACCAAAATTGCCATTTTTACAGAGTTTTGCATACTCAGAAGTTTCAATTTTGACCAATTTCAGGCACAGGAATGACTTTAAACACATTTATTTTAGTTGAGAAAGTAATATTTCACATCTAACAGTAATTTACAGGCAAAAGATTACATTTTAAAATTTCATCGAAATTGACCATTTTGGGAATGTTCGACAGCTCCGCGGTCATCGTTTTTCGTCAGAAAATAGATTTTTTGGACTGTACCAAAAATGATTCTAAATGTCAATTGGATCGTGCCTCATGTTGAATAACCACTTTTTAAACCCTCACAGTGCCCAAAATTACCATTTTTACAGTGTTTTGCATACTCAGAAGCTTCAATTTTGACCAATTTCAGGCACAGAAATGACTTTAAACACATTTATTTTAGTTGAAAAAGTAATAATTCACATCCAACAGTAATTTACAGCCAAAAGATTAAATGTTAAAATTTCATCGAAATTGACCATTTTGGGAACGTTCGACAGCTCCGCGGTCATCGTTTTTCGTCCGAAAATTAATTTTTTGGACTGTACCAAAAATGATTCCAAATGTCAATTGGACCGTGCCTCATGTTGAATAACCACTTTTTAAACCCTCACAGTGACCAAAATTGCCATTTTTACAGAGTTTTGCATACTCAGAAGCTTCAATTTTGACCAATTTCAGGCACAGAAATGACTTTAAACACATTTATTTTAGTTGAAAAAGTAATAATTCACATCCAACAGTAACTTACAGCCAAAAGATTAAATGTTAAAATTTCATCGAAATTGACCATTTTGGGAACGTTCGACAGCTCCGCGGTCATCGTTTTTCGTCCGAAAATTGATTTTTTGGACTGTACCAAAAATGATTCCAAATGTCAATTGGACCGTGCCTCATGTTGAATAACCACTTTTTAAACCCTCACAGTGACCAAAATTGCCATTTTTACAGAGTTTTGCATACTCAGAAGCTTCAATTTTGACCAATTTCAGGCACAGAAATGACTTTAAACACTTTTATTTTAGTTGAAAAAGTAATAATTCACATCCAACAGTAATTTACAGCCAAAAGATTAAATGATAAAATTTCATCGAAATTGACCATTTTGCGAACGTTCGACAGCTCCGCGGTCATCGTTTTTTGTCAGAAAATTGATTTTTTGGACTGTAGCAAAAATGATTCCAAATGTCAATTGGATCGTGCCTCATGTTGAATAACCACTTTTTAAACCCTCGCAGTGCCCAAAATGGCCATTTTTACAGAGTTTTGCTTACTCAGAAGCTTCAATTTTGACCAATTTCAGGCACAGAAATGACTTTAAACACATTTATTTTAGTTGAAAAAGTAATAATTCACATCTAACAGTAATTTACAGCCAAAAGATTAAATGATAAAATTTCATCGAAATTGACCATTTTGGGAACGTTCGACAGCTCCGCGTTCATCGTTTTTCGTCCGAAAATTGATTTTTTGGACTGTACCAAAAATGATTCTAAATGTCAATTGGATCGTGCCTCATGTTGAATAACCACTTTTTAAACCCTCACAGTGCCCAAAATTACCATTTTTACAGAGTTTTGCATACTCAGAAGCTTCAATTTTGACCAATTTCAGGCACAGAAATGACTTTAAACACATTTATTTTAGTTGAAAAAGTAATAATTCACATCCAACAGTAATTTACAGCCAAAAGATTAAATGTTAAAATTTCATCGAAATTGACCATTTTGGGAACGTTCGACAGCTCCGCGGTCATCGTTTTTCGTCCGAAAATTAATTTTTTGGACTGTACCAAAAATGATTCCAAATGTCAATTGGACCGTGCCTCATGTTGAATAACCACTTTTTAAACCCTCACAGTGACCGAAATTGCCATTTTTACAGAGTTTTGCATACTCAGAAGCTTCAATTTTGACCAATTTCAGGCACAGAAATGACTTTAAACACATTTATTTTAGTTGAAAAAGTAATAATTCACATCCAACAGTAATTTACAGCCAAAAGATTAAATGTTAAAATTTCATCGAAATTGACCATTTTGGGAACGTTCGACAGCTCCGCGGTCATCGTTTTTCGTCCGAAAATTGATTTTTTGGACTGTACCAAAAATGATTCCAAATGTCAATTGGACCGTGCCTCATGTTGAATAACCACTTTTTAAACCCTCACAGTGACCAAAATTGCCATTTTTACAGAGTTTTGCATACTCAGAAGCTTCAATTTTGACCAATTTCAGGCACAGAAATGACTTTAAACACTTTTATTTTAGTTGAAAAAGTAATAATTCACATCCAACAGTAATTTACAGCCAAAACATTAAATGATAAAATTTCATCGAAATTGACCATTTTGCGAACGTTCGACAGCTCCGCGGTCATCGTTTTTCGTCAGAAAATTGATTTTTTGGACTGTAGCAAAAATGATTCCAAATGTCAATTGGATCGTGCCTCATGTTGAATAACCACTTTTTAAACCCTCGCAGTGCCCAAAATGGCCATTTTTACAGAGTTTTGCTTACTCAGAAGCTTCAATTTTGACCAATTTCAGGCACAGAAATGACTTTAAACACATTTATTTTAGTTGAAAAAGTAATAATTCACATCTAACAGTAATTTACAGCCAAAAGATTAAATGATAAAATTTCATCGAAATTGACCATTTTGGGAACGTTCGACAGCTCCGCGGTCATCGTTTTTCGTCCGAAAATTAATTTTTTGGACTGTACCAAAAATGATTCCAAATGTCAATTGGACCGTGCCTCATGTTGAATAACCACTTTTTAAACCCTCACAGTGACCGAAATTGCCATTTTTACAGAGTTTTGCATACTCAGAAGCTTCAATTTTGACCAATTTCAGGCACAGAAATGACTTTAAACACTTTTATTTTAGTTGAAAAAGTAATAATTCACATCCAACAGTAATTTACAGCCAAAAGATTAAATGATAAAATTTCATCGAAATTGACCATTTTGCGAACGTTCGACAGCTCCGCGGTCATCGTTTTTTGTCAGAAAATTTATTTTTTGGACTGTACCAAAAATGATTCAAAATGTCAATTGGATCATGCCTCATGTTGAATAACCACTTTTTAAACCCTCACAGTGACCGAAATTGCCATTTTTACAGAGTTTTGCATACTCAGAAGCTTCAATTTTGACCAATTTCAGGCACAGAAATGACTTTAAACACTTTTATTTTAGTTGAAAAAGTAATAATTCACATCCAACAGTAATTTACAGCCAAAAGATTAAATGATAAAATTTCATCGAAATTGACCATTTTGCGAACGTTCGACAGCTCCGCGGTCATCGTTTTTTGTCAGAAAATTTATTTTTTGGACTGTACCAAAAATGATTCAAAATGTCAATTGGATCATGCCTCATGTTGAATAACCACTTTTTAAACCCTCACAGTGCCCAAAATTGCCATTTTTACAGAGTTTTGCTTACTTAGAAGCTTCAATTTTGACCAATTTCAGGCACAGAAATGACTTTAAACACATTTATTTTAGTTGAAAAAGTAATAATTCACATCCAACAGTAATTTACAGCCAAAAGATTAAATGTTAAAATTTCATCGAAATTGACCATTTTGGGAACGTTCGACAGCTCCGCGGTCATCGTTTTTCGTCCGAAAATTGATTTTTTGGACTGTACCAAAAATGATTCCAAATGTCAATTGGACCGTGCCTCATGTTGAATAACCACTTTTTAAACCCTCACAGTGACCAAAATTGCCATTTTTACAGAGTTTTGCATACTCAGAAGCTTCAATTTTGACCAATTTCAGGCACAGAAATGACTTTAAACACTTTTATTTTAGTTGAAAAAGTAATAATTCACATCCAACAGTAATTTACAGCCAAAAGATTAAATGATAAAATTTCATCGAAATTGACCATTTTGCGAACGTTCGACAGCTCCGCGGTCATCGTTTTTCGTCAGAAAATTTATTTTTTGGACTGTACCAAAAATGATTCAAAATGTCAATTGGATCATGCCTCATGTTGAATAACCACTTTTTAAACCCTCACAGTGCCCAAAATTGCCATTTTTACAGAGTTTTGCTTACTTAGAAGCTTCAATTTTGACCAATTTCAGGCACAGAAATGACTTTAAACACATTTATTTAAGTTGAAAAAGTAATAATTCACATCCAACAGTACTTTACAGCCAAAAGATTAAATGTTAAAATTTCATCGAAATTGACCATTTTGGGAACGTTCGACAGCTCCGCGGTCATCGTTTTTCGTCCGAAAATTGATTTTTTGGACTGTACCAAAAATGATTCCAAATGTCAATTGGACCGTGCCTCATGTTGAATAACCACTTTTTAAACCCTTGCAGTGCCCAAAATGGCCATTTTTACAGAGTTTTGCTTACTCAGAAGCTTCAATTTTGACCAATTTCAGGCACAGGAATGACTTTAAACACATTTATTTTAGTTGAGAAAGTAATATTTCACATCTAACAGTAATTTACAGGCAAAAGATTAAATTTTAAAATTTCATCGAAATTGGCCATTATGGGAATGTTCGACAGCTCCGCGGTCATCGTTTTTCATCAGAAAATAGATTTTTTGGACTGTACCAAAAATGATTCAAAATGTCAATTGGATCGTGCCTCATGTTGAATAACCACTTTTTAAACCCTCACAGTGCCCAAAATTGCCATTTTTACAGAGTTTTGCATACTCAGAAGCTTCAATTTTGACCAATTTCAGGCACAGAAATGACTTTAAACACTTTTATTTTAGTTGAAAAAGTAATAATTCACATCCAACAGTAATTTACAGCCAAAAGATTAAATGATAAAATTTCATCGAAATTGACCATTTTGCGAACGTTCGACAGCTCCGCGGTCATCGTTTTTTGTCAGAAAATTGATTTTTTGGACTGTAGCAAAAATGATTCCAAATGTCAATTGGATCGTGCCTCATGTTGAATAACCACTTTTTAAACCCTCGCAGTGCCCAAAATGGCCATTTTTACAGAGTTTTGCTTACTCAGAAGCTTCAATTTTGACCAATTTCAGGCACAGAAATGACTTTAAACACATTTATTTTAGTTGAAAAAGTAATAATTCACATCTAACAGTAATTTACAGCCAAAAGATTAAATGATAAAATTTCATCGAAATTGACCATTTTGGGAACGTTCGACAGCTCCGCGTTCATCGTTTTTCGTCCGAAAATTGATTTTTTGGACTGTACCAAAAATGATTCCAAATGTCAATTGGACCGTGCCTCATGTTGAATAACCACTTTTTAAACCCTCACAGTGACCGAAATTGCCATTTTTACAGAGTTTTGCATACTCAGAAGCTTCAATTTTGACCAATTTCAGGCACAGAAATGACTTTAAACACATTTATTTTAGTTGAAAAAGTAATAATTCACATCCAACAGTAATTTACAGCCAAAAGATTAAATGTTAAAATTTCATCGAAATTGACCATTTTGGGAACGTTCGACAGCTCCGCGGTCATCGTTTTTCGTCCGAAAATTGATTTTTTGGACTGTACCAAAAATGATTCCAAATGTCAATTGGACCGTGCCTCATGTTGAATAACCACTTTTTAAACCCTCACAGTGACCAAAATTGCCATTTTTACAGAGTTTTGCATACTCAGAAGCTTCAATTTTGACCAATTTCAGGCACAGAAATGACTTTAAACACTTTTATTTTAGTTGAAAAAGTAATAATTCACATCCAACAGTAATTTACAGCCAAAACATTAAATGATAAAATTTCATCGAAATTGACCATTTTGCGAACGTTCGACAGCTCCGCGGTCATCGTTTTTCGTCAGAAAATTGATTTTTTGGACTGTAGCAAAAATGATTCCAAATGTCAATTGGATCGTGCCTCATGTTGAATAACCACTTTTTAAACCCTCGCAGTGCCCAAAATGGCCATTTTTACAGAGTTTTGCTTACTCAGAAGCTTCAATTTTGACCAATTTCAGGCACAGAAATGACTTTAAACACATTTATTTTAGTTGAAAAAGTAATAATTCACATCTAACAGTAATTTACAGCCAAAAGATTAAATGATAAAATTTCATCGAAATTGACCATTTTGGGAACGTTCGACAGCTCCGCGGTCATCGTTTTTCGTCCGAAAATTAATTTTTTGGACTGTACCAAAAATGATTCCAAATGTCAATTGGACCGTGCCTCATGTTGAATAACCACTTTTTAAACCCTCACAGTGACCGAAATTGCCATTTTTACAGAGTTTTGCATACTCAGAAGCTTCAATTTTGACCAATTTCAGGCACAGAAATGACTTTAAACACTTTTATTTTAGTTGAAAAAGTAATAATTCACATCCAACAGTAATTTACAGCCAAAAGATTAAATGATAAAATTTCATCGAAATTGACCATTTTGCGAACGTTCGACAGCTCCGCGGTCATCATTTTTTGTCAGAAAATTTATTTTTTGGACTGTACCAAAAATGATTCAAAATGTCAATTGGATCATGCCTCATGTTGAATAACCACTTTTTAAGCCCTCACAGTGCCCAAAATTGCCATTTTTACAGAGTTTTGCTTACTTAGAAGCTTCAATTTTGACCAATTTCAGGCACAGAAATGACTTTAAACACATTTATTTTAGTTGAAAAAGTAATAATTCACATCCAACAGTAATTTACAGCCAAAAGATTAAATGTTAAAATTTCATCGAAATTGACCATTTTGGGAACGTTCGACAGCTCCGCGGTCATCGTTTTTTGTCTGAAAATTGATTTTTTGGACTGTACCAAAAATGATTCCAAATGTCAATTGGATCGTGCCTCATGTTGAATAACCATTTTTTAAACCCTCACAGTGACCAAAATTGCCATTTTAACAGAGTTTTGCATACTCAGAAGCGTCAATTTTGACCAATTTCAGGCACAGGAATGACTTTAAACACATTTATTTTAGTTGAGAACGTAATATTTCACATCTAACAGTAATTTACAGGCAAAAGATTACATTTTAAAATTTCATCGAAATTGACCATTTTGGGAACGTTCGACAGCTCCGCGGTCATCGTTTTTCGTCAGAAAATTGATTTTTTGGACTGTACCAAAAATGATTCAAAATGTCAATTGGATCGTGCCTCATGTTGAATAACCACTTTTTAAACCCTCACAGTGCCCAAAATTGCCATTTTTACAGAGTTTTGCATACTCAGAAGCTTCAATTTTGACCAATTTCAGGCACAGAAATGACTTTAAACACTTTTATTTTAGTTGAAAAAGTAATAATTCACATCCAACAGTAATTTACAGCCAAAAGATTAAATGATAAAATTTCATCGAAATTGACCATTTTGCGAACGTTCGACAGCTCCGCGGTCATCGTTTTTTGTCAGAAAATTGATTTTTTGGACTGTAGCAAAAATGATTCCAAATGTCAATTGGATCGTGCCTCATGTTGAATAACCACTTTTTAAACCCTCGCAGTGCCCAAAATGGCCATTTTTACAGAGTTTTGCTTACTCAGAAGCTTCAATTTTGACCAATTTCAGGCACAGAAATGACTTTAAACACATTTATTTTAGTTGAAAAAGTAATAATTCACATCTAACAGTAATTTACAGCCAAAAGATTAAATGATAAAATTTCATCGAAATTGACCATTTTGGGAACGTTCGACAGCTCCGCGTTCATCGTTTTTCGTCCGAAAATTGATTTTTTGGACTGTACCAAAAATGATTCCAAATGTCAATTGGACCGTGCCTCATGTTGAATAACCACTTTTTAAACCCTCACAGTGACCGAAATTGCCATTTTTACAGAGTTTTGCATACTCAGAAGCTTCAATTTTGACCAATTTCAGGCACAGAAATGACTTTAAACACATTTATTTTAGTTGAAAAAGTAATAATTCACATCCAACAGTAATTTACAGCCAAAAGATTAAATGTTAAAATTTCATCGAAATTGACCATTTTGGGAACGTTCGACAGCTCCGCGGTCATCGTTTTTCGTCCGAAAATTGATTTTTTGGACTGTACCAAAAATGATTCCAAATGTCAATTGGACCGTGCCTCATGTTGAATAACCACTTTTTAAACCCTCACAGTGACCAAAATTGCCATTTTTACAGAGTTTTGCATACTCAGAAGCTTCAATTTTGACCAATTTCAGGCACAGAAATGACTTTAAACACTTTTATTTTAGTTGAAAAAGTAATAATTCACATCCAACAGTAATTTACAGCCAAAACATTAAATGATAAAATTTCATCGAAATTGACCATTTTGCGAACGTTCGACAGCTCCGCGGTCATCGTTTTTCGTCAGAAAATTGATTTTTTGGACTGTAGCAAAAATGATTCCAAATGTCAATTGGATCGTGCCTCATGTTGAATAACCACTTTTTAAACCCTCGCAGTGCCCAAAATGGCCATTTTTACAGAGTTTTGCTTACTCAGAAGCTTCAATTTTGACCAATTTCAGGCACAGAAATGACTTTAAACACATTTATTTTAGTTGAAAAAGTAATAATTCACATCTAACAGTAATTTACAGCCAAAAGATTAAATGATAAAATTTCATCGAAATTGACCATTTTGGGAACGTTCGACAGCTCCGCTGTCATCGTTTTTCGTCCGAAAATTAATTTTTTGGACTGTACCAAAAATGATTCCAAATGTCAATTGGACCGTGCCTCATGTTGAATAACCACTTTTTAAACCCTCACAGTGACCGAAATTGCCATTTTTACAGAGTTTTGCATACTCAGAAGCTTCAATTTTGACCAATTTCAGGCACAGAAATGACTTTAAACACTTTTATTTTAGTTGAAAAAGTAATAATTCACATCCAACAGTAATTTACAGCCAAAAGATTAAATGATAAAATTTCATCGAAATTGACCATTTTGCGAACGTTCGACAGCTCCGCGGTCATCGTTTTTTGTCAGAAAATTTATTTTTTGGACTGTACCAAAAATGATTCAAAATGTCAATTGGATCATGCCTCATGTTGAATAACCACTTTTTAAGCCCTCACAGTGCCCAAAATTGCCATTTTTACAGAGTTTTGCTTACTTAGAAGCTTCAATTTTGACCAATTTCAGGCACAGAAATGACTTTAAACACATTTATTTTAGTTGAAAAAGTAATAATTCACATCCAACAGTAATTTACAGCCAAAAGATTAAATGTTAAAATTTCATCGAAATTGACCATTTTGGGAACGTTCGACAGCTCCGCGGTCATCGTTTTTTGTCTGAAAATTGATTTTTTGGACTGTACCAAAAATGATTCCAAATGTCAATTGGATCGTGCCTCATGTTGAATAACCATTTTTTAAACCCTCACAGTGACCAAAATTGCCATTTTAACAGAGTTTTGCATACTCAGAAGCTTCAATTTTGACCAATTTCAGGCACAGGAATGACTTTAAACACATTTATTTTAGTTGAGAAAGTAATATTTCACATCTAACAGTAATTTACAGGCAAAAGATTACATTTTAAAATTTCATCGAAATTGACCATTTTGGGAACGTTCGACAGCTCCGCGGTCATCGTTTTTCGTCAGAAAATTGATTTTTTGGACTGTACCAAAAATGATTCAAAATGTCAATTGGATCGTGCCTCATGTTGAATAACCACTTTTTAAACCCTCACAGTGCCCAAAATTGCCATTTTTACAGAGTTTTGCTTACTTAGAAGCTTCAATTTTGACCAATTTCAGGCACAGAAATGACTTTAAACACATTTATTTTAGTTGAAAAAGTAATAATTCACATCCAACAGTAATTTACAGCGAAAAGATTAAATGTTAAAATTTCATCTAAATTGACCATTTTGGGAACGTTCGACAGCTCCGCGGTCATCGTTTTTCGTCCGAAAATTAATTTTTTGGACTGTAGCAAAAATGATTCCAAATGTCAATTGGATCGTGCCTCATGTTGAATAACCACTTTTTAAACCCTCGCAGTGCCCAAAATGGCCATTTTTACAGAGTTTTGCTTACTCAGAAGCTTCAATTTTGACCAATTTCAGGCACAGAAATGACTTTAAACACATTTATTTTAGTTGAAAAAGTAATAATTCACATCTAACAGTAATTTACAGCCAAAAGATTAAATGATAAAATTTCATCGAAGTTGACCATTTTGGGAACGTTCGACAGCTCCGCGTTCATCGTTTTTCGTCCGAAAATTGATTTTTTGGACTGTACCAAAAATGATTCTAAATGTCAATTGGATCGTGCCTCATGTTGAATAACCACTTTTTAAACCCTCACAGTGCCCAAAATTACCATTTTTACAGAGTTTTGCATACTCAGAAGCTTCAATTTTGACCAATTTCAGGCACAGAAATGACTTTAAACACATTTATTTTAGTTGAAAAAGTAATAATTCACATCCAACAGTAATTTACAGCCAAAAGATTAAATGTTAAAATTTCATCGAAATTGACCATTTTGGGAACGTTCGACAGCTCCGCGGTCATCGTTTTTTGTCTGAAAATTGATTTTTTGGACTGTACCAAAAATGATTCCAAATGTCAATTGGATCGTGCCTCATGTTGAATAACCATTTTTTAAACCCTCACAGTGACCAAAATTGCCATTTTAACAGAGTTTTGCATACTCAGAAGCTTCAATTTTGACCAATTTCAGGCACAGGAATGACTTTAAACACATTTATTTTAGTTGAGAAAGTAATATTTCACATCTAACAGTAATTTACAGGCAAAAGATTACATTTTAAAATTTCATCGAAATTGACCATTTTGGGAACGTTCGACAGCTCCGCGGTCATCGTTTTTCGTCAGAAAATGGATTTTTTGGACTGTACCAAAAATGATTCAAAATGTCAATTGGATCGTGCCTCATGTTGAATAACCACTTTTTAAACCCTCACAGTGCCCAAAATTGCCATTTTTACAGAGTTTTGCTTACTTAGAAGCTTCAATTTTGACCAATTTCAGGCACAGAAATGACTTTAAACACATTTATTTTAGTTGAAAAAGTAATAATTCACATCCAACAGTAATTTACAGCGAAAAGATTAAATGTTAAAATTTCATCTAAATTGACCATTTTGGGAACGTTCGACAGCTCCGCGGTCATCGTTTTTCGTCCGAAAATTAATTTTTGGGACTGTAGCAAAAATGATTCCAAATGTCAATTGGATCGTGCCTCATGTTGAATAACCACTTTTTAAACCCTCGCAGTGCCCAAAATGGCCATTTTTACAGAGTTTTGCTTACTCAGAAGCTTCAATTTTGACCAATTTCAGGCACAGAAATGACTTTAAACACATTTATTTTAGTTGAAAAAGTAATAATTCACATCTAACAGTAATTTACAGCCAAAAGATTAAATGATAAAATTTCATCGAAGTTGACCATTTTGGGAACGTTCGACAGCTCCGCGTTCATCGTTTTTCGTCCGAAAATTGATTTTTTGGACTGTACCAAAAATGATTCTAAATGTCAATTGGATCGTGCCTCATGTTGAATAACCACTTTTTAAACCCTCACAGTGCCCAAAATTACCATTTTTACAGAGTTTTGCATACTCAGAAGCTTCAATTTTGACCAATTTCAGGCACAGAAATGACTTTAAACACATTTATTTTAGTTGAAAAAGTAATAATTCACATCCAACAGTAATTTACAGCCAAAAGATTAAATGTTAAAATTTCATCGAAATTGACCATTTTGGGAACGTTCGACAGCTCCGCGGTCATCGTTTTTCGTCCGAAAATTAATTTTTTGGACTGTACCAAAAATGATTCCAAATGTCAATTGGACCGTGCCTCATGTTGAATAACCACTTTTTAAACCCTCACAGTTACCAAAATTGCCATTTTTACAGAGTTTTGCATACTCAGAAGCTTCAATTTTGACCAATTTCAGGCACAGAAATGACTTTAAACACATTTATTTTAGTTGAAAAAGTAATAATTCACATCCAACAGTAATTTACAGCCAAAAGATTAAATGTTAAAATTTCATCGAAATTGACCATTTTGGGAACGTTCAACAGCTCCGCGGTCATCGTTTTTCGTCCGAAAATTGATTTTTTGGACTGTACCAAAAATGATTCCAAATGTCAATTGGACCGTGCCTCATGTTGAATAACCACTTTTTAAACCCTCACAGTGACCAAAATTGCCATTTTTACAGAGTTTTGCATACTCAGAAGCTTCAATTTTGACCAATTTCAGGCACAGAAATGACTTTAAACACTTTTATTTTAGTTGAAAAAGTAATAATTCACATCCAACAGTAATTTACAGCCAAAAGATTAAATGATAAAATTTCATCGAAATTGACCATTTTGCGAACGTTCGACAGCTCCGCGGTCATCGTTTTTCGTCAGAAAATTTATTTTTTGGACTGTACCAAAAATGATTCAAAATGTCAATTGGATCATGCCTCATGTTGAATAACCACTTTTTAAACCCTCACAGTGCCCAAAATTGCCATTTTTACAGAGTTTTGCTTACTTAGAAGCTTCAATTTTGACCAATTTCAGGCACAGAAATGACTTTAAACACATTTATTTTAGTTGAAAAAGTAATAATTCACATCCAACAGTACTTTACAGCCAAAAGATTAAATGTTAAAATTTCATCGAAATTGACCATTTTGGGAACGTTCGACAGCTCCGCGGTCATCGTTTTTCGTCCGAAAATTGATTTTTTGGACTGTACCAAAAATGATTCCAAATGTCAATTGGACCGTGCCTCATGTTGAATAACCACTTTTTAAACCCTTGCAGTGCCCAAAATGGCCATTTTTACAGAGTTTTGCTTACTCAGAAGCTTCAATTTTGACCAATTTCAGGCACAGGAATGACTTTAAACACATTTATTTTAGTTGAGAAAGTAATATTTCACATCTAACAGTAATTTACAGGCAAAAGATTAAATTTTAAAATTTCATCGAAATTGGCCATTATGGGAATGTTCGACAGCTCCGCGGTCATCGTTTTTCATCAGAAAATTTATTTTTTGGACTGTACCAAAAATGATTCAAAATGTCAATTGGATCATGCCTCATGTTGAATAACCACTTTTTAAACCCTCACAGTGCCCAAAATTGCCATTTTTACAGAGTTTTGCTTACTTAGAAGCTTCAATTTTGACCAATTTCAGGCACAGAAATGACTTTAAACACATTTATTTTAGTTGAAAAAGTAATAATTCACATCCAACAGTACTTTACAGCCAAAAGATTAAATGTTAAAATTTCATCGAAATTGACCATTTTGGGAACGTTCGACAGCTCCGCGGTCATCGTTTTTCGTCCGAAAATTGATTTTTTGGACTGTACCAAAAATGATTCCAAATGTCAATTGGACCGTGCCTCATGTTGAATAACCACTTTTTAAACCCTTGCAGTGCCCAAAATGGCCATTTTTACAGAGTTTTGCTTACTCAGAAGCTTCAATTTTGACCAATTTCAGGCACAGGAATGACTTTAAACACATTTATTTTAGTTGAGAAAGTAATATTTCACATCTAACAGTAATTTACAGGCAAAAGATTAAATTTTAAAATTTCATCGAAATTGGCCATTATGGGAATGTTCGACAGCTCCGCGGTCATCGTTTTTCATCAGAAAATAGATTTTTTGGACTGTACCAAAAATGATTCAAAATGTCAATTGGATCGTGCCTCATGTTGAATAACCACTTTTTAAACCCTCACAGTGCCCAAAATTGCCATTTTTACAGAGTTTTGCATACTCAGAAGCTTCAATTTTGACCAATTTCAGGCACAGAAATGACTTTAAACACATTTATTTTAGTTGAAAAAGTAATAATTCACATCCAACAGTAATTTACAGCCAAAAGATTAAATGTTAAAATTTCATCGAAATTGACCATTTTGGGAACGTTCGACAGCTCCGCGGTCATCGTTTTTCGTCCGAAAATTAATTTTTTGGACTGTACCAAAAATGATTCCAAATGTCAATTGGACCGTGCCTCATGTTGAATAACCACTTTTTAAACCCTCACAGTGACAAAAATTGCCATTTTTACAGAGTTTTGCATACTCCGAAGCTTCAATTTTGACCAATTTCAGGCACAGAAATGACTTCAAACACATTTATTTTAGTTGAGAAAGTAATATTTCACATCTAACAGTAATTTACAGGCAAAAGATTAAATTTTAAAATTTCATCGAAATTGGCCATTATGGGAATGTTCGACAGCTCCGCGGTCATCGTTTTTCATCAGAAAATTAATTTTTTGGACTGTACCAAAAATGATTCAAAATGTCAATTGGATCATGCCTCATGTTGAATAACCACTTTTTAAACCCTCACAGTGCCCAAAATTACCATTTTTACAGAGTTTTGCATACTCAGAAGCTTCAATTTTGACCAATTACAGGCACAGAAATGACTTTAAACACATATTTTTTAAGTTGAAAAAGTAATAATTCACATCCAACAGTACTTTACAGCCAAAAGATTAAATGTTAAAATTTCATCGAAATTGACCATTTTGGGAACGTTCGACAGCTCCGCGGTCATCGTTTTTCGTCCGAAAATTGATTTTTTGGACTGTACCAAAAATGATTCCAAATGTCAATTGGACCGTGCCTCATGTTGAATAACCACTTTTTAAACCCTTGCAGTGCCCAAAATGGCCATTTTTACAGAGTTTTGCTTACTCAGAAGCTTCAATTTTGACCAATTTCAGGCACAGGAATGACTTTAAACACATTTATTTTAGTTTAGAAAGTAATATTTCACATCTAACAGTAATTTACAGGCAAAAGATTAAATTTTAAAATTTCATCGAAATTGGCCAATAAATGTGTTTAAAGTCATTCCTGTGCCTGAAATTGGTCAAAATTGAAGCTTCTGAGTAAGCAAAACTCTGTAAAAATGGCCATTTTGGGCACTGCAAGGGTTTAAAAAGTGGTCATCGTTTTTCATCAGAAAATAGATTTTTTGGACTGTACCAAAAATGATTCAAAATGTCAATTGGATCGTGCCTCATGTTGAATAACCACTTTTTAAACCCTCACAGTGCCCAAAATTGCCATTTTTACAGAGTTTTGCATACTCAGAAGCTTCAATTTTGACCAATTTCAGGCACAGAAATGACTTTAAACACATTTATTTTAGTTGAAAAAGTAATAATTCACATCCAACAGTAATTTACAGCCAAAAGATTAAATGTTAAAATTTCATCGAAATTGACCATTTTGGGAACGTTCGACAGCTCCGCGGTCATCGTTTTTCGTCCGAAAATTAATTTTTTGGACTGTACCAAAAATGATTCCAAATGTCAATTGGACCGTGCCTCATGTTGAATAACCACTTTTTAAACCCTCACAGTGACCAAAATTGCCATTTTTACAGAGTTTTGCATACTCCGAAGCTTCAATTTTGACCAATTTCAGGCACAGAAATGACTTCAAACACATTTATTTTAGTTGAAAAAGTAATAATTCACATCCAACAGTAATTTACAGCCAAAAGATTAAATGTTAAAATTTCATCGAAATTGACCATTTTGGGAACGTTCGACAGCTCCGCGGTCATTGTTTTTCGTCTGAAAATTGATTTTTTGGACTGTACCAAAAATGATTCCAAATGTCAATTGGACCGTGCCTCATGTTGAATAACCACTTTTTAAACCCTCGCAGTGCCCAAAATGGCCATTTTTACAGAGTTTTGCTTACTCAGAAGCTTCAATTTTGACCAATTTCAGGCACAGAAATGACTTTAAACACATTTATTTTAGTTGAAAAAGTTATAATTCACATCCAACAGTAATTTACAGCCAAAAGAATAAATGTTAAAATTTCATCGAAATTGACCATTTTGGGAACTTTCGACAGCTCCGCGGTCATCGTTTTTCGTCGGAAAATTGAATTTTTGGACTGTACCAAAAATGATTCCAAATGTCAATTGGATCGTGCCTCATGTTGAATAACCACTTTTTAAACCCTCACAGTGCCCAAAATGGCCATTTTTACAGAGTTTTGCTTACTCAGAAGCTTCAATTTTGACCAATTACAGGCACAGAAATGACTTTAAACACATATTTTTTAAGTTGAAAAAGTAATAATTCACATCCAACAGTAATATACAGCCAAAAGAATAAATGTTAACATTTCATCGAAATTGACCATTTTGGGAACTTTCGACAGCTCCGCGGTCATCGTTTTTCGTCCGAAAATTAATTTTTTGGACTGTAGCAAAAATGATTCCAAATGTCAATTGGATCGTGCCTCATGTTGAATAACCACTATTTAAACCCTCGCAGTGCCCAAAATGGCCATTTTTACAGAATTTTGCTTACTCAGAAGCTTCAATTTTGACCAATTTCAGGCACAGAAATGACTTTAAACACATTTATTTTAGTTGAAAAAGTAATAATTCACATCCAACAGTAATTTACATCCAAAAGATTAAATGTTAAAATTTCATCGAAATTGACCATTTTGGGAACGTTCGACAGCTCCGCGGTCATCGTTTTTCGTCCGAAAATTGATTTTTTGAACTGTACCAAAAATGAATCCAAATGTCAATTGGATGGTGCCTCATGTTGAATAACCATTTTTTAAACCCTCACAGTGACCAAAATTGCCATTTTTACAGAGTTTTGCATACTCAGAAGCTTCAATTTTGACCAATTTCAGGCACAGGAATGACTTTAAACACATTTATTTTAGTTGAGAAAGTAATATTTCACATCTAACAGTAATTTACAGGCAAAAGATTAAATTTTAAAATTTCATCGAAATTGACCATTTTGGGAACGTTCGACAGCTCCGCGGTCATCGTTTTTCGTCCGAAAATTGATTTTTTGGACTGTACCAAAAATGATTCCAAATGTCAATTGGACCGTGCCTCATGTTGAATAACCACTTTTTAAACCCTCACAGTGACCAAAATTGCCATTTTTACAGAGTTTTGCATACTCAGAAGCTTCAATTTTGACCAATTTCAGGCACAGAAATGACTTCAAACACATTTATTTTAGTTGAAAAAGTAATAATTCACATCCAACAGTAATTTACAGCCAAAAGATTAAATGTTAAAATTTCATCGAAATTGACCATTTTGGGAACGTTCGACAGCTCCGCGGTCATCGTTTTTCGTCTGAAAATTGATTTTTTGGACTGTACCAAAAATGATTCCAAATGTCAATTGGACCGTGCCTCATGTTGAATAACCACTTTTTAAACCCTCGCAGTGCCCAAAATGGCCATTTTTACAGAGTTTTGCTTACTCAGAAGCTTCAATTTTGACCAATTTCAGGCACAGAAATGACTTTAAACACATTTATTTTAGTTGAAAAAGTTATAATTCACATCCAACAGTAATTTACAGCCAAAAGAATAAATGTTAAAATTTCATCGAAATTGACCATTTTGGGAACTTTCGACAGCTCCGCGGTCATCGTTTTTCGTCCGAAAATTGAATTTTTGGACTGTACCAAAAATGATTCCAAATGTCAATTGGATCGTGCCTCATGTTGAATAACCACTTTTTAAACCCTCACAGTGCCCAAAATGGCCATTTTTACAGAGTTTTGCTTACTCAGAAGCTTCAATTTTGACCAATTACAGGCACAGAAATGACTTTAAACACATTTTTTTAAGTTGAAAAAGTAATAATTCACATCCAACAGTAATATACAGCCAAAAGAATAAATGTTAACATTTCATCGAAATTGACCATTTTGGGAACTTTCGACAGCTCCGCGGTCATCGTTTTTCGTCCGAAAATTAATTTTTTGGACTGTAGCAAAAATGATTCCAAATGTCAATTGGATCGTGCCTCATGTTGAATAACCACTTTTTAAACCCTCGCAGTGCCCAAAATGGCCATTTTTACAGAATTTTGCTTACTCAGAAGCTTCAATTTTGACCAATTTCAGGCACAGAAATGACTTTAAACACATTTATTTTAGTTGAAAAAGTAATAATTCACATCCAACAGTAATTTACATCCAAAAGATTAAATGTTAAAATTTCATCGAAATTGACCATTTTGGGAACGTTCGACAGCTCCGCGGTCATCGTTTTTCGTCCGAAAATTGATTTTTTGAACTGTACCAAAAATGAATCCAAATGTCAATTGGATGGTGCCTCATGTTGAATAACCATTTTTTAAACCCTCACAGTGACCAAAATTGCCATTTTTACAGAGTTTTGCATACTCAGAAGCTTCAATTTTGACCAATTTCAGGCACAGGAATGACTTTAAACACATTTATTTTAGTTGAGAAAGTAATATTTCACATCTAACAGTAATTTACAGGCAAAAGATTAAATTTTAAAATTTCATCGAAATTGACCATTTTGGGAACGTTCGACAGCTCCGCGGTCATCGTTTTTCGTCCGAAAATTGATTTTTTGGACTGTACCAAAAATGATTCCAAATGTCAATTGGACCGTGCCTCATGTTGAATAACCACTTTTTAAACCCTCACAGTGACCAAAATTGCCATTTTTACAGAGTTTTGCATACTCAGAAGCTTCAATTTTGACCAATTTCAGGCACAGAAATGACTTCAAACACATTTATTTTAGTTGAAAAAGTAATAATTCACATCCAACAGTAATTTACAGCCAAAAGATTAAATGTTAAAATTTCATCGAAATTGACCATTTTGGGAACGTTCGACAGCTCCGCGGTCATCGTTTTTCGTCTGAAAATTGATTTTTTGGACTGTACCAAAAATGATTCCAAATGTCAATTGGACCGTGCCTCATGTTGAATAACCACTTTTTAAACCCTCGCAGTGCCCAAAATGGCCATTTTTACAGAGTTTTGCTTACTCAGAAGCTTCAATTTTGACCAATTTCAGGCACAGAAATGACTTTAAACACATTTATTTTAGTTGAAAAAGTTATAATTCACATCCAACAGTAATTTACAGCCAAAAGAATAAATGTTAAAATTTCATCGAAATTGACCATTTTGGGAACTTTCGACAGCTCCGCGGTCATCGTTTTTCGTCCGAAAATTGAATTTTTGGACTGTACCAAAAATGATTCCAAATGTCAATTGGATCGTGCCTCATGTTGAATAACCACTTTTTAAACCCTCACAGTGCCCAAAATGGCCATTTTTACAGAGTTTTGCTTACTCAGAAGCTTCAATTTTGACCAATTACAGGCACAGAAATGACTTTAAACACATTTTTTTAAGTTGAAAAAGTAATAATTCACATCCAACAGTAATATACAGCCAAAAGAATAAATGTTAACATTTCATCGAAATTGACCATTTTGGGAACTTTCGACAGCTCCGCGGTCATCGTTTTTCGTCCGAAAATTAATTTTTTGGACTGTAGCAAAAATGATTCCAAATGTCAATTGGATCGTGCCTCATGTTGAATAACCACTTTTTAAACCCTCGCAGTGCCCAAAATGGCAATTTTTACAGAGTTTTGCTTACTCAGAAGCTTCAATTTTGACCAATTTCAGGCACAGAAATGACTTTAAACACATTTATTTTAGTTGAAAAAGTAATAATTCACATCCAACAGTAATTTACATATCCAAAAGATTAAATGTTAAAATTTCATCGAAATTGACCATTTTGGGAACGTTCGACAGCTCCGCGGTCATCGTTTTTCGTCCGAAAATTGATTTTTTGGACTGTACCAAAAATGATTCCAAATGTCAATTGGATCGTGCCTCATGTTGAATAACCATTTTTTAAACCCTCACAGTGACCAAAATTGCCATTTTTACAGAGTTTTGCATACTCAGAAGCTTCAATTTTGACCAATTTCAGGCACAGGAATGACTTTAAACACATTTATTTTAGTTGAAAAAGTAATAATTCACATCTAACAGTAATTTACAGCCAAAAGATTAAATGATAAAATTTCATCGAAATTGACCATTTTGGAACGTTCGACAGCTCCGCGGTCATCGTTTTTCGTCCGAAAATTAATTTTTTGGACTGTACCAAAAATGATTCCAAATGTCAATTGGACCGTGCCTCATGTTGAATAACCACTTTTTAAACCCTCACAGTGACCGAAATTGCCATTTTTACAGAGTTTTGCATACTCAGAAGCTTCAATTTTGACCAATTTCAGGCACAGAAATGACTTTAAACACTTTTATTTTAGTTGAAAAAGTAATAATTCACATCCAACAGTAATTTACAGCCAAAAGATTAAATGATAAAATTTCATCGAAATTGACCATTTTGCGAACGTTCGACAGCTCCGCGGTCATCATTTTTTGTCAGAAAATTTATTTTTTGGACTGTACCAAAATGATTCAAAATGTCAATTGGATCATGCCTCATGTTGAATAACCACTTTTTAAGCCCTCACAGTGCCCAAAATTGCCATTTTTACAGAGTTTTGCTTACTTAGAAGCTTCAATTTTGACCAATTTCAGGCACAGAAATGACTTTAAACACATTTATTTTAGTTGAAAAAGTAATAATTCACATCCAACAGTAATTTACAGCCAAAAGATTAAATGTTAAAATTTCATCGAAATTGACCATTTTGGGAACGTTCGACAGCTCCGCGGTCATCGTTTTTTGTCTGAAAATTGATTTTTTGGACTGTACCAAAAATGATTCCAAATGTCAATTGGATCGTGCCTCATGTTGAATAACCATTTTTAAACCCTCACAGTGACCAAAATTGCCATTTTAACAGAGTTTTGCATACTCAGAAGCTTCAATTTTGACCAATTTCAGGCACAGGAATGACTTTAAACACATTTATTTTAGTTGAGAAAGTAATATTTCACATCTAACAGTAATTTACAGGCAAAAGATTACATTTTAAAATTTCATCGAAATTGACCATTTTGGGAACGTTCGACAGCTCCGCGGTCATCGTTTTTCGTCAGAAAATTGATTTTTTGGACTGTACCAAAAATGATTCAAAATGTCAATTGGATCGTGCCTCATGTTGAATAACCACTTTTTAAACCCTCACAGTGCCCAAAATTGCCATTTTTACAGAGTTTTGCATACTCAGAAAGCTTCAATTTTGACCAATTTCAGGCACAGAAATGACTTTAAACACTTTTATTTTAGTTGAAAAAGTAATAATTCACATCCAACAGTAATTTACAGCCAAAAGATTAAATGATAAAATTTCATCGAAATTGACCATTTTGCGAACGTTCGACAGCTCCGCGGTCATCGTTTTTTGTCAGAAAATTGATTTTTTGGACTGTAGCAAAAATGATTCCAAATGTCAATTGGATCGTGCCTCATGTTGAATAACCACTTTTTAAACCCTCGCAGTGCCCAAAATGGCCATTTTTACAGAGTTTTGCTTACTCAGAAGCTTCAATTTTGACCAATTTCAGGCACAGAAATGACTTTAAACACATTTATTTTAGTTGAAAAAGTAATAATTCACATCTAACAGTAATTTACAGCCAAAAGATTAAATGATAAAATTTCATCGAAATTGACCATTTTGGGAACGTTCGACAGCTCCGCGTTCATCGTTTTTCGTCCGAAAATTGATTTTTTGGACTGTACCAAAAATGATTCCAAATGTCAATTGGACCGTGCCTCATGTTGAATAACCACTTTTTAAACCCTCACAGTGACCGAAATTGCCATTTTTACAGAGTTTTGCATACTCAGAAGCTTCAATTTTGACCAATTTCAGGCACAGAAATGACTTTAAACACATTTATTTTAGTTGAAAAAGTAATAATTCACATCCAACAGTAATTTACAGCCAAAAGATTAAATGTTAAAATTTCATCGAAATTGACCATTTTGGGAACGTTCGACAGCTCCGCGGTCATCGTTTTTCGTCCGAAAATTGATTTTTTGGACTGTACCAAAAATGATTCCAAATGTCAATTGGACCGTGCCTCATGTTGAATAACCACTTTTTAAACCCTCACAGTGACCAAAATTGCCATTTTTACAGAGTTTTGCATACTCAGAAGCTTCAATTTTGACCAATTTCAGGCACAGAAATGACTTTAAACACTTTTATTTTAGTTGAAAAAGTAATAATTCACATCCAACAGTAATTTACAGCCAAAACATTAAATGATAAAATTTCATCGAAATTGACCATTTTGCGAACGTTCGACAGCTCCGCGGTCATCGTTTTCGTCAGAAAATTGATTTTTTGGACTGTAGCAAAAATGATTCCAAATGTCAATTGGATCGTGCCTCATGTTGAATAACCACTTTTAAACCCTCGCAGTGCCCAAAATGGCCATTTTTACAGAGTTTTGCTTACTCAGAAGCTTCAATTTTGACCAATTTCAGGCACAGAAATGACTTTAAACACATTTATTTTAGTTGAAAAAGTAATAATTCACATCTAACAGTAATTTACAGCCAAAAGATTAAATGATAAAATTTCATCGAAATTGACCATTTTGGGAACGTTCGACAGCTCCGCGGTCATCGTTTTTCGTCCGAAAATTAATTTTTTGGACTGTACCAAAAATGATTCCAAATGTCAATTGGACCGTGCCTCATGTTGAATAACCACTTTTAAACCCTCACAGTGACCGAAATTGCCATTTTTACAGAGTTTTGCATACTCAGAAGCTTCAATTTTGACCAATTTCAGGCACAGAAATGACTTTAAACACTTTTATTTTAGTTGAAAAAGTAATAATTCACATCCAACAGTAATTTACAGCCAAAAGATTAAATGATAAAATTTCATCGAAATTGACCATTTTGCGAACGTTCGACAGCTCCGCGGTCATCGTTTTTTGTCAGAAAATTTATTTTTTGGACTGTACCAAAAATGATTCAAAATGTCAATTGGATCATGCCTCATGTTGAATAACCACTTTTTAAGCCCTCACAGTGCCCAAAATTGCCATTTTTACAGAGTTTTGCTTACTTAGAAGCTTCAATTTTGACCAATTTCAGGCACAGAAATGACTTTAAACACATTTATTTTAGTTGAAAAAGTAATAATTCACATCCAACAGTAATTTACAGCCAAAAGATTAAATGTTAAAATTTCATCGAAATTGACCATTTTGGGAACGTTCGACAGCTCCGCGGTCATCGTTTTTTGTCTGAAAATTGATTTTTTGGACTGTACCAAAAATGATTCCAAATGTCAATTGGATCGTGCCTCATGTTGAATAACCATTTTTTAAACCCTCACAGTGACCAAAATTGCCATTTTAACAGAGTTTTGCATACTCAGAAGCTTCAATTTTGACCAATTTCAGGCACAGGAATGACTTTAAACACATTTATTTTAGTTGAGAAAGTAATATTTCACATCTAACAGTAATTTACAGGCAAAAGATTACATTTTAAAATTTCATCGAAATTGACCATTTTGGGAACGTTCGACAGCTCCGCGGTCATCGTTTTTCGTCAGAAAATTGATTTTTTGGACTGTACCAAAAATGATTCAAAATGTCAATTGGATCGTGCCTCATGTTGAATAACCATTTTTTAAACCCTCACAGTGACCAAAATTGCCATTTTAACAGTGTTTTGCATACTCAGAAGCTTCAATTTTGACCAATTTCAGGCACAGAAATGACTTTAAACACATTTATTTTAGTTGAAAAAGTAATAATTCACATCTAACAGTAATTTACAGCCAAAAGATTAAATGATAAAATTTCATCGAAGTTGACCATTTTGGGAACGTTCGACAGCTCCGCGTTCATCGTTTTTCGTCCGAAAATTGATTTTTTGGACTGTACCAAAAATGATTCTAAATGTCAATTGGATCGTGCCTCATGTTGAATAACCACTTTTTAAACCCTCACAGTGCCCAAAATTACCATTTTTACAGAGTTTTGCATACTCAGAAGCTTCAATTTTGACCAATTTCAGGCACAGAAATGACTTTAAACACATTTATTTTAGTTGAAAAAGTAATAATTCACATCCAACAGTAATTTACAGCCAAAAGATTAAATGTTAAAATTTCATCGAAATTGACCATTTTGGGAACGTTCGACAGCTCCGCGGTCATCGTTTTTTGTCTGAAAATTGATTTTTTGGACTGTACCAAAAATGATTCCAAATGTCAATTGGATCGTGCCTCATGTTGAATAACCATTTTTTAAACCCTCACAGTGACCAAAATTGCCATTTTAACAGAGTTTTGCATACTCAGAAGCTTCAATTTTGACCAATTTCAGGCACAGGAATGACTTTAAACACATTTATTTTAGTTGAGAAAGTAATATTTCACATCTAACAGTAATTTACAGGCAAAAGATTACATTTTAAAATTTCATCGAAATTGACCATTTTGGGAACGTTCGACAGCTCCGCGGTCATCGTTTTTCGTCAGAAAATGGATTTTTTGGACTGTACCAAAAATGATTCAAAATGTCAATTGGATCGTGCCTCATGTTGAATAACCACTTTTTAAACCCTCACAGTGCCCAAAATTGCCATTTTTACAGAGTTTTGCTTACTTAGAAGCTTCAATTTTGACCAATTTCAGGCACAGAAATGACTTTAAACACATTTATTTTAGTTGAAAAAGTAATAATTCACATCCAACAGTAATTTACAGTGAAAAGATTAAATGTTAAAATTTCATCTAAATTGACCATTTTGGGAACGTTCGACAGCTCCGCGGTCATCGTTTTTCGTCCGAAAATTAATTTTTTGGACTGTAGCAAAAATGATTCCAAATGTCAATTGGATCGTGCCTCATGTTGAATAACCACTTTTTAAACCCTCGCAGTGCCCAAAATGGCCATTTTTACAGAGTTTTGCTTACTCAGAAGCTTCAATTTTGACCAATTTCAGGCACAGAAATGACTTTAAACACATTTATTTTAGTTGAAAAAGTAATAATTCACATCTAACAGTAATTTACAGCCAAAAGATTAAATGATAAAATTTCATCGAAGTTGACCATTTTGGGAACGTTCGACAGCTCCGCGTTCATCGTTTTTCGTCCGAAAATTGATTTTTTGGACTGTACCAAAAATGATTCTAAATGTCAATTGGATCGTGCCTCATGTTGAATAACCACTTTTTAAACCCTCACAGTGCCCAAAATTACCATTTTTACAGAGTTTTGCATACTCAGAAGCTTCAATTTTGACCAATTTCAGGCACAGAAATGACTTTAAACACATTTATTTTAGTTGAAAAAGTAATAATTCACATCCAACAGTAATTTACAGCCAAAAGATTAAATGTTAAAATTTCATCGAAATTGACCATTTTGGGAACGTTCGACAGCTCCGCGGTCATCGTTTTTCGTCCGAAAATTAATTTTTTGGACTGTACCAAAAATGATTCCAAATGTCAATTGGACCGTGCCTCATGTTGAATAACCACTTTTTAAACCCTCACAGTTACCAAAATTGCCATTTTTACAGAGTTTTGCATACTCAGAAGCTTCAATTTTGACCAATTTCAGGCACAGAAATGACTTTAAACACATTTATTTTAGTTGAAAAAGTAATAATTCACATCCAACAGTAATTTACAGCCAAAAGATTAAATGTTAAAATTTCATCGAAATTGACCATTTTGGGAACGTTCGACAGCTCCGCGGTCATCGTTTTTCGTCCGAAAATTGATTTTTTGGACTGTACCAAAAATGATTCCAAATGTCAATTGGACCGTGCCTCATGTTGAATAACCACTTTTTAAACCCTCACAGTGACCAAAATTGCCATTTTTACAGAGTTTTGCATACTCAGAAGCTTCAATTTTGACCAATTTCAGGCACAGAAATGACTTTAAACACTTTTATTTTAGTTGAAAAAGTAATAATTCACATCCAACAGTAATTTACAGCCAAAAGATTAAATGATAAAATTTCATCGAAATTGACCATTTTGCGAACGTTCGACAGCTCCGCGGTCATCGTTTTTCGTCAGAAAATTTATTTTTTGGACTGTACCAAAAATGATTCAAAATGTCAATTGGATCATGCCTCATGTTGAATAACCACTTTTTAAACCCTCACAGTGCCCAAAATTGCCATTTTTACAGAGTTTTGCTTACTTAGAAGCTTCAATTTTGACCAATTTCAGGCACAGAAATGACTTTAAACACATTTATTTTAGTTGAAAAAGTAATAATTCACATCCAACAGTACTTTACAGCCAAAAGATTAAATGTTAAAATTTCATCGAAATTGACCATTTTGGGAACGTTCGACAGCTCCGCGGTCATCGTTTTTCGTCCGAAAATTGATTTTTTGGACTGTACCAAAAATGATTCCAAATGTCAATTGGACCGTGCCTCATGTTGAATAACCACTTTTTAAACCCTTGCAGTGCCCAAAATGGCCATTTTTACAGAGTTTTGCTTACTCAGAAGCTTCAATTTTGACCAATTTCAGGCACAGGAATGACTTTAAACACATTTATTTTAGTTGAGAAAGTAATATTTCACATCTAACAGTAATTTACAGGCAAAAGATTAAATTTTAAAATTTCATCGAAATTGGCCATTATGGGAATGTTCGACAGCTCCGCGGTCATCGTTTTTCATCAGAAAATTTATTTTTTGGACTGTACCAAAAATGATTCAAAATGTCAATTGGATCATGCCTCATGTTGAATAACCACTTTTTAAACCCTCACAGTGCCCAAAATTGCCATTTTTACAGAGTTTTGCTTACTTAGAAGCTTCAATTTTGACCAATTTCAGGCACAGAAATGACTTTAAACACATTTATTTTAGTTGAAAAAGTAATAATTCACATCCAACAGTACTTTACAGCCAAAAGATTAAATGTTAAAATTTCATCGAAATTGACCATTTTGGGAACGTTCGACAGCTCCGCGGTCATCGTTTTTCGTCCGAAAATTGATTTTTTGGACTGTACCAAAAATGATTCCAAATGTCAATTGGACCGTGCCTCATGTTGAATAACCACTTTTTAAACCCTTGCAGTGCCCAAAATGGCCATTTTTACAGAGTTTTGCTTACTCAGAAGCTTCAATTTTGACCAATTTCAGGCACAGGAATGACTTTAAACACATTTATTTTAGTTGAGAAAGTAATATTTCACATCTAACAGTAATTTACAGGCAAAAGATTAAATTTTAAAATTTCATCGAAATTGGCCATTATGGGAATGTTCGACAGCTCCGCGGTCATCGTTTTTCATCAGAAAATAGATTTTTTGGACTGTACCAAAAATGATTCAAAATGTCAATTGGATCGTGCCTCATGTTGAATAACCACTTTTTAAACCCTCACAGTGCCCAAAATTGCCATTTTTACAGAGTTTTGCATACTCAGAAGCTTCAATTTTGACCAATTTCAGGCACAGAAATGACTTTAAACACATTTATTTTAGTTGAAAAAGTAATAATTCACATCCAACAGTAATTTACAGCCAAAAGATTAAATGTTAAAATTTCATCGAAATTGACCATTTTGGGAACGTTCGACAGCTCCGCGGTCATCGTTTTTCGTCCGAAAATTAATTTTTTGGACTGTACCAAAAATGATTCCAAATGTCAATTGGACCGTGCCTCATGTTGAATAACCACTTTTTAAACCCTCACAGTGACCAAAATTGCCATTTTTACAGAGTTTTGCATACTCCGAAGCTTCAATTTTGACCAATTTCAGGCACAGAAATGACTTCAAACACATTTATTTTAGTTGAGAAAGTAATATTTCACATCTAACAGTAATTTACAGGCAAAAGATTAAATTTTAAAATTTCATCGAAATTGGCCATTATGGGAATGTTCGACAGCTCCGCGGTCATCGTTTTTCATCAGAAAATTAATTTTTTGGACTGTACCAAAAATGATTCAAAATGTCAATTGGATCATGCCTCATGTTGAATAACCACTTTTTAAACCCTCACAGTGCCCAAAATTACCATTTTTACAGAGTTTTGCATACTCAGAAGCTTCAATTTTGACCAATTACAGGCACAGAAATGACTTTAAACACATATTTTTTAAGTTGAAAAAGTAATAATTCACATCCAACAGTACTTTACAGCCAAAAGATTAAATGTTAAAATTTCATCGAAATTGACCATTTTGGGAACGTTCGACAGCTCCGCGGTCATCGTTTTTCGTCCGAAAATTGATTTTTTGGACTGTACCAAAAATGATTCCAAATGTCAATTGGACCGTGCCTCATGTTGAATAACCACTTTTTAAACCCTTGCAGTGCCCAAAATGGCCATTTTTACAGAGTTTTGCTTACTCAGAAGCTTCAATTTTGACCAATTTCAGGCACAGGAATGACTTTAAACACATTTATTTTAGTTTAGAAAGTAATATTTCACATCTAACAGTAATTTACAGGCAAAAGATTAAATTTTAAAATTTCATCGAAATTGGCCAATAAATGTGTTTAAAGTCATTCCTGTGCCTGAAATTGGTCAAAATTGAAGCTTCTGAGTAAGCAAAACTCTGTAAAAATGGCCATTTTGGGCACTGCAAGGGTTTAAAAAGTGGTCATCGTTTTTCATCAGAAAATAGATTTTTTGGACTGTACCAAAAATGATTCAAAATGTCAATTGGATCGTGCCTCATGTTGAATAACCACTTTTTAAACCCTCACAGTGCCCAAAATTGCCATTTTTACAGAGTTTTGCATACTCAGAAGCTTCAATTTTGACCAATTTCAGGCACAGAAATGACTTTAAACACATTTATTTTAGTTGAAAAAGTAATAATTCACATCCAACAGTAATTTACAGCCAAAAGATTAAATGTTAAAATTTCATCGAAATTGACCATTTTGGGAACGTTCGACAGCTCCGCGGTCATCGTTTTTCGTCCGAAAATTAATTTTTTGGACTGTACCAAAAATGATTCCAAATGTCAATTGGACCGTGCCTCATGTTGAATAACCACTTTTTAAACCCTCACAGTGACCAAAATTGCCATTTTTACAGAGTTTTGCATACTCCGAAGCTTCAATTTTGACCAATTTCAGGCACAGAAATGACTTCAAACACATTTATTTTAGTTGAAAAAGTAATAATTCACATCCAACAGTAATTTACAGCCAAAAGATTAAATGTTAAAATTTCATCGAAATTGACCATTTTGGGAACGTTCGACAGCTCCGCGGTCATTGTTTTTCGTCTGAAAATTGATTTTTTGGACTGTACCAAAAATGATTCCAAATGTCAATTGGACCGTGCCTCATGTTGAATAACCACTTTTTAAACCCTCGCAGTGCCCAAAATGGCCATTTTTACAGAGTTTTGCTTACTCAGAAGCTTCAATTTTGACCAATTTCAGGCACAGAAATGACTTTAAACACATTTATTTTAGTTGAAAAAGTTATAATTCACATCCAACAGTAATTTACAGCCAAAAGAATAAATGTTAAAATTTCATCGAAATTGACCATTTTGGGAACTTTCGACAGCTCCGCGGTCATCGTTTTTCGTCGGAAAATTGAATTTTTGGACTGTACCAAAAATGATTCCAAATGTCAATTGGATCGTGCCTCATGTTGAATAACCACTTTTTAAACCCTCACAGTGCCCAAAATGGCCATTTTTACAGAGTTTTGCTTACTCAGAAGCTTCAATTTTGACCAATTACAGGCACAGAAATGACTTTAAACACATATTTTTTAAGTTGAAAAAGTAATAATTCACATCCAACAGTAATATACAGCCAAAAGAATAAATGTTAACATTTCATCGAAATTGACCATTTTGGGAACTTTCGACAGCTCCGCGGTCATCGTTTTTCGTCCGAAAATTAATTTTTTGGACTGTAGCAAAAATGATTCCAAATGTCAATTGGATCGTGCCTCATGTTGAATAACCACTATTTAAACCCTCGCAGTGCCCAAAATGGCCATTTTTACAGAATTTTGCTTACTCAGAAGCTTCAATTTTGACCAATTTCAGGCACAGAAATGACTTTAAACACATTTATTTTAGTTGAAAAAGTAATAATTCACATCCAACAGTAATTTACATCCAAAAGATTAAATGTTAAAATTTCATCGAAATTGACCATTTTGGGAACGTTCGACAGCTCCGCGGTCATCGTTTTTCGTCCGAAAATTGATTTTTTGAACTGTACCAAAAATGAATCCAAATGTCAATTGGATGGTGCCTCATGTTGAATAACCATTTTTTAAACCCTCACAGTGACCAAAATTGCCATTTTTACAGAGTTTTGCATACTCAGAAGCTTCAATTTTGACCAATTTCAGGCACAGGAATGACTTTAAACACATTTATTTTAGTTGAGAAAGTAATATTTCACATCTAACAGTAATTTACAGGCAAAAGATTAAATTTTAAAATTTCATCGAAATTGACCATTTTGGGAACGTTCGACAGCTCCGCGGTCATCGTTTTTCGTCCGAAAATTGATTTTTTGGACTGTACCAAAAATGATTCCAAATGTCAATTGGACCGTGCCTCATGTTGAATAACCACTTTTTAAACCCTCACAGTGACCAAAATTGCCATTTTTACAGAGTTTTGCATACTCAGAAGCTTCAATTTTGACCAATTTCAGGCACAGAAATGACTTCAAACACATTTATTTTAGTTGAAAAAGTAATAATTCACATCCAACAGTAATTTACAGCCAAAAGATTAAATGTTAAAATTTCATCGAAATTGACCATTTTGGGAACGTTCGACAGCTCCGCGGTCATCGTTTTTCGTCTGAAAATTGATTTTTTGGACTGTACCAAAAATGATTCCAAATGTCAATTGGACCGTGCCTCATGTTGAATAACCACTTTTTAAACCCTCGCAGTGCCCAAAATGGCCATTTTTACAGAGTTTTGCTTACTCAGAAGCTTCAATTTTGACCAATTTCAGGCACAGAAATGACTTTAAACACATTTATTTTAGTTGAAAAAGTTATAATTCACATCCAACAGTAATTTACAGCCAAAAGAATAAATGTTAAAATTTCATCGAAATTGACCATTTTGGGAACTTTCGACAGCTCCGCGGTCATCGTTTTTCGTCCGAAAATTGAATTTTTGGACTGTACCAAAAATGATTCCAAATGTCAATTGGATCGTGCCTCATGTTGAATAACCACTTTTTAAACCCTCACAGTGCCCAAAATGGCCATTTTTACAGAGTTTTGCTTACTCAGAAGCTTCAATTTTGACCAATTACAGGCACAGAAATGACTTTAAACACATTTTTTTAAGTTGAAAAAGTAATAATTCACATCCAACAGTAATATACAGCCAAAAGAATAAATGTTAACATTTCATCGAAATTGACCATTTTGGGAACTTTCGACAGCTCCGCGGTCATCGTTTTTCGTCCGAAAATTAATTTTTTGGACTGTAGCAAAAATGATTCCAAATGTCAATTGGATCGTGCCTCATGTTGAATAACCACTTTTTAAACCCTCGCAGTGCCCAAAATGGCCATTTTTACAGAATTTTGCTTACTCAGAAGCTTCAATTTTGACCAATTTCAGGCACAGAAATGACTTTAAACACATTTATTTTAGTTGAAAAAGTAATAATTCACATCCAACAGTAATTTACATCCAAAAGATTAAATGTTAAAATTTCATCGAAATTGACCATTTTGGGAACGTTCGACAGCTCCGCGGTCATCGTTTTTCGTCCGAAAATTGATTTTTTGAACTGTACCAAAAATGAATCCAAATGTCAATTGGATGGTGCCTCATGTTGAATAACCATTTTTTAAACCCTCACAGTGACCAAAATTGCCATTTTTACAGAGTTTTGCATACTCAGAAGCTTCAATTTTGACCAATTTCAGGCACAGGAATGACTTTAAACACATTTATTTTAGTTGAGAAAGTAATATTTCACATCTAACAGTAATTTACAGGCAAAAGATTAAATTTTAAAATTTCATCGAAATTGACCATTTTGGGAACGTTCGACAGCTCCGCGGTCATCGTTTTTCGTCCGAAAATTGATTTTTTGGACTGTACCAAAAATGATTCCAAATGTCAATTGGACCGTGCCTCATGTTGAATAACCACTTTTTAAACCCTCACAGTGACCAAAATTGCCATTTTTACAGAGTTTTGCATACTCAGAAGCTTCAATTTTGACCAATTTCAGGCACAGAAATGACTTCAAACACATTTATTTTAGTTGAAAAAGTAATAATTCACATCCAACAGTAATTTACAGCCAAAAGATTAAATGTTAAAATTTCATCGAAATTGACCATTTTGGGAACGTTCGACAGCTCCGCGGTCATCGTTTTTCGTCTGAAAATTGATTTTTTGGACTGTACCAAAAATGATTCCAAATGTCAATTGGACCGTGCCTCATGTTGAATAACCACTTTTTAAACCCTCGCAGTGCCCAAAATGGCCATTTTTACAGAGTTTTGCTTACTCAGAAGCTTCAATTTTGACCAATTTCAGGCACAGAAATGACTTTAAACACATTTATTTTAGTTGAAAAAGTTATAATTCACATCCAACAGTAATTTACAGCCAAAAGAATAAATGTTAAAATTTCATCGAAATTGACCATTTTGGGAACTTTCGACAGCTCCGCGGTCATCGTTTTTCGTCCGAAAATTGAATTTTTGGACTGTACCAAAAATGATTCCAAATGTCAATTGGATCGTGCCTCATGTTGAATAACCACTTTTTAAACCCTCACAGTGCCCAAAATGGCCATTTTTACAGAGTTTTGCTTACTCAGAAGCTTCAATTTTGACCAATTACAGGCACAGAAATGACTTTAAACACATTTTTTTAAGTTGAAAAAGTAATAATTCACATCCAACAGTAATATACAGCCAAAAGAATAAATGTTAACATTTCATCGAAATTGACCATTTTGGGAACTTTCGACAGCTCCGCGGTCATCGTTTTTCGTCCGAAAATTAATTTTTTGGACTGTAGCAAAAATGATTCCAAATGTCAATTGGATCGTGCCTCATGTTGAATAACCACTTTTTAAACCCTCGCAGTGCCCAAAATGGCAATTTTTACAGAGTTTTGCTTACTCAGAAGCTTCAATTTTGACCAATTTCAGGCACAGAAATGACTTTAAACACATTTATTTTAGTTGAAAAAGTAATAATTCACATCCAACAGTAATTTACATCCAAAAGATTAAATGTTAAAATTTCATCGAAATTGACCATTTTGGGAACGTTCGACAGCTCCGCGGTCATCGTTTTTCGTCCGAAAATTGATTTTTTGGACTGTACCAAAAATGATTCCAAATGTCAATTGGATCGTGCCTCATGTTGAATAACCATTTTTTAAACCCTCACAGTGACCAAAATTGCCATTTTTACAGAGTTTTGCATACTCAGAAGCTTCAATTTTGACCAATTTCAGGCACAGGAATGACTTTAAACACATTTATTTTAGTTGAGAAAGTAATATTTCACATCTAACAGTAATTTACAGGCAAAAGATTACATTTTAAAATTTCATCGAAATTGACCATTTCGGGAATGTTCGACAGCTCCGCGGTCATCGTTTTTCGTCAGAAAATTTATTTTTTGGACTGTACCAAAAATGATTCAAAATGTCAATTGGATCATGCCTCATGTTGAATAACCACTTTTTAAACCCTCACAGTGCCCAAAATTGCCATTTTTACAGAGTTTTGCTTACTTAGAAGCTTCAATTTTGACCAATTTCAGGCACAGAAATGACTTTAAACACATTTATTTTAGTTGAAAAAGTAATAATTCACATCCAACAGTAATTTACAGCCAAAAGATTAAATGTTAAAATTTCATCGAAATTGACCATTTTGGGAACGTTCGACAGCTCCGCGGTCATCGTTTTTCGTCCGAAAATTGATTTTTTGGACTGTACCAAAAATGATTCCAAATGTCAATTGGACCGTGCCTCATGTTGAATAACCACTTTTTAAACCCTCGCAGTGACCAAAATTGCCATTTTTACAGAGTTTTGCATACTCAGAAGCTTCAATTTTGACCAATTTCAGGCACAGAAATGACTTCAAACACATTTATTTTAGTTGAAAAAGTAATAATTCACATCCAACAGTAATTTACAGCCAAAAGATTAAATGTTAAAATTTCATCGAAATTGACCATTTTGGGAACGTTGGACAGCTCCGCGGTCATCGTTTTTCGTCTGAAAATTGATTTTTTGGACTGTACCAAAAATGATTCCAAATGTCAATTGGATCGTGCCTCATGTTGAATAACCACTTTTTAAACCCTCACAGTGCCCAAAATGGCCATTTTTACAGAGTTTTGCTTACTCAGAAGCTTCAATTTTGACCAATTACAGGCACAGAAATGACTTTAAACACATTTTTTTAAGTTGAAAAAGTAATAATTCACATCTAACAGTAATTTACAGGCAAAAGATTAAATTTTAAAATTTCATCGAAATTGACCATTTTGGGAATGTTCGACAGCTCCGCGGTCATCGTTTTTCATCAGAAAATAGATTTTTTGGACTGTACCAAAAATGATTCTAAATGTCAATTGGATCGTGCCTCATGTTGAATAACCACTTTTTAAACCCTCACAGTGCCCAAAATTGCCATTTTTACAGAGTTTTGCATACTCAGAAGCTTCAATTTTGACCAATTTCAGGCACAGAAATGACTTTAAACACATTTATTTTAGTTGAAAAAGTAATAATTCACATCCAACAGTAATTTACAGCCAAAAGATTAAATGTTAAAATTTCATCGAAATTGACCATTTTGGGAACGTTCGACAGCTCCGCGGTCATCGTTTTTCGTCCGAAAATTAATTTTTTGGACTGTACCAAAAATGATTCCAAATGTCAATTGGACCGTGCCTCATGTTGAATAACCACTTTTTAAACCCTCACAGTGACCAAAATTGCCATTTTTACAGAGTTTTGCATACTCAGAAGCTTCAATTTTGACCAATTTCAGGCACAGAAATGACTTCAAACACATTTATTTTAGTTGAAAAAGTAATAATTCACATCCAACAGTAATTTACAGCCAAAAGATTAAATGTTAAAATTTCATCGAAATTGACCATTTTGGGAACGTTCGACAGCTCCGCGGTCATCGTTTTTCGTCTGAAAATTGATTTTTTGGACTGTACCAAAAATGATTCCAAATGTCAATTGGACCGTGCCTCATGTTGAATAACCACTTTTTAAACCCTCGCAGTGCCCAAAATGGCCATTTTTACAGAGTTTTGCTTACTCAGAAGCTTCAATTTTGACCAATTTCAGGCACAGAAATGACTTTAAACACATTTATTTTAGTTGAAAAAGTTATAATTCACATCCAACAGTAATTTACAGCCAAAAGAATAAATGTTAAAATTTCATCGAAATTGACCATTTTGGGAACTTTCGACAGCTCCGCGGTCATCGTTTTTCGTCCGAAAATTGAATTTTTGGACTGTACCAAAAATGATTCCAAATGTCAATTGGATCGTGCCTCATGTTGAATAACCACTTTTTAAACCCTCACAGTGCCCAAAATGGCCATTTTTACAGAGTTTTGCTTACTCAGAAGCTTCAATTTTGACCAATTACAGGCACAGAAATGACTTTAAACACATTTTTTTAAGTTGAAAAAGTAATAATTCACATCCAACAGTAATATACAGCCAAAAGAATAAATGTTAACATTTAATCGAGATTGACCATTTTGGGAACTTTCGACAGCTCCGCGGTCATCGTTTTTCGTCCGAAAATTAATTTTTTGGACTGTAGCAAAAATGATTCCAAATGTCAATTGGATCGTGCCTCATGTTGAATAACCACTTTTTAAACCCTCGCAGTGCCCAAAATGGCAATTTTTACAGAGTTTTGCTTACTCAGAAGCTTCAATTTTGACCAATTTCAGGCACAGAAATGACTTTAAACACATTTATTTTAGTTGAAAAAGTAATAATTCACATCCAACAGTAATTTACATCCAAAAGATTAAATGTTAAAATTTCATCGAAATTGACAATTTTGGGAACGTTCGACAGCTCCGCGGTCATCGTTTTTCGTCCGAAAATTGATTTTTTGGACTGTACCAAAAATGATTCCAAATGTCAATTGGATCGTGCCTCATGTTGAATAACCATTTTTTAAACCCTCACAGTGACCAAAATTGCCATTTTTACAGAGTTTTGCATACTCAGAAGCTTCAATTTTGACCAATTTCAGGCACAGGAATGACTTTAAACACATTTATTTTAGTTGAGAAAGTAATATTTCACATCTAACAGTAATTTACAGGCAAAAGATTACATTTTAAAATTTCATCGAAATTGACCATTTTGGGAATGTTCGACAGCTCCGCGGTCATCGTTTTTCGTCAGAAAATAGATTTTTTGGACTGTACCAAAAATGATTCTAAATGTCAATTGGATCGTGCCTCATGTTGAATAACCACTTTTTAAACCCTCACAGTGCCCAAAATTACCATTTTTACAGAGTTTTGCATACTCAGAAGCTTCAATTTTGACCAATTTCAGGCACAGAAATGACTTTAAACACATTTATTTTAGTTGAAAAAGTAATAATTCACATCCAACAGTAATTTACAGCCAAAAGATTAAATGTTAAAATTTCATCGAAATTGACCATTTTGGGAACGTTCGACAGCTCCGCGGTCATCGTTTTTCGTCCGAAAATTAATTTTTTGGACTGTACCAAAAATGATTCCAAATGTCAATTGGACCGTGCCTCATGTTGAATAACCACTTTTTAAACCCTCACAGTGACCAAAATTGCCATTTTTACAGAGTTTTGCATACTCAGAAGCTTCAATTTTGACCAATTTCAGGCACAGAAATGACTTTAAACACATTTATTTTAGTTGAAAAAGTAATAATTCACATCCAACAGTAATTTACAGCCAAAAGATTAAATGTTAAAATTTCATCGAAATTGACCATTTTGGGAACGTTCGACAGCTCCGCGGTCATCGTTTTTCGTCCGAAAATTGATTTTTTGGACTGTACCAAAAATGATTCCAAATGTCAATTGGACCGTGCCTCATGTTGAATAACCACTTTTTAAACCCTCACCGTGACCAAAATTGCCATTTTTACAGAGTTTTGCATACTCAGAAGCTTCAATTTTGACCAATTTCAGGCACAGAAATGACTTTAAACACTTTTATTTTAGTTGAAAAAGTAATAATTCACATCCAACAGTAATTTACAGCCAAAAGATTAAATGATAAAATTTCATCGAAATTGACCATTTTGCGAACGTTCGACAGCTCCGCGGTCATCGTTTTTCGTCAGAAAATTTATTTTTTGGACTGTACCAAAAATGATTCAAAATGTCAATTGGATCATGCCTCATGTTGAATAACCACTTTTTAAACCCTCACAGTGCCCAAAATTGCCATTTTTACAGAGTTTTGCTTACTTAGAAGCTTCAATTTTGACCAATTTCAGGCACAGAAATGACTTTAAACACATTTATTTTAGTTGAAAAAGTAATAATTCACATCCAACAGTAATTTACAGCCAAAAGATTAAATGTTAAAATTTCATCGAAATTGACCATTTTGGGAACGTTCGACAGCTCCGCGGTCATCGTTTTTCGTCCGAAAATTGATTTTTTGGACTGTACCAAAAATGATTCCAAATGTCAATTGGACCATGCCTCATGTTGAATAACCACTTTTTAAACCCTCGCAGTGACCAAAATTGCCATTTTTACAGAGTTTTGCATACTCAGAAGCTTCAATTTTGACCAATTTCAGGCACAGAAATGACTTCAAACACATTTATTTTAGTTGAAAAAGTAATAATTCACATCCAACAGTAATTTACAGCCAAAAGATTAAATGTTAAAATTTCATCGAAATTGACCATTTTGGGAACGTTCGACAGCTCCGCGGTCATCGTTTTTCGTCTGAAAATTGATTTTTTGGACTGTACCAAAAATGATTCCAAATGTCAATTGGATCGTGCCTCATGTTGAATAACCACTTTTTAAACCCTCACAGTGCCCAAAATGGCCATTTTTACAGAGTTTTGCTTACTCAGAAGCTTCAATTTTGACCAATTACAGGCACAGAAATGACTTTAAACACATTTTTTTAAGTTGAAAAAGTAATAATTCACATCCAACAGTAATATACAGCCAAAAGAATAAATGTTAACATTTCATCGAAATTGACCATTTTGGGAACTTTCGACAGCTCCGCGCTCATCGTTTTTCTCCCGAAAATTAATTTTTTGGACTGTAGCAAAAATGATTCCAAATGTCAATTGGATCGTGCCTCATGTTGAATAACCACTTTTTAAACCCTCGCAGTGCCCAAAATGGCCATTTTTACAGAGTTTTGCTTACTCAGAAGCTTCAATTTTGACCAATTTCAGGCACAGAAATGACTTTAAACACATTTATTTTAGTTGAAAAAGTAATAATTCACATCCAACAGTAATTTACATCCAAAAGATTAAATGTTAAAATTTCATCGAAATTGACCATTTTGGGAACGTTCGACAGCTCCGCGGTCATCGTTTTTCGTCCGAAAATTGATTTTTTGGACTGTACCAAAAATGATTCCAAATGTCAATTGGATCGTGCCTCATGTTGAATAACCATTTTTTAAACCCTCACAGTGACCAAAAATTGCCATTTTTACAGAGTTTTGCATACTCAGAAGCTTCAATTTTGACCAATTTCAGGCACAGGAATGACTTTAAACACATTTATTTTAGTTGAGAAAGTAATATTTCACATCTAACAGTAATTTACAGGCAAAAGATTAAATTTTAAAATTTCATCGAAATTGACCATTTTGGGAACGTTCGACAGCTCCGCGGTCATCGTTTTTCGTCCGAAAATTGATTTTTTGGACTGTACCAAAAATGATTCCAAATGTCAATTGGACCGTGCCTCATGTTGAATAACCACTTTTTAAACCCTTGCAGTGCCCAAAATGGCCATTTTTACAGAGTTTTGCTTACTCAGAAGCTTCAATTTTGACCAATTTCAGGCACAGGAATGACTTTAAACACATTTATTTTAGTTGAGAAAGTAATATTTCACATCTAACAGTAATTTACAGGCAAAAGATTAAATTTTAAAATTTCATCGAAATTGACCATTTTGGGAATGTTCGACAGCTCCGCGGTCATCGTTTTTCATCAGAAAATAGATTTTTTGGACTGTACCAAAAATGATTCTAAATGTCAATTGGATCGTGCCTCATGTTGAATAACCACTTTTTAAACCCTTGCAGTGCCCAAAATGGCCATTTTTACAGAGTTTTGCTTACTCAGAAGCTTCAATTTTGACCAATTTCAGGCACAGAAATGACTTTAAACACATTTATTTTAGTTGAAAAAGTAATAATTCACATCCAACAGTAATTTACAGCCAAAAGATTAAATGTTAAAATTTCATCGAAATTGACCATTTTGGGAACGTTCGACAGCTCCGCGGTCATCGTTTTTTGTCCGAAAATTGATTTTTTGGACTGTACCAAAAATGATTCCAAATGTCAATTGGACCGTGCCTCATGTTGAATAACCACTTTTTAAACCCTCACCGTGACCAAAATTGCCATTTTTACAGAGTTTTGCATACTCAGAAGCTTCAATTTTGACCAATTTCAGGCACAGAAATGACTTTAAACACTTTTATTTTAGTTGAAAAAGTAATAATTCACATCCAACAGTAATTTACAGCCAAAAGATTAAATGATAAAATTTCATCGAAATTGACCATTTTGCGAACGTTCGACAGCTCCGCGGTCATCGTTTTTCGTCAGAAAATTTATTTTTTGGACTGTACCAAAAATGATTCAAAATGTCAATTGGATCATGCCTCATGTTGAATAACCACTTTTTAAACCCTCACAGTGCCCAAAATTGCCATTTTTACAGAGTTTTGCTTACTTAGAAGCTTCAATTTTGACCAATTTCAGGCACAGAAATGACTTTAAACACATTTATTTTAGTTGAAAAAGTAATAATTCACATCCAACAGTAATTTACAGCCAAAAGATTAAATGTTGAAATTTCATCGAAATTGACCATTTTGGGAACGTTCGACAGCTCCGCGGTCATCGTTTTTCGTCCGAAAATTGATTTTTTGGACTGTACCAAAAATGATTCCAAATGTCAATTGGACCGTGCCTCATGTTGAATAACCACTTTTTAAACCCTCACAGTGACCAAAATTGCCATTTTTACAGAGTTTTGCATACTCAGAAGCTTCAATTTTGACCAATTTCAGGCACAGAAATGACTTCAAACACATTTATTTTAGTTGAAAAAGTAATAATTCACATCCAACAGTAATTTACAGCCAAAAGATTAAATGTTAAAATTTCATCGAAATTGACCATTTTGGGAACGTTCGACAGCTCCGCGGTCATCGTTTTTCGTCCGAAAATTGATTTTTTGGACTGTACCAAAAATGATTCCAAATGTCAATTGGACCGTGCCTCATGTTGAATAACCACTTTTTAAACCCTCACAGTGACCAAAATTGCCATTTTTACAGAGTTTTGCATACTCAGAAGCTTCAATTTTGACCAATTTCAGGCACAGAAATGACTTTAAACACTTTTATTTTAGTTGAAAAAGTAATAATTCACATCCAACAGTAATTTACAGCCAAAAGATTAAATGATAAAATTTCATCGAAATTGACCATTTTGCGAACGTTCGACAGCTCCGCGGTCATCGTTTTTCGTCAGAAAATTGATTTTTTGGACTGTACTAAAAATGATTCAAAATGTCAATTGGATCATGCCTCATGTTGAATAACCACTTTTTAAACCCTCACAGTGCCCAAAATTGCCATTTTTACAGAGTTTTGCTTACTTAGAAGCTTCAATTTTGACCAATTTCAGGCACAGAAATGACTTTAAACACATTTATTTTAGTTGAAAAAGTAATAATTCACATCCAACAGTAATTTACAGCCAAAAGATTAAATGTTAAAATTTCATCGAAATTGACCATTTTGGGAACGTTCGACAGCTCCGCGGTCATCGTTTTTCGTCCGAAAATTGATTTTTTGGACTGTACCAAAAATGATTCCAAATGTCAATTGGACCGTGCCTCATGTTGAATAACCACTTTTTAAACCCTCACAGTGACCAAAATTGCCATTTTTACAGAGTTTTGCATACTCAGAAGCTTCAATTTTGACCAATTTCAGGCACAGAAATGACTTCAAACACATTTATTTTAGTTGAAAAAGTAATAATTCACATCCAACAGTAATTTACAGCCAAAAGATTAAATGTTAAAATTTCATCGAAATTGACCATTTTGGGAACGTTCGACAGCTCCGCGGTCATCGTTTTTCGTCCGAAAATTGATTTTTTGGACTGTACCAAAAATGATTCCAAATGTCAATTGGACCGTGCCTCATGTTGAATAACCACTTTTTAAACCCTCACAGTGACCAAAATTGCCATTTTTACAGAGTTTTGCATACTCAGAAGCTTCAATTTTGACCAATTTCAGGCACAGAAATGACTTTAAACACTTTTATTTTAGTTGAAAAAGTAATAATTCACATCCAACAGTAATTTACAGCCAAAAGATTAAATGATAAAATTTCATCGAAATTGACCATTTTGCGAACGTTCGACAGCTCCGCGGTCATCGTTTTTCGTCAGAAAATTGATTTTTTGGACTGTACCAAAAATGATTCAAAATGTCAATTGGATCATGCCTCATGTTGAATAACCACTTTTTAAACCCTCACAGTGCCCAAAATTGCCATTTTTACAGAGTTTTGCTTACTTAGAAGCTTCAATTTTGACCAATTTCAGGCACAGAAATGACTTTAAACACATTTATTTTAGTTGAAAAAGTAATAATTCACATCCAACAGTAATTTACAGCCAAAAGATTAAATGTTAAAATTTCATCGAAATTGACCATTTTGGGAACGTTCGACAGCTCCGCGGTCATCGTTTTTCGTCCGAAAATTGATTTTTTGGACTGTACCAAAAATGATTCCAAATGTCAATTGGACCGTGCCTCATGTTGAATAACCACTTTTTAAACCCTCACAGTGACCAAAATTGCCATTTTTACAGAGTTTTGCATACTCAGAAGCTTCAATTTTGACCAATTTCAGGCACAGGAATGACTTTAAACACATTTATTTTAGTTGAAAAAGTAATAATTCACATCCAACAGTAATTTACAGCCAAAAGATTAAATGTTAAAATTTCATCGAAATTGACCATTTTGGGAACGTTCGACAGCTCCGCGGTCATCGTTTTTCGTCTGAAAATTGATTTTTTGGACTGTACCAAAAATGATTCCAAATGTCAATTGGACCGTGCCTCATGTTGAATAACCACTTTTTAAACCCTCGCAGTGCCCAAAATGGCCATTTTTACAGAGTTTTGCTTACTCAGAAGCTTCAATTTTGACCAATTTCAGGCACAGAAATGACTTTAAACACATTTATTTTAGTTGAAAAAGTTATAATTCACATCCAACAGTAATTTACAGCCAAAAGAATAAATGTTAAAATTTCATCGAAATTGACCATTTTGGGAACTTTCGACAGCTCCGCGGTCATCGTTTTTCGTCCGAAAATTGAATTTTTGGACTGTACCAAAAATGATTCCAAATGTCAATTGGATCGTGCCTCATGTTGAATAACCACTTTTTAAACCCTCACAGTGCCCAAAATGGCCATTTTTACAGAGTTTTGCTTACTCAGAAGCTTCAATTTTGACCAATTACAGGCACAGAAATGACTTTAAACACATTTTTTTAAGTTGAAAAAGTAATAATTCACATCCAACAGTAATATACAGCCAAAAGAATAAATGTTAACATTTAATCGAGATTGACCATTTTGGGAACTTTCGACAGCTCCGCGGTCATCGTTTTTCGTCCGAAAATTAATTTTTTGGACTGTAGCAAAAATGATTCCAAATGTCAATTGGATCGTGCCTCATGTTGAATAACCACTTTTTAAACCCTCGCAGTGCCCAAAATGGCAATTTTTACAGAGTTTTGCTTACTCAGAAGCTTCAATTTTGACCAATTTCAGGCACAGAAATGACTTTAAACACATTTATTTTAGTTGAAAAAGTAATAATTCACATCCAACAGTAATTTACATCCAAAAGATTAAATGTTAAAATTTCATCGAAACTGACAATTTTGGGAACGTTCGACAGCTCCGCGGTCATCGTTTTTCGTCAGAAAATTGATTTTTTGGACTGTACCAAAAATGATTCAAAATGTCAATTGGATCATGCCTCATGTTGAATAACCACTTTTTAAACCCTCACAGTGCCCAAAATTGCCATTTTTACAGAGTTTTGCTTACTTAGAAGCTTCAATTTTGACCAATTTCAGGCACAGAAATGACTTTAAACACATTTATTTTAGTTGAAAAAGTAATAATTCACATCCAACAGTAATTTACAGCCAAAAGATTAAATGTTAAAATTTCATCGAAATTGACCATTTTGGGAACGTTCGACAGCTCCGCGGTCATCGTTTTTCGTCCGAAAATTGATTTTTTGGACTGTACCAAAAATGATTCCAAATGTCAATTGGACCGTGCCTCATGTTGAATAACCACTTTTTAAACCCTCACAGTGACCAAAATTGCCATTTTTACAGAGTTTTGCATACTCAGAAGCTTCAATTTTGACCAATTTCAGGCACAGGAATGACTTTAAACACATTTATTTTAGTTGAAAAAGTAATAATTCACATCCAACAGTAATTTACAGCCAAAAGATTAAATGTTAAAATTTCATCGAAATTGACCATTTTGGGAACGTTCGACAGCTCCGCGGTCATCGTTTTTCGTCTGAAAATTGATTTTTTGGACTGTACCAAAAATGATTCCAAATGTCAATTGGACCGTGCCTCATGTTGAATAACCACTTTTTAAACCCTCGCAGTGCCCAAAATGGCCATTTTTACAGAGTTTTGCTTACTCAGAAGCTTCAATTTTGACCAATTTCAGGCACAGAAATGACTTTAAACACATTTATTTTAGTTGAAAAAGTTATAATTCACATCCAACAGTACTTCACTTCACTTTAATTAGTCTTTATTCGATATATTTCAATCATAAAAGACATTTTAGAAAATTTGTTGTTTTTGTCCCACCCCCTCCCCCCGGCCCCATGAGTTTACAGGATCCACAGTGATCTAATACAATAAATAAGTAAAAACATCGTCCTATCTCATCCTATTTGCATTATTACATAATATTAAAAATATCCTATTTACATCTTTACATAATCTTTAAAATATCTATCAAAATATCAAAACAATAAACTTTAGAAAGCTAAGTTCATTGATGCCCAGAAGCAAGGGTAAAAAAGAAAAATAACAAATACTTGTATGGCTTGCACAGTTTATCATTAAATAATGCTGATTAGCAGTTCAAACAATTACAGACAGTACGACAGACAATAACAATCCTAGATTTATTCCAAACACATTTTACGTGCCCGAATAATCCACATCCAGTGGAGAAATTTTGCCATAGCTATAACAACGGGCTGAGTGGTATCTGTTCTTAAGATCCTAACAGCCTCGTTTGCCGTTCGTAAGCCTAACTGAGTACAAATTGGTTTAAGCCATGAATGTCTAGGCATTCTATATTCAGGGCAGGCAAACAACACATGTCCGATGTTTTCATTATGATCCGGACAGAAGGGGCACCTAGGGCTTTGTACCTTATTCCATTTCACCATTAGGGCATTTAGAGGTAGTGTCCCCACCCTCAACTGATGGTATCTCTTCCGGTCCCCTGGGACAGTAATCCAATCCCAATAGGATTCGAGGGCCGGTGAGTGCTTGAGCTCCAAGTAATCGTATGTAAAGGAGCGATCAATATGATTCCTAAAACACTTAATCTCTAGCATGCTCCAGTAGAGTTCACGGAGTGTCTTTTTAGGTGGAAATGCATTATTTAAGGGATCGTCCCAGAGTTGGGATAGACCCAATGCCCTATATAATAATTTAACCTCTTTCATCCAGACTATCTTACAGCCAGTATCCAGGGTTCTCACCTCTAGGAAGCCTTGGGCATACTGGGAGAGTTCTGGGGTTACCCATAACCTTCTCCAATAGGCCACAATTCTATACCTGGCCATGTCCCTAAAACTATAAAATCCTAAATCATAGTTTAGAGGTATCAGTGGGGTTGACATCGGTAAGCCAGTAATGTTGCGGAGAAATTTGTTCTGTGCTACCGTCAACTTGGTAAGGTTACTGGACCCCCAAAGTTCAGCTCCATAAAGGACTGCTGCTCCAACCTTAGCATTGTAAATTTTTAGGACAGGTCTAATAGGTTTGGTATGAGATGAAAAAAGCTCCTTTGTGAGGACTCCTGCAAGTTGTGCATGTTTCGTATCTAGCTCATTTGTGTGCTGTTTCCAATCTAGATTATAGGACAAATTAATACCAAGGTACTTAAAGACCTGGGTCTGTTCAAGCTGAACCCCATCCATAATAACTCTGCCTCTAATGTGTTTCCGCTTATGCATAACCATAAATTTTGTTTTGCTTGTATTAATTACAAGTCCATGGTCCGTGCAAAATGCTTCAAAAACCCTAATGGCCCTTTGGAGTCCCTGCTGGGTTTTTGATATCAGCAGGGTGTCATCCGCAAACATCAACAGGGGGATCAGTCTTCCTGCCAACAGTAATTTACAGCCAAAAGAATAAATGTTAAAATTTCATCGAAATTGACCATTTTGGGAACTTTCGACAGCTCCGCGGTCATCGTTTTTCGTCCGAAAATTGAATTTTTGGACTGTACCAAAAATGATTCCAAATGTCAATTGGATCGTGCCTCATGTTGAATAACCACTTTTTAAACCCTCACAGTGCCCAAAATGGCCATTTTTACAGAGTTTTGCTTACTCAGAAGCTTCAATTTTGACCAATTACAGGCACAGAAATGACTTTAAACACATTTTTTTAAGTTGAAAAAGTAATAATTCACATCCAACAGTAATATACAGCCAAAAGAATAAATGTTAACATTTAATCGAGATTGACCATTTTGGGAACTTTCGACAGCTCCGCGGTCATCGTTTTTCGTCCGAAAATTAATTTTTTGGACTGTAGCAAAAATGATTCCAAATGTCAATTGGATCGTGCCTCATGTTGAATAACCACTTTTTAAACCCTCGCAGTGCCCAAAATGGCAATTTTTACAGAGTTTTGCTTACTCAGAAGCTTCAATTTTGACCAATTTCAGGCACAGAAATGACTTTAAACACATTTATTTTAGTTGAAAAAGTAATAATTCACATCCAACAGTAATTTACATCCAAAAGATTAAATGTTAAAATTTCATCGAAATTGACAATTTTGGGAACGTTCGACAGCTCCGCGGTCATCGTTTTTCGTCCGAAAATTGATTTTTTGGACTGTACCAAAAATGATTCCAAATGTCAATTGGATCGTGCCTCATGTTGAATAACCACTTTTTAAACCCTCACAGTGCCCAAAATTACCATTTTTACAGAGTTTTGCATACTCAGAAGCTTCAATTTTGACCAATTTCAGGCACAGAAATGACTTTAAACACATTTATTTTAGTTGAAAAAGTAATAATTCACATCCAACAGTAATTTACAGCCAAAAGATTAAATGTTAAAATTTCATCGAAATTGACCATTTTGGGAACGTTCGACAGCTCCGCGGTCATCGTTTTTCGTCCGAAAATTAATTTTTTGGACTGTACCAAAAATGATTCCAAATGTCAATTGGACCGTGCCTCATGTTGAATAACCACTTTTTAAACCCTCACAGTGACCAAAATTGCCATTTTTACAGAGTTTTGCATACTCAGAAGCTTCAATTTTGACCAATTTCAGGCACAGAAATGACTTTAAACACATTTATTTTAGTTGAAAAAGTAATAATTCACATCCAACAGTAATTTACAGCCAAAAGATTAAATGTTAAAATTTCATCGAAATTGACCATTTTGGGAACGTTCGACAGCTCCGCGGTCATCGTTTTTCGTCCGAAAATTGATTTTTTGGACTGTACCAAAAATGATTCCAAATGTCAATTGGACCGTGCCTCATGTTGAATAACCACTTTTTAAACCCTCACCGTGACCAAAATTGCCATTTTTACAGAGTTTTGCATACTCAGAAGCTTCAATTTTGACCAATTTCAGGCACAGAAATGACTTTAAACACTTTTATTTTAGTTGAAAAAGTAATAATTCACATCCAACAGTAATTTACAGCCAAAAGATTAAATGATAAAATTTCATCGAAATTGACCATTTTGCGAACGTTCGACAGCTCCGCGGTCATCGTTTTTCGTCAGAAAATTTATTTTTTGGACTGTACCAAAAATGATTCAAAATGTCAATTGGATCATGCCTCATGTTGAATAACCACTTTTTAAACCCTCACAGTGCCCAAAATTGCCATTTTTACAGAGTTTTGCTTACTTAGAAGCTTCAATTTTGACCAATTTCAGGCACAGAAATGACTTTAAACACATTTATTTTAGTTGAAAAAGTAATAATTCACATCCAACAGTAATTTACAGCCAAAAGATTAAATGTTAAAATTTCATCGAAATTGACCATTTTGGGAACGTTCGACAGCTCCGCGGTCATCGTTTTTCGTCCGAAAATTGATTTTTTGGACTGTACCAAAAATGATTCCAAATGTCAATTGGACCATGCCTCATGTTGAATAACCACTTTTTAAACCCTCGCAGTGACCAAAATTGCCATTTTTACAGAGTTTTGCATACTCAGAAGCTTCAATTTTGACCAATTTCAGGCACAGAAATGACTTCAAACACATTTATTTTAGTTGAAAAAGTAATAATTCACATCCAACAGTAATTTACAGCCAAAAGATTAAATGTTAAAATTTCATCGAAATTGACCATTTTGGGAACGTTCGACAGCTCCGCGGTCATCGTTTTTCGTCTGAAAATTGATTTTTTGGACTGTACCAAAAATGATTCCAAATGTCAATTGGATCGTGCCTCATGTTGAATAACCACTTTTTAAACCCTCACAGTGCCCAAAATGGCCATTTTTACAGAGTTTTGCTTACTCAGAAGCTTCAATTTTGACCAATTACAGGCACAGAAATGACTTTAAACACATTTTTTTAAGTTGAAAAAGTAATAATTCACATCCAACAGTAATATACAGCCAAAAGAATAAATGTTAACATTTCATCGAAATTGACCATTTTGGGAACTTTCGACAGCTCCGCGCTCATCGTTTTTCTCCCGAAAATTAATTTTTTGGACTGTAGCAAAAATGATTCCAAATGTCAATTGGATCGTGCCTCATGTTGAATAACCACTTTTTAAACCCTCGCAGTGCCCAAAATGGCCATTTTTACAGAGTTTTGCTTACTCAGAAGCTTCAATTTTGACCAATTTCAGGCACAGAAATGACTTTAAACACATTTATTTTAGTTGAAAAAGTAATAATTCACATCCAACAGTAATTTACATCCAAAAGATTAAATGTTAAAATTTCATCGAAATTGACCATTTTGGGAACGTTCGACAGCTCCGCGGTCATCGTTTTTCGTCCGAAAATTGATTTTTTGGACTGTACCAAAAATGATTCCAAATGTCAATTGGATCGTGCCTCATGTTGAATAACCAGTTTTTTAAACCCTCACAGTGACCAAAAATTGCCATTTTTACAGAGTTTTGCATACTCAGAAGCTTCAATTTTGACCAATTTCAGGCACAGGAATGACTTTAAACACATTTATTTTAGTTGAGAAAGTAATATTTCACATCTAACAGTAATTTACAGGCAAAAGATTAAATTTTAAAATTTCATCGAAATTGACCATTTTGGGAACGTTCGACAGCTCCGCGGTCATCGTTTTTCGTCCGAAAATTGATTTTTTGGACTGTACCAAAAATGATTCCAAATGTCAATTGGACCGTGCCTCATGTTGAATAACCACTTTTTAAACCCTTGCAGTGCCCAAAATGGCCATTTTTACAGAGTTTTGCTTACTCAGAAGCTTCAATTTTGACCAATTTCAGGCACAGGAATGACTTTAAACACATTTATTTTAGTTGAGAAAGTAATATTTCACATCTAACAGTAATTTACAGGCAAAAGATTAAATTTTAAAATTTCATCGAAATTGACCATTTTGGGAATGTTGGACAGCTCCGCGGTCATCGTTTTTCATCAGAAAATAGATTTTTTGGACTGTACCAAAAATGATTCTAAATGTCAATTGGATCGTGCCTCATGTTGAATAACCACTTTTTAAACCCTTGCAGTGCCCAAAATGGCCATTTTTACAGAGTTTTGCTTACTCAGAAGCTTCAATTTTGACCAATTTCAGGCACAGAAATGACTTTAAACACATTTATTTTAGTTGAAAAAGTAATAATTCACATCCAACAGTAATTTACATCTAAAAGATTAAATGTTAAAATTTCATCGAAATTGACCATTTTGGGAACGTTCGACAGCTCCGCGGTCATCGTTTTTCGTCCGAAAATTGATTTTTTGGACTGTACCAAAAATGATTCCAAATGTCAATTGGATCGTGCCTCATGTTGAATAACCATTTTTTAAACCCTCACAGTGACCAAAATTGCCATTTTTACAGAGTTTTGCATACTCAGAAGCTTCAATTTTGACCAATTTCAGGCACAGGAATGACTTTAAACACATTTATTTTAGTTGAGAAAGTAATATTTCACATCTAACAGTAATTTACAGGCAAAAGATTAAATGTTAAAATTTCATCGAAATTGACCATTTTGGGAACGTTGGACAGCTCCGCGGTCATCGTTTTTCGTCTGAAAATTGATTTTTTGGACTGTACCAAAAATGATTCCAAATGTCAATTGGATCGTGCCTCATGTTGAATAACCACTTTTTAAACCCTCACAGTGCCCAAAATGGCCATTTTTACAGAGTTTTGCTTACTCAGAAGCTTCAATTTTGACCAATTACAGGCACAGAAATGACTTTAAACACATTTTTTTAAGTTGAAAAAGTAATAATTCACATCTAACAGTAATTTACAGGCAAAAGATTAAATTTTAAAATTTCATCGAAATTGACCATTTTGGGAATGTTCGACAGCTCCGCGGTCATCGTTTTTCATCAGAAAATAGATTTTTTGGACTGTACCAAAAATGATTCTAAATGTCAATTGGATCGTGCCTCATGTTGAATAACCACTTTTTAAACCCTCACAGTGCCCAAAATTGCCATTTTTACAGAGTTTTGCATACTCAGAAGCTTCAATTTTGACCAATTTCAGGCACAGAAATGACTTTAAACACATTTATTTTAGTTGAAAAAGTAATAATTCACATCCAACAGTAATTTACAGCCAAAAGATTAAATGTTAAAATTTCATCGAAATTGACCATTTTGGGAACGTTCGACAGCTCCGCGGTCATCGTTTTTCGTCCGAAAATTAATTTTTTGGACTGTACCAAAAATGATTCCAAATGTCAATTGGACCGTGCCTCATGTTGAATAACCACTTTTTAAACCCTCACAGTGACCAAAATTGCCATTTTTACAGAGTTTTGCATACTCAGAAGCTTCAATTTTGACCAATTTCAGGCACAGAAATGACTTCAAACACATTTATTTTAGTTGAAAAAGTAATAATTCACATCCAACAGTAATTTACAGCCAAAAGATTAAATGTTAAAATTTCATCGAAATTGACCATTTTGGGAACGTTCGACAGCTCCGCGGTCATCGTTTTTCGTCTGAAAATTGATTTTTTGGACTGTACCAAAAATGATTCCAAATGTCAATTGGACCGTGCCTCATGTTGAATAACCACTTTTTAAACCCTCGCAGTGCCCAAAATGGCCATTTTTACAGAGTTTTGCTTACTCAGAAGCTTCAATTTTGACCAATTTCAGGCACAGAAATGACTTTAAACACATTTATTTTAGTTGAAAAAGTTATAATTCACATCCAACAGTAATTTACAGCCAAAAGAATAAATGTTAAAATTTCATCGAAATTGACCATTTTGGGAACTTTCGACAGCTCCGCGGTCATCGTTTTTCGTCCGAAAATTGAATTTTTGGACTGTACCAAAAATGATTCCAAATGTCAATTGGATCGTGCCTCATGTTGAATAACCATTTTTTAAACCCTCACAGTGACCAAAATTGCCATTTTTACAGAGTTTTGCATACTCAGAAGCTTCAATTTTGACCAATTTCAGGCACAGGAATGACTTTAAACACATTTATTTTAGTTGAGAAAGTAATATTTCACATCTAACAGTAATTTACAGGCAAAAGATTACATTTTAAAATTTCATCGAAATTGACCATTTTGGGAATGTTCGACAGCTCCGCGGTCATCGTTTTTCGTCAGAAAATAGATTTTTTGGACTGTACCAAAAATGATTCTAAATGTCAATTGGATCGTGCCTCATGTTGAATAACCACTTTTTAAACCCTCACAGTGCCCAAAATTACCATTTTTACAGAGTTTTGCATACTCAGAAGCTTCAATTTTGACCAATTTCAGGCACAGAAATGACTTTAAACACATTTATTTTAGTTGAAAAAGTAATAATTCACATCCAACAGTAATTTACAGCCAAAAGATTAAATGTTAAAATTTCATCGAAATTGACCATTTTGGGAACGTTCGACAGCTCCGCGGTCATCGTTTTTCGTCCGAAAATTAATTTTTTGGACTGTACCAAAAATGATTCCAAATGTCAATTGGACCGTGCCTCATGTTGAATAACCACTTTTTAAACCCTCACAGTGACCAAAATTGCCATTTTTACAGAGTTTTGCATACTCAGAAGCTTCAATTTTGACCAATTTCAGGCACAGAAATGACTTTAAACACATTTATTTTAGTTGAAAAAGTAATAATTCACATCCAACAGTAATTTACAGCCAAAAGATTAAATGTTAAAATTTCATCGAAATTGACCATTTTGGGAACGTTCGACAGCTCCGCGGTCATCGTTTTTCGTCCGAAAATTGATTTTTTGGACTGTACCAAAAATGATTCCAAATGTCAATTGGACCGTGCCTCATGTTGAATAACCACTTTTTAAACCCTCACAGTGCCCAAAATGGCCATTTTTACAGAGTTTTGCTTACTCAGAAGCTTCAATTTTGACCAATTACAGGCACAGAAATGACTTTAAACACATTTTTTTAAGTTGAAAAAGTAATAATTCACATCCAACAGTAATATACAGCCAAAAGAATAAATGTTAACATTTCATCGAAATTGACCATTTTGGGAACTTTCGACAGCTCCGCGCTCATCGTTTTTCTCCCGAAAATTAATTTTTTGGACTGTAGCAAAAATGATTCCAAATGTCAATTGGATCGTGCCTCATGTTGAATAACCACTTTTTAAACCCTCGCAGTGCCCAAAATGGCCATTTTTACAGAGTTTTGCTTACTCAGAAGCTTCAATTTTGACCAATTTCAGGCACAGAAATGACTTTAAACACATTTATTTTAGTTGAAAAAGTAATAATTCACATCCAACAGTAATTTACATCCAAAAGATTAAATGTTAAAATTTCATCGAAATTGACCATTTTGGGAACGTTCGACAGCTCCGCGGTCATCGTTTTTCGTCCGAAAATTGATTTTTTGGACTGTACCAAAAATGATTCCAAATGTCAATTGGATCGTGCCTCATGTTGAATAACCAGCTTTTTTAAACCCTCACAGTGACCAAAAATTGCCATTTTTACAGAGTTTTGCATACTCAGAAGCTTCAATTTTGACCAATTTCAGGCACAGGAATGACTTTAAACACATTTATTTTAGTTGAGAAAGTAATATTTCACATCTAACAGTAATTTACAGGCAAAAGATTAAATTTTAAAATTTCATCGAAATTGACCATTTTGGGAACGTTCGACAGCTCCGCGGTCATCGTTTTTCGTCCGAAAATTGATTTTTTGGACTGTACCAAAAATGATTCCAAATGTCAATTGGACCGTGCCTCATGTTGAATAACCACTTTTTAAACCCTTGCAGTGCCCAAAATGGCCATTTTTACAGAGTTTTGCTTACTCAGAAGCTTCAATTTTGACCAATTTCAGGCACAGGAATGACTTTAAACACATTTATTTTAGTTGAGAAAGTAATATTTCACATCTAACAGTAATTTACAGGCAAAAGATTAAATTTTAAAATTTCATCGAAATTGACCATTTTGGGAATGTTGGACAGCTCCGCGGTCATCGTTTTTCATCAGAAAATAGATTTTTTGGACTGTACCAAAAATGATTCTAAATGTCAATTGGATCGTGCCTCATGTTGAATAACCACTTTTTAAACCCTTGCAGTGCCCAAAATGGCCATTTTTACAGAGTTTTGCTTACTCAGAAGCTTCAATTTTGACCAATTTCAGGCACAGAAATGACTTTAAACACATTTATTTTAGTTGAAAAAGTAATAATTCACATCCAACAGTAATTTACATCTAAAAGATTAAATGTTAAAATTTCATCGAAATTGACCATTTTGGGAACGTTCGACAGCTCCGCGGTCATCGTTTTTCGTCCGAAAATTGATTTTTTGGACTGTACCAAAAATGATTCCAAATGTCAATTGGATCGTGCCTCATGTTGAATAACCATTTTTTAAACCCTCACAGTGACCAAAATTGCCATTTTTACAGAGTTTTGCATACTCAGAAGCTTCAATTTTGACCAATTTCAGGCACAGGAATGACTTTAAACACATTTATTTTAGTTGAGAAAGTAATATTTCACATCTAACAGTAATTTACAGGCAAAAGATTAAATGTTAAAATTTCATCGAAATTGACCATTTTGGGAACGTTGGACAGCTCCGCGGTCATCGTTTTTCGTCTGAAAATTGATTTTTTGGACTGTACCAAAAATGATTCCAAATGTCAATTGGATCGTGCCTCATGTTGAATAACCACTTTTTAAACCCTCACAGTGCCCAAAATGGCCATTTTTACAGAGTTTTGCTTACTCAGAAGCTTCAATTTTGACCAATTACAGGCACAGAAATGACTTTAAACACATTTTTTTAAGTTGAAAAAGTAATAATTCACATCTAACAGTAATTTACAGGCAAAAGATTAAATTTTAAAATTTCATCGAAATTGACCATTTTGGGAATGTTCGACAGCTCCGCGGTCATCGTTTTTCATCAGAAAATAGATTTTTTGGACTGTACCAAAAATGATTCTAAATGTCAATTGGATCGTGCCTCATGTTGAATAACCACTTTTTAAACCCTCACAGTGCCCAAAATTGCCATTTTTACAGAGTTTTGCATACTCAGAAGCTTCAATTTTGACCAATTTCAGGCACAGAAATGACTTTAAACACATTTATTTTAGTTGAAAAAGTAATAATTCACATCCAACAGTAATTTACAGCCAAAAGATTAAATGTTAAAATTTCATCGAAATTGACCATTTTGGGAACGTTCGACAGCTCCGCGGTCATCGTTTTTCGTCCGAAAATTAATTTTTTGGACTGTACCAAAAATGATTCCAAATGTCAATTGGACCGTGCCTCATGTTGAATAACCACTTTTTAAACCCTCACAGTGACCAAAATTGCCATTTTTACAGAGTTTTGCATACTCAGAAGCTTCAATTTTGACCAATTTCAGGCACAGAAATGACTTCAAACACATTTATTTTAGTTGAAAAAGTAATAATTCACATCCAACAGTAATTTACAGCCAAAAGATTAAATGTTAAAATTTCATCGAAATTGACCATTTTGGGAACGTTCGACAGCTCCGCGGTCATCGTTTTTCGTCTGAAAATTGATTTTTTGGACTGTACCAAAAATGATTCCAAATGTCAATTGGACCGTGCCTCATGTTGAATAACCACTTTTTAAACCCTCGCAGTGCCCAAAATGGCCATTTTTACAGAGTTTTGCTTACTCAGAAGCTTCAATTTTGACCAATTTCAGGCACAGAAATGACTTTAAACACATTTATTTTAGTTGAAAAAGTTATAATTCACATCCAACAGTAATTTACAGCCAAAAGAATAAATGTTAAAATTTCATCGAAATTGACCATTTTGGGAACTTTCGACAGCTCCGCGGTCATCGTTTTTCGTCCGAAAATTGAATTTTTGGACTGTACCAAAAATGATTCCAAATGTCAATTGGATCGTGCCTCATGTTGAATAACCATTTTTTAAACCCTCACAGTGACCAAAATTGCCATTTTTACAGAGTTTTGCATACTCAGAAGCTTCAATTTTGACCAATTTCAGGCACAGGAATGACTTTAAACACATTTATTTTAGTTGAGAAAGTAATATTTCACATCTAACAGTAATTTACAGGCAAAAGATTACATTTTAAAATTTCATCGAAATTGACCATTTTGGGAATGTTCGACAGCTCCGCGGTCATCGTTTTTCGTCAGAAAATAGATTTTTTGGACTGTACCAAAAATGATTCTAAATGTCAATTGGATCGTGCCTCATGTTGAATAACCACTTTTTAAACCCTCACAGTGCCCAAAATTACCATTTTTACAGAGTTTTGCATACTCAGAAGCTTCAATTTTGACCAATTTCAGGCACAGAAATGACTTTAAACACATTTATTTTAGTTGAAAAAGTAATAATTCACATCCAACAGTAATTTACAGCCAAAAGATTAAATGTTAAAATTTCATCGAAATTGACCATTTTGGGAACGTTCGACAGCTCCGCGGTCATCGTTTTTCGTCCGAAAATTAATTTTTTGGACTGTACCAAAAATGATTCCAAATGTCAATTGGACCGTGCCTCATGTTGAATAACCACTTTTTAAACCCTCACAGTGACCAAAATTGCCATTTTTACAGAGTTTTGCATACTCAGAAGCTTCAATTTTGACCAATTTCAGGCACAGAAATGACTTTAAACACATTTATTTTAGTTGAAAAAGTAATAATTCACATCCAACAGTAATTTACAGCCAAAAGATTAAATGTTAAAATTTCATCGAAATTGACCATTTTGGGAACGTTCGACAGCTCCGCGGTCATCGTTTTTCGTCCGAAAATTGATTTTTTGGACTGTACCAAAAATGATTCCAAATGTCAATTGGACCGTGCCTCATGTTGAATAACCACTTTTTAAACCCTCACAGTGCCCAAAATGGCCATTTTTACAGAGTTTTGCTTACTCAGAAGCTTCAATTTTGACCAATTACAGGCACAGAAATGACTTTAAACACATTTTTTTAAGTTGAAAAAGTAATAATTCACATCCAACAGTAATATACAGCCAAAAGAATAAATGTTAACATTTCATCGAAATTGACCATTTTGGGAACTTTCGACAGCTCCGCGCTCATCGTTTTTCTCCCGAAAATTAATTTTTTGGACTGTAGCAAAAATGATTCCAAATGTCAATTGGATCGTGCCTCATGTTGAATAACCACTTTTTAAACCCTCGCAGTGCCCAAAATGGCCATTTTTACAGAGTTTTGCTTACTCAGAAGCTTCAATTTTGACCAATTTCAGGCACAGAAATGACTTTAAACACATTTATTTTAGTTGAAAAAGTAATAATTCACATCCAACAGTAATTTACATCCAAAAGATTAAATGTTAAAATTTCATCGAAATTGACCATTTTGGGAACGTTCGACAGCTCCGCGGTCATCGTTTTTCGTCCGAAAATTGATTTTTTGGACTGTACCAAAAATGATTCCAAATGTCAATTGGATCGTGCCTCATGTTGAATAACCAGCTTTTTTAAACCCTCACAGTGACCAAAAATTGCCATTTTTACAGAGTTTTGCATACTCAGAAGCTTCAATTTTGACCAATTTCAGGCACAGGAATGACTTTAAACACATTTATTTTAGTTGAGAAAGTAATATTTCACATCTAACAGTAATTTACAGGCAAAAGATTAAATTTTAAAATTTCATCGAAATTGACCATTTTGGGAACGTTCGACAGCTCCGCGGTCATCGTTTTTCGTCCGAAAATTGATTTTTTGGACTGTACCAAAAATGATTCCAAATGTCAATTGGACCGTGCCTCATGTTGAATAACCACTTTTTAAACCCTTGCAGTGCCCAAAATGGCCATTTTTACAGAGTTTTGCTTACTCAGAAGCTTCAATTTTGACCAATTTCAGGCACAGGAATGACTTTAAACACATTTATTTTAGTTGAGAAAGTAATATTTCACATCTAACAGTAATTTACAGGCAAAAGATTAAATTTTAAAATTTCATCGAAATTGACCATTTTGGGAATGTTGGACAGCTCCGCGGTCATCGTTTTTCATCAGAAAATAGATTTTTTGGACTGTACCAAAAATGATTCTAAATGTCAATTGGATCGTGCCTCATGTTGAATAACCACTTTTTAAACCCTTGCAGTGCCCAAAATGGCCATTTTTACAGAGTTTTGCTTACTCAGAAGCTTCAATTTTGACCAATTTCAGGCACAGAAATGACTTTAAACACATTTATTTTAGTTGAAAAAGTAATAATTCACATCCAACAGTAATTTACATCTAAAAGATTAAATGTTAAAATTTCATCGAAATTGACCATTTTGGGAACGTTCGACAGCTCCGCGGTCATCGTTTTTCGTCCGAAAATTGATTTTTTGGACTGTACCAAAAATGATTCCAAATGTCAATTGGATCGTGCCTCATGTTGAATAACCATTTTTTAAACCCTCACAGTGACCAAAATTGCCATTTTTACAGAGTTTTGCATACTCAGAAGCTTCAATTTTGACCAATTTCAGGCACAGGAATGACTTTAAACACATTTATTTTAGTTGAGAAAGTAATATTTCACATCTAACAGTAATTTACAGGCAAAAGATTAAATGTTAAAATTTCATCGAAATTGACCATTTTGGGAACGTTGGACAGCTCCGCGGTCATCGTTTTTCGTCTGAAAATTGATTTTTTGGACTGTACCAAAAATGATTCCAAATGTCAATTGGATCGTGCCTCATGTTGAATAACCACTTTTTAAACCCTCACAGTGCCCAAAATGGCCATTTTTACAGAGTTTTGCTTACTCAGAAGCTTCAATTTTGACCAATTACAGGCACAGAAATGACTTTAAACACATTTTTTTAAGTTGAAAAAGTAATAATTCACATCTAACAGTAATTTACAGGCAAAAGATTAAATTTTAAAATTTCATCGAAATTGACCATTTTGGGAATGTTCGACAGCTCCGCGGTCATTGTTTTTCATCAGAAAATAGATTTTTTGGACTGTACCAAAAATGATTCTAAATGTCAATTGGATCGTGCCTCATGTTGAATAACCACTTTTTAAACCCTCACAGTGCCCAAAATTGCCATTTTTACAGAGTTTTGCATACTCAGAAGCTTCAATTTTGACCAATTTCAGGCACAGAAATGACTTTAAACACATTTATTTTAGTTGAAAAAGTAATAATTCACATCCAACAGTAATTTACAGCCAAAAGATTAAATGTTAAAATTTCATCGAAATTGACCATTTTGGGAACGTTCGACAGCTCCGCGGTCATCGTTTTTCGTCCGAAAATTAATTTTTTGGACTGTACCAAAAATGATTCCAAATGTCAATTGGACCGTGCCTCATGTTGAATAACCACTTTTTAAACCCTCACAGTGACCAAAATTGCCATTTTTACAGAGTTTTGCATACTCAGAAGCTTCAATTTTGACCAATTTCAGGCACAGAAATGACTTTAAACACATTTATTTTAGTTGAAAAAGTAATAATTCACATCCAACAGTAATTTACAGCCAAAAGATTAAATGTTAAAATTTCATCGAAATTGACCATTTTGGGAACGTTCGACAGCTCCGCGGTCATCGTTTTTCGTCCGAAAATTGATTTTTTGGACTGTACCAAAAATGATTCCAAATGTCAATTGGACCGTGCCTCATGTTGAATAACCACTTTTTAAACCCTCACAGTGCCCAAAATGGCCATTTTTACAGAGTTTTGCTTACTCAGAAGCTTCAATTTTGACCAATTACAGGCACAGAAATGACTTTAAACACATTTTTTTAAGTTGAAAAAGTAATAATTCACATCCAACAGTAATATACAGCCAAAAGAATAAATGTTAACATTTCATCGAAATTGACCATTTTGGGAACTTTCGACAGCTCCGCGCTCATCGTTTTTCTCCCGAAAATTAATTTTTTGGACTGTAGCAAAAATGATTCCAAATGTCAATTGGATCGTGCCTCATGTTGAATAACCACTTTTTAAACCCTCGCAGTGCCCAAAATGGCCATTTTTACAGAGTTTTGCTTACTCAGAAGCTTCAATTTTGACCAATTTCAGGCACAGAAATGACTTTAAACACATTTATTTTAGTTGAAAAAGTAATAATTCACATCCAACAGTAATTTACATCCAAAAGATTAAATGTTAAAATTTCATCGAAATTGACCATTTTGGGAACGTTCGACAGCTCCGCGGTCATCGTTTTTCGTCCGAAAATTGATTTTTTGGACTGTACCAAAAATGATTCCAAATGTCAATTGGATCGTGCCTCATGTTGAATAACCAGCTTTTTTAAACCCTCACAGTGACCAAAAATTGCCATTTTTACAGAGTTTTGCATACTCAGAAGCTTCAATTTTGACCAATTTCAGGCACAGGAATGACTTTAAACACATTTATTTTAGTTGAGAAAGTAATATTTCACATCTAACAGTAATTTACAGGCAAAAGATTAAATTTTAAAATTTCATCGAAATTGACCATTTTGGGAACGTTCGACAGCTCCGCGGTCATCGTTTTTCGTCCGAAAATTGATTTTTTGGACTGTACCAAAAATGATTCCAAATGTCAATTGGACCGTGCCTCATGTTGAATAACCACTTTTTAAACCCTTGCAGTGCCCAAAATGGCCATTTTTACAGAGTTTTGCTTACTCAGAAGCTTCAATTTTGACCAATTTCAGGCACAGGAATGACTTTAAACACATTTATTTTAGTTGAGAAAGTAATATTTCACATCTAACAGTAATTTACAGGCAAAAGATTAAATTTTAAAATTTCATCGAAATTGACCATTTTGGGAATGTTGGACAGCTCCGCGGTCATCGTTTTTCATCAGAAAATAGATTTTTTGGACTGTACCAAAAATGATTCTAAATGTCAATTGGATCGTGCCTCATGTTGAATAACCACTTTTTAAACCCTTGCAGTGCCCAAAATGGCCATTTTTACAGAGTTTTGCTTACTCAGAAGCTTCAATTTTGACCAATTTCAGGCACAGAAATGACTTTAAACACATTTATTTTAGTTGAAAAAGTAATAATTCACATCCAACAGTAATTTACATCTAAAAGATTAAATGTTAAAATTTCATCGAAATTGACCATTTTGGGAACGTTCGACAGCTCCGCGGTCATCGTTTTTCGTCCGAAAATTGATTTTTTGGACTGTACCAAAAATGATTCCAAATGTCAATTGGATCGTGCCTCATGTTGAATAACCATTTTTTAAACCCTCACAGTGACCAAAATTGCCATTTTTACAGAGTTTTGCATACTCAGAAGCTTCAATTTTGACCAATTTCAGGCACAGGAATGACTTTAAACACATTTATTTTAGTTGAGAAAGTAATATTTCACATCTAACAGTAATTTACAGGCAAAAGATTAAATGTTAAAATTTCATCGAAATTGACCATTTTGGGAACGTTGGACAGCTCCGCGGTCATCGTTTTTCGTCTGAAAATTGATTTTTTGGACTGTACCAAAAATGATTCCAAATGTCAATTGGATCGTGCCTCATGTTGAATAACCACTTTTTAAACCCTCACAGTGCCCAAAATGGCCATTTTTACAGAGTTTTGCTTACTCAGAAGCTTCAATTTTGACCAATTACAGGCACAGAAATGACTTTAAACACATTTTTTTAAGTTGAAAAAGTAATAATTCACATCTAACAGTAATTTACAGGCAAAAGATTAAATTTTAAAATTTCATCGAAATTGACCATTTTGGGAATGTTCGACAGCTCCGCGGTCATTGTTTTTCATCAGAAAATAGATTTTTTGTACTGTACCAAAAATGATTCTAAATGTCAATTGGATCGTGCCTCATGTTGAATAACCACTTTTTAAACCCTCACAGTGCCCAAAATTGCCATTTTTACAGAGTTTTGCATACTCAGAAGCTTCAATTTTGACCAATTTCAGGCACAGAAATGACTTTAAACACATTTATTTTAGTTGAAAAAGTAATAATTCACATCCAACAGTAATTTACAGCCAAAAGATTAAATGTTAAAATTTCATCGAAATTGACCATTTTGGGAACGTTCGACAGCTCCGCGGTCATCGTTTTTCGTCCGAAAATTAATTTTTTGGACTGTACCAAAAATGATTCCAAATGTCAATTGGACCGTGCCTCATGTTGAATAACCACTTTTTAAACCCTCACAGTGACCAAAATTGCCATTTTTACAGAGTTTTGCATACTCAGAAGCTTCAATTTTGACCAATTTCAGGCACAGAAATGACTTCAAACACATTTATTTTAGTTGAAAAAGTAATAATTCACATCCAACAGTAATTTACAGCCAAAAGATTAAATGTTAAAATTTCATCGAAATTGACCATTTTGGGAACGTTCGACAGCTCCGCGGTCATCGTTTTTCGTCTGAAAATTGATTTTTTGGACTGTACCAAAAATGATTCCAAATGTCAATTGGACCGTGCCTCATGTTGAATAACCACTTTTTAAACCCTCGCAGTGCCCAAAATGGCCATTTTTACAGAGTTTTGCTTACTCAGAAGCTTCAATTTTGACCAATTTCAGGCACAGAAATGACTTTAAACACATTTATTTTAGTTGAAAAAGTTATAATTCACATCCAACAGTAATTTACAGCCAAAAGAATAAATGTTAAAATTTCATCGAAATTGACCATTTTGGGAACTTTCGACAGCTCCGCGGTCATCGTTTTTCGTCCGAAAATTGAATTTTTGGACTGTACCAAAAATGATTCCAAATGTCAATTGGATCGTGCCTCATGTTGAATAACCATTTTTTAAACCCTCACAGTGACCAAAATTGCCATTTTTACAGAGTTTTGCATACTCAGAAGCTTCAATTTTGACCAATTTCAGGCACAGGAATGACTTTAAACACATTTATTTTAGTTGAGAAAGTAATATTTCACATCTAACAGTAATTTACAGGCAAAAGATTACATTTTAAAATTTCATCGAAATTGACCATTTTGGGAATGTTCGACAGCTCCGCGGTCATCGTTTTTCGTCAGAAAATAGATTTTTTGGACTGTACCAAAAATGATTCTAAATGTCAATTGGATCATGCCTCATGTTGAATAACCACTTTTTAAACCCTCACAGTGCCCAAAATTACCATTTTTACAGAGTTTTGCATACTCAGAAGCTTCAATTTTGACCAATTTCAGGCACAGAAATGACTTTAAACACATTTATTTTAGTTGAAAAAGTAATAATTCACATCCAACAGTAATTTACAGCCAAAAGATTAAATGTTAAAATTTCATCGAAATTGACCATTTTGGGAACGTTCGACAGCTCCGCGGTCATCGTTTTTCGTCCGAAAATTAATTTTTTGGACTGTACCAAAAATGATTCCAAATGTCAATTGGACCGTGCCTCATGTTGAATAACCACTTTTTAAACCCTCACAGTGACCAAAATTGCCATTTTTACAGAGTTTTGCATACTCAGAAGCTTCAATTTTGACCAATTTCAGGCACAGAAATGACTTTAAACACATTTATTTTAGTTGAAAAAGTAATAATTCACATCCAACAGTAATTTACAGCCAAAAGATTAAATGTTAAAATTTCATCGAAATTGACCATTTTGGGAACGTTCGACAGCTCCGCGGTCATCGTTTTTCGTCCGAAAATTGATTTTTTGGACTGTACCAAAAATGATTCCAAATGTCAATTGGACCGTGCCTCATGTTGAATAACCACTTTTTAAACCCTCACCGTGACCAAAATTGCCATTTTTACAGAGTTTTGCATACTCAGAAGCTTCAATTTTGACCAATTTCAGGCACAGAAATGACTTTAAACACTTTTATTTTAGTTGAAAAAGTAATAATTCACATCCAACAGTAATTTACAGCCAAAAGATTAAATGATAAAATTTCATCGAAATTGACCATTTTGCGAACGTTCGACAGCTCCGCGGTCATCGTTTTTCGTCAGAAAATTTATTTTTTGGACTGTACCAAAAATGATTCAAAATGTCAATTGGATCATGCCTCATGTTGAATAACCACTTTTTAAACCCTCACAGTGCCCAAAATTGCCATTTTTACAGAGTTTTGCTTACTTAGAAGCTTCAATTTTGACCAATTTCAGGCACAGAAATGACTTTAAACACATTTATTTTAGTTGAAAAAGTAATAATTCACATCCAACAGTAATTTACAGCCAAAAGATTAAATGTTAAAATTTCATCGAAATTGACCATTTTGGGAACGTTCGACAGCTCCGCGGTCATCGTTTTTCGTCCGAAAATTGATTTTTTGGACTGTACCAAAAATGATTCCAAATGTCAATTGGACCATGCCTCATGTTGAAAAACCACTTTTTAAACCCTCGCAGTGACCAAAATTGCCATTTTTACAGAGTTTTGCATACTCAGAAGCTTCAATTTTGACCAATTTCAGGCACAGAAATGACTTCAAACACATTTATTTTAGTTGAAAAAGTAATAATTCACATCCAACAGTAATTTACAGCCAAAAGATTAAATGTTAAAATTTCATCGAAATTGACCATTTTGGGAACGTTCGACAGCTCCGCGGTCATCGTTTTTCGTCTGAAAATTGATTTTTTGGACTGTACCAAAAATGATTCCAAATGTCAATTGGATCGTGCCTCATGTTGAATAACCACTTTTTAAACCCTCACAGTGCCCAAAATGGCCATTTTTACAGAGTTTTGCTTACTCAGAAGCTTCAATTTTGACCAATTACAGGCACAGAAATGACTTTAAACACATTTTTTTAAGTTGAAAAAGTAATAATTCACATCCAACAGTAATATACAGCCAAAAGAATAAATGTTAACATTTCATCGAAATTGACCATTTTGGGAACTTTCGACAGCTCCGCGCTCATCGTTTTTCTCCCGAAAATTAATTTTTTGGACTGTAGCAAAAATGATTCCAAATATCAATTGGATCGTGCCTCATGTTGAATAACCACTTTTTAAACCCTCGCAGTGCCCAAAATGGCCATTTTTACAGAGTTTTGCTTACTCAGAAGCTTCAATTTTGACCAATTTCAGGCACAGAAATGACTTTAAACACATTTATTTTAGTTGAAAAAGTAATAATTCACATCCAACAGTAATTTACATCCAAAAGATTAAATGTTAAAATTTCATCGAAATTGACCATTTTGGGAACGTTCGACAGCTCCGCGGTCATCGTTTTTCGTCCGAAAATTGATTTTTTGGACTGTACCAAAAATGATTCCAAATGTCAATTGGATCGTGCCTCATGTTGAATAACCATTTTTTAAACCCTCACAGTGACCAAAAATTGCCATTTTTACAGAGTTTTGCATACTCAGAAGCTTCAATTTTGACCAATTTCAGGCACAGGAATGACTTTAAACACATTTATTTTAGTTGAGAAAGTAATATTTCACATCTAACAGTAATTTACAGGCAAAAGATTAAATTTTAAAATTTCATCGAAATTGACCATTTTGGGAACGTTCGACAGCTCCGCGGTCATCGTTTTTCGTCCGAAAATTGATTTTTTGGACTGTACCAAAAATGATTCCAAATGTCAATTGGACCGTGCCTCATGTTGAATAACCACTTTTTAAACCCTTGCAGTGCCCAAAATGGCCATTTTTACAGAGTTTTGCTTACTCAGAAGCTTCAATTTTGACCAATTTCAGGCACAGGAATGACTTTAAACACATTTATTTTAGTTGAGAAAGTAATATTTCACATCTAACAGTAATTTACAGGCAAAAGATTAAATTTTAAAATTTCATCGAAATTGACCATTTTGGGAATGTTCGACAGCTCCGCGGTCATCGTTTTTCATCAGAAAATAGATTTTTTGGACTGTACCAAAAATGATTCTAAATGTCAATTGGATCGTGCCTCATGTTGAATAACCACTTTTTAAACCCTTGCAGTGCCCAAAATGGCCATTTTTACAGAGTTTTGCTTACTCAGAAGCTTCAATTTTGACCAATTTCAGGCACAGAAATGACTTTAAACACATTTATTTTAGTTGAAAAAGTAATAATTCACATCCAACAGTAATTTACATCTAAAAGATTAAATGTTAAAATTTCATCGAAATTGACCATTTTGGGAACGTTCGACAGCTCCGCGGTCATCGTTTTTCGTCCGAAAATTGATTTTTTGGACTGTACCAAAAATGATTCCAAATGTCAATTGGATCGTGCCTCATGTTGAATAACCATTTTTTAAACCCTCACAGTGACCAAAATTGCCATTTTTACAGAGTTTTGCATACTCAGAAGCTTCAATTTTGACCAATTTCAGGCACAGGAATGACTTTAAACACATTTATTTTAGTTGAGAAAGTAATATTTCACATCTAACAGTAATTTACAGGCAAAAGATTACATTTTAAAATTTCATCGAAATTGACCATTTTGGGAATGTTCGACAGCTCCGCGGTCATCGTTTTTCGTCAGAAAATAGATTTTTTGGACTGTACCAAAAATGATTCTAAATGTCAATTGGATCGTGCCTCATGTTGAATAACCACTTTTTAAACCCTCACAGTGCCCAAAATTACCATTTTTACAGAGTTTTGCATACTCAGAAGCTTCAATTTTGACCAATTTCAGGCACAGAAATGACATTAAACACATTTATTTTAGTTGAAAAAGTAATAATTCACATCCAACAGTAATTTACAGCCAAAAGATTAAATGTTAAAATTTCATCGAAATTGACCATTTTGGGAACGTTCGACAGCTCCGCGGTCATCGTTTTTCGTCCGAAAATTAATTTTTTGGACTGTACCAAAAATGATTCCAAATGTCAATTGGACCGTGCCTCATGTTGAATAACCACTTTTTAAACCCTCACAGTGACCAAAATTGCCATTTTTACAGAGTTTTGCATGCTCAGAAGCTTCAATTTTGACCAATTTCAGGCACAGAAATGACTTTAAACACATTTATTTTAGTTGAAAAAGTAATAATTCACATCCAACAGTAATTTACAGCCAAAAGATTAAATGTTAAAATTTCATCGAAATTGACCATTTTGGGAACGTTCGACAGCTCCGCGGTCATCGTTTTTTGTCCGAAAATTGATTTTTTGGACTGTACCAAAAATGATTCCAAATGTCAATTGGACCGTGCCTCATGTTGAATAACCACTTTTTAAACCCTCACCGTGACCAAAATTGCCATTTTTACAGAGTTTTGCATACTCAGAAGCTTCAATTTTGACCAATTTCAGGCACAGAAATGACTTTAAACACTTTTATTTTAGTTGAAAAAGTAATAATTCACATCCAACAGTAATTTACAGCCAAAAGATTAAATGATAAAATTTCATCGAAATTGACCATTTTGCGAACGTTCGACAGCTCCGCGGTCATCGTTTTTCGTCAGAAAATTTATTTTTTGGACTGTACCAAAAATGATTCAAAATGTCAATTGGATCATGCCTCATGTTGAATAACCACTTTTTAAACCCTCACAGTGCCCAAAATTGCCATTTTTACAGAGTTTTGCTTACTTAGAAGCTTCAATTTTGACCAATTTCAGGCACAGAAATGACTTTAAACACATTTATTTTAGTTGAAAAAGTAATAATTCACATCCAACAGTAATTTACAGCCAAAAGATTAAATGTTGAAATTTCATCGAAATTGACCATTTTGGGAACGTTCGACAGCTCCGCGGTCATCGTTTTTCGTCCGAAAATTGATTTTTTGGACTGTACCAAAAATGATTCCAAATGTCAATTGGACCGTGCCTCATGTTGAATAACCACTTTTTAAACCCTCACAGTGACCAAAATTGCCATTTTTACAGAGTTTTGCATACTCAGAAGCTTCAATTTTGACCAATTTCAGGCACAGAAATGACTTCAAACACATTTATTTTAGTTGAAAAAGTAATAATTCACATCCAACAGTAATTTACAGCCAAAAGATTAAATGTTAAAATTTCATCGAAATTGACCATTTTGGGAACGTTCGACAGCTCCGCGGTCATCGTTTTTCGTCCGAAAATTGATTTTTTGGACTGTACCAAAAATGATTCCAAATGTCAATTGGACCGTGCCTCATGTTGAATAACCACTTTTTAAACCCTCACAGTGACCAAAATTGCCATTTTTACAGAGTTTTGCATACTCAGAAGCTTCAATTTTGACCAATTTCAGGCACAGAAATGACTTTAAACACTTTTATTTTAGTTGAAAAAGTAATAATTCACATCCAACAGTAATTTACAGCCAAAAGATTAAATGATAAAATTTCATCGAAATTGACCATTTTGCGAACGTTCGACAGCTCCGCGGTCATCGTTTTTCGTCAGAAAATTGATTTTTTGGACTGTACTAAAAATGATTCAAAATGTCAATTGGATCATGCCTCATGTTGAATAACCACTTTTTAAACCCTCACAGTGCCCAAAATTGCCATTTTTACAGAGTTTTGCTTACTTAGAAGCTTCAATTTTGACCAATTTCAGGCACAGAAATGACTTTAAACACATTTATTTTAGTTGAAAAAGTAATAATTCACATCCAACAGTAATTTACAGCCAAAAGATTAAATGTTAAAATTTCATCGAAATTGACCATTTTGGGAACGTTCGACAGCTCCGCGGTCATCGTTTTTCGTCCGAAAATTGATTTTTTGGACTGTACCAAAAATGATTCCAAATGTCAATTGGACCGTGCCTCATGTTGAATAACCACTTTTTAAACCCTCACAGTGACCAAAATTGCCATTTTTACGGAGTTTTGCATACTCAGAAGCTTCAATTTTGACCAATTTCAGGCACAGAAATGACTTCAAACACATTTATTTTAGTTGAAAAAGTAATAATTCACATCCAACAGTAATTTACAGCCAAAAGATTAAATGTTAAAATTTCATCGAAATTGACCATTTTGGGAACGTTCGACAGCTCCGCGGTCATCGTTTTTCGTCCGAAAATTGATTTTTTGGACTGTACCAAAAATGATTCCAAATGTCAATTGGACCGTGCCTCATGTTGAATAACCACTTTTTAAACCCTCACAGTGACCAAAATTGCCATTTTTACAGAGTTTTGCATACTCAGAAGCTTCAATTTTGACCAATTTCAGGCACAGAAATGACTTTAAACACTTTTATTTTAGTTGAAAAAGTAATAATTCACATCCAACAGTAATTTACAGCCAAAAGATTAAATGATAAAATTTCATCGAAATTGACCATTTTGCGAACGTTCGACAGCTCCGCGGTCATCGTTTTTCGTCAGAAAATTGATTTTTTGGACTGTACCAAAAATGATTCAAAATGTCAATTGGATCATGCCTCATGTTGAATAACCACTTTTTAAACCCTCACAGTGCCCAAAATTGCCATTTTTACAGAGTTTTGCTTACTTAGAAGCTTCAATTTTGACCAATTTCAGGCACAGAAATGACTTTAAACACATTTATTTTAGTTGAAAAAGTAATAATTCACATCCAACAGTAATTTACAGCCAAAAGATTAAATGTTAAAATTTCATCGAAATTGACCATTTTGGGAACGTTCGACAGCTCCGCGGTCATCGTTTTTCGTCCGAAAATTGATTTTTTGGACTGTACCAAAAATGATTCCAAATGTCAATTGGACCGTGCCTCATGTTGAATAACCACTTTTTAAACCCTCACAGTGACCAAAATTGCCATTTTTACAGAGTTTTGCATACTCAGAAGCTTCAATTTTGACCAATTTCAGGCACAGGAATGACTTTAAACACATTTATTTTAGTTGAAAAAGTAATAATTCACATCCAACAGTAATTTACAGCCAAAAGATTAAATGTTAAAATTTCATCGAAATTGACCATTTTGGGAACGTTCGACAGCTCCGCGGTCATCGTTTTTCGTCTGAAAATTGATTTTTTGGACTGTACCAAAAATGATTCCAAATGTCAATTGGACCGTGCCTCATGTTGAATAACCACTTTTTAAACCCTCGCAGTGCCCAAAATGGCCATTTTTACAGAGTTTTGCTTACTCAGAAGCTTCAATTTTGACCAATTTCAGGCACAGAAATGACTTTAAACACATTTATTTTAGTTGAAAAAGTTATAATTCACATCCAACAGTAATTTACAGCCAAAAGAATAAATGTTAAAATTTCATCGAAATTGACCATTTTGGGAACTTTCGACAGCTCCGCGGTCATCGTTTTTCGTCCGAAAATTGAATTTTTGGACTGTACCAAAAATGATTCCAAATGTCAATTGGATCGTGCCTCATGTTGAATAACCACTTTTTAAACCCTCACAGTGCCCAAAATGGCCATTTTTACAGAGTTTTGCTTACTCAGAAGCTTCAATTTTGACCAATTACAGGCACAGAAATGACTTTAAACACATTTTTTTAAGTTGAAAAAGTAATAATTCACATCCAACAGTAATATACAGCCAAAAGAATAAATGTTAACATTTAATCGAGATTGACCATTTTGGGAACTTTCGACAGCTCCGCGGTCATTGTTTTTCGTCCGAAAATTAATTTTTTGGACTGTAGCAAAAATGATTCCAAATGTCAATTGGATCGTGCCTCATGTTGAATAACCACTTTTTAAACCCTCGCAGTGCCCAAAATGGCAATTTTTACAGAGTTTTGCTTACTCAGAAGCTTCAATTTTGACCAATTTCAGGCACAGAAATGACTTTAAACACATTTATTTTAGTTGAGAAAGTAATAATTCACATCCAACAGTAATTTACATCCAAAAGATTAAATGTTAAAATTTCATCGAAATTGACAATTTTGGGAACGTTCGACAGCTCCGCGGTCATCGTTTTTCGTCAGAAAATTGATTTTTTGGACTGTACCAAAAATGATTCAAAATGTCAATTGGATCATGCCTCATGTTGAATAACCACTTTTTAAACCCTCACAGTGCCCAAAATTGCCATTTTTAAGGAGTTTTGCTTACTTAGAAGCTTCAATTTTGACCAATTTCAGGCACAGAAATGACTTTAAACACATTTATTTTAGTTGAAAAAGTAATAATTCACATCCAACAGTAATTTACAGCCAAAAGATTAAATGTTAAAATTTCATCGAAATTGACCATTTTGGGAACGTTCGACAGCTCCGCGGTCATCGTTTTTCGTCCGAAAATTGATTTTTTGGACTGTACCAAAAATGATTCCAAATGTCAATTGGACCGTGCCTCATGTTGAATAACCACTTTTTAAACCCTCACAGTGACCAAAATTGCCATTTTTACAGAGTTTTGCATACTCAGAAGCTTCAATTTTGACCAATTTCAGGCACAGGAATGACTTTAAACACATTTATTTTAGTTGAAAAAGTAATAATTCACATCCAACAGTAATTTACAGCCAAAAGATTAAATGTTAAAATTTCATCGAAATTGACCATTTTGGGAACGTTCGACAGCTCCGCGGTCATCGTTTTTCGTCTGAAAATTGATTTTTTGGACTGTACCAAAAATGATTCCAAATGTCAATTGGACCGTGCCTCATGTTGAATAACCACTTTTTAAACCCTCGCAGTGCCCAAAATGGCCATTTTTACAGAGTTTTGCTTACTCAGAAGCTTCAATTTTGACCAATTTCAGGCACAGAAATGACTTTAAACACATTTATTTTAGTTGAAAAAGTTATAATTCACATCCAACAGTACTTCACTTCACTTTAATTAGTCTTTATTCGATATATTTCAATCATAAAAGACATTTTAGAAAATTTGTTGTTTTTGTCCCACCCCCTCCCCCCGGCCCCATGAGTTTACAGGATCCACAGTGATCTAATACAATAAATAAGTAAAAACATCGTCCTATCTCATCCTATTTGCATTATTACATAATATTAAAAATATCCTATTTACATCTTTACATAATCTTTAAAATATCTATCAAAATATCAAAACAATAAACTTTAGAAAGCTAAGTTCATTGATGCCCAGAAGCAAGGGTAAAAAAGAAAAATAACAAATACTTGTATGGCTTGCACAGTTTATCATTAAATAATGCTGATTAGCAGTTCAAACAATTACAGACAGTACGACAGACAATAACAATCCTAGATTTATTCCAAACACATTTTACGTGCCCGAATAATCCACATCCAGTGGAGAAATTTTGCCATAGCTATAACAACGGGCTGAGTGGTATCTGTTCTTAAGATCCTAACAGCCTCGTTTGCCGTTCGTAAGCCTAACTGAGTACAAATTGGTTTAAGCCATGAATGTCTAGGCATTCTATATTCAGGGCAGGCAAACAACACATGTCCGATGTTTTCATTATGATCCGGACAGAAGGGGCACCTAGGGCTTTGTACCTTATTCCATTTCACCATTAGGGCATTTAGAGGTAGTGTCCCCACCCTCAACTGATGGTATCTCTTCCGGTCCCCTGGGACAGTAATCCAATCCCAATAGGATTCGAGGGCCGGTGAGTGCTTGAGCTCCAAGTAATCGTATGTAAAGGAGCGATCAATATGATTCCTAAAACACTTAATCTCTAGCATGCTCCAGTAGAGTTCACGGAGTGTCTTTTTAGGTGGAAATGCATTATTTAAGGGATCGTCCCAGAGTTGGGATAGACCCAATGCCCTATATAATAATTTAACCTCTTTCATCCAGACTATCTTACAGCCAGTATCCAGGGTTCTCACCTCTAGGAAGCCTTGGGCATACTGGGAGAGTTCTGGGGTTACCCATAACCTTCTCCAATAGGCCACAATTCTATACCTGGCCATGTCCCTAAAACTATAAAATCCTAAATCATAGTTTAGAGGTATCAGTGGGGTTGACATCGGTAAGCCAGTAATGTTGCGGAGAAATTTGTTCTGTGCTACCGTCAACTTGGTAAGGTTACTGGACCCCCAAAGTTCAGCTCCATAAAGGACTGCTGCTCCAACCTTAGCATTGTAAATTTTTAGGACAGGTCTAATAGGTTTGGTATGAGATGAAAAAAGCTCCTTTGTGAGGACTCCTGCAAGTTGTGCATGTTTCGTATCTAGCTCATTTGTGTGCTGTTTCCAATCTAGATTATAGGACAAATTAATACCAAGGTACTTAAAGACCTGGGTCTGTTCAAGCTGAACCCCATCCATAATAACTCTGCCTCTAATGTGTTTCCGCTTATGCATAACCATAAATTTTGTTTTGCTTGTATTAATTACAAGTCCATGGTCCGTGCAAAATGCTTCAAAAACCCTAATGGCCCTTTGGAGTCCCTGCTGGGTTTTTGATATCAGCAGGGTGTCATCCGCAAACATCAACAGGGGGATCAGTCTTCCTGCCAACAGTAATTTACAGCCAAAAGAATAAATGTTAAAATTTCATCGAAATTGACCATTTTGGGAACTTTCGACAGCTCCGCGGTCATCGTTTTTCGTCCGAAAATTGAATTTTTGGACTGTACCAAAAATGATTCCAAATGTCAATTGGATCGTGCCTCATGTTGAATAACCACTTTTTAAACCCTCACAGTGCCCAAAATGGCCATTTTTACAGAGTTTTGCTTACTCAGAAGCTTCAATTTTGACCAATTACAGGCACAGAAATGACTTTAAACACATTTTTTTAAGTTGAAAAAGTAATAATTCACATCCAACAGTAATATACAGCCAAAAGAATAAATGTTAACATTTAATCGAGATTGACCATTTTGGGAACTTTCGACAGCTCCGCGGTCATCGTTTTTCGTCCGAAAATTAATTTTTTGGACTGTAGCAAAAATGATTCCAAATGTCAATTGGATCGTGCCTCATGTTGAATAACCACTTTTTAAACCCTCGCAGTGCCCAAAATGGCAATTTTTACAGAGTTTTGCTTACTCAGAAGCTTCAATTTTGACCAATTTCAGGCACAGAAATGACTTTAAACACATTTATTTTAGTTGAAAAAGTAATAATTCACATCCAACAGTAATTTACATCCAAAAGATTAAATGTTAAAATTTCATCGAAATTGACAATTTTGGGAACGTTCGACAGCTCCGCGGTCATCGTTTTTCGTCAGAAAATTGATTTTTTGGACTGTACCAAAAATGATTCAAAATGTCAATTGGATCATGCCTCATGTTGAATAACCACTTTTTAAACCCTCACAGTGCCCAAAATTGCCATTTTTAAGGAGTTTTGCTTACTTAGAAGCTTCAATTTTGACCAATTTCAGGCACAGAAATGACTTTAAACACATTTATTTTAGTTGAAAAAGTAATAATTCACATCCAACAGTAATTTACAGCCAAAAGATTAAATGTTAAAATTTCATCGAAATTGACCATTTTGGGAACGTTCGACAGCTCCGCGGTCATCGTTTTTCGTCCGAAAATTGATTTTTTGGACTGTACCAAAAATGATTCCAAATGTCAATTGGACCGTGCCTCATGTTGAATAACCACTTTTTAAACCCTCACAGTGACCAAAATTGCCATTTTTACAGAGTTTTGCATACTCAGAAGCTTCAATTTTGACCAATTTCAGGCACAGGAATGACTTTAAACACATTTATTTTAGTTGAAAAAGTAATAATTCACATCCAACAGTAATTTACAGCCAAAAGATTAAATGTTAAAATTTCATCGAAATTGACCATTTTGGGAACGTTCGACAGCTCCGCGGTCATCGTTTTTCGTCTGAAAATTGATTTTTTGGACTGTACCAAAAATGATTCCAAATGTCAATTGGACCGTGCCTCATGTTGAATAACCACTTTTTAAACCCTCGCAGTGCCCAAAATGGCCATTTTTACAGAGTTTTGCTTACTCAGAAGCTTCAATTTTGACCAATTTCAGGCACAGAAATGACTTTAAACACATTTATTTTAGTTGAAAAAGTTATAATTCACATCCAACAGTACTTCACTTCACTTTAATTAGTCTTTATTCGATATATTTCAATCATAAAAGACATTTTAGAAAATTTGTTGTTTTTGTCCCACCCCCTCCCCCCGGCCCCATGAGTTTACAGGATCCACAGTGATCTAATACAATAAATAAGTAAAAACATCGTCCTATCTCATCCTATTTGCATTATTACATAATATTAAAAATATCCTATTTACATCTTTACATAATCTTTAAAATATCTATCAAAATATCAAAACAATAAACTTTAGAAAGCTAAGTTCATTGATGCCCAGAAGCAAGGGTAAAAAAGAAAAATAACAAATACTTGTATGGCTTGCACAGTTTATCATTAAATAATGCTGATTAGCAGTTCAAACAATTACAGACAGTACGACAGACAATAACAATCCTAGATTTATTCCAAACACATTTTACGTGCCCGAATAATCCACATCCAGTGGAGAAATTTTGCCATAGCTATAACAACGGGCTGAGTGGTATCTGTTCTTAAGATCCTAACAGCCTCGTTTGCCGTTCGTAAGCCTAACTGAGTACAAATTGGGCTGAGTGGTATCTGTTCTTAAGATCCTAACAGCCTCGTTTGCCGTTCGTAAGCCTAACTGAGTACAAATTGGTTTAAGCCATGAATGTCTAGGCATTCTATATTCAGGGCAGGCAAACAACACATGTCCGATGTTTTCATTATGATCCGGACAGAAGGGGCACCTAGGGCTTTGTACCTTATTCCATTTCACCATTAGGGCATTTAGAGGTAGTGTCCCCACCCTCAACTGATGGTATCTCTTCCGGTCCCCTGGGACAGTAATCCAATCCCAATAGGATTCGAGGGCCGGTGAGTGCTTGAGCTCCAAGTAATCGTATGTAAAGGAGCGATCAATATGATTCCTAAAACACTTAATCTCTAGCATGCTCCAGTAGAGTTCACGGAGTGTCTTTTTAGGTGGAAATGCATTATTTAAGGGATCGTCCCAGAGTTGGGATAGACCCAATGCCCTATATAATAATTTAACCTCTTTCATCCAGACTATCTTACAGCCAGTATCCAGGGTTCTCACCTCTAGGAAGCCTTGGGCATACTGGGAGAGTTCTGGGGTTACCCATAACCTTCTCCAATAGGCCACAATTCTATACCTGGCCATGTCCCTAAAACTATAAAATCCTAAACCGTCAACTTGGTAAGGTTACTGGACCCCCAAAGTTCAGCTCCATAAAGGACTGCTGCTCCAACCTTAGCATTGTAAATTTTTAGGACAGGTCTAATAGGTTTGGTATGAGATGAAAAAAGCTCCTTTGTGAGGACTCCTGCAAGTTGTGCATGTTTCGTATCTAGCTCATTTGTGTGCTGTTTCCAATCTAGATTATAGGACAAATTAATACCAAGGTACTTAAAGACCTGGGTCTGTTCAAGCTGAACCCCATCCATAATAACTCTGCCTCTAATGTGTTTCCGCTTATGCATAACCATAAATTTTGTTTTGCTTGTATTAATTACAAGTCCATGGTCCGTGCAAAATGCTTCAAAAACCCTAATGGCCCTTTGGAGTCCCTGCTGGGTTTTTGATATCAGCAGGGTGTCATCCGCAAACATCAACAGGGGGATCAGTCTTCCTGCCAACAGTAATTTACAGCCAAAAGAATAAATGTTAAAATTTCATCGAAATTGACCATTTTGGGAACTTTCGACAGCTCCGCGGTCATCGTTTTTCGTCCGAAAATTGAATTTTTGGACTGTACCAAAAATGATTCCAAATGTCAATTGGATCGTGCCTCATGTTGAATAACCACTTTTTAAACCCTCACAGTGCCCAAAATGGCCATTTTTACAGAGTTTTGCTTACTCAGAAGCTTCAATTTTGACCAATTACAGGCACAGAAATGACTTTAAACACATTTTTTTAAGTTGAAAAAGTAATAATTCACATCCAACAGTAATATACAGCCAAAAGAATAAATGTTAACATTTAATCGAGATTGACCATTTTGGGAACTTTCGACAGCTCCGCGGTCATCGTTTTTCGTCCGAAAATTAATTTTTTGGACTGTAGCAAAAATGATTCCAAATGTCAATTGGATCGTGCCTCATGTTGAATAACCACTTTTTAAACCCTCGCAGTGCCCAAAATGGCAATTTTTACAGAGTTTTGCTTACTCAGAAGCTTCAATTTTGACCAATTTCAGGCACAGAAATGACTTTAAACACATTTATTTTAGTTGAAAAAGTAATAATTCACATCCAACAGTAATTTACATCCAAAAGATTAAATGTTAAAATTTCATCGAAATTGACAATTCTGGGAACGTTCGACAGCTCCGCGGTCATCGTTTTTCGTCCGAAAATTGATTTTTTGGACTGTACCAAAAATGATTCCAAATGTCAATTGGATCGTGCCTCATGTTGAATAACCACTTTTTAAACCCTCACAGTGCCCAAAATTACCATTTTTACAGAGTTTTGCATACTCAGAAGCTTCAATTTTGACCAATTTCAGGCACAGAAATGACTTTAAACACATTTATTTTAGTTGAAAAAGTAATAATTCACATCCAACAGTAATTTACAGCCAAAAGATTAAATGTTAAAATTTCATCGAAATTGACCATTTTGGGAACGTTCGACAGCTCCGCGGTCATCGTTTTTCGTCCGAAAATTAATTTTTTGGACTGTACCAAAAATGATTCCAAATGTCAATTGGACCGTGCCTCATGTTGAATAACCACTTTTTAAACCCTCACAGTGACCAAAATTGCCATTTTTACAGAGTTTTGCATACTCAGAAGCTTCAATTTTGACCAATTTCAGGCACAGAAATGACTTTAAACACATTTATTTTAGTTGAAAAAGTAATAATTCACATCCAACAGTAATTTACAGCCAAAAGATTAAATGTTAAAATTTCATCGAAATTGACCATTTTGGGAACGTTCGACAGCTCCGCGGTCATCGTTTTTCGTCCGAAAATTGATTTTTTGGACTGTACCAAAAATGATTCCAAATGTCAATTGGACCGTGCCTCATGTTGAATAACCACTTTTTAAACCCTCACCGTGACCAAAATTGCCATTTTTACAGAGTTTTGCATACTCAGAAGCTTCAATTTTGACCAATTTCAGGCACAGAAATGACTTTAAACACTTTTATTTTAGTTGAAAAAGTAATAATTCACATCCAACAGTAATTTACAGCCAAAAGATTAAATGATAAAATTTCATCGAAATTGACCATTTTGCGAACGTTCGACAGCTCCGCGGTCATCGTTTTTCGTCAGAAAATTTATTTTTTGGACTGTACCAAAAATGATTCAAAATGTCAATTGGATCATGCCTCATGTTGAATAACCACTTTTTAAACCCTCACAGTGCCCAAAATTGCCATTTTTACAGAGTTTTGCTTACTTAGAAGCTTCAATTTTGACCAATTTCAGGCACAGAAATGACTTTAAACACATTTATTTTAGTTGAAAAAGTAATAATTCACATCCAACAGTAATTTACAGCCAAAAGATTAAATGTTAAAATTTCATCGAAATTGACCATTTTGGGAACGTTCGACAGCTCCGCGGTCATCGTTTTTCGTCTGAAAATTGATTTTTTGGACTGTACCAAAAATGATTCCAAATGTCAATTGGATCGTGCCTCATGTTGAATAACCACTTTTTAAACCCTCACAGTGCCCAAAATGGCCATTTTTACAGAGTTTTGCTTACTCAGAAGCTTCAATTTTGACCAATTACAGGCACAGAAATGACTTTAAACACATTTTTTTAAGTTGAAAAAGTAATAATTCACATCCAACAGTAATATACAGCCAAAAGAATAAATGTTAACATTTCATCGAAATTGACCATTTTGGGAACTTTCGACAGCTCCGCGCTCATCGTTTTTCTCCCGAAAATTAATTTTTTGGACTGTAGCAAAAATGATTCCAAATGTCAATTGGATCGTGCCTCATGTTGAATAACCACTTTTTAAACCCTCGCAGTGCCCAAAATGGCCATTTTTACAGAGTTTTGCTTACTCAGAAGCTTCAATTTTGACCAATTTCAGGCACAGAAATGACTTTAAACACATTTATTTTAGTTGAAAAAGTAATAATTCACATCCAACAGTAATTTACATCCAAAAGATTAAATGTTAAAATTTCATCGAAATTGACCATTTTGGGAACGTTCGACAGCTCCGCGGTCATCGTTTTTCGTCCGAAAATTGATTTTTTGGACTGTACCAAAAATGATTCCAAATGTCAATTGGATCGTGCCTCATGTTGAATAACCATTTTTTAAACCCTCACAGTGACCAAAAATTGCCATTTTTACAGAGTTTTGCATACTCAGAAGCTTCAATTTTGACCAATTTCAGGCACAGGAATGACTTTAAACACATTTATTTTAGTTGAGAAAGTAATATTTCACATCTAACAGTAATTTACAGGCAAAAGATTAAATTTTAAAATTTCATCGAAATTGACCATTTTGGGAACGTTCGACAGCTCCGCGGTCATCGTTTTTCGTCCGAAAATTGATTTTTTGGACTGTACCAAAAATGATTCCAAATGTCAATTGGACCGTGCCTCATGTTGAATAACCACTTTTTAAACCCTTGCAGTGCCCAAAATGGCCATTTTTACAGAGTTTTGCTTACTCAGAAGCTTCAATTTTGACCAATTTCAGGCACAGGAATGACTTTAAACACATTTATTTTAGTTGAGAAAGTAATATTTCACATCTAACAGTAATTTACAGGCAAAAGATTAAATTTTAAAATTTCATCGAAATTGACCATTTTGGGAATGTTGGACAGCTCCGCGGTCATCGTTTTTCATCAGAAAATAGATTTTTTGGACTGTACCAAAAATGATTCTAAATGTCAATTGGATCGTGCCTCATGTTGAATAACCACTTTTTAAACCCTTGCAGTGCCCAAAATGGCCATTTTTACAGAGTTTTGCTTACTCAGAAGCTTCAATTTTGACCAATTTCAGGCACAGAAATGACTTTAAACACATTTATTTTAGTTGAAAAAGTAATAATTCACATCCAACAGTAATTTACATCTAAAAGATTAAATGTTAAAATTTCATCGAAATTGACCATTTTGGGAACGTTCGACAGCTCCGCGGTCATCGTTTTTCGTCCGAAAATTGATTTTTTGGACTGTACCAAAAATGATTCCAAATGTCAATTGGATCGTGCCTCATGTTGAATAACCATTTTTTAAACCCTCACAGTGACCAAAATTGCCATTTTTACAGAGTTTTGCATACTCAGAAGCTTCAATTTTGGCCAATTTCAGGCACAGGAATGACTTTAAACACATTTATTTTAGTTGAGAAAGTAATATTTCACATCTAACAGTAATTTACAGGCAAAAGATTACATTTTAAAATTTCATCGAAATTGACCATTTTGGGAATGTTCGACAGCTCCGCGGTCATCGTTTTTCGTCAGAAAATAGATTTTTTGGACTGTACCAAAAATGATTCTAAATGTCAATTGGATCGTGCCTCATGTTGAATAACCACTTTTTAAACCCTCACAGTGCCCAAAATTACCATTTTTACAGAGTTTTGCATACTCAGAAGCTTCAATTTTGACCAATTTCAGGCACAGAAATGACATTAAACACATTTATTTTAGTTGAAAAAGTAATAATTCACATCCAACAGTAATTTACAGCCAAAAGATTAAATGTTAAAATTTCATCGAAATTGACCATTTTGGGAACGTTCGACAGCTCCGCGGTCATCGTTTTTCGTCCGAAAATTAATTTTTTGGACTGTACCAAAAATGATTCCAAATGTCAATTGGACCGTGCCTCATGTTGAATAACCACTTTTTAAACCCTCACCGTGACCAAAATTGCCATTTTTACAGAGTTTTGCATACTCAGAAGCTTCAATTTTGACCAATTTCAGGCACAGAAATGACTTTAAACACTTTTATTTTAGTTGAAAAAGTAATAATTCACATCCAACAGTAATTTACAGCCAAAAGATTAAATGATAAAATTTCATCGAAATTGACCATTTTGCGAACGTTCGACAGCTCCGCGGTCATCGTTTTTCGTCAGAAAATTTATTTTTTGGACTGTACCAAAAATGATTCAAAATGTCAATTGGATCATGCCTCATGTTGAATAACCACTTTTTAAACCCTCACAGTGCCCAAAATTGCCATTTTTACAGAGTTTTGCTTACTTAGAAGCTTCAATTTTGACCAATTTGAGGCACAGAAATGACTTTAAACACATTTATTTTAGTTGAAAAAGTAATAATTCACATCCAACAGTAATTTACAGCCAAAAGATTAAATGTTGAAATTTCATCGAAATTGACCATTTTGGGAACGTTCGACAGCTCCGCGGTCATCGTTTTTCGTCCGAAAATTGATTTTTTGGACTGTACCAAAAATGATTCCAAATGTCAATTGGACCGTGCCTCATGTTGAATAACCACTTTTTAAACCCTCGCAGTGACCAAAATTGCCATTTTTACAGAGTTTTGCATACTCAGAAGCTTCAATTTTGACCAATTTCAGGCACAGAAATGACTTCAAACACATTTATTTTAGTTGAAAAAGTAATAATTCACATCCAACAGTAATTTACAGCCAAAAGATTAAATGTTAAAATTTCATCGAAATTGACCATTTTGGGAACGTTCGACAGCTCCGCGGTCATCGTTTTTCGTCCGAAAATTGATTTTTTGGACTGTACCAAAAATGATTCCAAATGTCAATTGGACCGTGCCTCATGTTGAATAACCACTTTTTAAACCCTCACAGTGACCAAAATTGCCATTTTTACAGAGTTTTGCATACTCAGAAGCTTCAATTTTGACCAATTTCAGGCACAGAAATGACTTTAAACACTTTTATTTTAGTTGAAAAAGTAATAATTCACATCCAACAGTAATTTACAGCCAAAAGATTAAATGATAAAATTTCATCGAAATTGACCATTTTGCGAACGTTCGACAGCTCCGCGGTCATCGTTTTTCGTCAGAAAATTGATTTTTTGGACTGTACTAAAAATGATTCAAAATGTCAATTGGATCATGCCTCATGTTGAATAACCACTTTTTAAACCCTCACAGTGCCCAAAATTGCCATTTTTACAGAGTTTTGCTTACTTAGAAGCTTCAATTTTGACCAATTTCAGGCACAGAAATGACTTTAAACACATTTATTTTAGTTGAAAAAGTAATAATTCACATCCAACAGTAATTTACAGCCAAAAGATTAAATGTTAAAATTTCATCGAAATTGACCATTTTGGGAACGTTCGACAGCTCCGCGGTCATCGTTTTTCGTCCGAAAATTGATTTTTTGGACTGTACCAAAAATGATTCCAAATGTCAATTGGACCGTGCCTCATGTTGAATAACCACTTTTTAAACCCTCACAGTGACCAAAATTGCCATTTTTACAGAGTTTTGCATACTCAGAAGCTTCAATTTTGACCAATTTCAGGCACAGAAATGACTTCAAACACATTTATTTTAGTTGAAAAAGTAATAATTCACATCCAACAGTAATTTACAGCCAAAAGATTAAATGTTAAAATTTCATCGAAATTGACCATTTTGGGAACGTTCGACAGCTCCGCGGTCATCGTTTTTCGTCAGAAAATTGATTTTTTGGACTGTACCAAAAATGATTCAAAATGTCAATTGGATCATGCCTCATGTTGAATAACCACTTTTTAAACCCTCACAGTGCCCAAAATTGCCATTTTTACAGAGTTTTGCTTACTTAGAAGCTTCAATTTTGACCAATTTCAGGCACAGAAATGACTTTAAACACATTTATTTTAGTTGAAAAAGTAATAATTCACATCCAACAGTAATTTACAGCCAAAAGAATAAATGTTAAAATTTCATCGAAATTGACCATTTTGGGAACTTTCGACAGCTCCGCGGTCATCGTTTTTCGTCCGAAAATTGAATTTTTGGACTGTACCAAAAATGATTCCAAATGTCAATTGGATCGTGCCTCATGTTGAATAACCATTTTTTAAACCCTCACAGTGACCAAAATTGCCATTTTTACAGAGTTTTGCATACTCAGAAGCTTCAATTTTGACCAATTTCAGGCACAGGAATGACTTTAAACACATTTATTTTAGTTGAGAAAGTAATATTTCACATCTAACAGAAATTTACAGGCAAAAGATTACATTTTAAAATTTCATCGAAATTGACCATTTTGGGAATGTTCGACAGCTCCGCGGTCATCGTTTTTCGTCAGAAAATAGATTTTTTGGACTGTACCAAAAATGATTCTAAATGTCAATTGGATCGTGCCTCATGTTGAATAACCACTTTTTAAACCCTCACAGTGCCCAAAATTACCATTTTTACAGAGTTTTGCATACTCAGAAGCTTCAATTTTGACCAATTTCAGGCACAGAAATGACTTTAAACACATTTATTTTAGTTGAAAAAGTAATAATTCACATCCAACAGTAATTTACAGCCAAAAGATTAAATGTTAAAATTTCATCGAAATTGACCATTTTGGGAACGTTCGACAGCTCCGCGGTCATCGTTTTTCGTCCGAAAATTAATTTTTTGGACTGTACCAAAAATGATTCCAAATGTCAATTGGACCGTGCCTCATGTTGAATAACCACTTTTTAAACCCTCACAGTGACCAAAATTGCCATTTTTACAGAGTTTTGCATACTCAGAAGCTTCAATTTTGACCAATTTCAGGCACAGAAATGACTTTAAACACATTTATTTTAGTTGAAAAAGTAATAATTCACATCCAACAGTAATTTACAGCCAAAAGATTAAATGTTAAAATTTCATCGAAATTGACCATTTTGGGAACGTTCGACAGCTCCGCGGTCATCGTTTTTCGTCCGAAAATTGATTTTTTGGACTGTACCAAAAATGATTCCAAATGTCAATTGGACCGTGCCTCATGTTGAATAACCACTTTTTAAACCCTCACCGTGACCAAAATTGCCATTTTTACAGAGTTTTGCATACTCAGAAGCTTCAATTTTGACCAATTTCAGGCACAGAAATGACTTTAAACACTTTTATTTTAGTTGAAAAAGTAATAATTCACATCCAACAGTAATTTACAGCCAAAAGATTAAATGATAAAATTTCATCGAAATTGACCATTTTGCGAACGTTCGACAGCTCCGCGGTCATCGTTTTTCGTCAGAAAATTTATTTTTTGGACTGTACCAAAAATGATTCAAAATGTCAATTGGATCATGCCTCATGTTGAATAACCACTTTTTAAACCCTCACAGTGCCCAAAATTGCCATTTTTACAGAGTTTTGCTTACTTAGAAGCTTCAATTTTGACCAATTTCAGGCACAGAAATGACTTTAAACACATTTATTTTAGTTGAAAAAGTAATAATTCACATCCAACAGTAATTTACAGCCAAAAGATTAAATGTTAAAATTTCATCGAAATTGACCATTTTGGGAACGTTCGACAGCTCCGCGGTCATCGTTTTTCGTCCGAAAATTGATTTTTTGGACTGTACCAAAAATGATTCCAAATGTCAATTGGACCATGCCTCATGTTGAATAACCACTTTTTAAACCCTCGCAGTGACCAAAATTGCCATTTTTACAGAGTTTTGCATACTCAGAAGCTTCAATTTTGACCAATTTCAGGCACAGAAATGACTTCAAACACATTTATTTTAGTTGAAAAAGTAATAATTCACATCCAACAGTAATTTACAGCCAAAAGATTAAATGTTAAAATTTCATCGAAATTGACCATTTTGGGAACGTTCGACAGCTCCGCGGTCATCGTTTTTCGTCTGAAAATTGATTTTTTGGACTGTACCAAAAATGATTCCAAATGTCAATTGGATCGTGCCTCATGTTGAATAACCACTTTTTAAACCCTCACAGTGCCCAAAATGGCCATTTTTACAGAGTTTTGCTTACTCAGAAGCTTCAATTTTGACCAATTACAGGCACAGAAATGACTTTAAACACATTTTTTTAAGTTGAAAAAGTAATAATTCACATCCAACAGTAATATACAGCCAAAAGAATAAATGTTAACATTTCATCGAAATTGACCATTTTGGGAACTTTCGACAGCTCCGCGCTCATCGTTTTTCTCCCGAAAATTAATTTTTTGGACTGTAGCAAAAATGATTCCAAATGTCAATTGGATCGTGCCTCATGTTGAATAACCACTTTTTAAACCCTCGCAGTGCCCAAAATGGCCATTTTTACAGAGTTTTGCTTACTCAGAAGCTTCAATTTTGACCAATTTCAGGCACAGAAATGACTTTAAACACATTTATTTTAGTTGAAAAAGTAATAATTCACATCCAACAGTAATTTACATCCAAAAGATTAAATGTTAAAATTTCATCGAAATTGACCATTTTGGGAACGTTCGACAGCTCCGCGGTCATCGTTTTTCGTCCGAAAATTGATTTTTTGGACTGTACCAAAAATGATTCCAAATGTCAATTGGATCGTGCCTCATGTTGAATAACCATTTTTTAAACCCTCACAGTGACCAAAAATTGCCATTTTTACAGAGTTTTGCATACTCAGAAGCTTCAATTTTGACCAATTTCAGGCACAGGAATGACTTTAAACACATTTATTTTAGTTGAGAAAGTAATATTTCACATCTAACAGTAATTTACAGGCAAAAGATTAAATTTTAAAATTTCATCGAAATTGACCATTTTGGGAACGTTCGACAGCTCCGCGGTCATCGTTTTTCGTCCGAAAATTGATTTTTTGGACTGTACCAAAAATGATTCCAAATGTCAATTGGACCGTGCCTCATGTTGAATAACCACTTTTTAAACCCTTGCAGTGCCCAAAATGGCCATTTTTACAGAGTTTTGCTTACTCAGAAGCTTCAATTTTGACCAATTTCAGGCACAGGAATGACTTTAAACACATTTATTTTAGTTGAGAAAGTAATATTTCACATCTAACAGTAATTTACAGGCAAAAGATTAAATTTTAAAATTTCATCGAAATTGACCATTTTGGGAATGTTGGACAGCTCCGCGGTCATCGTTTTTCATCAGAAAATAGATTTTTTGGACTGTACCAAAAATGATTCTAAATGTCAATTGGATCGTGCCTCATGTTGAATAACCACTTTTTAAACCCTTGCAGTGCCCAAAATGGCCATTTTTACAGAGTTTTGCTTACTCAGAAGCTTCAATTTTGACCAATTTCAGGCACAGAAATGACTTTAAACACATTTATTTTAGTTGAAAAAGTAATAATTCACATCCAACAGTAATTTACATCTAAAAGATTAAATGTTAAAATTTCATCGAAATTGACCATTTTGGGAACGTTCGACAGCTCCGCGGTCATCGTTTTTCGTCCGAAAATTGATTTTTTGGACTGTACCAAAAATGATTCCAAATGTCAATTGGATCGTGCCTCATGTTGAATAACCATTTTTTAAACCCTCACAGTGACCAAAATTGCCATTTTTACAGAGTTTTGCATACTCAGAAGCTTCAATTTTGGCCAATTTCAGGCACAGGAATGACTTTAAACACATTTATTTTAGTTGAGAAAGTAATATTTCACATCTAACAGTAATTTACAGGCAAAAGATTACATTTTAAAATTTCATCGAAATTGACCATTTTGGGAATGTTCGACAGCTCCGCGGTCATCGTTTTTCGTCAGAAAATAGATTTTTTGGACTGTACCAAAAATGATTCTAAATGTCAATTGGATCGTGCCTCATGTTGAATAACCACTTTTTAAACCCTCACAGTGCCCAAAATTACCATTTTTACAGAGTTTTGCATACTCAGAAGCTTCAATTTTGACCAATTTCAGGCACAGAAATGACATTAAACACATTTATTTTAGTTGAAAAAGTAATAATTCACATCCAACAGTAATTTACAGCCAAAAGATTAAATGTTAAAATTTCATCGAAATTGACCATTTTGGGAACGTTCGACAGCTCCGCGGTCATCGTTTTTCGTCCGAAAATTAATTTTTTGGACTGTACCAAAAATGATTCCAAATGTCAATTGGACCGTGCCTCATGTTGAATAACCACTTTTTAAACCCTCACCGTGACCAAAATTGCCATTTTTACAGAGTTTTGCATACTCAGAAGCTTCAATTTTGACCAATTTCAGGCACAGAAATGACTTTAAACACTTTTATTTTAGTTGAAAAAGTAATAATTCACATCCAACAGTAATTTACAGCCAAAAGATTAAATGATAAAATTTCATCGAAATTGACCATTTTGCGAACGTTCGACAGCTCCGCGGTCATCGTTTTTCGTCAGAAAATTTATTTTTTGGACTGTACCAAAAATGATTCAAAATGTCAATTGGATCATGCCTCATGTTGAATAACCACTTTTTAAACCCTCACAGTGCCCAAAATTGCCATTTTTACAGAGTTTTGCTTACTTAGAAGCTTCAATTTTGACCAATTTGAGGCACAGAAATGACTTTAAACACATTTATTTTAGTTGAAAAAGTAATAATTCACATCCAACAGTAATTTACAGCCAAAAGATTAAATGTTGAAATTTCATCGAAATTGACCATTTTGGGAACGTTCGACAGCTCCGCGGTCATCGTTTTTCGTCCGAAAATTGATTTTTTGGACTGTACCAAAAATGATTCCAAATGTCAATTGGACCGTGCCTCATGTTGAATAACCACTTTTTAAACCCTCGCAGTGACCAAAATTGCCATTTTTACAGAGTTTTGCATACTCAGAAGCTTCAATTTTGACCAATTTCAGGCACAGAAATGACTTCAAACACATTTATTTTAGTTGAAAAAGTAATAATTCACATCCAACAGTAATTTACAGCCAAAAGATTAAATGTTAAAATTTCATCGAAATTGACCATTTTGGGAACGTTCGACAGCTCCGCGGTCATCGTTTTTCGTCCGAAAATTGATTTTTTGGACTGTACCAAAAATGATTCCAAATGTCAATTGGACCGTGCCTCATGTTGAATAACCACTTTTTAAACCCTCACAGTGACCAAAATTGCCATTTTTACAGAGTTTTGCATACTCAGAAGCTTCAATTTTGACCAATTTCAGGCACAGAAATGACTTTAAACACTTTTATTTTAGTTGAAAAAGTAATAATTCACATCCAACAGTAATTTACAGCCAAAAGATTAAATGATAAAATTTCATCGAAATTGACCATTTTGCGAACGTTCGACAGCTCCGCGGTCATCGTTTTTCGTCAGAAAATTGATTTTTTGGACTGTACTAAAAATGATTCAAAATGTCAATTGGATCATGCCTCATGTTGAATAACCACTTTTTAAACCCTCACAGTGCCCAAAATTGCCATTTTTACAGAGTTTTGCTTACTTAGAAGCTTCAATTTTGACCAATTTCAGGCACAGAAATGACTTTAAACACATTTATTTTAGTTGAAAAAGTAATAATTCACATCCAACAGTAATTTACAGCCAAAAGATTAAATGTTAAAATTTCATCGAAATTGACCATTTTGGGAACGTTCGACAGCTCCGCGGTCATCGTTTTTCGTCCGAAAATTGATTTTTTGGACTGTACCAAAAATGATTCCAAATGTCAATTGGACCGTGCCTCATGTTGAATAACCACTTTTTAAACCCTCACAGTGACCAAAATTGCCATTTTTACAGAGTTTTGCATACTCAGAAGCTTCAATTTTGACCAATTTCAGGCACAGAAATGACTTCAAACACATTTATTTTAGTTGAAAAAGTAATAATTCACATCCAACAGTAATTTACAGCCAAAAGATTAAATGTTAAAATTTCATCGAAATTGACCATTTTGGGAACGTTCGACAGCTCCGCGGTCATCGTTTTTCGTCAGAAAATTGATTTTTTGGACTGTACCAAAAATGATTCAAAATGTCAATTGGATCATGCCTCATGTTGAATAACCACTTTTTAAACCCTCACAGTGCCCAAAATTGCCATTTTTACAGAGTTTTGCTTACTTAGAAGCTTCAATTTTGACCAATTTCAGGCACAGAAATGACTTTAAACACATTTATTTTAGTTGAAAAAGTAATAATTCACATCCAACAGTAATTTACAGCCAAAAGAATAAATGTTAAAATTTCATCGAAATTGACCATTTTGGGAACTTTCGACAGCTCCGCGGTCATCGTTTTTCGTCCAAAAATTGAATTTTTGGACTGTACCAAAAATGATTCCAAATGTCAATTGGATCGTGCCTCATGTTGAATAACCATTTTTTAAACCCTCACAGTGACCAAAATTGCCATTTTTACAGAGTTTTGCATACTCAGAAGCTTCAATTTTGACCAATTTCAGGCACAGGAATGACTTTAAACACATTTATTTTAGTTGAGAAAGTAATATTTCACATCTAACAGTAATTTACAGGCAAAAGATTACATTTTAAAATTTCATCGAAATTGACCATTTTGGGAATGTTCGACAGCTCCGCGGTCATCGTTTTTCGTCAGAAAATAGATTTTTTGGACTGTACCAAAAATGATTCTAAATGTCAATTGGATCGTGCCTCATGTTGAATAACCACTTTTTAAACCCTCACAGTGCCCAAAATTACCATTTTTACAGAGTTTTGCATACTCAGAAGCTTCAATTTTGACCAATTTCATGCACAGAAATGACTTTAAACACATTTATTTTAGTTGAAAAAGTAATAATTCACATCCAACAGTAATTTACAGCCAAAAGATTAAATGTTAAAATTTCATCGAAATTGACCATTTTGGGAACGTTCGACAGCTCCGCGGTCATCGTTTTTCGTCCGAAAATTAATTTTTTGGACTGTACCAAAAATGATTCCAAATGTCAATTGGACCGTGCCTCATGTTGAATAACCACTTTTTAAACCCTCACAGTGACCAAAATTGCCATTTTTACAGAGTTTTGCATACTCAGAAGCTTCAATTTTGACCAATTTCAGGCACAGAAATGACTTTAAACACATTTATTTTAGTTGAAAAAGTAATAATTCACATCCAACAGTAATTTACAGCCAAAAGATTAAATGTTAAAATTTCATCGAAATTGACCATTTTGGGAACGTTCGACAGCTCCGCGGTCATCGTTTTTCGTCCGAAAATGGATTTTTTGGACTGTACCAAAAATGATTCCAAATGTCAATTGGACCGTGCCTCATGTTGAATAACCACTTTTTAAACCCTCACCGTGACCAAAATTGCCATTTTTACAGAGTTTTGCATACTCAGAAGCTTCAATTTTGACCAATTTCAGGCACAGAAATGACTTTAAACACTTTTATTTTAGTTGAAAAAGTAATAATTCACATCCAACAGTAATTTACAGCCAAAAGATTAAATGATAAAATTTCATCGAAATTGACCATTTTGCGAACGTTCGACAGCTCCGCGGTCATCGTTTTTCGTCAGAAAATTTATTTTTTGGACTGTACCAAAAATGATTCAAAATGTCAATTGGATCATGCCTCATGTTGAATAACCACTTTTTAAACCCTCACAGTGCCCAAAATTGCCATTTTTACAGAGTTTTGCTTACTTAGAAGCTTCAATTTTGACCAATTTCAGGCACAGAAATGACTTTAAACACATTTATTTTAGTTGAAAAAGTAATAATTCACATCCAACAGTAATTTACAGCCAAAAGATTAAATGTTAAAATTTCATCGAAATTGACCATTTTGGGAACGTTCGACAGCTCCGCGGTCATCGTTTTTCGTCCGAAAATTGATTTTTTGGACTGTACCAAAAATGATTCCAAATGTCAATTGGACCATGCCTCATGTTGAATAACCACTTTTTAAACCCTCGCAGTGACCAAAATTGCCATTTTTACAGAGTTTTGCATACTCAGAAGCTTCAATTTTGACCAATTTCAGGCACAGAAATGACTTCAAACACATTTATTTTAGTTGAAAAAGTAATAATTCACATCCAACAGTAATTTACAGCCAAAAGATTAAATGTTAAAATTTCATCGAAATTGACCATTTTGGGAACGTTCGACAGCTCCGCGGTCATCGTTTTTCGTCTGAAAATTGATTTTTTGGACTGTACCAAAAATGATTCCAAATGTCAATTGGATCGTGCCTCATGTTGAATAACCACTTTTTAAACCCTCACAGTGCCCAAAATGGCCATTTTTACAGAGTTTTGCTTACTCAGAAGCTTCAATTTTGACCAATTACAGGCACAGAAATGACTTTAAACACATTTTTTTAAGTTGAAAAAGTAATAATTCACATCCAACAGTAATATACAGCCAAAAGAATAAATGTTAACATTTCATCGAAATTGACCATTTTGGGAACTTTCGACAGCTCCGCGCTCATCGTTTTTCTCCCGAAAATTAATTTTTTGGACTGTAGCAAAAATGATTCCAAATATCAATTGGATCGTGCCTCATGTTGAATAACCACTTTTTAAACCCTCGCAGTGCCCAAAATGGCCATTTTTACAGAGTTTTGCTTACTCAGAAGCTTCAATTTTGACCAATTTCAGGCACAGAAATGACTTTAAACACATTTATTTTAGTTGAAAAAGTAATAATTCACATCCAACAGTAATTTACATCCAAAAGATTAAATGTTAAAATTTCATCGAAATTGACCATTTTGGGAACGTTCGACAGCTCCGCGGTCATCGTTTTTCGTCCGAAAATTGATTTTTTGGACTGTACCAAAAATGATTCCAAATGTCAATTGGATCGTGCCTCATGTTGAATAACCATTTTTTAAACCCTCACAGTGACCAAAAATTGCCATTTTTACAGAGTTTTGCATACTCAGAAGCTTCAATTTTGACCAATTTCAGGCACAGGAATGACTTTAAACACATTTATTTTAGTTGAGAAAGTAATATTTCACATCTAACAGTAATTTACAGGCAAAAGATTAAATTTTAAAATTTCATCGAAATTGACCATTTTGGGAACGTTCGACAGCTCCGCGGTCATCGTTTTTCGTCCGAAAATTGATTTTTTGGACTGTACCAAAAATGATTCCAAATGTCAATTGGATCGTGCCTCATGTTGAATAACCATTTTTTAAACCCTCACAGTGACCAAAAATTGCCATTTTTACAGAGTTTTGCATACTCAGAAGCTTCAATTTTGACCAATTTCAGGCACAGGAATGACTTTAAACACATTTATTTTAGTTGAGAAAGTAATATTTCACATCTAACAGTAATTTACAGGCAAAAGATTAAATTTTAAAATTTCATCGAAATTGACCATTTTGGGAACGTTCGACAGCTCCGCGGTCATCGTTTTTCGTCCGAAAATTGATTTTTTGGACTGTACCAAAAATGATTCCAAATGTCAATTGGACCGTGCCTCATGTTGAATAACCACTTTTTAAACCCTTGCAGTGCCCAAAATGGCCATTTTTACAGAGTTTTGCTTACTCAGAAGCTTCAATTTTGACCAATTTCAGGCACAGGAATGACTTTAAACACATTTATTTTAGTTGAGAAAGTAATATTTCACATCTAACAGTAATTTACAGGCAAAAGATTAAATTTTAAAATTTCATCGAAATTGACCATTTTGGGAATGTTCGACAGCTCCGCGGTCATCGTTTTTCATCAGAAAATAGATTTTTTGGACTGTACCAAAAATGATTCTAAATGTCAATTGGATCGTGCCTCATGTTGAATAACCACTTTTTAAACCCTTGCAGTGCCCAAAATGGCCATTTTTACAGAGTTTTGCTTACTCAGAAGCTTCAATTTTGACCAATTTCAGGCACAGAAATGACTTTAAACACATTTATTTTAGTTGAAAAAGTAATAATTCACATCCAACAGTAATTTACATCTAAAAGATTAAATGTTAAAATTTCATCGAAATTGACCATTTTGGGAACGTTCGACAGCTCCGCGGTCATCGTTTTTCGTCCGAAAATTGATTTTTTGGACTGTACCAAAAATGATTCCAAATGTCAATTGGATCGTGCCTCATGTTGAATAACCATTTTTTAAACCCTCACAGTGACCAAAATTGCCATTTTTACAGAGTTTTGCATACTCAGAAGCTTCAATTTTGACCAATTTCAGGCACAGGAATGACTTTAAACACATTTATTTTAGTTGAGAAAGTAATATTTCACATCTAACAGTAATTTACAGGCAAAAGATTACATTTTAAAATTTCATCGAAATTGACCATTTTGGGAATGTTCGACAGCTCCGCGGTCATCGTTTTTCGTCAGAAAATAGATTTTTTGGACTGTACCAAAAATGATTCTAAATGTCAATTGGATCGTGCCTCATGTTGAATAACCACTTTTTAAACCCTCACAGTGCCCAAAATTACCATTTTTACAGAGTTTTGCATACTCAGAAGCTTCAATTTTGACCAATTTCAGGCACAGAAATGACATTAAACACATTTATTTTAGTTGAAAAAGTAATAATTCACATCCAACAGTAATTTACAGCCAAAAGATTAAATGTTAAAATTTCATCGAAATTGACCATTTTGGGAACGTTCGACAGCTCCGCGGTCATCGTTTTTCGTCCGAAAATTAATTTTTTGGACTGTACCAAAAATGATTCCAAATGTCAATTGGACCGTGCCTCATGTTGAATAACCACTTTTTAAACCCTCACAGTGACCAAAATTGCCATTTTTACAGAGTTTTGCATGCTCAGAAGCTTCAATTTTGACCAATTTCAGGCACAGAAATGACTTTAAACACATTTATTTTAGTTGAAAAAGTAATAATTCACATCCAACAGTAATTTACAGCCAAAAGATTAAATGTTAAAATTTCATCGAAATTGACCATTTTGGGAACGTTCGACAGCTCCGCGGTCATCGTTTTTTGTCCGAAAATTGATTTTTTGGACTGTACCAAAAATGATTCCAAATGTCAATTGGACCGTGCCTCATGTTGAATAACCACTTTTTAAACCCTCACCGTGACCAAAATTGCCATTTTTACAGAGTTTTGCATACTCAGAAGCTTCAATTTTGACCAATTTTAGGCACAGAAATGACTTTAAACACTTTTATTTTAGTTGAAAAAGTAATAATTCACATCCAACAGTAATTTACAGCCAAAAGATTAAATGATAAAATTTCATCGAAATTGACCATTTTGCGAACGTTCGACAGCTCCGCGGTCATTGTTTTTCGTCAGAAAATTTATTTTTTGGACTGTACCAAAAATGATTCAAAATGTCAATTGGATCATGCCTCATGTTGAATAACCACTTTTTAAACCCTCACAGTGCCCAAAATTGCCATTTTTACAGAGTTTTGCTTACTTAGAAGCTTCAATTTTGACCAATTTCAGGCACAGAAATGACTTTAAACACATTTATTTTAGTTGAAAAAGTAATAATTCACATCCAACAGTAATTTACAGCCAAAAGATTAAATGTTGAAATTTCATCGAAATTGACCATTTTGGGAACGTTCGACAGCTCCGCGGTCATCGTTTTTCGTCCGAAAATTGATTTTTTGGACTGTACCAAAAATGATTCCAAATGTCAATTGGACCGTGCCTCATGTTGAATAACCACTTTTTAAACCCTCACAGTGACCAAAATTGCCATTTTTACAGAGTTTTGCATACTCAGAAGCTTCAATTTTGACCAATTTCAGGCACAGAAATGACTTCAAACACATTTATTTTAGTTGAAAAAGTAATAATTCACATCCAACAGTAATTTACAGCCAAAAGATTAAATGTTAAAATTTCATCGAAATTGACCATTTTGGGAACGTTCGACAGCTCCGCGGTCATCGTTTTTCGTCAGAAAATTGATTTTTTGGACTGTACTAAAAATGATTCAAAATGTCAATTGGATCATGCCTCATGTTGAATAACCACTTTTTAAACCCTCACAGTGCCCAAAATTGCCATTTTTACAGAGTTTTGCTTACTTAGAAGCTTCAATTTTGACCAATTTCAGGCACAGAAATGACTTTAAACACATTTATTTTAGTTGAAAAAGTAATAATTCACATCCAACAGTAATTTACAGCCAAAAGATTAAATGTTAAAATTTCATCGAAATTGACCATTTTGGGAACGTTCGACAGCTCCGCGGTCATCGTTTTTCGTCCGAAAATTGATTTTTTGGACTGTACCAAAAATGATTCCAAATGTCAATTGGACCGTGCCTCATGTTGAATAACCACTTTTTAAACCCTCACAGTGACCAAAATTGCCATTTTTACGGAGTTTTGCATACTCAGAAGCTTCAATTTTGACCAATTTCAGGCACAGAAATGACTTCAAACACATTTATTTTAGTTGAAAAAGTAATAATTCACATCCAAAAGTAATTTACAGCCAAAAGATTAAATGTTAAAATTTCATCGAAATTGACCATTTTGGGAACGTTCGACAGCTCCGCGGTCATCGTTTTTCGTCCGAAAATTGATTTTTTGGACTGTACCAAAAATGATTCCAAATGTCAATTGGACCGTGCCTCATGTTGAATAACCACTTTTTAAACCCTCACAGTGACCAAAATTGCCATTTTTACAGAGTTTTGCATACTCAGAAGCTTCAATTTTGACCAATTTCAGGCACAGAAATGACTTTAAACACTTTTATTTTAGTTGAAAAAGTAATAATTCCCATCCAACAGTAATTTACAGCCAAAAGATTAAATGATAAAATTTCATCGAAATTGACCATTTTGCGAACGTTCGACAGCTCCGCGGTCATCGTTTTTCGTCAGAAAATTGATTTTTTGGACTGTACCAAAAATGATTCAAAATGTCAATTGGATCATGCCTCATGTTGAATAACCACTTTTTAAACCCTCACAGTGCCCAAAATTGCCATTTTTACAGAGTTTTGCTTACTTAGAAGCTTCAATTTTGACCAATTTCAGGCACAGAAATGACTTTAAACACATTTATTTTAGTTGAAAAAGTAATAATTCACATCCAACAGTAATTTACAGCCAAAAGATTAAATGTTAAAATTTCATCGAAATTGACCATTTTGGGAACGTTCGACAGCTCCGCGGTCATCGTTTTTCGTCCGAAAATTGATTTTTTGGACTGTACCAAAAATGATTCCAAATGTCAATTGGACCGTGCCTCATGTTGAATAACCACTTTTTAAACCCTCACAGTGACCAAAATTGCCATTTTTACAGAGTTTTGCATACTCAGAAGCTTCAATTTTGACCAATTTCAGGCACAGGAATGACTTTAAACACATTTATTTTAGTTGAAAAAGTAATAATTCACATCCAACAGTAATTTACAGCCAAAAGATTAAATGTTAAAATTTCATCGAAATTGACCATTTTGGGAACGTTCGACAGCTCCGCGGTCATCGTTTTTCGTCTGAAAATTGATTTTTTGGACTGTACCAAAAATGATTCCAAATGTCAATTGGACCGTGCCTCATGTTGAATAACCACTTTTTAAACCCTCGCAGTGCCCAAAATGGCCATTTTTACAGAGTTTTGCTTACTCAGAAGCTTCAATTTTGACCAATTTCAGGCACAGAAATGACTTTAAACACATTTATTTTAGTTGAAAAAGTTATAATTCACATCCAACAGTAATTTACAGCCAAAAGAATAAATGTTAAAATTTCATCGAAATTGACCATTTTGGGAACTTTCGACAGCTCCGCGGTCATCGTTTTTCGTCCGAAAATTGAATTTTTGGACTGTACCAAAAATGATTCCAAATGTCAATTGGATCGTGCCTCATGTTGAATAACCACTTTTTAAACCCTCACAGTGCCCAAAATGGCCATTTTTACAGAGTTTTGCTTACTCAGAAGCTTCAATTTTGACCAATTACAGGCACAGAAATGACTTTAAACACATTTTTTTAAGTTGAAAAAGTAATAATTCACATCCAACAGTAATATACAGCCAAAAGAATAAATGTTAACATTTAATCGAGATTGACCATTTTGGGAACTTTCGACAGCTCCGCGGTCATCGTTTTTCGTCCGAAAATTAATTTTTTGGACTGTAGCAAAAATGATTCCAAATGTCAATTGGATCGTGCCTCATGTTGAATAACCACTTTTTAAACCCTCGCAGTGCCCAAAATGGCAATTTTTACAGAGTTTTGCTTACTCAGAAGCTTCAATTTTGACCAATTTCAGGCACAGAAATGACTTTAAACACATTTATTTTAGTTGAAAAAGTAATAATTCACATCCAACAGTAATTTACATCCAAAAGATTAAATGTTAAAATTTCATCGAAATTGACAATTTTGGGAACGTTCGACAGCTCCGCGGTCATCGTTTTTCGTCAGAAAATTGATTTTTTGGACTGTACCAAAAATGATTCAAAATGTCAATTGGATCATGCCTCATGTTGAATAACCACTTTTTAAACCCTCACAGTGCCCAAAATTGCCATTTTTACAGAGTTTTGCTTACTTAGAAGTTTCAATTTTGACCAATTTCAGGCACAGAAATGACTTTAAACACATTTATTTTAGTTGAAAAAGTAATAATTCACATCCAACAGTAATTTACAGCCAAAAGATTAAATGTTAAAATTTCATCGAAATTGACCATTTTGGGAACGTTCGACAGCTCCGCGGTCATCGTTTTTCGTCCGAAAATTGATTTTTTGGACTGTACCAAAAATGATTCCAAATGTCAATTGGACCGTGCCTCATGTTGAATAACCACTTTTTAAACCCTCACAGTGACCAAAATTGCCATTTTTACAGAGTTTTGCATACTCAGAAGCTTCAATTTTGACCAATTTCAGGCACAGGAATGACTTTAAACACATTTATTTTAGTTGAAAAAGTAATAATTCACATCCAACAGTAATTTACAGCCAAAAGATTAAATGTTAAAATTTCATCGAAATTGACCATTTTGGGAACGTTCGACAGCTCCGCGGTCATCGTTTTTCGTCTGAAAATTGATTTTTTGGACTGTACCAAAAATGATTCCAAATGTCAATTGGACCGTGCCTCATGTTGAATAACCACTTTTTAAACCCTCGCAGTGCCCAAAATGGCCATTTTTACAGAGTTTTGCTTACTCAGAAGCTTCAATTTTGACCAATTTCAGGCACAGAAATGACTTTAAACACATTTATTTTAGTTGAAAAAGTTATAATTCACATCCAACAGTACTTCACTTCACTTTAATTAGTCTTTATTCGATATATTTCAATCATAAAAGACATTTTAGAAAATTTGTTGTTTTTGTCCCACCCCCTCCCCCCGGCCCCATGAGTTTACAGGATCCACAGTGATCTAATACAATAAATAAGTAAAAACATCGTCCTATCTCATCCTATTTGCATTATTACATAATATTAAAAATATCCTATTTACATCTTTACATAATCTTTAAAATATCTATCAAAATATCAAAACAATAAACTTTAGAAAGCTAAGTTCATTGATGCCCAGAAGCAAGGGTAAAAAAGAAAAATAACAAATACTTGTATGGCTTGCACAGTTTATCATTAAATAATGCTGATTAGCAGTTCAAACAATTACAGACAGTACGACAGACAATAACAATCCTAGATTTATTCCAAACACATTTTACGTGCCCGAATAATCCACATCCAGTGGAGAAATTTTGCCATAGCTATAACAACGGGCTGAGTGGTATCTGTTCTTAAGATCCTAACAGCCTCGTTTGCCGTTCGTAAGCCTAACTGAGTACAAATTGGTTTAAGCCATGAATGTCTAGGCATTCTATATTCAGGGCAGGCAAACAACACATGTCCGATGTTTTCATTATGATCCGGACAGAAGGGGCACCTAGGGCTTTGTACCTTATTCCATTTCACCATTAGGGCATTTAGAGGTAGTGTCCCCACCCTCAACTGATGGTATCTCTTCCGGTCCCCTGGGACAGTAATCCAATCCCAATAGGATTCGAGGGCCGGTGAGTGCTTGAGCTCCAAGTAATCGTATGTAAAGGAGCGATCAATATGATTCCTAAAACACTTAATCTCTAGCATGCTCCAGTAGAGTTCACGGAGTGTCTTTTTAGGTGGAAATGCATTATTTAAGGGATCGTCCCAGAGTTGGGATAGACCCAATGCCCTATATAATAATTTAACCTCTTTCATCCAGACTATCTTACAGCCAGTATCCAGGGTTCTCACCTCTAGGAAGCCTTGGGCATACTGGGAGAGTTCTGGGGTTACCCATAACCTTCTCCAATAGGCCACAATTCTATACCTGGCCATGTCCCTAAAACTATAAAATCCTAAATCATAGTTTAGAGGTATCAGTGGGGTTGACATCGGTAAGCCAGTAATGTTGCGGCGAAATTTGTTCTGTGCTACCGTCAACTTGGTAAGGTTACTGGACCCCCAAAGTTCAGCTCCATAAAGGACTGCTGCTCCAACCTTAGCATTGTAAATTTTTAGGACAGGTCTAATAGGTTTGGTATGAGATGAAAAAAGCTCCTTTGTGAGGACTCCTGCAAGTTGTGCATGTTTCGTATCTAGCTCATTTGTGTGCTGTTTCCAATCTAGATTATAGGACAAATTAATACCAAGGTACTTAAAGACCTGGGTCTGTTCAAGCTGAACCCCATCCATAATAACTCTGCCTCTAATGTGTTTCCGCTTATGCATAACCATAAATTTTGTTTTGCTTGTATTAATTACAAGTCCATGGTCCGTGCAAAATGCTTCAAAAACCCTAATGGCCCTTTGGAGTCCCTGCTGGGTTTTTGATATCAGCAGGGTGTCATCCGCAAACATCAACAGGGGGATCAGTCTTCCTGCCAACAGTAATTTACAGCCAAAAGAATAAATGTTAAAATTTCATCGAAATTGACCATTTTGGGAACTTTCGACAGCTCCGCGGTCATCGTTTTTCGTCCGAAAATTGAATTTTTGGACTGTACCAAAAATGATTCCAAATGTCAATTGGATCGTGCCTCATGTTGAATAACCACTTTTTAAACCCTCACAGTGCCCAAAATGGCCATTTTTACAGAGTTTTGCTTACTCAGAAGCTTCAATTTTGACCAATTACAGGCACAGAAATGACTTTAAACACATTTTTTTAAGTTGAAAAAGTAATAATTCACATCCAACAGTAATATACAGCCAAAAGAATAAATGTTAACATTTAATCGAGATTGACCATTTTGGGAACTTTCGACAGCTCCGCGGTCATCGTTTTTCGTCCGAAAATTAATTTTTTGGACTGTAGCAAAAATGATTCCAAATGTCAATTGGATCGTGCCTCATGTTGAATAACCACTTTTTAAACCCTCGCAGTGCCCAAAATGGCAATTTTTACAGAGTTTTGCTTACTCAGAAGCTTCAATTTTGACCAATTTCAGGCACAGAAATGACTTTAAACACATTTATTTTAGTTGAAAAAGTAATAATTCACATCCAACAGTAATTTACATCCAAAAGATTAAATGTTAAAATTTCATCGAAATTGACAATTTTGGGAACGTTCGACAGCTCCGCGGTCATCGTTTTTCGTCCGAAAATTGATTTTTTGGACTGTACCAAAAATGATTCCAAATGTCAATTGGATCGTGCCTCATGTTGAATAACCACTTTTTAAACCCTCACAGTGCCCAAAATTACCATTTTTACAGAGTTTTGCATACTCAGAAGCTTCAATTTTGACCAATTTCAGGCACAGAAATGACTTTAAACACATTTATTTTAGTTGAAAAAGTAATAATTCACATCCAACAGTAATTTACAGCCAAAAGATTAAATGTTAAAATTTCATCGAAATTGACCATTTTGGGAACGTTCGACAGCTCCGCGGTCATCGTTTTTCGTCCGAAAATTAATTTTTGGGACTGTACCAAAAATGATTCCAAATGTCAATTGGACCGTGCCTCATGTTGAATAACCACTTTTTAAACCCTCACAGTGACCAAAATTGCCATTTTTACAGAGTTTTGCATACTCAGAAGCTTCAATTTTGACCAATTTCAGGCACAGAAATGACTTTAAACACATTTATTTTAGTTGAAAAAGTAATAATTCACATCCAACAGTAATTTACAGCCAAAAGATTAAATGTTAAAATTTCATCGAAATTGACCATTTTGGGAACGTTCGACAGCTCCGCGGTCATCGTTTTTCGTCCGAAAATTGATTTTTTGGACTGTACCAAAAATGATTCCAAATGTCAATTGGACCGTGCCTCATGTTGAATAACCACTTTTTAAACCCTCACCGTGACCAAAATTGCCATTTTTACAGAGTTTTGCATACTCAGAAGCTTCAATTTTGACCAATTTCAGGCACAGAAATGACTTTAAACACTTTTATTTTAGTTGAAAAAGTAATAATTCACATCCAACAGTAATTTACAGCCAAAAGATTAAATGATAAAATTTCATCGAAATTGACCATTTTGCGAACGTTCGACAGCTCCGCGGTCATCGTTTTTCGTCAGAAAATTTATTTTTTGGACTGTACCAAAAATGATTCAAAATGTCAATTGGATCATGCCTCATGTTGAATAACCACTTTTTAAACCCTCACAGTGCCCAAAATTGCCATTTTTACAGAGTTTTGCTTACTTAGAAGCTTCAATTTTGACCAATTTCAGGCACAGAAATGACTTTAAACACATTTATTTTAGTTGAAAAAGTAATAATTCACATCCAACAGTAATTTACAGCCAAAAGATTAAATGTTAAAATTTCATCGAAATTGACCATTTTGGGAACGTTCGACAGCTCCGCGGTCATCGTTTTTCGTCCGAAAATTGATTTTTTGGACTGTACCAAAAATGATTCCAAATGTCAATTGGACCATGCCTCATGTTGAATAACCACTTTTTAAACCCTCGCAGTGACCAAAATTGCCATTTTTACAGAGTTTTGCATACTCAGAAGCTTCAATTTTGACCAATTTCAGGCACAGAAATGACTTCAAACACATTTATTTTAGTTGAAAAAGTAATAATTCACATCCAACAGTAATTTACAGCCAAAAGATTAAATGTTAAAATTTCATCGAAATTGACCATTTTGGGAACGTTCGACAGCTCCGCGGTCATCGTTTTTCGTCTGAAAATTGATTTTTTGGACTGTACCAAAAATGATTCCAAATGTCAATTGGATCGTGCCTCATGTTGAATAACCACTTTTTAAACCCTCACAGTGCCCAAAATGGCCATTTTTACAGAGTTTTGCTTACTCAGAAGCTTCAATTTTGACCAATTACAGGCACAGAAATGACTTTAAACACATTTTTTTAAGTTGAAAAAGTAATAATTCACATCCAACAGTAATATACAGCCAAAAGAATAAATGTTAACATTTCATCGAAATTGACCATTTTGGGAACTTTCGACAGCTCCGCGCTCATCGTTTTTCTCCCGAAAATTAATTTTTTGGACTGTAGCAAAAATGATTCCAAATGTCAATTGGATCGTGCCTCATGTTGAATAACCACTTTTTAAACCCTCGCAGTGCCCAAAATGGCCATTTTTACAGAGTTTTGCTTACTCAGAAGCTTCAATTTTGACCAATTTCAGGCACAGAAATGACTTTAAACACATTTATTTTAGTTGAAAAAGTAATAATTCACATCCAACAGTAATTTACATCCAAAAGATTAAATGTTAAAATTTCATCGAAATTGACCATTTTGGGAACGTTCGACAGCTCCGCGGTCATCGTTTTTCGTCCGAAAATTGATTTTTTGGACTGTACCAAAAATGATTCCAAATGTCAATTGGATCGTGCCTCATGTTGAATAACCATTTTTTAAACCCTCACAGTGACCAAAAATTGCCATTTTTACAGAGTTTTGCATACTCAGAAGCTTCAATTTTGACCAATTTCAGGCACAGGAATGACTTTAAACACATTTATTTTAGTTGAGAAAGTAATATTTCACATCTAACAGTAATTTACAGGCAAAAGATTAAATTTTAAAATTTCATCGAAATTGACCATTTTGGGAACGTTCGACAGCTCCGCGGTCATCGTTTTTCGTCCGAAAATTGATTTTTTGGACTGTACCAAAAATGATTCCAAATGTCAATTGGACCGTGCCTCATGTTGAATAACCACTTTTTAAACCCTTGCAGTGCCCAAAATGGCCATTTTTACAGAGTTTTGCTTACTCAGAAGCTTCAATTTTGACCAATTTCAGGCACAGGAATGACTTTAAACACATTTATTTTAGTTGAGAAAGTAATATTTCACATCTAACAGTAATTTACAGGCAAAAGATTAAATTTTAAAATTTCATCGAAATTGACCATTTTGGGAATGTTGGACAGCTCCGCGGTCATCGTTTTTCATCAGAAAATAGATTTTTTGGACTGTACCAAAAATGATTCTAAATGTCAATTGGATCGTGCCTCATGTTGAATAACCACTTTTTAAACCCTTGCAGTGCCCAAAATGGCCATTTTTACAGAGTTTTGCTTACTCAGAAGCTTCAATTTTGACCAATTTCAGGCACAGAAATGACTTTAAACACATTTATTTTAGTTGAAAAAGTAATAATTCACATCCAACAGTAATTTACATCTAAAAGATTAAATGTTAAAATTTCATCGAAATTGACCATTTTGGGAACGTTCGACAGCTCCGCGGTCATCGTTTTTCGTCCGAAAATTGATTTTTTGGACTGTACCAAAAATGATTCCAAATGTCAATTGGATCGTGCCTCATGTTGAATAACCATTTTTTAAACCCTCACAGTGACCAAAATTGCCATTTTTACAGAGTTTTGCATACTCAGAAGCTTCAATTTTGGCCAATTTCAGGCACAGGAATGACTTTAAACACATTTATTTTAGTTGAGAAAGTAATATTTCACATCTAACAGTAATTTACAGGCAAAAGATTACATTTTAAAATTTCATCGAAATTGACCATTTTGGGAATGTTCGACAGCTCCGCGGTCATCGTTTTTCGTCAGAAAATAGATTTTTTGGACTGTACCAAAAATGATTCTAAATGTCAATTGGATCGTGCCTCATGTTGAATAACCACTTTTTAAACCCTCACAGTGCCCAAAATTACCATTTTTACAGAGTTTTGCATACTCAGAAGCTTCAATTTTGACCAATTTCAGGCACAGAAATGACATTAAACACATTTATTTTAGTTGAAAAAGTAATAATTCACATCCAACAGTAATTTACAGCCAAAAGATTAAATGTTAAAATTTCATCGAAATTGACCATTTTGGGAACGTTCGACAGCTCCGCGGTCATCGTTTTTCGTCAGAAAATTTATTTTTTGGACTGTACCAAAAATGATTCAAAATGTCAATTGGATCATGCCTCATGTTGAATAACCACTTTTTAAACCCTCACAGTGCCCAAAATTGCCATTTTTACAGAGTTTTGCTTACTTAGAAGCTTCAATTTTGACCAATTTGAGGCACAGAAATGACTTTAAACACATTTATTTTAGTTGAAAAAGTAATAATTCACATCCAACAGTAATTTACAGCCAAAAGATTAAATGTTGAAATTTCATCGAAATTGACCATTTTGGGAACGTTCGACAGCTCCGCGGTCATCGTTTTTCGTCCGAAAATTGATTTTTTGGACTGTACCAAAAATGATTCCAAATGTCAATTGGACCGTGCCTCATGTTGAATAACCACTTTTTAAACCCTCGCAGTGACCAAAATTGCCATTTTTACAGAGTTTTGCATACTCAGAAGCTTCAATTTTGACCAATTTCAGGCACAGAAATGACTTCAAACACATTTATTTTAGTTGAAAAAGTAATAATTCACATCCAACAGTAATTTACAGCCAAAAGATTAAATGTTAAAATTTCATCGAAATTGACCATTTTGGGAACGTTCGACAGCTCCGCGGTCATCGTTTTTCGTCCGAAAATTGATTTTTTGGACTGTACCAAAAATGATTCCAAATGTCAATTGGACCGTGCCTCATGTTGAATAACCACTTTTTAAACCCTCACAGTGACCAAAATTGCCATTTTTACAGAGTTTTGCATACTCAGAAGCTTCAATTTTGACCAATTTCAGGCACAGAAATGACTTTAAACACTTTTATTTTAGTTGAAAAAGTAATAATTCACATCCAACAGTAATTTACAGCCAAAAGATTAAATGATAAAATTTCATCGAAATTGACCATTTTGCGAACGTTCGACAGCTCCGCGGTCATCGTTTTTCGTCAGAAAATTGATTTTTTGGACTGTACTAAAAATGATTCAAAATGTCAATTGGATCATGCCTCATGTTGAATAACCACTTTTTAAACCCTCACAGTGCCCAAAATTGCCATTTTTACAGAGTTTTGCTTACTTAGAAGCTTCAATTTTGACCAATTTCAGGCACAGAAATGACTTTAAACACATTTATTTTAGTTGAAAAAGTAATAATTCACATCCAACAGTAATTTACAGCCAAAAGATTAAATGTTAAAATTTCATCGAAATTGACCATTTTGGGAATGTTCGACAGCTCCGCGGTCATCGTTTTTCGTCAGAAAATAGATTTTTTGGACTGTACCAAAAATGATTCTAAATGTCAATTGGATCGTGCCTCATGTTGAATAACCACTTTTTAAACCCTCACAGTGCCCAAAATTACCATTTTTACAGAGTTTTGCATACTCAGAAGCTTCAATTTTGACCAATTTCAGGCACAGAAATGACTTTAAACACATTTATTTTAGTTGAAAAAGTAATAATTCACATCCAACAGTAATTTACAGCCAAAAGATTAAATGTTAAAATTTCATCGAAATTGACCATTTTGGGAACGTTCGACAGCTCCGCGGTCATCGTTTTTCGTCCGAAAATAAATTTTTTGGACTGTACCAAAAATGATTCCAAATGTCAATTGGACCGTGCCTCATGTTGAATAACCACTTTTTAAACCCTCACAGTGACCAAAATTGCCATTTTTACAGAGTTTTGCATACTCAGAAGCTTCAATTTTGACCAATTTCAGGCACAGAAATGACTTTAAACACATTTATTTTAGTTGAAAAAGTAATAATTCACATCCAACAGTAATTTACAGCCAAAAGATTAAATGTTAAAATTTCATCGAAATTGACCATTTTGGGAACGTTCGACAGCTCCGCGGTCATCGTTTTTCGTCCGAAAATGGATTTTTTGGACTGTACCAAAAATGATTCCAAATGTCAATTGGACCGTGCCTCATGTTGAATAACCACTTTTTAAACCCTCACCGTGACCAAAATTGCCATTTTTACAGAGTTTTGCATACTCAGAAGCTTCAATTTTGACCAATTTCAGGCACAGAAATGACTTTAAACACTTTTATTTTAGTTGAAAAAGTAATAATTCACATCCAACAGTAATTTACATCCAAAAGATTAAATGATAAAATTTCATCGAAATTGACCATTTTGCGAACGTTCGACAGCTCCGCGGTCATCGTTTTTCGTCAGAAAATTTATTTTTTGGACTGTACCAAAAATGATTCAAAATGTCAATTGGATCATGCCTCATGTTGAATAACCACTTTTTAAACCCTCACAGTGCCCAAAATTGCCATTTTTACAGAGTTTTGCTTACTTAGAAGCTTCAATTTTGACCAATTTCAGGCACAGAAATGACTTTAAACACATTTATTTTAGTTGAAAAAGTAATAATTCACATCCAACAGTAATTTACAGCCAAAAGATTAAATGTTAAAATTTCATCGAAATTGACCATTTTGGGAACGTTCGACAGCTCCGCGGTCATCGTTTTTCGTCCGAAAATTGATTTTTTGGACTGTACCAAAAATGATTCCAAATGTCAATTGGACCATGCCTCATGTTGAATAACCACTTTTTAAACCCTCGCAGTGACCAAAATTGCCATTTTTACAGAGTTTTGCATACTCAGAAGCTTCAATTTTGACCAATTTCAGGCACAGAAATGACTTCAAACACATTTATTTTAGTTGAAAAAGTAATAATTCACATCCAACAGTAATTTACAGCCAAAAGATTAAATGTTAAAATTTCATCGAAATTGACCATTTTGGGAACGTTCGACAGCTCCGCGGTCATCGTTTTTCGTCTGAAAATTGATTTTTTGGACTGTACCAAAAATGATTCCAAATGTCAATTGGATCGTGCCTCATGTTGAATAACCACTTTTTAAACCCTCACAGTGCCCAAAATGGCCATTTTTACAGAGTTTTGCTTACTCAGAAGCTTCAATTTTGACCAATTACAGGCACAGAAATGACTTTAAACACATTTTTTTAAGTTGAAAAAGTAATAATTCACATCCAACAGTAATATACAGCCAAAAGAATAAATGTTAACATTTCATCGAAATTGACCATTTTGGGAACTTTCGACAGCTCCGCGCTCATCGTTTTTCTCCCGAAAATTAATTTTTTGGACTGTAGCAAAAATGATTCCAAATATCAATTGGATCGTGCCTCATGTTGAATAACCACTTTTTAAACCCTCGCAGTGCCCAAAATGGCCATTTTTACAGAGTTTTGCTTACTCAGAAGCTTCAATTTTGACCAATTTCAGGCACAGAAATGACTTTAAACACATTTATTTTAGTTGAAAAAGTAATAATTCACATCCAACAGTAATTTACATCCAAAAGATTAAATGTTAAAATTTCATCGAAATTGACCATTTTGGGAACGTTCGACAGCTCCGCGGTCATCGTTTTTCGTCCGAAAATTGATTTTTTGGACTGTACCAAAAATGATTCCAAATGTCAATTGGATCGTGCCTCATGTTGAATAACCATTTTTTAAACCCTCACAGTGACCAAAAATTGCCATTTTTACAGAGTTTTGCATACTCAGAAGCTTCAATTTTGACCAATTTCAGGCACAGGAATGACTTTAAACACATTTATTTTAGTTGAGAAAGTAATATTTCACATCTAACAGTAATTTACAGGCAAAAGATTAAATTTTAAAATTTCATCGAAATTGACCATTTTGGGAACGTTCGACAGCTCCGCGGTCATCGTTTTTCGTCCGAAAATTGATTTTTTGGACTGTACCAAAAATGATTCCAAATGTCAATTGGACCGTGCCTCATGTTGAATAACCACTTTTTAAACCCTTGCAGTGCCCAAAATGGCCATTTTTACAGAGTTTTGCTTACTCAGAAGCTTCAATTTTGACCAATTTCAGGCACAGGAATGACTTTAAACACATTTATTTTAGTTGAGAAAGTAATATTTCACATCTAACAGTAATTTACAGGCAAAAGATTAAATTTTAAAATTTCATCGAAATTGACCATTTTGGGAATGTTCGACAGCTCCGCGGTCATCGTTTTTCATCAGAAAATAGATTTTTTGGACTGTACCAAAAATGATTCTAAATGTCAATTGGATCGTGCCTCATGTTGAATAACCACTTTTTAAACCCTTGCAGTGCCCAAAATGGCCATTTTTACAGAGTTTTGCTTACTCAGAAGCTTCAATTTTGACCAATTTCAGGCACAGAAATGACTTTAAACACATTTATTTTAGTTGAAAAAGTAATAATTCACATCCAACAGTAATTTACATCTAAAAGATTAAATGTTAAAATTTCATCGAAATTGACCATTTTGGGAACGTTCGACAGCTCCGCGGTCATCGTTTTTCGTCCGAAAATTGATTTTTTGGACTGTACCAAAAATGATTCCAAATGTCAATTGGATCGTGCCTCATGTTGAATAACCATTTTTTAAACCCTCACAGTGACCAAAATTGCCATTTTTACAGAGTTTTGCATACTCAGAAGCTTCAATTTTGACCAATTTCAGGCACAGGAATGACTTTAAACACATTTATTTTAGTTGAGAAAGTAATATTTCACATCTAACAGTAATTTACAGGCAAAAGATTACATTTTAAAATTTCATCGAAATTGACCATTTTGGGAATGTTCGACAGCTCCGCGGTCATCGTTTTTCGTCAGAAAATAGATTTTTTGGACTGTACCAAAAATGATTCTAAATGTCAATTGGATCGTGCCTCATGTTGAATAACCACTTTTTAAACCCTCACAGTGCCCAAAATTACCATTTTTACAGAGTTTTGCATACTCAGAAGCTTCAATTTTGACCAATTTCAGGCACAGAAATGACATTAAACACATTTATTTTAGTTGAAAAAGTAATAATTCACATCCAACAGTAATTTACAGCCAAAAGATTAAATGTTAAAATTTCATCGAAATTGACCATTTTGGGAACGTTCGACAGCTCCGCGGTCATCGTTTTTCGTCCGAAAATTAATTTTTTGGACTGTACCAAAAATGATTCCAAATGTCAATTGGACCGTGCCTCATGTTGAATAACCACTTTTTAAACCCTCACAGTGACCAAAATTGCCATTTTTACAGAGTTTTGCATGCTCAGAAGCTTCAATTTTGACCAATTTCAGGCACAGAAATGACTTTAAACACATTTATTTTAGTTGAAAAAGTAATAATTCACATCCAACAGTAATTTACAGCCAAAAGATTAAATGTTAAAATTTCATCGAAATTGACCATTTTGGGAACGTTCGACAGCTCCGCGGTCATCGTTTTTTGTCCGAAAATTGATTTTTTGGACTGTACCAAAAATGATTCCAAATGTCAATTGGACCGTGCCTCATGTTGAATAACCACTTTTTAAACCCTCACCGTGACCAAAATTGCCATTTTTACAGAGTTTTGCATACTCAGAAGCTTCAATTTTGACCAATTTCAGGCACAGAAATGACTTTAAACACTTTTATTTTAGTTGAAAAAGTAATAATTCACATCCAACAGTAATTTACAGCCAAAAGATTAAATGATAAAATTTCATCGAAATTGACCATTTTGCGAACGTTCGACAGCTCCGCGGTCATTGTTTTTCGTCAGAAAATTTATTTTTTGGACTGTACCAAAAATGATTCAAAATGTCAATTGGATCATGCCTCATGTTGAATAACCACTTTTTAAACCCTCACAGTGCCCAAAATTGCCATTTTTACAGAGTTTTGCTTACTTAGAAGCTTCAATTTTGACCAATTTCAGGCACAGAAATGACTTTAAACACATTTATTTTAGTTGAAAAAGTAATAATTCACATCCAACAGTAATTTACAGCCAAAAGATTAAATGTTGAAATTTCATCGAAATTGACCATTTTGGGAACGTTCGACAGCTCCGCGGTCATCGTTTTTCGTCCGAAAATTGATTTTTTGGACTGTACCAAAAATGATTCCAAATGTCAATTGGACCGTGCCTCATGTTGAATAACCACTTTTTAAACCCTCACAGTGACCAAAATTGCCATTTTTACAGAGTTTTGCATACTCAGAAGCTTCAATTTTGACCAATTTCAGGCACAGAAATGACTTCAAACACATTTATTTTAGTTGAAAAAGTAATAATTCACATCCAACAGTAATTTACAGCCAAAAGATTAAATGTTAAAATTTCATCGAAATTGACCATTTTGGGAACGTTCGACAGCTCCGTGGTCATCGTTTTTCGTCCGAAAATTGATTTTTTGGACTGTACCAAAAATGATTCCAAATGTCAATTGGACCGTGCCTCATGTTGAATAACCACTTTTTAAACCCTCACAGTGACCAAAATTGCCATTTTTACAGAGTTTTGCATACTCAGAAGCTTCAATTTTGACCAATTTCAGGCACAGAAATGACTTTAAACACTTTTATTTTAGTTGAAAAAGTAATAATTCACATCCAACAGTAATTTACAGCCAAAAGATTAAATGATAAAATTTCATCGAAATTGACCATTTTGCGAACGTTCGACAGCTCCGCGGTCATCGTTTTTCGTCAGAAAATTGATTTTTTGGACTGTACTAAAAATGATTCAAAATGTCAATTGGATCATGCCTCATGTTGAATAACCACTTTTTAAACCCTCACAGTGCCCAAAATTGCCATTTTTACAGAGTTTTGCTTACTTAGAAGCTTCAATTTTGACCAATTTCAGGCACAGAAATGACTTTAAACACATTTATTTTAGTTGAAAAAGTAATAATTCACATCCAACAGTAATTTACAGCCAAAAGATTAAATGTTAAAATTTCATCGAAATTGACCATTTTGGGAACGTTCGACAGCTCCGCGGTCATCGTTTTTCGTCCGAAAATTGATTTTTTGGACTGTACCAAAAATGATTCCAAATGTCAATTGGACCGTGCCTCATGTTGAATAACCACTTTTTAAACCCTCACAGTGACCAAAATTGCCATTTTTACGGAGTTTTGCATACTCAGAAGCTTCCATTTTGACCAATTTCAGGCACAGAAATGACTTCAAACACATTTATTTTAGTTGAAAAAGTAATAATTCACATCCAAAAGTAATTTACAGCCAAAAGATTAAATGTTAAAATTTCATCGAAATTGACCATTTTGGGAACGTTCGACAGCTCCGCGGTCATCGTTTTTCGTCCGAAAATTGATTTTTTGGACTGTACCAAAAATGATTCCAAATGTCAATTGGACCGTGCCTCATGTTGAATAACCACTTTTTAAACCCTCACAGTGACCAAAATTGCCATTTTTACAGAGTTTTGCATACTCAGAAGCTTCAATTTTGACCAATTTCAGGCACAGAAATGACTTTAAACACTTTTATTTTAGTTGAAAAAGTAATAATTCCCATCCAACAGTAATTTACAGCCAAAAGATTAAATGATAAAATTTCATCGAAATTGACCATTTTGCGAACGTTCGACAGCTCCGCGGTCATCGTTTTTCGTCAGAAAATTGATTTTTTGGACTGTACCAAAAATGATTCAAAATGTCAATTGGATCATGCCTCATGTTGAATAACCACTTTTTAAACCCTCACAGTGCCCAAAATTGCCATTTTTACAGAGTTTTGCTTACTTAGAAGCTTCAATTTTGACCAATTTCAGGCACAGAAATGACTTTAAACACATTTATTTTAGTTGAAAAAGTAATAATTCACATCCAACAGTAATTTACAGCCAAAAGATTAAATGTTAAAATTTCATCGAAATTGACCATTTTGGGAACGTTCGACAGCTCCGCGGTCATCGTTTTTCGTCCGAAAATTGATTTTTTGGACTGTACCAAAAATGATTCCAAATGTCAATTGGACCGTGCCTCATGTTGAATAACCACTTTTTAAACCCTCACAGTGACCAAAATTGCCATTTTTACAGAGTTTTGCATACTCAGAAGCTTCAATTTTGACCAATTTCAGGCACAGGAATGACTTTAAACACATTTATTTTAGTTGAAAAAGTAATAATTCACATCCAACAGTAATTTACAGCCAAAAGATTAAATGTTAAAATTTCATCGAAATTGACCATTTTGGGAACGTTCGACAGCTCCGCGGTCATCGTTTTTCGTCTGAAAATTGATTTTTTGGACTGTACCAAAAATGATTCCAAATGTCAATTGGACCGTGCCTCATGTTGAATAACCACTTTTTAAACCCTCGCAGTGCCCAAAATGGCCATTTTTACAGAGTTTTGCTTACTCAGAAGCTTCAATTTTGACCAATTTCAGGCACAGAAATGACTTTAAACACATTTATTTTAGTTGAAAAAGTTATAATTCACATCCAACAGTAATTTACAGCCAAAAGAATAAATGTTAAAATTTCATCGAAATTGACCATTTTGGGAACTTTCGACAGCTCCGCGGTCATCGTTTTTCGTCCGAAAATTGAATTTTTGGACTGTACCAAAAATGATTCCAAATGTCAATTGGATCGTGCCTCATGTTGAATAACCACTTTTTAAACCCTCACAGTGCCCAAAATGGCCATTTTTACAGAGTTTTGCTTACTCAGAAGCTTCAATTTTGACCAATTACAGGCACAGAAATGACTTTAAACACATTTTTTTAAGTTGAAAAAGTAATAATTCACATCCAACAGTAATATACAGCCAAAAGAATAAATGTTAACATTTAATCGAGATTGACCATTTTGGGAACTTTCGACAGCTCCGCGGTCATCGTTTTTCGTCCGAAAATTAATTTTTTGGACTGTAGCAAAAATGATTCCAAATGTCAATTGGATCGTGCCTCATGTTGAATAACCACTTTTTAAACCCTCGCAGTGCCCAAAATGGCAATTTTTACAGAGTTTTGCTTACTCAGAAGCTTCAATTTTGACCAATTTCAGGCACAGAAATGACTTTAAACACATTTATTTTAGTTGAAAAAGTAATAATTCACATCCAACAGTAATTTACATCCAAAAGATTAAATGTTAAAATTTCATCGAAATTGACAATTTTGGGAACGTTCGACAGCTCCGCGGTCATCGTTTTTCGTCAGAAAATTGATTTTTTGGACTGTACCAAAAATGATTCAAAATGTCAATTGGAGCATGCCTCATGTTGAATAACCACTTTTTAAACCCTCACAGTGCCCAAAATTGCCATTTTTACAGAGTTTTGCTTACTTAGAAGTTTCAATTTTGACCAATTTCAGGCACAGAAATGACTTTAAACACATTTATTTTAGTTGAAAAAGTAATAATTCACATCCAACAGTAATTTACAGCCAAAAGATTAAATGTTAAAATTTCATCGAAATTGACCATTTTGGGAACGTTCGACAGCTCCGCGGTCATCGTTTTTCGTCCGAAAATTGATTTTTTGGACTGTACCAAAAATGATTCCAAATGTCAATTGGACCGTGCCTCATGTTGAATAACCACTTTTTAAACCCTCACAGTGACCAAAATTGCCATTTTTACAGAGTTTTGCATACTCAGAAGCTTCAATTTTGACCAATTTCAGGCACAGGAATGACTTTAAACACATTTATTTTAGTTGAAAAAGTAATAATTCACATCCAACAGTAATTTACAGCCAAAAGATTAAATGTTAAAATTTCATCGAAATTGACCATTTTGGGAACGTTCGACAGCTCCGCGGTCATCGTTTTTCGTCTGAAAATTGATTTTTTGGACTGTACCAAAAATGATTCCAAATGTCAATTGGACCGTGCCTCATGTTGAATAACCACTTTTTAAACCCTCGCAGTGCCCAAAATGGCCATTTTTACAGAGTTTTGCTTACTCAGAAGCTTCAATTTTGACCAATTTCAGGCACAGAAATGACTTTAAACACATTTATTTTAGTTGAAAAAGTTATAATTCACATCTAACAGTAATTTACAGGCAAAAGATTAAATTTTAAAATTTCATCGAAATTGACCATTTTGGGAACGTTCGACAGCTCCGCGGTCATCGTTTTTCGTCCGAAAATTGATTTTTTGGACTGTACCAAAAATGATTCCAAATGTCAATTGGACCGTGCCTCATGTTGAATAACCACTTTTTAAACCCTTGCAGTGCCCAAAATGGCCATTTTTACAGAGTTTTGCTTACTCAGAAGCTTCAATTTTGACCAATTTCAGGCACAGGAATGACTTTAAACACATTTATTTTAGTTGAGAAAGTAATATTTCACATCTAACAGTAATTTACAGGCAAAAGATTAAATTTTAAAATTTCATCGAAATTGACCATTTTGGGAATGTTGGACAGCTCCGCGGTCATCGTTTTTCATCAGAAAATAGATTTTTTGGACTGTACCAAAAATGATTCTAAATGTCAATTGGATCGTGCCTCATGTTGAATAACCACTTTTTAAACCCTTGCAGTGCCCAAAATGGCCATTTTTACAGAGTTTTGCTTACTCAGAAGCTTCAATTTTGACCAATTTCAGGCACAGAAATGACTTTAAACACATTTATTTTAGTTGAAAAAGTAATAATTCACATCCAACAGTAATTTACATCTAAAAGATTAAATGTTAAAATTTCATCGAAATTGACCATTTTGGGAACGTTCGACAGCTCCGCGGTCATCGTTTTTCGTCCGAAAATTGATTTTTTGGACTGTACCAAAAATGATTCCAAATGTCAATTGGATCGTGCCTCATGTTGAATAACCATTTTTTAAACCCTCACAGTGACCAAAATTGCCATTTTTACAGAGTTTTGCATACTCAGAAGCTTCAATTTTGGCCAATTTCAGGCACAGGAATGACTTTAAACACATTTATTTTAGTTGAGAAAGTAATATTTCACATCTAACAGTAATTTACAGGCAAAAGATTACATTTTAAAATTTCATCGAAATTGACCATTTTGGGAATGTTCGACAGCTCCGCGGTCATCGTTTTTCGTCAGAAAATAGATTTTTTGGACTGTACCAAAAATGATTCTAAATGTCAATTGGATCGTGCCTCATGTTGAATAACCACTTTTTAAACCCTCACAGTGCCCAAAATTACCATTTTTACAGAGTTTTGCATACTCAGAAGCTTCAATTTTGACCAATTTCAGGCACAGAAATGACATTAAACACATTTATTTTAGTTGAAAAAGTAATAATTCACATCCAACAGTAATTTACAGCCAAAAGATTAAATGTTAAAATTTCATCGAAATTGACCATTTTGGGAACGTTCGACAGCTCCGCGGTCATCGTTTTTCGTCAGAAAATTTATTTTTTGGACTGTACCAAAAATGATTCAAAATGTCAATTGGATCATGCCTCATGTTGAATAACCACTTTTTAAACCCTCACAGTGCCCAAAATTGCCATTTTTACAGAGTTTTGCTTACTTAGAAGCTTCAATTTTGACCAATTTGAGGCACAGAAATGACTTTAAACACATTTATTTTAGTTGAAAAAGTAATAATTCACATCCAACAGTAATTTACAGCCAAAAGATTAAATGTTGAAATTTCATCGAAATTGACCATTTTGGGAACGTTCGACAGCTCCGCGGTCATCGTTTTTCGTCCGAAAATTGATTTTTTGGACTGTACCAAAAATGATTCCAAATGTCAATTGGACCGTGCCTCATGTTGAATAACCACTTTTTAAACCCTCGCAGTGACCAAAATTGCCATTTTTACAGAGTTTTGCATACTCAGAAGCTTCAATTTTGACCAATTTCAGGCACAGAAATGACTTCAAACACATTTATTTTAGTTGAAAAAGTAATAATTCACATCCAACAGTAATTTACAGCCAAAAGATTAAATGTTAAAATTTCATCGAAATTGACCATTTTGGGAACGTTCGACAGCTCCGCGGTCATCGTTTTTCGTCCGAAAATTGATTTTTTGGACTGTACCAAAAATGATTCCAAATGTCAATTGGACCGTGCCTCATGTTGAATAACCACTTTTTAAACCCTCACAGTGACCAAAATTGCCATTTTTACAGAGTTTTGCATACTCAGAAGCTTCAATTTTGACCAATTTCAGGCACAGAAATGACTTTAAACACTTTTATTTTAGTTGAAAAAGTAATAATTCACATCCAACAGTAATTTACAGCCAAAAGATTAAATGATAAAATTTCATCGAAATTGACCATTTTGCGAACGTTCGACAGCTCCGCGGTCATCGTTTTTCGTCAGAAAATTGATTTTTTGGACTGTACTAAAAATGATTCAAAATGTCAATTGGATCATGCCTCATGTTGAATAACCACTTTTTAAACCCTCACAGTGCCCAAAATTGCCATTTTTACAGAGTTTTGCTTACTTAGAAGCTTCAATTTTGACCAATTTCAGGCACAGAAATGACTTTAAACACATTTATTTTAGTTGAAAAAGTAATAATTCACATCCAACAGTAATTTACAGCCAAAAGATTAAATGTTAAAATTTCATCGAAATTGACCATTTTGGGAACGTTCGACAGCTCCGCGGTCATCGTTTTTCGTCCGAAAATTGATTTTTTGGACTGTACCAAAAATGATTCCAAATGTCAATTGGACCGTGCCTCATGTTGAATAACCACTTTTTAAACCCTCACAGTGACCAAAATTGCCATTTTTACAGAGTTTTGCATACTCAGAAGCTTCAATTTTGACCAATTTCAGGCACAGAAATGACTTCAAACACATTTATTTTAGTTGAAAAAGTAATAATTCACATCCAACAGTAATTTACAGCCAAAAGATTAAATGTTAAAATTTCATCGAAATTGACCATTTTGGGAACGTTCGACAGCTCCGCGGTCATCGTTTTTCGTCAGAAAATTGATTTTTTGGACTGTACCAAAAATGATTCAAAATGTCAATTGGATCATGCCTCATGTTGAATAACCACTTTTTAAACCCTCACAGTGCCCAAAATTGCCATTTTTACAGAGTTTTGCTTACTTAGAAGCTTCAATTTTGACCAATTTCAGGCACAGAAATGACTTTAAACACATTTATTTTAGTTGAAAAAGTAATAATTCACATCCAACAGTAATTTACAGCCAAAAGATTAAATGTTAAAATTTCATCGAAATTGACCATTTTGGGAACGTTCGACAGCTCCGCGGTCATCGTTTTTCGTCCGAAAATTGATTTTTTGGACTGTACCAAAAATGATTCCAAATGTCAATTGGATCGTGCCTCATGTTGAATAACCATTTTTTAAACCCTCACAGTGACCAAAATTGCCATTTTTACAGAGTTTTGCATACTCAGAAGCTTCAATTTTGGCCAATTTCAGGCACAGGAATGACTTTAAACACATTTATTTTAGTTGAGAAAGTAATATTTCACATCTAACAGTAATTTACAGGCAAAAGATTACATTTTAAAATTTCATCGAAATTGACCATTTTGGGAATGTTCGACAGCTCCGCGGTCATCGTTTTTCGTCAGAAAATAGATTTTTTGGACTGTACCAAAAATGATTCTAAATGTCAATTGGATCGTGCCTCATGTTGAATAACCACTTTTTAAACCCTCACAGTGCCCAAAATTACCATTTTTACAGAGTTTTGCATACTCAGAAGCTTCAATTTTGACCAATTTCAGGCACAGAAATGACATTAAACACATTTATTTTAGTTGAAAAAGTAATAATTCACATCCAACAGTAATTTACAGCCAAAAGATTAAATGTTAAAATTTCATCGAAATTGACCATTTTGGGAACGTTCGACAGCTCCGCGGTCATCGTTTTTCGTCAGAAAATTTATTTTTTGGACTGTACCAAAAATGATTCAAAATGTCAATTGGATCATGCCTCATGTTGAATAACCACTTTTTAAACCCTCACAGTGCCCAAAATTGCCATTTTTACAGAGTTTTGCATACTCAGAAGCTTGAATTTTGACCAATTTCAGGCACAGAAATGACTTCAAACACATTTATTTTAGTTGAAAAAGTAATAATTCACATCCAACAGTAATTTACAGCCAAAAGATTAAATGTTAAAATTTCATCGAAATTGACCATTTTGGGAACGTTCGACAGCTCCGCGGTCATCGTTTTTCGTCCGAAAATTGATTTTTTGGACTGTACCAAAAATGATTCCAAATGTCAATTGGACCGTGCCTCATGTTGAATAACCACTTTTTAAACCCTCACAGTGACCAAAATTGCCATTTTTACAGAGTTTTGCATACTCAGAAGCTTCAATTTTGACCAATTTCAGGCACAGAAATGACTTTAAACACTTTTATTTTAGTTGAAAAAGTAATAATTCACATCCAACAGTAATTTACAGCCAAAAGATTAAATGATAAAATTTCATCGAAATTGACCATTTTGCGAACGTTCGACAGCTCCGCGGTCATCGTTTTTCGTCAGAAAATTGATTTTTTGGACTGTACTAAAAATGATTCAAAATGTCAATTGGATCATGCCTCATGTTGAATAACCACTTTTTAAACCCTCACAGTGCCCAAAATTGCCATTTTTACAGAGTTTTGCTTACTTAGAAGCTTCAATTTTGACCAATTTCAGGCACAGAAATGACTTTAAACACATTTATTTTAGTTGAAAAAGTAATAATTCACATCCAACAGTAATTTACAGCCAAAAGATTAAATGTTAAAATTTCATCGAAATTGACCATTTTGGGAACGTTCGACAGCTCCGCGGTCATCGTTTTTCGTCCGAAAATTGATTTTTTGGACTGTACCAAAAATGATTCCAAATGTCAATTGGACCGTGCCTCATGTTGAATAACCACTTTTTAAACCCTCACAGTGACCAAAATTGCCATTTTTACAGAGTTTTGCATACTCAGAAGCTTCAATTTTGACCAATTTCAGGCACAGAAATGACTTCAAACACATTTATTTTAGTTGAAAAAGTAATAATTCACATCCAACAGTAATTTACAGCCAAAAGATTAAATGTTAAAATTTCATCGAAATTGACCATTTTGGGAACGTTCGACAGCTCCGCGGTCATCGTTTTTCGTCAGAAAATTGATTTTTTGGACTGTACCAAAAATGATTCAAAATGTCAATTGGATCATGCCTCATGTTGAATAACCACTTTTTAAACCCTCACAGTGCCCAAAATTGCCATTTTTACAGAGTTTTGCTTACTTAGAAGCTTCAATTTTGACCAATTTCAGGCACAGAAATGACTTTAAACACATTTATTTTAGTTGAAAAAGTAATAATTCACATCCAACAGTAATTTACAGCCAAAAGATTAAATGTTAAAATTTCATCGAAATTGACCATTTTGGGAACGTTCGACAGCTCCGCGGTCATCGTTTTTCGTCCGAAAATTGATTTTTTGGACTGTACCAAAAATGATTCCAAATGTCAATTGGACCGTGCCTCATGTTGAATAACCACTTTTTAAACCCTCACAGTGACCAAAATTGCCATTTTTACAGAGTTTTGCATACTCAGAAGCTTCAATTTTGACCAATTTCAGGCACAGGAATGACTTTAAACACATTTATTTTAGTTGAAAAAGTAATAATTCACATCCAACAGTAATTTACATCTAAAAGATTAAATGTTAAAATTTCATCGAAATTGACCATTTTGGGAACGTTCGACAGCTCCGCGGTCATCGTTTTTCGTCCGAAAATTGATTTTTTGGACTGTACCAAAAATGATTCCAAATGTCAATTGGATCGTGCCTCATGTTGAATAACCATTTTTTAAACCCTCACAGTGACCAAAATTGCCATTTTTACAGAGTTTTGCATACTCAGAAGCTTCAATTTTGACCAATTTCAGGCACAGGAATGACTTTAAACACATTTATTTTAGTTGAGAAAGTAATATTTCACATCTAACAGTAATTTACAGGCAAAAGATTACATTTTAAAATTTCATCGAAATTGACCATTTTGGGAATGTTCGACAGCTCCGCGGTCATCGTTTTTCGTCAGAAAATAGATTTTTTGGACTGTACCAAAAATGATTCTAAATGTCAATTGGATCGTGCCTCATGTTGAATAACCACTTTTTAAACCCTCACAGTGCCCAAAATTACCATTTTTACAGAGTTTTGCATACTCAGAAGCTTCAATTTTGACCAATTTCAGGCACAGAAATGACATTAAACACATTTATTTTAGTTGAAAAAGTAATAATTCACATCCAACAGTAATTTACAGCCAAAAGATTAAATGTTAAAATTTCATCGAAATTGACCATTTTGGGAACGTTCGACAGCTCCGCGGTCATCGTTTTTCGTCCGAAAATTAATTTTTTGGACTGTACCAAAAATGATTCCAAATGTCAATTGGACCGTGCCTCATGTTGAATAACCACTTTTTAAACCCTCACAGTGACCAAAATTGCCATTTTTACAGAGTTTTGCATACTCAGAAGCTTCAATTTTGACCAATTTCAGGCACAGAAATGACTTTAAACACATTTATTTTAGTTGAAAAAGTAATAATTCACATCCAACAGTAATTTACAGCCAAAAGATTAAATGTTAAAATTTCATCGAAATTGACCATTTTGGGAACGTTCGACAGCTCCGCGGTCATCGTTTTTTGTCCGAAAATTGATTTTTTGGACTGTACCAAAAATGATTCCAAATGTCAATTGGACCGTGCCTCATGTTGAATAACCACTTTTTAAACCCTCACCGTGACCAAAATTGCCATTTTTACAGAGTTTTGCATACTCAGAAGCTTCAATTTTGACCAATTTCAGGCACAGAAATGACTTTAAACACTTTTATTTTAGTTGAAAAAGTAATAATTCACATCCAACAGTAATTTACAGCCAAAAGATTAAATGATAAAATTTCATCGAAATTGACCATTTTGCGAACGTTCGACAGCTCCGCGGTCATCGTTTTTCGTCAGAAAATTTATTTTTTGGACTGTACCAAAAATGATTCAAAATGTCAATTGGATCATGCCTCATGTTGAATAACCACTTTTTAAACCCTCACAGTGCCCAAAATTGCCATTTTTACAGAGTTTTGCTTACTTAGAAGCTTCAATTTTGACCAATTTCAGGCACAGAAATGACTTTAAACACATTTATTTTAGTTGAAAAAGTAATATTTCACATCCAACAGTAATTTACAGCCAAAAGATTAAATGTTGAAATTTCATCGAAATTGACCATTTTGGGAACGTTCGACAGCTCCGCGGTCATCGTTTTTCGTCCGAAAATTGATTTTTTGGACTGTACCAAAAATGATTCCAAATGTCAATTGGACCGTGCCTCATGTTGAATAACCACTTTTTAAACCCTCGCAGTGACCAAAATTGCCATTTTTACAGAGTTTTGCATACTCAGAAGCTTCAATTTTGACCAATTTCAGGCACAGAAATGACTTCAAACACATTTATTTTAGTTGAAAAAGTAATAATTCACATCCAACAGTAATTTACAGCCAAAAGATTAAATGTTAAAATTTCATCGAAATTGACCATTTTGGGAACGTTCGACAGCTCCGCGGTCATCGTTTTTCGTCCGAAAATTGATTTTTTGGACTGTACCAAAAATGATTCCAAATGTCAATTGGACCGTGCCTCATGTTGAATAACCACTTTTTAAACCCTCACAGTGACCAAAATAGCCATTTTTACAGAGTTTTGCATACTCAGAAGCTTCAATTTTGACCAATTTCAGGCACAGAAATGACTTTAAACACTTTTATTTTAGTTGAAAAAGTAATAATTCACATCCAACAGTAATTTACAGCCAAAAGATTAAATGATAAAATTTCATCGAAATTGACCATTTTGCGAACGTTCGACAGCTCCGCGGTCATCGTTTTTCGTCAGAAAATTGATTTTTTGGACTGTACTAAAAATGATTCAAAATGTCAATTGGATCATGCCTCATGTTGAATAACCACTTTTTAAACCCTCACAGTGCCCAAAATTGCCATTTTTACAGAGTTTTGCTTACTTAGAAGCTTCAATTTTGACCAATTTCAGGCACAGAAATGACTTTAAACACATTTATTTTAGTTGAAAAAGTAATAATTCACATCCAACAGTAATTTACAGCCAAAAGATTAAATGTTAAAATTTCATCGAAATTGACCATTTTGGGAACGTTCGACAGCTCCGCGGTCATCGTTTTTCGTCCGAAAATTGATTTTTTGGACTGTACCAAAAATGATTCCAAATGTCAATTGGACCGTGCCTCATGTTGAATAACCACTTTTTAAACCCTCACAGTGACCAAAATTGCCATTTTTACAGAGTTTTGCATACTCAGAAGCTTCAATTTTGACCAATTTCAGGCACAGAAATGACTTCAAACACATTTATTTTAGTTGAAAAAGTAATAATTCACATCCAACAGTAATTTACAGCCAAAAGATTAAATGTTAAAATTTCATCGAAATTGACCATTTTGGGAACGTTCGACAGCTCCGCGGTCATCGTTTTTCGTCCGAAAATTGATTTTTTGGACTGTACCAAAAATGATTCCAAATGTCAATTGGACCGTGCCTCATGTTGAATAACCACTTTTTAAACCCTCACAGTGACCAAAATTGCCATTTTTACAGAGTTTTGCATACTCAGAAGCTTCAATTTTGACCAATTTCAGGCACAGAAATGACTTTAAACACTTTTATTTTAGTTGAAAAAGTAATAATTCACATCCAACAGTAATTTACAGCCAACAGATTAAATGATAAAATTTCATCGAAATTGACCATTTTGCGAACGTTCGACAGCTCTGCGGTCATCGTTTTTCGTCAGAAAATAGATTTTTTGGACTGTACCAAAAATGATTCAAAATGTCAATTGGATCATGCCTCATGTTGAATAACCACTTTTTAAACCCTCACAGTGCCCAAAATTGCCATTTTTACAGAGTTTTGCTTACTTAGAAGCTTCAATTTTGACCAATTTCAGGCACAGAAATGACTTTAAACACATTTATTTTAGTTGAAAAAGTAATAATTCACATCCAACAGTAATTTACAGCCAAAAGATTAAATGTTAAAATTTCATCGAAATTGACCATTTTGGGAACGTTCGACAGCTCCGCGGTCATCGTTTTTCGTCCGAAAATTGATTTTTTGGACTGTACCAAAAATGATTCCAAATGTCAATTGGACCGTGCCTCATGTTGAATAACCACTTTTTAAACCCTCACAGTGACCAAAATTGCCATTTTTACAGAGTTTTGCATACTCAGAAGCTTCAATTTTGACCAATTTCAGGCACAGGAATGACTTTAAACACATTTATTTTAGTTGAAAAAGTAATAATTCACATCCAACAGTAATTTACAGCCAAAAGATTAAATGTTAAAATTTCATCGAAATTGACCATTTTGGGAACGTTCGACAGCTCCGCGGTCATCGTTTTTCGTCTGAAAATTGATTTTTTGGACTGTACCAAAAATGATTCCAAATGTCAATTGGACCGTGCCTCATGTTGAATAACCACTTTCTTTTTAAACCCTCGCAGTGCCCAAAATGGCCATTTTTACAGAGTTTTGCTTACTCAGAAGCTTCAATTTTGACCAATTTCAGGCACAGAAATGACTTTAAACACATTTATTTTAGTTGAAAAAGTTATAATTCACATCCAACAGTAATTTACAGCCAAAAGAATAAATGTTAAAATTTCATCGAAATTGACCATTTTGGGAACTTTCGACAGCTCCGCGGTCATCGTTTTTCGTCCGAAAATTGAATTTTTGGACTGTACCAAAAATGATTCCAAATGTCAATTGGATCGTGCCTCATGTTGAATAACCACTTTTTAAACCCTCACAGTGCCCAAAATGGCCATTTTTACAGAGTTTTGCTTACTCAGAAGCTTCAATTTTGACCAATTACAGGCACAGAAATGACTTTAAACACCTTTTTTTAAGTTGAAAAAGTAATAATTCACATCCAACAGTAATATACAGCCAAAAGAATAAATGTTAACATTTAATCGAGATTGACCATTTTGGGAACTTTCGACAGCTCCGCGGTCATCGTTTTTCGTCCGAAAATTAATTTTTTGGACTGTAGCAAAAATGATTCCAAATGTCAATTGGATCGTGCCTCATGTTGAATAACCACTTTTTAAACCCTCGCAGTGCCCAAAATGGCAATTTTTACAGAGTTTTGCTTACTCAGAAGCTTCAATTTTGACCAATTTCAGGCACAGAAATGACTTTAAACACATTTATTTTAGTTGAAAAAGTAATAATTCACATCCAACAGTAATTTACATCCAAAAGATTAAATGTTAAAATTTCATCGAAATTGACAATTTTGGGAACGTTCGACAGCTCCGCGGTCATCGTTTTTCGTCAGAAAATTGATTTTTTGGACTGTACCAAAAATGATTCAAAATGTCAATTGGATCATGCCTCATGTTGAATAACCACTTTTTAAACCCTCACAGTGCCCAAAATTGCCATTTTTACAGAGTTTTGCTTACTTAGAAGCTTCAATTTTGACCAATTTCAGGCACAGAAATGACTTTAAACACATTTATTTTAGTTGAAAAAGTAATAATTCACATCCAACAGTAATTTACAGCCAAAAGATTAAATGTTAAAATTTCATCGAAATTGACCATTTTGGGAACGTTCGACAGCTCCGCGGTCATCGTTTTTCGTCCGAAAATTGATTTTTTGGACTGTACCAAAAATGATTCCAAATGTCAATTGGACCGTGCCTCATGTTGAATAACCACTTTTTAAACCCTCACAGTGACCAAAATTGCCATTTTTACAGAGTTTTGCATACTCAGAAGCTTCAATTTTGACCAATTTCAGGCACAGGAATGACTTTAAACACATTTATTTTAGTTGAAAAAGTAATAATTCACATCCAACAGTAATTTACAGCCAAAAGATTAAATGGTAAAATTTCATCGAAATTGACCATTTTGGGAACGTTCGACAGCTCCGCGGTCATCGTTTTTCGTCTGAAAATTGATTTTTTGGACTGTACCAAAAATGATTCCAAATGTCAATTGGACCGTGCCTCATGTTGAATAACCACTTTTTAAACCCTCGCAGTGCCCAAAATGGCCATTTTTACAGAGTTTTGCTTACTCAGAAGCTTCAATTTTGACCAATTTCAGGCACAGAAATGACTTTAAACACATTTATTTTAGTTGAAAAAGTTATAATTCACATCCAACAGTACTTCACTTCACTTTAATTAGTCTTTATTCGATATATTTCAATCATAAAAGACATTTTACAAAATTTGTTGTTTTTGTCCCACCCCCTCCCCCCGGCCCCATGAGTTTACAGGATCCACAGTGATCTAATACAATAAATAAGTAAAAACATCGTCCTATCTCATCCTATTTGCATTATTACATAATATTAAAAATATCCTATTTACATCTTTACATAATCTTTAAAATATCTATCAAAATATCAAAACAATAAACTTTAGAAAGCTAAGTTCATTGATGCCCAGAAGCAAGGGTAAAAAAGAAAAATAACAAATACTTGTATGGCTTGCACAGTTTATCATTAAATAATGCTGATTAGCAGTTCAAACAATTACAGACAGTACGACAGACAATAACAATCCTAGATTTATTCCAAACACATTTTACGTGCCCGAATAATCCACATCCAGTGGAGAAATTTTGCCATAGCTATAACAACGGGCTGAGTGGTATCTGTTCTTAAGATCCTAACAGCCTCGTTTGCCGTTCGTAAGCCTAACTGAGTACAAATTGGTTTAAGCCATGAATGTCTAGGCATTCTATATTCAGGGCAGGCAAACAACACATGTCCGATGTTTTCATTATGATCCGGACAGAAGGGGCACCTAGGGCTTTGTACCTTATTCCATTTCACCATTAGGGCATTTAGAGGTAGTGTCCCCACCCTCAACTGATGGTATCTCTTCCGGTCCCCTGGGACAGTAATCCAATCCCAATAGGATTCGAGGGCCGGTGAGTGCTTGAGCTCCAAGTAATCGTATGTAAAGGAGCGATCAATATGATTCCTAAAACACTTAATCTCTAGCATGCTCCAGTAGAGTTCACGGAGTGTCTTTTTAGGTGGAAATGCATTATTTAAGGGATCGTCCCAGAGTTGGGATAGACCCAATGCCCTATATAATAATTTAACCTCTTTCATCCAGACTATCTTACAGCCAGTATCCAGGGTTCTCACCTCTAGGAAGCCTTGGGCATACTGGGAGAGTTCTGGGGTTACCCATAACCTTCTCCAATAGGCCACAATTCTATACCTGGCCATGTCCCTAAAACTATAAAATCCTAAATCATAGTTTAGAGGTATCAGTGGGGTTGACATCGGTAAGCCAGTAATGTTGCGGAGAAATTTGTTCTGTGCTACCGTCAACTTGGTAAGGTTACTGGACCCCCAAAGTTCAGCTCCATAAAGGACTGCTGCTCCAACCTTAGCATTGTAAATTTTTAGGACAGGTCTAATAGGTTTGGTATGAGATGAAAAAAGCTCCTTTGTGAGGACTCCTGCAAGTTGTGCATGTTTCGTATCTAGCTCATTTGTGTGCTGTTTCCAATCTAGATTATAGGACAAATTAATACCAAGGTACTTAAAGACCTGGGTCTGTTCAAGCTGAACCCCATCCATAATAACTCTGCCTCTAATGTGTTTCCGCTTATGCATAACCATAAATTTTGTTTTGCTTGTATTAATTACAAGTCCATGGTCCGTGCAAAATGCTTCAAAAACCCTAATGGCCCTTTGGAGTCCCTGCTGGGTTTTTGATATCAGCAGGGTGTCATCCGCAAACATCAACAGGGGGATCAGTCTTCCTGCCAACAGTAATTTACAGCCAAAAGAATAAATGTTAAAATTTCATCGAAATTGACCATTTTGGGAACTTTCGACAGCTCCGCGGTCATCGTTTTTCGTCCGAAAATTGAATTTTTGGACTGTACCAAAAATGATTCCAAATGTCAATTGGATCGTGCCTCATGTTGAATAACCACTTTTTAAACCCTCACTGTGCCCAAAATGGCCATTTTTACAGAGTTTTGCTTACTCAGAAGCTTCAATTTTGACCAATTACAGGCACAGAAATGACTTTAAACACATTTTTTTAAGTTGAAAAAGTAATAATTCACATCCAACAGTAATATACAGCCAAAAGAATAAATGTTAACATTTAATCGAGATTGACCATTTTGGGAACTTTCGACAGCTCCGCGGTCATCGTTTTTCGTCCGAAAATTAATTTTTTGGACTGTAGCAAAAATGATTCCAAATGTCAATTGGATCGTGCCTCATGTTGAATAACCACTTTTTAAACCCTCGCAGTGCCCAAAATGGCAATTTTTACAGAGTTTTGCTTACTCAGAAGCTTCAATTTTGACCAATTTCAGGCACAGAAATGACTTTAAACACATTTATTTTAGTTGAAAAAGTAATAATTCACATCCAACAGTAATTTACATCCAAAAGATTAAATGTTAAAATTTCATCGAAATTGACAATTTTGGGAACGTTCGACAGCTCCGCGGTCATCGTTTTTCGTCCGAAAATTGATTTTTTGGACTGTACCAAAAATGATTCCAAATGTCAATTGGATCGTGCCTCATGTTGAATAACCATTTTTTAAACCCTCACAGTGACCAAAATTGCCATTTTTACAGAGTTTTGCATACTCAGAAGCTTCAATTTTGACCAATTTCAGGCACAGGAATGACTTTAAACACATTTATTTTAGTTGAGAAAGTAATATTTCACATCTAACAGTAATTTACAGGCAAAAGATTACATTTTAAAATTTCATCGAAATTGACCATTTTGGGAATGTTCGACAGCTCCGCGGTCATCGTTTTTCGTCAGAAAATAGATTTTTTGGACTGTACCAAAAATGATTCTAAATGTCAATTGGATCGTGCCTCATGTTGAATAACCACTTTTTAAACCCTCACAGTGCCCAAAATTACCATTTTTACAGAGTTTTGCATACTCAGAAGCTTCAATTTTGACCAATTTCAGGCACAGAAATGACTTTAAACACATTTATTTTAGTTGAAAAAGTAATAATTCACATCCAACAGTAATTTACATCCAAAAGATTAAATGTTAAAATTTCATCGAAATTGACCATTTTGGGAACGTTCGACAGCTCCGCGGTCATCGTTTTTCGTCCGAAAATTGATTTTTTGGACTGTACCAAAAATGATTCCAAATGTCAATTGGATCGTGCCTCATGTTGAATAACCATTTTTTAAACCCTCACAGTGACCAAAATTGCCATTTTTACAGAGTTTTGCATACTCAGAAGCTTCAATTTTGACCAATTTCAGGCACAGGAATGACTTTAAACACATTTATTTTAGTTGAGAAAGTAATATTTCACATCTAACAGTTATTTACAGGCAAAAGATTACATTTTAAAATTTCATCGAAATTGACCATTTTGGGAATGTTCGACAGCTCCGCGGTCATCGTTTTTCGTCAGAAAATAGATTTTTTGGACTGTACCAAAAATGATTCTAAATGTCAATTGGATCGTGCCTCATGTTGAATAACCACTTTTTAAACCCTCACAGTGCCCAAAATTACCATTTTTACAGAGTTTTGCATACTCAGAAGCTTCAATTTTGACCAATTTCAGGCACAGAAATGACTTTAAACACATTTATTTTAGTTGAAAAAGTAATAATTCACATCCAACAGTAATTTACAGCCAAAAGATTAAATGTTAAAATTTCATCGAAATTGACCATTTTGGGAACGTTCGACAGCTCCGCGGTCATCGTTTTTCGTCCGAAAATTAATTTTTTGGACTGTACCAAAAATGATTCCAAATGTCAATTGGACCGTGCCTCATGTTGAATAACCACTTTTTAAACCCTCACAGTGACCAAAATTGCCATTTTTACAGAGTTTTGCATACTCAGAAGCTTCAATTTTTACCAATTTCAGGCACAGAAATGACTTTAAACACATTTATTTTAGTTGAAAAAGTAATAATTCACATCCAACAGTAATTTACAGCCAAAAGATTAAATGTTAAAATTTCATCGAAATTGACCATTTTGGGAACGTTTGACAGCTCCGCGGTCATCGTTTTTCGTCCGAAAATTGATTTTTTGGACTGTACCAAAAATGATTCCAAATGTCAATTGGACCGTGCCTCATGTTGAATAACCACTTTTTAAACCCTCACCGTGACCAAAATTGCCATTTTTACAGAGTTTTGCATACTCAGAAGCTTCAATTTTGACCAATTTCAGGCACAGAAATGACTTTAAACACTTTTATTTTAGTTGAAAAAGTAATAATTCACATCCAACAGTAATTTACAGCCAAAAGATTAAATGATAAAATTTCATCGAAATTGACCATTTTGCGAACGTTCGACAGCTCCGCGGTCATCGTTTTTCGTCAGAAAATTTATTTTTTGGACTGTACCAAAAATGATTCAAAATGTCAATTGGATCATGCCTCATGTTGAATAACCACTTTTTAAACCCTCACAGTGCCCAAAATTGCCATTTTTACAGAGTTTTGCTTACTTAGAAGCTTCAATTTTGACCAATTTCAGGCACAGAAATGACTTTAAACACATTTATTTTAGTTGAAAAAGTAATAATTCACATCCAACAGTAATTTACAGCCAAAAGATTAAATGTTAAAATTTCATCGAAATTGACCATTTTGGGAACGTTCGACAGCTCCGCGGTCATCGTTTTTCGTCCGAAAATTGATTTTTTGGACTGTACCAAAAATGATTCCAAATGTCAATTGGATCGTGCCTCATGTTGAATAACCATTTTTTAAACCCTCACAGTGACCAAAATTGCCATTTTTACAGAGTTTTGCATACTCAGAAGCTTCAATTTTGACCAATTTCAGGCACAGGAATGACTTTAAACACATTTATTTTAGTTGAGAAAGTAATATTTCACATCTAACAGTAATTTACAGGCAAAAGATTACATTTTAAAATTTCATCGAAATTGACCATTTTGGGAATGTTCGACAGCTCCGCGGTCATCGTTTTTCGTCAGAAAATAGATTTTTTGGACTGTACCAAAAATGATTCTAAATGTCAATTGGATCGTGCCTCATGTTGAATAACCACTTTTTAAACCCTCACAGTGCCCAAAATTACCATTTTTACAGAGTTTTGCATACTCAGAAGCTTCAATTTTGACCAATTTCAGGCACAGAAATGACTTTAAACACATTTATTTTAGTTGAAAAAGTAATAATTCACATCCAACAGTAATTTACAGCCAAAAGATTAAATGTTAAAATTTCATCGAAATTGACCATTTTGGGAACGTTCGACAGCTCCGCGGTCATCGTTTTTCGTCCGAAAATTAATTTTTTGGACTGTACCAAAAATGATTCCAAATGTCAATTGGACCGTGCCTCATGTTGAATAACCACTTTTTAAACCCTCACAGTGACCAAAATTGCCATTTTTACAGAGTTTTGCATACTCAGAAGCTTCAATTTTTACCAATTTCAGGCACAGAAATGACTTTAAACACATTTATTTTAGTTGAAAAAGTAATAATTCACATCCAACAGTAATTTACAGCCAAAAGATTAAATGTTAAAATTTCATCGAAATTGACCATTTTGGGAACGTTTGACAGCTCCGCGGTCATCGTTTTTCGTCCGAAAATTGATTTTTTGGACTGTACCAAAAATGATTCCAAATGTCAATTGGACCGTGCCTCATGTTGAATAACCACTTTTTAAACCCTCACCGTGACCAAAATTGCCATTTTTACAGAGTTTTGCATACTCAGAAGCTTCAATTTTGACCAATTTCAGGCACAGAAATGACTTTAAACACTTTTATTTTAGTTGAAAAAGTAATAATTCACATCCAACAGTAATTTACAGCCAAAAGATTAAATGATAAAATTTCATCGAAATTGACCATTTTGCGAACGTTCGACAGCTCCGCGGTCATCGTTTTTCGTCAGAAAATTTATTTTTTGGACTGTACCAAAAATGATTCAAAATGTCAATTGGATCATGCCTCATGTTGAATAACCACTTTTTAAACCCTCACAGTGCCCAAAATTGCCATTTTTACAGAGTTTTGCTTACTTAGAAGCTTCAATTTTGACCAATTTCAGGCACAGAAATGACTTTAAACACATTTATTTTAGTTGAAAAAGTAATAATTCACATCCAACAGTAATTTACAGCCAAAAGATTAAATGTTAAAATTTCATCGAAATTGACCATTTTGGGAACGTTCGACAGCTCCGCGGTCATCGTTTTTCGTCCGAAAATTGATTTTTTGGACTGTACCAAAAATGATTCCAAATGTCAATTGGACCATGCCTCATGTTGAATAACCACTTTTTAAACCCTCGCAGTGACCAAAATTGCCATTTTTACAGAGTTTTGCATACTCAGAAGCTTCAATTTTGACCAATTTCAGGCACAGAAATGACTTCAAACACATTTATTTTAGTTGAAAAAGTAATAATTCACATCCAACAGTAATTTACAGCCAAAAGATTAAATGTTAAAATTTCATCGAAATTGACCATTTTGGGAACGTTCGACAGCTCCGCGGTCATCGTTTTTCGTCTGAAAATTGATTTTTTGGACTGTACCAAAAATGATTCCAAATGTCAATTGGATCGTGCCTCATGTTGAATAACCACTTTTTAAACCCTCACAGTGCCCAAAATGGCAATTTTTACAGAGTTTTGCTTACTCAGAAGCTTCAATTTTGACCAATTACAGGCACAGAAATGACTTTAAACACATTTTTTTAAGTTGAAAAAGTAATAATTCACATCCAACAGTAATATACAGCCAAAAGAATAAATGTTAACATTTCATCGAAATTGACCATTTTGGGAACTTTCGACAGCTCCGCGGTCATCGTTTTTCTCCCGAAAATTAATTTTTTGGACTGTAGCAAAAATGATTCCAAATGTCAATTGGATCGTGCCTCATGTTGAATAACCACTTTTTAAACCCTCGCAGTGCCCAAAATGGCCATTTTTACAGAGTTTTGCTTACTCAGAAGCTTCAATTTTGACCAATTTCAGGCACAGAAATGACTTTAAACACATTTATTTTAGTTGAAAAAGTAATAATTCACATCCAACAGTAATTTACATCCAAAAGATTAAATGTTAAAATTTCATCGAAATTGACCATTTTGGGAACGTTCGACAGCTCCGCGGTCATCGTTTTTCGTCCGAAAATTGATTTTTTGGACTGTACCAAAAATGATTCCAAATGTCAATTGGATCGTGCCTCATGTTGAATAACCATTTTTTAAACCCTCACAGTGACCAAAAATTGCCATTTTTACAGAGTTTTGCATACTCAGAAGCTTCAATTTTGACCAATTTCAGGCACAGGAATGACTTTAAACACATTTATTTTAGTTGAGAAAGTAATATTTCACATCTAACAGTAATTTACAGGCAAAAGATTAAATTTTAAAATTTCATCGAAATTGACCATTTTGGGAACGTTCGACAGCTCCGCGGTCATCGTTTTTCGTCCGAAAATTGATTTTTTGGACTGTACCAAAAATGATTCCAAATGTCAATTGGACCGTGCCTCATGTTGAATAACCACTTTTTAAACCCTTGCAGTGCCCAAAATGGCCATTTTTACAGAGTTTTGCTTACTCAGAAGCTTCAATTTTGACCAATTTCAGGCACAGGAATGACTTTAAACACATTTATTTTAGTTGAGAAAGTAATATTTCACATCTAACAGTAATTTACAGGCAAAAGATTAAATTTTAAAATTTCATCGAAATTGACCATTTTGGGAATGTTCGACAGCTCCGCGGTCATCGTTTTTCATCAGAAAATAGATTTTTTGGACTGTACCAAAAATGATTCTAAATGTCAATTGGATTGTGCCTCATGTTGAATAACCACTTTTTAAACCCTTGCAGTGCCCAAAATGGCCATTTTTACAGAGTTTTGCTTACTCAGAAGCTTCAATTTTGACCAATTTCAGGCACAGAAATGACTTTAAACACATTTATTTTAGTTGAAAAAGTAATAATTCACATCCAACAGTAATTTACATCTAAAAGATTAAATGTTAAAATTTCATCGAAATTGACCATTTTGGGAACGTTCGACAGCTCCGCGGTCATCGTTTTTCGTCCGAAAATTGATTTTTTGGACTGTACCAAAAATGATTCCAAATGTCAATTGGATCGTGCCTCATGTTGAATAACCATTTTTTAAACCCTCACAGTGACCAAAATTGCCATTTTTACAGAGTTTTGCATACTCAGAAGCTTCAATTTTGACCAATTTCAGGCACAGGAATGACTTTAAACACATTTATTTTAGTTGAGAAAGTAATATTTCACATCTAACAGTAATTTACAGGCAAAAGATTACATTTTAAAATTTCATCGAAATTGACCATTTTGGGAATGTTCGACAGCTCCGCGGTCATCGTTTTTCGTCAGAAAATAGATTTTTTGGACTGTACCAAAAATGATTCTAAATGTCAATTGGATCGTGCCTCATGTTGAATAACCACTTTTTAAACCCTCACAGTGCCCAAAATTACCATTTTTACAGAGTTTTGCATACTCAGAAGCTTCAATTTTGACCAATTTCAGGCACAGAAATGACATTAAACACATTTATTTTAGTTGAAAAAGTAATAATTCACATCCAACAGTAATTTACAGCCAAAAGATTAAATGTTAAAATTTCATCGAAATTGACCATTTTGGGAACGTTCGACAGCTCCGCGGTCATCGTTTTTCGTCCGAAAATTAATTTTTTGGACTGTACCAAAAATGATTCCAAATGTCAATTGGACCGTGCCTCATGTTGAATAACCACTTTTTAAACCCTCACAGTGACCAAAATTGCCATTTTTACAGAGTTTTGCATACTCAGAAGCTTCAATTTTGACCAATTTCAGGCACAGAAATGACTTTAAACACATTTATTTTAGTTGAAAAAGTAATAATTCACATCCAACAGTAATTTACAGCCAAAAGATTAAATGTTAAAATTTCATCGAAATTGACCATTTTGGGAACGTTCGACAGCTCCGCGGTCATCGTTTTTTGTCCGAAAATTGATTTTTTGGACTGTACCAAAAATGATTCCAAATGTCAATTGGACCGTGCCTCATGTTGAATAACCACTTTTTAAACCCTCACCGTGACCAAAATTGCCATTTTTACAGAGTTTTGCATACTCAGAAGCTTCAATTTTGACCAATTTCAGGCACAGAAATGACTTTAAACACATTTATTTTAGTTGAAAAAGTAATAATTCACATCCAACAGTAATTTACAGCCAAAAGATTAAATGTTAAAATTTCATCGAAATTGACCATTTTGGGAACGTTCGACAGCTCCGCGGTCATCGTTTTTCGTCCGAAAATTGATTTTTTGGACTGTACCAAAAATGATTCCAAATGTCAATTGGACCGTGCCTCATGTTGAATAACCACTTTTTAAACCCTCACAGTGACCAAAATTGCCATTTTTACAGAGTTTTGCATACTCAGAAGCTTCAATTTTGACCAATTTCAGGCACAGAAATGACTTTAAACACATTTATTTTAGTTGAAAAAGTAATAATTCACATCCAACAGTAATTTACAGCCAAAAGATTAAATGTTAAAATTTCATCGAAATTGACCATTTTGGGAACGTTCGACAGCTCCGCGGTCATCGTTTTTCATCCGAAAATTGAATTTTTGGACTGTACCAAAAATGATTCCAAATGTCAATTGGATCGTGCCTCATGTTGAATAACCACTTTTTAAACCCTCGCAGTGCCCAAAATGGCAATTTTTACAGAGTTTTGCTTACTCAGAAGCTTCAATTTTGACCAATTTCAGGCACAGAAATGACTTTAAACACATTTATTTTAGTTGAAAAAGTAATAATTCACATCCAACAGTAATTTACATCCAAAAGATTAAATGTTAAAATTTCATCGAAATTGACCATTTTGGGAACGTTCGACAGCTCCGCGGTCATCGTTTTTCGTCCGAAAATTGATTTTTTGGACTGTACCAAAAATGATTCCAAATGTCAATTGGACTGTGCCTCATGTTGAATAACCACTTTTTAAACCCTCACCATGACCAAAATTGCCATTTTTACAGAGTTTTGCATACTCAGAAGCTTCAATTTTGACCAATTTCAGGCACAGAAATGACTTTAAACACATTTATTTTAGTTGAAAAAGTAATAATTCACATCCAACAGTAATTTACAGCCAAAAGATTAAAAGTTAAAATTTCATCGAAATTGACCATTTTGGGAACGTTCGACAGCTCCGCGGTCATCGTTTTTTGTCCAAAAATTGATTTTTTGGACTGTACCAAAAATGATTCCAAATGTCAATTGGACCGTGCCTCATGTTGAATAACCACTTTTTAAACCCTCACAGTGACCAAAATTGCCATTTTTACAGAGTTTTGCATACTCAGAAGCTTCAATTTTGACCAATTTCAGGCACAGAAATGACTTTAAACACTTTTATTTTAGTTGAAAAAGTAATAATTCACATCCAACAGTAATTTACAGCCAAAAGATTAAATGATAAAATTTCATCGAAATTGACCATTTTGCGAACGTTCGACAGCTCCGCGGTCATCGTTTTTCGTCAGAAAATTGATTTTTTGGACTGTACTAAAAATGATTCAAAATGTCAATTGGATCATGCCTCATGTTGAATAACCACTTTTTAAACCCTCACAGTGCCCAAAATTGCCATTTTTACAGAGTTTTGCTTACTTAGAAGCTTCAATTTTGACCAATTTCAGGCACAGAAATGACTTTAAACACATTTATTTTAGTTGAAAAAGTAATAATTCACATCCAACAGTAATTTACAGCCAAAAGATTAAATGTTAAAATTTCATCGAAATTGACCATTTTGGGAACGTTCGACAGCTCCGCGGTCATCGTTTTTCGTCCGAAAATTGATTTTTTGGACTGTACCAAAAATGATTCCAAATGTCAATTGGACCGTGCCTCATGTTGAATAACCACTTTTTAAACCCTCACAGTGACCAAAATTGCCATTTTTACAGAGTTTTGCATACTCAGAAGCTTCAATTTTGACCAATTTCAGGCACAGAAATGACTTCAAACACATTTATTTTAGTTGAAAAAGTAATAATTCACATCCAACAGTAATTTACAGCCAAAAGATTAAATGTTAAAATTTCATCGAAATTGACCATTTTGGGAACGTTCGACAGCTCCGCGGTCATCGTTTTTCGTCCGAAAATTGATTTTTTGGACTGTACCAAAAATGATTCCAAATGTCAATTGGAGCGTGCCTCATGTTGAATAACCACTTTTTAAACCCTCACAGTGACCAAAATTGCCATTTTTACAGAGTTTTGCATACTCAGAAGCTTCAATTTTGACCAATTTCAGGCACAGAAATGACTTTAAACACTTTTATTTTAGTTGAAAAAGTAATAATTCACATCCAACAGTAATTTACAGCCAAAAGATTAAATGATAAAATTTCATCGAAATTGACCATTTTGCGAACGCTCGACAGCTCCGCGGTCATCGTTTTTCGTCAGAAAATTGATTTTTTGGACTGTACCAAAAATGATTCAAAATGTCAATTGGATCATGCCTCATGTTGAATAACCACTTTTTAAACCCTCACAGTGCCCAAAATTGCCATTTTTACAGAGTTTTGCTTACTTAGAAGCTTCAATTTTGACCAATTTCAGGCACAGAAATGACTTTAAACACATTTATTTTAGTTGAAAAAGTAATAATTCACATCCAACAGTAATTTACAGCCAAAAGATTAAATGTTAAAATTTCATCGAAATTGACCATTTTGGGAACGTTCGACAGCTCCGCGGTCATCGTTTTTCGTCCGAAAATTGATTTTTTGGACTGTACCAAAAATGATTCTAAATGTCAATTGGACCGTGCCTCATGTTGAATAACCACTTTTTAAACCCTCACAGTGACCAAAATTGCCATTTTTACAGAGTTTTGCATACTCAGAAGCTTCAATTTTGACCAATTTCAGGCACAGGAATGACTTTAAACACATTTATTTTAGTTGAGAAAGTAATATTTCACATCTAACAGTAATTTACAGGCAAAAGATTACATTTTAAAATTTAATCGAAATTGACCATTTTGGGAATGTTCGACAGCTCCGCGGTCATCGTTTTTCGTCAGAAAATAGATTTTTTGGACTGTACCAAAAATGATTCTAAATGTCAATTGGATCGTGCCTCGTGTTGAATAACCACTTTTTACACCCTCACAGTGCCCAAAATTGCCATTTTTACAGAGTTTTGCATACTCAGAAGCTTCAATTTTGACCAATTTCAGGCACAGAAATGACTTTAAACACATTTATTTTAGTTGAAAAAGTAATAATTCACATCCAACAGTAATTTACAGCCAAAAGATTAAATGTTAAAATTTCATCGAAATTGACCATTTTGGGAACGTTCGACAGCTCCGCGGTCATCGTTTTTCGTCCGAAAATTAATTTTTTGGACTGTACCAAAAATGATTCCAAATGTCAATTGGACCGTGCCTCATGTTGAATAACCACTTTTTAAACCCTCACAGTGACCAAAATTGCCATTTTTACAGAGTTTTGCATACTCAGAAGTTTCAATTTTGACCAATTTCAGGCACAGAAATGACTTTAAACACATTTATTTTAGTTGAAAAAGTAATAATTCACATCCAACAGTAATTTACAGCCAAAAGATTAAATATTAAAATTTCATCGAAATTGACCATTTTGGGAACGTTCGACAGCTCCGCGGTCATCGTTTTTCGTCCGAAAATTGATTTTTTGGACTGTACCAAAAATGATTCAAAATGTCAATTGGATCATGCCTCATGTTGAATAACCACTTTTTAAACCCTCACAGTGCCCAAAATTGCCATTTTTACAGAGTTTTGCTTACTCAGAAGCTTCAATTTTGACCAATTTCAGGCACAGAAATGACTTTAAACACATTTATTTTAGTTGAAAAAGTAATAATTCACATCCAACAGTAATTTACAGCCAAAAGATTAAATGTTAAAATTTCATCGAAATTGACCATTTTGGGAACGTTCGACAGCTCCGCGGTCATCGTTTTTCGTCCGAAAATTGATTTTTTGGACTGTACCAAAAATGATTCCAAATGTCAATTGGACCGTGCCTCATGTTGAATAACCACTTTTTAAACCCTCACAGTGCCCAAAATTGCCATTTTTACAGAGTTTTGCTTACTTAGAAGCTTCAATTTTTACCAATTTCAGGCACAGAAATGACTTTAAACACATTTATTTTAGTTGAAAAAGTAATAATTCACATCCAACAGTAATTTACAGCCAAAAGATTAAATGTTAAAATTTCATCGAAATTGACCATTTTGGGAACGTTCGACAGCTCCGCGGTCATCGTTTTTTGTCTGAAAATTGATTTTTTGGACTGTACCAAAAATGATTCCAAATGTCAATTGGACCGTGCCTCATGTTGAATAACCACTTTTTAAACCCTTGCAGTGCCCAAAATGGCCATTTTTACAGAGTTTTGCTTACTCAGAAGCTTCAATTTTGTCCAATTTCAGGCACAGGAATGACTTTAAACACATTTATTTTAGTTGAGAAAGTAATATTTCACATCTAACAGTAATTTACAGGCAAAAGATTAAATTTTAAAATTTCATCGAAATTGACCATTTTGGGAATGTTCGACAGCTCCGCGGTCATCGTTTTTCGTCAGAAAATAGATTTTTTGGACTGTACCAAAAATGATTCTAAATGTCAATTGGATCGTGCCTCATGTTGAATAACCACTTTTTAAACCCTCACAGTGACCAAAATTGCCATTTTTACAGAGTTTTGCATACTCAGAAGCTTCAATTTTGACCAATTTCAGGCACAGAAATGACTTTAAACACATTTATTTTAGTTGAAAAAGTAATAATTCACATCCAACAGTAACTTACAGCCAAAAGATTAAATGTTAAAATTTCATCGAAATTGACCATTTTGGGAACGTTCGACAGCTCCGCGGTCATCGTTTTTCGTCCGAAAATTAATTTTTTGGACTGTACCAAAAATGATTCCAAATGTCAATTGGACCGTGCCTCATGTTGAATAACCACTTTTTAAACCCTCACAGTGACCAAAATTGCCATTTTTACAGAGTTTTGTATACTCAGAAGCTTCAATTTTGACCAATTTCAGGCACAGAAATGACTTCAAACACATTTATTTTAGTTGAAAAAGTAATAATTCACATCCAACAGTAATTTACAGCCAAAAGATTAAATGTTAAAATTTCATCGAAATTGACCATTTTGGGAACGTTCGACAGCTCCGCGGTCATCGTTTTTCATCCGAAAATTGAATTTTTGGACTGTACCAAAAATGATTCCAAATGTCAATTGGATCGTGCCTCATGTTGAATAACCACTTTTTAAACCCTCACAGTGCCCAAAATGGCCATTTTTACAGAGTTTTGCTTACTCAGAAGCTTCAATTTTGACCAATTACAGGCACAGAAATGACTTTAAACACATTTTTTTAGGTTGAAAAAGTAATAATTCACATCCAACAGTAATATACAGCCAAAAGAATAAATGTTAACATTTCATCGAAATTGACCATTTTGGGAACTTTCGACAGCTCCGCGGTCATCGTTTTTTGTCCGAAAATTAATTTTTTGGACTGTAGCAAAAATGATTCCAAATGTCAATTGGATCATGCCTCATGTTGAATAACCACTTTTTAAACCCTGACAGTGCCCAAAATTGCCATTTTTACAGAGTTTTGCTTACTCAGAAGCTTCAATTTTGACCAATTTTAGGCACAGAAATGACTTTAAACACATTTATTTTAGTTGAAAAAGTAATAATTCACATCCAACAGTAATTTACATCTAAAAGATTAAATGTTAAAATTTCATCGAAATTGACCATTTTGGGAACGTTCGACAGCTCCGCGGTCATCGTTTTTCGTCCGAAAATTGATTTTTTGGACTGTAGCAAAAATGATTCCAAATGTCAATTGGATCGTGCCTCATGTTGAATAACCACTTTTTAAACCCTCGCAGTGCCCAAAATGGCCATTTTTACAGAGTTTTGCATACTCAGAAGCTTCAATTTTGACCAATTTCAGGCACAGAAATGACTTTAAACACATTTATTTTAGTTGAAAAAGTAATAATTCACATCTAACAGTAATTTACAGCCAAAAGATTAAATGATAAAATTTCATCGAAATTGACCATTTTGCGAACGTTCGACAGCTCCGCGGTCATCGTTTTTCGTCAGAAAATTTATTTTTTGGACTGTACCAAAAATGATTCAAAATGTCAATTGGATCATGCCTCATGTTGAATAACCACTTTTTAAACCCTGACAGTGCCCAAAATTGCCATTTTTACAGAGTTTTGCTTACTTAGAAGCTTCAATTTTGACCAATTTTAGGCACAGAAATGACTTTAAACACATTTATTTTAGTTGAAAAAGTAATAATTCACATCCAACAGTAATTTACATCTAAAAGATTAAATGTTGAAATTTCATCGAAATTGACCATTTTGGGAACGTTCGACAGCTCCGCGGTCATCCTTTTTCGTCCGAAAATTGATTTTTTGGACTGTACCAAAAATGATTCCAAATGTCAATTGGATCGTGCCTCATGTTGAATAACCATTTTTTAAACCCTCACAGTGACCAAAATTGCCATTTTTACAGAGTTTTGCATACTCAGAAGCTTCAATTTTGACCAATTTCAGGCACAGGAATGACTTTAAACACATTTATTTTAGTTGAGAAAGTAATATTTCACATCTAAGAGTAATTTACAGGCAAAAGATTACATTTTAAAATTTCATCGAAATTGACCATTTTGGGAATGTTCGACAGCTCCGCGGTCATCGTTTTTCGTCAGAAAATAGATTTTTTGGACTGTACCAAAAATGATTCTAAATGTCAATTGGATCGTGCCTCATGTTGAATAACCACTTTTTAAACCCTCACAGTGCCCAAAATTACCATTTTTACAGAGTTTTGCATACTCAGAAGCTTCAATTTTGACCAATTTACGGCACAGAAATGACTTTAAACACATTTATTTTAGTTGAAAAAGTAATAATTCACATCCAACAGTAATTTACAGCCAAAAGATTAAATGTTAAAATTTCATCGAAATTGACCATTTTGGGAACGTTCGACAGCTCCGCGGTCATCGTTTTTCGTCCGAAAATTAATTTTTTGGACTGTACCAAAAATGATTCCAAATGTCAATTGGACCGTGCCTCATGTTGAATAACCACTTTTTAAACCCCCACAGTGACCAAAATTGCCATTTTTACAGAGTTTTGCATACTCAGAAGCTTCAATTTTGACCAATTTCAGGCACAGAAATGACTTTAAACACATTTATTTTAGTTGAAAAAGTAATAATTCACATCCAACAGTAATTTACAGCCAAAAGATTAAATGTTAAAATTTCATCGAAATTGACCATTTTGGGAACGTTCGACAGCTCCGCGGTCATCGTTTTTTGTCCGAAAATTGATTTTTTGGACTGTACCAAAAATGATTCCAAATGTCAATTGGACCGTGCCTCATGTTGAATAACCACTTTTTAAACCCTCACCGTGACCAAAATTGCCATTTTTACAGAGTTTTGCATACTCAGAAGCTTCAATTTTGACCAATTTCAGGCACAGAAATGACTTTAAACACTTTTATTTTAGTTGAAAAAGTAATAATTCACATCCAACAGTAATTTACAGCCAAAAGATTAAATGATAAAATTTCATCGAAATTGACCATTTTGCGAACGTTCGACAGCTCCGCGGTCATCGTTTTTCGTCAGAAAATTTATTTTTTGGACTGTACCAAAAATGATTCAAAATGTCAATTGGATCATGCCTCATGTTGAATAACCACTTTTTAAACCCTCACAGTGCCCAAAATTGCCATTTTTACAGAGTTTTGCTTACTTAGAAGCTTCAATTTTGACCAATTTCAGGCACAGAAATGACTTTAAACACATTTATTTTAGTTGAAAAAGTAATAATTCACATCCAACAGTAATTTACAGCCAAAAGATTAAATGTTAAAATTTCATCGAAATTGACCATTTTGGGAACGTTCGACAGCTCCGCGGTCATCGTTTTTCGTCCGAAAATTGATTTTTTGGACTGTACCAAAAATGATTCCAAATGTCAATTGGACCGTGCCTCATGTTGAATAACCACTTTTTAAACCCTCGCAGTGACCAAAATTGCCATTTTTACAGAGTTTTGCATACTCAGAAGCTTCAATTTTGACCAATTTCAGGCACAGGAATGACTTTAAACACATTTATTTTAGTTGAGAAAGTAATATTTCACATCTAACAGTAATTTACAGGCAAAAGATTACATTTTAAAATTTCATCGAAATTGACCATTTTGGGAATGTTCGACAGCTCCGCGGTCATCGTTTTTCGTCAGAAAATAGATTTTTTGGACTGTACCAAAAATGATTCTAAATGTCAATTGGATCGTGCCTCATGTTGAATAACCACTTTTTAAACCCTCACAGTGCCCAAAATTACCATTTTTACAGAGTTTTGCATACTCAGAAGATTCAATTTTGACCAATTTCAGGCACAGAAATGACTTTAAACACATTTATTTTAGTTGAAAAAGTAATAATTCACATCTAACAGTAATTTACAGCCAAAAGATTAAATGATAAAATTTCATCGAAATTGACCATTTTGCGAACGTTCGACAGCTCCGCGGTCATCGTTTTTCGTCAGAAAATTTATTTTTTGGACTGTACCAAAAATGATTCCAAATGTCAATTGGATCGTGCCTCATGTTGAATAACCATTTTTTAAACCCTCACAGTGACCAAAAATTGCCATTTTTACAGAGTTTTGCATACTCAGAAGCTTCAATTTTGACCAATTTCAGGCACAGGAATGACTTTAAACACATTTATTTTAGTTGAGAAAGTAATATTTCACATCTAACAGTAATTTACAGGCAAAAGATTACATTTTAAAATTTCATCGAAATTGACCATTTTGGGAACGTTCGACAGCTCCGCGGTCATCGTTTTTCGTCCGAAAATTGATTTTTTGGACTGTACCAAAAATGATTCCAAATGTCAATTGGACCGTGCCTCATGTTGAATAACCACTTTTTAAACCCTTGCAGTGCCCAAAATGGCCATTTTTGCAGAGTTTTGCTTACTCAGAAGCTTCAATTTTGACCAATTTCAGGCACAGGAATGACTTTAAACACATTTATTTTAGTTGAGAAAGTAATATTTCACATCTAACAGTAATTTACAGGCAAAAGATTAAATTTTAAAATTTCATCGAAATTGACCATTTTGGGAATGTTCGACAGCTCCGCGGTCATCGTTTTTCATCAGAAAATAGATTTTTTGGACTGTACCAAAAATGATTCTAAATGTCAATTGGATCGTGCCTCATGTTGAATAACCACTTTTTAAACCCTTGCAGTGCCCAAAATGGCCATTTTTACAGAGTTTTGCTTACTCAGAAGCTTCAATTTTGACCAATTTTAGGCACAGAAATGACTTTAAACACATTTATTTTAGTTGAAAAAGTAATAATTCACATCCAACAGTAATTTACATCTAAAAGATTAAATGTTAAAATTTCATCGAAATTGACCATTTTGGGAACGTTCGACAGCTCCGCGGTCATCGTTTTTCGTCCGAAAATTGATTTTTTGGACTGTACCAAAAATGATTCCAAATGTCAATTGGATCGTGCCTCATGTTGAATAACCATTTTTTAAACCCTCACAGTGACCAAAATTGCCATTTTTACAGAGTTTTGCATACTCAGAAGCTTCAATTTTGACCAATTTCAGGCACAGGAATGACTTTAAACACATTTATTTTAGTTGAGAAAGTAATATTTCACATCTAACAGTAATTTACAGGCAAAAGATTACATTTTAAAATTTCATCGAAATTGACCATTTTGGGAATGTTCGACAGCTCCGCGGTCATCGTTTTTCGTCAGAAAATAGATTTTTTGGACTGTACCAAAAATGATTCTAAATGTCAATTGGATCGTGCCTCATGTTGAATAACCACTTTTTAAACCCTCACAGTGCCCAAAATTACAATTTTTACAGAGTTTTGCATACTCAGAAGCTTCAATTTTGACCAATTTCAGGCACAGAAATGACTTTAAACACATTTATTTTAGTTGAAAAAGTAATAATTCACATCCAACAGTAATTTACAGCCAAAAGATTAAATGTTAAAATTTCATCGAAATTGACCATTTTGGGAACGTTCGACAGCTCCGCGGTCATCGTTTTTCGTCCGAAAATTGATTTTTTGGACTGTACCAAAAATGATTCCAAATGTCAATTGGACCGTGCCTCATGTTGAATAACCACTTTTTAAACCCTCACAGTGACCAAAATTGCCATTTTTACAGAGTTTTGCATACTCAGAAGCTTCAATTTTGACCAATTTCAGGCACAGAAATGACTTTAAACACATTTATTTTAGTTGAAAAAGTAATAATTCACATCCAACAGTAATTTACAGCCAAAAGATTAAATGATAAAATTTCATCGAAATTGACCATTTTGCGAACGTTCGACAGCTCCGCGGTCATCGTTTTTCGTCAGAAAATTGATTTTTTGGACTGTACCAAAAATGATTCAAAACGTCAATTGGATCATGCCTCATGTTGAATAACCACTTTTTAAACCCTCACAGTGACCAAAATTGCCATTTTTACAGAGTTTTGCATACTCAGAAGCTTCAATTTTGACCAATTTCAGGCACAGAAATGACTTTAAACACATTTATTTTAGTTGAAAAAGTAATAATTCACATCCAACAGTAATTTACAGCCAAAAGATTAAATGTTAAAATTTCATCGAAATTGACCATTTTGGGAACGTTCGACAGCTCCGCGGTCATCGTTTTTCATCCGAAAATGAATTTTTTGGACTGTAGCAAAAATGATTCCAAATGTCAATTGGATCGTGCCTCATGTTGAATAACCACTTTTTAAACCCTCGCAGTGCCCAAAATGGCCATTTTTACAGAGTTTTGCTTACTCAGAAGCTTCAATTTTGACAAATTTCAGGCACAGAAATGACTTTAAACACATTTATTTTAGTTGAAAAAGTAATAATTCACATCCAACAGTAATTTACATCCAAAAGATTAAATGTTAAAATTTCATCGAAATTGACCATTTTGGGAACGTTCGACAGCTCCGCGGTCATCGTTTTTTGTCCGAAAATTGATTTTTTGGACTGTACCAAAAATGATTCCAAATGTCAATTGGACCGTGCCTCATGTTGAATAACCACTTTTTAAACCCTCACCGTGACCAAAATTGCCATTTTTACAGAGTTTTGCATACTCAGAAGCTTCAATTTTGACCAATTTCAGGCACAGAAATGACTTTAAACACTTTTATTTTAGTTGAAAAAGTAATAATTCACATCCAACAGTAATTTACAGCCAAAAGATTAAATGATAAAATTTCATCGAAATTGACCATTTTGCGAACGTTCGACAGCTCCGCGGTCATCGTTTTTCGTCAGAAAATTTATTTTTTGGACTGTACCAAAATTGATTCAAAATGTCAATTGGATCATGCCTCATGTTGAATAACCACTTTTTAAACCCTCACAGTGCCCAAAATTGCCATTTTTACAGAGTTTTGCTTACTTAGAAGCTTCAATTTTGACCAATTTCAGGCACAGAAATGACTTTAAACACATTTATTTTAGTTGAAAAAGTAATAATTCACATCCAACAGTAATTTACAGCCAAAAGATTAAATGTTAAAATTTCATCGAAATTGACCATTTTGGGAACGTTCGACAGCTCCGCGGTCATCGTTTTTCGTCCGAAAATTGATTTTTTGGACTGTACCAAAAATGATTCCAAATGTCAATTGGACCGTGCCTCATGTTGAATAACCACTTTTTAAACCCTCGCAGTGACCAAAATTGCCATTTTTACAGAGTTTTGCATACTCAGAAGCTTCAATTTTGACCAATTTCAGGCACAGGAATGACTTTAAACACATTTATTTTAGTTGAGAAAGTAATATTTCACATCTAACAGTAATTTACAGGCAAAAGATTACATTTTAAAATTTCATCGAAATTGACCATTTTGGGAATGTTCGACAGCTCCGCGGTCATCGTTTTTCGTCAGAAAATAGATTTTTTGGACTGTACCAAAAATGATTCTAAATGTCAATTGGATCGTGCCTCATGTTGAATAACCACTTTTTAAACCCTCACAGTGCCCAAAATTACCATTTTTACAGAGTTTTGCATACTCAGAAGATTCAATTTTGACCAATTTCAGGCACAGAAATGACTTTAAACACATTTATTTTAGTTGAAAAAGTAATAATTCACATCTAACAGTAATTTACAGCCAAAAGATTAAATGATAAAATTTCATCGAAATTGACCATTTTGCGAACGTTCGACAGCTCCGCGGTCATCGTTTTTCGTCAGAAAATTTATTTTTTGGACTGTACCAAAAATGATTCCAAATGTCAATTGGATCGTGCCTCATGTTGAATAACCATTTTTTAAACCCTCACAGTGACCAAAAATTGCCATTTTTACAGAGTTTTGCATACTCAGAAGCTTCAATTTTGACCAATTTCAGGCACAGGAATGACTTTAAACACATTTATTTTAGTTGAGAAAGTAATATTTCACATCTAACAGTAATTTACAGGCAAAAGATTACATTTTAAAATTTCATCGAAATTGACCATTTTGGGAACGTTCGACAGCTCCGCGGTCATCGTTTTTCGTCCGAAAATTGATTTTTTGGACTGTACCAAAAATGATTCCAAATGTCAATTGGACCGTGCCTCATGTTGAATAACCACTTTTTAAACCCTTGCAGTGCCCAAAATGGCCATTTTTGCAGAGTTTTGCTTACTCAGAAGCTTCAATTTTGACCAATTTCAGGCACAGGAATGACTTTAAACACATTTATTTTAGTTGAGAAAGTAATATTTCACATCTAACAGTAATTTACAGGCAAAAGATTAAATTTTAAAATTTCATCGAAATTGACCATTTTGGGAATGTTCGACAGCTCCGCGGTCATCGTTTTTCATCAGAAAATAGATTTTTTGGACTGTACCAAAAATGATTCTAAATGTCAATTGGATCGTGCCTCATGTTGAATAACCACTTTTTAAACCCTTGCAGTGCCCAAAATGGCCATTTTTACAGAGTTTTGCTTACTCAGAAGCTTCAATTTTGACCAATTTTAGGCACAGAAATGACTTTAAACACATTTATTTTAGTTGAAAAAGTAATAATTCACATCCAACAGTAATTTACATCTAAAAGATTAAATGTTAAAATTTCATCGAAATTGACCATTTTGGGAACGTTCGACAGCTCCGCGGTCATCGTTTTTCGTCCGAAAATTGATTTTTTGGACTGTACCAAAAATGATTCCAAATGTCAATTGGATCGTGCCTCATGTTGAATAACCATTTTTTAAACCCTCACAGTGACCAAAATTGCCATTTTTACAGAGTTTTGCATACTCAGAAGCTTCAATTTTGACCAATTTCAGGCACAGGAATGACTTTAAACACATTTATTTTAGTTGAGAAAGTAATATTTCACATCTAACAGTAATTTACAGGCAAAAGATTACATTTTAAAATTTCATCGAAATTGACCATTTTGGGAATGTTCGACAGCTCCGCGGTCATCGTTTTTCGTCAGAAAATAGATTTTTTGGACTGTACCAAAAATGATTCTAAATGTCAATTGGATCGTGCCTCATGTTGAATAACCACTTTTTAAACCCTCACAGTGCCCAAAATTACAATTTTTACAGAGTTTTGCATACTCAGAAGCTTCAATTTTGACCAATTTCAGGCACAGAAATGACTTTAAACACATTTATTTTAGTTGAAAAAGTAATAATTCACATCCAACAGTAATTTACAGCCAAAAGATTAAATGTTAAAATTTCATCGAAATTGACCATTTTGGGAACGTTCGACAGCTCCGCGGTCATCGTTTTTCGTCCGAAAATTGATTTTTTGGACTGTACCAAAAATGATTCCAAATGTCAATTGGACCGTGCCTCATGTTGAATAACCACTTTTTAAACCCTCACAGTGACCAAAATTGCCATTTTTACAGAGTTTTGCATACTCAGAAGCTTCAATTTTGACCAATTTCAGGCACAGAAATGACTTTAAACACATTTATTTTAGTTGAAAAAGTAATAATTCACATCCAACAGTAATTTACAGCCAAAAGATTAAATGATAAAATTTCATCGAAATTGACCATTTTGCGAACGTTCGACAGCTCCGCGGTCATCGTTTTTCGTCAGAAAATTGATTTTTTGGACTGTACCAAAAATGATTCAAAACGTCAATTGGATCATGCCTCATGTTGAATAACCACTTTTTAAACCCTCACAGTGACCAAAATTGCCATTTTTACAGAGTTTTGCATACTCAGAAGCTTCAATTTTGACCAATTTCAGGCACAGAAATGACTTTAAACACATTTATTTTAGTTGAAAAAGTAATAATTCACATCCAACAGTAATTTACAGCCAAAAGATTAAATGTTAAAATTTCATCGAAATTGACCATTTTGGGAACGTTCGACAGCTCCGCGGTCATCGTTTTTTGTCCGAAAATTGATTTTTTGGACTGTACCAAAAATGATTCCAAATGTCAATTGGACCGTGCCTCATGTTGAATAACCACTTTTTAAACCCTCACCGTGACCAAAATTGCCATTTTTACAGAGTTTTGCATACTCAGAAGCTTCAATTTTGACCAATTTCAGGCACAGAAATGACTTTAAACACTTTTATTTTAGTTGAAAAAGTAATAATTCACATCCAACAGTAATTTACAGCCAAAAGATTAAATGATAAAATTTCATCGAAATTGACCATTTTGCGAACGTTCGACAGCTCCGCGGTCATCGTTTTTCGTCAGAAAATTTATTTTTTGGACTGTACCAAAAATGATTCAAAATGTCAATTGGATCATGCCTCATGTTGAATAACCACTTTTTAAACCCTCACAGTGCCCAAAATTGCCATTTTTACAGAGTTTTGCTTACTTAGAAGCTTCAATTTTGACCAATTTCAGGCACAGAAATGACTTTAAACACATTTATTTCAGTTGAAAAAGTAATAATTCACATCCAACAGTAATTTACAGCCAAAAGATTAAATGTTGAAATTTCATCGAAATTGACCATTTTGGGAACGTTCGACAGCTCCGCGGTCATCGTTTTTCGTCCGAAAATTGATTTTTTGGACTGTACCAAAAATGATTCCAAATGTCAATTGGACCGTGCCTCATGTTGAATAACCACTTTTTAAACCCTCGCAGTGACCAAAATTGCCATTTTTACAGAGTTTTGCATACTCAGAAGCTTCAATTTTGACCAATTTCAGGCACAGAAATGACTTCAAACACATTTATTTTAGTTGAAAAAGTAATAATTCACATCCAACAGTAATTTACAGCCAAAAGATTAAATGTTAAAATTTCATCGAAATTGACCATTTTGGGAACGTTCGACAGCTCCGCGGTCATCGTTTTTCGTCCGAAAATTGATTTTTTGGACTGTACCAAAAATGATTCCAAATGTCAATTGGACCGTGCCTCATGTTGAATAACCACTTTTTAAACCCTCACAGTGACCAAAATTGCCATTTTTACAGAGTTTTGCATACTCAGAAGCTTCAATTTTGACCAATTTCAGGCACAGAAATGACTTTAAACACTTTTATTTTAGTTGAAAAAGTAATAATTCACATCCAACAGTAATTTACAGCCAAAAGATTAAATGATAAAATTTCATCGAAATTGACCATTTTGCGAACGTTCGACAGCTCCGCGGTCATCGTTTTTCGTCAGAAAATTGATTTTTTGGACTGTACTAAAAATGATTCAAAATGTCAATTGGATCATGCCTCATGTTGAATAACCACTTTTTAAACCCTCACAGTGCCCAAAATTGCCATTTTTACAGAGTTTTGCTTACTTAGAAGCTTCAATTTTGACCAATTTCAGGCACAGAAATGACTTTAAACACATTTATTTTAGTTGAAAAAGTAATAATTCACATCCAACAGTAATTTACAGCCAAAAGATTAAATGTTAAAATTTCATCGAAATTGACCATTTTGGGAACGTTCGACAGCTCCGCGGTCATCGTTTTTCGTCCGAAAATTGATTTTTTGGACTGTACCAAAAATGATTCCAAATGTCAATTGGACCGTGCCTCATGTTGAATAACCACTTTTTAAACCCTCACAGTGACCAAAATTGCCATTTTTACAGAGTTTTGCATACTCAGAAGCTTCAATTTTGACCAATTTCAGGCACAGAAATGACTTCAAACACATTTATTTTAGTTGAAAAAGTAATAATTCACATCCAACAGTAATTTACAGCCAAAAGATTAAATGTTAAAATTTCATCGAAATTGACCATTTTGGGAACGTTCGACAGCTCCGCGGTCATCGTTTTTCGTCCGAAAATTGATTTTTTGGACTGTACCAAAAATGATTCCAAATGTCAATTGGACCGTGCCTCATGTTGAATAACCACTTTTTAAACCCTCACAGTGACCAAAATTGCCATTTTTACAGAGTTTTGCATACTCAGAAGCTTCAATTTTGACCAATTTCAGGCACAGAAATGACTTTAAACACTTTTATTTTAGTTGAAAAAGTAATAATTCACATCCAACAGTAATTTACAGCCAAAAGATTAAATGATAAAATTTCATCGAAATTGACCATTTTGCGAACGTTCGACAGCTCCGCGGTCATCGTTTTTCGTCAGAAAATTTATTTTTTGGACTGTACTAAAAATGATTCAAAATGTCAATTGGATCGTGCCTCATGTTGAATAACCACTTTTTAAACCCTCACAGTGCCCAAAATTACCATTTTTACAGAGTTTTGCATACTCAGAAGATTCAATTTTGACCAATTTCAGGCACAGAAATGACTTTAAACACATTTATTTTAGTTGAAAAAGTAATAATTCACATCTAACAGTAATTTACAGCCAAAAGATTAAATGATAAAATTTCATCGAAATTGACCATTTTGCGAACGTTCGACAGCTCCGCGGTCATCGTTTTTCGTCAGAAAATTTATTTTTTGGACTGTACCAAAAATGATTCCAAATGTCAATTGGATCGTGCCTCATGTTGAATAACCATTTTTTAAACCCTCACAGTGACCAAAAATTGCCATTTTTACAGAGTTTTGCATACTCAGAAGCTTCAATTTTGACCAATTTCAGGCACAGGAATGACTTTAAACACATTTATTTTAGTTGAGAAAGTAATATTTCACATCTAACAGTAATTTACAGGCAAAAGATTACATTTTAAAATTTCATCGAAATTGACCATTTTGGGAACGTTCGACAGCTCCGCGGTCATCGTTTTTCGTCCGAAAATTGATTTTTTGGACTGTACCAAAAATGATTCCAAATGTCAATTGGACCGTGCCTCATGTTGAATAACCACTTTTTAAACCCTTGCAGTGCCCAAAATGGCCATTTTTGCAGAGTTTTGCTTACTCAGAAGCTTCAATTTTGACCAATTTCAGGCACAGGAATGACTTTAAACACATTTATTTTAGTTGAGAAAGTAATATTTCACATCTAACAGTAATTTACAGGCAAAAGATTAAATTTTAAAATTTCATCGAAATTGACCATTTTGGGAATGTTCGACAGCTCCGCGGTCATCGTTTTTCATCAGAAAATAGATTTTTTGGACTGTACCAAAAATGATTCTAAATGTCAATTGGATCGTGCCTCATGTTGAATAACCACTTTTTAAACCCTTGCAGTGCCCAAAATGGCCATTTTTACAGAGTTTTGCTTACTCAGAAGCTTCAATTTTGACCAATTTTAGGCACAGAAATGACTTTAAACACATTTATTTTAGTTGAAAAAGTAATAATTCACATCCAACAGTAATTTACATCTAAAAGATTAAATGTTAAAATTTCATCGAAATTGACCATTTTGGGAACGTTCGACAGCTCCGCGGTCATCGTTTTTCGTCCGAAAATTGATTTTTTGGACTGTACCAAAAATGATTCCAAATGTCAATTGGATCGTGCCTCATGTTGAATAACCATTTTTTAAACCCTCACAGTGACCAAAATTGCCATTTTTACAGAGTTTTGCATACTCAGAAGCTTCAATTTTGACCAATTTCAGGCACAGGAATGACTTTAAACACATTTATTTTAGTTGAGAAAGTAATATTTCACATCTAACAGTAATTTACAGGCAAAAGATTACATTTTAAAATTTCATCGAAATTGACCATTTTGGGAATGTTCGACAGCTCCGCGGTCATCGTTTTTCGTCAGAAAATTTATTTTTTGGACTGTACCAAAAATGATTCCAAATGTCAATTGGATCGTGCCTCATGTTGAATAACCATTTTTTAAACCCTCACAGTGACCAAAAATTGCCATTTTTACAGAGTTTTGCATACTCAGAAGCTTCAATTTTGACCAATTTCAGGCACAGGAATGACTTTAAACACATTTATTTTAGTTGAGAAAGTAATATTTCACATCTAACAGTAATTTACAGGCAAAAGATTACATTTTAAAATTTCATCGAAATTGACCATTTTGGGAACGTTCGACAGCTCCGCGGTCATCGTTTTTCGTCCGAAAATTGATTTTTTGGACTGTACCAAAAATGATTCCAAATGTCAATTGGACCGTGCCTCATGTTGAATAACCACTTTTTAAACCCTTGCAGTGCCCAAAATGGCCATTTTTGCAGAGTTTTGCTTACTCAGAAGCTTCAATTTTGACCAATTTCAGGCACAGGAATGACTTTAAACACATTTATTTTAGTTGAGAAAGTAATATTTCACATCTAACAGTAATTTACAGGCAAAAGATTAAATTTTAAAATTTCATCGAAATTGACCATTTTGGGAATGTTCGACAGCTCCGCGGTCATCGTTTTTCATCAGAAAATAGATTTTTTGGACTGTACCAAAAATGATTCTAAATGTCAATTGGATCGTGCCTCATGTTGAATAACCACTTTTTAAACCCTTGCAGTGCCCAAAATGGCCATTTTTACAGAGTTTTGCTTACTCAGAAGCTTCAATTTTGACCAATTTTAGGCACAGAAATGACTTTAAACACATTTATTTTAGTTGAAAAAGTAATAATTCACATCCAACAGTAATTTACATCTAAAAGATTAAATGTTAAAATTTCATCGAAATTGACCATTTTGGGAACGTTCGACAGCTCCGCGGTCATCGTTTTTCGTCCGAAAATTGATTTTTTGGACTGTACCAAAAATGATTCCAAATGTCAATTGGATCGTGCCTCATGTTGAATAACCATTTTTTAAACCCTCACAGTGACCAAAATTGCCATTTTTACAGAGTTTTGCATACTCAGAAGCTTCAATTTTGACCAATTTCAGGCACAGGAATGACTTTAAACACATTTATTTTAGTTGAGAAAGTAATATTTCACATCTAACAGTAATTTACAGGCAAAAGATTACATTTTAAAATTTCATCGAAATTGACCATTTTGGGAATGTTCGACAGCTCCGCGGTCATCGTTTTTCGTCAGAAAATAGATTTTTTGGACTGTACCAAAAATGATTCTAAATGTCAATTGGATCGTGCCTCATGTTGAATAACCACTTTTTAAACCCTCACAGTGCCCAAAATTACAATTTTTACAGAGTTTTGCATACTCAGAAGCTTCAATTTTGACCAATTTCAGGCACAGAAATGACTTTAAACACATTTATTTTAGTTGAAAAAGTAATAATTCACATCCAACAGTAATTTACAGCCAAAAGATTAAATGTTAAAATTTCATCGAAATTGACCATTTTGGGAACGTTCGACAGCTCCGCGGTCATCGTTTTTCGTCCGAAAATTGATTTTTTGGACTGTACCAAAAATGATTCCAAATGTCAATTGGACCGTGCCTCATGTTGAATAACCACTTTTTAAACCCTCACAGTGACCAAAATTGCCATTTTTACAGAGTTTTGCATACTCAGAAGCTTCAATTTTGACCAATTTCAGGCACAGAAATGACTTTAAACACATTTATTTTAGTTGAAAAAGTAATAATTCACATCCAACAGTAATTTACAGCCAAAAGATTAAATGATAAAATTTCATCGAAATTGACCATTTTGCGAACGTTCGACAGCTCCGCGGTCATCGTTTTTCGTCAGAAAATTGATTTTTTGGACTGTACCAAAAATGATTCAAAACGTCAATTGGATCATGCCTCATGTTGAATAACCACTTTTTAAACCCTCACAGTGACCAAAATTGCCATTTTTACAGAGTTTTGCATACTCAGAAGCTTCAATTTTGACCAATTTCAGGCACAGAAATGACTTTAAACACATTTATTTTAGTTGAAAAAGTAATAATTCACATCCAACAGTAATTTACAGCCAAAAGATTAAATGTTAAAATTTCATCGAAATTGACCATTTTGGGAACGTTCGACAGCTCCGCGGTCATCGTTTTTCATCCGAAAATGAATTTTTTGGACTGTAGCAAAAATGATTCCAAATGTCAATTGGATCGTGCCTCATGTTGAATAACCACTTTTTAAACCCTCGCAGTGCCCAAAATGGCCATTTTTACAGAGTTTTGCTTACTCAGAAGCTTCAATTTTGACAAATTTCAGGCACAGAAATGACTTTAAACACATTTATTTTAGTTGAAAAAGTAATAATTCACATCCAACAGTAATTTACATCCAAAAGATTAAATGTTAAAATTTCATCGAAATTGACCATTTTGGGAACGTTCGACAGCTCCGCGGTCATCGTTTTTTGTCCGAAAATTGATTTTTTGGACTGTACCAAAAATGATTCCAAATGTCAATTGGACCGTGCCTCATGTTGAATAACCACTTTTTAAACCCTCACCGTGACCAAAATTGCCATTTTTACAGAGTTTTGCATACTCAGAAGCTTCAATTTTGACCAATTTCAGGCACAGAAATGACTTTAAACACTTTTATTTTAGTTGAAAAAGTAATAATTCACATCCAACAGTAATTTACAGCCAAAAGATTAAATGATAAAATTTCATCGAAATTGACCATTTTGCGAACGTTCGACAGCTCCGCGGTCATCGTTTTTCGTCAGAAAATTTATTTTTTGGACTGTACCAAAAATGATTCAAAATGTCAATTGGATCATGCCTCATGTTGAATAACCACTTTTTAAACCCTCACAGTGCCCAAAATTGCCATTTTTACAGAGTTTTGCTTACTTAGAAGCTTCAATTTTGACCAATTTCAGGCACAGAAATGACTTTAAACACATTTATTTTAGTTGAAAAAGTAATAATTCACATCCAACAGTAATTTACAGCCAAAAGATTAAATGTTAAAATTTCATCGAAATTGACCATTTTGGGAACGTTCGACAGCTCCGCGGTCATCGTTTTTCGTCCGAAAATTGATTTTTTGGACTGTACCAAAAATGATTCCAAATGTCAATTGGACCGTGCCTCATGTTGAATAACCACTTTTTAAACCCTCGCAGTGACCAAAATTGCCATTTTTACAGAGTTTTGCATACTCAGAAGCTTCAATTTTGACCAATTTCAGGCACAGGAATGACTTTAAACACATTTATTTTAGTTGAGAAAGTAATATTTCACATCTAACAGTAATTTACAGGCAAAAGATTACATTTTAAAATTTCATCGAAATTGACCATTTTGGGAATGTTCGACAGCTCCGCGGTCATCGTTTTTCGTCAGAAAATAGATTTTTTGGACTGTACCAAAAATGATTCTAAATGTCAATTGGATCGTGCCTCATGTTGAATAACCACTTTTTAAACCCTCACAGTGCCCAAAATTACCATTTTTACAGAGTTTTGCATACTCAGAAGATTCAATTTTGACCAATTTCAGGCACAGAAATGACTTTAAACACATTTATTTTAGTTGAAAAAGTAATAATTCACATCTAACAGTAATTTACAGCCAAAAGATTAAATGATAAAATTTCATCGAAATTGACCATTTTGCGAACGTTCGACAGCTCCGCGGTCATCGTTTTTCGTCAGAAAATTTATTTTTTGGACTGTACCAAAAATGATTCCAAATGTCAATTGGATCGTGCCTCATGTTGAATAACCATTTTTTAAACCCTCACAGTGACCAAAAATTGCCATTTTTACAGAGTTTTGCATACTCAGAAGCTTCAATTTTGACCAATTTCAGGCACAGGAATGACTTTAAACACATTTATTTTAGTTGAGAAAGTAATATTTCACATCTAACAGTAATTTACAGGCAAAAGATTACATTTTAAAATTTCATCGAAATTGACCATTTTGGGAACGTTCGACAGCTCCGCGGTCATCGTTTTTCGTCCGAAAATTGATTTTTTGGACTGTACCAAAAATGATTCCAAATGTCAATTGGACCGTGCCTCATGTTGAATAACCACTTTTTAAACCCTTGCAGTGCCCAAAATGGCCATTTTTGCAGAGTTTTGCTTACTCAGAAGCTTCAATTTTGACCAATTTCAGGCACAGGAATGACTTTAAACACATTTATTTTAGTTGAGAAAGTAATATTTCACATCTAACAGTAATTTACAGGCAAAAGATTAAATTTTAAAATTTCATCGAAATTGACCATTTTGGGAATGTTCGACAGCTCCGCGGTCATCGTTTTTCATCAGAAAATAGATTTTTTGGACTGTACCAAAAATGATTCTAAATGTCAATTGGATCGTGCCTCATGTTGAATAACCACTTTTTAAACCCTTGCAGTGCCCAAAATGGCCATTTTTACAGAGTTTTGCTTACTCAGAAGCTTCAATTTTGACCAATTTTAGGCACAGAAATGACTTTAAACACATTTATTTTAGTTGAAAAAGTAATAATTCACATCCAACAGTAATTTACATCTAAAAGATTAAATGTTAAAATTTCATCGAAATTGACCATTTTGGGAACGTTCGACAGCTCCGCGGTCATCGTTTTTCGTCCGAAAATTGATTTTTTGGACTGTACCAAAAATGATTCCAAATGTCAATTGGATCGTGCCTCATGTTGAATAACCATTTTTTAAACCCTCACAGTGACCAAAATTGCCATTTTTACAGAGTTTTGCATACTCAGAAGCTTCAATTTTGACCAATTTCAGGCACAGGAATGACTTTAAACACATTTATTTTAGTTGAGAAAGTAATATTTCACATCTAACAGTAATTTACAGGCAAAAGATTACATTTTAAAATTTCATCGAAATTGACCATTTTGGGAATGTTCGACAGCTCCGCGGTCATCGTTTTTCGTCAGAAAATAGATTTTTTGGACTGTACCAAAAATGATTCTAAATGTCAATTGGATCGTGCCTCATGTTGAATAACCACTTTTTAAACCCTCACAGTGCCCAAAATTACAATTTTTACAGAGTTTTGCATACTCAGAAGCTTCAATTTTGACCAATTTCAGGCACAGAAATGACTTTAAACACATTTATTTTAGTTGAAAAAGTAATAATTCACATCCAACAGTAATTTACAGCCAAAAGATTAAATGATAAAATTTCATCGAAATTGACCATTTTGCGAACGTTCGACAGCTCCGCGGTCATCGTTTTTCGTCAGAAAATTGATTTTTTGGACTGTACCAAAAATGATTCAAAACGTCAATTGGATCATGCCTCATGTTGAATAACCACTTTTTAAACCCTCACAGTGACCAAAATTGCCATTTTTACAGAGTTTTGCATACTCAGAAGCTTCAATTTTGACCAATTTCAGGCACAGAAATGACTTTAAACACATTTATTTTAGTTGAAAAAGTAATAATTCACATCCAACAGTAATTTACAGCCAAAAGATTAAATGTTAAAATTTCATCGAAATTGACCATTTTGGGAACGTTCGACAGCTCCGCGGTCATCGTTTTTTGTCCGAAAATTGATTTTTTGGACTGTACCAAAAATGATTCCAAATGTCAATTGGACCGTGCCTCATGTTGAATAACCACTTTTTAAACCCTCACCGTGACCAAAATTGCCATTTTTACAGAGTTTTGCATACTCAGAAGCTTCAATTTTGACCAATTTCAGGCACAGAAATGACTTTAAACACTTTTATTTTAGTTGAAAAAGTAATAATTCACATCCAACAGTAATTTACAGCCAAAAGATTAAATGATAAAATTTCATCGAAATTGACCATTTTGCGAACGTTCGACAGCTCCGCGGTCATCGTTTTTCGTCAGAAAATTTATTTTTTGGACTGTACCAAAAATGATTCAAAATGTCAATTGGATCATGCCTCATGTTGAATAACCACTTTTTAAACCCTCACAGTGCCCAAAATTGCCATTTTTACAGAGTTTTGCTTACTTAGAAGCTTCAATTTTGACCAATTTCAGGCACAGAAATGACTTTAAACACATTTATTTTAGTTGAAAAAGTAATAATTCACATCCAACAGTAATTTACAGCCAAAAGATTAAATGTTGAAATTTCATCGAAATTGACCATTTTGGGAACGTTCGACAGCTCCGCGGTCATCGTTTTTCGTCCGAAAATTGATTTTTTGGACTGTACCAAAAATGATTCCAAATGTCAATTGGACCGTGCCTCATGTTGAATAACCACTTTTTAAACCCTCGCAGTGACCAAAATTGCCATTTTTACAGAGTTTTGCATACTCAGAAGCTTCAATTTTGACCAATTTCAGGCACAGAAATGACTTCAAACACATTTATTTTAGTTGAAAAAGTAATAATTCACATCCAACAGTAATTTACAGCCAAAAGATTAAATGTTAAAATTTCATCGAAATTGACCATTTTGGGAACGTTCGACAGCTCCGCGGTCATCGTTTTTCGTCCGAAAATTGATTTTTTGGACTGTACCAAAAATGATTCCAAATGTCAATTGGACCGTGCCTCATGTTGAATAACCACTTTTTAAACCCTCACAGTGACCAAAATTGCCATTTTTACAGAGTTTTGCATACTCAGAAGCTTCAATTTTGACCAATTTCAGGCACAGAAATGACTTTAAACACTTTTATTTTAGTTGAAAAAGTAATAATTCACATCCAACAGTAATTTACAGCCAAAAGATTAAATGATAAAATTTCATCGAAATTGACCATTTTGCGAACGTTCGACAGCTCCGCGGTCATCGTTTTTCGTCAGAAAATTGATTTTTTGGACTGTACTAAAAATGATTCAAAATGTCAATTGGATCATGCCTCATGTTGAATAACCACTTTTTAAACCCTCACAGTGCCCAAAATTGCCATTTTTACAGAGTTTTGCTTACTTAGAAGCTTCAATTTTGACCAATTTCAGGCACAGAAATGACTTTAAACACATTTATTTTAGTTGAAAAAGTAATAATTCACATCCAACAGTAATTTACAGCCAAAAGATTAAATGTTAAAATTTCATCGAAATTGACCATTTTGGGAACGTTCGACAGCTCCGCGGTCATCGTTTTTCGTCCGAAAATTGATTTTTTGGACTGTACCAAAAATGATTCCAAATGTCAATTGGACCGTGCCTCATGTTGAATAACCACTTTTTAAACCCTCACAGTGACCAAAATTGCCATTTTTACAGAGTTTTGCATACTCAGAAGCTTCAATTTTGACCAATTTCAGGCACAGAAATGACTTCAAACACATTTATTTTAGTTGAAAAAGTAATAATTCACATCCAACAGTAATTTACAGCCAAAAGATTAAATGTTAAAATTTCATCGAAATTGACCATTTTGGGAACGTTCGACAGCTCCGCGGTCATCGTTTTTCGTCCGAAAATTGATTTTTTGGACTGTACCAAAAATGATTCCAAATGTCAATTGGACCGTGCCTCATGTTGAATAACCACTTTTTAAACCCTCACAGTGACCAAAATTGCCATTTTTACAGAGTTTTGCATACTCAGAAGCTTCAATTTTGACCAATTTCAGGCACAGAAATGACTTTAAACACTTTTATTTTAGTTGAAAAAGTAATAATTCACATCCAACAGTAATTTACAGCCAAAAGATTAAATGATAAAATTTCATCGAAATTGACCATTTTGCGAACGTTCGACAGCTCCGCGGTCATCGTTTTTCGTCAGAAAATTGATTTTTTGGACTGTACCAAAAATGATTCAAAATGTCAATTGGATCATGCCTCATGTTGAATAACCACTTTTTAAACCCTCACAGTGCCCAAAATTGCCATTTTTACAGAGTTTTGCTTACTTAGAAGCTTCAATTTTGACCAATTTCAGGCACAGAAATGACTTTAAACACATTTATTTTAGTTGAAAAAGTAATAATTCACATCCAACAGTAATTTACAGCCAAAAGATTAAATGTTAAAATTTCATCGAAATTGACCATTTTGGGAACGTTCGACAGCTCCGCGGTCATCGTTTTTCGTCCGAAAATTGATTTTTTGGACTGTACCAAAAATGATTCCAAATGTCAATTGGACCGTGCCTCATGTTGAATAACCACTTTTTAAACCCTCACAGTGACCAAAATTGCCATTTTTACAGAGTTTTGCATACTCAGAAGCTTCAATTTTGACCAATTTCAGGCACAGGAATGACTTTAAACACATTTATTTTAGTTGAAAAAGTAATAATTCACATCCAACAGTAATTTACAGCCAAAAGATTAAATGTTAAAATTTCATCGAAATTGACCATTTTGGGAACGTTCGACAGCTCCGCGGTCATCGTTTTTCGTCTGAAAATTGATTTTTTGGACTGTACCAAAAATGATTCCAAATGTCAATTGGACCGTGCCTCATGTTGAATAACCACTTTTTAAACCCTCGCAGTGCCCAAAATGGCCATTTTTACAGAGTTTTGCTTACTCAGAAGCTTCAATTTTGACCAATTTCAGGCACAGAAATGACTTTAAACACATTTATTTTAGTTGAAAAAGTTATAATTCACATCCAACAGTAATTTACAGCCAAAAGAATAAATGTTAAAATTTCATCGAAATTGACCATTTTGGGAACTTTCGACAGCTCCGCGGTCATCGTTTTTCGTCCGAAAATTGAATTTTTGGACTGTACCAAAAATGATTCCAAATGTCAATTGGATCGTGCCTCATGTTGAATAACCACTTTTTAAACCCTCACAGTGCCCAAAATGGCCATTTTTACAGAGTTTTGCTTACTCAGAAGCTTCAATTTTGACCAATTTCAGGCACAGAAATGACTTTAAACACATTTATTTTAGTTGAAAAAGTAATAATTCACATCCAACAGTAATTTACATCCAAAAGATTAAATGTTAAAATTTCATCGAAATTGACAATTTTGGGAACGTTCGACAGCTCCGCGGTCATCGTTTTTCGTCAGAAAATTGATTTTTTGGACTGTACCAAAAATGATTCAAAATGTCAATTGGATCATGCCTCATGTTGAATAACCACTTTTTAAACCCTCACAGTGCCCAAAATTGCCATTTTTACAGAGTTTTGCTTACTTAGAAGCTTCAATTTTGACCAATTTCAGGCACAGAAATGACTTTAAACACATTTATTTTAGTTGAAAAAGTAATAATTCACATCCAACAGTAATTTACAGCCAAAAGATTAAATGTTAAAATTTCATCGAAATTGACCATTTTGGGAACGTTCGACAGCTCCGCGGTCATCGTTTTTCGTCCGAAAATTGATTTTTTGGACTGTACCAAAAATGATTCCAAATGTCAATTGGACCGTGCCTCATGTTGAATAACCACTTTTTAAACCCTCACAGTGACCAAAATTGCCATTTTTACAGAGTTTTGCATACTCAGAAGCTTCAATTTTGACCAATTTCAGGCACAGGAATGACTTTAAACACATTTATTTTAGTTGAAAAAGTAATAATTCACATCCAACAGTAATTTACAGCCAAAAGATTAAATGTTAAAATTTCATCGAAATTGACCATTTTGGGAACGTTCGACAGCTCCGCGGTCATCGTTTTTCGTCTGAAAATTGATTTTTTGGACTGTACCAAAAATGATTCCAAATGTCAATTGGACCGTGCCTCATGTTGAATAACCACTTTTTAAACCCTCGCAGTGCCCAAAATGGCCATTTTTACAGAGTTTTGCTTACTCAGAAGCTTCAATTTTGACCAATTTCAGGCACAGAAATGACTTTAAACACATTTATTTTAGTTGAAAAAGTTATAATTCACATCCAACAGTAATTTACAGCCAAAAGAATAAATGTTAAAATTTCATCGAAATTGACCATTTTGGGAACTTTCGACAGCTCCGCGGTCATCGTTTTTCGTCCGAAAATTGAATTTTTGGACTGTACCAAAAATGATTCCAAATGTCAATTGGATCGTGCCTCATGTTGAATAACCACTTTTTAAACCCTCACAGTGCCCAAAATGGCCATTTTTACAGAGTTTTGCTTACTCAGAAGCTTCAATTTTGACCAATTACAGGCACAGAAATGACTTTAAACACATTTTTTTAAGTTGAAAAAGTAATAATTCACATCCAACAGTAATATACAGCCAAAAGAATAAATGTTAACATTTAATCGAGATTGACCATTTTGGGAACTTTCGACAGCTCCGCGGTCATCGTTTTTCGTCCGAAAATTAATTTTTTGGACTGTAGCAAAAATGATTCCAAATGTCAATTGGATCGTGCCTCATGTTGAATAACCACTTTTTAAACCCTCGCAGTGCCCAAAATGGCAATTTTTACAGAGTTTTGCTTACTCAGAAGCTTCAATTTTGACCAATTTCAGGCACAGAAATGACTTTAAACACATTTATTTTAGTTGAAAAAGTAATAATTCACATCCAACAGTAATTTACATCCAAAAGATTAAATGTTAAAATTTCATCGAAATTGACAATTTTGGGAACGTTCGACAGCTCCGCGGTCATCGTTTTTCGTCCGAAAATTGATTTTTTGGACTGTACCAAAAATGATTCCAAATGTCAATTGGATCGTGCCTCATGTTGAATAACCATTTTTTAAACCCTCACAGTGACCAAAATTGCCATTTTTACAGAGTTTTGCATACTCAGAAGCTTCAATTTTGACCAATTTCAGGCACAGGAATGACTTTAAACACTTTTATTTTAGTTGAAAAAGTAATAATTCACATCCAACAGTAATTTACAGCCAAAAGATTAAATGATAAAATTTCATCGAAATTGACCATTTTGCGAACGTTCGACAGCTCCGCGGTCATCGTTTTTCGTCAGAAAATTTATTTTTTGGACTGTACCAAAAATGATTCAAAATGTCAATTGGATCATGCCTCATGTTGAATAACCACTTTTTAAACCCTCACAGTGCCCAAAATTGCCATTTTTACAGAGTTTTGCTTACTTAGAAGCTTCAATTTTGACCAATTTCAGGCACAGAAATGACTTTAAACACATTTATTTTAGTTGAAAAAGTAATAATTCACATCCAACAGTAATTTACAGCCAAAAGATTAAATGTTAAAATTTCATCGAAATTGACCATTTTGGGAACGTTCGACAGCTCCGCGGTCATCGTTTTTCATCCGAAAATTGATTTTTTGGACTGTACCAAAAATGATTCCAAATGTCAATTGGACCGTGCCTCATGTTGAATAACCACTTTTTAAACCCTCACAGTGACCAAAATTGCCATTTTTACAGAGTTTTGCATACTCAGAAGCTTCAATTTTGACCAATTTCAGGCACAGGAATGACTTTAAACACATTTATTTTAGTTGAAAAAGTAATAATTCACATCCAACAGTAATTTACAGCCAAAAGATTAAATGTTAAAATTTCATCGAAATTGACCATTTTGGGAACGTTCGACAGCTCCGCGGTCATCGTTTTTCGTCTGAAAATTGATTTTTTGGACTGTACCAAAAATGATTCCAAATGTCAATTGGACCGTGCCTCATGTTGAATAACCACTTTTTAAACCCTCGCAGTGCCCAAAATGGCCATTTTTACAGAGTTTTGCTTACTCAGAAGCTTCAATTTTGACCAATTTCAGGCACAGAAATGACTTTAAACACATTTATTTTAGTTGAAAAAGTTATAATTCACATCCAACAGTAATTTACAGCCAAAAGAATAAATGTTAAAATTTCATCGAAATTGACCATTTTGGGAACTTTCGACAGCTCCGCGGTCATCGTTTTTCGTCCGAAAATTGAATTTTTGGACTGTACCAAAAATGATTCCAAATGTCAATTGGATCGTGCCTCATGTTGAATAACCACTTTTTAAACCCTCACAGTGCCCAAAATGGCCATTTTTACAGAGTTTTGCTTACTCAGAAGCTTCAATTTTGACCAATTTCAGGCACAGAAATGACTTTAAACACATTTATTTTAGTTGAAAAAGTAATAATTCACATCCAACAGTAATTTACATCCAAAAGATTAAATGTTAAAATTTCATCGAAATTGACAATTTTGGGAACGTTCGACAGCTCCGCGGTCATCGTTTTTCGTCCGAAAATTGATTTTTTGGACTGTACCAAAAATGATTCCAAATGTCAATTGGATCATGCCTCATGTTGAATAACCACTTTTTAAACCCTCACAGTGCCCAAAATTGCCATTTTTACAGAGTTTTGCTTACTTAGAAGCTTCAATTTTGACCAATTTCAGGCACAGAAATGACTTTAAACACATTTATTTTAGTTGAAAAAGTAATAATTCACATCCAACAGTAATTTACAGCCAAAAGATTAAATGTTAAAATTTCATCGAAATTGACCATTTTGGGAACGTTCGACAGCTCCGCGGTCATCGTTTTTCGTCCGAAAATTGATTTTTTGGACTGTACCAAAAATGATTCCAAATGTCAATTGGACCGTGCCTCATGTTGAATAACCACTTTTTAAACCCTCACAGTGACCAAAATTGCCATTTTTACAGAGTTTTGCATACTCAGAAGCTTCAATTTTGACCAATTTCAGGCACAGGAATGACTTTAAACACATTTATTTTAGTTGAAAAAGTAATAATTCACATCCAACAGTAATTTACAGCCAAAAGATTAAATGTTAAAATTTCATCGAAATTGACCATTTTGGGAACGTTCGACAGCTCCGCGGTCATCGTTTTTCGTCTGAAAATTGATTTTTTGGACTGTACCAAAAATGATTCCAAATGTCAATTGGACCGTGCCTCATGTTGAATAACCACTTTTTAAACCCTCGCAGTGCCCAAAATGGCCATTTTTACAGAGTTTTGCTTACTCAGAAGCTTCAATTTTGACCAATTTCAGGCACAGAAATGACTTTAAACACATTTATTTTAGTTGAAAAAGTTATAATTCACATCCAACAGTAATTTACAGCCAAAAGAATAAATGTTAAAATTTCATCGAAATTGACCATTTTGGGAACTTTCGACAGCTCCGCGGTCATCGTTTTTCGTCCGAAAATTGAATTTTTGGACTGTACCAAAAATGATTCCAAATGTCAATTGGATCGTGCCTCATGTTGAATAACCACTTTTTAAACCCTCACAGTGCCCAAAATGGCCATTTTTACAGAGTTTTGCTTACTCAGAAGCTTCAATTTTGACCAATTACAGGCACAGAAATGACTTTAAACACATTTTTTTAAGTTGAAAAAGTAATAATTCACATCCAACAGTAATATACAGCCAAAAGAATAAATGTTAACATTTAATCGAGATTGACCATTTTGGGAACTTTCGACAGCTCCGCGGTCATCGTTTTTCGTCCGAAAATTAATTTTTTGGACTGTAGCAAAAATGATTCCAAATGTCAATTGGATCGTGCCTCATGTTGAATAACCACTTTTTAAACCCTCGCAGTGCCCAAAATGGCAATTTTTACAGAGTTTTGCTTACTCAGAAGCTTCAATTTTGACCAATTTCAGGCACAGAAATGACTTTAAACACATTTATTTTAGTTGAAAAAGTAATAATTCACATCCAACAGTAATTTACATCCAAAAGATTAAATGTTAAAATTTCATCGAAATTGACAATTTTGGGAACGTTCGACAGCTCCGCGGTCATCGTTTTTCGTCCGAAAATTGATTTTTTGGACTGTACCAAAAATGATTCCAAATGTCAATTGGATCGTGCCTCATGTTGAATAACCAATTTTTTAAACCCTCACAGTGACCAAAATTGCCATTTTTACAGAGTTTTGCATACTCAGAAGCTTCAATTTTGACCAATTTCAGGCACAGGAATGACTTTAAACACATTTATTTTAGTTGAGAAAGTAATATTTCACATCTAACAGTAATTTACAGGCAAAAGATTACATTTTAAAATTTCATCGAAATTGACCATTTTGGGAATGTTCGACAGCTCCGCGGTCATCGTTTTTCGTCAGAAAATAGATTTTTTGGACTGTACCAAAAATGATTCTAAATGTCAATTGGATCGTGCCTCATGTTGAATAACCACTTTTTAAACCCTCACAGTGCCCAAAATTACCATTTTTACAGAGTTTTGCATACTCAGAAGCTTCAATTTTGACCAATTTCAGGCACAGAAATGACTTTAAACACATTTATTTTAGTTGAAAAAGTAATAATTCACATCCAACAGTAATTTACAGCCAAAAGATTAAATGTTAAAATTTCATCGAAATTGACCATTTTGGGACCGTTCGACAGCTCCGCGGTCATCGTTTTTCGTCCGAAAATTAATTTTTTGGACTGTACCAAAAATGATTCCAAATGTCAATTGGACCGTGCCTCATGTTGAATAACCACTTTTTAAACCCTCACCGTGACCAAAATTGCCATTTTTACAGAGTTTTGCATACTCAGAAGCTTCAATTTTGACCAATTTCAGGCACAGAAATGACTTTAAACACTTTTATTTTAGTTGAAAAAGTAATAATTCACATCCAACAGTAATTTACAGCCAAAAGATTAAATGATAAAATTTCATCGAAATTGACCATTTTGCGAACGTTCGACAGCTCCGCGGTCATCGTTTTTCGTCAGAAAATTTATTTTTTGGACTGTACCAAAAATGATTCAAAATGTCAATTGGATCATGCCTCATGTTGAATAACCACTTTTTAAACCCTCACAGTGCCCAAAATTGCCATTTTTACAGAGTTTTGCTTACTTAGAAGCTTCAATTTTGACCAATTTCAGGCACAGAAATGACTTTAAACACATTTATTTTAGTTGAAAAAGTAATAATTCACATCCAACAGTAATTTACAGCCAAAAGATTAAATGTTAAAATTTCATCGAAATTGACCATTTTGGGAACGTTCGACAGCTCCGCGGTCATCGTTTTTCGTCCGAAAATTGATTTTTTGGACTGTACCAAAAATGATTCCAAATGTCAATTGGACCGTGCCTCATGTTGAATAACCACTTTTTAAACCCTCACAGTGACCAAAATTGCCATTTTTACAGAGTTTTGCATACTCAGAAGCTTCAATTTTGACCAATTTCAGGCACAGGAATGACTTTAAACACATTTATTTTAGTTGAAAAAGTAATAATTCACATCCAACAGTAATTTACAGCCAAAAGATTAAATGTTAAAATTTCATCGAAATTGACCATTTTGGGAACGTTCGACAGCTCCGCGGTCATCGTTTTTCGTCCGAAAATTAATTTTTTGGACTGTAGCAAAAATGATTCCAAATGTCAATTGGATCGTGCCTCATGTTGAATAACCACTTTTTAAACCCTCGCAGTGCCCAAAATGGCAATTTTTACAGAGTTTTGCTTACTCAGAAGCTTCAATTTTGACCAATTTCAGGCACAGAAATGACTTTAAACACATTTATTTTAGTTGAAAAAGTAATAATTCACATCCAACAGTAATTTACATCCAAAAGATTAAATGTTAAAATTTCATCGAAATTGACAATTTTGGGAACGTTCGACAGCTCCGCGGTCATCGTTTTTCGTCCGAAAATTGATTTTTTGGACTGTACCAAAAATGATTCCAAATGTCAATTGGATCGTGCCTCATGTTGAATAACCATTTTTTAAACCCTCACAGTGACCAAAATTGCCATTTTTACAGAGTTTTGCATACTCAGAAGCTTCAATTTTGACCAATTTCAGGCACAGGAATGACTTTAAACACATTTATTTTAGTTGAGAAAGTAATATTTCACATCTAACAGTAATTTACAGGCAAAAGATTACATTTTAAAATTTCATCGAAATTGACCATTTTGGGAATGTTCGACAGCTCCGCGGTCATCGTTTTTCGTCAGAAAATAGATTTTTTGGACTGTACCAAAAATGATTCTAAATGTCAATTGGATCGTGCCTCATGTTGAATAACCACTTTTTAAACCCTCACAGTGCCCAAAATGGCCATTTTTACAGAGTTTTGCTTACTCAGAAGCTTCAATTTTGACCAATTACAGGCACAGAAATGACTTTAAACACATTTTTTTAAGTTGAAAAAGTAATAATTCACATCCAACAGTAATATACAGCCAAAAGAATAAATGTTAACATTTCATCGAAATTGACCATTTTGGGAACTTTCGACAGCTCCGCGGTCATCGTTTTTCTCCCGAAAATTAATTTTTTGGACTGTAGCAAAAATGATTCCAAATGTCAATTGGATCGTGCCTCATGTTGAATAACCACTTTTTAAACCCTCGCAGTGCCCAAAATGGCCATTTTTACAGAGTTTTGCTTACTCAGAAGCTTCAATTTTGACCAATTTCAGGCACAGAAATGACTTTAAACACATTTATTTTAGTTGAAAAAGTAATAATTCACATCCAACAGTAATTTACATCCAAAAGATTAAATGTTAAAATTTCATCGAAATTGACAATTTTGGGAACGTTCGACAGCTCCGCGGTCATCGTTTTTCGTCCGAAAATTGATTTTTTGGACTGTACCAAAAATGATTCCAAATGTCAATTGGATCGTGCCTCATGTTGAATAACCATTTTTTAAACCCTCACAGTGACCAAAATTGCCATTTTTACAGAGTTTTGCATACTCAGAAGCTTCAATTTTGACCAATTTCAGGCACAGGAATGACTTTAAACACATTTATTTTAGTTGAGAAAGTAATATTTCACATCTAACAGTAATTTACAGGCAAAAGATTACATTTTAAAATTTCATCGAAATTGACCATTTTGGGAATGTTCGACAGCTCCGCGGTCATCGTTTTTCGTCAGAAAATAGATTTTTTGGACTGTACCAAAAATGATTCTAAATGTCAATTGGATCGTGCCTCATGTTGAATAACCACTTTTTAAACCCTCACAGTGCCCAAAATGGCCATTTTTACAGAGTTTTGCTTACTCAGAAGCTTCAATTTTGACCAATTACAGGCACAGAAATGACTTTAAACACATTTTTTTAAGTTGAAAAAGTAATAATTCACATCCAACAGTAATATACAGCCAAAAGAATAAATGTTAACATTTCATCGAAATTGACCATTTTGGGAACTTTCGACAGCTCCGCGGTCATCGTTTTTCTCCCGAAAATTAATTTTTTGGACTGTAGCAAAAATGATTCCAAATGTCAATTGGATCGTGCCTCATGTTGAATAACCACTTTTTAAACCCTCGCAGTGCCCAAAATGGCCATTTTTACAGAGTTTTGCTTACTCAGAAGCTTCAATTTTGACCAATTTCAGGCACAGAAATGACTTTAAACACATTTATTTTAGTTGAAAAAGTAATAATTCACATCCAACAGTAATTTACATCCAAAAGATTAAATGTTAAAATTTCATCGAAATTGACCATTTTGGGAACGTTCGACAGCTCCGCGGTCATCGTTTTTCGTCCGAAAATTGATTTTTTGGACTGTACCAAAAATGATTCCAAATGTCAATTGGATCATGCCTCATGTTGAATAACCACTTTTTAAACCCTCACAGTGCCCAAAATTGCCATTTTTACAGAGTTTTGCTTACTTAGAAGCTTCAATTTTGACCAATTTCAGGCACAGAAATGACTTTAAACACATTTATTTTAGTTGAAAAAGTAATAATTCACATCCAACAGTAATTTACAGCCAAAAGATTAAATGTTAAAATTTCATCGAAATTGACCATTTTGGGAACGTTCGACAGCTCCGCGGTCATCGTTTTTCGTCCGAAAATTGATTTTTTGGACTGTACCAAAAATGATTCCAAATGTCAATTGGACCGTGCCTCATGTTGAATAACCACTTTTTAAACCCTCACAGTGACCAAAATTGCCATTTTTACAGAGTTTTGCATACTCAGAAGCTTCAATTTTGACCAATTTCAGGCACAGGAATGACTTTAAACACATTTATTTTAGTTGAAAAAGTAATAATTCACATCCAACAGTAATTTACAGCCAAAAGATTAAATGTTAAAATTTCATCGAAATTGACCATTTTGGGAACGTTCGACAGCTCCGCGGTCATCGTTTTTCGTCTGAAAATTGATTTTTTGGACTGTACCAAAAATGATTCCAAATGTCAATTGGACCGTGCCTCATGTTGAATAACCACTTTTTAAACCCTCGCAGTGCCCAAAATGGCCATTTTTACAGAGTTTTGCTTACTCAGAAGCTTCAATTTTGACCAATTTCAGGCACAGAAATGACTTTAAACACATTTATTTTAGTTGAAAAAGTTATAATTCACATCCAACAGTAATTTACAGCCAAAAGAATAAATGTTAAAATTTCATCGAAATTGACCATTTTGGGAACTTTCGACAGCTCCGCGGTCATCGTTTTTCGTCCGAAAATTGAATTTTTGGACTGTACCAAAAATGATTCCAAATGTCAATTGGATCGTGCCTCATGTTGAATAACCACTTTTTAAACCCTCACAGTGCCCAAAATGGCCATTTTTACAGAGTTTTGCTTACTCAGAAGCTTCAATTTTGACCAATTACAGGCACAGAAATGACTTTAAACACATTTTTTTAAGTTGAAAAAGTAATAATTCACATCCAACAGTAATATACAGCCAAAAGAATAAATGTTAACATTTAATCGAGATTGACCATTTTGGGAACTTTCGACAGCTCCGCGGTCATCGTTTTTCGTCCGAAAATTAATTTTTTGGACTGTAGCAAAAATGATTCCAAATGTCAATTGGATCGTGCCTCATGTTGAATAACCACTTTTTAAACCCTCGCAGTGCCCAAAATGGCAATTTTTACAGAGTTTTGCTTACTCAGAAGCTTCAATTTTGACCAATTTCAGGCACAGAAATGACTTTAAACACATTTATTTTAGTTGAAAAAGTAATAATTCACATCCAACAGTAATTTACATCCAAAAGATTAAATGTTAAAATTTCATCGAAATTGACAATTTTGGGAACGTTCGACAGCTCCGCGGTCATCGTTTTTCGTCCGAAAATTGATTTTTTGGACTGTACCAAAAATGATTCCAAATGTCAATTGGATCGTGCCTCATGTTGAATAACCATTTTTTAAACCCTCACAGTGACCAAAATTGCCATTTTTACAGAGTTTTGCATACTCAGAAGCTTCAATTTTGACCAATTTCAGGCACAGGAATGACTTTAAACACTTTTATTTTAGTTGAAAAAGTAATAATTCACATCCAACAGTAATTTACAGCCAAAAGATTAAATGATAAAATTTCATCGAAATTGACCATTTTGCGAACGTTCGACAGCTCCGCGGTCATCGTTTTTCGTCAGAAAATTTATTTTTTGGACTGTACCAAAAATGATTCAAAATGTCAATTGGATCATGCCTCATGTTGAATAACCACTTTTTAAACCCTCACAGTGCCCAAAATTGCCATTTTTACAGAGTTTTGCTTACTTAGAAGCTTCAATTTTGACCAATTTCAGGCACAGAAATGACTTTAAACACATTTATTTTAGTTGAAAAAGTAATAATTCACATCCAACAGTAATTTACAGCCAAAAGATTAAATGTTAAAATTTCATCGAAATTGACCATTTTGGGAACGTTCGACAGCTCCGCGGTCATCGTTTTTCATCCGAAAATTGATTTTTTGGACTGTACCAAAAATGATTCCAAATGTCAATTGGACCGTGCCTCATGTTGAATAACCACTTTTTAAACCCTCACAGTGACCAAAATTGCCATTTTTACAGAGTTTTGCATACTCAGAAGCTTCAATTTTGACCAATTTCAGGCACAGGAATGACTTTAAACACATTTATTTTAGTTGAAAAAGTAATAATTCACATCCAACAGTAATTTACAGCCAAAAGATTAAATGTTAAAATTTCATCGAAATTGACCATTTTGGGAACGTTCGACAGCTCCGCGGTCATCGTTTTTCGTCTGAAAATTGATTTTTTGGACTGTACCAAAAATGATTCCAAATGTCAATTGGACCGTGCCTCATGTTGAATAACCACTTTTTAAACCCTCGCAGTGCCCAAAATGGCCATTTTTACAGAGTTTTGCTTACTCAGAAGCTTCAATTTTGACCAATTTCAGGCACAGAAATGACTTTAAACACATTTATTTTAGTTGAAAAAGTTATAATTCACATCCAACAGTAATTTACAGCCAAAAGAATAAATGTTAAAATTTCATCGAAATTGACCATTTTGGGAACTTTCGACAGCTCCGCGGTCATCGTTTTTCGTCCGAAAATTGAATTTTTGGACTGTACCAAAAATGATTCCAAATGTCAATTGGATCGTGCCTCATGTTGAATAACCACTTTTTAAACCCTCACAGTGCCCAAAATGGCCATTTTTACAGAGTTTTGCTTACTCAGAAGCTTCAATTTTGACCAATTTCAGGCACAGAAATGACTTTAAACACATTTATTTTAGTTGAAAAAGTAATAATTCACATCCAACAGTAATTTACATCCAAAAGATTAAATGTTAAAATTTCATCGAAATTGACAATTTTGGGAACGTTCGACAGCTCCGCGGTCATCGTTTTTCGTCCGAAAATTGATTTTTTGGACTGTACCAAAAATGATTCCAAATGTCAATTGGATCATGCCTCATGTTGAATAACCACTTTTTAAACCCTCACAGTGCCCAAAATTGCCATTTTTACAGAGTTTTGCTTACTTAGAAGCTTCAATTTTGACCAATTTCAGGCACAGAAATGACTTTAAACACATTTATTTTAGTTGAAAAAGTAATAATTCACATCCAACAGTAATTTACAGCCAAAAGATTAAATGTTAAAATTTCATCGAAATTGACCATTTTGGGAACGTTCGACAGCTCCGCGGTCATCGTTTTTCGTCCGAAAATTGATTTTTTGGACTGTACCAAAAATGATTCCAAATGTCAATTGGACCGTGCCTCATGTTGAATAACCACTTTTTAAACCCTCACAGTGACCAAAATTGCCATTTTTACAGAGTTTTGCATACTCAGAAGCTTCAATTTTGACCAATTTCAGGCACAGGAATGACTTTAAACACATTTATTTTAGTTGAAAAAGTAATAATTCACATCCAACAGTAATTTACAGCCAAAAGATTAAATGTTAAAATTTCATCGAAATTGACCATTTTGGGAACGTTCGACAGCTCCGCGGTCATCGTTTTTCGTCTGAAAATTGATTTTTTGGACTGTACCAAAAATGATTCCAAATGTCAATTGGACCGTGCCTCATGTTGAATAACCACTTTTTAAACCCTCGCAGTGCCCAAAATGGCCATTTTTACAGAGTTTTGCTTACTCAGAAGCTTCAATTTTGACCAATTTCAGGCACAGAAATGACTTTAAACACATTTATTTTAGTTGAAAAAGTTATAATTCACATCCAACAGTAATTTACAGCCAAAAGAATAAATGTTAAAATTTCATCGAAATTGACCATTTTGGGAACTTTCGACAGCTCCGCGGTCATCGTTTTTCGTCCGAAAATTGAATTTTTGGACTGTACCAAAAATGATTCCAAATGTCAATTGGATCGTGCCTCATGTTGAATAACCACTTTTTAAACCCTCACAGTGCCCAAAATGGCCATTTTTACAGAGTTTTGCTTACTCAGAAGCTTCAATTTTGACCAATTACAGGCACAGAAATGACTTTAAACACATTTTTTTAAGTTGAAAAAGTAATAATTCACATCCAACAGTAATATACAGCCAAAAGAATAAATGTTAACATTTAATCGAGATTGACCATTTTGGGAACTTTCGACAGCTCCGCGGTCATCGTTTTTCGTCCGAAAATTAATTTTTTGGACTGTAGCAAAAATGATTCCAAATGTCAATTGGATCGTGCCTCATGTTGAATAACCACTTTTTAAACCCTCGCAGTGCCCAAAATGGCAATTTTTACAGAGTTTTGCTTACTCAGAAGCTTCAATTTTGACCAATTTCAGGCACAGAAATGACTTTAAACACATTTATTTTAGTTGAAAAAGTAATAATTCACATCCAACAGTAATTTACATCCAAAAGATTAAATGTTAAAATTTCATCGAAATTGACAATTTTGGGAACGTTCGACAGCTCCGCGGTCATCGTTTTTCGTCCGAAAATTGATTTTTTGGACTGTACCAAAAATGATTCCAAATGTCAATTGGATCGTGCCTCATGTTGAATAACCAATTTTTTAAACCCTCACAGTGACCAAAATTGCCATTTTTACAGAGTTTTGCATACTCAGAAGCTTCAATTTTGACCAATTTCAGGCACAGGAATGACTTTAAACACATTTATTTTAGTTGAGAAAGTAATATTTCACATCTAACAGTAATTTACAGGCAAAAGATTACATTTTAAAATTTCATCGAAATTGACCATTTTGGGAATGTTCGACAGCTCCGCGGTCATCGTTTTTCGTCAGAAAATAGATTTTTTGGACTGTACCAAAAATGATTCTAAATGTCAATTGGATCGTGCCTCATGTTGAATAACCACTTTTTAAACCCTCACAGTGCCCAAAATTACCATTTTTACAGAGTTTTGCATACTCAGAAGCTTCAATTTTGACCAATTTCAGGCACAGAAATGACTTTAAACACATTTATTTTAGTTGAAAAAGTAATAATTCACATCCAACAGTAATTTACAGCCAAAAGATTAAATGTTAAAATTTCATCGAAATTGACCATTTTGGGACCGTTCGACAGCTCCGCGGTCATCGTTTTTCGTCCGAAAATTAATTTTTTGGACTGTACCAAAAATGATTCCAAATGTCAATTGGACCGTGCCTCATGTTGAATAACCACTTTTTAAACCCTCACCGTGACCAAAATTGCCATTTTTACAGAGTTTTGCATACTCAGAAGCTTCAATTTTGACCAATTTCAGGCACAGAAATGACTTTAAACACTTTTATTTTAGTTGAAAAAGTAATAATTCACATCCAACAGTAATTTACAGCCAAAAGATTAAATGATAAAATTTCATCGAAATTGACCATTTTGCGAACGTTCGACAGCTCCGCGGTCATCGTTTTTCGTCAGAAAATTTATTTTTTGGACTGTACCAAAAATGATTCAAAATGTCAATTGGATCATGCCTCATGTTGAATAACCACTTTTTAAACCCTCACAGTGCCCAAAATTGCCATTTTTACAGAGTTTTGCTTACTTAGAAGCTTCAATTTTGACCAATTTCAGGCACAGAAATGACTTTAAACACATTTATTTTAGTTGAAAAAGTAATAATTCACATCCAACAGTAATTTACAGCCAAAAGATTAAATGTTAAAATTTCATCGAAATTGACCATTTTGGGAACGTTCGACAGCTCCGCGGTCATCGTTTTTCGTCCGAAAATTGATTTTTTGGACTGTACCAAAAATGATTCCAAATGTCAATTGGACCGTGCCTCATGTTGAATAACCACTTTTTAAACCCTCACAGTGACCAAAATTGCCATTTTTACAGAGTTTTGCATACTCAGAAGCTTCAATTTTGACCAATTTCAGGCACAGGAATGACTTTAAACACATTTATTTTAGTTGAAAAAGTAATAATTCACATCCAACAGTAATTTACAGCCAAAAGATTAAATGTTAAAATTTCATCGAAATTGACCATTTTGGGAACGTTCGACAGCTCCGCGGTCATCGTTTTTCGTCCGAAAATTAATTTTTTGGACTGTAGCAAAAATGATTCCAAATGTCAATTGGATCGTGCCTCATGTTGAATAACCACTTTTTAAACCCTCGCAGTGCCCAAAATGGCAATTTTTACAGAGTTTTGCTTACTCAGAAGCTTCAATTTTGACCAATTTCAGGCACAGAAATGACTTTAAACACATTTATTTTAGTTGAAAAAGTAATAATTCACATCCAACAGTAATTTACATCCAAAAGATTAAATGTTAAAATTTCATCGAAATTGACAATTTTGGGAACGTTCGACAGCTCCGCGGTCATCGTTTTTCGTCCGAAAATTGATTTTTTGGACTGTACCAAAAATGATTCCAAATGTCAATTGGATCGTGCCTCATGTTGAATAACCATTTTTTAAACCCTCACAGTGACCAAAATTGCCATTTTTACAGAGTTTTGCATACTCAGAAGCTTCAATTTTGACCAATTTCAGGCACAGGAATGACTTTAAACACATTTATTTTAGTTGAGAAAGTAATATTTCACATCTAACAGTAATTTACAGGCAAAAGATTACATTTTAAAATTTCATCGAAATTGACCATTTTGGGAATGTTCGACAGCTCCGCGGTCATCGTTTTTCGTCAGAAAATAGATTTTTTGGACTGTACCAAAAATGATTCTAAATGTCAATTGGATCGTGCCTCATGTTGAATAACCACTTTTTAAACCCTCACAGTGCCCAAAATGGCCATTTTTACAGAGTTTTGCTTACTCAGAAGCTTCAATTTTGACCAATTACAGGCACAGAAATGACTTTAAACACATTTTTTTAAGTTGAAAAAGTAATAATTCACATCCAACAGTAATATACAGCCAAAAGAATAAATGTTAACATTTCATCGAAATTGACCATTTTGGGAACTTTCGACAGCTCCGCGGTCATCGTTTTTCTCCCGAAAATTAATTTTTTGGACTGTAGCAAAAATGATTCCAAATGTCAATTGGATCGTGCCTCATGTTGAATAACCACTTTTTAAACCCTCGCAGTGCCCAAAATGGCCATTTTTACAGAGTTTTGCTTACTCAGAAGCTTCAATTTTGACCAATTTCAGGCACAGAAATGACTTTAAACACATTTATTTTAGTTGAAAAAGTAATAATTCACATCCAACAGTAATTTACATCCAAAAGATTAAATGTTAAAATTTCATCGAAATTGACCATTTTGGGAACGTTCGACAGCTCCGCGGTCATCGTTTTTCGTCCGAAAATTGATTTTTTGGACTGTACCAAAAATGATTCCAAATGTCAATTGGATCGTGCCTCATGTTGAATAACCATTTTTTAAACCCTCACAGTGACCAAAAATTGCCATTTTTACAGAGTTTTGCATACTCAGAAGCTTCAATTTTGACCAATTTCAGGCACAGGAATGACTTTAAACACATTTATTTTAGTTGAGAAAGTAATATTTCACATCTAACAGTAATTTACAGGCAAAAGATTAAATTTTAAAATTTCATCGAAATTGACCATTTTGGGAACGTTCGACAGCTCCGCGGTCATCGTTTTTCGTCCGAAAATTGATTTTTTGGACTGTACCAAAAATGATTCCAAATGTCAATTGGACCGTGCCTCATGTTGAATAACCACTTTTTAAACCCTTGCAGTGCCCAAAATGGCCATTTTTACAGAGTTTTGCTTACTCAGAAGCTTCAATTTTGACCAATTTCAGGCACCGGAATGACTTTAAACACATTTATTTTAGTTGAGAAAGTAATATTTCACATCTAACAGTAATTTACAGGCAAAAGATTAAATTTTAAAATTTCATCGAAATTGACCATTTTGGGAATGTTCGACAGCTCCGCGGTCATCGTTTTTCATCAGAAAATAGATTTTTTGGACTGTACCAAAAATGATTCTAAATGTCAATTGGATCGTGCCTCATGTTGAATAACCACTTTTTAAACCCTCACAGTGCCCAAAATGGCCATTTTTACAGAGTTTTGCATACTCAGAAGCTTCAATTTTGACCAATTCCAGGCACAGAAATGACTTTAAACACATTTATTTTAGTTGAAAAAGTAATAATTCACATCCAACAGTAATTTACAGCCAAAAGATTAAATGTTAAAATTTCATCGAAATTGACCATTTTGGGAACGTTCGACAGCTCCGCGGTCATCGTTTTTCGTCCGAAAATTAATTTTTTGGACTGTACCAAAAATGATTCCAAATGTCAATTGGACCGTGCCTCATGTTGAATAACCACTTTTTAAACCCTCACAGTGACCAAAATTGCCATTTTTACAGAGTTTTGCATACTCAGAAGCTTCAATTTTGACCAATTTCAGGCACAGGAATGACTTTAAACACATTTATTTTAGTTGAGAAAGTAATATTTCACATCTAACAGTAATTTACAGGCAAAAGATTACATTTTAAAATTTCATCGAAATTGACCATTTTGGGAATGTTCGACAGCTCCGCGGTCATCGTTTTTCGTCAGAAAATAGATTTTTTGGACTGTACCAAAAATGATTCTAAATGTCAATTGGATCGTGCCTCATGTTGAATAACCACTTTTTAAACCCTCACAGTGCCCAAAATTACCATTTTTACAGAGTTTTGCATACTCAGAAGATTCAATTTTGACCAATTTCAGGCACAGAAATGACTTTAAACACATTTATTTTAGTTGAAAAAGTAATAATTCACATCTAACAGTAATTTACAGCCAAAAGATTAAATGATAAAATTTCATCGAAATTGACCATTTTGCGAACGTTCGACAGCTCCGCGGTCATCGTTTTTCGTCAGAAAATTTATTTTTTGGACTGTACCAAAAATGATTCCAAATGTCAATTGGATCGTGCCTCATGTTGAATAACCATTTTTTAAACCCTCACAGTGACCAAAATTGCCATTTTTACAGAGTTTTGCATACTCAGAAGCTTCAATTTTGACCAATTTCAGGCACAGGAATGACTTTAAACACATTTATTTTAGTTGAGAAAGTAATATTTCACATCTAACAGTAATTTACAGGCAAAAGATTACATTTTAAAATTTCATCGAAATTGACCATTTTGGGAATGTTCGACAGCTCCGCGGTCATCGTTTTTCGTCAGAAAATAGATTTTTTGGACTGTACCAAAAATGATTCTAAATGTCAATTGGATCGTGCCTCATGTTGAATAACCACTTTTTAAACCCTCACAGTGCCCAAAATTACCATTTTTACAGAGTTTTGCATACTCAGAAGCTTCAATTTTGACCAATTTCAGGCACAGAAATGACTTTAAACACATTTATTTTAGTTGAAAAAGTAATAATTCACATCCAACAGTAATTTACAGCCAAAAGATTAAATGTTAAAATTTCATCGAAATTGACCATTTTGGGAACGTTCGACAGCTCCGCGGTCATCGTTTTTCGTCCGAAAATTGATTTTTTGGACTGTACCAAAAATGATTCCAAATGTCAATTGGACCGTGCCTCATGTTGAATAACCACTTTTTAAACCCTCACAGTGACCAAAATTGCCATTTTTACAGAGTTTTGCATACTCAGAAGCTTCAATTTTGACCAATTTCAGGCACAGAAATGACTTTAAACACTTTTATTTTAGTTGAAAAAGTAATAATTCACATCCAACAGTAATTTACAGCCAAAAGATTAAATGATAAAATTTCATCGAAATTGACCATTTTGCGAACGTTCGACAGCTCCGCGGTCATCGTTTTTCGTCAGAAAATTGATTTTTTGGACTGTACCAAAAATGATTCAAAACGTCAATTGGATCATGCCTCATGTTGAATAACCACTTTTTAAACCCTCACAGTCACCAAAATTGCCATTTTTACAGAGTTTTGCATACTCAGAAGCTTCAATTTTGACCAATTTCAGGCACAGAAATGACTTTAAACACATTTATTTTAGTTGAAAAAGTAATAATTCACATCCAACAGTAATTTACAGCCAAAAGATTAAATGTTAAAATTTCATCGAAATTGACCATTTTGGGAACGTTCGACAGCTCCGCGGTCATCGTTTTTTGTCCGAAAATTGATTTTTTGGACTGTACCAAAAATGATTCCAAATGTCAATTGGACCGTGCCTCATGTTGAATAACCACTTTTTAAACCCTCACCGTGACCAAAATTGCCATTTTTACAGTTTTGCATACTCAGAAGCTTCAATTTTGACCAATTTCAGGCACAGAAATGACTTTAAACACTTTTATTTTAGTTGAAAAAGTAATAATTCACATCCAACAGTAATTTACAGCCAAAAGATTAAATGATAAAATTTCATCGAAATTGACCATTTTGCGAACGTTCGACAGCTCCGCGGTCATCGTTTTTCGTCAGAAAATTTATTTTTTGGACTGTACCAAAAATGATTCAAAATGTCAATTGGATCATGCCTCATGTTGAATAACCACTTTTTAAACCCTCACAGTGCCCAAAATTGCCATTTTTACAGAGTTTTGCTTACTTAGAAGCTTCAATTTTGACCAATTTCAGGCACAGAAATGACTTTAAACACATTTATTTTAGTTGAAAAAGTAATAATTCACATCCAACAGTAATTTACAGCCAAAAGATTAAATGTTGAAATTTCATCGAAATTGACCATTTTGGGAACGTTCGACACCTCCGCGGTCATCGTTTTTCGTCCGAAAATTGATTTTTTGGACTGTACCAAAAATGATTCCAAATGTCAATTGGACCGTGCCTCATGTTGAATAACCACTTTTTAAACCCTCGCAGTGACCAAAATTGCCATTTTTACAGAGTTTTGCATACTCAGAAGCTTCAATTTTGACCAATTTCAGGCACAGAAATGACTTCAAACACATTTATTTTAGTTGAAAAAGTAATAATTCACATCCAACAGTAATTTACAGCCAAAAGATTAAATGTTAAAATTTCATCGAAATTGACCATTTTGGGAACGTTCGACAGCTCCGCGGTCATCGTTTTTCGTCCGAAAATTGATTTTTTGGACTGTACCAAAAATGATTCCAAATGTCAATTGGACCGTGCCTCATGTTGAATAACCACTTTTTAAACCCTCACAGTGACCAAAATTGCCATTTTTACAGAGTTTTGCATACTCAGAAGCTTCAATTTTGACCAATTTCAGGCACAGAAATGACTTTAAACACTTTTATTTTAGTTGAAAAAGTAATAATTCACATCCAACAGTAATTTACAGCCAAAAGATTAAATGATAAAATTTCATCGAAATTGACCATTTTGGGAACGTTCGACAGCTCCGCGGTCATCGTTTTTCGTCCGAAAATTGATTTTTTGGACTGTACCAAAAATGATTCCAAATGTCAATTGGACCGTGCCTCATGTTGAATAACCACTTTTTAAACCCTCACAGTGACCAAAATTGCCATTTTTACAGAGTTTTGCATACTCAGAAGCTTCAATTTTGACCAATTTCAGGCACAGAAATGACTTCAAACACATTTATTTTAGTTGAAAAAGTAATAATTCACATCCAACAGTAATTTACAGCCAAAAGATTAAATGTTAAAATTTCATCGAAATTGACCATTTTGGGAACGTTCGACAGCTCCGCGGTCATCGTTTTTCGTCCGAAAATTGATTTTTTGGACTGTACCAAAAATGATTCCAAATGTCAATTGGACCGTGCCTCATGTTGAATAACCACTTTTTAAACCCTCACAGTGACCAAAATTGCCATTTTTACAGAGTTTTGCATACTCAGAAGCTTCAATTTTGACCAATTTCAGGCACAGAAATGACTTTAAACACTTTTATTTTAGTTGAAAAAGTAATAATCCACATCCAACAGTAATTTACAGCCAAAAGATTAAATGATAAAATTTCATCGAAATTGACCATTTTGCGAACGTTCGACAGCTCCGCGGTCATCGTTTTTCGTCAGAAAATTGATTTTTTGGACTGTACCAAAAATGATTCAAAATGTCAATTGGATCATGCCTCATGTTGAATAACCACTTTTTAAACCCTCACAGTGCCCAAAATTGCCATTTTTACAGAGTTTTGCTTACTTAGAAGCTTCAATTTTGACCAATTTCAGGCACAGAAATGACTTTAAACACATTTATTTTAGTTGAAAAAGTAATAATTCACATCCAACAGTAATTTACAGCCAAAAGATTAAATGTTAAAATTTCATCGAAATTGACCATTTTGGGAACGTTCGACAGCTCCGCGGTCATCGTTTTTCGTCCGAAAATTGATTTTTTGGACTGTACCAAAAATGATTCCAAATGTCAATTGGACCGTGCCTCATGTTGAATAACCACTTTTTAAACCCTCACAGTGACCAAAATTGCCATTTTTACAGAGTTTTGCATACTCAGAAGCTTCAATTTTGACCAATTTCAGGCACAGGAATGACTTTAAACACATTTATTTTAGTTGAAAAAGTAATAATTCACATCCAACAGTAATTTACAGCCAAAAGATTAAATGTTAAAATTTCATCGAAATTGACCATTTTGGGAACGTTCGACAGCTCCGCGGTCATCGTTTTTCGTCTGAAAATTGATTTTTTGGACTGTACCAAAAATGATTCCAAATGTCAATTGGACCGTGCCTCATGTTGAATAACCACTATTTAAACCCTCGCAGTGCCCAAAATGGCCATTTTTACAGAGTTTTGCTTACTCAGAAGCTTCAATTTTGACCAATTTCAGGCACAGAAATGACTTTAAACACATTTATTTTAGTTGAAAAAGTTATAATTCACATCCAACAGTAATTTACAGCCAAAAGAATAAATGTTAAAATTTCATCGAAATTGACCATTTTGGGAACTTTCGACAGCTCCGCGGTCATCGTTTTTCGTCCGAAAATTGAATTTTTGGACTGTACCAAAAATGATTCCAAATGTCAATTGGATCGTGCCTCATGTTGAATAACCACTTTTTAAACCCTCACAGTGCCCAAAATGGCCATTTTTACAGAGTTTTGCTTACTCAGAAGCTTCAATTTTGACCAATTTCAGGCACAGAAATGACTTTAAACACATTTATTTTAGTTGAAAAAGTAATAATTCACATCCAACAGTAATTTACATCCAAAAGATTAAATGTTAAAATTTCATCGAAATTGACAATTTTGGGAACGTTCGACAGCTCCGCGGTCATCGTTTTTCGTCAGAAAATTGATTTTTTGGACTGTACCAAAAATGATTCAAAATGTCAATTGGATCATGCCTCATGTTGAATAACCACTTTTTAAACCCTCACAGTGCCCAAAATTGCCATTTTTACAGAGTTTTGCTTACTTAGAAGCTTCAATTTTGACCAATTTCAGGCACAGAAATGACTTTAAACACATTTATTTTAGTTGAAAAAGTAATAATTCACATCCAACAGTAATTTACAGCCAAAAGATTAAATGTTAAAATTTCATCGAAATTGACCATTTTGGGAACGTTCGACAGCTCCGCGGTCATCGTTTTTCGTCCGAAAATTGATTTTTTGGACTGTACCAAAAATGATTCCAAATGTCAATTGGACCGTGCCTCATGTTGAATAACCACTTTTTAAACCCTCACAGTGACCAAAATTGCCATTTTTACAGAGTTTTGCATACTCAGAAGCTTCAATTTTGACCAATTTCAGGCACAGGAATGACTTTAAACACATTTATTTTAGTTGAAAAAGTAATAATTCACATCCAACAGTAATTTACAGCCAAAAGATTAAATGTTAAAATTTCATCGAAATTGACCATTTTGGGAACGTTCGACAGCTCCGCGGTCATCGTTTTTCGTCTGAAAATTGATTTTTTGGACTGTACCAAAAATGATTCCAAATGTCAATTGGACCGTGCCTCATGTTGAATAACCACTTTTTAAACCCTCGCAGTGCCCAAAATGGCCATTTTTACAGAGTTTTGCTTACTCAGAAGCTTCAATTTTGACCAATTTCAGGCACAGAAATGACTTTAAACACATTTATTTTAGTTGAAAAAGTTATAATTCACATCCAACAGTAATTTACAGCCAAAAGAATAAATGTTAAAATTTCATCGAAATTGACCATTTTGGGAACTTTCGACAGCTCCGCGGTCATCGTTTTTCGTCCGAAAATTGAATTTTTGGACTGTACCAAAAATGATTCCAAATGTCAATTGGATCGTGCCTCATGTTGAATAACCACTTTTTAAACCCTCACAGTGCCCAAAATGGCCATTTTTACAGAGTTTTGCTTACTCAGAAGCTTCAATTTTGACCAATTACAGGCACAGAAATGACTTTAAACACATTTTTTTAAGTTGAAAAAGTAATAATTCACATCCAACAGTAATATACAGCCAAAAGAATAAATGTTAACATTTAATCGAGATTGACCATTTTGGGAACTTTCGACAGCTCCGCGGTCATCGTTTTTCGTCCGAAAATTAATTTTTTGGACTGTAGCAAAAATGATTCCAAATGTCAATTGGATCGTGCCTCATGTTGAATAACCACTTTTTAAACCCTCGCAGTGCCCAAAATGGCAATTTTTACAGAGTTTTGCTTACTCAGAAGCTTCAATTTTGACCAATTTCAGGCACAGAAATGACTTTAAACACATTTATTTTAGTTGAAAAAGTAATAATTCACATCCAACAGTAATTTACATCCAAAAGATTAAATGTTAAAATTTCATCGAAATTGACAATTTTGGGAACGTTCGACAGCTCCGCGGTCATTGTTTTTCGTCCGAAAATTGATTTTTTGGACTGTACCAAAAATGATTCCAAATGTCAATTGGATCGTGCCTCATGTTGAATAACCATTTTTTAAACCCTCACAGTGACCAAAATTGCCATTTTTACAGAGTTTTGCATACTCAGAAGCTTCAATTTTGACCAATTTCAGGCACAGGAATGACTTTAAACACATTTATTTTAGTTGAGAAAGTAATATTTCACATCTAACAGTAATTTACAGGCAAAAGATTACATTTTAAAATTTCATCGAAATTGACCATTTTGGGAATGTTCGACAGCTCCGCGGTCATCGTTTTTCGTCAGAAAATAGATTTTTTGGACTGTACCAAAAATGATTCTAAATGTCAATTGGATCGTGCCTCATGTTGAATAACCACTTTTTAAACCCTCACAGTGCCCAAAATTACCATTTTTACAGAGTTTTGCATACTCAGAAGCTTCAATTTTGACCAATTTCAGGCACAGAAATGACTTTAAACACATTTATTTTAGTTGAAAAAGTAATAATTCACATCCAACAGTAATTTACAGCCAAAAGATTAAATGTTAAAATTTCATCGAAATTGACCATTTTGGGACCGTTCGACAGCTCCGCGGTCATCGTTTTTCGTCCGAAAATTAATTTTTTGGACTGTACCAAAAATGATTCCAAATGTCAATTGGACCGTGCCTCATGTTGAATAACCACTTTTTAAACCCTCACCGTGACCAAAATTGCCATTTTTACAGAGTTTTGCATACTCAGAAGCTTCAATTTTGACCAATTTCAGGCACAGAAATGACTTTAAACACTTTTATTTTAGTTGAAAAAGTAATAATTCACATCCAACAGTAATTTACAGCCAAAAGATTAAATGATAAAATTTCATCGAAATTGACCATTTTGCGAACGTTCGACAGCTCCGCGGTCATCGTTTTTCGTCAGAAAATTTATTTTTTGGACTGTACCAAAAATGATTCAAAATGTCAATTGGATCATGCCTCATGTTGAATAACCACTTTTTAAACCCTCACAGTGCCCAAAATTGCCATTTTTACAGAGTTTTGCTTACTTAGAAGCTTCAATTTTGACCAATTTCAGGCACAGAAATGACTTTAAACACATTTATTTTAGTTGAAAAAGTAATAATTCACATCCAACAGTAATTTACAGCCAAAAGATTAAATGTTAAAATTTCATCGAAATTGACCATTTTGGGAACGTTCGACAGCTCCGCGGTCATCGTTTTTCGTCCGAAAATTGATTTTTTGGACTGTACCAAAAATGATTCCAAATGTCAATTGGACCGTGCCTCATGTTGAATAACCACTTTTTAAACCCTCACAGTGACCAAAATTGCCATTTTTACAGAGTTTTGCATACTCAGAAGCTTCAATTTTGACCAATTTCAGGCACAGGAATGACTTTAAACACATTTATTTTAGTTGAAAAAGTAATAATTCACATCCAACAGTAATTTACAGCCAAAAGATTAAATGTTAAAATTTCATCGAAATTGACCATTTTGGGAACGTTCGACAGCTCCGCGGTCATCGTTTTTCGTCTGAAAATTGATTTTTTGGACTGTACCAAAAATGATTCCAAATGTCAATTGGACCGTGCCTCATGTTGAATAACCACTTTTTAAACCCTCGCAGTGCCCAAAATGGCCATTTTTACAGAGTTTTGCTTACTCAGAAGCTTCAATTTTGACCAATTTCAGGCACAGAAATGACTTTAAACACATTTATTTTAGTTGAAAAAGTTATAATCCACATCCAACAGTAATTTACAGCCAAAAGAATAAATGTTAAAATTTCATCGAAATTGACCATTTTGGGAACTTTCGACAGCTCCGCGGTCATCGTTTTTCGTCCGAAAATTGAATTTTTGGACTGTACCAAAAATGATTCCAAATGTCAATTGGATCGTGCCTCATGTTGAATAACCACTTTTTAAACCCTCACAGTGCCCAAAATGGCCATTTTTACAGAGTTTTGCTTACTCAGAAGCTTCAATTTTGACCAATTACAGGCACAGAAATGACTTTAAACACATTTTTTTAAGTTGAAAAAGTAATAATTCACATCCAACAGTAATATACAGCCAAAAGAATAAATGTTAACATTTAATCGAGATTGACCATTTTGGGAACTTTCGACAGCTCCGCGGTCATCGTTTTTCGTCCGAAAATTAATTTTTTGGACTGTAGCAAAAATGATTCCAAATGTCAATTGGATCGTGCCTCATGTTGAATAACCACTTTTTAAACCCTCGCAGTGCCCAAAATGGCAATTTTTACAGAGTTTTGCTTACTCAGAAGCTTCAATTTTGACCAATTTCAGGCACAGGAATGACTTTAAACACATTTATTTTAGTTGAGAAAGTAATATTTCACATCTAACAGTAATTTACAGGCAAAAGATTACATTTTAAAATTTCATCGAAATTGACCATTTTGGGAATGTTCGACAGCTCCGCGGTCATCGTTTTTCGTCAGAAAATAGATTTTTTGGACTGTACCAAAAATGATTCTAAATGTCAATTGGATCGTGCCTCATGTTGAATAACCACTTTTTAAACCCTCACAGTGCCCAAAATTACCATTTTTACAGAGTTTTGCATACTCAGAAGCTTCAATTTTGACCAATTTCAGGCACAGAAATGACTTTAAACACATTTATTTTAGTTGAAAAAGTAATAATTCACATCCAACAGTAATTTACAGCCAAAAGATTAAATGTTAAAATTTCATCGAAATTGACCATTTTGGGAACGTTCGACAGCTCCGCGGTCATCGTTTTTCGTCCGAAAATTAATTTTTTGGACTGTACCAAAAATGATTCCAAATGTCAATTGGACCGTGCCTCATGTTGAATAACCACTTTTTAAACCCTCACAGTGACCAAAATTGCCATTTTTACAGAGTTTTGCATACTCAGAAGCTTCAATTTTGACCAATTTCAGGCACAGAAATGACTTTAAACACATTTATTTTAGTTGAAAAAGTAATAATTCACATCCAACAGTAATTTACAGCCAAAAGATTAAATGTTAAAATTTCATCGAAATTGACCATTTTGGGAACGTTCGACAGCTCCGCGGTCATCGTTTTTCGTCCGAAAATTGATTTTTTGGACTGTACCAAAAATGATTCCAAATGTCAATTGGACCGTGCCTCATGTTGAATAACCACTTTTTAAACCCTCACCGTGACCAAAATTGCCATTTTTACAGTTTTGCATACTCAGAAGCTTCAATTTTGACCAATTTCAGGCACAGAAATGACTTTAAACACTTTTATTTTAGTTGAAAAAGTAATAATTCACATCCAACAGTAATTTACAGCCAAAAGATTAAATGATAAAATTTCATCGAAATTGACCATTTTGCGAACGTTCGACAGCTCCGCGGTCATCGTTTTTCGTCAGAAAATTTATTTTTTGGACTGTACCAAAAATGATTCAAAATGTCAATTGGATCATGCCTCATGTTGAATAACCACTTTTTAAACCCTCACAGTGCCCAAAATTGCCATTTTTACAGAGTTTTGCTTACTTAGAAGCTTCAATTTTGACCAATTTCAGGCACAGAAATGACTTTAAACACATTTATTTTAGTTGAAAAAGTTATAATTCACATCCAACAGTAATTTACAGCCAAAAGAATAAATGTTAAAATTTCATCGAAATTGACCATTTTGGGAACTTTCGACAGCTCCGCGGTCATCGTTTTTCGTCCGAAAATTGAATTTTTGGACTGTACCAAAAATGATTCCAAATGTCAATTGGATCGTGCCTCATGTTGAATAACCACTTTTTAAACCCTCACAGTGCCCAAAATGGCCATTTTTACAGAGTTTTGCTTACTCAGAAGCTTCAATTTTGACCAATTTCAGGCACAGAAATGACTTTAAACACATTTATTTTAGTTGAAAAAGTAATAATTCACATCCAACAGTAATTTACATCCAAAAGATTAAATGTTAAAATTTCATCGAAATTGACAATTTTGGGAACGTTCGACAGCTCCGCGGTCATCGTTTTTCGTCAGAAAATTGATTTTTTGGACTGTACCAAAAATGATTCAAAATGTCAATTGGATCATGCCTCATGTTGAATAACCACTTTTTAAACCCTCACAGTGCCCAAAATTGCCATTTTTACAGAGTTTTGCTTACTTAGAAGCTTCAATTTTGACCAATTTCAGGCACAGAAATGACTTTAAACACATTTATTTTAGTTGAAAAAGTAATAATTCACATCCAACAGTAATTTACAGCCAAAAGATTAAATGTTAAAATTTCATCGAAATTGACCATTTTGGGAACGTTCGACAGCTCCGCGGTCATCGTTTTTCGTCCGAAAATTGATTTTTTGGACTGTACCAAAAATGATTCCAAATGTCAATTGGACCGTGCCTCATGTTGAATAACCACTTTTTAAACCCTCACAGTGACCAAAATTGCCATTTTTACAGAGTTTTGCATACTCAGGAGCTTCAATTTTGACCAATTTCAGGCACAGGAATGACTTTAAACACATTTATTTTAGTTGAAAAAGTAATAATTCACATCCAACAGTAATTTACAGCCAAAAGATTAAATGTTAAAATTTCATCGAAATTGACCATTTTGGGAACGTTCGACAGCTCCGCGGTCATCGTTTTTCGTCTGAAAATTGATTTTTTGGACTGTACCAAAAATTATTCCAAATGTCAATTGGACCGTGCCTCATGTTGAATAACCACTTTTTAAACCCTCGCAGTGCCCAAAATGGCCATTTTTACAGAGTTTTGCTTACTCAGAAGCTTCAATTTTGACCAATTTCAGGCACAGAAATGACTTTAAACACATTTATTTTAGTTGAAAAAGTTATAATTCACATCCAACAGTAATTTACAGCCAAAAGAATAAATGTTAAAATTTCATCGAAATTGACCATTTTGGGAACTTTCGACAGCTCCGCGGTCATCGTTTTTCGTCCGAAAATTGAATTTTTGGACTGTACCAAAAATGATTCCAAATGTCAATTGGATCGTGCCTCATGTTGAATAACCACTTTTTAAACCCTCACAGTGCCCAAAATGGCCATTTTTACAGAGTTTTGCTTACTCAGAAGCTTCAATTTTGACCAATTACAGGCACAGAAATGACTTTAAACACATTTTTTTAAGTTGAAAAAGTAATAATTCACATCCAACAGTAATATACAGCCAAAAGAATAAATGTTAACATTTAATCGAGATTGACCATTTTGGGAACTTTCGACAGCTCCGCGGTCATCGTTTTTCGTCCGAAAATTAATTTTTTGGACTGTAGCAAAAATGATTCCAAATGTCAATTGGATCGTGCCTCATGTTGAATAACCACTTTTTAAACCCTCGCAGTGCCCAAAATGGCAATTTTTACAGAGTTTTGCTTACTCAGAAGCTTCAATTTTGACCAATTTCAGGCACAGAAATGACTTTAAACACATTTATTTTAGTTGAAAAAGTAATAATTCACATCCAACAGTAATTTACATCCAAAAGATTAAATGTTAAAATTTCATCGAAATTGACAATTTTGGGAACGTTCGACAGCTCCGCGGTCATTGTTTTTCGTCCGAAAATTGATTTTTTGGACTGTACCAAAAATGATTCCAAATGTCAATTGGATCGTGCCTCATGTTGAATAACCATTTTTTAAACCCTCACAGTGACCAAAATTGCCATTTTTACAGAGTTTTGCATACTCAGAAGCTTCAATTTTGACCAATTTCAGGCACAGGAATGACTTTAAACACATTTATTTTAGTTGAGAAAGTAATATTTCACATCTAACAGTAATTTACAGGCAAAAGATTACATTTTAAAATTTCATCGAAATTGACCATTTTGGGAATGTTCGACAGCTCCGCGGTCATCGTTTTTCGTCAGAAAATAGATTTTTTGGACTGTACCAAAAATGATTCTAAATGTCAATTGGATCGTGCCTCATGTTGAATAACCACTTTTTAAACCCTCACAGTGCCCAAAATTACCATTTTTACAGAGTTTTGCATACTCAGAAGCTTCAATTTTGACCAATTTCAGGCACAGAAATGACTTTAAACACATTTATTTTAGTTGAAAAAGTAATAATTCACATCCAACAGTAATTTACAGCCAAAAGATTAAATGTTAAAATTTCATCGAAATTGACCATTTTGGGACCGTTCGACAGCTCCGCGGTCATCGTTTTTCGTCCGAAAATTAATTTTTTGGACTGTACCAAAAATGATTCCAAATGTCAATTGGACCGTGCCTCATGTTGAATAACCACTTTTTAAACCCTCACCGTGACCAAAATTGCCATTTTTACAGAGTTTTGCATACTCAGAAGCTTCAATTTTGACCAATTTCAGGCACAGAAATGACTTTAAACACTTTTATTTTAGTTGAAAAAGTAATAATTCACATCCAACAGTAATTTACAGCCAAAAGATTAAATGATAAAATTTCATCGAAATTGACCATTTTGCGAACGTTCGACAGCTCCGCGGTCATCGTTTTTCGTCAGAAAATTTATTTTTTGGACTGTACCAAAAATGATTCAAAATGTCAATTGGATCATGCCTCATGTTGAATAACCACTTTTTAAACCCTCACAGTGCCCAAAATTGCCATTTTTACAGAGTTTTGCTTACTTAGAAGCTTCAATTTTGACCAATTTCAGGCACAGAAATGACTTTAAACACATTTATTTTAGTTGAAAAAGTAATAATTCACATCCAACAGTAATTTACAGCCAAAAGATTAAATGTTAAAATTTCATCGAAATTGACCATTTTGGGAACGTTCGACAGCTCCGCGGTCATCGTTTTTCGTCCGAAAATTGATTTTTTGGACTGTACCAAAAATGATTCCAAATGTCAATTGGACCGTGCCTCATGTTGAATAACCACTTTTTAAACCCTCACAGTGACCAAAATTGCCATTTTTACAGAGTTTTGCATACTCAGAAGCTTCAATTTTGACCAATTTCAGGCACAGGAATGACTTTAAACACATTTATTTTAGTTGAAAAAGTAATAATTCACATCCAACAGTAATTTACAGCCAAAAGATTAAATGTTAAAATTTCATCGAAATTGACCATTTTGGGAACGTTCGACAGCTCCGCGGTCATCGTTTTTCGTCTGAAAATTGATTTTTTGGACTGTACCAAAAATGATTCCAAATGTCAATTGGACCGTGCCTCATGTTGAATAACCACTTTTTAAACCCTCGCAGTGCCCAAAATGGCCATTTTTACAGAGTTTTGCTTACTCAGAAGCTTCAATTTTGACCAATTTCAGGCACAGAAATGACTTTAAACACATTTATTTTAGTTGAAAAAGTTATAATCCACATCCAACAGTAATTTACAGCCAAAAGAATAAATGTTAAAATTTCATCGAAATTGACCATTTTGGGAACTTTCGACAGCTCCGCGGTCATCGTTTTTCGTCCGAAAATTGAATTTTTGGACTGTACCAAAAATGATTCCAAATGTCAATTGGATCGTGCCTCATGTTGAATAACCACTTTTTAAACCCTCACAGTGCCCAAAATGGCCATTTTTACAGAGTTTTGCTTACTCAGAAGCTTCAATTTTGACCAATTACAGGCACAGAAATGACTTTAAACACATTTTTTTAAGTTGAAAAAGTAATAATTCACATCCAACAGTAATATACAGCCAAAAGAATAAATGTTAACATTTAATCGAGATTGACCATTTTGGGAACTTTCGACAGCTCCGCGGTCATCGTTTTTCGTCCGAAAATTAATTTTTTGGACTGTAGCAAAAATGATTCCAAATGTCAATTGGATCGTGCCTCATGTTGAATAACCACTTTTTAAACCCTCGCAGTGCCCAAAATTACCATTTTTACAGAGTTTTGCATACTCAGAAGCTTCAATTTTGACCAATTTCAGGCACAGAAATGACTTTAAACACATTTATTTTAGTTGAAAAAGTAATAATTCACATCCAACAGTAATTTACAGCCAAAAGATTAAATGTTAAAATTTCATCGAAATTGACCATTTTGGGAACGTTCGACAGCTCCGCGGTCATCGTTTTTCGTCCGAAAATTAATTTTTTGGACTGTACCAAAAATGATTCCAAATGTCAATTGGACCGTGCCTCATGTTGAATAACCACTTTTTAAACCCTCACAGTGACCAAAATTGCCATTTTTACAGAGTTTTGCATACTCAGAAGCTTCAATTTTGACCAATTTCAGGCACAGAAATGACTTTAAACACATTTATTTTAGTTGAAAAAGTAATAATTCACATCCAACAGTAATTTACAGCCAAAAGATTAAATGTTAAAATTTCATCGAAATTGACCATTTTGGGAACGTTCGACAGCTCCGCGGTCATCGTTTTTCGTCCGAAAATTGATTTTTTGGACTGTACCAAAAATGATTCCAAATGTCAATTGGACCGTGCCTCATGTTGAATAACCACTTTTTAAACCCTCACCGTGACCAAAATTGCCATTTTTACAGTTTTGCATACTCAGAAGCTTCAATTTTGACCAATTTCAGGCACAGAAATGACTTTAAACACTTTTATTTTAGTTGAAAAAGTAATAATTCACATCCAACAGTAATTTACAGCCAAAAGATTAAATGATAAAATTTCATCGAAATTGACCATTTCGCGAACGTTCGACAGCTCCGCGGTCATCGTTTTTCGTCAGAAAATTTATTTTTTGGACTGTACCAAAAATGATTCAAAATGTCAATTGGATCATGCCTCATGTTGAATAACCACTTTTTAAACCCTCACAGTGCCCAAAATTGCCATTTTTACAGAGTTTTGCTTACTTAGAAGCTTCAATTTTGACCAATTTCAGGCACAGAAATGACTTTAAACACATTTATTTTAGTTGAAAAAGTAATAATTCACATCCAACAGTAATTTACAGCCAAAAGATTAAATGTTAAAATTTCATCGAAATTGACCATTTTGGGAACGTTCGACAGCTCCGCGGTCATCGTTTTTCGTGCGAAAATTGATTTTTTGGACTGTACCAAAAATGATTCCAAATGTCAATTGGACCATGCCTCATGTTGAATAACCACTTTTTAAACCCTCGCAGTGACCAAAATTGCCATTTTTACAGAGTTTTGCATACTCAGAAGCTTCAATTTTGACCAATTTCAGGCACAGAAATGACTTCAAACACATTTATTTTAGTTGAAAAAGTAATAATTCACATCCAACAGTAATTTACAGCCAAAAGATTAAATGTTAAAATTTCATCGAAATTGACCATTTTGGGAACGTTCGACAGCTCCGCGGTCATCGTTTTTCGTCTGAAAATTGATTTTTTGGACTGTACCAAAAATGATTCCAAATGTCAATTGGATCGTGCCTCATGTTGAATAACCACTTTTTAAACCCTCACAGTGCCCAAAATGGCCATTTTTACAGAGTTTTGCTTACTCAGAAGCTTCAATTTTGACCAATTACAGGCACAGAAATGACTTTAAACACATTTTTTTAAGTTGAAAAAGTAATAATTCACATCCAACAGTAATATACAGCCAAAAGAATAAATGTTAACATTTCATCGAAATTGACCATTTTGGGAACTTTCGACAGCTCCGCGGTCATCGTTTTTCTCCCGAAAATTAATTTTTTGGACTGTAGCAAAAATGATTCCAAATGTCAATTGGATCGTGCCTCATGTTGAATAACCACTTTTTAAACCCTCGCAGTGCCCAAAATGGCCATTTTTACAGAGTTTTGCTTACTCAGAAGCTTCAATTTTGACCAATTTCAGGCACAGAAATGACTTTAAACACATTTATTTTAGTTGAAAAAGTAATAATTCACATCCAACAGTAATTTACATCCAAAAGATTAAATGTTAAAATTTCATCGAAATTGACCATTTTGGGAACGTTCGACAGCTCCGCGGTCATCGTTTTTCGTCCGAAAATTGATTTTTTGGACTGTACCAAAAATGATTCCAAATGTCAATTGGATCGTGCCTCATGTTGAATAACCATTTTTTAAACCCTCACAGTGACCAAAAATTGCCATTTTTACAGAGTTTTGCATACTCAGAAGCTTCAATTTTGACCAATTTCAGGCACAGGAATGACTTTAAACACATTTATTTTAGTTGAGAAAGTAATATTTCACATCTAACAGTAATTTACAGGCAAAAGATTAAATTTTAAAATTTCATCGAAATTGACCATTTTGGGAACGTTCGACAGCTCCGCGGTCATCGTTTTTCGTCCGAAAATTGATTTTTTGGACTGTACCAAAAATGATTCCAAATGTCAATTGGACCGTGCCTCATGTTGAATAACCACTTTTTAAACCCTTGCAGTGCCCAAAATGGCCATTTTTACAGAGTTTTGCTTACTCAGAAGCTTCAATTTTGACCAATTTCAGGCACAGGAATGACTTTAAACACATTTATTTTAGTTGAGAAAGTAATATTTCACATCTAACAGTAATTTACAGGCAAAAGATTAAATTTTAAAATTTCATCGAAATTGACCATTTTGGGAATGTTCGACAGCTCCGCGGTCATCGTTTTTCATCAGAAAATAGATTTTTTGGACTGTACCAAAAATGATTCTAAATGTCAATTGGATCGTGCCTCATGTTGAATAACCACTTTTTAAACCCTTGCAGTGCCCAAAATGGCCATTTTTACAGAGTTTTGCTTACTCAGAAGCTTCAATTTTGACCAATTTCAGGCACAGAAATGACTTTAAACACATTTATTTTAGTTGAAAAAGTAATAATTCACATCCAACAGTAATTTACATCTAAAAGATTAAATGTTAAAATTTCATCGAAATTGACCATTTTGGGAACGTTCGACAGCTCCGCGGTCATCGTTTTTCGTCCGAAAATTGATTTTTTGGACTGTACCAAAAATGATTCCAAATGTCAATTGGATCGTGCCTCATGTTGAATAACCATTTTTTAAACCCTCACAGTGACCAAAATTGCCATTTTTACAGAGTTTTGCATACTCAGAAGCTTCAATTTTGACCAATTTCAGGCACAGGAATGACTTTAAACACATTTATTTTAGTTGAGAAAGTAATATTTCACATCTAACAGTAATTTACAGGCAAAAGATTACATTTTAAAATTTCATCGAAATTGACCATTTTGGGAATGTTCGACAGCTCCGCGGTCATCGTTTTTCGTCAGAAAATAGATTTTTTGGACTGTACCAAAAATGATTCTAAATGTCAATTGGATCGTGCCTCATGTTGAATAACCACTTTTTAAACCCTCACAGTGCCCAAAATTACCATTTTTACAGAGTTTTGCATACTCAGAAGCTTCAATTTTGACCAATTCCAGGCACAGAAATGACATTAAACACATTTATTTTAGTTGAAAAAGTAATAATTCACATCCAACAGTAATTTACAGCCAAAAGATTAAATGTTAAAATTTCATCGAAATTGACCATTTTGGGAACGTTCGACAGCTCCGCCGTCATCGTTTTTCGTCCGAAAATTAATTTTTTGGACTGTACCAAAAATGATTCCAAATGTCAATTGGACCGTGCCTCATGTTGAATAACCACTTTTTAAACCCTCACAGTGACCAAAATTGCCATTTTTACAGAGTTTTGCATACTCAGAAGCTTCAATTTTGACCAATTTCAGGCACAGAAATGACTTTAAACACATTTATTTTAGTTGAAAAAGTAATAATTCACATCCAACAGTAATTTACAGCCAAAAGATTAAATGTTAAAATTTCATCGAAATTGACCATTTTGGGAACGTTCGACAGCTCCGCGGTCATCGTTTTTCGTCCGAAAATTGATTTTTTGGACTGTACCAAAAATGATTCCAAATGTCAATTGGACCGTGCCTCATGTTGAATAACCACTTTTTAAACCCTCACAGTGACCAAAATTGCCATTTTTACAGAGTTTTGCATACTCAGAAGCTTCAATTTTGACCAATTTCAGGCACAGGAATGACTTTAAACACATTTATTTTAGTTGAAAAAGTAATAATTCACATCCAACAGTAATTTACAGCCAAAAGATTAAATGTTAAAATTTCATCGAAATTGACCATTTTGGGAACGTTCGACAGCTCCGCGGTCATCGTTTTTCGTCTGAAAATTGATTTTTTGGACTGTACCAAAAATGATTCCAAATGTCAATTGGACCGTGCCTCATGTTGAATAACCACTTTTTAAACCCTCGCAGTGCCCAAAATGGCCATTTTTACAGAGTTTTGCTTACTCAGAAGCTTCAATTTTGACCAATTTCAGGCACAGAAATGACTTTAAACACATTTATTTTAGTTGAAAAAGTTATAATTCACATCCAACAGTAATTTACAGCCAAAAGAATAAATGTTAAAATTTCATCGAAATTGACCATTTTGGGAACTTTCGACAGCTCCGCGGTCATCGTTTTTCGTCCGAAAATTGAATTTTTGGACTGTACCAAAAATGATTCCAAATGTCAATTGGATCGTGCCTCATGTTGAATAACCACTTTTTAAACCCTCACAGTGCCCAAAATGGCCATTTTTACAGAGTTTTGCTTACTCAGAAGCTTCAATTTTGACCAATTACAGGCACAGAAATGACTTTAAACACATTTTTTTAAGTTGAAAAAGTAATAATTCACATCCAACAGTAATATACAGCCAAAAGAATAAATGTTAACATTTAATCGAGATTGACCATTTTGGGAACTTTCGACAGCTCCGCGGTCATCGTTTTTCGTCCGAAAATTAATTTTTTGGACTGTAGCAAAAATGATTCCAAATGTCAATTGGATCGTGCCTCATGTTGAATAACCACTTTTTAAACCCTCGCAGTGCCCAAAATGGCAATTTTTACAGAGTTTTGCTTACTCAGAAGCTTCAATTTTGACCAATTTCAGGCACAGAAATGACTTTAAACACATTTATTTTAGTTGAAAAAGTAATAATTCACATCCAACAGTAATTTACATCCAAAAGATTAAATGTTAAAATTTCATCGAAATTGACAATTTTGGGAACGTTCGACAGCTCCGCGGTCATCGTTTTTCGTCCGAAAATTGATTTTTTGGACTGTACCAAAAATGATTCCAAATGTCAATTGGATCGTGCCTCATGTTGAATAACCATTTTTTAAACCCTCACAGTGACCAAAATTGCCATTTTTACAGAGTTTTGCATACTCAGAAGCTTCAATTTTGACCAATTTCAGGCACAGGAATGACTTTAAACACATTTATTTTAGTTGAGAAAGTAATATTTCACATCTAACAGTAATTTACAGGCAAAAGATTACATTTTAAAATTTCATCGAAATTGACCATTTTGGGAATGTTCGACAGCTCCGCGGTCATCGTTTTTCGTCAGAAAATAGATTTTTTGGACTGTACCAAAAATGATTCTAAATGTCAATTGGATCGTGCCTCATGTTGAATAACCACTTTTTAAACCCTCACAGTGCCCAAAATTACCATTTTTACAGAGTTTTGCATACTCAGAAGCTTCAATTTTGACCAATTTCAGGCACAGAAATGACTTTAAACACATTTATTTTAGTTGAAAAAGTAATAATTCACATCCAACAGTAATTTACAGCCAAAAGATTAAATGTTAAAATTTCATCGAAATTGACCATTTTGGGAACGTTCGACAGCTCCGCGGTCATCGTTTTTCGTCCGAAAATTAATTTTTTGGACTGTACCAAAAATGATTCCAAATGTCAATTGGACCGTGCCTCATGTTGAATAACCACTTTTTAAACCCTCACAGTGACCAAAATTGCCATTTTTACAGAGTTTTGCATACTCAGAAGCTTCAATTTTGACCAATTTCAGGCACAGAAATGACTTTAAACACATTTATTTTAGTTGAAAAAGTAATAATTCACATCCAACAGTAATTTACAGCCAAAAGATTAAATGTTAAAATTTCATCGAAATTGACCATTTTGGGAACGTTCGACAGCTCCGCGGTCATCGTTTTTCGTCCGAAAATTGATTTTTTGGACTGTACCAAAAATGATTCCAAATGTCAATTGGACCGTGCCTCATGTTGAATAACCACTTTTTAAACCCTCACCGTGACCAAAATTGCCATTTTTACAGAGTTTTGCATACTCAGAAGCTTCAATTTTGACCAATTTCAGGCACAGAAATGACTTTAAACACTTTTATTTTAGTTGAAAAAGTAATAATTCACATCCAACAGTAATTTACAGCCAAAAGATTAAATGATAAAATTTCATCGAAATTGACCATTTTGCGAACGTTCGACAGCTCCGCGGTCATCGTTTTTCGTCAGAAAATTTATTTTTTGGACTGTACCAAAAATGATTCAAAATGTCAATTGGATCATGCCTCATGTTGAATAACCACTTTTTAAACCCTCACAGTGCCCAAAATTGCCATTTTTACAGAGTTTTGCTTACTTAGAAGCTTCAATTTTGACCAATTTCAGGCACAGAAATGACTTTAAACACATTTATTTTAGTTGAAAAAGTAATAATTCACATCCAACAGTAATTTACAGCCAAAAGATTAAATGTTAAAATTTCATCGAAATTGACCATTTTGGGAACGTTCGACAGCTCCGCGGTCATCGTTTTTCGTCCGAAAATTGATTTTTTGGACTGTACCAAAAATGATTCCAAATGTCAATTGGACCATGCCTCATGTTGAATAACCACTTTTTAAACCCTCGCAGTGACCAAAATTGCCATTTTTACAGAGTTTTGCATACTCAGAAGCTTCAATTTTGACCAATTTCAGGCACAGAAATGACTTCAAACACATTTATTTTAGTTGAAAAAGTAATAATTCACATCCAACAGTAATTTACAGCCAAAAGATTAAATGTTAAAATTTCATCGAAATTGACCATTTTGGGAACGTTCGACAGCTCCGCGGTCATCGTTTTTCGTCTGAAAATTGATTTTTTGGACTGTACCAAAAATGATTCCAAATGTCAATTGGATCGTGCCTCATGTTGAATAACCACTTTTTAAACCCTCACAGTGCCCAAAATGGCCATTTTTACAGAGTTTTGCTTACTCAGAAGCTTCAATTTTGACCAATTACAGGCACAGAAATGTCTTTAAACACATTTTTTTAAGTTGAAAAAGTAATAATTCACATCCAACAGTAATATACAGCCAAAAGAATAAATGTTAACATTTCATCGAAATTGACCATTTTGGGAACTTTCGACAGCTCCGCGGTCATCGTTTTTCTCCCGAAAATTAATTTTTTGGACTGTAGCAAAAATGATTCCAAATGTCAATTGGATCGTGCCTCATGTTGAATAACCACTTTTTAAACCCTTGCAGTGCCCAAAATGGCCATTTTTACAGAGTTTTGCTTACTCAGAAGCTTCAATTTTGACCAATTTCAGGCACAGAAATGACTTTAAACACATTTATTTTAGTTGAAAAAGTAATAATTCACATCCAACAGTAATTTACATCTAAAAGATTAAATGTTAAAATTTCATCGAAATTGACCATTTTGGGAACGTTCGACAGCTCCGCGGTCATCGTTTTTCGTCCGAAAATTGATTTTTTGGACTGTACCAAAAATGATTCCAAATGTCAATTGGATCGTGCCTCATGTTGAATAACCATTTTTTAAACCCTCACAGTGACCAAAATTGCCATTTTTACAGAGTTTTGCATACTCAGAAGCTTCAATTTTGACCAATTTCAGGCACAGGAATGACTTTAAACACATTTATTTTAGTTGAGAAAGTAATATTTCACATCTAACAGTAATTTACAGGCAAAAGATTACATTTTAAAATTTCATCGAAATTGACCATTTTGGGAATGTTCGACAGCTCCGCGGTCATCGTTTTTCGTCAGAAAATAGATTTTTTGGACTGTACCAAAAATGATTCTAAATGTCAATTGGATCGTGCCTCATGTTGAATAACCACTTTTTAAACCCTCACAGTGCCCAAAATTACCATTTTTACAGAGTTTTGCATACTCAGAAACTTCAATTTTGACCAATTCCAGGCACAGAAATGACATTAAACACATTTATTTTAGTTGAAAAAGTAATAATTCACATCCAACAGTAATTTACAGCCAAAAGATTAAATGTTAAAATTTCATCGAAATTGACCATTTTGGGAACGTTCGACAGCTCCGCGGTCATCGTTTTTCGTCCGAAAATTAATTTTTTGGACTGTACCAAAAATGATTCCAAATGTCAATTGGACCATGCCTCATGTTGAATAACCACTTTTTAAACCCTCACAGTGACCAAAATTGCCACTTTTACAGAGTTTTGCATACTCAGAAGCTTCAATTTTGACCAATTTCAGGCACAGAAATGACTTTAAACACATTTATTTTAGTTGAAAAAGTAATAATTCACATCCAACAGTAATTTACAGCCAAAAGATTAAATGTTAAAATTTCATCGAAATTGACCATTTTGGGAACGTTCGACAGCTCCGCGGTCATCGTTTTTTGTCCGAAAATTGATTTTTTGGACTGTACCAAAAATGATTCCAAATGTCAATTGGACCGTGCCTCATGTTGAATAACCACTTTTTAAACCCTCACCGTGACCAAAATTGCCATTTTTACAGAGTTTTGCATACTCAGAAGCTTCAATTTTGACCAATTTCAGGCACAGAAATGACTTTAAACACTTTTATTTTAGTTGAAAAAGTAATAATTCACATCCAACAGTAATTTACAGCCAAAAGATTAAATGATAAAATTTCATCGAAATTGACCATTTTGCGAACGTTCGACAGCTCCGCGGTCATCGTTTTTCGTCAGAAAATTTATTTTTTGGACTGTACCAAAAATGATTCAAAATGTCAATTGGATCATGCCTCATGTTGAATAACCACTTTTTAAACCCTCACAGTGCCCAAAATTGCCATTTTTACAGAGTTTTGCTTACTTAGAAGCTTCAATTTTGACCAATTTCAGGCACAGAAATGACTTTAAACACATTTATTTTAGTTGAAAAAGTAATAATTCACATCCAACAGTAATTTACAGCCAAAAGATTAAATGTTAAAATTTCATCGAAATTGACCATTTTGGGAACGTTCGACAGCTCCGCGGTCATCGTTTTTCGTCCGAAAATTGATTTTTTGGACTGTACCAAAAATGATTCCAAATGTCAATTGGACCGTGCCTCATGTTGAATAACCACTTTTTAAACCCTCGCAGTGACCAAAATTGCCATTTTTACAGAGTTTTGCATACTCAGAAGCTTCAATTTTGACCAATTTCAGGCACAGAAATGACTTCAAACACATTTATTTTAGTTGAAAAAGTAATAATTCACATCCAACAGTAATTTACAGCCAAAAGATTAAATGTTAAAATTTCATCGAAATTGACCATTTTGGGAACGTTCGACAGCTCCGCGGTCATCGTTTTTCGTCCGAAAATTGATTTTTTTGACTGTACCAAAAATGATTCCAAATGTCAATTGGACTGTGCCTCATGTTGAATAACCACTTTTTAAACCCTCACAGTGACCAAAATTGCCATTTTTACAGAGTTTTGCATACTCAGAAGCTTCAATTTTGACCAATTTCAGGCACAGAAATGACTTTAAACACTTTTATTTTAGTTGAAAAAGTAATAATTCACATCCAACAGTAATTTACAGCCAAAAGATTAAATGATAAAATTTCATCGAAATTGACCATTTTGCGAACGTTCGACAGCTCCGCGGTCATCGTTTTTCGTCAGAAAATTGATTTTTTGGACTGTACCAAAAATGATTCAAAATGTCAATTGGATCATGCCTCATGTTGAATAACCACTTTTTAAACCCTCACAGTGCCCAAAATTGCCATTTTTACAGAGTTTTGCTTACTTAGAAGCTTCAATTTTGACCAATTTCAGGCACAGAAATGACTTTAAACACATTTATTTTAGTTGAAAAAGTAATAATTCACATCCAACAGTAATTTACAGCCAAAAGATTAAATGTTAAAATTTCATCGAAATTGACCATTTTGGGAACGTTCGACAGCTCCGCGGTCATCGTTTTTCGTCCGAAAATTGATTTTTTGGACTGTACCAAAAATGATTCCAAATGTCAATTGGACCGTGCCTCATGTTGAATAACCACTTTTTAAACCCTCACAGTGACCAAAATTGCCATTTTTACAGAGTTTTGCATACTCAGAAGCTTCAATTTTGACCAATTTCAGGCACAGGAATGACTTTAAACACATTTATTTTAGTTGAAAAAGTAATAATTCACATCCAACAGTAATTTACAGCCAAAAGATTAAATGTTAAAATTTCATCGAAATTGACCATTTTGGGAACGTTCGACAGCTCCGCGGTCATCGTTTTTCGTCTGAAAATTGATTTTTTGGACTGTACCAAAAATGATTCCAAATGTCAATTGGACCGTGCCTCATGTTGAATAACCACTTTTTAAACCCTCGCAGTGCCCAAAATGGCCATTTTTACAGAGTTTTGCTTACTCAGAAGCTTCAATTTTGACCAATTTCAGGCACAGAAATGACTTTAAACACATTTATTTTAGTTGAAAAAGTTATAATTCACATCCAACAGTAATTTACAGCCAAAAGAATAAATGTTAAAATTTCATCGAAATTGACCATTTTGGGAACTTTCGACAGCTCCGCGGTCATCGTTTTTCGTCCGAAAATTGAATTTTTGGACTGTACCAAAAATGATTCCAAATGTCAATTGGATCGTGCCTCATGTTGAATAACCACTTTTTAAACCCTCACAGTGCCCAAAATGGCCATTTTTACAGAGTTTTGCTTACTCAGAAGCTTCAATTTTGACCAATTACAGGCACAGAAATGACTTTAAACACATTTTTTTAAGTTGAAAAAGTAATAATTCACATCCAACAGTAATATACAGCCAAAAGAATAAATGTTAACATTTAATCGAGATTGACCATTTTGGGAACTTTCGACAGCTCCGCGGTCATCGTTTTTCGTCCGAAAATTAATTTTTTGGACTGTAGCAAAAATGATTCCAAATGTCAATTGGATCGTGCCTCATGTTGAATAACCACTTTTTAAACCCTCGCAGTGCCCAAAATGGCAATTTTTACAGAGTTTTGCTTACTCAGAAGCTTCAATTTTGACCAATTTCAGGCACAGAAATGACTTTAAACACATTTATTTTAGTTGAAAAAGTAATAATTCACATCCAACAGTAATTTACATCCAAAAGATTAAATGTTAAAATTTCATCGAAATTGACAATTTTGGGAACGTTCGACAGCTCCGCGGTCCTCGTTTTTCGTCCGAAAATTGATTTTTTGGACTGTACCAAAAATGATTCCAAATGTCAATTGGATCGTGCCTCATGTTGAATAACCATTTTTTAAACCCTCACAGTGACCAAAATTGCCATTTTTACAGAGTTTTGCATACTCAGAAGCTTCAATTTTGACCAATTTCAGGCACAGGAATGACTTTAAACACTTTTATTTTAGTTGAAAAAGTAATAATTCACATCCAACAGTAATTTACAGCCAAAAGATTAAATGATAAAATTTCATCGAAATTGACCATTTTGCGAACGTTCGACAGCTCCGCGGTCATCGTTTTTCGTCAGAAAATTTATTTTTTGGACTGTACCAAAAATGATTCAAAATGTCAATTGGATCATGCCTCATGTTGAATAACCACTTTTTAAACCCTCACAGTGCCCAAAATTGCCATTTTTACAGAGTTTTGCTTACTTAGAAGCTTCAATTTTGACCAATTTCAGGCACAGAAATGACTTTAAACACATTTATTTTAGTTGAAAAAGTAATAATTCACATCCAACAGTAATTTACAGCCAAAAGATTAAATGTTAAAATTTCATCGAAATTGACCATTTTGGGAACGTTCGACAGCTCCGCGGTCATCGTTTTTCGTCCGAAAATTGATTTTTTGGACTGTACCAAAAATGATTCCAAATGTCAATTGGACCGTGCCTCATGTTGAATAACCACTTTTTAAACCCTCACAGTGACCAAAATTGCCATTTTTACAGAGTTTTGCATACTCAGAAGCTTCAATTTTGACCAATTTCAGGCACAGGAATGACTTTAAACACATTTATTTTAGTTAAAAAAGTAATAATTCACATCCAACAGTAATTTACAGCCAAAAGATTAAATGTTAAAATTTCATCGAAATTGACCATTTTGGGAACGTTCGACAGCTCCGCGGTCATCGTTTTTCGTCTGAAAATTGATTTTTTGGACTGTACCAAAAATGATTCCAAATGTCAATTGGACCGTGCCTCATGTTGAATAACCACTTTTTAAACCCTCGCAGTGCCCAAAATGGCCATTTTTACAGAGTTTTGCTTACTCAGAAGCTTCAATTTTGACCAATTTCAGGCACAGAAATGACTTTAAACACATTTATTTTAGTTGAAAAAGTTATAATTCACATCCAACAGTAATTTACAGCCAAAAGAATAAATGTTAAAATTTCATCGAAATTGACCATTTTGGGAACTTTCGACAGCTCCGCGGTCATCGTTTTTCGTCCGAAAATTGAATTTTTGGACTGTACCAAAAATGATTCCAAATGTCAATTGGATCGTGCCTCATGTTGAATAACCACTTTTTAAACCCTCACAGTGCCCAAAATGGCCATTTTTACAGAGTTTTGCTTACTCAGAAGCTTCAATTTTGACCAATTTCAGGCACAGAAATGACTTTAAACACATTTATTTTAGTTGAAAAAGTAATAATTCACATCCAACAGTAATTTACATCCAAAAGATTAAATGTTAAAATTTCATCGAAATTGACAATTTTGGGAACGTTCGACAGCTCCGCGGTCATCGTTTTTCGTCAGAAAATTGATTTTTTGGACTGTACCAAAAATGATTCAAAATGTCAATTGGATCATGCCTCATGTTGAATAACCACTTTTTAAACCCTCACAGTGCCCAAAATTGCCATTTTTACAGAGTTTTGCTTACTTAGAAGCTTCAATTTTGACCAATTTCAGGCACAGAAATGACTTTAAACACATTTATTTTAGTTGAAAAAGTAATAATTCACATCCAACAGTAATTTACAGCCAAAAGATTAAATGTTAAAATTTCATCGAAATTGACCATTTTGGGAACGTTCGACAGCTCCGCGGTCATCGTTTTTCGTCCGAAAATTGATTTTTTGGACTGTACCAAAAATGATTCCAAATGTCAATTGGACCGTGCCTCATGTTGAATAACCACTTTTTAAACCCTCACAGTGACCAAAATTGCCATTTTTACAGAGTTTTGCATACTCAGAAGCTTCAATTTTGACCAATTTCAGGCACAGGAATGACTTTAAACACATTTATTTTAGTTGAAAAAGTAATAATTCACATCCAACAGTAATTTACAGCCAAAAGATTAAATGTTAAAATTTCATCGAAATTGACCATTTTGGGAACGTTCGACAGCTCCGCGGTCATCGTTTTTCGTCTGAAAATTGATTTTTTGGACTGTACCAAAAATGATTCCAAATGTCAATTGGACCGTGCCTCATGTTGAATAACCACTTTTTAAACCCTCGCAGTGCCCAAAATGGCCATTTTTACAGAGTTTTGCTTACTCAGAAGCTTCAATTTTGACCAATTTCAGGCACAGAAATGACTTTAAACACATTTATTTTAGTTGAAAAAGTTATAATTCACATCCAACAGTAATTTACAGCCAAAAGAATAAATGTTAAAATTTCATCGAAATTGACCATTTTGGGAACTTTCGACAGCTCCGCGGTCATCGTTTTTCGTCCGAAAATTGAATTTTTGGACTGTACCAAAAATGATTCCAAATGTCAATTGGATCGTGCCTCATGTTGAATAACCACTTTTTAAACCCTCACAGTGCCCAAAATGGCCATTTTTACAGAGTTTTGCTTACTCAGAAGCTTCAATTTTGACCAATTACAGGCACAGAAATGACTTTAAACACATTTTTTTAAGTTGAAAAAGTAATAATTCACATCCAACAGTAATATACAGCCAAAAGAATAAATGTTAACATTTAATCGAGATTGACCATTTTGGGAACTTTCGACAGCTCCGCGGTCATCGTTTTTCGTCCGAAAATTAATTTTTTGGACTGTAGCAAAAATGATTCCAAATGTCAATTGGATCGTGCCTCATGTTGAATAACCACTTTTTAAACCCTCGCAGTGCCCAAAATGGCAATTTTTACAGAGTTTTGCTTACTCAGAAGCTTCAATTTTGACCAATTTCAGGCACAGAAATGACTTTAAACACATTTATTTTAGTTGAAAAAGTAATAATTCACATCCAACAGTAATTTACATCCAAAAGATTAAATGTTAAAATTTCATCGAAATTGACAATTTTGGGAACGTTCGACAGCTCCGCGGTCATCGTTTTTCGTCCGAAAATTGATTTTTTGGACTGTACCAAAAATGATTCCAAATGTCAATTGGATCGTGCCTCATGTTGAATAACCATTTTTTAAACCCTCACAGTGACCAAAATTGCCATTTTTACAGAGTTTTGCATACTCAGAAGCTTCAATTTTGACCAATTTCAGGCACAGGAATGACTTTAAACACATTTATTTTAGTTGAGAAAGTAATATTTCACATCTAACAGTAATTTACAGGCAAAAGATTACATTTTAAAATTTCATCGAAATTGACCATTTTGGGAATGTTCGACAGCTCCGCGGTCATCGTTTTTCGTCAGAAAATAGATTTTTTGGACTGTACCAAAAATGATTCTAAATGTCAATTGGATCGTGCCTCATGTTGAATAACCACTTTTTAAACCCTCACAGTGCCCAAAATTACCATTTTTACAGAGTTTTGCATACTCAGAAGCTTCAATTTTGACCAATTTCAGGCACAGAAATGACTTTAAACACATTTATTTTAGTTGAAAAAGTAATAATTCACATCCAACAGTAATTTACAGCCAAAAGATTAAATGTTAAAATTTCATCGAAATTGACCATTTTGGGACCGTTCGACAGCTCCGCGGTCATCGTTTTTCGTCCGAAAATTAATTTTTTGGACTGTACCAAAAATGATTCCAAATGTCAATTGGACCGTGCCTCATGTTGAATAACCACTTTTTAAACCCTCACCGTGACCAAAATTGCCATTTTTACAGAGTTTTGCATACTCAGAAGCTTCAATTTTGACCAATTTCAGGCACAGAAATGACTTTAAACACTTTTATTTTAGTTGAAAAAGTAATAATTCACATCCAACAGTAATTTACAGCCAAAAGATTAAATGATAAAATTTCATCGAAATTGACCATTTTGCGAACGTTCGACAGCTCCGCGGTCATCGTTTTTCGTCAGAAAATTTATTTTTTGGACTGTACCAAAAATGATTCAAAATGTCAATTGGATCATGCCTCATGTTGAATAACCACTTTTTAAACCCTCACAGTGCCCAAAATTGCCATTTTTACAGAGTTTTGCTTACTTAGAAGCTTCAATTTTGACCAATTTCAGGCACAGAAATGACTTTAAACACATTTATTTTAGTTGAAAAAGTAATAATTCACATCCAACAGTAATTTACAGCCAAAAGATTAAATGTTAAAATTTCATCGAAATTGACCATTTTGGGAACGTTCGACAGCTCCGCGGTCATCGTTTTTCGTCCGAAAATTGATTTTTTGGACTGTACCAAAAATGATTCCAAATGTCAATTGGACCGTGCCTCATGTTGAATAACCACTTTTTAAACCCTCACAGTGACCAAAATTGCCATTTTTACAGAGTTTTGCATACTCAGAAGCTTCAATTTTGACCAATTTCAGGCACAGGAATGACTTTAAACACATTTATTTTAGTTGAAAAAGTAATAATTCACATCCAACAGTAATTTACAGCCAAAAGATTAAATGTTAAAATTTCATCGAAATTGACCATTTTGGGAACGTTCGACAGCTCCGCGGTCATCGTTTTTCGTCTGAAAATTGATTTTTTGGACTGTACCAAAAATGATTCCAAATGTCAATTGGACCGTGCCTCATGTTGAATAACCACTTTTTAAACCCTCGCAGTGCCCAAAATGGCCATTTTTACAGAGTTTTGCTTACTCAGAAGCTTCAATTTTGACCAATTTCAGGCACAGAAATGACTTTAAACACATTTATTTTAGTTGAAAAAGTTATAATTCACATCCAACAGTAATTTACAGCCAAAAGAATAAATGTTAAAATTTCATCGAAATTGACCATTTTGGGAACTTTCGACAGCTCCGCGGTCATCGTTTTTCGTCCGAAAATTGAATTTTTGGACTGTACCAAAAATGATTCCAAATGTCAATTGGATCGTGCCTCATGTTGAATAACCACTTTTTAAACCCTCACAGTGCCCAAAATGGCCATTTTTACAGAGTTTTGCTTACTCAGAAGCTTCAATTTTGACCAATTACAGGCACAGAAATGACTTTAAACACATTTTTTTAAGTTGAAAAAGTAATAATTCACATCCAACAGTAATATACAGCCAAAAGAATAAATGTTAACATTTAATCGAGATTGACCATTTTGGGAACTTTCGACAGCTCCGCGGTCATCGTTTTTCGTCCGAAAATTAATTTTTTGGACTGTAGCAAAAATGATTCCAAATGTCAATTGGATCGTGCCTCATGTTGAATAACCACTTTTTAAACCCTCGCAGTGCCCAAAATGGCAATTTTTACAGAGTTTTGCTTACTCAGAAGCTTCAATTTTGACCAATTTCAGGCACAGAAATGACTTTAAACACATTTATTTTAGTTGAAAAAGTAATAATTCACATCCAACAGTAATTTACATCCAAAAGATTAAATGTTAAAATTTCATCGAAATTGACAATTTTGGGAACGTTCGACAGCTCCGCGGTCATCGTTTTTCGTCCGAAAATTGATTTTTTGGACTGTACCAAAAATGATTCCAAATGTCAATTGGATCGTGCCTCATGTTGAATAACCATTTTTTAAACCCTCACAGTGACCAAAATTGCCATTTTTACAGAGTTTTGCATACTCAGAAGCTTCAATTTTGACCAATTTCAGGCACAGGAATGACTTTAAACACATTTATTTTAGTTGAGAAAGTAATATTTCACATCTAACAGTAATTTACAGGCAAAAGATTACATTTTAAAATTTCATCGAAATTGACCATTTTGGGAATGTTCGACAGCTCCGCGGTCATCGTTTTTCGTCAGAAAATAGATTTTTTGGACTGTACCAAAAATGATTCTAAATGTCAATTGGATCGTGCCTCATGTTGAATAACCACTTTTTAAACCCTCACAGTGCCCAAAATTACCATTTTTACAGAGTTTTGCATACTCAGAAGCTTCAATTTTGACCAATTTCAGGCACAGAAATGACTTTAAACACATTTATTTTAGTTGAAAAAGTAATAATTCACATCCAACAGTAATTTACAGCCAAAAGTTTAAATGTTAAAATTTCATCGAAATTGACCATTTTGGGAACGTTCGACAGCTCCGCGGTCATCGTTTTTCGTCCGAAAATTAATTTTTTGGACTGTACCAAAAATGATTCCAAATGTCAATTGGACCGTGCCTCATGTTGAATAACCACTTTTTAAACCCTCACAGTGACCAAAATTGCCATTTTTACAGAGTTTTGCATACTCAGAAGCTTCAATTTTGACCAATTTCAGGCACAGAAATGACTTTAAACACATTTATTTTAGTTGAAAAAGTAATAATTCACATCCAACAGTAATTTACAGCCAAAAGATTAAATGTTAAAATTTCATCGAAATTGACCATTTTGGGAACGTTCGACAGCTCCGCGGTCATCGTTTTTCGTCCGAAAATTGATTTTTTGGACTGTACCAAAAATGATTCCAAATGTCAATTGGACCGTGCCTCATGTTGAATAACCACTTTTTAAACCCTCACCGTGACCAAAATTGCCATTTTTACAGAGTTTTGCATACTCAGAAGCTTCAATTTTGACCAATTTCAGGCACAGAAATGACTTTAAACACTTTTATTTTAGTTGAAAAAGTAATAATTCACATCCAACAGTAATTTACAGCCAAAAGATTAAATGATAAAATTTCATCGAAATTGACCATTTTGCGAACGTTCGACAGCTCCGCGGTCATCGTTTTTCGTCAGAAAATTTATTTTTTGGACTGTACCAAAAATGATTCAAAATGTCAATTGGATCATGCCTCATGTTGAATAACCACTTTTTAAACCCTCACAGTGCCCAAAATTGCCATTTTTACAGAGTTTTGCTTACTTAGAAGCTTCAATTTTGACCAATTTCAGGCACAGAAATGACTTTAAACACATTTATTTTAGTTGAAAAAGTAATAATTCACATCCAACAGTAATTTACAGCCAAAAGATTAAATGTTAAAATTTCATCGAAATTGACCATTTTGGGAACGTTCGACAGCTCCGCGGTCATCGTTTTTCGTGCGAAAATTGATTTTTTGGACTGTACCAAAAATGATTCCAAATGTCAATTGGACCATGCCTCATGTTGAATAACCACTTTTTAAACCCTCGCAGTGACCAAAATTGCCATTTTTACAGAGTTTTGCATACTCAGAAGCTTCAATTTTGACCAATTTCAGGCACAGAAATGACTTCAAACACATTTATTTTAGTTGAAAAAGTAATAATTCACATCCAACAGTAATTTACAGCCAAAAGATTAAATGTTAAAATTTCATCGAAATTGACCATTTTGGGAACGTTCGACAGCTCCGCGGTCATCGTTTTTCGTCTGAAAATTGATTTTTTGGACTGTACCAAAAATGATTCCAAATGTCAATTGGATCGTGCCTCATGTTGAATAACCACTTTTTAAACCCTCACAGTGCCCAAAATGGCCATTTTTACAGAGTTTTGCTTACTCAGAAGCTTCAATTTTGACCAATTACAGGCACAGAAATGACTTTAAACACATTTTTTTAAGTTGAAAAAGTAATAATTCACATCCAACAGTAATATACAGCCAAAAGAATAAATGTTAACATTTCATCGAAATTGACCATTTTGGGAACTTTCGACAGCTCCGCGGTCATCGTTTTTCTCCCGAAAATTAATTTTTTGGACTGTAGCAAAAATGATTCCAAATGTCAATTGGATCGTGCCTCATGTTGAATAACCACTTTTTAAACCCTCGCAGTGCCCAAAATGGCCATTTTTACAGAGTTTTGCTTACTCAGAAGCTTCAATTTTGACCAATTTCAGGCACAGAAATGACTTTAAACACATTTATTTTAGTTGAAAAAGTAATAATTCACATCCAACAGTAATTTACATCCAAAAGATTAAATGTTAAAATTTCATCGAAATTGACCATTTTGGGAACGTTCGACAGCTCCGCGGTCATCGTTTTTCGTCCGAAAATTGATTTTTTGGACTGTACCAAAAATGATTCCAAATGTCAATTGGATCGTGCCTCATGTTGAATAACCATTTTTTAAACCCTCACAGTGACCAAAAATTGCCATTTTTACAGAGTTTTGCATACTCAGAAGCTTCAATTTTGACCAATTTCAGGCACAGGAATGACTTTAAACACATTTATTTTAGTTGAGAAAGTAATATTTCACATCTAACAGTAATTTACAGGCAAAAGATTAAATTTTAAAATTTCATCGAAATTGACCATTTTGGGAACGTTCGACAGCTCCGCGGTCATCGTTTTTCGTCCGAAAATTGATTTTTTGGACTGTACCAAAAATGATTCCAAATGTCAATTGGACCGTGCCTCATGTTGAATAACCACTTTTTAAACCCTTGCAGTGCCCAAAATGGCCATTTTTACAGAGTTTTGCTTACTCAGAAGCTTCAATTTTGACCAATTTCAGGCACAGGAATGACTTTAAACACATTTATTTTAGTTGAGAAAGTAATATTTCACATCTAACAGTAATTTACAGGCAAAAGATTAAATTTTAAAATTTCATCGAAATTGACCATTTTGGGAATGTTCGACAGCTCCGCGGTCATCGTTTTTCATCAGAAAATAGATTTTTTGGACTGTACCAAAAATGATTCTAAATGTCAATTGGATCGTGCCTCATGTTGAATAACCACTTTTTAAACCCTTGCAGTGCCCAAAATGGCCATTTTTACAGAGTTTTGCTTACTCAGAAGCTTCAATTTTGACCAATTTCAGGCACAGAAATGACTTTAAACACATTTATTTTAGTTGAAAAAGTAATAATTCACATCCAACAGTAATTTACATCTAAAAGATTAAATGTTAAAATTTCATCGAAATTGACCATTTTGGGAACGTTCGACAGCTCCGCGGTCATCGTTTTTCGTCCGAAAATTGATTTTTTGGACTGTACCAAAAATGATTCCAAATGTCAATTGGATCGTGCCTCATGTTGAATAACCATTTTTTAAACCCTCACAGTGACCAAAATTGCCATTTTTACAGAGTTTTGCATACTCAGAAGCTTCAATTTTGACCAATTTCAGGCACAGGAATGACTTTAAACACATTTATTTTAGTTGAGAAAGTAATATTTCACATCTAACAGTAATTTACAGGCAAAAGATTACATTTTAAAATTTCATCGAAATTGACCATTTTGGGAATGTTCGACAGCTCCGCGGTCATCGTTTTTCGTCTGAAAATAGATTTTTTGGACTGTACCAAAAATGATTCTAAATGTCAATTGGATCGTGCCTCATGTTGAATAACCACTTTTTAAACCCTCACAGTGCCCAAAATTACCATTTTTACAGAGTTTTGCATACTCAGAAGCTTCAATTTTGACCAATTCCAGGCACAGAAATGACATTAAACACATTTATTTTAGTTGAAAAAGTAATAATTCACATCCAACAGTAATTTACAGCCAAAAGATTAAATGTTAAAATTTCATCGAAATTGACCATTTTGGGAACGTTCGACAGCTCCGCGGTCATCGTTTTTCGTCCGAAAATTAATTTTTTGGACTGTACCAAAAATGATTCCAAATGTCAATTGGACCGTGCCTCATGTTGAATAACCACTTTTTAAACCCTCACAGTGACCAAAATTGCCATTTTTACAGAGTTTTGCATACTCAGAAGCTTCAATTTTGACCAATTTCAGGCACAGAAATGACTTTAAACACATTTATTTTAGTTGAAAAAGTAATAATTCACATCCAACAGTAATTTACAGCCAAAAGATTAAATGTTAAAATTTCATCGAAATTGACCATTTTGGGAACGTTCGACAGCTCCGCGGTCATCGTTTTTCGTCCGAAAATTGATTTTTTGGACTGTACCAAAAATGATTCCAAATGTCAATTGGACCGTGCCTCATGTTGAATAACCACTTTTTAAACCCTCACAGTGACCAAAATTGCCATTTTTACAGAGTTTTGCATACTCAGAAGCTTCAATTTTGACCAATTTCAGGCACAGGAATGACTTTAAACACATTTATTTTAGTTGAAAAAGTAATAATTCACATCCAACAGTAATTTACAGCCAAAAGATTAAATGTTAAAATTTCATCGAAATTGACCATTTTGGGAACGTTCGACAGCTCCGCGGTCATCGTTTTTCGTCTGAAAATTGATTTTTTGGACTGTACCAAAAATGATTCCAAATGTCAATTGGACCGTGCCTCATGTTGAATAACCACTTTTTAAACCCTCGCAGTGCCCAAAATGGCCATTTTTACAGAGTTTTGCTTACTCAGAAGCTTCAATTTTGACCAATTTCAGGCACAGAAATGACTTTAAACACATTTATTTTAGTTGAAAAAGTTATAATTCACATCCAACAGTAATTTACAGCCAAAAGAATAAATGTTAAAATTTCATAGAAATTGACCATTTTGGGAACTTTCGACAGCTCCGCGGTCATCGTTTTTCGTCCGAAAATTGAATTTTTGGACTGTACCAAAAATGATTCCAAATGTCAATTGGATCGTGCCTCATGTTGAATAACCACTTTTTAAACCCTCACAGTGCCCAAAATGGCCATTTTTACAGAGTTTTGCTTACTCAGAAGCTTCAATTTTGACCAATTACAGGCACAGAAATGACTTTAAACACATTTTTTTAAGTTGAAAAAGTAATAATTCACATCCAACAGTAATATACAGCCAAAAGAATAAATGTTAACATTTAATCGAGATTGACCATTTTGGGAACTTTCGACAGCTCCGCGGTCATCGTTTTTCGTCCGAAAATTAATTTTTTGGACTGTAGCAAAAATGATTCCAAATGTCAATTGGATCGTGCCTCATGTTGAATAACCACTTTTTAAACCCTCGCAGTGCCCAAAATGGCAATTTTTACAGAGTTTTGCTTACTCAGAAGCTTCAATTTTGACCAATTTCAGGCACAGAAATGACTTTAAACACATTTATTTTAGTTGAAAAAGTAATAATTCACATCCAACAGTAATTTACATCCAAAAGATTAAATGTTAAAATTTCATCGAAATTGACAATTTTGGGAACGTTCGACAGCTCCGCGGTCATCGTTTTTCGTCCGAAAATTGATTTTTTGGACTGTACCAAAAATGATTCCAAATGTCAATTGGATCGTGCCTCATGTTGAATAACCATTTTTTAAACCCTCACAGTGACCAAAATTGCCATTTTTACAGAGTTTTTCATACTCAGAAGCTTCAATTTTGACCAATTTCAGGCACAGGAATGACTTTAAACACATTTATTTTAGTTGAGAAAGTAATATTTCACATCTAACAGTAATTTACAGGCAAAAGATTACATTTTAAAATTTCATCGAAATTGACCATTTTGGGAATGTTCGACAGCTCCGCGGTCATCGTTTTTCGTCAGAAAATAGATTTTTTGGACTGTACCAAAAATGATTCTAAATGTCAATTGGATCGTGCCTCATGTTGAATAACCACTTTTTAAACCCTCACAGTGCCCAAAATTACCATTTTTACAGAGTTTTGCATACTCAGAAGCTTCAATTTTGACCAATTTCAGGCACAGAAATGACTTTAAACACATTTATTTTAGTTGAAAAAGTAATAATTCACATCCAACAGTAATTTACAGCCAAAAGATTAAATGTTAAAATTTCATCGAAATTGACCATTTTGGGAACGTTCGACAGCTCCGCGGTCATCGTTTTTCGTCCGAAAATTAATTTTTTGGACTGTACCAAAAATGATTCCAAATGTCAATTGGACCGTGCCTCATGTTGAATAACCACTTTTTAAACCCTCACAGTGACCAAAATTGCCATTTTTACAGAGTTTTGCATACTCAGAAGCTTCAATTTTGACCAATTTCAGGCACAGAAATGACTTTAAACACATTTATTTTAGTTGAAAAAGTAATAATTCACATCCAACAGTAATTTACAGCCAAAAGATTAAATGTTAAAATTTCATCGAAATTGACCATTTTGGGAACGTTCGACAGCTCCGCGGTCATCGTTTTTCGTCCGAAAATTGATTTTTTGGACTGTACCAAAAATGATTCCAAATGTCAATTGGACCGTGCCTCATGTTGAATAACCACTTTTTAAACCCTCACCGTGACCAAAATTGCCATTTTTACAGAGTTTTGCATACTCAGAAGCTTCAATTTTGACCAATTTCAGGCACAGAAATGACTTTAAACACTTTTATTTTAGTTGAAAAAGTAATAATTAACATCCAACAGTAATTTACAGCCAAAAGATTAAATGATAAAATTTCATCGAAATTGACCATTTTGCGAACGTTCGACAGCTCCGCGGTCATCGTTTTTCGTCAGAAAATTTATTTTTTGGACTGTACCAAAAATGATTCAAAATGTCAATTGGATCATGCCTCATGTTGAATAACCACTTTTTAAACCCTCACAGTGCCCAAAATTGCCATTTTTACAGAGTTTTGCTTACTTAGAAGCTTCAATTTTGACCAATTTCAGGCACAGAAATGACTTTAAACACATTTATTTTAGTTGAAAAAGTAATAATTCACATCCAACAGTAATTTACAGCCAAAAGATTAAATGTTAAAATTTCATCGAAATTGACCATTTTGGGAACGTTCGACAGCTCCGCGGTCATCGTTTTTCGTCCGAAAATTGATTTTTTGGACTGTACCAAAAATGATTCCAAATGTCAATTGGACCATGCCTCATGTTGAATAACCACTTTTTAAACCCTCGCAGTGACCAAAATTGCCATTTTTACAGAGTTTTGCATACTCAGAAGCTTCAATTTTGACCAATTTCAGGCACAGAAATGACTTCAAACACATTTATTTTAGTTGAAAAAGTAATAATTCACATCCAACAGTAATTTACAGCCAAAAGATTAAATGTTAAAATTTCATCGAAATTGACCATTTTGGGAACGTTCGACAGCTCCGCGGTCATCGTTTTTCGTCTGAAAATTGATTTTTTGGACTGTACCAAAAATGATTCCAAATGTCAATTGGATCGTGCCTCATGTTGAATAACCACTTTTTAAACCCTCACAGTGCCCAAAATGGCCATTTTTACAGAGTTTTGCTTACTCAGAAGCTTCAATTTTGACCAATTACAGGCACAGAAATGACTTTAAACACATTTTTTTAAGTTGAAAAAGTAATAATTCACATCCAACAGTAATATACAGCCAAAAGAATAAATGTTAACATTTCATCGAAATTGACCATTTTGGGAACTTTCGACAGCTCCGCGGTCATCGTTTTTCTCCCGAAAATTAATTTTTTGGACTGTAGCAAAAATGATTCCAAATGTCAATTGGATCGTGCCTCATGTTGAATAACCACTTTTTAAACCCTCACAGTGACCTAAATTGCCATTTTTACAGAGTTTTGCATACTCAGAAGCTTCAATTTTGACCAATTTCAGGCACAGGAATGACTTTAAACACATTTATTTTAGTTGAGAAAGTAATATTTCACATCTAACAGTAATTTACAGGCAAAAGATTACATTTTAAAATTTCATCGAAATTGACCATTTTGGGAATGTTCGACAGCTCCGCGGTCATCGTTTTTCATCAGAAAATAGATTTTTTGGACTGTACCAAAAATGATTCTAAATGTCAATTGGATCGTGCCTCATGTTGAATAACCACTTTTTAAACCCTTGCAGTGCCCAAAATGGCCATTTTTACAGAGTTTTGCTTACTCAGAAGCTTCAATTTTGACCAATTTCAGGCACAGAAATGACTTTAAACACATTTATTTTAGTTGAAAAAGTAATAATTCACATCCAACAGTAATTTACATCTAAAAGATTAAATGTTAAAATTTCATCGAAATTGACCATTTTGGGAACGTTCGACAGCTCCGCGGTCATCGTTTTTCGTCCGAAAATTGATTTTTTGGACTGTACCAAAAATGATTCCAAATGTCAATTGGATCGTGCCTCATGTTGAATAACCATTTTTTAAACCCTCACAGTGACCAAAATTGCCATTTTTACAGAGTTTTGCATACTCAGAAGCTTCAATTTTGACCAATTTCAGGCACAGGAATGACTTTAAACACATTTATTTTAGTTGAGAAAGTAATATTTCACATCTAACAGTAATTTACAGGCAAAAGATTACATTTTAAAATTTCATCGAAATTGACCATTTTGGGAATGTTCGACAGCTCCGCGGTCATCGTTTTTCGTCAGAAAATAGATTTTTTGGACTGTACCAAAAATGATTCTAAATGTCAATTGGATCGTGCCTCATGTTGAATAACCACTTTTTAAACCCTCACAGTGCCCAAAATTACCATTTTTACAGAGTTTTGCATACTCAGAAACTTCAATTTTGACCAATTCCAGGCACAGAAATGACATTAAACACATTTATTTTAGTTGAAAAAGTAATAATTCACATCCAACAGTAATTTACAGCCAAAAGATTAAATGTTAAAATTTCATCGAAATTGACCATTTTGGGAACGTTCGACAGCTCCGCGGTCATCGTTTTTCGTCCGAAAATTAATTTTTTGGACTGTACCAAAAATGATTCCAAATGTCAATTGGACCGTGCCTCATGTTGAATAACCACTTTTTAAACCCTCACAGTGACCAAAATTGCCATTTTTACAGAGTTTTGCATACTCAGAAGCTTCAATTTTGACCAATTTCAGGCACAGAAATGACTTTAAACACATTTATTTTAGTTGAAAAAGTAATAATTCACATCCAACAGTAATTTACAGCCAAAAGATTAAATGTTAAAATTTCATCGAAATTGACCATTTTGGGAACGTTCGACAGCTCCGCGGTCATCGTTTTTTGTCCGAAAATTGATTTTTTGGACTGTACCAAAAATGATTCCAAATGTCAATTGGACCGTGCCTCATGTTGAATAACCACTTTTTAAACCCTCACCGTGACCAAAATTGCCATTTTTACAGAGTTTTGCATACTCAGAAGCTTCAATTTTGACCAATTTCAGGCACAGAAATGACTTCAAACACATTTATTTTAGTTGAAAAAGTAATAATTCACATCCAACAGTAATTTACAGCCAAAAGATTAAATGTTAAAATTTCATCGAAATTGACCATTTTGGGAACGTTCGACAGCTCCGCGGTCATCGTTTTTCGTCTGAAAATTGATTTTTTGGACTGTACCAAAAATGATTCCAAATGTCAATTGGATCGTGCCTCATGTTGAATAACCACTTTTTAAACCCTCACAGTGCCCAAAATGGCCATTTTTACAGAGTTTTGCTTACTCAGAAGCTTCAATTTTGACCAATTACAGGCACAGAAATGACTTTAAACACATTTTTTTAAGTTGAAAAAGTAATAATTCACATCCAACAGTAATATACAGCCAAAAGAATAAATGTTAACATTTCATCGAAATTGACCATTTTGGGAACTTTCGACAGCTCCGCGGTCATCGTTTTTCTCCCGAAAATTAATTTTTTGGACTGTAGCAAAAATGATTCCAAATGTCAATTGGATCGTGCCTCATGTTGAATAACCACTTTTTAAACCCTCACAGTGACCTAAATTGCCATTTTTACAGAGTTTTGCATACTCAGAAGCTTCAATTTTGACCAATTTCAGGCACAGGAATGACTTTAAACACATTTATTTTAGTTGAGAAAGTAATATTTCACATCTAACAGTAATTTACAGGCAAAAGATTACATTTTAAAATTTCATCGAAATTGACCATTTTGGGAATGTTCGACAGCTCCGCGGTCATCGTTTTTCATCAGAAAATAGATTTTTTGGACTGTACCAAAAATGATTCTAAATGTCAATTGGATCGTGCCTCATGTTGAATAACCACTTTTTAAACCCTTGCAGTGCCCAAAATGGCCATTTTTACAGAGTTTTGCTTACTCAGAAGCTTCAATTTTGACCAATTTCAGGCACAGAAATGACTTTAAACACATTTATTTTAGTTGAAAAAGTAATAATTCACATCCAACAGTAATTTACATCTAAAAGATTAAATGTTAAAATTTCATCGAAATTGACCATTTTGGGAACGTTCGACAGCTCCGCGGTCATCGTTTTTCGTCCGAAAATTGATTTTTTGGACTGTACCAAAAATGATTCCAAATGTCAATTGGATCGTGCCTCATGTTGAATAACCATTTTTTAAACCCTCACAGTGACCAAAATTGCCATTTTTACAGAGTTTTGCATACTCAGAAGCTTCAATTTTGACCAATTTCAGGCACAGGAATGACTTTAAACACATTTATTTTAGTTGAGAAAGTAATATTTCACATCTAACAGTAATTTACAGGCAAAAGATTACATTTTAAAATTTCATCGAAATTGACCATTTTGGGAATGTTCGACAGCTCCGCGGTCATCGTTTTTCGTCAGAAAATAGATTTTTTGGACTGTACCAAAAATGATTCTAAATGTCAATTGGATCGTGCCTCATGTTGAATAACCACTTTTTAAACCCTCACAGTGCCCAAAATTACCATTTTTACAGAGTTTTGCATACTCAGAAACTTCAATTTTGACCAATTCCAGGCACAGAAATGACATTAAACACATTTATTTTAGTTGAAAAAGTAATAATTCACATCCAACAGTAATTTACAGCCAAAAGATTAAATGTTAAAATTTCATCGAAATTGACCATTTTGGGAACGTTCGACAGCTCCGCGGTCATCGTTTTTCGTCCGAAAATTAATTTTTTGGACTGTACCAAAAATGATTCCAAATGTCAATTGGACCGTGCCTCATGTTGAATAACCACTTTTTAAACCCTCACAGTGACCAAAATTGCCATTTTTACAGAGTTTTGCATACTCAGAAGCTTCAATTTTGACCAATTTCAGGCACAGAAATGACTTTAAACACATTTATTTTAGTTGAAAAAGTAATAATTCACATCCAACAGTAATTTACAGCCAAAAGATTAAATGTTAAAATTTCATCGAAATTGACCATTTTGGGAACGTTCGACAGCTCCGCGGTCATCGTTTTTTGTCCGAAAATTGATTTTTTGGACTGTACCAAAAATGATTCCAAATGTCAATTGGACCGTGCCTCATGTTGAATAACCACTTTTTAAACCCTCACCGTGACCAAAATTGCCATTTTTACAGAGTTTTGCATACTCAGAAGCTTCAATTTTGACCAATTTCAGGCACAGAAATGACTTTAAACACTTTTATTTTAGTTGAAAAAGTAATAATTCACATCCAACAGTAATTTACAGCCAAAAGATTAAATGATAAAATTTCATCGAAATTGACCATTTTGCGAACGTTCGACAGCTCCGCGGTCATCGTTTTTCGTCAGAAAATTTATTTTTTGGACTGTACCAAAAATGATTCAAAATGTCAATTGGATCATGCCTCATGTTGAATAACCACTTTTTAAACCCTCACAGTGCCCAAAATTGCCATTTTTACAGAGTTTTGCTTACTTAGAAGCTTCAATTTTGACCAATTTCAGGCACAGAAATGACTTTAAACACATTTATTTTAGTTGAAAAAGTAATAATTCACATCCAACAGTAATTTACAGCCAAAAGATTAAATGTTAAAATTTCATCGAAATTGACCATTTTGGGAACGTTCGACAGCTCCGCGGTCATCGTTTTTCGTCCGAAAATTGATTTTTTGGACTGTACCAAAAATGATTCCAAATGTCAATTGGACCGTGCCTCATGTTGAATAACCACTTTTTAAACCCTCGCAGTGACCAAAATTGCCATTTTTACAGAGTTTTGCATACTCAGAAGCTTCAATTTTGACCAATTTCAGGCACAGAAATGACTTCAAACACATTTATTTTAGTTGAAAAAGTAATAATTCACATCCAACAGTAATTTACAGCCAAAAGATTAAATGTTAAAATTTCATCGAAATTGACCATTTTGGGAACGTTCGACAGCTCCGCGGTCATCGTTTTTCGTCCGAAAATTGATTTTTTTGACTGTACCAAAAATGATTCCAAATGTCAATTGGACTGTGCCTCATGTTGAATAACCACTTTTTAAACCCTCACAGTGACCAAAATTGCCATTTTTACAGAGTTTTGCATACTCAGAAGCTTCAATTTTGACCAATTTCAGGCACAGAAATGACTTTAAACACTTTTATTTTAGTTGAAAAAGTAATAATTCACATCCAACAGTAATTTACAGCCAAAAGATTAAATGATAAAATTTCATCGAAATTGACCATTTTGCGAACGTTCGACAGCTCCGCGGTCATCGTTTTTCGTCAGAAAATTGATTTTTTGGACTGTACTAAAAATGATTCAAAATGTCAATTGGATCATGCCTCATGTTGAATAACCACTTTTTAAACCCTCACAGTGCCCAAAATTGCCATTTTTACAGAGTTTTGCTTACTTAGAAGCTTCAATTTTGACCAATTTCAGGCACAGAAATGACTTCAAACACATTTATTTTAGTTGAAAAAGTAATAATTCACATCCAACAGTAATTTACAGCCAAAAGATTAAATGTTAAAATTTCATCGAAATTGACCATTTTGGGAACGTTCGACAGCTCCGCGGTCATCGTTTTTCGTCCGAAAATTGATTTTTTGGACTGTACCAAAAATGATTCCAAATGTCAATTGGACCGTGCCTCATGTTGAATAACCACTTTTTAAACCCTCACAGTGACCAAAATTGCCATTTTTACAGAGTTTTGCATACTCAGAAGCTTCAATTTTGACCAATTTCAGGCACAGAAATGACTTTAAACACTTTTATTTTAGTTGAAAAAGTAATAATTCACATCCAACAGTAATTTACAGCCAAAAGATTAAATGATAAAATTTCATCGAAATTGACCATTTTGCGAACGTTCGACAGCTCCGCGGTCATCGTTTTTCGTCAGAAAATTGATTTTTTGGACTGTACCAAAAATGATTCAAAATGTCAATTGGATCATGCCTCATGTTGAATAACCACTTTTTAAACCCTCACAGTGCCCAAAATTGCCATTTTTACAGAGTTTTGCTTACTTAGAAGCTTCAATTTTGACCAATTTCAGGCACAGAAATGACTTTAATCACATTTATTTTAGTTGAAAAAGTAATAATTCACATCCAACAGTAATTTACAGCCAAAAGATTAAATGTTAAAATTTCATCGAAATTGACCATTTTGGGAACGTTCGACAGCTCCGCGGTCATCGTTTTTCGTCCGAAAATTGATTTTTTGGACTGTACCAAAAATGATTCCAAATGTCAATTGGACCGTGCCTCATGTTGAATAACCACTTTTTAAACCCTCACAGTGACCAAAATTGCCATTTTTACAGAGTTTTGCATACTCAGAAGCTTCAATTTTGACCAATTTCAGGCACAGGAATGACTTTAAACACATTTATTTTAGTTGAGAAAGTAATATTTCACATCTAACAGTAATTTACAGGCAAAAGATTACATTTTAAAATTTAATCGAAATTGACCATTTTGGGAATGTTCGACAGCTCCGCGGTCATCGTTTTTCGTCAGAAAATAGATTTTTTGGACTGTACCAAAAATGATTCTAAATGTCAATTGGATCGTGCCTCGTGTTGAATAACCACTTTTTACACCCTCACAGTGCCCAAAATTGCCATTTTTACAGAGTTTTGCATACTCAGAAGCTTCAATTTTGACCAATTTCAGGCACAGAAATGACTTTAAACACATTTATTTTAGTTGAAAAAGTAATAATTCACATCCAACAGTAATTTACAGCCAAAAGATTAAATGTTAAAATTTCATCGAAATTGACCATTTTGGGAACGTTCGACAGCTCCGCGGTCATCGTTTTTCGTCCGAAAATTAATTTTTTGGACTGTACCAAAAATGATTCCAAATGTCAATTGGACCGTGCCTCATGTTGAATAACCACTTTTTAAACCCTCACAGTGACCAAAATTGCCATTTTTACAGAGTTTTGCATACTCAGAAGTTTCAATTTTGACCAATTTCAGGCACAGAAATGACTTTAAACACATTTATTTTAGTTGAAAAAGTAATAATTCACATCCAACAGTAATTTACAGCCAAAAGATTAAATATCAAAATTTCATCGAAATTGACCATTTTGGGAACGTTCGACAGCTCCGCGGTCATCGTTTTTCGTCCGAAAATTGATTTTTTGGACTGTACCAAAAATGATTCAAAATGTCAATTGGATCATGCCTCATGTTGAATAACCACTTTTTAAACCCTCACAGTGCCCAAAATTGCCATTTTTACAGAGTTTTGCTTACTCAGAAGCTTCAATTTTGACCAATTTCAGGCACAGAAATGACTTTAAACACATTTATTTTAGTTGAAAAAGTAATAATTCACATCCAACAGTAATTTACAGCCAAAAGATTAAATGTTAAAATTTCATCGAAATTGACCATTTTGGGAACGTTCGACAGCTCCGCGGTCATCGTTTTTTGTCTGAAAATTGATTTTTTGGACTGTACCAAAAATGATTCCAAATGTCAATTGGACCGTGCCTCATGTTGAATAACCACTTTTTAAACTCTTGCAGTGCCCAAAATGGCCATTTTTACAGAGTTTTGCTTACTCAGAAGCTTCAATTTTGACCAATTTCAGGCACAGGAATGACTTTAAACACATTTATTTTAGTTGAGAAAGTAATATTTCACATCTAACAGTAATTTACAGGCAAAAGATTAAATTTTAAAATTTCATCGAAATTGACCATTTTGGGAATGTTCGACAGCTCCGCGGTCATCGTTTTTCGTCAGAAAATAGATTTTTTGGACTGTACCAAAAATGATTCTAAATGTCAATTGGATCGTGCCTCATGTTGAATAACCACTTTTTAAACCCTCACAGTGACCAAAATTGCCATTTTTACAGAGTTTTGCATACTCAGAAGCTTCAATTTTGACCAATTTCAGGCACAGAAATGACTTTAAACACATTTATTTTAGTTGAAAAAGTAATAATTCACATCCAACAGTAATTTACAGCCAAAAGATTAAATGTTAAAATTTCATCGAAATTGACCATTTTGGGAACGTTCGACAGCTCCGCGGTCATCGTTTTTCGTCCGAAAATTAATTTTTTGGACTGTACCAAAAATGATTCCAAATGTCAATTGGACCGTGCCTCATGTTGAATAACCACTTTTTAAACCCTCACAGTGACCAAAATTGCCATTTTTATAGAGTTTTGTATACTCAGAAGCTTCAATTTTGACCAATTTCAGGCACAGAAATGACTTCAAACACATTTATTTTAGTTGAAAAAGTAATAATTCACATCCAACAGTAATTTTGGAAAGGGGCGACCAACTCGGTCCCCCCGAACGTATGGCCGAGTGCCTCGATCCCCCCGGGAAGCCATTTTTGGGCGGGAGGCGCGCCTCAGCTGGTATGCCCGAAGCGGCGTAGCTGGGGCGCGCTCGTTCCCGCCCTAGAGTGGGCTGGCCTAGACACCAACGCAGCCAGCCACGCCCTCGGGGCAGGCAGGGGCGGGTATACGCCCGCCCTGAAGACGGATAAAAAGGGACGCAAGACCAGAAGACATCCTCTTGTTCTTGTGCTCTGAAGCTGCACCTCCTCGCTGCACGTGAGCTCGGGACAGAACGAAGAGCCAATTTTGAGCGTTTTAATCTCTCTTTTTGTCTTCTAGATACTTCGTCTGAAAAGATGCCCAAGAAAGGCGCGAAGAGAATGTCGACTGACCAGTTGGTTCGGGCCCTCATGAAGGACATGTCCGAAATTAAGAAACGGTTGGCGGAGCGAGACGGCGAGGAGGGATCGGGGCGTCCACCGGCCGGAGGGAAGCCGAAGAGGCCGAGAAGGGGGCCGGTCGGGGGAGACGTCCCGGTTCCCTGTTCCCCGCTCGAGGCGCCAGCCCCGGTACCGGCCCCGGTACCGAAGGAGGGGAATCCGATTCCCGTAGTAGTCACCCCGACATCCGCTGAAGATATGCCTCCCGAGTTGGCGGCACAGTTAGCGGCGTGGTTGGGGGACAGTAGTGAGGGCGCCACGGCTGCCGAAGCGCAAGCACTCATTAAACAGTTGCGCGAGAAACGTGATACAGCCAAGGTGCCCGCGTCGGATGCGGTGATAGACAAGCCACGAGTGGCGGAGGCAGCGTCCGGTGCAGGTAAGCGGCCATTGCCGATCGCAAGAGATGAGTCAACACCCTCTCGTAGAGAGAAGTTGGGGCAACATGTTCCTTTGGCAATAAAGGAAAAGATTTGGGCGGGGGAATACGTAAACATTTTCTCCTTGCTCGTTGATCATTATGAGGTTGAAACTGTTAAGGGCCAAAAGGATCTGATGCATCCAAGTGTTTGGCGCGCAAAAATGGCCGCCTTTAAAGTGAATGAGAATATTGGCAACTGGGGTAATGCTTGGGGCATTTTTACGTCAATTTTGGGGGAACGTAGGCCTGAATTGCTTCCTGAATTTCCAGTATATCAGTCACGAATTATGGGGTACTCGACATCGCACCAAGGTAACCAATGGTTCTGTTATGACAACCTTTTCAGGAAAGCGATAGAGCATAACAAAAGTTTAACCTGGGACTGTTACGATTCTTTGACATGGAATAAAATGAAAGAGTCGGGGATGTTGAAAGTGCCGTTGGTGGGGAGTACTGTTGGTGAGTCCTCCCGCCAAAATGGGGGGACGCCCTTTCGGTCGGGTACGGGTACAGACGATTACCCGAGACCCCCCGGCAATACAGGGAAGAGGGGTTTCTGTTTCAATTTCAACAAAAGTAAATGTACTAGGCCCCCGGGATCTTGTAAATTCAAACACGAATGTAGTGGTTGTGGGGCACCCCATCCTGAGTCCTCGTGCAGAGCCAAATCGGGTGAAAATGGGGGTAGAGGGGGCGCCAAACAGGTCTAATATAGTCCGAGGGGCGCCTTTACCAACCCCGATTGATACCCTGGCGATGATTCCCTGGCTCAGCGAATACCCAGATCGTACCTCTGCTGGGGTGCTACGAAACGGTTTTTCATATGGTTTCCGCATCCCGGTGGGGAACTTTCAGGGTGTCGGGACGTGCAAAAACCAACTTTCCGTCTTGCAGCATACGACTGTAGTACAGGATAAGATCCGGAAAGAGGTTACCCGAGGTCGGGTTGCCGGCCCGTTTAGTGTTCCCCCGGTACAGAATTTTGTTTGTTCTCCTTTAGGGGTGGTCCCCAAGAAGGACCCAGGTGAGTTTCGATTGATTCACAATTTATCAGCTCCTCATGGCCTTTCTGTAAAACGACGCAATTGATCCAGAGATATGTTCGGTGCGGTACGCATCATTCGATGAGGCCGTAGCCATTTTGAATCGCCTGGGGCCCGGGACGCTGATGGCGAAATCAGATATCGAGTCAGCGTTCCGTTTGCTCCCGGTATACCCGGAAGACCAACGTCTTTTGGGATTCATGTTTCAAGGTTCGTATTACATGGATAGGTGTATGCCGATGGGGTGCTCTATATCTTGTGCATATTTTGAGAAATTCAGTAGTTTTCTACAGTGGGTTTACACGAAGAAAACGGGTTTTCGGAATGTGATGCATTACCTCGATGACTTTCTGTTCCTTGGGGCCGCTGGGGATGAGGAATGTGCCCGGGCCTTGACTGAATTTTGTGTTTTAATGAATCAATTTGGTGTGCCATTGGCACCAGGTAAAACTGTGGGTCCCACGACTTGCCTCGAGTTTCTCGGGATCGAGTTGGACTCTAGTGAGGGTTGTTTTCGTTTACCAGCTGCCAAAGTGTCGCAATTCAGGGCAGCCCTGCAAATGTGTATTATTGCATCTAAAGTTACGCTGCATCAATTGCAGCAATTGGTGGGGAAGTTGAATTTTGCCCTAAGGGGGATCCCGATGGCCCGCCCCTTCTCCCGTTCAATTGCCCAGGCGATGGTCGGCCTAAAAGAGGGTCATCATCGCACGAGATTATCGGCCGAGGTCCGCCAAGACATGCGTATTTGGTTAGCATTTTTGGCGGATTTCAATGGTCGAGTCGTCTGGAACAAACCGGCCTTGTCCTCCGAAGAACTTGGTCTATGGACGGATTCAGCGGGAAGCATGGGTTTCGGCGCCATCTTCGGCACAAAATGGTCGGCACAAAGGTGGCCAACATGGTGGCATGAAGAGGGGCTGACGAGTAATATTGCTTTCCTTGAACTGTTTCCCATTTTGGTGGCCCTCAGAACCTGGCCCGAGGGATTCAAAAATCACTCTGTCATATTTTGGTCTGACAATATGACCGTTGTCGAATGCATCAATAGTCAGGCAGCACGTTGTAAAATGATTTTAAGGCTGCTTAAAGAAATTGTCTTACTGTGTATGCAACTGAACGTGGTATTCAGAGCAAAACATGTCCCAGGGGTGATGAATCAGGCTGCTGATGCACTGTCTCGTTTTCAAATGCAGGCTTTCTCGGGTTTCCTTCCCTCAGCGGACCCAGAGCCAGCACCCTTTCCCGAAGCTCTCTGGTCTCTCGGTGCCCCGAACTTCGTTACCTCGTGGGAGAGAGTCTAGCACCAAGGACGAGGAAGGCATACGAAGGGGCGTTTCGGGCTTATTTAGCCTTTTTGGGGACTGAGAGAGGGGGACTTTGGGGGCATGAGGATTGGGTAGTACATTTTCTGATGTCCTTGCGTAAGGCTGGGAAGTCGGTGGCTACAGCCCAGAGGCATCGTGCTGCCATTTCCTTTGTTGCCAGGGCTCATAATATCCAGGACCCGACAGCGTCTTTTGTGGTACAGAAAGCGCTGCGTGGGTGGCAACGCCTTGAGGGTCGCAAAGTAGATGAGAGGCGCCCGATAGGTCTGGATAGGTTGTCCCAGTTGCTGGCCACACTCCCCGCCACATGCTCGTCTCAGTTCGAGGCCTGTTTGTTCCGAGCTGCTTTTACGCTTGCATTTCACGGGGCAATGAGGATAAGTGAGCTGGTAGCAAGGAGCAAGCGGGATGTGGTGGGGGGTTTGTGCCGGGAACACGTTCAGATCAGGGGTGAGACGATGACTGTATCCTTTGTCAAGTCAAAAACCGATCAAAGTGGGGTGGGAGACTGCATAGTCATTCGCAGGATCCCAGGGTCTTCCATGTGTCCGGTGAAGTGTTTAGAAGATTACCTAGCACGAAGGGTGGCATCATGGGGGGGGACATTGTTGAGACACGCGGACGCCACCCCACTGACGAAGTTTCAGTTTCAGCGGGTGCTCGCGATGTCAATTACCGCAGCGGGCCTGGACCCGGGTGAGTTTGGGACCCATTCCTTTCGGATAGGGGCTGCCACTGAAGCTACAGCCAGGGGTCTTAATGTGGAACAAGTAAAACGAGTGGGGCGTTGGTCCTCCAATTGTTATAAGAGGTATGTGCGGTTGCACATGTTGTGAAGCTGTAATAATGTACTCACGCTTCTTGTCTTTTGTTTGGTTTTCAGTTACGCAAGCCTTCGAGGCGGGGCGGACTATGCAGTCGACCCAACACCAGGCCAGCGGTCAGACATCACCGGCTGTGAGAAAGGAGGTGTGGGTCGTGGGCCACTCATACGTGAGGCGTGCCGCAGACGTATTCGAAGCAGGTGACATGATTCACGTAGCTGGGGAATACGGGTACAGAATGTCCTTCTACGGAAGGGGCGGTCTCTGTATTGACCAGTTTCAGGCATTCTTTGAGGGTTTGTTAGGGCGGATGAGGTCACCGCCGTCTATAGTCATAGTACATTTAGGGGGCAATGATTTGGTCACCACCGGTAGACGACTTCTCCTGGAGGCAATGCTTTCCACTGTAAGTTGGTTGGCGAGGAAAGTTCCGGGGTGCATAATTGCGTGGTCTCATATAATCCCACGAAAAGTGTGGCGGGGGGCTATTTCGATCCCTGCTTTGAACCATTCTGTTAGAAAACTTAATAACAAAGTGAGTAGGTTGTTTCGTTCCAGGACATTGCATTCTATCTCGCACGGTTGTATTAATGATGACAGTATGTATCTGGGGGATGGTGTGCATTTGTCTCGGGTGGGAAATGAGTTACTCATAGGAGACTTCTTAGCATGGTTAAAAACGTTGGAGCATGACCTTTAGCTAGGAGTTTTGTGGGGGGCCCGGATAGCCGGTCAACTATCCGGGCCTGTGGCGGTAAGGTCATGATCGGTGAGCACTAATTAGTAGATCCCTATGAGTGGGCGTCACCCAACACGGATGGGAGCGCTCGGGAGAGGTGGCCATTGGCCCCTCAATGGGGAGGCGGTCCCTTCTAAGGATGGGTCGCCGGAAGTAAAGGAAAGGCGGTCAAGGCCCCTTCCTTTGTAGGAGGGGTTACAGCCCCCTCCTGGGGAATTTCCCGGGGCCAGTGACATCTGCGACGGCAGATGCGGTAAGTTGTGTGGGGTTGGGATAAGGTCTACGGTACCTTCTAGATACCTCACACGAGTATTCGAACGACCTTTAACTGGCGTCGAGTCTTTAGGTGCCCCCGTCAAGTCAAGGGAAATTGGTAATAGTTGCACTTGAGGTATGCCTCCGTGCTGTCGCCCAGCCCAAGTGGGAGGGGTAAGTCTGGTTAGGGATCTTGACACCGGTTATGACCTTGCCGTTGGCCCTTAAACGTTAGGTTGTACAATTTCAATATGTCAAGAAATGTTTTGTAGGATGCTAGTTCGGCTAGGAGAACCTCTGTATTAGAGAATCTGTTAAGGTTAGCCAAACATCGCAATATGGTAATGAAATTGTACATAACATGAAACGTTTAATGTTTTAATTTTGTTTTAATAAATACGGCCGGGATGGTCACTCCATCCCACTTCCAAAAAACTTCAAGAACTGTTTCCGGTTTCCCTCCTTTTGGGGATTGTGTTGAGAGGGGGTGGCGGGTATCTCGGCCATATGGAAAGGGGCGACCAACTCGGTCCCCCCGAACGTATGGCCGAGTGCCTCGATCCCCCCGGGAAGCCATTTTTGGGCGGGAGGCGCGCCTCAGCTGGTATGCCCGAAGCGGCGTAGCTGGGGCGCGCTCGTTCCCGCCCTAGAGTGGGCTGGCCTAGACACCAACGCAGCCAGCCACGCCCTCGGGGCAGGCAGGGGCGGGTATACGCCCGCCCTGAAGACGGATAAAAAGGGACGCAAGACCAGAAGACATCCTCTTGTTCTTGTGCTCTGAAGCTGCACCTCCTCGCTGCACGTGAGCTCGGGACAGAACGAAGAGCCAATTTTGACCCACCCACCAGCCCCTGAAGACAGCCAGTTGTGTATAATAAAGTTGATTAATTTTGCTTCGGTTTTCGTTTACAGGTTGTAGTGCCATGTTGATGTTGAGTTAATAAAGAATGGTCGTTTTTGAGTATGTTTTCCATTAAAGATATTCAGTTTAGTGTTGAATTTTGGATGCATGCTCTTTCGGTCATAGTGGCCAATGTATTCGTAGGTTAATTTGCACTGTCGTATTTATTTTGGTAGGCGGTAAGGTCATGATCGGTGAGCACTAATTAGTAGATCCCTATGAGTGGGCGTCACCCAACACGGATGGGAGCGCTCGGGAGAGGTGGCCATTGGCCCCTCAATGGGGAGGCGGTCCCTTCTAAGGATGGGTCGCCGGAAGTAAAGGAAAGGCGGTCAAGGCCCCTTCCTTTGTAGGAGGGGTTACAGCCCCCTCCTGGGGAATTTCCCGGGGCCAGTGACATCTGCGACGGCAGATGCGGTAAGTTGTGTGGGGTTGGGATAAGGTCTACGGTACCTTCTAGATACCTCACACGAGTATTCGAACGACCTTTAACTGGCATCGAGTCTTTAGGTGCCCCCGTCAAGTCAAGGGAAATTGGTAATAGTTGCACTTGAGGTACGCCTCCGTGCTGTCGCCCAGCCCAAGTGGGAGGGGTAAGTCTGGTTAGGGATCTTGACACCGGTTATGACCTTGCCGTTGGCCCTTAAACGTTAGGTTGTACAATTTCAATATGTCAAGAAATGTTTTGTAGGATGCTAGTTCGGCTAGGAGAACCTCTGTATTAGAGAATCTGTTAAGGTTAGCCAAACATCGCAATATGGTAATGAAATTGTACATAACATGAAACGTTTAATGTTTTAATTTTGTTTTAATAAATACGGCCGGGATGGTCACTCCATCCCACTTCCAAAAAACTTCAAGAACTGTTTCCGGTTTCCCTCCTTTTGGGGATTGTGTTGAGAGGGGGTGGCGGGTATCTCGACCATAACAGCCAAAAGATTAAATGTTAAAATTTCATCGAAATTGACCATTTTGGGAACGTTCGACAGCTCCGCGGTCATCGTTTTTCATCCGAAAATTGAATTTTTGGACTGTACCAAAAATGATTCCAAATGTCAATTGGATCGTGCCTCATGTTGAATAACCACTTTTTAAACCCTCACAGTGCCCAAAATGGCCATTTTTACAGAGTTTTGCTTACTCAGAAGCTTCAATTTTGACCAATTACAGGCACAGAAATGACTTTAAACACATTTTTTTAAGTTGAAAAAGTAATAATTCACATCCAACAGTAATATACAGCCAAAAGAATAAATGTTAACATTTCATCGAAATTGACCATTTTGGGAACTTTCGACAGCTCCGCGGTCATCGTTTTTTGTCCGAAAATTAATTTTTTGGACTGTAGCAAAAATGATTCCAAATGTCAATTGGATCGTGCCTCATGTTGAATAACCACTTTTTAAACCCTCGCAGTGCCCAAAATGGCCATTTTTACAGAGTTTTGCTTACTCAGAAGCTTCAATTTTGACCAATTTCAGGCACAGAAATGACTTTAAACACATTTATTTTAGTTGAAAAAGTAATAATTCACATCCAACAGTAATTTACATCCAAAAGATTAAATGTTAAAATTTCATCGAAATTGACCATTTTGGGAACGTTCGACAGCTCCGCGGTCATCGTTTTTCGTCCGAAAATTGATTTTTTGGACTGTAGCAAAAATGATTCCAAATGTCAATTGGATCGTGCCTCATGTTGAATAACCACTTTTTAAACCCTCGCAGTGCCCAAAATGGCCATTTTTACAGAGTTTTGCATACTCAGAAGCTTCAATTTTGACCAATTTCAGGCACAGAAATGACTTTAAACACATTTATTTTAGTTGAAAAAGTAATAATTCACATCTAACAGTAATTTACAGCCAAAAGATTAAATGATAAAATTTCATCGAAATTGACCATTTTGCGAACGTTCGACAGCTCCGCGGTCATCGTTTTTCGTCAGAAAATTTATTTTTTGGACTGTACCAAAAATGATTCAAAATGTCAATTGGATCATGCCTCATGTTGATTAACCACTTTTTAAACCCTGACAGTGCCCAAAATTGCCATTTTTACAGAGTTTTGCTTACTTAGAAGCTTCAATTTTGACCAATTTCAGGCACAGAAATGAGTTTAAACACATTTATTTTAGTTGAAAAAGTAATAATTCACATCCAACAGTAATTTACAGCCAAAAGATTAAATGTTAAAATTTCATCGAAATTGACCATTTTGGGAACGTTCGACAGCTCCGCGGTCATCGTTTTTCGTCCGAAAATTGATTTTTTGGACTGTACCAAAAATGATTCCAAATGTCAATTGGACCGTGCCTCATGTTGAATAACCACTTTTTAAACCCTCGCAGTGACCAAAATTGCCATTTTTACAGAGTTTTGCATACTCAGAAGCTTCAATTTTGACCAATTTCAGGCACAGAAATGACTTCAAACACATTTATTTTAGTTGAAAAAGTAATAATTCACATCCAACAGTAATTTACAGCCAAAAGATTAAATGTTAAAATTTCATCGAAATTGACCATTTTGGGAACGTTCGACAGCTCCGCGGTCATCGTTTTTCGTCTGAAAATTGATTTTTTTGGACTGTACCAAAAATGATTCCAAATGTCAATTGGATCGTGCCTCATGTTGAATAACCACTTTTTAAACCCTCACAGTGCCCAAAATGGCCATTTTTACAGAGTTTTGCTTACTCAGAAGCTTCAATTTTGACCAATTACAGGCACAGAAATGACTTTAAACACATTTTTTTAAGTTGAAAAAGTAATAATTCACATCCAACAGTAATATACAGCCAAAAGAATAAATGTTAACATTTCATCGAAATTGACCATTTTGGGAACTTTCGACAGCTCCGCGGTCATCGTTTTTCTCCCGAAAATTAATTTTTTGGACTGTAGCAAAAATGATTCCAAATGTCAATTGGATCGTGCCTCATGTTGAATAACCACTTTTTAAACCCTCGCAGTGCCCAAAATGGCCATTTTTACAGAGTTTTGCTTACTCAGAAGCTTCAATTTTGACCAATTTCAGGCACAGAAATGACTTTAAACACATTTATTTTAGTTGAAAAAGTAATAATTCACATCCAACAGTAATTTACAGCCAAAAGATTAAATGTTAAAATTTCATCGAAATTGACCATTTTGGGAACGTTCGACAGCTCCGCGGTCATCGTTTTTCGTCCGAAAATTGATTTTTTGGACTGTACCAAAAAAGATTCCAAATGTCAATTGGATCGTGCCTCATGTTGAATAACCATTTTTTAAACCCTCACAGTGACCAAAAATTGCCATTTTTACAGAGTTTTGCATACTCAGAAGCTTCAATTTTGACCAATTTCAGGCACAGGAATGACTTTAAACACATTTATTTTAGTTGAGAAAGTAATATTTCACATCTAACAGTAATTTACAGGCAAAAGATTACATTTTAAAATTTCATCGAAATTGACCATTTTGGGAACGTTCGACAGCTCCGCGGTCATCGTTTTTCGTCCGAAAATTGATTTTTTGGACTGTACCAAAAATGATTCCAAATGTCAATTGGACCGTGCCTCATGTTGAATAACCACTTTTTAAACCCTTGCAGTGCCCAAAATGGCCATTTTTACAGAGTTTTGCTTACTCAGAAGCTTCAATTTTGACCAATTTCAGGCACAGGAATGACTTTAAACACATTTATTTTAGTTGAGAAAGTAATATTTCACATCTAACAGTAATTTACAGGCAAAAGATTAAATTTTAAAATTTCATCGAAATTGACCATTTTGGGAATGTTCGACAGCTCCGCGGTCATCGTTTTTCATCAGAAAATAGATTTTTTGGACTGTACCAAAAATGATTCTAAATGTCAATTGGATCGTGCCTCATGTTGAATAACCACTTTTTAAACCCTTGCAGTGCCCAAAATGGCCATTTTTACAGAGTTTTGCTTACTCAGAAGCTTCAATTTTGACCAATTTTAGGCACAGAAATGACTTTAAACACATTTATTTTAGTTGAAAAAGTAATAATTCACATCCAACAGTAATTTACATCTAAAAGATTAAATGTTAAAATTTCATCGAAATTGACCATTTTGGGAACGTTCGACAGCTCCGCGGTCATCGTTTTTCGTCCGAAAATTGATTTTTTGGACTGTACCAAAAATGATTCCAAATGTCAATTGGATCGTGCCTCATGTTGAATAACCATTTTTTAAACCCTCACAGTGACCAAAATTGCCATTTTTACAGAGTTTTGCATACTCAGAAGCTTCAATTTTGACCAATTTCAGGCACAGGAATGACTTTAAACACATTTATTTTAGTTGAGAAAGTAATATTTCACATCTAACAGTAATTTACAGGCAAAAGATTACATTTTAAAATTTCATCGAAATTGACCATTTTGGGAATGTTCGACAGCTCCGCGGTCATCGTTTTTCGTCAGAAAATAGATTTTTTGGACTGTACCAAAAATGATTCTAAATGTCAATTGGATCGTGCCTCATGTTGAATAACCACTTTTTAAACCCTCACAGTGCCCAAAATTACCATTTTTACAGAGTTTTGCATACTCAGAAGCTTCAATTTTGACCAATTTACGGCACAGAAATGACTTTAAACACATTTATTTTAGTTGAAAAAGTAATAATTCACATCCAACAGTAATTTACAGCCAAAAGATTAAATGTTAAAATTTCATCGAAATTGACCATTTTGGGAACGTTCGACAGCTCCGCGGTCATCGTTTTTCGTCCGAAAATTAATTTTTTGGACTGTACCAAAAATGATTCCAAATGTCAATTGGACCGTGCCTCATGTTGAATAACCACTTTTTAAACCCCCACAGTGACCAAAATTGCCATTTTTACAGAGTTTTGCATACTCAGAAGCTTCAATTTTGACCAATTTCAGGCACAGAAATGACTTTAAACACATTTATTTTAGTTGAAAAAGTAATAATTCACATCCAACAGTAATTTACAGCCAAAAGATTAAATGTTAAAATTTCATCGAAATTGACCATTTTGGGAACGTTCGACAGCTCCGCGGTCATCGTTTTTTGTCCGAAAATTGATTTTTTGGACTGTACCAAAAATGATTCCAAATGTCAATTGGACCGTGCCTCATGTTGAATAACCACTTTTTAAACCCTCACCGTGACCAAAATTGCCATTTTTACAGAGTTTTGCATACTCAGAAGCTTCAATTTTGACCAATTTCAGGCACAGAAATGACTTTAAACACTTTTATTTTAGTTGAAAAAGTAATAATTCACATCCAACAGTAATTTACAGCCAAAAGATTAAATGATAAAATTTCATCGAAATTGACCATTTTGCGAACGTTCGACAGCTCCGCGGTCATCGTTTTTCGTCAGAAAATTTATTTTTTGGACTGTACCAAAAATGATTCAAAATGTCAATTGGATCATGCCTCATGTTGAATAACCACTTTTTAAACCCTCACAGTGCCCAAAATTGCCATTTTTACAGAGTTTTGCTTACTTAGAAGCTTCAATTTTGACCAATTTCAGGCACAGAAATGACTTTAAACACATTTATTTTAGTTGTAAAAGTAATAATTCACATCCAACAGTAATTTACAGCCAAAAGATTAAATGTTAAAATTTCATCGAAATTGACCATTTTGGGAACGTTCGACAGCTCCGCGGTCATCGTTTTTCGTCCGAAAATTGATTTTTTGGACTGTACCAAAAATGATTCCAAATGTCAATTGGACCGTGCCTCATGTTGAATAACCACTTTTTAAACCCTCGCAGTGACCAAAATTGCCATTTTTACAGAGTTTTGCATACTCAGAAGCTTCAATTTTGACCAATTTCAGGCACAGGAATGACTTTAAACACATTTATTTTAGTTGAGAAAGTAATATTTCACATCTAACAGTAATTTACAGGCAAAAGATTACATTTTAAAATTTCATCGAAATTGACCATTTTGGGAATGTTCGACAGCTCCGCGGTCATCGTTTTTCGTCAGAAAATAGATTTTTTGGACTGTACCAAAAATGATTCTAAATGTCAATTGGATCGTGCCTCATGTTGAATAACCACTTTTTAAACCCTCACAGTGCCCAAAATTACCATTTTTACAGAGTTTTGCATACTCAGAAGATTCAATTTTGACCAATTTCAGGCACAGAAATGACTTTAAACACATTTATTTTAGTTGAAAAAGTAATAATTCACATCTAACAGTAATTTACAGCCAAAAGATTAAATGATAAAATTTCATCGAAATTGACCATTTTGCGAACGTTCGACAGCTCCGCGGTCATCGTTTTTCGTCAGAAAATTTATTTTTTGGACTGTACCAAAAATGATTCCAAATGTCAATTGGATCGTGCCTCATGTTGAATAACCACTTTTTAAACCCTCACAGTGCCCAAAATGGCCATTTTTACAGAGTTTTGCTTACTCAGAAGCTTCAATTTTGACCAATTACAGGCACAGAAATGACTTTAAACAAATTTTTTTAAGTTGAAAAAGTAATAATTCACATCCAACAGTAATATACAGCCAAAAGAATAAATGTTAACATTTCATCGAAATTGACCATTTTGGGAACTTTCGACAGCTCCGCGGTCATCGTTTTTCTCCCGAAAATTAATTTTTTGGACTGTAGCAAAAATGATTCCAAATGTCAATTGGATCGTGCCTCATGTTGAATAACCACTTTTTAAACCCTCGCAGTGCCCAAAATGGCCATTTTTACAGAGTTTTGCTTACTCAGAAGCTTCAATTTTGACCAATTTCAGGCACAGAAATGACTTTAAACACATTTATTTTAGTTGAAAAAGTAATAATTCACATCCAACAGTAATTTACAGCCAAAAGATTAAATGTTAAAATTTCATCGAAATTGACCATTTTGGGAACGTTCGACAGCTCCGCGGTCATCGTTTTTCGTCCGAAAATTGATTTTTTGGACTGTACCAAAAAAGATTCCAAATGTCAATTGGATCGTGCCTCATGTTGAATAACCATTTTTTAAACCCTCACAGTGACCAAAAATTGCCATTTTTACAGAGTTTTGCATACTCAGAAGCTTCAATTTTGACCAATTTCAGGCACAGGAATGACTTTAAACACATTTATTTTAGTTGAGAAAGTAATATTTCACATCTAACAGTAATTTACAGGCAAAAGATTACATTTTAAAATTTCATCGAAATTGACCATTTTGGGAACGTTCGACAGCTCCGCGGTCATCGTTTTTCGTCCGAAAATTGATTTTTTGGACTGTACCAAAAATGATTCCAAATGTCAATTGGACCGTGCCTCATGTTGAATAACCACTTTTTAAACCCTTGCAGTGCCCAAAATGGCCATTTTTACAGAGTTTTGCTTACTCAGAAGCTTCAATTTTGACCAATTTCAGGCACAGGAATGACTTTAAACACATTTATTTTAGTTGAGAAAGTAATATTTCACATCTAACAGTAATTTACAGGCAAAAGATTAAATTTTAAAATTTCATCGAAATTGACCATTTTGGGAATGTTCGACAGCTCCGCGGTCATCGTTTTTCATCAGAAAATAGATTTTTTGGACTGTACCAAAAATGATTCTAAATGTCAATTGGATCGTGCCTCATGTTGAATAACCACTTTTTAAACCCTTGCAGTGCCCAAAATGGCCATTTTTACAGAGTTTTGCTTACTCAGAAGCTTCAATTTTGACCAATTTTAGGCACAGAAATGACTTTAAACACATTTATTTTAGTTGAAAAAGTAATAATTCACATCCAACAGTAATTTACATCTAAAAGATTAAATGTTAAAATTTCATCGAAATTGACCATTTTGGGAACGTTCTACAGCTCCGCGGTCATCGTTTTTCGTCCGAAAATTGATTTTTTGGACTGTACCAAAAATGATTCCAAATGTCAATTGGATCGTGCCTCATGTTGAATAACCATTTTTTAAACCCTCACAGTGACCAAAATTGCCATTTTTACAGAGTTTTGCATACTCAGAAGCTTCAATTTTGACCAATTTCAGGCACAGGAATGACTTTAAACACATTTATTTTAGTTGAGAAAGTAATATTTCACATCTAACAGTAATTTACAGGCAAAAGATTACATTTTAAAATTTCATCGAAATTGACCATTTTGGGAATGTTCGACAGCTCCGCGGTCATCGTTTTTCGTCAGAAAATAGATTTTTTGGACTGTACCAAAAATGATTCTAAATGTCAATTGGATCGTGCCTCATGTTGAATAACCACTTTTTAAACCCTCACAGTGCCCAAAATTACCATTTTTACAGAGTTTTGCATACTCAGAAGCTTCAATTTTGACCAATTTACGGCACAGAAATGACTTTAAACACATTTATTTTAGTTGAAAAAGTAATAATTCACATCCAACAGTAATTTACAGCCAAAAGATTAAATGTTAAAATTTCATCGAAATTGACCATTTTGGGAACGTTCGACAGCTCCGCGGTCATCGTTTTTCGTCCGAAAATTAATTTTTTGGACTGTACCAAAAATGATTCCAAATGTCAATTGGACCGTGCCTCATGTTGAATAACCACTTTTTAAACCCCCACAGTGACCAAAATTGCCATTTTTACAGAGTTTTGCATACTCAGAAGCTTCAATTTTGACCAATTTCAGGCACAGAAATGACTTTAAACACATTTATTTTAGTTGAAAAAGTAATAATTCACATCCAACAGTAATTTACAGCCAAAAGATTAAATGTTAAAATTTCATCGAAATTGACCATTTTGGGAACGTTCGACAGCTCCGCGGTCATCGTTTTTTGTCCGAAAATTGATTTTTTGGACTGTACCAAAAATGATTCCAAATGTCAATTGGACCGTGCCTCATGTTGAATAACCACTTTTTAAACCCTCACCGTGACCAAAATTGCCATTTTTACAGAGTTTTGCATACTCAGAAGCTTCAATTTTGACCAATTTCAGGCACAGAAATGACTTTAAACACTTTTATTTTAGTTGAAAAAGTAATAATTCACATCCAACAGTAATTTACAGCCAAAAGATTAAATGATAAAATTTCATCGAAATTGACCATTTTGCGAACGTTCGACAGCTCCGCGGTCATCGTTTTTCGTCAGAAAATTTATTTTTTGGACTGTACCAAAAATGATTCAAAATGTCAATTGGATCATGCCTCATGTTGAATAACCACTTTTTAAAACCTCACAGTGCCCAAAATTGCCATTTTTACAGAGTTTTGCTTACTTAGAAGCTTCAATTTTGACCAATTTCAGGCACAGAAATGACTTTAAACACATTTATTTTAGTTGAAAAAGTAATAATTCACATCCAACAGTAATTTACAGCCAAAAGATTAAATGTTAAAATTTCATCGAAATTGACCATTTTGGGAACGTTCGACAGCTCCGCGGTCATCGTTTTTCGTCCGAAAATTGATTTTTTGGACTGTACCAAAAATGATTCCAAATGTCAATTGGACCGTGCCTCATGTTGAATAACCACTTTTTAAACCCTCGCAGTGACCAAAATTGCCATTTTTACAGAGTTTTGCATACTCAGAAGCTTCAATTTTGACCAATTTCAGGCACAGGAATGACTTTAAACACATTTATTTTAGTTGAGAAAGTAATATTTCACATCTAACAGTAATTTACAGGCAAAAGATTACATTTTAAAATTTCATCGAAATTGACCATTTTGGGAATGTTCGACAGCTCCGCGGTCATCGTTTTTCGTCAGAAAATAGATTTTTTGGACTGTACCAAAAATGATTCTAAATGTCAATTGGATCGTGCCTCATGTTGAATAACCACTTTTTAAACCCTCACAGTGCCCAAAATTACCATTTTTACAGAGTTTTGCATACTCAGAAGATTCAATTTTGACCAATTTCAGGCACAGAAATGACTTTAAACACATTTATTTTAGTTGAAAAAGTAATAATTCACATCTAACAGTAATTTACAGCCAAAAGATTAAATGATAAAATTTCATCGAAATTGACCATTTTGCGAACATTCGACAGCTCCGCGGTCATCGTTTTTCGTCAGAAAATTTATTTTTTGGACTGTACCAAAAATGATTCCAAATGTCAATTGGATCGTGCCTCATGTTGAATAACCACTTTTTAAACCCTCACAGTGCCCAAAATGGCCATTTTTACAGAGTTTTGCTTACTCAGAAGCTTCAATTTTGACCAATTACAGGCACAGAAATGACTTTAAACACATTTTTTTAAGTTGAAAAAGTAATAATTCACATCCAACAGTAATATACAGCCAAAAGAATAAATGTTAACATTTCATCGAAATTGACCATTTTGGGAACTTTCGACAGCTCCGCGGTCATCGTTTTTCTCCCGAAAATTAATTTTTTGGACTGTAGCAAAAATGATTCCAAATGTCAATTGGATCGTGCCTCATGTTGAATAACCACTTTTTAAACTCTCGCAGTGCCCAAAATGGCCATTTTTACAGAGTTTTGCTTACTCAGAAGCTTCAATTTTGACCAATTTCAGGCACAGAAATGACTTTAAACACATTTATTTTAGTTGAAAAAGTAATAATTCACATCCAACAGTAATTTACAGCCAAAAGATTAAATGTTAAAATTTCATCGAAATTGACCATTTTGGGAACGTTCGACAGCTCCGCGGTCATCGTTTTTCGTCCGAAAATTGATTTTTTGGACTGTACCAAAAAAGATTCCAAATGTCAATTGGATCGTGCCTCATGTTGAATAACCATTTTTTAAACCCTCACAGTGACCAAAAATTGCCATTTTTACAGAGTTTTGCATACTCAGAAGCTTCAATTTTGACCAATTTCAGGCACAGGAATGACTTTAAACACATTTATTTTAGTTGAGAAAGTAATATTTCACATCTAACAGTAATTTACAGGCAAAAGATTACATTTTAAAATTTCATCGAAATTGACCATTTTGGGAACGTTCGACAGCTCCGCGGTCATCGTTTTTCGTCCGAAAATTGATTTTTTGGACTGTACCAAAAATGATTCCAAATGTCAATTGGACCGTGCCTCATGTTGAATAACCACTTTTTAAACCCTCGCAGTGACCAAAATTGCCATTTTTACAGAGTTTTGCATACTCAGAAGCTTCAATTTTGACCAATTTCAGGCACAGGAATGACTTTAAACACATTTATTTTAGTTGAGAAAGTAATATTTCACATCTAACAGTAATTTACAGGCAAAAGATTACATTTTAAAATTTCATCGAAATTGACCATTTTGGGAATGTTCGACAGCTCCGCGGTCATCGTTTTTCGTCAGAAAATAGATTTTTTGGACTGTACCAAAAATGATTCTAAATGTCAATTGGATCGTGCCTCATGTTGAATAACCACTTTTTAAACCCTCACAGTGCCCAAAATTACCATTTTTACAGAGTTTTGCATACTCAGAAGATTCAATTTTGACCAATTTCAGGCACAGAAATGACTTTAAACACATTTATTTTAGTTGAAAAAGTAATAATTCACATCTAACAGTAATTTACAGCCAAAAGATTAAATGATAAAATTTCATCGAAATTGACCATTTTGCGAACGTTCGACAGCTCCGCGGTCATCGTTTTTCGTCAGAAAATTTATTTTTTGGACTGTACCAAAAATGATTCCAAATGTCAATTGGATCGTGCCTCATGTTGAATAACCACTTTTTAAACCCTCACAGTGCCCAAAATGGCCATTTTTACAGAGTTTTGCTTACTCAGAAGCTTCAATTTTGACCAATTACAGGCACAGAAATGACTTTAAACAAATTTTTTTAAGTTGAAAAAGTAATAATTCACATCCAACAGTAATATACAGCCAAAAGAATAAATGTTAACATTTCATCGAAATTGACCATTTTGGGAACTTTCGACAGCTCCGCGGTCATCGTTTTTCTCCCGAAAATTAATTTTTTGGACTGTAGCAAAAATGATTCCAAATGTCAATTGGATCGTGCCTCATGTTGAATAACCACTTTTTAAACCCTCGCAGTGCCCAAAATGGCCATTTTTACAGAGTTTTGCTTACTCAGAAGCTTCAATTTTGACCAATTTCAGGCACAGAAATGACTTTAAACACATTTATTTTAGTTGAAAAAGTAATAATTCACATCCAACAGTAATTTACAGCCAAAAGATTAAATGTTAAAATTTCATCGAAATTGACCATTTTGGGAACGTTCGACAGCTCCGCGGTCATCGTTTTTCGTCCGAAAATTGATTTTTTGGACTGTACCAAAAAAGATTCCAAATGTCAATTGGATCGTGCCTCATGTTGAATAACCATTTTTTAAACCCTCACAGTGACCAAAAATTGCCATTTTTACAGAGTTTTGCATACTCAGAAGCTTCAATTTTGACCAATTTCAGGCACAGGAATGACTTTAAACACATTTATTTTAGTTGAGAAAGTAATATTTCACATCTAACAGTAATTTACAGGCAAAAGATTACATTTTAAAATTTCATCGAAATTGACCATTTTGGGAACGTTCGACAGCTCCGCGGTCATCGTTTTTCGTCCGAAAATTGATTTTTTGGACTGTACCAAAAATGATTCCAAATGTCAATTGGACCGTGCCTCATGTTGAATAACCACTTTTTAAACCCTTGCAGTGCCCAAAATGGCCATTTTTACAGAGTTTTGCTTACTCAGAAGCTTCAATTTTGACCAATTTCAGGCACAGGAATGACTTTAAACACATTTATTTTAGTTGAGAAAGTAATATTTCACATCTAACAGTAATTTACAGGCAAAAGATTAAATTTTAAAATTTCATCGAAATTGACCATTTTGGGAATGTTCGACAGCTCCGCGGTCATCGTTTTTCATCAGAAAATAGATTTTTTGGACTGTACCAAAAATGATTCTAAATGTCAATTGGATCGTGCCTCATGTTGAATAACCACTTTTTAAACCCTTGCAGTGCCCAAAATGGCCATTTTTACAGAGTTTTGCTTACTCAGAAGCTTCAATTTTGACCAATTTTAGGCACAGAAATGACTTTAAACACATTTATTTTAGTTGAAAAAGTAATAATTCACATCCAACAGTAATTTACATCTAAAAGATTAAATGTTAAAATTTCATCGAAATTGACCATTTTGGGAACGTTCTACAGCTCCGCGGTCATCGTTTTTCGTCCGAAAATTGATTTTTTGGACTGTACCAAAAATGATTCCAAATGTCAATTGGATCGTGCCTCATGTTGAATAACCATTTTTTAAACCCTCACAGTGACCAAAATTGCCATTTTTACAGAGTTTTGCATACTCAGAAGCTTCAATTTTGACCAATTTCAGGCACAGGAATGACTTTAAACACATTTATTTTAGTTGAGAAAGTAATATTTCACATCTAACAGTAATTTACAGGCAAAAGATTACATTTTAAAATTTCATCGAAATTGACCATTTTGGGAATGTTCGACAGCTCCGCGGTCATCGTTTTTCGTCAGAAAATAGATTTTTTGGACTGTACCAAAAATGATTCTAAATGTCAATTGGATCGTGCCTCATGTTGAATAACCACTTTTTAAACCCTCACAGTGCCCAAAATTACCATTTTTACAGAGTTTTGCATACTCAGAAGCTTCAATTTTGACCAATTTACGGCACAGAAATGACTTTAAACACATTTATTTTAGTTGAAAAAGTAATAATTCACACCCAACAGTAATTTACAGCCAAAAGATTAAATGTTAAAATTTCATCGAAATTGACCATTTTGGGAACGTTCGACAGCTCCGCGGTCATCGTTTTTCGTCCGAAAATTAATTTTTTGGACTGTACCAAAAATGATTCCAAATGTCAATTGGACCGTGCCTCATGTTGAATAACCACTTTTTAAACCCCCACAGTGACCAAAATTGCCATTTTTACAGAGTTTTGCATACTCAGAAGCTTCAATTTTGACCAATTTCAGGCACAGAAATGACTTTAAACACATTTATTTTAGTTGAAAAAGTAATAATTCACATCCAACAGTAATTTACAGCCAAAAGATTAAATGTTAAAATTTCATCGAAATTGACCATTTTGGGAACGTTCGACAGCTCCGCGGTCATCGTTTTTTGTCCGAAAATTGATTTTTTGGACTGTACCAAAAATGATTCCAAATGTCAATTGGACCGTGCCTCATGTTGAATAACCACTTTTTAAACCCTCACCGTGACCAAAATTGCCATTTTTACAGAGTTTTGCATACTCAGAAGCTTCAATTTTGACCAATTTCAGGCACAGAAATGACTTTAAACACTTTTATTTTAGTTGAAAAAGTAATAATTCACATCCAACAGTAATTTACAGCCAAAAGATTAAATGATAAAATTTCATCGAAATTGACCATTTTGCGAACGTTCGACAGCTCCGCGGTCATCGTTTTTCGTCAGAAAATTTATTTTTTGGACTGTACCAAAAATGATTCAAAATGTCAATTGGATCATGCCTCATGTTGAATAACCACTTTTTAAAACCTCACAGTGCCCAAAATTGCCATTTTTACAGAGTTTTGCTTACTTAGAAGCTTCAATTTTGACCAATTTCAGGCACAGAAATGACTTTAAACACATTTATTTTAGTTGAAAAAGTAATAATTCACATCCAACAGTAATTTACAGCCAAAAGATTAAATGTTAAAATTTCATCGAAATTGACCATTTTGGGAACGTTCGACAGCTCCGCGGTCATCGTTTTTCGTCCGAAAATTGATTTTTTGGACTGTACCAAAAATGATTCCAAATGTCAATTGGACCGTGCCTCATGTTGAATAACCACTTTTTAAACCCTCGCAGTGACCAAAATTGCCATTTTTACAGAGTTTTGCATACTCAGAAGCTTCAATTTTGACCAATTTCAGGCACAGGAATGACTTTAAACACATTTATTTTAGTTGAGAAAGTAATATTTCACATCTAACAGTAATTTACAGGCAAAAGATTACATTTTAAAATTTCATCGAAATTGACCATTTTGGGAATGTTCGACAGCTCCGCGGTCATCGTTTTTCGTCAGAAAATAGATTTTTTGGACTGTACCAAAAATGATTCTAAATGTCAATTGGATCGTGCCTCATGTTGAATAACCACTTTTTAAACCCTCACAGTGCCCAAAATTACCATTTTTACAGAGTTTTGCATACTCAGAAGATTCAATTTTGACCAATTTCAGGCACAGAAATGACTTTAAACACATTTATTTTAGTTGAAAAAGTAATAATTCACATCTAACAGTAATTTACAGCCAAAAGATTAAATGATAAAATTTCATCGAAATTGACCATTTTGCGAACGTTCGACAGCTCCGCGGTCATCGTTTTTCGTCAGAAAATTTATTTTTTGGACTGTACCAAAAATGATTCCAAATGTCAATTGGATCGTGCCTCATGTTGAATAACCACTTTTTAAACCCTCACAGTGCCCAAAATGGCCATTTTTACAGAGTTTTGCTTACTCAGAAGCTTCAATTTTGACCAATTACAGGCACAGAAATGACTTTAAACACATTTTTTTAAGTTGAAAAAGTAATAATTCACATCCAACAGTAATATACAGCCAAAAGAATAAATGTTAACATTTCATCGAAATTGACCATTTTGGGAACTTTCGACAGCTCCGCGGTCATCGTTTTTCTCCCGAAAATTAATTTTTTGGACTGTAGCAAAAATGATTCCAAATGTCAATTGGATCGTGCCTCATGTTGAATAACCACTTTTTAAACCCTCGCAGTGCCCAAAATGGCCATTTTTACAGAGTTTTGCTTACTCAGAAGCTTCAATTTTGACCAATTTCAGGCACAGAAATGACTTTAAACACATTTATTTTAGTTGAAAAAGTAATAATTCACATCCAACAGTAATTTACAGCCAAAAGATTAAATGTTAAAATTTCATCGAAATTGACCATTTTGGGAACGTTCGACAGCTCCGCGGTCATCGTTTTTCGTCCGAAAATTGATTTTTTGGACTGTACCAAAAAAGATTCCAAATGTCAATTGGATCGTGCCTCATGTTGAATAACCATTTTTTAAACCCTCACAGTGACCAAAAATTGCCATTTTTACAGAGTTTTGCATACTCAGAAGCTTCAATTTTGACCAATTTCAGGCACAGGAATGACTTTAAACACATTTATTTTAGTTGAGAAAGTAATATTTCACATCTAACAGTAATTTACAGGCAAAAGATTACATTTTAAAATTTCATCGAAATTGACCATTTTGGGAACGTTCGACAGCTCCGCGGTCATCGTTTTTCGTCCGAAAATTGATTTTTTGGACTGTACCAAAAATGATTCCAAATGTCAATTGGACCGTGCCTCATGTTGAATAACCACTTTTTAAACCCTTGCAGTGCCCAAAATGGCCATTTTTACAGAGTTTTGCTTACTCAGAAGCTTCAATTTTGACCAATTTCAGGCACAGGAATGACTTTAAACACATTTATTTTAGTTGAGAAAGTAATATTTCACATCTAACAGTAATTTACAGGCAAAGGATTAAATTTTAAAATTTCATCGAAATTGACCATTTTGGGAATGTTCGACAGCTCCGCGGTCATCGTTTTTCATCAGAAAATAGATTTTTTGGACTGTACCAAAAATGATTCTAAATGTCAATTGGATCGTGCCTCATGTTGAATAACCACTTTTTAAACCCTTGCAGTGCCCAAAATGGCCATTTTTACAGAGTTTTGCTTACTCAGAAGCTTCAATTTTGACCAATTTTAGGCACAGAAATGACTTTAAACACATTTATTTTAGTTGAAAAAGTAATAATTCACATCCAACAGTAATTTACATCTAAAAGATTAAATGTTAAAATTTCATCGAAATTGACCATTTTGGGAACGTTCGACAGCTCCGCGGTCATCGTTTTTCGTCCGAAAATTGGTTTTTTGGACTGTACCAAAAATGATTCCAAATGTCAATTGGATCGTGCTTAATGTTGAATAACCATTTTTTAAACCCTCACAGTGACCAAATTTGCCATTTTTACAGAGTTTTGCATACTCAGAAGCTTCAATTTTGACCAATTTCAGGCACAGGAATGACTTTAAACACATTTATTTTAGTTGAGAAAGTAATATTTCACATCTAACAGTAATTTACAGGCAAAAGATTACATTTTAAAATTTCATCGAAATTGACCATTTTGGGAATGTTCGACAGCTCCGCGGTCATCGTTTTTCGTCAGAAAATAGATTTTTTGGACTGTACCAAAAATGATTCTAAATGTCAATTGGATCGTGCCTCATGTTGAATAACCACTTTTTAAACCCTCACAGTGCCCAAAATTACCATTTTTACAGAGTTTTGCATACTCAGAAGCTTCAATTTTGACCAATTTACGGCACAGAAATGACTTTAAACACATTTATTTTAGTTGAAAAAGTAATAATTCACATCCAACAGTAATTTACAGCCAAAAGATTAAATGTTAAAATTTCATCGAAATTGACCATTTTGGGAACGTTCGACAGCTCCGCGGTCATCGTTTTTCGTCCGAAAATTAATTTTTTGGACTGTACCAAAAATGATTCCAAATGTCAATTGGACCGTGCCTCATGTTGAATAACCACTTTTTAAACCCCCACAGTGACCAAAATTGCCATTTTTACAGAGTTTTGCATACTCAGAAGCTTCAATTTTGACCAATTTCAGGCACAGAAATGACTTTAAACACATTTATTTTAGTTGAAAAAGTAATAATTCACATCCAACAGTAATTTACAGCCAAAAGATTAAATGTTAAAATTTCATCGAAATTGACCATTTTGGGAACGTTCGACAGCTCCGCGGTCATCGTTTTTTGTCCGAAAATTGATTTTTTGGACTGTACCAAAAATGATTCCAAATGTCAATTGGACCGTGCCTCATGTTGAATAACCACTTTTTAAACCCTCACCGTGACCAAAATTGCCATTTTTACAGAGTTTTGCATACTCAGAAGCTTCAATTTTGACCAATTTCAGGCACAGAAATGACTTTAAACACTTTTATTTTAGTTGAAAAAGTAATAATTCACATCCAACAGTAATTTACAGCCAAAAGATTAAATGATAAAATTTCATCGAAATTGACCATTTTGCGAACGTTCGACAGCTCCGCGGTCATCGTTTTTCGTCAGAAAATTTATTTTTTGGACTGTACCAAAAATGATTCAAAATGTCAATTGGATCATGCCTCATGTTGAATAACCACTTTTTAAACCCTCACAGTGCCCAAAATTGCCATTTTTACAGAGTTTTGCTTACTTAGAAGCTTCAATTTTGACCAATTTCAGGCACAGAAATGACTTTAAACACATTTATTTTAGTTGTAAAAGTAATAATTCACATCCAACAGTAATTTACAGCCAAAAGATTAAATGTTAAAATTTCATCGAAATTGACCATTTTGGGAACGTTCGACAGCTCCGCGGTCATCGTTTTTCGTCCGAAAATTGATTTTTTGGACTGTACCAAAAATGATTCCAAATGTCAATTGGACCGTGCCTCATGTTGAATAACCACTTTTTAAACCCTCGCAGTGACCAAAATTGCCATTTTTACAGAGTTTTGCATACTCAGAAGCTTCAATTTTGACCAATTTCAGGCACAGGAATGACTTTAAACACATTTATTTTAGTTGAGAAAGTAATATTTCACATCTAACAGTAATTTACAGGCAAAAGATTACATTTTAAAATTTCATCGAAATTGACCATTTTGGGAATGTTCGACAGCTCCGCGGTCATCGTTTTTCGTCAGAAAATAGATTTTTTGGACTGTACCAAAAATGATTCTAAATGTCAATTGGATCGTGCCTCATGTTGAATAACCACTTTTTAAACCCTCACAGTGCCCAAAATTACCATTTTTACAGAGTTTTGCATACTCAGAAGATTCAATTTTGACCAATTTCAGGCACAGAAATGACTTTAAACACATTTATTTTAGTTGAAAAAGTAATAATTCACATCTAACAGTAATTTACAGCCAAAAGATTAAATGATAAAATTTCATCGAAATTGACCATTTTGCGAACGTTCGACAGCTCCGCGGTCATCGTTTTTCGTCAGAAAATTTATTTTTTGGACTGTACCAAAAATGATTCCAAATGTCAATTGGATCGTGCCTCATGTTGAATAACCACTTTTTAAACCCTCACAGTGCCCAAAATGGCCATTTTTACAGAGTTTTGCTTACTCAGAAGCTTCAATTTTGACCAATTACAGGCACAGAAATGACTTTAAACAAATTTTTTTAAGTTGAAAAAGTAATAATTCACATCCAACAGTAATATACAGCCAAAAGAATAAATGTTAACATTTCATCGAAATTGACCATTTTGGGAACTTTCGACAGCTCCGCGGTCATCGTTTTTCTCCCGAAAATTAATTTTTTGGACTGTAGCAAAAATGATTCCAAATGTCAATTGGATCGTGCCTCATGTTGAATAACCACTTTTTAAACCCTCGCAGTGCCCAAAATGGCCATTTTTACAGAGTTTTGCTTACTCAGAAGCTTCAATTTTGACCAATTTCAGGCACAGAAATGACTTTAAACACATTTATTTTAGTTGAAAAAGTAATAATTCACATCCAACAGTAATTTACAGCCAAAAGATTAAATGTTAAAATTTCATCGAAATTGACCATTTTGGGAACGTTCGACAGCTCCGCGGTCATCGTTTTTCGTCCGAAAATTGATTTTTTGGACTGTACCAAAAAAGATTCCAAATGTCAATTGGATCGTGCCTCATGTTGAATAACCATTTTTTAAACCCTCACAGTGACCAAAAATTGCCATTTTTACAGAGTTTTGCATACTCAGAAGCTTCAATTTTGACCAATTTCAGGCACAGGAATGACTTTAAACACATTTATTTTAGTTGAGAAAGTAATATTTCACATCTAACAGTAATTTACAGGCAAAAGATTACATTTTAAAATTTCATCGAAATTGACCATTTTGGGAACGTTCGACAGCTCCGCGGTCATCGTTTTTCGTCCGAAAATTGATTTTTTGGACTGTACCAAAAATGATTCCAAATGTCAATTGGACCGTGCCTCATGTTGAATAACCACTTTTTAAACCCTTGCAGTGCCCAAAATGGCCATTTTTACAGAGTTTTGCTTACTCAGAAGCTTCAATTTTGACCAATTTCAGGCACAGGAATGACTTTAAACACATTTATTTTAGTTGAGAAAGTAATATTTCACATCTAACAGTAATTTACAGGCAAAAGATTAAATTTTAAAATTTCATCGAAATTGACCATTTTGGGAATGTTCGACAGCTCCGCGGTCATCGTTTTTCATCAGAAAATAGATTTTTTGGACTGTACCAAAAATGATTCTAAATGTCAATTGGATCGTGCCTCATGTTGAATAACCACTTTTTAAACCCTTGCAGTGCCCAAAATGGCCATTTTTACAGAGTTTTGCTTACTCAGAAGCTTCAATTTTGACCAATTTTAGGCACAGAAATGACTTTAAACACATTTATTTTAGTTGAAAAAGTAATAATTCACATCCAACAGTAATTTACATCTAAAAGATTAAATGTTAAAATTTCATCGAAATTGACCATTTTGGGAACGTTCTACAGCTCCGCGGTCATCGTTTTTCGTCCGAAAATTGATTTTTTGGACTGTACCAAAAATGATTCCAAATGTCAATTGGATCGTGCCTCATGTCGAATAACCATTTTTTAAACCCTCACAGTGACCAAAATTGCCATTTTTACAGAGTTTTGCATACTCAGAAGCTTCAATTTTGACCAATTTCAGGCACAGGAATGACTTTAAACACATTTATTTTAGTTGAGAAAGTAATATTTCACATCTAACAGTAATTTACAGGCAAAAGATTACATTTTAAAATTTCATCGAAATTGACCATTTTGGGAATGTTCGACAGCTCCGCGGTCATCGTTTTTCGTCAGAAAATAGATTTTTTGGACTGTACCAAAAATGATTCTAAATGTCAATTGGATCGTGCCTCATGTTGAATAACCACTTTTTAAACCCTCACAGTGCCCAAAATTACCATTTTTACAGAGTTTTGCATACTCAGAAGCTTCAATTTTGACCAATTTACGGCACAGAAATGACTTTAAACACATTTATTTTAGTTGAAAAAGTAATAATTCACATCCAACAGTAATTTACAGCCAAAAGATTAAATGTTAAAATTTCATCGAAATTGACCATTTTGGGAACGTTCGACAGCTCCGCGGTCATCGTTTTTCGTCCGAAAATTAATTTTTTGGACTGTACCAAAAATGATTCCAAATGTCAATTGGACCGTGCCTCATGTTGAATAACCACTTTTTAAACCCCCACAGTGACCAAAATTGCCATTTTTACAGAGTTTTGCATACTCAGAAGCTTCAATTTTGACCAATTTCAGGCACAGAAATGACTTTAAACACATTTATTTTAGTTGAAAAAGTAATAATTCACATCCAACAGTAATTTACAGCCAAAAGATTAAATGTTAAAATTTCATCGAAATTGACCATTTTGGGAACGTTCGACAGCTCCGCGGTCATCGTTTTTTGTCCGAAAATTGATTTTTTGGACTGTACCAAAAATGATTCCAAATGTCAATTGGACCGTGCCTCATGTTGAATAACCACTTTTTAAACCCTCACCGTGACCAAAATTGCCATTTTTACAGAGTTTTGCATACTCAGAAGCTTCAATTTTGACCAATTTCAGGCACAGAAATGACTTTAAACACTTTTATTTTAGTTGAAAAAGTAATAATTCACATCCAACAGTAATTTACAGCCAAAAGATTAAATGATAAAATTTCATCGAAATTGACCATTTTGCGAACGTTCGACAGCTCCGCGGTCATCGTTTTTCGTCAGAAAATTTATTTTTTGGACTGTACCAAAAATGATTCAAAATGTCAATTGGATCATGCCTCATGTTGAATAACCACTTTTTAAAACCTCACAGTGACCAAAATTGCCATTTTTACAGAGTTTTGCATACTCAGAAGCTTCAATTTTGACCAATTTCAGGCACAGAAATGACTTTAAACACTTTTATTTTAGTTGAAAAAGTAATAATTCACATCCAACAGTAATTTACAGCCAAAAGATTAAATGATAAAATTTCATCGAAATTGACCATTTTGCGAACGTTCGACAGCTCCGCGGTCATCGTTTTTCGTCAGAAAATTTATTTTTTGGACTGTACCAAAAATGATTCAAAATGTCAATTGGATCATGCCTCATGTTGAATAACCACTTTTTAAAACCTCACAGTGCCCAAAATTGCCATTTTTACAGAGTTTTGCTTACTTAGAAGCTTCAATTTTGACCAATTTCAGGCACAGAAATGACTTTAAACACATTTATTTTAGTTGAAAAAGTAATAATTCACATCCAACAGTAATTTACAGCCAAAAGATTAAATGTTAAAATTTCATCGAAATTGACCATTTTGGGAACGTTCGACAGCTCCGCGGTCATCGTTTTTCGTCCGAAAATTGATTTTTTGGACTGTACCAAAAATGATTCCAAATGTCAATTGGACCGTGCCTCATGTTGAATAACCACTTTTTAAACCCTCGCAGTGACCAAAATTGCCATTTTTACAGAGTTTTGCATACTCAGAAGCTTCAATTTTGACCAATTTCAGGCACAGGAATGACTTTAAACACATTTATTTTAGTTGAGAAAGTAATATTTCACATCTAACAGTAATTTACAGGCAAAAGATTACATTTTAAAATTTCATCGAAATTGACCATTTTGGGAATGTTCGACAGCTCCGCGGTCATCGTTTTTCGTCAGAAAATAGATTTTTTGGACTGTACCAAAAATGATTCTAAATGTCAATTGGATCGTGCCTCATGTTGAATAACCACTTTTTAAACCCTCACAGTGCCCAAAATTACCATTTTTACAGAGTTTTGCATACTCAGAAGATTCAATTTTGACCAATTTCAGGCACAGAAATGACTTTAAACACATTTATTTTAGTTGAAAAAGTAATAATTCACATCTAACAGTAATTTACAGCCAAAAGATTAAATGATAAAATTTCATCGAAATTGACCATTTTGCGAACGTTCGACCGCTCCGCGGTCATCGTTTTTCGTCAGAAAATTTATTTTTTGGACTGTACCAAAAATGATTCCAAATGTCAATTGGATCGTGCCTCATGTTGAATAACCACTTTTTAAACCCTCACAGTGCCCAAAATGGCCATTTTTACAGAGTTTTGCTTACTCAGAAGCTTCAATTTTGACCAATTACAGGCACAGAAATGACTTTAAACACATTTTTTTAAGTTGAAAAAGTAATAATTCACATCCAACAGTAATATACAGCCAAAAGAATAAATGTTAACATTTCATCGAAATTGACCATTTTGGGAACTTTCGACAGCTCCGCGGTCATCGTTTTTCTCCCGAAAATTAATTTTTTGGACTGTAGCAAAAATGATTCCAAATGTCAATTGGATCGTGCCTCATGTTGAATAACCACTTTTTAAACCCTCGCAGTGCCCAAAATGGCCATTTTTACAGAGTTTTGCTTACTCAGAAGCTTCAATTTTGACCAATTTCAGGCACAGAAATGACTTTAAACACATTTATTTTAGTTGAAAAAGTAATAATTCACATCCAACAGTAATTTACAGCCAAAAGATTAAATGTTAAAATTTCATCGAAATTGACCATTTTGGGAACGTTCGACAGCTCCGCGGTCATCGTTTTTCGTCCGAAAATTGATTTTTTGGACTGTACCAAAAAAGATTCCAAATGTCAATTGGATCGTGCCTCATGTTGAATAACCATTTTTTAAACCCTCACAGTGACCAAAAATTGCCATTTTTACAGAGTTTTGCATACTCAGAAGCTTCAATTTTGACCAATTTCAGGCACAGGAATGACTTTAAACACATTTATTTTAGTTGAGAAAGTAATATTTCACATCTAACAGTAATTTACAGGCAAAAGATTACATTTTAAAATTTCATCGAAATTGACCATTTTGGGAACGTTCGACAGCTCCGCGGTCATCGTTTTTCGTCCGAAAATTGATTTTTTGGACTGTACCAAAAATGATTCCAAATGTCAATTGGACCGTGCCTCATGTTGAATAACCACTTTTTAAACCCTTGCAGTGCCCAAAATGGCCATTTTTACAGAGTTTTGCTTACTCAGAAGCTTCAATTTTGACCAATTTCAGGCACAGGAATGACTTTAAACACATTTATTTTAGTTGAGAAAGTAATATTTCACATCTAACAGTAATTTACAGGCAAAAGATTAAATTTTAAAATTTCATCGAAATTGACCATTTTGGGAATGTTCGACAGCTCCGCGGTCATCGTTTTTCATCAGAAAATAGATTTTTTGGACTGTACCAAAAATGATTCTAAATGTCAATTGGATCGTGCCTCATGTTGAATAAACACTTTTTAAACCCTTGCAGTGCCCAAAATGGCCATTTTTACAGAGTTTTGCTTACTCAGAAGCTTCAATTTTGACCAATTTTAGGCACAGAAATGACTTTAAACACATTTATTTTAGTTGAAAAAGTAATAATTCACATCCAACAGTAATTTACATCTAAAAGATTAAATGTTAAAATTTCATCGAAATTGACCATTTTGGGAACGTTCTACAGCTCCGCGGTCATCGTTTTTCGTCCGAAAATTGATTTTTTGGACTGTACCAAAAATGATTCCAAATGTCAATTGGATCGTGCCTCATGTTGAATAACCATTTTTTAAACCCTCACAGTGACCAAAATTGCCATTTTTACAGAGTTTTGCATACTCAGAAGCTTCAATTTTGACCAATTTCAGGCACAGGAATGACTTTAAACACATTTATTTTAGTTGAGAAAGTAATATTTCACATCTAACAGTAATTTACAGGCAAAAGATTACATTTTAAAATTTCATCGAAATTGACCATTTTGGGAATGTTCGACAGCTCCGCGGTCATCGTTTTTCGTCAGAAAATAGATTTTTTGGACTGTACCAAAAATGATTCTAAATGTCAATTGGATCGTGCCTCATGTTGAATAACCACTTTTTAAACCCTCACAGTGCCCAAAATTACCATTTTTACAGAGTTTTGCATACTCAGAAGCTTCAATTTTGACCAATTTACGGCACAGAAATGACTTTAAACACATTTATTTTAGTTGAAAAAGTAATAATTCACATCCAACAGTAATTTACAGCCAAAAGATTAAATGTTAAAATTTCATCGAAATTGACCATTTTGGGAACGTTTGACAGCTCCGCGGTCATCGTTTTTTGTCCGAAAATTGATTTTTTGGACTGTACCAAAAATGATTCCAAATGTCAATTGGACCGTGCCTCATGTTGAATAACCACTTTTTAAACCCTCACCGTGACCAAAATTGCCATTTTTACAGAGTTTTGCATACTCAGAAGCTTCAATTTTGACCAATTTCAGGCACAGAAATGACTTTAAACACTTTTATTTTAGTTGAAAAAGTAATAATTCACATCCAACAGTAATTTACAGCCAAAAGATTAAATGATAAAATTTCATCGAAATTGACCATTTTGCGAACGTTCGACAGCTCCGCGGTCATCGTTTTTCGTCAGAAAATTTATTTTTTGGACTGTACCAAAAATGATTCAAAATGTCAATTGGATCATGCCTCATGTTGAATAACCACTTTTTAAACCCTCACAGTGCCCAAAATTGCCATTTTTACAGAGTTTTGCTTACTTAGAAGCTTCAATTTTGACCAATTTCAGGCACAGAAATGACTTTAAACACATTTATTTTAGTTGTAAAAGTAATAATTCACATCCAACAGTAATTTACAGCCAAAAGATTAAATGTTAAAATTTCATCGAAATTGACCATTTTGGGAACGTTCGACAGCTCCGCGGTCATCGTTTTTCGTCCGAAAATTGATTTTTTGGACTGTACCAAAAATGATTCCAAATGTCAATTGGACCGTGCCTCATGTTGAATAACCACTTTTTAAACCCTCGCAGTGACCAAAATTGCCATTTTTACAGAGTTTTGCATACTCAGAAGCTTCAATTTTGACCAATTTCAGGCACAGGAATGACTTTAAACACATTTATTTTAGTTGAGAAAGTAATATTTCACATCTAACAGTAATTTACAGGCAAAAGATTACATTTTAAAATTTCATCGAAATTGACCATTTTGGGAATGTTCGACAGCTCCGCGGTCATCGTTTTTCGTCAGAAAATAGATTTTTTGGACTGTACCAAAAATGATTCTAAATGTCAATTGGATCGTGCCTCATGTTGAATAACCACTTTTTAAACCCTCACAGTGCCCAAAATTACCATTTTTACAGAGTTTTGCATACTCAGAAGATTCAATTTTGACCAATTTCAGGCACAGAAATGACTTTAAACACATTTATTTTAGTTGAAAAAGTAATAATTCACATCTAACAGTAATTTACAGCCAAAAGATTAAATGATAAAATTTCATCGAAATTGACCATTTTGCGAACGTTCGACAGCTCCGCGGTCATCGTTTTTCGTCAGAAAATTTATTTTTTGGACTGTACCAAAAATGATTCCAAATGTCAATTGGATCGTGCCTCATGTTGAATAACCACTTTTTAAACCCTCACAGTGCCCAAAATGGCCATTTTTACAGAGTTTTGCTTACTCAGAAGCTTCAATTTTGACCAATTACAGGCACAGAAATGACTTTAAACAAATTTTTTTAAGTTGAAAAAGTAATAATTCACATCCAACAGTAATATACAGCCAAAAGAATAAATGTTAACATTTCATCGAAATTGACCATTTTGGGAACTTTCGACAGCTCCGCGGTCATCGTTTTTCTCCCGAAAATTAATTTTTTGGACTGTAGCAAAAATGATTCCAAATGTCAATTGGATCGTGCCTCATGTTGAATAACCACTTTTTAAACCCTCGCAGTGCCCAAAATGGCCATTTTTACAGAGTTTTGCTTACTCAGAAGCTTCAATTTTGACCAATTTCAGGCACAGAAATGACTTTAAACACATTTATTTTAGTTGAAAAAGTAATAATTCACATCCAACAGTAATTTACAGCCAAAAGATTAAATGTTAAAATTTCATCGAAATTGACCATTTTGGGAACGTTCGACAGCTCCGCGGTCATCGTTTTTCGTCCGAAAATTGATTTTTTGGACTGTACCAAAAAAGATTCCAAATGTCAATTGGATCGTGCCTCATGTTGAATAACCATTTTTTAAACCCTCACAGTGACCAAAAATTGCCATTTTTACAGAGTTTTGCATACTCAGAAGCTTCAATTTTGACCAATTTCAGGCACAGGAATGACTTTAAACACATTTATTTTAGTTGAGAAAGTAATATTTCACATCTAACAGTAATTTACAGGCAAAAGATTACATTTTAAAATTTCATCGAAATTGACCATTTTGGGAACGTTCGACAGCTCCGCGGTCATCGTTTTTCGTCCGAAAATTGATTTTTTGGACTGTACCAAAAATGATTCCAAATGTCAATTGGACCGTGCCTCATGTTGAATAACCACTTTTTAAACCCTTGCAGTGCCCAAAATGGCCATTTTTACAGAGTTTTGCTTACTCAGAAGCTTCAATTTTGACCAATTTCAGGCACAGGAATGACTTTAAACACATTTATTTTAGTTGAGAAAGTAATATTTCACATCTAACAGTAATTTACAGGCAAAAGATTAAATTTTAAAATTTCATCGAAATTGACCATTTTGGGAATGTTCGACAGCTCCGCGGTCATCGTTTTTCATCAGAAAATAGATTTTTTGGACTGTACCAAAAATGATTCTAAATGTCAATTGGATCGTGCCTCATGTTGAATAACCACTTTTTAAACCCTTGCAGTGCCCAAAATGGCCATTTTTACAGAGTTTTGCTTACTCAGAAGCTTCAATTTTAACCAATTTTAGGCACAGAAATGACTTTAAACACATTTATTTTAGTTGAAAAAGTAATAATTCACATCCAACAGTAATTTACATCTAAAAGATTAAATGTTAAAATTTCATCGAAATTGACCATTTTGGGAACGTTCTACAGCTCCGCGGTCATCGTTTTTCGTCCGAAAATTGAATTTTTGGACTGTACCAAAAATGATTCCAAATGTCAATTGGATCGTGCCTCATGTTGAATAACCATTTTTTAAACCCTCACAGTGACCAAAATTGCCATTTTTACAGAGTTTTGCATACTCAGAAGCTTCAATTTTGACCAATTTCAGGCACAGGAATGACTTTAAACACATTTATTTTAGTTGAGAAAGTAATATTTCACATCTAACAGTAATTTACAGGCAAAAGATTACATTTTAAAATTTCATCGAAATTGACCATTTTGGGAATGTTCGACAGCTCCGCGGTCATCGTTTTTCGTCAGAAAATAGATTTTTTGGACTGTACCAAAAATGATTCTAAATGTCAATTGGATCGTGCCTCATGTTGAATAACCACTTTTTAAACCCTCACAGTGCCCAAAATTACCATTTTTACAGAGTTTTGCATACTCAGAAGCTTCAATTTTGACCAATTTACGGCACAGAAATGACTTTAAACACATTTATTTTAGTTGAAAAAGTAATAATTCACATCCAACAGTAATTTACAGCCAAAAGATTAAATGTTAAAATTTCATCGAAATTGACCATTTTGGGAACGTTCGACAGCTCCGCGGTCATCGTTTTTCGTCCGAAAATTAATTTTTTGGACTGTACCAAAAATGATTCCAAATGTCAATTGGACCGTGCCTCATGTTGAATAACCACTTTTTAAACCCCCACAGTGACCAAAATTGCCATTTTTACAGAGTTTTGCATACTCAGAAGCTTCAATTTTGACCAATTTCAGGCACAGAAATGACTTTAAACACATTTATTTTAGTTGAAAAAGTAATAATTCACATCCAACAGTAATTTACAGCCAAAAGATTAAATGTTAAAATTTCATCGAAATTGACCATTTTGGGAACGTTCGACAGCTCCGCGGTCATCGTTTTTTGTCCGAAAATTGATTTTTTGGACTGTACCAAAAATGATTCCAAATGTCAATTGGACCGTGCCTCATGTTGAATAACCACTTTTTAAACCCTCACCGTGACCAAAATTGCCATTTTTACAGAGTTTTGCATACTCAGAAGCTTCAATTTTGACCAATTTCAGGCACAGAAATGACTTTAAACACTTTTATTTTAGTTGAAAAAGTAATAATTCACATCCAACAGTAATTTACAGCCAAAAGATTAAATGATAAAATTTCATCGAAATTGACCATTTTGCGAACGTTCGACAGCTCCGCGGTCATCGTTTTTCGTCAGAAAATTTATTTTTTGGACTGTACCAAAAATGATTCAAAATGTCAATTGGATCATGCCTCATGTTGAATAACCACTTTTTAAACCCTCACAGTGCCCAAAATTGCCATTTTTACAGAGTTTTGCTTACTTAGAAGCTTCAATTTTGACCAATTTCAGGCACAGAAATGACTTTAAACACATTTATTTTAGTTGAAAAAGTAATAATTCACATCCAACAGTAATTTACAGCCAAAAGATTAAATGTTAAAATTTCATCGAAATTGACCATTTTGGGAACGTTCGACAGCTCCGCGGTCATCGTTTTTCGTCCGAAAATTGATTTTTTGGACTGTACCAAAAATGATTCCAAATGTCAATTGGACCGTGCCTCATGTTGAATAACCACTTTTTAAACCCTCGCAGTGACCAAAATTGCCATTTTTACAGAGTTTTGCATACTCAGAAGCTTCAATTTTGACCAATTTCAGGCACAGGAATGACTTTAAACACATTTATTTTAGTTGAGAAAGTAATATTTCACATCTAACAGTAATTTACAGGCAAAAGATTACATTTTAAAATTTCATCGAAATTGACCATTTTGGGAATGTTCGACAGCTCCGCGGTCATCGTTTTTCGTCAGAAAATAGATTTTTTGGACTGTACCAAAAATGATTCTAAATGTCAATTGGATCGTGCCTCATGTTGAATAACCACTTTTTAAACCCTCACAGTGCCCAAAATTACCATTTTTACAGAGTTTTGCATACTCAGAAGATTCAATTTTGACCAATTTCAGGCACAGAAATGACTTTAAACACATTTATTTTAGTTGAAAAAGTAATAATTCACATCTAACAGTAATTTACAGCCAAAAGATTAAATGATAAAATTTCATCGAAATTGACCATTTTGCGAACGTTCGACAGCTCCGCGGTCATCGTTTTTCGTCAGAAAATTTATTTTTTGGACTGTACCAAAAATGATTCCAAATGTCAATTGGATCGTGCCTCATGTTGAATAACCACTTTTTAAACCCTCACAGTGCCCAAAATGGCCATTTTTACAGAGTTTTGCTTACTCAGAAGCTTCAATTTTGACCAATTACAGGCACAGAAATGACTTTAAACACATTTTTTTAAGTTGAAAAAGTAATAATTCACATCCAACAGTAATATACAGCCAAAAGAATAAATGTTAACATTTCATCGAAATTGACCATTTTGGGAACTTTCGACAGCTCCGCGGTCATCGTTTTTCTCCCGAAAATTAATTTTTTGGACTGTAGCAAAAATGATTCCAAATGTCAATTGGATCGTGCCTCATGTTGAATAACCACTTTTTAAACCCTCGCAGTGCCCAAAATGGCCATTTTTACAGAGTTTTGCTTACTCAGAAGCTTCAATTTTGACCAATTTCAGGCACAGAAATGACTTTAAACACATTTATTTTAGTTGAAAAAGTAATAATTCACATCCAACAGTAATTTACAGCCAAAAGATTAAATGTTAAAATTTCATCGAAATTGACCATTTTGGGAACGTTCGACAGCTCCGCGGTCATCGTTTTTCGTCCGAAAATTGATTTTTTGGACTGTACCAAAAAAGATTCCAAATGTCAATTGGATCGTGCCTCATGTTGAATAACCATTTTTTAAACCCTCACAGTGACCAAAAATTGCCATTTTTACAGAGTTTTGCATACTCAGAAGCTTCAATTTTGACCAATTTCAGGCACAGGAATGACTTTAAACACATTTATTTTAGTTGAGAAAGTAATATTTCACATCTAACAGTAATTTACAGGCAAAAGATTACATTTTAAAATTTCATCGAAATTGACCATTTTGGGAACGTTCGACAGCTCCGCGGTCATCGTTTTTCGTCCGAAAATTGATTTTTTGGACTGTACCAAAAATGATTCCAAATGTCAATTGGACCGTGCCTCATGTTGAATAACCACTTTTTAAACCCTTGCAGTGCCCAAAATGGCCATTTTTACAGAGTTTTGCTTACTCAGAAGCTTCAATTTTGACCAATTTCAGGCACAGGAATGACTTTAAACACATTTATTTTAGTTGAGAAAGTAATATTTCACATCTAACAGTAATTTACAGGCAAAAGATTAAATTTTAAAATTTCATCGAAATTGACCATTTTGGGAATGTTCGACAGCTCCGCGGTCATCGTTTTTCATCAGAAAATAGATTTTTTGGACTGTACCAAAAATGATTCTAAATGTCAATTGGATCGTGCCTCATGTTGAATAACCACTTTTTAAACCCTTGCAGTGCCCAAAATGGCCATTTTTACAGAGTTTTGCTTACTCAGAAGCTTCAATTTTGACCAATTTTAGGCACAGAAATGACTTTAAACACATTTATTTTAGTTGAAAAAGTAATAATTCACATCCAACAGTAATTTACATCTAAAAGATTAAATGTTAAAATTTCATCGAAATTGACCATTTTGGGAACGTTCTACAGCTCCGCGGTCATCGTTTTTCGTCCGAAAATTGATTTTTTGGACTGTACCAAAAATGATTCCAAATGTCAATTGGATCGTGCCTCATGTTGAATAACCATTTTTTAAACCCTCACAGTGACCAAAATTGCCATTTTTACAGAGTTTTGCATACTCAGAAGCTTCAATTTTGACCAATTTCAGGCACAGGAATGACTTTAAACACATTTATTTTAGTTGAGAAAGTAATATTTCACATCTAACAGTAATTTACAGGCAAAAGATTACATTTTAAAATTTCATCGAAATTGACCATTTTGGGAATGTTCGACAGCTCCGCGGTCATCGTTTTTCGTCAGAAAATAGATTTTTTGGACTGTACCAAAAATGATTCTAAATGTCAATTGGATCGTGCCTCATGTTGAATAACCACTTTTTAAACCCTCACAGTGCCCAAAATTACCATTTTTACAGAGTTTTGCATACTCAGAAGCTTCAATTTTGACCAATTTACGGCACAGAAATGACTTTAAACACATTTATTTTAGTTGAAAAAGTAATAATTCACATCCAACAGTAATTTACAGCCAAAAGATTAAATGTTAAAATTTCATCGAAATTGACCATTTTGGGAACGTTCGACAGCTCCGCGGTCATCGTTTTTCGTCCGAAAATTAATTTTTTGGACTGTACCAAAAATGATTCCAAATGTCAATTGGACCGTGCCTCATGTTGAATAACCACTTTTTAAACCCCCACAGTGACCAAAATTGCCATTTTTACAGAGTTTTGCATACTCAGAAGCTTCAATTTTGACCAATTTCAGGCACAGAAATGACTTTAAACACATTTATTTTAGTTGAAAAAGTAATAATTCACATCCAACAGTAATTTACAGCCAAAAGATTAAATGTTAAAATTTCATCGAAATTGACCATTTTGGGAACGTTCGACAGCTCCGCGGTCATCGTTTTTTGTCCGAAAATTGATTTTTTGGACTGTACCAAAAATGATTCCAAATGTCAATTGGACCGTGCCTCATGTTGAATAACCACTTTTTAAACCCTCACCGTGACCAAAATTGCCATTTTTACAGAGTTTTGCATACTCAGAAGCTTCAATTTTGACCAATTTCAGGCACAGAAATGACTTTAAACACTTTTATTTTAGTTGAAAAAGTAATAATTCACATCCAACAGTAATTTACAGCCAAAAGATTAAATGATAAAATTTCATCGAAATTGACCATTTTGCGAACGTTTGACAGCTCCGCGGTCATCGTTTTTCGTCAGAAAATTTATTTTTTGGACTGTACCAAAAATGATTCAAAATGTCAATTGGATCATGCCTCATGTTGAATAACCACTTTTTAAACCCTCACAGTGCCCAAAATTGCCATTTTTACAGAGTTTTGCTTACTTAGAAGCTTCAATTTTGACCAATTTCAGGCACAGAAATGACTTTAAACACATTTATTTTAGTTGAAAAAGTAATAATTCACATCCAACAGTAATTTACAGCCAAAAGATTAAATGTTAAAATTTCATCGAAATTGACCATTTTGGGAACGTTCGACAGCTCCGCGGTCATCGTTTTTCGTCCGAAAATTGATTTTTTGGACTGTACCAAAAATGATTCCAAATGTCAATTGGACCGTGCCTCATGTTGAATAACCACTTTTTAAACCCTCGCAGTGACCAAAATTGCCATTTTTACAGAGTTTTGCATACTCAGAAGCTTCAATTTTGACCAATTTCAGGCACAGGAATGACTTTAAACACATTTATTTTAGTTGAGAAAGTAATATTTCACATCTAACAGTAATTTACAGGCAAAAGATTACATTTTAAAATTTCATCGAAATTGACCATTTTGGGAATGTTCGACAGCTCCGCGGTCATCGTTTTTCGTCAGAAAATAGATTTTTTGGACTGTACCAAAAATGATTCTAAATGTCAATTGGATCGTGCCTCATGTTGAATAACCACTTTTTAAACCCTCACAGTGCCCAAAATTACCATTTTTACAGAGTTTTGCATACTCAGAAGATTCAATTTTGACCAATTTCAGGCACAGAAATGACTTTAAACACATTTATTTTAGTTGAAAAAGTAATAATTCACATCCAACAGTAATTTACAGCCAAAAGATTAAATGATAAAATTTCATCGAAATTGACCATTTTGCGAACGTTCGACAGCTCCGCGGTCATCGTTTTTCGTCAGAAAATTTATTTTTTGGACTGTACCAAAAATGATTCAAAATGTCAATTGGATCATGCCTCATGTTGAATAACCACTTTTTAAACCCTCACAGTGCCCAAAATTGCCATTTTTACAGAGTTTTGCTTACTTAGAAGCTTCAATTTTGACCAATTTCAGGCACAGAAATGACTTTAAACACATTTATTTTAGTTGAAAAAGTAATAATTCACATCCAACAGTAATTTACAGCCAAAAGATTAAATGTTAGAATTTCATCGAAATTGACCATTTTGGGAACGTTCGACAGCTCCGCGGTCATCGTTTTTCGTCCGAAAATTGATTTTTTGGACTGTACCAAAAATGATTCCAAATGTCAATTGGACCGTGCCTCATGTTGAATAACCACTTTTTAAACCCTCGCAGTGACCAAAATTGCCATTTTTACAGAGTTTTGCATACTCAGAAGCTTCAATTTTGACCAATTTCAGGCACAGGAATGACTTTAAACACATTTATTTTAGTTGAGAAAGTAATATTTCACATCTAACAGTAATTTACAGGCAAAAGATTACATTTTAAAATTTCATCGAAATTGACCATTTTGGGAATGTTCGACAGCTCCGCGGTCATCGTTTTTCGTCAGAAAATAGATTTTTTGGACTGTACCAAAAATGATTCTAAATGTCAATTGGATCGTGCCTCATGTTGAATAACCACTTTTTAAACCCTCACAGTGCCCAAAATTACCATTTTTACAGAGTTTTGCATACTCAGAAGATTCAATTTTGACCAATTTCAGGCACAGAAATGACTTTAAACACATTTATTTTTGTTGAAAAAGTAATAATTCACATCTAACAGTAATTTACAGCCAAAAGATTAAATGATAAAATTTCATCGAAATTGACCATTTTGCGAACGTTCGACAGCTCCGCGGTCATCGTTTTTCGTCAGAAAATTTATTTTTTGGACTGTACCAAAAATGATTCCAAATGTCAATTGGATCGTGCCTCATGTTGAATAACCACTTTTTAAACCCTCACAGTGCCCAAAATGGCCATTTTTACAGAGTTTTGCTTACTCAGAAGCTTCAATTTTGACCAATTACAGGCACAGAAATGACTTTAAACACATTTTTTTAAGTTGAAAAAGTAATAATTCACATCCAACAGTAATATACAGCCAAAAGAATAAATGTTAACATTTCATCGAAATTGACCATTTTGGGAACTTTCGACAGCTCCGCGGTCATCGTTTTTCTCCCGAAAATTAATTTTTTGGACTGTAGCAAAAATGATTCCAAATGTCAATTGGATCGTGCCTCATGTTGAATAACCACTTTTTAAACCCTCGCAGTGCCCAAAATGGCCATTTTTACAGAGTTTTGCTTACTCAGAAGCTTCAATTTTGACCAATTTCAGGCACAGAAATGACTTTAAACACATTTATTTTAGTTGAAAAAGTAATAATTCACATCCAACAGTAATTTACAGCCAAAAGATTAAATGTTAAAATTTCATCGAAATTGACCATTTTGGGAACGTTCGACAGCTCCGCGGTCATCGTTTTTCGTCCGAAAATTGATTTTTTGGACTGTACCAAAAAAGATTCCAAATGTCAATTGGATCGTGCCTCATGTTGAATAACCATTTTTTAAACCCTCACAGTGACCAAAAATTGCCATTTTTACAGAGTTTTGCATACTCAGAAGCTTCAATTTTGACCAATTTCAGGCACAGGAATGACTTTAAACACATTTATTTTAGTTGAGAAAGTAATATTTCACATCTAACAGTAATTTACAGGCAAAAGATTACATTTTAAAATTTCATCGAAATTGACCATTTTGGGAACGTTCGACAGCTCCGCGGTCATCGTTTTTCGTCCGAAAATTGATTTTTTGGACTGTACCAAAAATGATTCCAAATGTCAATTGGACCGTGCCTCATGTTGAATAACCACTTTTTAAACCCTTGCAGTGCCCAAAATGGCCATTTTTACAGAGTTTTGCTTACTCAGAAGCTTCATTTTTGACCAATTTCAGGCACAGGAATGACTTTAAACACATTTATTTTAGTTGAGAAAGTAATATTTCACATCTAACAGTAATTTACAGGCAAAAGATTAAATTTTAAAATTTCATCGAAATTGACCATTTTGGGAATGTTCGACAGCTCCGCGGTCATCGTTTTTCATCAGAAAATAGATTTTTTGGACTGTACCAAAAATGATTCTAAATGTCAATTGGATCGTGCCTCATGTTGAATAACCACTTTTTAAACCCTTGCAGTGCCCAAAATGGCCATTTTTACAGAGTTTTGCTTACTCAGAAGCTTCAATTTTGACCAATTTTAGGCACAGAAATGACTTTAAACACATTTATTTTAGTTGAAAAAGTAATAATTCACATCCAACAGTAATTTACATCTAAAAGATTAAATGTTAAAATTTCATCGAAATTGACCATTTTGGGAACGTTCTACAGCTCCGCGGTCATCGTTTTTCGTCCGAAAATTGATTTTTTGGACTGTACCAAAAATGATTCCAAATGTCAATTGGATCGTGCCTCATGTTGAATAACCATTTTTTAAACCCTCACAGTGACCAAAATTGCCATTTTTACAGAGTTTTGCATACTCAGAAGCTTCAATTTTGACCAATTTCAGGCACAGGAATGACTTTAAACACATTTATTTTAGTTGAGAAAGTAATATTTCACATCTAACAGTAATTTACAGGCAAAAGATTACATTTTAAAATTTCATCGAAATTGACCATTTTGGGAATGTTCGACAGCTCCGCGGTCATCGTTTTTCGTCAGAAAATAGATTTTTTGGACTGTACCAAAAATGATTCTAAATGTCAATTGGATCGTGCCTCATGTTGAATAACCACTTTTTAAACCCTCACAGTGCCCAAAATTACCATTTTTACAGAGTTTTGCATACTCAGAAGCTTCAATTTTGACCAATTTACGGCACAGAAATGACTTTAAACACATTTATTTTAGTTGAAAAAGTAATAATTCACATCCAACAGTAATTTACAGCCAAAAGATTAAATGTTAAAATTTCATCGAAATTGACCATTTTGGGAACGTTCGACAGCTCCGCGGTCATCGTTTTTCGTCCGAAAATTAATTTTTTGGACTGTACCAAAAATGATTCCAAATGTCAATTGGACCGTGCCTCATGTTGAATAACCACTTTTTAAACCCCCACAGTGACCAAAATTGCCATTTTTACAGAGTTTTGCATACTCAGAAGCTTCAATTTTGACCAATTTCAGGCACAGAAATGACTTTAAACACATTTATTTTAGTTGAAAAAGTAATAATTCACATCCAACAGTAATTTACAGCCAAAAGATTAAATGTTAAAATTTCATCGAAATTGACCATTTTGGGAACGTTCGACAGCTCCGCGGTCATCGTTTTTTGTCCGAAAATTGATTTTTTGGACTGTACCAAAAATGATTCCAAATGTCAATTGGACCGTGCCTCATGTTGAATAACCACTTTTTAAACCCTCACCGTGACCAAAATTGCCATTTTTACAGAGTTTTGCATACTCAGAAGCTTCAATTTTGACCAATTTCAGGCACAGAAATGACTTTAAACACTTTTATTTTAGTTGAAAAAGTAATAATTCACATCCAACAGTAATTTACAGCCAAAAGATTAAATGATAAAATTTCATCGAAATTGACCATTTTGCGAACGTTTGACAGCTCCGCGGTCATCGTTTTTCGTCAGAAAATTTATTTTTTGGACTGTACCAAAAATGATTCAAAATGTCAATTGGATCATGCCTCATGTTGAATAACCACTTTTTAAACCCTCACAGTGCCCAAAATTGCCATTTTTACAGAGTTTTGCTTACTTAGAAGCTTCAATTTTGACCAATTTCAGGCACAGAAATGACTTTAAACACATTTATTTTAGTTGAAAAAGTAATAATTCACATCCAACAGTAATTTACAGCCAAAAGATTAAATGTTAAAATTTCATCGAAATTGACCATTTTGGGAACGTTCGACAGCTCCGCGGTCATCGTTTTTCGTCCGAAAATTGATTTTTTGGACTGTACCAAAAATGATTCCAAATGTCAATTGGACCGTGCCTCATGTTGAATAACCACTTTTTAAACCCTCGCAGTGACCAAAATTGCCATTTTTACAGAGTTTTGCATACTCAGAAGCTTCAATTTTGACCAATTTCAGGCACAGGAATGACTTTAAACACATTTATTTTAGTTGAGAAAGTAATATTTCACATCTAACAGTAATTTACAGGCAAAAGATTACATTTTAAAATTTCATCGAAATTGACCATTTTGGGAACGTTCGACAGCTCCGCGGTCATCGTTTTTCGTCCGAAAATTGATTTTTTGGACTGTACCAAAAATGATTCCAAATGTCAATTGGACCGTGCCTCATGTTGAATAACCACTTTTTAAACCCTTGCAGTGCCCAAAATGGCCATTTTTACAGAGTTTTGCTTACTCAGAAGCTTCAATTTTGACCAATTTCAGGCACAGGAATGACTTTAAACACATTTATTTTAGTTGAGAAAGTAATATTTCACATCTAACAGTAATTTACAGGCAAAAGATTAAATTTTAAAATTTCATCGAAATTGACCATTTTGGGAATGTTCGACAGCTCCGCGGTCATCGTTTTTCATCAGAAAATAGATTTTTTGGACTGTACCAAAAATGATTCTAAATGTCAATTGGATCGTGCCTCATGTTGAATAACCACTTTTTAAACCCTTGCAGTGCCCAAAATGGCCATTTTTACAGAGTTTTGCTTACTCAGAAGCTTCAATTTTGACCAATTTTAGGCACAGAAATGACTTTAAACACATTTATTTTAGTTGAAAAAGTAATAATTCACATCCAACAGTAATTTACATCTAAAAGATTAAATGTTAAAATTTCATCGAAATTGACCATTTTGGGAACGTTCTACAGCTCCGCGGTCATCGTTTTTCGTCCGAAAATTGATTTTTTGGACTGTACCAAAAATGATTCCAAATGTCAATTGGATCGTGCCTCATGTTGAATAACCATTTTTTAAACCCTCACAGTGACCAAAATTGCCATTTTTACAGAGTTTTGCATACTCAGAAGCTTCAATTTTGACCAATTTCAGGCACAGGAATGACTTTAAACACATTTATTTTAGTTGAGAAAGTAATATTTCACATCTAACAGTAATTTACAGGCAAAAGATTACATTTTAAAATTTCATCGAAATTGACCATTTTGGGAATGTTCGACAGCTCCGCGGTCATCGTTTTTCGTCAGAAAATAGATTTTTTGGACTGTACCAAAAATGATTCTAAATGTCAATTGGATCGTGCCTCATGTTGAATAACCACTTTTTAAACCCTCACAGTGCCCAAAATTACCATTTTTACAGAGTTTTGCATACTCAGAAGCTTCAATTTTGACCAATTTACGGCACAGAAATGACTTTAAACACATTTATTTTAGTTGAAAAAGTAATAATTCACATCCAACAGTAATTTACAGCCAAAAGATTAAATGTTAAAATTTCATCGAAATTGACCATTTTGGGAACGTTCGACAGCTCCGCGGTCATCGTTTTTCGTCCGAAAATTAATTTTTTGGACTGTACCAAAAATGATTCCAAATGTCAATTGGACCGTGCCTCATGTTGAATAACCACTTTTTAAACCCCCACAGTGACCAAAATTGCCATTTTTACAGAGTTTTGCATACTCAGAAGCTTCAATTTTGACCAATTTCAGGCACAGAAATGACTTTAAACACATTTATTTTAGTTGAAAAAGTAATAATTCACATCCAACAGTAATTTACAGCCAAAAGATTAAATGTTAAAATTTCATCGAAATTGACCATTTTGGGAACGTTCGACAGCTCCGCGGTCATCGTTTTTTGTCCGAAAATTGATTTTTTGGACTGTACCAAAAATGATTCCAAATGTCAATTGGACCGTGCCTCATGTTGAATAACCACTTTTTAAACCCTCACCGTGACCAAAATTGCCATTTTTACAGAGTTTTGCATACTCAGAAGCTTCAATTTTGACCAATTTCAGGCACAGAAATGACTTTAAACACTTTTATTTTAGTTGAAAAAGTAATAATTCACATCCAACAGTAATTTACAGCCAAAAGATTAAATGATAAAATTTCATCGAAATTGACCATTTTGCGAACGTTTGACAGCTCCGCGGTCATCGTTTTTCGTCAGAAAATTTATTTTTTGGACTGTACCAAAAATGATTCAAAATGTCAATTGGATCATGCCTCATGTTGAATAACCACTTTTTAAACCCTCACAGTGCCCAAAATTGCCATTTTTACAGAGTTTTGCTTACTTAGAAGCTTCAATTTTGACCAATTTCAGGCACAGAAATGACTTTAAACACATTTATTTTAGTTGAAAAAGTAATAATTCACATCCAACAGTAATTTACAGCCAAAAGATTAAATGTTAAAATTTCATCGAAATTGACCATTTTGGGAACGTTCGACAGCTCCGCGGTCATCGTTTTTCGTCCGAAAATTGATTTTTTGGACTGTACCAAAAATGATTCCAAATGTCAATTGGACCGTGCCTCATGTTGAATAACCACTTTTTAAACCCTCGCAGTGACCAAAATTGCCATTTTTACAGAGTTTTGCATACTCAGAAGCTTCAATTTTGACCAATTTCAGGCACAGGAATGACTTTAAACACATTTATTTTAGTTGAGAAAGTAATATTTCACATCTAACAGTAATTTACAGGCAAAAGATTACATTTTAAAATTTCATCGAAATTGACCATTTTGGGAATGTTCGACAGCTCCGCGGTCATCGTTTTTCGTCAGAAAATAGATTTTTTGGACTGTACCAAAAATGATTCTAAATGTCAATTGGATCGTGCCTCATGTTGAATAACCACTTTTTAAACCCTCACAGTGCCCAAAATTACCATTTTTACAGAGTTTTGCATACTCAGAAGATTCAATTTTGACCAATTTCAGGCACAGAAATGACTTTAAACACATTTATTTTAGTTGAAAAAGTAATAATTCACATCTAACAGTAATTTACAGCCAAAAGATTAAATGATAAAATTTCATCGAAATTGACCATTTTGCGAACGTTCGACAGCTCCGCGGTCATCGTTTTTCGTCAGAAAATTTATTTTTTGGACTGTACCAAAAATGATTCCAAATGTCAATTGGATCGTGCCTCATGTTGAATAACCATTTTTTAAACCCTCACAGTGACCAAAAATTGCCATTTTTACAGAGTTTTGCATACTCAGAAGCTTCAATTTTGACCAATTTCAGGCACAGGAATGACTTTAAACACATTTATTTTAGTTGAGAAAGTAATATTTCACATCTAACAGTAATTTACAGGCAAAAGATTACATTTTAAAATTTCATCGAAATTGACCATTTTGGGAATGTTCGACAGCTCCGCGGTCATCGTTTTTCATCAGAAAATAGATTTTTTGGACTGTACCAAAAATGATTCTAAATGTCAATTGGATCGTGCCTCATGTTGAATAACCACTTTTTAAACCCTTGCAGTGCCCAAAATGGCCATTTTTACAGAGTTTTGCTTACTCAGAAGCTTCAATTTTGACCAATTTTAGGCACAGAAATGACTTTAAACACATTTATTTTAGTTGAAAAAGTAATAATTCACATCCAACAGTAATTTACATCTAAAAGATTAAATGTTAAAATTTCATCGAAATTGACCATTTTGGGAACGTTCGACAGCTCCGCGGTCATCGTTTTTCGTCCGAAAATTGATTTTTTGGACTGTACCAAAAATGATTCCAAATGTCAATTGGATCGTGCCTCATGTTGAATAACCATTTTTTAAACCCTCACAGTGACCAAAATTGCCATTTTTACAGAGTTTTGCATACTCAGAAGCTTCAATTTTGACCAATTTCAGGCACAGGAATGACTTTAAACACATTTATTTTAGTTGAGAAAGTAATATTTCACATCTAACAGTAATTTACAGGCAAAAGATTACATTTTAAAATTTCATCGAAATTGACCATTTTGGGAATGTTCGACAGCTCCGCGGTCATCGTTTTTCGTCAGAAAATAGATTTTTTGGACTGTACCAAAAATGATTCTAAATGTCAATTGGATCGTGCCTCATGTTGAATAACCACTTTTTAAACCCCCACAGTGACCAAAATTGCCATTTTTACAGAGTTTTGCATACTCAGAAGCTTCAATTTTGACCAAATTCAGGCACAGAAATGACTTTAAACACATTTATTTTAGTTGAAAAAGTAATAATTCACATCCAACAGTAATTTACAGCCAAAAGATTAAATGTTAAAATTTCATCGAAATTGACCATTTTGGGAACGTTCGACAGCTCCGCGGTCATCGTTTTTTGTCCGAAAATTGATTTTTTGGACTGTACCACAAATGATTCCAAATGTCAATTGGACCGTGCCTCATGTTGAATAACCACTTTTTAAACCCTCACCGTGACCAAAATTGCCATTTTTACAGAGTTTTGCATACTCAGAAGCTTCAATTTTGACCAATTTCAGGCACAGAAATGACTTTAAACACTTTTATTTTAGTTGAAAAAGTAATAATTCACATCCAACAGTAATTTACAGGCAAAAGATTACATTTTAAAATTTCATCGAAATTGACCATTTTGGGAATGTTCGACGGCTCCGCGGTCATCGTTTTTCGTCAGAAAATAGATTTTTTGGACTGTACCAAAAATGATTCTAAATGTCAATTGGATCGTGCCTCATGTTGAATAACCACTTTTTAAACCCTCACAGTGCCCAAAATTACCATTTTTACAGAGTTTTGCATACTCAGAAGATTCAATTTTGACCAATTTCAGGCACAGAAATGACTTTAAACACATTTATTTTAGTTGAAAAAGTAATAATTCACATCCAACAGTAATTTACAGCCAAAAGATTAAATGTGAAAATTTCATCGAAATTGACCATTTTGGGAACGTTCGACAGCTCCACGGTCATCGTTTTTCGTCCGAAAATTAATTTTTTGGACTGTACCAAAAATGATTCCAAATGTCAATTGGACCGTGCCTCATGTTGAATAACCACTTTTTAAACCCTCACAGTGACCAAAATTGCCATTTTTACAGAGTTTTGCATACTCAGAAGCTTCAATTTTGACCAATTTCAGGCACAGAAATGACTTTAAACACATTTATTTTAGTTGAAAAAGTAATATTTCACATCCAACAGTAATTTACAGCCAAAAGATTAAATGTTAAAATTTCATCGAAATTGACCATTTTGGGAACGTTCGACAGCTCCGCGGTCATCGTTTTTTGTCCGAAAATTGATTTTTTGGACTGTACCAAAAATGATTCCAAATGTCAATTGGACCGTGCCTCATGTTGAATAACCACTTTTTAAACCCTCACCGTGACCAAAATTGCCATTTTTACAGAGTTTTGCATACTCAGAAGCTTCAATTTTGACCAATTTCAGGCACAGAAATGACTTTAAACACTTTTATTTTAGTTGAAAAATTAATAATTCACATCCAACAGTAATTTACAGCCAAAAGATTAAATGATAAAATTTCATCGAAATTGACCATTTTGCGAACGTTCGACAGCTCCGCGGTCATCGTTTTTCGTCAGAAAATTTATTTTTTGGACTGTACCAAAAATGATTCAAAATGTCAATTGGATCATGCCTCATGTTGAATAACCACTTTTTAAACCCTCACAGTGCCCAAAATTGCCATTTTTACAGAGTTTTGCTTACTTAGAAGCTTCAATTTTGACCAATTTCAGGCAAAGAAATGACTTTAAACACATTTATTTTAGTTGAAAAAGTAATAATTCACATCCAACAGTAATTTACAGCCAAAAGATTAAATGTTAAAATTTCATCGAAATTGACCATTTTGGGAACGTTCGACAGCTCCGCGGTCATCGTTTTTCGTCCGAAAATTGATTTTTTGGACTGTACCAAAAATGATTCCAAATGTCAATTGGACCGTGCCTCATGTTGAATAACCACTTTTTAAACCCTCGCAGTGACCAAAATTGCCATTTTTACAGAGTTTTGCATACTCAGAAGCTTCAATTTTGACCAATTTCAGGCACAGAAATGACTTCAAACACATTTATTTTAGTTGAAAAAGTAATAATTCACATCCAACAGTAATTTACAGCCAAAAGATTAAATGTTAAAATTTCATCGAAATTGACCATTTTGGGAACGTTCGACAGCTCCGCGGTCATCGTTTTTCGTCCGAAAATTGATTTTTTGGACTGTACCAAAAATGATTCCAAATGTCAATTGGACCGTGCCTCATGTTGAATAACCACTTTTTAAACCCTCACAGTGACCAAAATTGCCATTTTTACAGAGTTTTGCATACTCAGAAGCTTCAATTTTGACCAAATTCAGGCACAGAAATGACTTTAAACACTTTTATTTTAGTTGAAAAAGTAATAATTCACATCCAACAGTAATTTACAGCCAAAAGATTAAATGATAAAATTTCATCGAAATTGACCATTTTGCGAACGTTCGACAGCTCCGCGGTCATCGTTTTTCGTCAGAAAATTGATTTTTTGGACTGTACCAAAAATGATTCAAAATGTCAATTGGATCATGCCTCATGTTGAATAACCACTTTTTAAACCCTCACAGTGCCCAAAATTGCCATTTTTACAGAGTTTTGCTTACTTAGAAGCTTCAATTTTGACCAATTTCAGGCACAGAAATGACTTTAAACACATTTATTTTAGTTGAAAAAGTAATAATTCACATCCAACAGTAATTTACAGCCAAAAGATTAAATGTTAAAATTTCATCGAAATTGACCATTTTGGGAACGTTCGACAGCTCCGCGGTCATCGTTTTTCGTCCGAAAATTGATTTTTTGGACTGTACCAAAAATGATTCCAAATGTCAATTGGACCGTGCCTCATGTTGAATAACCACTTTTTAAACCCTCACAGTGACCAAAATTGCCATTTTTACAGAGTTTTGCATACTCAGAAACTTCAATTTTGACCAATTTCAGGCACAGGAATGACTTTAAACACATTTATTTTAGTTGAGAAAGTAATATTTCACATCTAACAGTAATTTACAGGCAAAAGATTACATTTTAAAATTTCATCGAAATTGACCATTTTGGGATTGTTCGACAGCTCCGCGGTCATCGTTTTTCGTCAGAAAATAGATTTTTTGGACTGTACCAAAAATGATTCTAAATGTCAATTGGATCGTGCCTCATGTTGAATAACCACTTTTTACACCCTCACAGTGCCCAAAATTGCCATTTTTACATAGTTTTGCATACTCAGAAGCTTCAATTTTGACCAATTCCAGGCACAGAAATGACTTTAAACACATTTATTTTAGTTGAAAAAGTAATAATTCACATCCAACAGTAATTTACAGCCAAAAGATTAAATGTTAAAATTTCATCGAAATTGACCATTTTGGGAACGTTCGACAGCTCCGCGGTCATCGTTTTTCGTCCGAAAATTAATTTTTTGGACTGTACCAAAAATGATTCCAAATGTCAATTGGACCGTGCCTCATGTTGAATAACCACTTTTTAAACCCTCACAGTGACCAAAATTGCCATTTTTACAGAGTTTTGCATACTCAGAAGTTTCAATTTTGACCAATTTCAGGCACAGAAATGACTTTAAACACATTTATTTTAGTTGAAAAAGTAATAATTCACATCCAACAGTAATTTACAGCCAAAAGATTAAATATTAAAATTTCATCGAAATTGACCATTTTGGGAACGTTCGACAGCTCCGCGGTCATCGTTTTTCGTCCGAAAATTGATTTTTTGGACTGTACCAAAAATGATTCCAAATGTCAATTGGACCGTGCCTCATGTTGAATAACCACTTTTTAAACCCTCACAGTGACCAAAATTGCCATTTTTACAGAGTTTTGCATACTCAGAAGCTTCAATTTTGACCAATTTCAGGCACAGAAATGACTTTAAACACTTTTATTTTAGTTGAAAAAGTAATAATTCACATCCAACAGTAATTTACAGCCAAAAGATTAAATGATAAAATTTCATCGAAATTGACCATTTTGCGAACGTTCGACAGCTCCGCGGTCATCGTTTTTCGTCAGAAAATTGATTTTTTGGACTGTACCAAAAATGATTCAAAATGTCAATTGGATCATGCCTCATGTTGAATAACCACTTTTTAAACCCTCACAGTGCCCAAAATTGCCATTTTTACAGAGTTTTGCTTACTCAGAAGCTTCAATTTTGACCAATTTCAGGCACAGAAATGACTTTAAACACATTTATTTTAGTTGAAAAAGTAATAATTCACATCCAACAGTAATTTACAGCCAAAAGATTAAATGTTAAAATTTCATCGAAATTGACCATTTTGGGAACGTTCGACAGCTCCGCGGTCATCGTTTTTCGTCCAAAAATTGATTTTTTGGACTGTACCAAAAATGATTCCAAATGTCAATTGGACCGTGCCTCATGTTGAATAACCACTTTTTAAACCCTCACAGTGCCCAAAATTGCCATTTTTACAGAGTTTTGCTTACTTAGAAGCTTCAATTTTGACCAATTTCAGGCACAGAAATGACTTTAAACACATTTATTTTAGTTGAAAAAGTAATAATTCACATCCAACAGTAATTTACAGCCAAAAGATTAAATGTTAAAATTTCATCGAAATTGACCATTTTGGGAACGTTCGACAGCTCCGCGGTCATCGTTTTTTGTCTGAAAATTGATTTTTTGGACTGTACCAAAAATGATTCCAAATGTCAATTGGACCGTGCCTCATGTTGAATAACCACTTTTTAAACCCTTGCAGTGCCCAAAATGGCCATTTTTACAGAGTTTTGCTTACTCAGAAGCTTCAATTTTGACCAATTTCAGGCACAGGAATGACTTTAAACACATTTATTTTAGTTGAGAAAGTAATATTTCACATCTAACAGTAATTTACAGGCAAAAGATTAAATTTTAAAATTTCATCGAAATTGACCATTTTGGGAATGTTCGACAGCTCCGCGGTCATCCTTTTTCGTCAGAAAATAGATTTTTTGGACTGTACCAAAAATGATTCTAAATGTCAATTGGATCGTGCCTCATGTTGAATAACCACTTTTTAAACCCTCACAGTGCCCAAAATTGCCATTTTTACAGAGTTTTGCATACTCAGAAGCTTCAATTTTGACCAATTTCAGGCACAGAAATGACTTTAAACACATTTATTTTAGTTGAAAAAGTAATAATTCACATCCAACAGTAACTTACAGCCAAAAGATTAAATGTTAAAATTTCATCGAAATTGACCATTTTGGGAACGTTCGACAGCTCCGCGGTCATCGTTTTTCGTCCGAAAATTAATTTTTTGGACTGTACCAAAAATGATTCCAAATGTCAATTGGACCGTGCCTCATGTTGAATAACCACTTTTTAAACCCTCACAGTGACCAAAATTGCCATTTTTACAGAGTTTTGTATACTCAGAAGCTTCAATTTTGACCAATTTCAGGCACAGAAATGACTTCAAACACATTTATTTTAGTTGAAAAAGTAATAATTCACATCCAACAGTAATTTACAGCCAAAAGATTAAATGTTAAAATTTCATCGAAATTGACCATTTTGGGAACGTTCGACAGCTCCGCGGTCATCGTTTTTCATCCGAAAATTGAATTTTTGGACTGTACCAAAAATGATTCCAAATGTCAATTGGATCGTGCCTCATGTTGAATAACCACTTTTTAAACCCTCACAGTGCCCAAAATGGCCATTTTTACAGAGTTTTGCTTACTCAGAAGCTTCAATTTTGACCAATTACAGGCACAGAAATGACTTTAAACACATTTTTTTAAGTTGAAAAAGTAATAATTCACATCCAACAGTAATATACAGCCAAAAGAATAAATGTTAACATTTCATCGAAATTGACCATTTTGGGAACTTTCGACAGCTCCGCGGTCATCGTTTTTTGTCCGAAAATTAATTTTTTGGACTGTAGCAAAAATGATTCCAAATGTCAATTGGATCGTGCCTCATGTTGAATAACCACTTTTTAAACCCTCGCAGTGCCCAAAATGGCCATTTTTACAGAGTTTTGCTTACTCAGAAGCTTCAATTTTGACCAATTTCAGGCACAGAAATGACTTTAAACACATTTATTTTAGTTGAAAAAGTAATAATTCACATCCAACAGTAATTTACATCCAAAAGATTAAATGTTAAAATTTCATCGAAATTGACCATTTTGGGAACGTTCGACAGCTCCGCGGTCATCGTTTTTCGTCCGAAAATTGATTTTTTGGACTGTAGCAAAAATGATTCCAAATGTCAATTGGATCGTGCCTCATGTTGAATAACCACTTTTTAAACCCTCGCAGTGCCCAAAATGGCCATTTTTACAGAGTTTTGCATACTCAGAAGCTTCAATTTTGACCAATTTCAGGCACAGAAATGACTTTAAACACATTTATTTTAGTTGAAAAAGTAATAATTCACATCTAACAGTAATTTACAGCCAAAAGATTAAATGATAAAATTTCATCGAAATTGACCATTTTGCGAACGTTCGACAGCTCCGCGGTCATCGTTTTTCGTCAGAAAATTTATTTTTTGGACTGTACCAAAAATGATTCAAAATGTCAATTGGATCATGCCTCATGTTGAATAATCACTTTTTAAACCCTCACAGTGCCCAAAATTGCCATTTTTACAGAGTTTTGCTTACTTAGAAGCTTCAATTTTGACCAATTTCAGGCACAGAAATGACTTTAAACACATTTATTTTAGTTGAAAAAGTAATAATTCACATCCAACAGTAATTTACAGCCAAAAGATTAAATGTTAAAATTTCATCGAAATTGACCATTTTGGGAACGTTCGACAGCTCCGCGGTCATCGTTTTTCGTCCGAAAATTGATTTTTTGGACTGTACCAAAAATGATTCCAAATGTCAATTGAACCGTGCCTCATGTTGAATAACCACTTTTTAAACCCTCGCAGTGACCAAAATTGCCATTTTTACAGAGTTTTGCATACTCAGAAGCTTCAATTTTGACCAATTTCAGGCACAGAAATGACTTCAAACACATTTATTTTAGTTGAAAAAGTAATAATTCACATCCAACAGTAATTTACAGCCAAAAGATTAAATGTTAAAATTTCATCGAAATTGACCATTTTGGGAACGTTCGACAGCTCCGCGGTCATCGTTTTTCGTCTGAAAATTGATTTTTTGGACTGTACCAAAAATGATTCCAAATGTCAATTGGATCGTGCCTCATGTTGAATAACCACTTTTTAAACCCTCACAGTGCCCAAAATGGCCATTTTTACAGAGTTTTGCTTACTCAGAAGCTTCAATTTTGACCAATTACAGGCACAGAAATGACTTTAAACACATTTTTTTAAGTTGAAAAAGTAATAATTCACATCCAACAGTAATATACAGCCAAAAGAATAAATGTTAACATTTCATCGAAATTGACCATTTTGGGAACTTTCGACAGCTCCGCGGTCATCGTTTTTCTCCCGAAAATTAATTTTTTGGACTGTAGCAAAAATGATTCCAAATGTCAATTGGATCGTGCCTCATGTTGAATAACCACTTTTTAAACCCTCACAGTGCCCAAAATGGCCATTTTTACAGAGTTTTGCTTACTCAGAAGCTTCAATTTTGACCAATTTCAGGCACAGAAATGACTTTAAACACATTTATTTTAGTTGAAAAAGTAATAATTCACATCCAACAGTAATTTACATCCAAAAGATTAAATGTTAAAATTTCATCGAAATTGACCATTTTGGGAACGTTCGACAGCTCCGCGGTCATCGTTTTTCGTCCGAAAATTGATTTTTTGGACTGTACCAAAAATGATTCCAAATGTCAATTGGATCGTGCCTCATGTTGAATAACCATTTTTTAAACCCTCACAGTGACCAAAAATTGCCATTTTTACAGAGTTTTGCATACTCAGAAGCTTCAATTTTGACCATTATCAGGCACAGGAATGACTTTAAACACATTTATTTTAGTTGAGAAAGTAATATTTCACATCTAACAGTAATTTACAGGCAAAAGATTAAATTTTAAAATTTCATCGAAATTGACCATTTTGGGAACGTTCGACAGCTCCGCGGTCATCGTTTTTCGTCCGAAAATTGATTTTTTGGACTGTACCAAAAATGATTCCAAATGTCAATTGGACCGTGCCTCATGTTGAATAACCACTTTTTAAACCCTTGCAGTGCCCAAAATGGCCATTTTTACAGAGTTTTGCTTACTCAGAAGCTTCAATTTTGACCAATTTCAGGCACAGGAATGACTTTAAACACATTTATTTTAGTTGAGAAAGTAATATTTCACATCTAACAGTAATTTACAGGCAAAAGATTAAATTTTAAAATTTCATCGAAATTGACCATTTTGGGAACGTTCGACAGCTCCGCGGTCATCGTTTTTCGTCCGAAAATTAATTTTTTGGACTGTACCAAAAATGATTCCAAATGTCAATTGGACCGTGCCTCATGTTGAATAACCACTTTTTAAACCCTCACAGTGCCCAAAATTGCCATTTTTACAGAGTTTTGTATACTCAGAAGCTTCAATTTTGACCAATTTCAGGCACAGAAATGACTTCAAACACATTTATTTTAGTTGAAAAAGTAATAATTCACATCCAACAGTAATTTACATCCAAAAGATTAAATGTTAAAATTTCATCGAAATTGACCATTTTGGGAACGTTCGACAGCTCCGCGGTCATCGTTTTTCGTCCGAAAATTAATTTTTTGGACTGTAGCAAAAATGATTCCAAATGTCAATTGGATCGTGCCTCATGTTGAATAACCACTTTTTAAACCCTCGCAGTGCCCAAAATGGCCATTTTTACAGAGTTTTGCATACTCAGAAGCTTCAATTTTGACCAATTTCAGGCACAGAAATGACTTTAAACACATTTATTTTAGTTGAAAAAATAATAATTCACATCTAACAGTAATTTACAGCCAAAAGATTAAATGATAAAATTTCATCAAAATTGACCATTTTGCGAACGTTCGACAGCTCCGCGGTCATCGTTTTTCGTCAGAAAATTTATTTTTTGGACTGTACCAAAAATGATTCAAAATGTCAATTGGATCATGCCTCATGTTGAATAATCACTTTTTAAACCCTCACAGTGCCCAAAATTGCCATTTTTACAGAGTTTTGCTTACTTAGAAGCTTCAATTTTGACCAATTTCAGGCACAGAAATGACTTTAAACACATTTATTTTAGTTGAAAAAGTAATAATTCACATCCAACAGTAATTTACAGCCAAAAGATTAAATGTTAAAATTTCATCGAAATTGACCATTTTGGGAACGTTCGACAGCTCCGCGGTCATCGTTTTTCGTCCGAAAATTTATTTTTTGGCCTGTACCAAAAATGATTCCAAATGTCAATTGAACCGTGCCTCATGTTGATTAACCACTTTTTAAACCCTCGCAGTGACCAAAATTGCCATTTTTACAGAGTTTTGCATACTCAGAAGCTTCAATTTTGACCAATTTCAGGCACAGAAATGACTTCAAACACATTTATTTTAGTTGAAAAAGTAATAATTCACATCCAACAGTAATTTACAGCCAAAAGATTAAATGTTAAAATTTCATCGAAATTGACCATTTTGGGAACGTTCGACAGCTCCGCGGTCATCGTTTTTCGTCTGAAAATTGATTTTTTGGACTGTACCAAAAATGATTCCAAATGTCAATTGGATCGTGCCTCATGTTGAATAACCACTTTTTAAACCCTCACAGTGCCCAAAATGGCCATTTTTACAGAGTTTTGCTTACTCAGAAGCTTCAATTTTGACCAATTACAGGCACAGAAATGACTTTAAACACATTTTTTTAAGTTGAAAAAGTAATAATTCACATCCAACAGTAATATACAGCCAAAAGAATAAATGTTAACATTTCATCGAAATTGACCATTTTGGGAACTTTCGACAGCTCCGCGGTCATCGTTTTTCTCCCGAAAATTAATTTTTTGGACTGTAGCAAAAATGATTCCAAATGTCAATTGGATCGTGCCTCATGTTGAATAACCACTTTTTAAACCCTCGCAGTGCCCAAAATGGCCATTTTTACAGAGTTTTGCTTACTCAGAAGCTTCAATTTTGACCAATTTCAGGCACAGAAATGACTTTAAACACATTTATTTTAGTTGAAAAAGTAATAATTCACATCCAACAGTAATTTACATCCAAAAGATTAAATGTTAAAATTTCATTGAAATTGACCATTTTGGGAACGTTCGACAGCTCCGCGGTCATCGTTTTTCGTCCGAAAATTGATTTTTTAAACTGTACCAAAAATGATTCCAAATGTCAATTGGATCGTGCCTCATGTTGAATAACCATTTTTTAAACCCTCACAGTGACCAAAAATTGCCATTTTTACAGAGTTTTGCATACTCAGAAGCTTCAATTTTGACCAATATCAGGCACAGGAATGACTTTAAACACATTTATTTTAGTTGAGAAAGTAATATTTCACATCTAACAGTAATTTACAGGCAAAAGATTAAATTTTAAAATTTCATCGAAATTGACCATTTTGGGAACGTTCGACAGCTCTGCGGTCATCGTTTTTCGTCCGAAAATTGATTTTTTGGACTGTACCAAAAATGATTCCAAATGTCAATTGGACCGTGCCTCATGTTGAATAACCACTTTTTAAACCCTTGCAGTGCCCAAAATGGCCATTTTTACAGAGTTTTGCTTACTCAGAAGCTTCAATTTTGACCAATTTCAGGCACAGGAATGACTTTAAACACATTTATTTTAGTTGAGAAAGTAATATTTCACATCTAACAGTAATTTACAGGCAAAAGATTACATTTTAAAATTTCATCGAAATTGACCATTTTGGGAATGTTCGACAGCTCCGCGGTCATCGTTTTTCATCAGAAAATAGATTTTTTGGACTGTACCAAAAATGATTCTAAATGTCAATTGGATCGTGCCTCATGTTGAATAACCACTTTTTAAACCCTTGCAGTGCCCAAAATGGCCATTTTTACAGAGTTTTGCTTACTCAGAAGCTTCAATTTTGACCAATTTCAGGCACAGAAATGACTTTAAACACATTTATTTTAGTTGAAAAAGTAATAATTCACATCCAACAGTAATTTACATCTAAAAGATTAAATGTTAAAATTTCATCGAAATTGACCATTTTGGGAACGTTCGACAGCTCCGCGGTCATCGTTTTTCGTCCGAAAATTGATTTTTTGGACTGTACCAAAAATGATTCCAAATGTCAATTGGATCGTGCCTCATGTTGAATAACCATTTTTTAAACCCTCACAGTGACCAAAATTGCCATTTTTACAGAGTTTTGCATACTCAGAAGCTTCAATTTTGATCAATTTCAGGCACAGGAATGACTTTAAACACATTTATTTTAGTTGAGAAAGTAATATTTCACATCTAACAGTAATTTACAGGCAAAAGATTACATTTTAAAATTTCATCGAAATTGACCATTTTGGGAATGTTCGACAGCTCCGCGGTCATCGTTTTTCGTCAGAAAATAGATTTTTTGGACTGTACCAAAAATGATTCTAAATGTCAATTGGATCGTGCCTCATGTTGAATAACCACTTTTTAAACCCTCACAGTGCCCAAAATTACCATTTTTACAGAGTTTTGCATACTCAGAAGCTTCAATTTTGACCAATTTACGGCACAGAAATGACTTTAAACACATTTATTTTAGTTGAAAAAGTAATAATTCACATCCAACAGTAATTTACAGCCAAAAGATTAAATGTTAAAATTTCATCGAAATTGACCATTTTGGGAACGTTCGACAGCTCCGCGGTCATCGTTTTTCGTCCGAAAATTAATTTTTTGGACTGTACCAAAAATGATTCCAAATGTCAATTGGATCGTGCCTCATGTTGAATAACCACTTTTTAAACCCTCACAGTGCCCAAAATGGCCATTTTTACAGAGTTTTGCTTACTCAGAAGCTTCAATTTTGACCAATTTCAGGCACAGAAATGACTTTAAACACATTTATTTTAGTTGAAAAAGTAATAATTCACATCCAACAGTAATTTACATCCAAAAGATTAAATGTTAAAATTTCATCGAAATTGACCATTTTGGGAACGTTCGACAGCTCCGCGGTCATCGTTTTTCGTCCGAAAATTGATTTTTTGGACTGTACCAAAAATGATTCCAAATGTCAATTGGATCGTGCCTCATGTTGAATAACCATTTTTTAAACCCTCACAGTGACCAAAAATTGCCATTTTTACAGAGTTTTGCATACTCAGAAGCTTCAATTTTGACCAATATCAGGCACAGGAATGACTTTAAACACATTTATTTTAGTTGAGAAAGTAATATTTCACATCTAACAGTAATTTACAGGCAAAAGATTAAATTTTAAAATTTCATCGAAATTGACCATTTTGGGAACGTTCGACAGCTCCGCGGTCATCGTTTTTCGTCCGAAAATTGATTTTTTGGACTGTACCAAAAATGATTCCAAATGTCAATTGGACCGTGCCTCATGTTGAATAACCACTTTTTAAACCCTTGCAGTGCCCAAAATGGCCATTTTTACAGAGTTTTGCTTACTCAGAAGCTTCAATTTTGACCAATTTCAGGCACAGGAATGACTTTAAACACATTTATTTTAGTTGAGAAAGTAATATTTCACATCTAACAGTAATTTACAGGCAAAAGATTAAATTTTAAAATTTCATCGAAATTGACCATTTTGGGAACGTTCGACAGCTCCGCGGTCATCGTTTTTCGTCCGAAAATTAATTTTTTGGACTGTACCAAAAATGATTCCAAATGTCAATTGGACCGTGCCTCATGTTGAATAACCACTTTTTAAACCCTCACAGTGACCAAAATTGCCATTTTTACAGAGTTTTGTATACTCAGAAGCTTCAATTTTGACCAATTTCAGGCACAGAAATGACTTCAAACACATTTATTTTAGTTGAAAAAGTAATAATTCACATCCAACAGTAATTTACAGCCAAAAGATTAAATGTTAAAATTTCATCGAAATTGACCATTTTGGGAACGTTCGACAGCTCCGCGGTCATCGTTTTTCATCCGAAAATTGAATTTTTGGACTGTACCAAAAATGATTCCAAATGTCAATTGGATCGTGCCTCATGTTGAATAACCACTTTTTAAACCCTCACAGTGCCCAAAATGGCCATTTTTACAGAGTTTTGCTTACTCAGAAGCTTCAATTTTGACCAATTACAGGCACAGAAATGACTTTAAACACATTTTTTTAAGTTGAAAAAGTAATAATTCACATCCAACAGTAATATACAGCCAAAAGAATAAATGTTAACATTTCATCGAAATTGACCATTTTGGGAACTTTCGACAGCTCCGCGGTCATCGTTTTTTGTCCGAAAATTAATTTTTTGGACTGTAGCAAAAATGATTCCAAATGTCAATTGGATCGTGCCTCATGTTGAATAACCACTTTTTAAACCCTCGCAGTGCCCAAAATGGCCATTTTTACAGAGTTTTGCTTACTCAGAAGCTTCAATTTTGACCAATTTCAGGCACAGAAATGACTTTAAACACATTTATTTTAGTTGAAAAAGTAATAATTCACATCCAACAGTAATTTACATCCAAAAGATTAAATGTTAAAATTTCATCGAAATTGACCATTTTGGGAACGTTCGACAGCTCCGCGGTCATCGTTTTTCGTCCGAAAATTGATTTTTTGGACTGTAGCAAAAATGATTCCAAATGTCAATTGGATCGTGCCTCATGTTGAATAACCACTTTTTAAACCCTCGCAGTGCCCAAAATGGCCATTTTTACAGAGTTTTGCATACTCAGAAGCTTCAATTTTGACCAATTTCAGGCACAGAAATGACTTTAAACACATTTATTTTAGTTGAAAAAATAATAATTCACATCTAACAGTAATTTACAGCCAAAAGATTAAATGATAAAATTTCATCAAAATTGACCATTTTGCGAACGTTCGACAGCTCCGCGGTCATCGTTTTTCGTCAGAAAATTTATTTTTTGGACTGTACCAAAAATGATTCAAAATGTCAATTGGATCATGCCTCATGTTGAATAATCACTTTTTAAACCCTCACAGTGCCCAAAATTGCCATTTTTACAGAGTTTTGCTTACTTAGAAGCTTCAATTTTGACCAATTTCAGGCACAGAAATGACTTTAAACACATTTATTTTAGTTGAAAAAGTAATAATTCACATCCAACAGTAATTTACAGCCAAAAGATTAAATGTTAAAATTTCATCGAAATTGACCATTTTGGGAACGTTCGACAGCTCCGCGGTCATCGTTTTTCGTCCGAAAATTTATTTTTTGGCCTGTACCAAAAATGATTCCAAATGTCAATTGAACCGTGCCTCATGTTGATTAACCACTTTTTAAACCCTCGCAGTGACCAAAATTGCCATTTTTACAGAGTTTTGCATACTCAGAAGCTTCAATTTTGACCAATTTCAGGCACAGAAATGACTTCAAACACATTTATTTTAGTTGAAAAAGTAATAATTCACATCCAACAGTAATATACAGCCAAAAGAATAAATGTTAACATTTCATCGAAATTGACCATTTTGGGAACTTTCGACAGCTCCGCGGTCATCGTTTTTCTCCCGAAAATTAATTTTTTGGACTGTAGCAAAAATGATTCCAAATGTCAATTGGATCGTGCCTCATGTTGAATAACCACTTTTTAAACCCTCGCAGTGCCCAAAATGGCCATTTTTACAGAGTTTTGCTTACTCAGAAGCTTCAATTTTGACCAATTTCAGGCACAGAAATGACTTTAAACACATTTATTTTAGTTGAAAAAGTAATAATTCACATCCAACAGTAATTTACATCCAAAAGATTAAATGTTAAAATTTCATCGAAATTGACCATTTTGGGAACGTTCGACAGCTCCGCGGTCATCGTTTTTCGTCCGAAAATTGATTTTTTAAACTGTACCAAAAATGATTCCAAATGTCAATTGGATCGTGCCTCATGTTGAATAACCATTTTTTAAACCCTCACAGTGACCAAAAATTGCCATTTTTACAGAGTTTTGCATACTCAGAAGCTTCAATTTTGACCAATATCAGGCACAGGAATGACTTTAAACACATTTATTTTAGTTGAGAAAGTAATATTTCACATCTAACAGTAATTTACAGGCAAAAGATTAAATTTTAAAATTTCATCGAAATTGACCATTTTGGGAACGTTCGACAGCTCTGCGGTCATCGTTTTTCGTCCGAAAATTGATTTTTTGGACTGTACCAAAAATGATTCCAAATGTCAATTGGACCGTGCCTCATGTTGAATAACCACTTTTTAAACCCTTGCAGTGCCCAAAATGGCCATTTTTACAGAGTTTTGCTTACTCAGAAGCTTCAATTTTGACCAATTTCAGGCACAGGAATGACTTTAAACACATTTATTTTAGTTGAGAAAGTAATATTTCACATCTAACAGTAATTTACAGGCAAAAGATTACATTTTAAAATTTCATCGAAATTGACCATTTTGGGAATGTTCGACAGCTCCGCGGTCATCGTTTTTCATCAGAAAATAGATTTTTTGGACTGTACCAAAAATGATTCTAAATGTCAATTGGATCGTGCCTCATGTTGAATAACCACTTTTTAAACCCTTGCAGTGCCCAAAATGGCCATTTTTACAGAGTTTTGCTTACTCAGAAGCTTCAATTTTGACCAATTTCAGGCACAGAAATGACTTTAAACACATTTATTTTAGTTGAAAAAGTAATAATTCACATCCAACAGTAATTTACATCTAAAAGATTAAATGTTAAAATTTCATCGAAATTGACCATTTTGGGAACGTTCGACAGCTCCGCGGTCATCGTTTTTCGTCCGAAAATTGATTTTTTGGACTGTACCAAAAATGATTCCAAATGTCAATTGGATCGTGCCTCATGTTGAATAACCATTTTTTAAACCCTCACAGTGACCAAAATTGCCATTTTTACAGAGTTTTGCATACTCAGAAGCTTCAATTTTGATCAATTTCAGGCACAGGAATGACTTTAAACACATTTATTTTAGTTGAGAAAGTAATATTTCACATCTAACACTAATTTACAGGCAAAAGATTACATTTTAAAATTTCATCGAAATTGACCATTTTGGGAATGTTCGACAGCTCCGCGGTCATCGTTTTTCGTCAGAAAATAGATTTTTTGGACTGTACCAAAAATGATTCTAAATGTCAATTGGATCGTGCCTCATGTTGAATAACCACTTTTTAAACCCTCACAGTGCCCAAAATTACCATTTTTACAGAGTTTTGCATACTCAGAAGCTTCAATTTTGACCAATTTACGGCACAGAAATGACTTTAAACACATTTATTTTAGTTGAAAAAGTAATAATTCACATCCAACAGTAATTTACAGCCAAAAGATTAAATGTTAAAATTTCATCGAAATTGACCATTTTGGGAACGTTCGACAGCTCCGCGGTCATCGTTTTTCGTCCGAAAATTAATTTTTTGGACTGTACCAAAAATGATTCCAAATGTCAATTGGACCGTGCCTCATGTTGAATAACCACTTTTTAAACCCTCACAGTGACCAAAATTGCCATTTTTACAGAGTTTTGCATACTCAGAAGCTTCAATTTTGACCAATTTCAGGCACAGAAATGACTTTAAACACATTTATTTTAGTTGAAAAAGTAATAATTCACATCCAACAGTAATTTACAGCCAAAAGATTAAATGTTAAAATTTCATCGAAATTGACCATTTTAGGAACGTTCGACAGCTCCGCGGTCATCGTTTTTTGTCCGAAAATTGATTTTTTGGACTGTACCAAAAATGATTCCAAATGTCAATTGGACCGTGCCTCATGTTGAATACCCACTTTTTAAACCCTCACCGTGACCAAAATTGCCATTTTTACAGAGTTTTGCATACTCAGAAGCTTCAATTTTGACCAATTTCAGGCACAGAAATGACTTTAAACACTTTTATTTTAGTTGAAAAAGTAATAATTCACATCCAACAGTAATTTACAGCCAAAAGATTAAATGATAAAATTTCATCGAAATTGACCATTTTGCGAACGTTCGACAGCTCCGCGGTCATCGTTTTTCGTCAGAAAATTTATTTTTTGGACTGTACCAAAAATGATTCAAAATGTCAATTGGATCATGCCTCATGTTGAATAACCACTTTTTAAACCCTCACAGTGCCCAAAATTGCCATTTTTACAGAGTTTTGCTTACTTAGAAGCTTCAATTTTGACCAATTTCAGGCACAGAAATGACTTTAAACACATTTATTTTAGTTGAAAAAGTAATAATTCACATCCAACAGTAATTTACAGCCAAAAGATTAAATGTTAAAATTTCATCGAAATTGACCATTTTGGGAACGTTCGACAGCTCCGCGGTCATCGTTTTTCGTCCGAAAATTGATTTTTTGGACTGTACCAAAAATGATTCCAAATGTCAATTGGACCGTGCCTCATGTTGAATAACCACTTTTTAAACCCTCACAGTGACCAAAATTGCCATTTTTACAGAGTTTTGCATACTCAGAAGCTTCAATTTTGACCAATTTCAGGCACAGAAATGACTTTAAACACTTTTATTTTAGTTGAAAAAGTAATAATTCACATCCAACAGTAATTTACAGCCAAAAGATTAAATGATAAAATTTCATCGAAATTGACCATTTTGCGAACGTTCGACAGCTCCGCGGTCATCGTTTTTCGTCAGAAAATTGATTTTTTGGACTGTACCAAAAATGATTCAAAATGTCAATTGGATCGTGCCTCATGTTGAATAACCACTTTTTAAACCCTCGCAGTGCCCAAAATGGCCATTTTTACAGAGTTTTGCTTACTCAGAAGCTTCAATTTTGACCAATTTCAGGCACAGAAATGACTTTAAACACATTTATTTTAGTTGAAAAAGTAATAATTCACATCCAACAGTAATTTACATCCAAAAGATTAAATGTTAAAATTTCATCGAAATTGACCATTTTGGGAACGTTCGACAGCTCCGCGGTCATCGTTTTTCGTCCGAAAATTGATTTTTTGGACTGTAGCAAAAATGATTCCAAATGTCAATTGGATCGTGCCTCATGTTGAATAACCACTTTTTAAACCCTCGCAGTGCCCAAAATGGCCATTTTTACAGAGTTTTGCATACTCAGAAGCTTCAATTTTGACCAATTTCAGGCACAGAAATGACTTTAAACACATTTATTTTAGTTGAAAAAATAATAATTCACATCTAACAGTAATTTACAGCCAAAAGATTAAATGATAAAATTTCATCAAAATTGACCATTTTGCGAACGTTCGACAGCTCCGCGGTCATCGTTTTTCGTCAGAAAATTTATTTTTTGGACTGTACCAAAAATGATTCAAAATGTCAATTGGATCATGCCTCATGTTGAATAATCACTTTTTAAACCCTCACAGTGCCCAAAATTGCCATTTTTACAGAGTTTTGCTTACTTAGAAGCTTCAATTTTGACCAATTTCAGGCACAGAAATGACTTTAAACACATTTATTTTAGTTGAAAAAGTAATAATTCACATCCAACAGTAATTTACAGCCAAAAGATTAAATGTTAAAATTTCATCGAAATTGACCATTTTGGGAACGTTCGACAGCTCCGCGGTCATCGTTTTTCGTCCGAAAATTTATTTTTTGGCCTGTACCAAAAATGATTCCAAATGTCAATTGAACCGTGCCTCATGTTGATTAACCACTTTTTAAACCCTCGCAGTGACCAAAATTGCCATTTTTACAGAGTTTTGCATACTCAGAAGCTTCAATTTTGACCAATTTCAGGCACAGAAATGACTTCAAACACATTTATTTTAGTTGAAAAAGTAATAATTCACATCCAACAGTAATTTACAGCCAAAAGATTAAATGTTAAAATTTCATCGAAATTGACCATTTTGGGAACGTTCGACAGCTCCGCGGTCATCGTTTTTCGTCTGAAAATTGATTTTTTGGACTGTACCAAAAATGATTCCAAATGTCAATTGGATCGTGCCTCATGTTGAATAACCACTTTTTAAACCCTCACAGTGCCCAAAATGGCCATTTTTACAGAGTTTTGCTTACTCAGAAGCTTCAATTTTGACCAATTACAGGCACAGAAATGACTTTAAACACATTTTTTTAAGTTGAAAAAGTAATAATTCACATCCAACAGTAATATACAGCCAAAAGAATAAATGTTAACATTTCATCGAAATTGACCATTTTGGGAACTTTCGACAGCTCCGCGGTCATCGTTTTTCTCCCGAAAATTAATTTTTTGGACTGTAGCAAAAATGATTCCAAATGTCAATTGGATCGTGCCTCATGTTGAATAACCACTTTTTAAACCCTCGCAGTGCCCAAAATGGCCATTTTTACAGAGTTTTGCTTACTCAGAAGCTTCAATTTTGACCAATTTCAGGCACAGAAATGACTTTAAACACATTTATTTTAGTTGAAAAAGTAATAATTCACATCCAACAGTAATTTACATCCAAAAGATTAAATGTTAAAATTTCATCGAAATTGACCATTTTGGGAACGTTCGACAGCTCCGCGGTCATCGTTTTTCGTCCGAAAATTGATTTTTTAAACTGTACCAAAAATGATTCCAAATGTCAATTGGATCGTGCCTCATGTTGAATAACCATTTTTTAAACCCTCACAGTGACCAAAAATTGCCATTTTTACAGAGTTTTGCATACTCAGAAGCTTCAATTTTGACCAATATCAGGCACAGGAATGACTTTAAACACATTTATTTTAGTTGAGAAAGTAATATTTCACATCTAACAGTAATTTACAGGCAAAAGATTAAATTTTAAAATTTCATCGAAATTGACCATTTTGGGAACGTTCGACAGCTCTGCGGTCATCGTTTTTCGTCCGAAAATTGATTTTTTGGACTGTACCAAAAATGATTCCAAATGTCAATTGGACCGTGCCTCATGTTGAATAACCACTTTTTAAACCCTTGCAGTGCCCAAAATGGCCATTTTTACAGAGTTTTGCTTACTCAGAAGCTTCAATTTTGACCAATTTCAGGCACAGGAATGACTTTAAACACATTTATTTTAGTTGAGAAAGTAATATTTCACATCTAACAGTAATTTACAGGCAAAAGATTACATTTTAAAATTTCATCGAAATTGACCATTTTGGGAATGTTCGACAGCTCCGCGGTCATCGTTTTTCATCAGAAAATAGATTTTTTGGACTGTACCAAAAATGATTCTAAATGTCAATTGGATCGTGCCTCATGTTGAATAACCACTTTTTAAACCCTTGCAGTGCCCAAAATGGCCATTTTTACAGAGTTTTGCTTACTCAGAAGCTTCAATTTTGACCAATTTCAGGCACAGAAATGACTTTAAACACATTTATTTTAGTTGAAAAAGTAATAATTCACATCCAACAGTAATTTACATCTAAAAGATTAAATGTTAAAATTTCATCGAAATTGACCATTTTGGGAACGTTCGACAGCTCCGCGGTCATCGTTTTTCGTCCGAAAATTGATTTTTTGGACTGTACCAAAAATGATTCCAAATGTCAATTGGATCGTGCCTCATGTTGAATAACCATTTTTTAAACCCTCACAGTGACCAAAATTGCCATTTTTACAGAGTTTTGCATACTCAGAAGCTTCAATTTTGATCAATTTCAGGCACAGGAATGACTTTAAACACATTTATTTTAGTTGAGAAAGTAATATTTCACATCTAACAGTAATTTACAGGCAAAAGATTACATTTTAAAATTTCATCGAAATTGACCATTTTGGGAATGTTCGACAGCTCCGCGGTCATCGTTTTTCGTCAGAAAATAGATTTTTTGGACTGTACCAAAAATGATTCAAAATGTCAATTGGATCATGCCTCATGTTGAATAACCACTTTTTAAACCCTCACAGTGCCCAAAATTGCCATTTTTACAGAGTTTTGCTTACTTAGAAGCTTCAATTTTGACCAATTTCAGGCACAGAAATGACTTTAAACACATTTATTTTAGTTGAAAAAGTAATAATTCACATCCAACAGTAATTTACAGCCAAAAGATTAAATGTTAAAATTTCATCGAAATTGACCATTTTGGGAACGTTCGACAGCTCCGCGGTCATCGTTTTTCGTCCGAAAATTGATTTTTTGGACTGTACCAAAAATGATTCCAAATGTCAATTGGACCGTGCCTCATGTTGAATAACCACTTTTTAAACCCTCACAGTGACCAAAATTGCCATTTTTACAGAGTTTTGCATACTCAGAAGCTTCAATTTTGACCAATTTCAGGCACAGAAATGACTTTAAACACTTTTATTTTAGTTGAAAAAGTAATAATTCACATCCAACAGTAATTTACAGCCAAAAGATTAAATGATAAAATTTCATCGAAATTGACCATTTTGCGAACGTTCGACAGCTCCGCGGTCATCGTTTTTCGTCAGAAAATTGATTTTTTGGACTGTACCAAAAATGATTCAAAATGTCAATTGGATCATGCCTCATGTTGAATAACCACTTTTTAAACCCTCACAGTGCCCAAAATTGCCATTTTTACAGAGTTTTGCTTACTTAGAAGCTTCAATTTTGACCAATTTCAGGCACAGAAATGACTTTAAACACATTTATTTTAGTTGAAAAAGTAATAATTCACATCCAACAGTAATTTACAGCCAAAAGATTAAATGTTAAAATTTCATCGAAATTGACCATTTTGGGAACGTTCGACAGCTCCGCGGTCATCGTTTTTCGTCAGAAAATAGATTTTTTGGACTGTACCAAAAATGATTCTAAATGTCAATTGGATCGTGCCTCATATTGAATAACCACTTTTTACACCCTCACAGTGCCCAAAATTGCCATTTTTACAGAGTTTTGCATACTCAGAAGCTTCAATTTTGACCAATTTCAGGCACAGAAATGACTTTAAACACATTTATTTTAGTTGAAAAAGTAATAATTCACATCCAACAGTAATTTACAGCCAAAAGATTAAATGTTAAAATTTCATCGAAATTGACCATTTTGGGAACGTTCGACAGCTCCGCGGTCATTGTTTTTCGTCCGAAAATTAATTTTTTGGACTGTTCCAAAAATGATTCCAAATGTCAATTGGACCGTGCCTCATGTTGAATAACCACTTTTTAAACCCTCACAGTGACCAAAATTGCCATTTTTACAGAGTTTTGCATACTCAGAAGTTTCAATTTTGACCAATTTCAGGCACATAAATGACTTTAAACACATTTATTTTAGTTGAAAAAGTAATAATTCACATCCAACAGTAATTTACAGCCAAAAGATTAAATATTAAAATTTCATCGAAATTGACCATTTTGGGAACGTTCGACAGCTCCGCGGTCATCGTTTTTCGTCCGAAAATTGATTTTTTGGACTGTACCAAAAATGATTCCAAATGTCAATTGGACCGTGCCTCATGTTGAATAACCACTTTTTAAACCCTCACAGTGACCAAAATTGCCATTTTTACAGAGTTTTGCATACTCAGAAGCTTCAATTTTGACCAATTTCAGGCACAGAAATGACTTTAAACACTTTTATTTTAGTTGAAAAAGTAATAATTCACATCCAACAGTAATTTACAGCCAAAAGATTAAATGATAAAATTTCATCGAAATTGACCATTTTGCGAACGTTCGACAGCTCCGCGGTCATCGTTTTTCGTCAGAAAATTGATTTTTTGGACTGTACCAAAAATGATTCAAAATGTCAATTGGATCATGCCTCATGTTGAATAACCACTTTTTAAACCCTCACAGTGCCCAAAATTGCCATTTTTACAAAGTTTTGCTTACTCAGAAGCTTCAATTTTGACCAATTTCAGGCACAGAAATGACTTTAAACACATTTATTTTAGTTGAAAAAGTAATAATTCACATCCAACAGTAATTTACAGCCAAAAGATTAAATGTTAAAATTTCATCGAAATTGACCATTTTGGGAACGTTCGACAGCTCCGCGGTCATCGTTTTTCGTCAGAAAATTGATTTTTTGGACTGTACCAAAAATGATTCTAAATGTCAATTGGATCGTGCCTCATGTTGAATAACCACTTTTTAAACCCTCACAGTGCCCAAAATTACCATTTTTACAGAGTTTTGCATACTCAGAAGCTTCAATTTTGACCAATTTACGGCACAGAAATGACTTTAAACACATTTATTTTAGTTGAAAAAGTAATAATTCACATCCAACAGTAATTTACAGCCAAAAGATTAAATGTTAAAATTTCATCGAAATTGACCATTTTGGGAACGTTCGACAGCTCCGCGGTCATCGTTTTTCGTCCGAAAATTAATTTTTTGGACTGTACCAAAAATGATTCCAAATGTCAATTGGACCGTGCCTCATGTTGAATAACCACTTTTTAAACCCTCACAGTGACCAAAATTGCCATTTTTACAGAGTTTTGCATACTCAGAAGCTTCAATTTTGACCAATTTCAGGCACAGAAATGACTTTAAACACTTTTATTTTAGTTGAAAAAGTAATAATTCACATCCAACAGTAATTTACAGCCAAAAGATTAAATGATAAAATTTCATCGAAATTGACCATTTTGCGAACGTTCGACAGCTCCGCGGTCATCGTTTTTCGTCAGAAAATTGATTTTTTGGACTGTACCAAAAATGATTCAAAATGTCAATTGGATCATGCCTCATGTTGAATAACCACTTTTTAAACCCTCACAGTGCCCAAAATTGCCATTTTTACAGAGTTTTGCTTACTTAGAAGCTTCAATTTTGACCAATTTCAGGCACAGAAATGACTTTAAACACATTTATTTTAGTTGAAAAAGTAATAATTCACATCCAACAGTAATTTACAGCCAAAAGATTAAATGTTAAAATTTCATCGAAATTGACCATTTTGGGAACGTTCGACAGCTCCGCGGTCATCGTTTTTCGTCAGAAAATAGATTTTTTGGACTGTACCAAAAATGATTCTAAATGTCAATTGGATCGTGCCTCATATTGAATAACCACTTTTTACACCCTCACAGTGCCCAAAATTGCCATTTTTACAGAGTTTTGCATACTCAGAAGCTTCAATTTTGACCAATTTCAGGCACAGAAATGACTTTAAACACATTTATTTTAGTTGAAAAAGTAATAATTCACATCCAACAGTAATTTACAGCCAAAAGATTAAATGTTAAAATTTCATCGAAATTGACCATTTTGGGAACGTTCGACAGCTCCGCGGTCATTGTTTTTCGTCCGAAAATTAATTTTTTGGACTGTACCAAAAATGATTCCAAATGTCAATTGGACCGTGCCTCATGTTGAATAACCACTTTTTAAACCCTCACAGTGACCAAAATTGCCATTTTTACAGAGTTTTGCATACTCAGAAGTTTCAATTTTGACCAATTTCAGGCACATAAATGACTTTAAACACATTTATTTTAGTTGAAAAAGTAATAATTCACATCCAACAGTAATTTACAGCCAAAAGATTAAATATTAAAATTTCATCGAAATTGACCATTTTGGGAACGTTCGACAGCTCCGCGGTCATCGTTTTTCGTCCGAAAATTGATTTTTTGGACTGTACCAAAAATGATTCCAAATGTCAATTGGACCGTGCCTCATGTTGAATAACCACTTTTTAAACCCTCACAGTGACCAAAATTGCCATTTTTACAGAGTTTTGCATACTCAGAAGCTTCAATTTTGACCAATTTCAGGCACAGAAATGACTTTAAACACTTTTATTTTAGTTGAAAAAGTAATAATTCACATCCAACAGTAATTTACAGCCAAAAGATTAAATGATAAAATTTCATCGAAATTGACCATTTTGCGAACGTTCGACAGCTCCGCGGTCATCGTTTTTCGTCAGAAAATTGATTTTTTGGACTGTACCAAAAATGATTCAAAATGTCAATTGGATCATGCCTCATGTTGAATAACCACTTTTTAAACCCTCACAGTGCCCAAAATTGCCATTTTTACAAAGTTTTGCTTACTCAGAAGCTTCAATTTTGACCAATTTCAGGCACAGAAATGACTTTAAACACATTTATTTTAGTTGAAAAAGTAATAATTCACATCCAACAGTAATTTACAGCCAAAAGATTAAATGTTAAAATTTCATCGAAATTGACCATTTTGGGAACGTTCGACAGCTCCGCGGTCATCGTTTTTCGTCTGAAAATTGATTTTTTGGACTGTACCAAAAATGATTCCAAATGTCAATTGGACCGTGCTTAATGTTGAATAACCACTTTTTAAACCCTCACAGTGCCCAAAATTGCCATTTTTACAGAGTTTTGCTTACTTAGAAGCTTCAATTTTGACCAATTTCAGGCACAGAAATGACTTTAAACACATTTATTTTAGTTGAAAAAGTAATAATTCACATCCAACAGTAATTTACAGCCAAAAGATTAAATGTTAAAATTTCATCGAAATTGACCATTTTGGGAACGTTCGACAGCTCCGCGGTCATCGTTTTTTGTCTGAAAATTGATTTTTTGGACTGTACCAAAAATGATTCCAAATGTCAATTGGACCGTGCCTCATGTTGAATAACCACTTTTTAAACCCTTGCAGTGCCCAAAATGGCCATTTTTACAGAGTTTTGCTTACTCAGAAGCTTCAATTTTGACCAATTTCAGGCACAGGAATGACTTTAAACACATTTATTTTAGTTGAGAAAGTAATATTTCACATCTAACAGTAATTTACAGGCAAAAGATTAAATTTTAAAATTTCATCGAAATTGACCATTTTGGGAATGTTCGACAGCTCCACGGTCATCGTTTTTCATCCGAAAATAGATTTTTTGGACTGTACCAAAAATGATTCCAAATGTCAATTGGATCGTGCCTCATGTTGAATAACCACTTTTTAAACCCTCACAGTGCCCAAAATGGCCATTTTTACAGAGTTTTGCTTACTCAGAAGCTTCAATTTTGACCAATTTCAGGCACAGAAATGACTTTAAACACATTTATTTTAGTTGAAAAAGTAATAATTCACATCCAACAGTAACTTACAGCCAAAAGATTAAATGTTAAAATTTCATCGAAATTGACCATTTTGGGAACGTTCGACAGCTCCGCGGTCATCGTTTTTTGTCCGAAAATTAATTTTTTGGACTGTAGCAAAAATGATTCCAAATGTCAATTGGATCGTGCCTCATGTTGAATAACCACTTTTTAAACCCTCACAGTGCCCAAAATGGCCATTTTTACAGAGTTTTGTATACTCAGAAGCTTCAATTTTGACCAATTTCAGGCACAGAAATGACTTCAACACATTTATTTTAGTTGAAAAAGTAATAATTCACATCCAACAGTAATTTACATCCAAAAGATTAAATGTTAAAATTTCATCGAAATTGACCATTTTGGGAACGTTCGACAGCTCCGCGGTCATCGTTTTTCGTCCGAAAATTGATTTTTTGGACTGTAGCAAAAATGATTCCAAATGTCAATTGGATCGTGCCTCATGTTGAATAACCACTTTTTAAACCCTCGCAGTGCCCAAAATGGCCATTTTTACAGAGTTTTGCATACTCAGAAGCTTCAATTTTGACCAATTTCAGGCACAGAAATGACTTTAAACACATTTATTTTAGTTGAAAAAGTAATAATTCACATCTAACAGTAATTTACAGCCAAAAGATTAAATGATAAAATTTCATCGAAATTGACCATTTTGGGAACGTTTGACAGCTCCGCGTTCATCGTTTTTCGTCCGAAAATTGATTTTTTGGACTGTACCAAAAATGATTCTAAATGTCAATTGGATCGTGCCTCATGTTGAATAACCACTTTTTAAACCCTCACAGTGCCCAAAATTACCATTTTTACAGAGTTTTGCATACTCAGAAGCTTCAATTTTGACCAATTTCAGGCACAGAAATGACTTTAAACACATTTATTTTAGTTGAAAAAGTAATAATTCACATCCAACAGTAATTTACAGCCAAAAGATTAAATGTTAAAATTTCATCGAAATTGACCATTTTGGGAACGTTCGACAGCTCCGCGGTCATCGTTTTTCGTCCGAAAATTAATTTTTTGGACTGTACCAAAAATGATTCCAAATGTCAATTGGACCGTGCCTCATGTTGAATAACCACTTTTTAAACCCTTGCAGTGCCCAAAATTGCCATTTTTACAGAGTTTTGCATACTCAGAAGCTTCAATTTTGACCAATTTCAGGCACAGGAATGACTTTAAACACATTTATTTTAGTTGAGAAAGTAATATTTCACATCTAACAGTAATTTACAGGCAAAAGATTAAATTTTAAAATTTCATCGAAATTGACAATTTTGGGAATGTTCGACAGCTCCGCGGTCATCGTTTTTCGTCAGAAAATAGATTTTTTGGACTGTACCAAAAATGATTCTAAATGTCAATTGGATCGTGCCTCATGTTGAATAACCACTTTTTAAACCCTCACAGTGCCCAAAATTGCCATTTTTACAGAGTTTTGCATACTCAGAAGCTTCAATTTTGACCAATTTCAGGCACAGAAATGACTTTAAACACATTTATTTTAGTTGAAAAAGTAATAATTCACATCCAACAGTAACTTACAGCCAAAAGATTTAATGTTAAAATTTCATCGAAATTGACCATTTTGGGAACGTTCGACAGCTCCGCGGTCATCGTTTTTCGTCAGAAAATTTATTTTTTGGACTGTACCAAAAATGATTCCAAATGTCAATTGGACCGTGCCTCATGTTGAATAACCACTTTTTAAACCCTCACAGTGACGAAAATTGCCATTTTTACAGAGTTTTGTATACTCAGAAGCTTAAATTTTGACCAATTTCAGGCACAGAAATGACTTCAAACACATTTATTTTAGTTGAAAAAGTAATAATTCACATCCAACAGTAATTTACAGCCAAAAGATTAAATGTTAAAATTTCATCGAAATTGACCATTTTGGGAACGTTCGACAGCTCCGCGGTCATCGTTTTTCATCCGAAAATTGAATTTTTGGACTGTACCAAAAATGATTCCAAATGTCAATTGGATCGTGCCTCATGTTGAATAACCACTTTTTAAACCCTCACAGTGCCCAAAATGGCTATTTTTACAGAGTTTTGCTTACTCAGAAGCTTCAATTTTGACCAATTACAGGCACAGAAATGACTTTAAACACATTTTTTTAAGTTGAAAAAGTAATAATTCACATCCAACAGTAATATACAGCCAAAAGAATAAATGTTAACATTTCATCGAAATTGACCATTTTGGGAACTTTCGACAGCTCCGCGGTCATCGTTTTTTGTCCGAAAATTGATTTTTTGGACTGTACCAAAAATGATTCCAAATGTCAATTGGACCGTGCCTCATGTTGAATACCCACTTTTTAAACCCTCACCGTGACCAAAATTGCCATTTTTACAGAGTTTTGCATACTCAGAAGCTTCAATTTTGACCAATTTCAGGCACAGAAATGACTTTAAACACTTTTATTTTAGTTGAAAAAGTAATAATTCACATCCAACAGTAATTTACAGCCAAAAGATTAAATGATAAAATTTCATCGAAATTGACCATTTTGCGAACGTTCGACAGCTCCGCAGTCATCGTTTTTCGTCAGAAAATTTATTTTTTGGACTGTACCAAAAATGATTCAAAATGTCAATTGGATCATGCCTCATGTTGAATAACCACTTTTTAAACCCTCACAGTGCCCAAAATTGCCATTTTTACAGAGTTTTGCTTACTTAGAAGCTTCAATTTTGACCAATTTCAGGCACAGAAATGACTTTAAACACATTTATTTTAGTTGAAAAAGTAATAATTCACATCCAACAGTAATTTACAGCCAAAAGATTAAATGTTAAAATTTCATCGAAATTGACCATTTTGGGAACGTTCGACAGCTCCGCGGTCATCGTTTTTCGTCCGAAAATTGATTTTTTGGACTGTACCAAAAATGATTCCAAATGTCAATTGGACCGTGCCTCATGTTGAATAACCACTTTTTAAACCCTCACAGTGACCAAAATTGCCATTTTTACAGAGTTTTGCATACTCAGAAGCTTCAATTTTGACCAATTTCAGGCACAGAAATGACTTTAAACACTTTTATTTTAGTTGAAAAAGTAATAATTCACATCCAACAGTAATTTACAGCCAAAAGATTAAATGATAAAATTTCATCGAAATTGACCATTTTGCGAACGTTCGACAGCTCCGCGGTCATCGTTTTTCGTCAGAAAATTGATTTTTTGGACTGTACCAAAAATGATTCAAAATGTCAATTGGATCATGCCTCATGTTGAATAACCACTTTTTAAACCCTCACAGTGCCCAAAATTGCCATTTTTACAGAGTTTTGCTTACTTAGAAGCTTCAATTTTGACCAATTTCAGGCACAGAAATGACTTTAAACACATTTATTTTAGTTGAAAAAGTAATAATTCACATCCAACAGTAATTTACAGCCAAAAGATTAAATGTTAAAATTTCATCGAAATTGACCATTTTGGGAACGTTCGACAGCTCCGCGGTCATCGTTTTTCGTCAGAAAATAGATTTTTTGGACTGTACCAAAAATGATTCTAAATGTCAATTGGATCGTGCCTCATATTGAATAACCACTTTTTACACCCTCACAGTGCCCAAAATTGCCATTTTTACAGAGTTTTGCATACTCAGAAGCTTCAATTTTGACCAATTTCAGGCACAGAAATGACTTTAAACACATTTATTTTAGTTGAAAAAGTAATAATTCACATCCAACAGTAATTTACAGCCAAAAGATTAAATGTTAAAATTTCATCGAAATTGACCATTTTGGGAACGTTCGACAGCTCCGCGGTCATTGTTTTTCGTCCGAAAATTAATTTTTTGGACTGTACCAAAAATGATTCCAAATGTCAATTGGACCGTGCCTCATGTTGAATAACCACTTTTTAAACCCTCACAGTGACCAAAATTGCCATTTTTACAGAGTTTTGCATACTCAGAAGTTTCAATTTTGACCAATTTCAGGCACATAAATGACTTTAAACACATTTATTTTAGTTGAAAAAGTAATAATTCACATCCAACAGTAATTTACAGCCAAAAGATTAAATATTAAAATTTCATCGAAATTGACCATTTTGGGAACGTTCGACAGCTCCGCGGTCATCGTTTTTCGTCCGAAAATTGATTTTTTGGACTGTACCAAAAATGATTCCAAATGTCAATTGGACCGTGCCTCATGTTGAATAACCACTTTTTAAACCCTCACAGTGACCAAAATTGCCATTTTTACAGAGTTTTGCATACTCAGAAGCTTCAATTTTGACCAATTTCAGGCACAGAAATGACTTTAAACACTTTTATTTTAGTTGAAAAAGTAATAATTCACATCCAACAGTAATTTACAGCCAAAAGATTAAATGATAAAATTTCATCGAAATTGACCATTTTGCGAACGTTCGACAGCTCCGCGGTCATCGTTTTTCGTCAGAAAATTGATTTTTTGGACTGTACCAAAAATGATTCAAAATGTCAATTGGATCATGCCTCATGTTGAATAACCACTTTTTAAACCCTCACAGTGCCCAAAATTGCCATTTTTACAAAGTTTTGCTTACTCAGAAGCTTCAATTTTGACCAATTTCAGGCACAGAAATGACTTTAAACACATTTATTTTAGTTGAAAAAGTAATAATTCACATCCAACAGTAATTTACAGCCAAAAGATTAAATGTTAAAATTTCATCGAAATTGACCATTTTGGGAACGTTCGACAGCTCCGCGGTCATCGTTTTTCGTCAGAAAATAGATTTTTTGGACTGTACCAAAAATGATTCTAAATGTCAATTGGATCGTGCCTCATGTTGAATAACCACTTTTTAAACCCTCACAGTGCCCAAAATTACCATTTTTACAGAGTTTTGCATACTCAGAAGCTTCAATTTTGACCAATTTACGGCACAGAAATGACTTTAAACACATTTATTTTAGTTGAAAAAGTAATAATTCACATCCAACAGTAATTTACAGCCAAAAGATTAAATGTTAAAATTTCATCGAAATTGACCATTTTGGGAACGTTCGACAGCTCCGCGGTCATCGTTTTTCGTCCGAAAATTAATTTTTTGGACTGTACCAAAAATGATTCCAAATGTCAATTGGACCGTGCCTCATGTTGAATAACCACTTTTTAAACCCTCACAGTGACCAAAATTGCCATTTTTACAGAGTTTTGCATACTCAGAAGCTTCAATTTTGACCAATTTCAGGCACAGAAATGACTTTAAACACATTTATTTTAGTTGAAAAAGTAATAATTCACATCCAACAGTAATTTACAGCCAAAAGATTAAATGTTAAAATTTCATCGAAATTGACCATTTTAGGAACGTTCGACAGCTCCGCGGTCATCGTTTTTTGTCCGAAAATTGATTTTTTGGACTGTACCAAAAATGATTCCAAATGTCAATTGGACCGTGCCTCATGTTGAATAACCACTTTTTAAACCCTCACCGTGACCAAAATTGCCATTTTTACAGAGTTTTGCATACTCAGAAGCTTCAATTTTGACCAATTTCAGGCACAGAAATGACTTTAAACACTTTTATTTTAGTTGAAAAAGTAATAATTCACATCCAACAGTAATTTACAGCCAAAAGATTAAATGATAAAATTTCATCGAAATTGACCATTTTGCGAACGTTCGACAGCTCCGCGGTCATCGTTTTTCGTCAGAAAATTTATTTTTTGGACTGTACCAAAAATGATTCAAAATGTCAATTGGATCATGCCTCATGTTGAATAACCACTTTTTAAACCCTCACAGTGCCCAAAATTGCCATTTTTACAGAGTTTTGCTTACTTAGAAGCTTCAATTTTGACCAATTTCAGGCACAGAAATGACTTTAAACACATTTATTTTAGTTGAAAAAGTAATAATTCACATCCAACAGTAATTTACAGCCAAAAGATTAAATGTTAAAATTTCATCGAAATTGACCATTTTGGGAACGTTCGACAGCTCCGCGGTCATCGTTTTTCGTCCGAAAATTGATTTTTTGGACTGTACCAAAAATGATTCCAAATGTCAATTGGACCGTGCCTCATGTTGAATAACCACTTTTTAAACCCTCACAGTGACCAAAATTGCCATTTTTACAGAGTTTTGCATACTCAGAAGCTTCAATTTTGACCAATTTCAGGCACAGAAATGACTTTAAACACTTTTATTTTAGTTGAAAAAGTAATAATTCACATCCAACAGTAATTTACAGCCAAAAGATTAAATGATAAAATTTCATCGAAATTGACCATTTTGCGAACGTTCGACAGCTCCGCGGTCATCGTTTTTCGTCAGAAAATTGATTTTTTGGACTGTACCAAAAATGATTCAAAATGTCAATTGGATCATGCCTCATGTTGAATAACCACTTTTTAAACCCTCACAGTGCCCAAAATTGCCATTTTTACAGAGTTTTGCTTACTTAGAAGCTTCAATTTTGACCAATTTCAGGCACAGAAATGACTTTAAACACATTTATTTTAGTTGAAAAAGTAATAATTCACATCCAACAGTAATTTACAGCCAAAAGATTAAATGTTAAAATTTCATCGAAATTGACCATTTTGGGAACGTTCGACAGCTCCGCGGTCATCGTTTTTCGTCAGAAAATAGATTTTTTGGACTGTACCAAAAATGATTCTAAATGTCAATTGGATCGTGCCTCATATTGAATAACCACTTTTTACACCCTCACAGTGCCCAAAATTGCCATTTTTACAGAGTTTTGCATACTCAGAAGCTTCAATTTTGACCAATTTCAGGCACAGAAATTACTTTAAACACATTTATTTTAGTTGAAAAAGTAATAATTCACATCCAACAGTAATTTACAGCCAAAAGATTAAATGTTAAAATTTCATCGAAATTGACCATTTGGGGAACGTTCGACAGCTCCGCGGTCATTGTTTTTCGTCCGAAAATTAATTTTTTGGACTGTACCAAAAATGATTCCAAATGTCAATTGGACCGTGCCTCATGTTGAATAACCACTTTTTAAACCCTCACAGTGACCAAAATTGCCATTTTTACAGAGTTTTGCATACTCAGAAGTTTCAATTTTGACCAATTTCAGGCACATAAATGACTTTAAACACATTTATTTTAGTTGAAAAAGTAATAATTCACATCCAACAGTAATTTACAGCCAAAAGATTAAATATTAAAATTTCATCGAAATTGACCATTTTGGGAACGTTCGACAGCTCCGCGGTCATCGTTTTTCGTCCGAAAATTGATTTTTTGGACTGTACCAAAAATGATTCCAAATGTCAATTGGACCGTGCCTCATGTTGAATAACCACTTTTTAAACCCTCACAGTGACCAAAATTGCCATTTTTACAGAGTTTTGCATACTCAGAAGCTTCAATTTTGACCAATTTCAGGCACAGAAATGACTTTAAACACTTTTATTTTAGTTGAAAAAGTAATAATTCACATCCAACAGTAATTTACAGCCAAAAGATTAAATGATAAAATTTCATCGAAATTGACCATTTTGCGAACGTTCGACAGCTCCGCGGTCATCGTTTTTCGTCAGAAAATTGATTTTTTGGACTGTACCAAAAATGATTCAAAATGTCAATTGGATCATGCCTCATGTTGAATAACCACTTTTTAAACCCTCACAGTGCCCAAAATTGCCATTTTTACAAAGTTTTGCTTACTCAGAAGCTTCAATTTTGACCAATTTCAGGCACAGAAATGACTTTAAACACATTTATTTTAGTTGAAAAAGTAATAATTCACATCCAACAGTAATTTACAGCCAAAAGATTAAATGTTAAAATTTCATCGAAATTGACCATTTTGGGAACGTTCGACAGCTCCGCGGTCATCGTTTTTCGTCTGAAAATTGATTTTTTGGACTGTACCAAAAATGATTCCAAATGTCAATTGGACCGTGCTTAATGTTGAATAACCACTTTTTAAACCCTCACAGTGCCCAAAATTGCCATTTTTACAGAGTTTTGCTTACTTAGAAGCTTCAATTTTGACCAATTTCAGGCACAGAAATGACTTTAAACACATTTATTTTAGTTGAAAAAGTAATAATTCACATCCAACAGTAATTTACAGCCAAAAGATTAAATGTTAAAATTTCATCGAAATTGACCATTTTGGGAACGTTCGACAGCTCCGCGGTCATCGTTTTTTGTCTGAAAATTGATTTTTTGGACTGTACCAAAAATGATTCCAAATGTCAATTGGACCGTGCCTCATGTTGAATAACCACTTTTTAAACCCTTGCAGTGCCCAAAATGGCCATTTTTACAGAGTTTTGCTTACTCAGAAGCTTCAATTTTGACCAATTTCAGGCACAGGAATGACTTTAAACACATTTATTTTAGTTGAGAAAGTAATATTTCACATCTAACAGTAATTTACAGGCAAAAGATTAAATTTTAAAATTTCATCGAAATTGACCATTTTGGGAATGTTCGACAGCTCCACGGTCATCGTTTTTCATCCGAAAATAGATTTTTTGGACTGTACCAAAAATGATTCCAAATGTCAATTGGATCGTGCCTCATGTTGAATAACCACTTTTTAAACCCTCACAGTGCCCAAAATGGCCATTTTTACAGAGTTTTGCTTACTCAGAAGCTTCAATTTTGACCAATTTCAGGCACAGAAATGACTTTAAACACATTTATTTTAGTTGAAAAAGTAATAATTCACATCCAACAGTAACTTACAGCCAAAAGATTAAATGTTAAAATTTCATCGAAATTGACCATTTTGGGAACGTTCGACAGCTCCGCGGTCATCGTTTTTTGTCCGAAAATTAATTTTTTGGACTGTAGCAAAAATGATTCCAAATGTCAATTGGATCGTGCCTCATGTTGAATAACCACTTTTTAAACCCTCACAGTGCCCAAAATGGCCATTTTTACAGAGTTTTGTATACTCAGAAGCTTCAATTTTGACCAATTTCAGGCACAGAAATGACTTCAACACATTTATTTTAGTTGAAAAAGTAATAATTCACATCCAACAGTAATTTACATCCAAAAGATTAAATGTTAAAATTTCATCGAAATTGACCATTTTGGGAACGTTCGACAGCTCCGCGGTCATCGTTTTTCGTCCGAAAATTGATTTTTTGGACTGTAGCAAAAATGATTCCAAATGTCAATTGGATCGTGCCTCATGTTGAATAACCACTTTTTAAACCCTCGCAGTGCCCAAAATGGCCATTTTTACAGAGTTTTGCATACTCAGAAGCTTCAATTTTGACCAATTTCAGGCACAGAAATGACTTTAAACACATTTATTTTAGTTGAAAAAGTAATAATTCACATCTAACAGTAATTTACAGCCAAAAGATTAAATGATAAAATTTCATCGAAATTGACCATTTTGGGAACGTTTGACAGCTCCGCGTTCATCGTTTTTCGTCCGAAAATTGATTTTTTGGACTGTACCAAAAATGATTCTAAATGTCAATTGGATCGTGCCTCATGTTGAATAACCACTTTTTAAACCCTCACAGTGCCCAAAATTACCATTTTTACAGAGTTTTGCATACTCAGAAGCTTCAATTTTGACCAATTTCAGGCACAGAAATGACTTTAAACACATTTATTTTAGTTGAAAAAGTAATAATTCACATACAACAGTAATTTACAGCCAAAAGATTAAATGTTAAAATTTCATCGAAATTGACCATTTTGGGAACGTTCGACAGCTCCGCGGTCATCGTTTTTCGTCCGAAAATTAATTTTTTGGACTGTACCAAAAATGATTCCAAATGTCAATTGGACCGTGCCTCATGTTGAATAACCACTTTTTAAACCCTTGCAGTGCCCAAAATTGCCATTTTTACAGAGTTTTGCATACTCAGAAGCTTCAATTTTGACCAATTTCAGGCACAGGAATGACTTTAAACACATTTATTTTAGTTGAGAAAGTAATATTTCACATCTAACAGTAATTTACAGGCAAAAGATTAAATTTTAAAATTTCATCGAAATTGACAATTTTGGGAATGTTCGACAGCTCCGCGGTCATCGTTTTTCGTCAGAAAATAGATTTTTTGGACTGTACCAAAAATGATTCTAAATGTCAATTGGATCGTGCCTCATGTTGAATAACCACTTTTTAAACCCTCACAGTGCCCAAAATTGCCATTTTTACAGAGTTTTGCATACTCAGAAGCTTCAATTTTGACCAATTTCAGGCACAGAAATGACTTTAAACACATTTATTTTAGTTGAAAAAGTAATAATTCACATCCAACAGTAACTTACAGCCAAAAGATTTAATGTTAAAATTTCATCGAAATTGACCATTTTGGGAACGTTCGACAGCTCCGCGGTCATCGTTTTTCGTCAGAAAATTTATTTTTTGGACTGTACCAAAAATGATTCCAAATGTCAATTGGACCGTGCCTCATGTTGAATAACCACTTTTTAAACCCTCACAGTGACGAAAATTGCCATTTTTACAGAGTTTTGTATACTCAGAAGCTTAAATTTTGACCAATTTCAGGCACAGAAATGACTGCAAACACATTTATTTTAGTTGAAAAAGTAATAATTCACATCCAACAGTAATTTACAGCCAAAAGATTAAATGTTAAAATTTCATCGAAATTGACCATTTTGGGAACGTTCGACAGCTCCGCGGTCATCGTTTTTCATCCGAAAATTGAATTTTTGGACTGTACCAAAAATGATTCCAAATGTCAATTGGATCGTGCCTCATGTTGAATAACCACTTTTTAAACCCTCACAGTGCCCAAAATGGCTATTTTTACAGAGTTTTGCTTACTCAGAAGCTTCAATTTTGACCAATTACAGGCACAGAAATGACTTTAAACACATTTTTTTAAGTTGAAAAAGTAATAATTCACATCCAACAGTAATATACAGCCAAAAGAATAAATGTTAACATTTCATCGAAATTGACCATTTTGGGAACTTTCGACAGCTCCGCGGTCATCGTTTTTCGTCCGAAAATTAATTTTTTGGACTGTAGCAAAAATGATTCCAAATGTCAATTGGATCGTGCCTCATGTTGAATAACCACTTTTTAAACCCTCGCAGTGCCCAAAATGGCCATTTTTACAGAGTTTTGCTTACTCAGAAGCTTCAATTTTGACCATTTTCAGGCACAGAAATGACTTTAAACACATTTATTTTAGTTGAAAAAGTAATAATTCACATCCAACAGTAATTTACATCCAAAAGATTAAATGTTAAAATTTCATCGAAATTGATCATTTTGGGAACGTTCGACAGCTCCGCGGTCATCGTTTTTCGTCCGAAAATTGATTTTTTGGACTGTACCAAAAATGATTCCAAATGTCAATTGGATCGTGCCTCATGTTGAATAACCATTTTTTAAACCCTCACAGTGACCAAAATTGCCATTTTAACAGAGTTTTGCATACTCAGAAGCTTCAATTTTGACCAATTTCAGGCACAGGAATGACTTTAAACACATTTATTTTAGCTGAGAAAGTAATATTTCACATCTAACAGTAATTTACAGGCAAAAGATTAAATTTTAAAATTTCATCGAAATTGACCATTTTGGGAACGTTCGACAGCTCCGCGGTCATCGTTTTTCGTCAGAAAATTGATTTTTTGGACTGTACCAAAAATGATTCAAAATGTCAATTGGATCGTGCCTCATGTTGAATAACCACTTTTTAAACCCTCACAGTGCCCAAAATTGCCATTTTTACAGAGTTTTGCTTACTTAGAAGCTTCAATTTTGACCAATTTCAGGCACAGAAATGACTTTAAACACATTTATTTTAGTTGAAAAAGTAATAATTCACATCCAACAGTAATTTACAGCGAAAAGATTAAATGTTGAAATTTCATCTAAATTGATCATTTTGGGAACGTTCGACAGCTCCGCGGTCATCGTTTTTCGTCAGAAAATTGATTTTTTGGACTGTACCAAAAATGATTCAAAATGTCAATTGGATCGTGCCTCATGTTGAATAACCACTTTTTAAACCCTCACAGTGCCCAAAATTGCCATTTTTACAGAGTTTTGCTTACTTAGAAGCTTCAATTTTGACCAATTTCAGGCACAGAAATGACTTTAAACACATTTATTTTAGTTGAAAAAGTAATAATTCACATTCAACAGTAATTTACAGCGAAAAGATTAAATGTTAAAATTTCATCTAAATTGACCATTTTGGGAACGTTCGACAGCTCCGCGGTCATCGTTTTTCGTCCGAAAATTAATTTTTTGGACTGTAGCAAAAATGATTCCAAATGTCAATTGGATCGTGCCTCATGTTGAATAACCACTTTTTAAACCCTCGCAGTGCCCAAAATGGCCATTTTTACAGAGTTTTGCTTACTCAGAAGCTTCAATTTTGACCAATTTCAGGCACAGAAATGACTTTAAACACATTTATTTTAGTTGAAAATGTAATAATTCACATCTAACAGTAATTTACAGCCAAAAGATTAAATGATAAAATTTCATCGAAATTGACCATTTTGGGAACGTTCGACAGCTCCGCGTTCATCGTTTTTCGTCCGAAAATTTATTTTTTGGACTGTACCAAAAATGATTCTAAATGTCAATTGGATCGTGCCTCATGTTGAATAACCACTTTTTAAACCCTCACAGTGCCCAAAATTACCATTTTTACAGAGTTTTGCATACTCAGAAGCTTCAATTTTGACCAATTTAAGGCACAGAAATGACTTTAAACACATTTATTTTAGTTGAAAAAGTAATAATTCACATTCAACAGTAATTTACAGCGAAAAGATTAAATGTTAAAATTTCATCGAAATTGACCATTTTGGGAACGTTCGACAGCTCCGCGGTCATCGTTTTTCGTCAGAAAATAGATTTTTTGGACTGTACCAAAAATGATTCTAAATGTCAATTGGATCGTGCCTCATATTGAATAACCACTTTTTACACCCTCACAGTGCCCAAAATTGCCATTTTTACAGAGTTTTGCATACTCAGAAGCTTCAATTTTGACCAATTTCAGGCACAGAAATGGCTTTAAACACATTTATTTTAGTTGAAAAAGTAATAATTCACATCCAACAGTAATTTACAGCCAAAAGATTAAATGTTAAAATTTCATCGAAATTGACCATTTTGGGAACGTTCGACAGCTCCGCGGTCATTGTTTTTCGTCCGAAAATTAATTTTTTGGACTGTACCAAAAATGATTCCAAATGTCAATTGGACCGTGCCTCATGTTGAATAACCACTTTTTAAACCCTCACAGTGACCAAAATTGCCATTTTTACAGAGTTTTGCATACTCAGAAGTTTCAATTTTGACCAATTTCAGGCACATAAATGACTTTAAACACATTTATTTTAGTTGAAAAAGTAATAATTCACATCCAACAGTAATTTACAGCCAAAAGATTAAATATTAAAATTTCATCGAAATTGACCATTTTGGGAACGTTCGACAGCTCCGCGGTCATCGTTTTTCGTCCGAAAATTGATTTTTTGGACTGTACCAAAAATGATTCCAAATGTCAATTGGACCGTGCCTCATGTTGAATAACCACTTTTTAAACCCTCACAGTGACCAAAATTGCCATTTTTACAGAGTTTTGCATACTCAGAAGCTTCAATTTTGACCAATTTCAGGCACAGAAATGACTTTAAACACTTTTATTTTAGTTGAAAAAGTAATAATTCACATCCAACGGTAATTTACAGCCAAAAGATTAAATGATAAAATTTCATCGAAATTGACCATTTTGCGAACGTTCGACAGCTCCGCGGTCATCGTTTTTCGTCAGAAAATTGATTTTTTGGACTGTACCAAAAATGATTCAAAATGTCAATTGGATCATGCCTCATGTTGAATAACCACTTTTTAAACCCTCACAGTGCCCAAAATTGCCATTTTTACAAAGTTTTGCTTACTCAGAAGCTTCAATTTTGACCAATTTCAGGCACAGAAATGACTTTAAACACATTTATTTTAGTTGAAAAAGTAATAATTCACATCCAACAGTAATTTACAGCCAAAAGATTAAATGTTAAAATTTCATCGAAATTCACCATTTTGGGAACGTTCGACAGCTCCGCGGTCATCGTTTTTCGTCTGAAAATTGATTTTTTGGACTGTACCAAAAATGATTCCAAATGTCAATTGGACCGTGCTTAATGTTGAATAACCACTTTTTAAACCCTCACAGTGCCCAAAATTGCCATTTTTACAGAGTTTTGCTTACTTAGAAGCTTCAATTTTGACCAATTTCAGGCACAGAAATGACTTTAAACACATTTATTTTAGTTGAAAAAGTAATAATTCACATCCAACAGTAATTTACAGCCAAAAGATTAAATGTTAAAATTTCATCGAAATTGACCATTTTGGGAACGTTCGACAGCTCCGCGGTCATCGTTTTTTGTCTGAAAATTGATTTTTTGGACTGTACCAAAAATGATTCCAAATGTCAATTGGACCGTGCCTCATGTTGAATAACCACTTTTTAAACCCTTGCAGTGCCCAAAATGGCCATTTTTACAGAGTTTTGCTTACTCAGAAGCTTCAATTTTGACCAATTTCAGGCACAGGAATGACTTTAAACACATTTATTTTAGTTGAGAAAGTAATATTTCACATCTAACAGTAATTTACAGGCAAAAGATTAAATTTTAAAATTTCATCGAAATTGACCATTTTGGGAATGTTCGACAGCTCCACGGTCATCGTTTTTCATCCGAAAATAGATTTTTTGGACTGTACCAAAAATGATTCCAAATGTCAATTGGATCGTGCCTCATGTTGAATAACCACTTTTTAAACCCTCACAGTGCCCAAAATGGCCATTTTTACAGAGTTTTGCTTACTCAGAAGCTTCAATTTTGACCAATTTCAGGCACAGAAATGACTTTAAACACATTTATTTTAGTTGAAAAAGTAATAATTCACATCCAACAGTAACTTACAGCCAAAAGATTAAATGTTAAAATTTCATCGAAATTGACCATTTTGGGAACGTTCGACAGCTCCGCGGTCATCGTTTTTTGTCCGAAAATTAATTTTTTGGACTGTAGCAAAAATGATTCCAAATGTCAATTGGATCGTGCCTCATGTTGAATAACCACTTTTTAAACCCTCACAGTGCCCAAAATGGCCATTTTTACAGATTTTTGTATACTCAGAAGCTTCAATTTTGACCAATTTCAGGCACAGAAATGACTTCAACACATTTATTTTAGTTGAAAAAGTAATAATTCACATCCAACAGTAATTTACATCCAAAAGATTAAATGTTAAAATTTCATCGAAATTGACCATTTTGGGAACGTTCGACAGCTCCGCGGTCATCGTTTTTCGTCCGAAAATTGATTTTTTGGACTGTAGCAAAAATGATTCCAAATGTCAATTGGATCGTGCCTCATGTTGAATAACCACTTTTTAAACCCTCGCAGTGCCCAAAATGGCCATTTTTACAGAGTTTTGCATACTCAGAAGCTTCAATTTTGACCAATTTCAGGCACAGAAATGACTTTAAACACATTTATTTTAGTTGAAAAAGTAATAATTCACATCTAACAGTAATTTACAGCCAAAAGATTAAATGATAAAATTTCATCGAAATTGACCATTTTGGGAACGTTTGACAGCTCCGCGTTCATCGTTTTTCGTCCGAAAATTGATTTTTTGGACTGTACCAAAAATGATTCTAAATGTCAATTGGATCGTGCCTCATGTTGAATAACCACTTTTTAAACCCTCACAGTGCCCAAAATTACCATTTTTACAGAGTTTTGCATACTCAGAAGCTTCAATTTTGACCAAGTTCAGGCACAGAAATGACTTTAAACACATTTATTTTAGTTGAAAAAGTAATAATTCACATCCAACAGTAATTTACAGCCAAAAGATTAAATGTTAAAATTTCATCGAAATTGACCATTTTGGGAACGTTCGACAGCTCCGCGGTCATCGTTTTTCGTCCGAAAATTAATTTTTTGGACTGTACCAAAAATGATTCCAAATGTCAATTGGACCGTGCCTCATGTTGAATAACCACTTTTTAAACCCTTGCAGTGCCCAAAATTGCCATTTTTACAGAGTTTTGCATACTCAGAAGCTTCAATTTTGACCAATTTCAGGCACAGGAATGACTTTAAACACATTTATTTTAGTTGAGAAAGTAATATTTCACATCTAACAGTAATTTACAGGCAAAAGATTAAATTTTAAAATTTCATCGAAATTGACAATTTTGGGAATGTTCGACAGCTCCGCGGTCATCGTTTTTCGTCAGAAAATAGATTTTTTGGACTGTACCAAAAATGATTCTAAATGTCAATTGGATCGTGCCTCATGTTGAATAACCACTTTTTAAACCCTCACAGTGCCCAAAATTGCCATTTTTACAGAGTTTTGCATACTCAGAAGCTTCAATTTTGACCAATTTCAGGCACAGAAATGACTTTAAACACATTTATTTTAGTTGAAAAAGTAATAATTCACATCCAACAGTAACTTACAGCCAAAAGATTTAATGTTAAAATTTCATCGAAATTGACCATTTTGGGAACGTTCGACAGCTCCGCGGTCATCGTTTTTCGTCAGAAAATTTATTTTTTGGACTGTACCAAAAATGATTCCAAATGTCAATTGGACCGTGCCTCATGTTGAATAACCACTTTTTAAACCCTCACAGTGACGAAAATTGCCATTTTTACAGAGTTTTGTATACTCAGAAGCTTAAATTTTGACCAATTTCAGGCACAGAAATGACTTCAAACACATTTATTTTAGTTGAAAAAGTAATAATTCACATCCAACAGTAATTTACAGCCAAAAGATTAAATGTTAAAATTTCATCGAAATTGACCATTTTGGGAACGTTCGACAGCTCCGCGGTCATCGTTTTTCATCCGAAAATTGAATTTTTGGACTGTACCAAAAATGATTCCAAATGTCAATTGGATCGTGCCTCATGTTGAATAACCACTTTTTAAACCCTCACAGTGCCCAAAATGGCTATTTTTACAGAGTTTTGCTTACTCAGAAGCTTCAATTTTGACCAATTACAGGCACAGAAATGACTTTAAACACATTTTTTTAAGTTGAAAAAGTAATAATTCACATCCAACAGTAATATACAGCCAAAAGAATAAATGTTAACATTTCATCGAAATTGACCATTTTGGGAACTTTCGACAGCTCCGCGGTCATCGTTTTTCGTCCGAAAATTAATTTTTTGGACTGTAGCAAAAATGATTCCAAATGTCAATTGGATCGTGCCTCATGTTGAATAACCACTTTTTAAACCCTCGCAGTGCCCAAAATGGCCATTTTTACAGAGTTTTGCTTACTCAGAAGCTTCAATTTTGACCATTTTCAGGCACAGAAATGACTTTAAACACATTTATTTTAGTTGAAAAAGTAATAATTCACATCCAACAGTAATTTACATCCAAAAGATTAAATGTTAAAATTTCATCGAAATTGATCATTTTGGGAACGTTCGACAGCTCCGCGGTCATCGTTTTTCGTCCGAAAATTGATTTTTTGGACTGTACCAAAAATGATTCCAAATGTCAATTGGATCGTGCCTCATGTTGAATAACCATTTTTTAAACCCTCACAGTGACCAAAATTGCCATTTTAACAGAGTTTTGCATACTCAGAAGCTTCAATTTTGACCAATTTCAGGCACAGGAATGACTTTAAACACATTTATTTTAGCTGAGAAAGTAATATTTCACATCTAACAGTAATTTACAGGCAAAAGATTAAATTTTAAAATTTCATCGAAATTGACCATTTTGGGAATGTTCGACAGCTCCGCGGTCATCGTTTTTCGTCAGAAAATTGATTTTTTGGACTGTACCAAAAATGATTCAAAATGTCAATTGGATCGTGCCTCATGTTGAATAACCACTTTTTAAACCCTCACAGTGCCCAAAATTGCCATTTTTACAGAGTTTTGCTTACTTAGAAGCTTCAATTTTGACCAATTTCAGGCACAGAAATGACTTTAAACACATTTATTTTAGTTGAAAAAGTAATAATTCACATCCAACAGTAATTTACAGCGAAAAGATTAAATGTTGAAATTTCATCTAAATTGATCATTTTGGGAACGTTCGACAGCTCCGCGGTCATCGTTTTTCGTCAGAAAATTGATTTTTTGGACTGTACCAAAAATGATTCAAAATGTCAATTGGATCGTGCCTCATGTTGAATAACCACTTTTTAAACCCTCACAGTGCCCAAAATTGCCATTTTTACAGAGTTTTGCTTACTTAGAAGCTTCAATTTTGACCAATTTCAGGCACAGAAATGACTTTAAACACATTTATTTTAGTTGAAAAAGTAATAATTCACATTCAACAGTAATTTACAGCGAAAAGATTAAATGTTAAAATTTCATCTAAATTGACCATTTTGGGAACGTTCGACAGCTCCGCGGTCATCGTTTTTCGTCCGAAAATTAATTTTTTGGACTGTAGCAAAAATGATTCCAAATGTCAATTGGATCGTGCCTCATGTTGAATAACCACTTTTTAAACCCTCGCAGTGCCCAAAATGGCCATTTTTACAGAGTTTTGCTTACTCAGAAGCTTCAATTTTGACCAATTTCAGGCACAGAAATGACTTTAAACACATTTATTTTAGTTGAAAATGTAATAATTCACATCTAACAGTAATTTACAGCCAAAAGATTAAATGATAAAATTTCATCGAAATTGACCATTTTGGGAACGTTCGACAGCTCCGCGTTCATCGTTTTTCGTCCGAAAATTTATTTTTTGGACTGTACCAAAAATGATTCTAAATGTCAATTGGATCGTGCCTCATGTTGAATAACCACTTTTTAAACCCTCACAGTGCCCAAAATTACCATTTTTACAGAGTTTTGCATACTCAGAAGCTTCAATTTTGACCAATTTAAGGCACAGAAATGACTTTAAACACATTTATTTTAGTTGAAAAAGTAATAATTCACATCCAACAGTAATTTACAGCCAAAAGATTAAATGTTAAAATTTCATCGAAATTGACCATTTTGGGAACGTTCGACAGCTCCGCGGTCATCGTTTTTCGTCCGAAAATTAATTTTTTGGACTGTACCAAAAATGATTCCAAATGTCAATTGGACCGTGCCTCATGTTGAATAACCACTTTTTAAACCCTCACAGTGACCAAAATTGCCATTTTTACAGAGTTTTGCATACTCAGAAGCTTCAATTTTGACCAATTTCAGGCACAGAAATGACTTTAAACACATTTATTTTAGTTGAAAAAGTAATAATTCACATCCAACAGTAATTTACAGCCAAAAGATTAAATGTTAAAATTTCATCGAAATTGACCATTTTGGGAACGTTCGACAGCTCCGCGGTCATCGTTTTTCGTCCGAAAATTGATTTTTTGGACTGTACCAAAAATGATTCCAAATGTCAATTGGACCGTGCCTCATGTTGAATAACCACTTTTTAAACCCTCACAGTGACCAAAATTGCCATTTTTACAGAGTTTTGCATACTCAGAAGCTTCAATTTTGACCAATTTCAGGCACAGAAATGACTTTAAACACTTTTATTTTAGTTGAAAAAGTAATAATTCACATCCAACAGTAATTTACAGCCAAAAGATTAAATGATCAAATTTCATCGAAATTGACCATTTTGCGAACGTTCGACAGCTCCGCGGTCATCGTTTTTCGTCAGAAAATTTATTTTTTGGACTGTACCAAAAATGATTCAAAATGTCAATTGGATCATGCCTCATGTTGAATAACCACTTTTTAAACCCTCACAGTGCCCAAAATTGCCATTTTTACAGAGTTTTGCTTACTTAGAAGCTTCAATTTTGACCAATTTCAGGCACAGAAATGACTTTAAACACATTTATTTTAGTTGAAAAAGTAATAATTCACATCCAACAGTAATTTACAGCCAAAAGATTAAATGTTAAAATTTCATCGAAATTGACCATTTTGGGAACATTCGACAGCTCCGCGGTCATCGTTTTTCGTCCGAAAATTGACTTTTTGGACTGTACCAAAAATGATTCCAAATGTCAATTGGACCGTGCCTCATGTTGAATAACCACTTTTTAAACCCTCACAGTGCCCAAAATTGCCATTTTTACAGAGTTTTGCTTTCTTAGAAGCTTCAATTTTGACCAATTTCAGGCACAGAAATGACTTTAAACACCTTTATTTTAGTTGAAAAAGTAATAATTCACATCCAACAGTAATTTACAGCCAAAAGATTAAATGTTAAAATTTCATCGAAATTGACCATTTTGGGAACGTTCGACAGCTCCGCGGTCATCGTTTTTTGTCTGAAAATTGATTTTTTGGACTGTACCAAAAATGATTCCAAATGTCAATTGGACCGTGCCTCATGTTGAATAACCACTTTTTAAACCCTTGCAGTGCCCAAAATGGCCATTTTTACAGAGTTTTGCTTACTCAGAAGCTTCAATTTTGACCAATTTCAGGCACAGGAATGACTTTAAACACATTTATTTTAGTTGAGAAAGTAATATTTCACATCTAACAGTAATTTACAGGCAAAAGATTAAATTTTAAAATTTCATCGAAATTGACCATTTTGGGAATGTTCGACAGCTCCGCGGTCATCGTTTTTCGTCAGAAAATAGATTTTTTGGACTGTACCAAAAATGATTCTAAATGTCAATTGGATCGTGCCTCATGTTGAATAACCACTTTTTAAACCCTCACAGTGACCAAAATTGCCATTTTTACAGAGTTTTGTATACTCAGAAGCTTCAATTTTGACCAATTTCAGGCACAGAAATGACTTCAAACACATTTATTTTAGTTGAAAAAGTAATAATTCACATCCAACAGTAATTTACAGCCAAAAGATTAAATGTTAAAATTTCATCGAAATTGACCATTTTGGGAACGTTCGACAGCTCCGCGGTCATCGTTTTTCTCCCGAAAATTAATTTTTTGGACTGTAGCAAAAATGATTCCAAATGTCAATTGGATCGTGCCTCATGTTGAATAACCACTTTTTAAACCCTCGCAGTGCCCAAAATGGCCATTTTTACAGAGTTTTGCTTACTCAGAAGCTTCAATTTTGACCAATTTCAGGCACAGAAATGACTTTAAACACATTTATTTTAGTTGAAAAAGTAATAATTCACATCCAACAGTAATTTACATCCAAAAGATTAAATGTTAAAATTTCATCGAAATTGACCATTTTGGGAACGTTCGACAGCTCCGCGGTCATCGTTTTTCGTCCGAAAATTGATTTTTTGGACTGTACCAAAAATGATTCCAAATGTCAATTGGATCGTGCCTCATGTTGAATAACCATTTTTTAAACCCTCACAGTGACCAAAAATTGCCATTTTTACAGAGTTTTGCATACTCAGAAGCTTCAATTTTGACCAATTTCAGGCACAGGAATGACTTTAAACACATTTATTTTAGTTGAGAAAGTAATATTTCACATCTAACAGTAATTTACAGGCAAAAGATTAAATTTTAAAATTTCATCGAAATTGACCATTTTGGGAACGTTCGACAGCTCCGCGGTCATCGTTTTTAGTCCGAAAATTGATTTTTTGGACTGTACCAAAAATGATTCCAAATGTCAATTGGACCGTGCCTCATGTTGAATAACCACTTTTTAAACCCTTGCAGTGCCCAAAATGGCCATTTTTACAGAGTTTTGCTTACTCGGAAGCTTCAATTTTGACCAATTTCAGGCACAGGAATGACTTTAAACACATTTATTTTAGTTGAGAAAGTAATATTTCACATCTAACAGTAATTTACAGGCAAAAGATTAAATTTTAAAATTTCATCGAAATTGACCATTTTAGGAATGTTCGACAGCTCCGCGGTCATCGTTTTTCGTCCGAAAATTAATTTTTTGGACTGTACCAAAAATGATTCCAAATGTCAATTGGACCGTGCCTCATGTTGAATAACCACTTTTTAAACCCTCACAGTGACCAAAATTGCCATTTTTACAGAGTTTTGCATACTCAGAAGCTTCAATTTTGACCAATTTCAGGCACAGAAATGACTTTAAACACATTTATTTTAGTTGAAAAAGTAATAATTCACATCCAACAGTAATTTACAGCCAAAAGATTAAATGTTAAAATTTCATCGAAATTGACCATTTTGGGAACGTTCGACAGCTCCGCGGTCATCGTTTTTCGTCCGAAAATTGATTTTTTGGACTGTACCAAAAATGATTCCAAATGTCAATTGGACCGTGCCTCATGTTGAATAACCACTTTTTAAACCCTCACAGTGACCAAAATTGCCATTTTTACAGAGTTTTGCATACTCAGAAGCTTCAATTTTGACCAATTTCAGGCACAGAAATGACTTTAAACACTTTTATTTTAGTTGAAAAAGTAATAATTCACATCCAACAGTAATTTACAGCCAAAAGATTAAATGATCAAATTTCATCGAAATTGACCATTTTGCGAACGTTCGACAGCTCCGCGGTCATCGTTTTTCGTCAGAAAATTTATTTTTTGGACTGTACCAAAAATGATTCAAAATGTCAATTGGATCATGCCTCATGTTGAATAACCACTTTTTAAACCCTCACAGTGCCCAAAATTGCCATTTTTACAGAGTTTTGCTTACTTAGAAGCTTCAATTTTGACCAATTTCAGGCACAGAAATGACTTTAAACACATTTATTTTAGTTGAAAAAGTAATAATTCACATCCAACAGTAATTTACAGCCAAAAGATTAAATGTTAAAATTTCATCGAAATTGACCATTTTGGGAACATTCGACAGCTCCGCGGTCATCGTTTTTCGTCCGAAAATTGACTTTTTGGACTGTACCAAAAATGATTCCAAATGTCAATTGGACCGTGCCTCATGTTGAATAACCACTTTTTAAACCCTCACAGTGCCCAAAATTGCCATTTTTACAGAGTTTTGCTTTCTTAGAAGCTTCAATTTTGACCAATTTCAGGCACAGAAATGACTTTAAACACCTTTATTTTAGTTGAAAAAGTAATAATTCACATCCAACAGTAATTTACAGCCAAAAGATTAAATGTTAAAATTTCATCGAAATTGACCATTTTGGGAACGTTCGACAGCTCCGCGGTCATCGTTTTTTGTCTGAAAATTGATTTTTTGGACTGTACCAAAAATGATTCCAAATGTCAATTGGACCGTGCCTCATGTTGAATAACCACTTTTTAAACCCTTGCAGTGCCCAAAATGGCCATTTTTACAGAGTTTTGCTTACTCAGAAGCTTCAATTTTGACCAATTTCAGGCACAGGAATGACTTTAAACACATTTATTTTAGTTGAGAAAGTAATATTTCACATCTAACAGTAATTTACAGGCAAAAGATTAAATTTTAAAATTTCATCGAAATTGACCATTTTGGGAATGTTCGACAGCTCCGCGGTCATCGTTTTTCGTCAGAAAATAGATTTTTTGGACTGTACCAAAAATGATTCTAAATGTCAATTGGATCGTGCCTCATGTTGAATAACCACTTTTTAAACCCTCACAGTGACCAAAATTGCCATTTTTACAGAGTTTTGTATACTCAGAAGCTTCAATTTTGACCAATTTCAGGCACAGAAATGACTTCAAACACATTTATTTTAGTTGAAAAAGTAATAATTCACATCCAACAGTAATTTACAGCCAAAAGATTAAATGTTAAAATTTCATCGAAATTGACCATTTTGGGAACGTTCGACAGCTCCGCGGTCATCGTTTTTCTCCCGAAAATTAATTTTTTGGACTGTAGCAAAAATGATTCCAAATGTCAATTGGATCGTGCCTCATGTTGAATAACCACTTTTTAAACCCTCGCAGTGCCCAAAATGGCCATTTTTACAGAGTTTTGCTTACTCAGAAGCTTCAATTTTGACCAATTTCAGGCACAGAAATGACTTTAAACACATTTATTTTAGTTGAAAAAGTAATAATTCACATCCAACAGTAATTTACATCCAAAAGATTAAATGTTAAAATTTCATCGAAATTGACCATTTTGGGAACGTTCGACAGCTCCGCGGTCATCGTTTTTCGTCCGAAAATTGATTTTTTGGACTGTACCAAAAATGATTCCAAATGTCAATTGGATCGTGCCTCATGTTGAATAACCATTTTTTAAACCCTCACAGTGACCAAAAATTGCCATTTTTACAGAGTTTTGCATACTCAGAAGCTTCAATTTTGACCAATTTCAGGCACAGGAATGACTTTAAACACATTTATTTTAGTTGAGAAAGTAATATTTCACATCTAACAGTAATTTACAGGCAAAAGATTAAATTTTAAAATTTCATCGAAATTGACCATTTTGGGAACGTTCGACAGCTCCGCGGTCATCGTTTTTAGTCCGAAAATTGATTTTTTGGACTGTACCAAAAATGATTCCAAATGTCAATTGGACCGTGCCTCATGTTGAATAACCACTTTTTAAACCCTTGCAGTGCCCAAAATGGCCATTTTTACAGAGTTTTGCTTACTCGGAAGCTTCAATTTTGACCAATTTCAGGCACAGGAATGACTTTAAACACATTTATTTTAGTTGAGAAAGTAATATTTCACATCTAACAGTAATTTACAGGCAAAAGATTAAATTTAAAAATTTCATCGAAATTGACCATTTTAGGAATGTTCGACAGCTCCGCGGTCATCGTTTTTCGTCAGAAAATAGATTTTTTGGACTGTACCAAAAATGATTCTAAATGTCAATTGGATCGTGCCTCATGTTGAATAACCACTTTTTAAACCCTCACAGTGCCCAAAATTGCCATTTTTACAGAGTTTTGCATACTCAGAAGCTTCAATTTTGACCAATTTCAGGCACAGAAATGACTTTAAACACATTTATTTTAGTTGAAATTATTATTATTATTATTGCATTTCTTATATAGCGCCAGAATCGACCCCCGAAGGGGTATCTCCGCGCTTGCCTTGGGAACCCGTCCTGGTTTTTCCCTGTGAGATAGCCCCTACAGGGCATCCCCAAGGTGAAAGCCAGGCATCCCGCCGCGGGGGGCCGTTGTGGAGATTAAGCAAGCTTAATGCCCAGAGTTGCAGAGTGTGAACCCATGATTAGGTCAGGCACCGAAGCGAGAATTATCGAGTCCGTGGACATTTGAGCTCAACACCCTGCCGCGTCGGGAATCGAACCCTGGTCCCGGGTCTGACCTCTGCTTCAGGGTCTGCCTGCTCTAACCAGTGAGCCACACTTCTCCACCAAAAGTAATAATTCACATCCAACAGTAACTTACAGCCAAAAGATTTAATGTTAAAATTTCATCGAAATTGACCATTTTGGGAACGTTCGACAGCTCCGCGGTCATCGTTTTTCGTCAGAAAATTTATTTTTTGGACTGTACCAAAAATGATTCCAAATGTCAATTGGACCGTGCCTCATGTTGAATAACCACTTTTTAAACCCTCACAGTGACGAAAATTGCCATTTTTACAGAGTTTTGTATACTCAGAAGCTTCAATTTTGACCAATTTCAGGCACAGAAATGACTTCAAACACATTTATTTTAGTTGAAAAAGTAATAATTCACATCCAACAGTAATTTACTGCCAAAAGATTAAATGTTAAAATTTCATCGAAATTGACCATTTTGGGAACGTTCGACAGCTCCGCGGTCATCGTTTTTCATCCGAAAATTGAATTTTTGGACTGTACCAAAAATGATTCCAAATGTCAATTGGATCGTGCCTCATGTTGAATAACCACTTTTTAAACCCTCACAGTGCCCAAAATGGCTATTTTTACAGAGTTTTGCTTACTCAGAAGCTTCAATTTTGACCAATTACAGGCACAGAAATGACTTTAAACACATTTTTTTAAGTTGAAAAAGTAATAATTCACATCCAACAGTAATATACAGCCAAAAGAATAAATGTTAACATTTCATCGAAATTGACCATTTTGGGAACTTTCGACAGCTCCGCGGTCATCGTTTTTCGTCCGAAAATTAATTTTTTGGACTGTAGCAAAAATGATTCCAAATGTCAATTGGATCGTGCCTCATGTTGAATAACCACTTTTTAAACCCTCGCAGTGCCCAAAATGGCCATTTTTACAGAGTTTTGCTTACTCAGAAGCTTCAATTTTGACCATTTTCAGGCACAGAAATGACTTTAAACACATTTATTTTAGTTGAAAAAGTAATAATTCACATCCAACAGTAATTTACATCCAAAAGATTAAATGTTAAAATTTCATCGAAATTGACCATTTTGGGAACGTTCGACAGCTCCGCGGTCATCGTTTTTCGTCCGAAAATTGATTTTTTGGACTGTACCAAAAATGATTCCAAATGTCAATTGGATCGTGCCTCATGTTGAATAACCATTTTTTAAACCCTCACAGTGACCAAAATTGCCATTTTAACAGAGTTTTGCATACTCAGAAGCTTCAATTTTGACCAATTTCAGGCACAGGAATGACTTTAAACACATTTATTTTAGCTGAGAAAGTAATATTTCACATCTAACAGTAATTTACAGGCAAAAGATTACATTTTAAAATTTCATCGAAATTGACCATTTTGGGAACGTTCGACAGCTCCGCGGTCATCGTTTTTCGTCAGAAAATTGATTTTTTGGACTGTACCAAAAATGATTCAAAATGTCAATTGGATCGTGCCTCATGTTGAATAACCACTTTTTAAACCCTCACAGTGCCCAAAATTGCCATTTTTACAGAGTTTTGCTTACTTAGAAGCTTCAATTTTGACCAATTTCAGGCACAGAAATGACTTTAAACACATTTATTTTAGTTGAAAAAGTAATAATTCACATCCAACAGTAATTTACAGCGAAAAGATTAAATGTTGAAATTTCATCTAAATTGATCATTTTGGGAACGTTCGACAGCTCCGCGGTCATCGTTTTTCGTCAGAAAATTGATTTTTTGGACTGTACCAAAAATGATTCAAAATGTCAATTGGATCGTGCCTCATGTTGAATAACCACTTTTTAAACCCTCACAGTGCCCAAAATTGCCATTTTTACAGAGTTTTGCTTACTTAGAAGCTTCAATTTTGACCAATTTCAGGCACAGAAATGACTTTAAACACATTTATTTTAGTTGAAAAAGTAATAATTCACATTCAACAGTAATTTACAGCGAAAAGATTAAATGTTAAAATTTCATCTAAATTGACCATTTTGGGAACGTTCGACAGCTCCGCGGTCATCGTTTTTCGTCCGAAAATTAATTTTTTGGACTGTAGCAAAAATGATTACAAATGTCAATTGGATCGTGCCTCATGTTGAATAACCACTTTTTAAACCCTCGCAGTGCCCAAAATGGCCATTTTTACAGAGTTTTGCTTACTCAGAAGCTTCAATTTTGACCAATTTCAGGCACAGAAATGACTTTAAACACATTTATTTTAGTTGATAAAGTAATAATTCACATCTAACAGTAATTTACAGCCAAAAGATTAAATGATAAAATTTCATCGAAATTGACCATTTTGGGAACGTTCGACAGCTCCGCGTTCATCGTTTTTCGTCCGAAAATTTATTTTTTGGACTGTACCAAAAATGATTCTAAATGTCAATTGGATCGTGCCTCATGTTGAATAACCACTTTTTAAACCCTCACAGTGCCCAAAATTACCATTTTTACAGAGTTTTGCATACTCAGAAGCTTCAATTTTGACCAATTTCAGGCACAGAAATGACTTTAAACACATTTATTTTAGTTGAAAAAGTAATAATTCACATCCAACAGTAATTTACAGCCAAAAGATTAAATGTTAAAATTTCATCGAAATTGACCATTTTGGGAACGTTCGACAGCTCCGCGGTCATCGTTTTTCGTCCGAAAATTAATTTTTTGGACTGTACCAAAAATGATTCCAAATGTCAATTGGACCGTGCCTCATGTTGAATAACCACTTTTTAAACCCTCACAGTGACCAAAATTGCCATTTTTACAGTTTTGCATACTCAGAAGCTTCAATTTTGACCAATTTCAGGCACAGAAATGACTTTAAACACATTTATTTTAGTTGAAAAAGTAATAATTCACATCCAACAGTAATTTACAGCCAAAAGATTAAATGTTAAAATTTCATCGAAATTGACCATTTTGGGAATGTTCGACAGCTCCGCGGTCATCGTTTTTCGTCAGAAAATAGATTTTTTGGACTGTACCAAAAATGATTCTAAATGTCAATTGGATCGTGCCTCATGTTGAATAACCACTTTTTAAACCCTCACAGTGCCCAAAATTGCCATTTTTACAGAGTTTTGCATACTCAGAAGCTTCAATTTTGACCAATTTCAGGCACAGAAATGACTTTAAACACATTTATTTTAGTTGAAATTATTATTATTATTATTGCATTTCTTATATAGCGCCAGAATCGACCCCCGAAGGGGTATCTCCGCGCTTGCCTTGGGAACCCGTCCTGGTTTTTCCCTGTGAGATAGGCCCTACAGGGCATCCCCAAGGTGAAAGCCAGGCATCCCGCCGCGGGGGGCCGTTGTGGAGATTAAGCAAGCTTAATGCCCAGAGTTGCAGAGTGTGAACCCATGATTAGGTCAGGCACCGAAGCGAGAATTATCGAGTCCGTGGACATTTGAGCTCAACACCCTGCCGCGTCGGGAATCGAACCCTGGTCCCGGGTCTGACCTCTGCTTCAGGGTCTGCCTGCTCTAACCAGTGAGCCACACTTCTCCACCAAAAGTAATAATTCACATCCAACAGTAACTTACAGCCAAAAGATTTAATGTTAAAATTTCATCGAAATTGACCATTTTGGGAACGTTCGACAGCTCCGCGGTCATCGTTTTTCGTCAGAAAATTTATTTTTTGGACTGTACCAAAAATGATTCCAAATGTCAATTGGACCGTGCCTCATGTTGAATAACCACTTTTTAAACCCTCACAGTGACGAAAATTGCCATTTTTACAGAGTTTTGTATACTCAGAAGCTTCAATTTTGACCAATTTCAGGCACAGAAATGACTTCAAACACATTTATTTTAGTTGATAAAGTAATAATTCACATCTAACAGTAATTTACAGCCAAAAGATTAAATGATAAAATTTCATCGAAATTGACCATTTTGGGAACGTTCGACAGCTCCGCGTTCATCGTTTTTCGTCCGAAAATTTATTTTTTGGACTGTACCAAAAATGATTCTAAATGTCAATTGGATCGTGCCTCATGTTGAATAACCACTTTTTAAACCCTCACAGTGCCCAAAATTACCATTTTTACAGAGTTTTGCATACTCAGAAGCTTCAATTTTGACCAATTTCAGGCACAGAAATGACTTTAAACACATTTATTTTAGTTGAAAAAGTAATAATTCACATCCAACAGTAATTTACAGCCAAAAGATTAAATGTTAAAATTTCATCGAAATTGACCATTTTGGGAACGTTCGACAGCTCCGCGGTCATCGTTTTTCGTCCGAAAATTAATTTTTTGGACTGTACCAAAAATGATTCCAAATGTCAATTGGACCGTGCCTCATGTTGAATAACCACTTTTTAAACCCTCACAGTGACCAAAATTGCCATTTTTACAGTTTTGCATACTCAGAAGCTTCAATTTTGACCAATTTCAGGCACAGAAATGACTTTAAACACATTTATTTTAGTTGAAAAAGTAATAATTCACATCCAACAGTAATTTACAGCCAAAAGATTAAATGTTAAAATTTCATCGAAATTGACCATTTTGGGAATGTTCGACAGCTCCGCGGTCATCGTTTTTCGTCAGAAAATAGATTTTTTGGACTGTACCAAAAATGATTCTAAATGTCAATTGGATCGTGCCTCATGTTGAATAACCACTTTTTAAACCCTCACAGTGCCCAAAATTGCCATTTTTACAGAGTTTTGCATACTCAGAAGCTTCAATTTTGACCAATTTCAGGCACAGAAATGACTTTAAACACATTTATTTTAGTTGAAATTATTATTATTATTATTGCATTTCTTATATAGCGCCAGAATCGACCCCCGAAGGGGTATCTCCGCGCTTGCCTTGGGAACCCGTCCTGGTTTTTCCCTGTGAGATAGGCCCTACAGGGCATCCCCAAGGTGAAAGCCAGGCATCCCGCCGCGGGGGGCCGTTGTGGAGATTAAGCAAGCTTAATGCCCAGAGTTGCAGAGTGTGAACCCATGATTAGGTCAGGCACCGAAGCGAGAATTATCGAGTCCGTGGACATTTGAGCTCAACACCCTGCCGCGTCGGGAATCGAACCCTGGTCCCGGGTCTGACCTCTGCTTCAGGGTCTGCCTGCTCTAACCAGTGAGCCACACTTCTCCACCAAAAGTAATAATTCACATCCAACAGTAACTTACAGCCAAAAGATTTAATGTTAAAATTTCATCGAAATTGACCATTTTGGGAACGTTCGACAGCTCCGCGGTCATCGTTTTTCGTCAGAAAATTTATTTTTTGGACTGTACCAAAAATGATTCCAAATGTCAATTGGACCGTGCCTCATGTTGAATAACCACTTTTTAAACCCTCACAGTGACGAAAATTGCCATTTTTACAGAGTTTTGTATACTCAGAAGCTTCAATTTTGACCAATTTCAGGCACAGAAATGACTTCAAACACATTTATTTTAGTTGAAAAAGTAATAATTCACATCCAACAGTAATTTACAGCCAAAAGATTAAATGTTAAAATTTCATCGAAATTGACCATTTTGGGAACGTTCGACAGCTCCGCGGTCATCGTTTTTCATCCGAAAATTGAATTTTTGGACTGTACCAAAAATGATTCCAAATGTCAATTGGATCGTGCCTCATGTTGAATAACCACTTTTTAAACCCTCACAGTGCCCAAAATGGCTATTTTTACAGAGTTTTGCTTACTCAGAAGCTTCAATTTTGACCAATTACAGGCACAGAAATGACTTTAAACACATTTTTTTAAGTTGAAAAAGTAATAATTCACATCCAACAGTAATATACAGCCAAAAGAATAAATGTTAACATTTCATCGAAATTGACCATTTTGGGAACTTTCGACAGCTCCGCGGTCATCGTTTTTCGTCCGAAAATTAATTTTTTGGACTGTAGCAAAAATGATTCCAAATGTCAATTGGATCGTGCCTCATGTTGAATAACCACTTTTTAAACCCTCGCAGTGCCCAAAATGGCCATTTTTACAGAGTTTTGCTTACTCAGAAGCTTCAATTTTGACCATTTTCAGGCACAGAAATGACTTTAAACACATTTATTTTAGTTGAAAAAGTAATAATTCACATCCAACAGTAATTTACATCCAAAAGATTAAATGTTAAAATTTCATCGAAATTGACCATTTTGGGAACGTTCGACAGCTCCGCGGTCATCGTTTTTCGTCCGAAAATTGATTTTTTGGACTGTACCAAAAATGATTCCAAATGTCAATTGGATCGTGCCTCATGTTGAATAACCATTTTTTAAACCCTCACAGTGACCAAAATTGCCATTTTAACAGAGTTTTGCATACTCAGAAGCTTCAATTTTGACCAATTTCAGGCACAGGAATGACTTTAAACACATTTATTTTAGCTGAGAAAGTAATATTTCACATCTAACAGTAATTTACAGGCAAAAGATTAAATTTTAAAATTTCATCGAAATTGACCATTTTGGGAACGTTCGACAGCTCCGCGGTCTTCGTTTTTCGTCAGAAAATTGATTTTTTGGACTGTACCAAAAATGATTCAAAATGTCAATTGGATCATGCCTCATGTTGAATAACCACTTTTTAAACCCTCACAGTGCCCAAAATTGCCATTTTTACAGAGTTTTGCTTACTTAGAAGCTTCAATTTTGACCAATTTCAGGCACAGAAATGACTTTAAACACATTTATTTTAGTTGAAAAAGTAATAATTCACATCCAACAGTAATTTACAGCGAAAAGATTAAATGTTGAAATTTCATCTAAATTGATCATTTTGGGAACGTTCGACAGCTCCGCGGTCATCGTTTTTCGTCAGAAAATTGATTTTTTGGACTGTACCAAAAATGATTCAAAATGTCAATTGGATCGTGCCTCATGTTGAATAACCACTTTTTAAACCCTCACAGTGCCCAAAATTGCCATTTTTACAGAGTTTTGCTTACTTAGAAGCTTCAATTTTGACCAATTTCAGGCACAGAAATGACTTTAAACACATTTATTTTAGTTGAAAAAGTAATAATTCACATTCAACAGTAATTTACAGCGAAAAGATTAAATGTTAAAATGTCATCTAAATTGACCATTTTGGGAACGTTCGACAGCTCCGCGGTCATCGTTTTTCGTCCGAAAATTAATTTTTTGGACTGTAGCAAAAATGATTCCAAATGTCAATTGGATCGTGCCTCATGTTGAATAACCACTTTTTAAACCCTCGCAGTGCCCAAAATGGCCATTTTTACAGAGTTTTGCTTACTCAGAAGCTTCAATTTTGACCAATTTCAGGCACAGAAATGACTTTAAACACATTTATTTTAGTTGAAAAAGTAATAATTCACATCCAACAGTAATTTACAGCCAAAAGATTAAATGTTAAAATTTCATCGAAATTGACCATTTTGGGAACGTTCGACAGCTCCGCGGTCATCGTTTTTCGTCCGAAAATTAATTTTTTGGACTGTACCAAAAATGATTCCAAATGTCAATTGGACCGTGCCTCATGTTGAATAACCACTTTTTAAACCCTCACAGTGACCAAAATTGCCATTTTTACAGTTTTGCATACTCAGAAGCTTCAATTTTGACCAATTTCAGGCACAGAAATGACTTTAAACACATTTATTTTAGTTGAAAAAGTAATAATTCACATCCAACAGTAATTTACAGCCAAAAGATTAAATGTTAAAATTTCATCGAAATTGACCATTTTGGGAACGTTCGACAGCTCCGCGGTCATCGTTTTTCGTCCGAAAATTGATTTTTTGGACTGTACCAAAAATGATTCCAAATGTCAATTGGACCATGCCTCATGTTGAATAACCACTTTTAAACCCTCACAGTGACCAAAATTGCCATTTTTACAGAGTTTTGCATACTCAGAAGCTTCAATTTTGACCAATTTCAGGCACAGAAATGACTTTAAACACTTTTATTTTAGTTGAAAAAGTAATAATTCACATCCAACAGTAATTTACAGCCAAAAGATTAAATGATAAAATTTCATCGAAATTGACCATTTTGCGAACGTTCGACAGCTCCGCGGTCATCGTTTTTCGTCAGAAAATTTATTTTTTGGACTGTACCAAAAATGATTCAAAATGTCAATTGGATCATGCCTCATGTTGAATAACCACTTTTTAAACCCTCACAGTGCCCAAAATTGCCATTTTTACAGAGTTTTGCTTACTTAGAAGCTTCAATTTTGACCAATTTCAGGCACAGAAATGACTTTAAACACATTTATTTTAGTTGAAAAAGTAATAATTCACATCCAACAGTAATTTACAGCCAAAAGATTAAATGTTAAAATTTCATCGAAATTGACCATTTTGGGAACATTCGACAGCTCCGCGGTCATCGTTTTTCGTCCGAAAATTGACTTTTTGGACTGTACCAAAAATGATTCCAAATGTCAATTGGACCGTGCCTCATGTTGAATAACCACTTTTTAAACCCTCACAGTGCCCAAAATTGCCATTTTTACAGAGTTTTGCTTTCTTAGAAGCTTCAATTTTGACCAATTTCAGGCACAGAAATGACTTTAAACACATTTATTTTAGTTGAAAAAGTAATAATTCACATCCAACAGTAATTTACAGCCAAAAGATTAAATGTTAAAATTTCATCGAAATTGACCATTTTGGGAACGTTCGACAGCTCCGCGGTCATCGTTTTTCGTCAGAAAATAGATTTTTTGGACTGTACCAAAAATGATTCTAAATGTCAATTGGATCGTGCCTCATGTTGAATAACCACTTTTTAAACCCTCACAGTGCCCAAAATTGCCATTTTTACAGAGTTTTGCATACTCAGAAGCTTCAATTTTGACCAATTTCAGGCACAGAAATGACTTTAAACACATTTATTTTAGTTGAAAAAGTAATAATTCACATCCAACAGTAACTTACAGCCAAAAGATTAAATGTTAAAATTTCATCGAAATTGACCATTTTGGGAACGTTCGACAGCTCCGCGGTCATCGTTTTTCGTCCGAAAATTAATTTTTTGGACTGTACCAAAAATGATTCCAAATGTCAATTGGACCGTGCCTCATGTTGAATAACCACTTTTTAAACCCTCACAGTGACCAAAATTGCCATTTTTACAGAGTTTTGTATACTCAGAAGCTTCAATTTTGACCAATTTCAGGCACAGAAATGACTTCAAACACATTTATTTTAGTTGAAAAAGTAATAATTCACATCCAACAGTAATTTACAGCCAAAAGATTAAATGTTAAAATTTCATCGAAATTGACCATTTTGGGAACGTTCGACAGCTCCGCGGTCATCGTTTTTCATCCGAAAATTGAATTTTTGGACTGTACCAAAAATGATTCCAAATGTCAATTGGATCGTGCCTCATGTTGAATAACCACTTTTTAAACCCTCACAGGGCCCAAACTGGCCATTTTTACAGAGTTTTGCTTACTCAGAAGCTTCAATTTTGACCAATTACAGGCACAGAAATGACTTTAAACACATTTTTTTAAGTTGAAAAAGTAATAATTCACATCCAACAGTAATATACAGCCAAAAGAATAAATGTTAACATTTCATCGAAATTGACCATTTTGGGAACTTTCGACAGCTCCGCGGTCATCGTTTTTCTCCCGAAAATTAATTTTTTGGACTGTAGCAAAAATGATTCCAAATGTCAATTGGATCGTGCCTCATGTTGAATACCCACTTTTTAAACCCTCGCAGTGCCCAAAATGGCCATTTTTACAGAGTTTTGCTTACTCAGAAGCTTCAATTTTGACCAATTTCAGGCACAGAAATGACTTTAAACACATTTATTTTAGTTGAAAAAGTAATAATTCACATCCAACAGTAATTTACATCCAAAAGATTAAATGTTAAAATTTCATCGAAATTGACCATTTTGGGAACGTTCGACAGCTCCGCGGTCATCGTTTTTCGTCCGAAAATTGATTTTTTGGACTGTACCAAAAATGATTCCAAATGTCAATTGGATCGTGCCTCATGTTGAATAACCATTTTTTAAACCCTCACAGTGACCAAAAATTGCCATTTTTACAGAGTTTTGCATACTCAGAAGCTTCAATTTTGACCAATTTCAGGCACAGGAATGACTTTAAACACATTTATTTTAGTTGAGAAAGTAATATTTCACATCTAACAGTAATTTACAGGCAAAAGATTAAATTTTAAAATTTCATCGAAATTGACCATTTTGGGAACGTTCGACAGCTCCGCGGTCATCGTTTTTAGTCCGAAAATTGATTTTTTGGACTGTACCAAAAATGATTCCAAATGTCAATTGGACCGTGCCTCATGTTGAATAACCACTTTTTAAACCCTTGCAGTGCCCAAAATGGCCATTTTTACAGAGTTTTGCTTACTCAGAAGCTTCAATTTTGACCAATTTCAAGCACAGGAATGACTTTAAACACATTTTTTTTAGTTGAGAAAGTAATATTTCACATCTAACAGTAATTTACAGGCAAAAGATTAAATTTTAAAATTTCATCGAAATTGACCATTTTGGGAATGTTCGACAGCTCCGCGGTCATCGTTTTTCATCAGAAAATAGATTTTTTGGACTGTACCAAAAATGATTCTAAATGTCAATTGGATCGTGCCTCATGTTGAATAACCACTTTTTAAACCCTCACAGTGCCCAAAATTGCCATTTTTACAGAGTTTTGCATACTCAGAAGCTTCAATTTTGACCAATTTCAGGCACAGAAATGACTTTAAACACATTTATTTTAGTTGAAAAAGTAATAATTCACATCCAACAGTAATTTACAGCCAAAAGATTAAATGTTAAAATTTCATCGAAATTGACCATTTTGGGAACGTTCGACAGCTCCGCGGTCATCGTTTTTCGTCCGAAAATTAATTTTTTGGACTGTACCAAAAATGATTCCAAATGTCAATTGGACCGTGCCTCATGTTGAATAACCACTTTTTAAACCCTCACAGTGACCAAAATTGCCATTTTTACAGAGTTTTGTATACTCAGAAGCTTCAATTTTGACCAATTTCAGGCACAGAAATGACTTCAAACACATTTATTTTAGTTGAAAAAGTAATAATTCACATCCAACAGTAATTTACAGCCAAAAGATTAAATGTTAAAATTTCATCGAAATTGACCATTTTGGGAACGTTCGACAGCTCCGCGGTCATCGTTTTTCATCCGAAAATTGAATTTTTGGACTGTACCAAAAATGATTCCAAATGTCAATTGGATCGTGCCTCATGTTGAATAACCACTTTTTAAACCCTCACAGGGCCCAAACTGGCCATTTTTACAGAGTTTTGCTTACTCAGAAGCTTCAATTTTGACCAATTACAGGCACAGAAATGACTTTAAACACATTTTTTTAAGTTGAAAAAGTAATAATTCACATCCAACAGTAATATACAGCCAAAAGAATAAATGTTAACATTTCATCGAAATTGACCATTTTGGGAACTTTCGACAGCTCCGCGGTCATCGTTTTTCTCCCGAAAATTAATTTTTTGGACTGTAGCAAAAATGATTCCAAATGTCAATTGGATCGTGCCTCATGTTGAATAACCACTTTTTAAACCCTCGCAGTGCCCAAAATGGCCATTTTTACAGAGTTTTGCTTACTCAGAAGCTTCAATTTTGACCAATTTCAGGCACAGAAATGACTTTAAACACATTTATTTTAGTTGAAAAAGTAATAATTCACATCCAACAGTAATTTACATCCAAAAGATTAAATGTTAAAATTTCATCGAAATTGACCATTTTGGGAACGTTCGACAGCTCCGCGGTCATCGTTTTTCGTCCGAAAATTGATTTTTTGGACTGTACCAAAAATGATTCCAAATGTCAATTGGATCGTGCCTCATGTTGAATAACCATTTTTTAAACCCTCACAGTGACCAAAAATTGCCATTTTTACAGAGTTTTGCATACTCAGAAGCTTCAATTTTGACCAATTTCAGGCACAGTAATGACTTTAAACACATTTATTTTAGTTGAGAAAGTAATATTTCACATCTAACAGTAATTTACAGGCAAAAGATTAAATTTTAAAATTTCATCGAAATTGACCATTTTGGGAACGTTCGACAGCTCCGCGGTCATCGTTTTTAGTCCGAAAATTGATTTTTTGGACTGTACCAAAAATGATTCCAAATGTCAATTGGACCGTGCCTCATGTTGAATAACCACTTTTTAAACCCTTGCAGTGCCCAAAATGGCAATTTTTACAGAGTTTTGCTTACTCAGAAGCTTCAATTTTGACCAATTTCAAGCACAGGAATGACTTTAAACACATTTATTTTAGTTGAGAAAGTAATATTTCACATCTAACAGTAATTTACAGGCAAAAGATTAAATTTTAAAATTTCATCGAAATTGACCATTTTGGGAATGTTCGACAGCTCCGCGGTCATCGTTTTTCATCAGAGAATAGATTTTTTGGACTGTACCAAAAATGATTCTAAATGTCAATTGGATCGTGCCTCATGTTGAATAACCACTTTTTAAACCCTCACAGTGCCCAAAATTGCCATTTTTACAGAGTTTTGCATACTCAGAAGCTTCAATTTTGACCAATTTCAGGCACAGAAATGACTTTAAACACATTTATTTTAGTTGAAAAAGTAATAATTCACATCCAACAGTAATTTACAGCCAAAAGATTAAATGTTAAAATTTCATCGAAATTGACCATTTTGGGAACGTTCGACAGCTCCGCGGTCATCGTTTTTCGTCCGAAAATTAATTGTTTGGACTGTACCAAAAATGATTCCAAATGTCAATTGGACCGTGCCTCATGTTGAATAACCACTTTTTAAACCCTCACAGTGACCAAAATTGCCATTTTTACAGAGTTTTGCATACTCAGAAGCTTCAATTTTGACCAATTTCAGGCACAGAAATGACTTCAAACACATTTATTTTAGTTGAGAAAGTAATATTTCACATCTAACAGTAATTTACAGGCAAAAGATTAAATTTTAAAATTTCATCGAAATTGACCATTTTGGGAATGTTCGACAGCTCCGCGGTCATCGTTTTTCATCAGAAAATAGATTTTTTGGACTGTACCAAAAATGATTCTAAATGTCAATTGGATCGTGCCTCATGTTGAATAACCACTTTTTAAACCCTCACAGTGCCCAAAATTGCCATTTTTACAGAGTTTTGCATACTCAGAAGCTTCAATTTTGACCAATTTCAGGCACAGAAATGACTTTAAACACATTTATTTTAGTTGAAAAAGTAATAATTCACATCCAACAGTAATTTACAGCCAAAAGATTAAATGTTAAAATTTCATCGAAATTGACCATTTTGGGAACGTTCGACAGCTCCGCGGTCATCGTTTTTCGTCCGAAAATTAATTTTTTGGACTGTACCAAAAATGATTCCAAATGTCAATTGGACCGTGCCTCATGTTGAATAACCACTTTTTAAACCCTCACAGTGACCAAAATTGCCATTTTTACAGAGTTTTGCATGCTCAGAAGCTTCAATTTTGACCAATTTCAGGCACAGAAATGACTTCAAACACATTTATTTTAGTTGAAAAAGTAATAATTCACATCCAACAGTAATTTACAGCCAAAAGATTAAATGTTAAAATTTCATCGAAATTGACCATTTTGGGAACGTTCGACAGCTCCGCGGTCATCGTTTTTCGTCTGAAAATTGATTTTTTGGACTGTACCAAAAATGATTCCAAATGTCAATTGGACCGTGCCTCATGTTGAATAACCACTTTTTAAACCCTCGCAGTGCCCAAAATGGCCATTTTTACAGAGTTTTGCTTACTCAGAAGCTTCAATTTTGACCAATTTCAGGCACAGAAATGACTTTAAACACATTTATTTTAGTTGAAAAAGTTATATTTCACATCCAACAGTAATTTACAGCCAAAAGAATAAATGTTAAAATTTCATCGAAATTGACCATTTTGGGAACTTTCGACAGCTCCGCGGTCATCGTTTTTCGTCCGAAAATTGAATTTTTGGACTGTACCAAAAATGATTCCAAATGTCAATTGGATCGTGCCTCATGTTGAATAACCACTTTTTAAACCCTCACAGTGCCCAAAATTACCATTTTTACAGAGTTTTGCATACTCAGAAGCTTAAATTTTGACCAATTTCAGGCACAGAAATGACTTTAAACACATTTATTTTAGTTGAAAAAGTAATAATTCACATCCAACAGTAATTTACAGCCAAAAGATTAAATGTTAAAATTTCATCGAAATTGACCATTTTGGGAACGTTCGACAGCTCCGCGGTCATCGTTTTTCGTCCGAAAATTAATTTTTTGGACTGTACCAAAAATGATTCCAAATGTCAATTGGACCGTGCCTCATGTTGAATAACCACTTTTTAAACCCTCACCGTGACCAAAATTGCCATTTTTACAGAGTTTTGCATACTCAGAAGCTTCAATTTTGACCAATTTCAGGCACAGAAATGACTTTAAACACTTTTATTTTAGTTGAAAAAGTAATAATTCACATCCAACAGTAATTTACAGCCAAAAGATTAAATGATAAAATTTCATCGAAATTGACCATTTTGCGAACGTTCGACAGCTCCGCGGTCATCGTTTTTCGTCAGAAAATTTATTTTTTGGACTGTACCAAAAATGATTCAAAATGTCAATTGGATCATGCCTCATGTTGAATAACCACTTTTTAAACCCTCACAGTGCCCAAAATTGCCATTTTTACAGAGTTTTGCTTACTTAGAAGCTTCAATTTTGACCAATTTCAGGCACAGAAATGACTTTAAACACATTTATTTTAGTTGAAAAAGTAATAATTCACATCCAACAGTAATTTACAGCCAAAAGATTAAATGTTAAAATTTCATCGAAATTGACCATTTTGGGAACGTTCGACAGCTCCGCGGTCATCGTTTTTTGTCTGAAAATTGATTTTTTGGACTGTACCAAAAATGATTCCAAATGTCAATTGGACCGTGCCTCATGTTGAATAACCACTTTTTAAACCCTTGCAGTGCCCAAAATGGCCATTTTTAAAGAGTTTTGCTTACTCAGAAGCTTCAATTTTGACCAATTTCAGGCACAGGAATGACTTTAAACACATTTATTTTAGTTGAGAAAGTAATATTTCACATCTAACAGTAATTTACAGGCAAAAGATTAAATTTTAAAATTTCATCGAAATTTACCATTTTGGGAATGTTCGACAGCTCCGCGGTCATCGTTTTTCGTCCGAAAATAGATTTTTTGGACTGTACCAAAAATGATTCTAAATGTCAATTGGATCGTGCCTCATGTTGAATAACCACTTTTTAAACCCTCACAGTGCCCAAAATTGCCATTTTTACAGAGTTTTGCATACTCAGAAGCTTCAATTTTGACCAATTTCAGGCACAGGAATGACTTTAAACACATTTATTTTAGTTGAAAAAGTAATAATTCACATCCAACAGTAACTTACAGCCAAAAGATTAAATGTTAAAATTTCATCGAAATTGACCATTTTGGGAACGTTCGACAGCTCCGCGGTCATCGTTTTTCGTCCGAAAATTTATTTTTTGGACTGTACCAAAAATGATTCCAAATGTCAATTGGACCGTGCCTCATGTTGAATAACCACTTTTTAAACCCTCGCAGTGCCCAAAATGGCAATTTTTACAGAGATTTGCTTACTCAGAAGCTTCAATTTTGACCAATTTCAGGCACAGAAATGACTTTAAACACATTTATTTTAGTTGAAAAAGTAATAATTCACATCCAACAGTAATTTACATCCAAAAGATTAAATGTTAAAATTTCATCGAAATTGACCATTTTGGGAACGTTCGACAGCTCCGCGGTCATCGTTTTTCGTCCGAAAATTGAATTTTTGGACTGTACCAAAAATGATTCCAAATGTCAATTGGATCGTGCCTCATGTTGAATAACCATTTTTTAAACCCTCACAGTGACCAAAATTGCCATTTTTACAGAGTTTTGCATACTCAGAAGCTTCAATTTTGACCAATTTCAGGCACAGGAATGACTTTAAACACATTTATTTTAGTTGAGAAAGTAATATTTCACATCTAACAGTAATTTACGGCAAAAGATTAAATGTTAAAATTTCATCGAAATTGACCATTTTGGGAACGTTCGACAGCTCCGCGGTCATCGTTTTTCGTCCGAAAATTAATTTTTTGGACTGTACCAAAAATGATTCCAAATGTCAATTGGACCGTGCCTCATGTTGAATAACCACTTTTTAAACCCTCACAGTGACCAAAATTGCCATTTTTACAGAGTTTTGTATACTCTGAAGCTTCAATTTTGACCAATTTCAGGCACAGAAATGACTTTAAACACATTTATTTTAGTTGAAAAAGTAATAATTCACATCCAACAGTAATTTACATCCAAAAGATTAAATGTTAAAATTTCATCGAAATTGACCATTTTGGGAACGTTCGACAGCTCCGCGGTCATCGTTTTTCGTCCGAAAATTGAATTTTTGGACTGTACCAAAAATGATTCCAAATGTCAATTGGATCGTGCCTCATGTTGAATAACCATTTTTTAAACCCTCACAGTGACCAAAATTGCCATTTTTACAGAGTTTTGCATACTCAGAAGCTTCAATTTTGACCAATTTCAGGCACAGGAATGACTTTAAACACATTTATTTTAGTTGAGAAAGTAAAATTTCACATCTAACAGTAATTTACAGGCAAAAGATTACATTTTAAAATTTCATCGAAATTGACCATTTTGGGAATGTTCGACAGCTCCGCGGTCATCGTTTTTCGTCAGAAAATAGATTTTTTGGACTGTACCAAAAATGATTCCAAATGTCAATTGGACCGTGCCTCATGTTGAATAACCACTTTTTAAACCCTCACCGTGACCAAAATTGCCATTTTTACAGAGTTTTGCATACTCAGAAGCTTCAATTTTGACCAATTTCAGGCACAGGAATGACTTTAAACACATTTATTTTAGTTGAGAAAGTAATATTTCACATCTAACAGTAATTTACAGGCAAAAGATTAAATGTTAAAATTTCATCGAAATTGACCATTTTGGGAACGTTCGACAGCTCCGCGGTCATCGTTTTTCGTCCGAAAATTAATTTTTTGGACTGTACCAAAAATGATTCCAAATGTCAATTGGACCGTGCCTCATGTTGAATAACCACTTTTTAAACCCTCACAGTGACCAAAATTGCCATTTTTACAGAGTTTTGTATACTCAGAAGCTTCAATTTTGACCAATTTCAGGCACAGAAATGACTTCAAACACATTTATTTTAGTTGAAAAAGTAATAATTCACATCCAACAGTAATTTACAGCCAAAAGATTAAATGTTAAAATTTCATCGAAATTGACCATTTTGGGAACGTTCGACAGCTCCGCGGTCATCGTTTTTCATCCGAAAATTGAATTTTTGGACTGTACCAAAAATGATTCCAAATGTCAATTGGATCGTGCCTCATGTTGAATAACCACTTTTTAAACCCTCGCAGTGCCCAAAATGGCAATTTTTACAGAGTTTTGCTTACTCAGAAGCTTCAATTTTGACCAATTTCAGGCACAGAAATGACTTTAAACACATTTATTTTAGTTGAAAAAGTAATAATTCACATCCAACAGTAATTTACATCCAAAAGATTAAATGTTAAAATTTCATCGAAATTGACCATTTTGGGAACGTTCGACAGCTCCGCGGTCATCGTTTTTCGTCCGAAAATTGAATTTTTGGACTGTACCAAAAATGATTCCAAATGTCAATTGGATCGTGCCTCATGTTGAATAACCATTTTTTAAACCCTCACAGTGACCAAAATTGCCATTTTTACAGAGTTTTGCATACTCAGAAGCTTCAATTTTGACCAATTTCAGGCACAGGAATGACTTTAAACACATTTATTTTAGTTGAGAAAGTAATATTTCACATCTAACAGTAATTTACAGGCAAAAGATTACATTTTAAAATTTCATCGAAATTGACCATTTTGGGAATGTTCGACAGCTCCGCGGTCATCGTTTTTCGTCAGAAAATAGATTTTTTGGACTGTACCAAAAATGATTCCAAATGTCAATTGGACCGTGCCTCATGTTGAATAACCACTTTTTAAACCCTCACAGTGCCCAAAATTGCCATTTTTACAGAGTTTTGCTTACTTAGAAGCTTTAATTTTGACCAATTTCAGGCACAGAAATGACTTTAAACACATTTATTTTAGTTGAAAAAGTAATAATTCACATCCAACAGTAATTTACAGCCAAAAGATTAAATGTTAAAATTTCATCGAAATTGACCATTTTGGGAACGTTCGACAGCTCCGCGGTCATCGTTTTTTGTCTGAAAATTGATTTTTTGGACTGTACCAAAAATGATTCCAAATGTCAATTGGACCGTGCCTCATGTTGAATAACCACTTTTTAAACCGTTGCAGTGCCCAAAATGGCCATTTTTACAGAGTTTTGCTTACTCAGAAGCTTCAATTTTGACCAATTTCAGGCACAGGAATGACTTTAAACACATTTATTTTAGTTGAGAAAGTAATATTTCACATCTAACAGTAATTTACAGGCAAAAGATTAAATTTTAAAATTTCATCGAAATTGACCATTTTGGGAATGTTCGACAGCTCCGCGGTCATCGTTTTTCATCAGAAAATAGATTTTTTGGACTGTACCAAAAATGATTCTAAACGTCAATTGGATCGTGCCTCATGTTGAATAACCACTTTTTAAACCCTCACAGTGCCCAAAATTGCCATTTTTACAGAGTTTTGCATACTCAGAAGCTTCAATTTTGACCAATTTCAGGCACAGAAATGACTTTAAACACATTTATTTTAGTTGAAACAGTAATAATTCACATCCAACAGTAATTTACAGCCAAAAGATTAAATGTTAAAATTTCATCGAAATTGACCATTTTGGGAACGTTCGACAGCTCCGCGGTCATCGTTTTTCGTCCGAAAATTAATTTTTTGGACTGTACCAAAAATGATTCCAAATGTCAATTGGACCGTGCCTCATGTTGAATAACCACTTTTTAAACCCTCACAGTGACCAACATTGCCATTTTTACAGAGTTTTGCATACTCAGAAGCTTCAATTTTGACCAATTTCAGGCACAGAAATGACTTCAAACACATTTATTTTAGTTGAAAAAGTAATAATTCACATCCAACAGTAACTTACAGCCAAAAGATTAAATGTTAAAATTTCATCGAAATTGACCATTTTGGGAACGTTCGACAGCTCCGCGGTCATCGTTTTTCGTCCGAAAATTTATTTTTTGGACTGTACCAAAAATGATTCCAAATGTCAATTGGACCGTGCCTCATGTTGAATAACCACTTTTTAAACCCTCACAGTGACCAAAATTGCCATTTTTACAGAGTTTTGTATACTCAGAAGCTTCAATTTTGACCAATTTCAGGCACAGAAATGACTTCAAACACATTTATTTTAGTTGAAAAAGTAATAATTCACATCCAACAGTAATTTACAGCCAAAAGATTAAATGTTAAAATTTCATCGAAATTGACCATTTTGGGAACGTTCGACAGCTCCGCGGTCATCGTTTTTCATCCGAAAATTGAATTTTTGGACTGTACCAAAAATGATTCCAAATGTCAATTGGATCGTGCCTCATGTTGAATAACCACTTTTTAAACCCTCGCAGTGCCCAAAATGGCAATTTTTACAGAGATTTGCTTACTCAGAAGCTTCAATTTTGACCAATTTCAGGCACAGAAATGACTTTAAACACATTTATTTTAGTTGAAAAAGTAATAATTCACATCCAACAGTAATTTACATCCAAAAGATTAAATGTTAAAATTTCATCGAAATTGACCATTTTGGGAACGTTCGACAGCTCCGCGGTCATCGTTTTTCGTCCGAAAATTGAATTTTTGGACTGTACCAAAAATGATTCCAAATGTCAATTGGATCGTGCCTCATGTTGAATAACCATTTTTTAAACCCTCACAGTGACCAAAATTGCCATTTTTACAGAGTTTTGCATACTCAGAAGCTTCAATTTTGACCAATTTCAGGCACAGGAATGACTTTAAACACATTTATTTTAGTTGAGAAAGTAATATTTCACATCTAACAGTAATTTACGGCAAAAGATTAAATGTTAAAATTTCATCGAAATTGACCATTTTGGGAACGTTCGACAGCTCCGCGGTCATCGTTTTTCGTCCGAAAATTAATTTTTTGGACTGTACCAAAAATGATTCCAAATGTCAATTGGACCGTGCCTCATGTTGAATAACCACTTTTTAAACCCTCACAGTGACCAAAATTGCCATTTTTACAGAGTTTTGTATACTCTGAAGCTTCAATTTTGACCAATTTCAGGCACAGAAATGACTTTAAACACATTTATTTTAGTTGAAAAAGTAATAATTCACATCCAACAGTAATTTACATCCAAAAGATTAAATGTTAAAATTTCATCGAAATTGACCATTTTGGGAACGTTCGACAGCTCCGCGGTCATCGTTTTTCGTCCGAAAATTGAATTTTTGGACTGTACCAAAAATGATTCCAAATGTCAATTGGATCGTGCCTCATGTTGAATAACCATTTTTTAAACCCTCACAGTGACCAAAATTGCCATTTTTACAGAGTTTTGCATACTCAGAAGCTTCAATTTTGACCAATTTCAGGCACAGGAATGACTTTAAACACATTTATTTTAGTTGAGAAAGTAATATTTCACATCCAACAGTAATTTACAGCCAAAAGATTAAATGTTAAAATTTCATCGAAATTGACCATTTTGGGAACGTTCGACAGCTCCGCGGTCATCGTTTTTCATCCGAAAATTGAATTTTTGGACTGTACCAAAAATGATTCCAAATGTCAATTGGATCGTACCTCATGTTGAATAACCACTTTTTAAACCCTCGCAGTGCCCAAAATGGCAATTTTTACAGAGTTTTGCTTACTCAGAAGCTTCAATTTTGACCAATTTCAGGCACAAAAATGACTTTAAACACATTTATTTTAGTTGAAAAAGTAATAATTCACATCCAACAGTAATTTACATCCAAAAGATTAAATGTTAAAATTTCATCGAAATTGACCATTTTGGGAACGTTTGACAGCTCCGCGGTCATCGTTTTTCGTCCGAAAATTGAATTTTTGGACTGTACCAAAAATGATTCCAAATGTCAATTGGATCGTGCCTCATGTTGAATAACCATTTTTTAAACCCTCACAGTGACCAAAATTGCCATTTTTACAGAGTTTTGCATACTCAGAAGCTTCAATTTTGACCAATTTCAGGCACAGGAATGACTTTAAACACATTTATTTTAGTTGAGAAAGTAATATTTCACATCTAACAGTAATTTACAGGCAAAAGATTACATTTTAAAATTTCATCGAAATTGACCATTTTGGGAATGTTCGACAGCTCCGCGGTCATCGTTTTTCGTCAGAAAATAGATTTTTTGGACTGTACCAAAAATGATTCCAAATGTCAATTGGACCGTGCCTCATGTTGAATAACCACTTTTTAAACCCTCACCGTGACCAAAATTGCCATTTTTACAGAGTTTTGCATACTCAGAAGCTTCAATTTTGACCAATTTCAGGCACAGGAATGACTTTAAACACATTTATTTTAGTTGAGAAAGTAATATTTCACATCTAACAGTAATTTACAGGCAAAAGATTAAATGTTAAAATTTCATCGAAATTGACCATTTTGGGAACGTTCGACAGCTCCGCGGTCATCGTTTTTCGTCCGAAAATTAATTTTTTGGACTGTACCAAAAATGATTCCAAATGTCAATTGGACCGTGCCTCATGTTGAATAACCACTTTTTAAACCCTCACAGTGACCAAAATTGCCATTTTTACAGAGTTTTGTATACTCAGAAGCTTCAATTTTGACCAATTTCAGGCACAGAAATGACTTCAAACACATTTATTTTAGTTGAAAAAGTAATAATTCACATCCAACAGTAATTTACAGCCAAAAGATTAAATGTTAAAATTTCATCGAAATTGACCATTTTGGGAACGTTCGACAGCTCCGCGGTCATCGTTTTTCATCCGAAAATTGAATTTTTGGACTGTACCAAAAATGATTCCAAATGTCAATTGGATCGTGCCTCATGTTGAATAACCACTTTTTAAACCCTCGCAGTGCCCAAAATGGCAATTTTTACAGAGTTTTGCTTACTCAGAAGCTTCAATTTTGACCAATTTCAGGCACAGAAATGACTTTAAACACATTTATTTTAGTTGAAAAAGTAATAATTCACATCCAACAGTAATTTACATCCAAAAGATTAAATGTTAAAATTTCATCGAAATTGACCATTTTGGGAACGTTCGACAGCTCCGCGGTCATCGTTTTTCGTCCGAAAATTGAATTTTTGGACTGTACCAAAAATGATTCCAAATGTCAATTGGATCGTGCCTCATGTTGAATAACCATTTTTTAAACCCTCACAGTGACCAAAATTGCCATTTTTACAGAGTTTTGCATACTCAGAAGCTTCAATTTTGACCAATTTCAGGCACAGGAATGACTTTAAACACATTTATTTTAGTTGAGAAAGTAATATTTCACATCCAACAGTAATTTACAGCCAAAAGATTAAATGTTAAAATTTCATCGAAATTGACCATTTTGGGAACGTTCGACAGCTCCGCGGTCATCGTTTTTCATCCGAAAATTGAATTTTTGGACTGTACCAAAAATGATTCCAAATGTCAATTGGATCGTGCCTCATGTTGAATAACCACTTTTTAAACCCTCGCAGTGCCCAAAATGGCAATTTTTACAGAGTTTTGCTTACTCAGAAGCTTCAATTTTGACCAATTTCAGGCACAGAAATGACTTTAAACACATTTATTTTAGTTGAAAAAGTAATAATTCACATCCAACAGTAATTTACATCCAAAAGATTAAATGTTAAAATTTCATCGAAATTGACCATTTTGGGAACGTTCGACAGCTCCGCGGTCATCGTTTTTCGTCCGAAAATTGAATTTTTGGACTGTACCAAAAATGATTCCAAATGTCAATTGGATCGTGCCTCATGTTGAATAACCATTTTTTAAACCCTCACAGTGACCAAAATTGCCATTTTTACAGAGTTTTGCATACTCAGAAGCTTCAATTTTGACCAATTTCAGGCACAGGAATGACTTTAAACACATTTATTTTAGTTGAGAAAGTAATATTTCACATCTAACAGTAATTTACAGGCAAAAGATTACATTTTAAAATTTCATCGAAATTGACCATTTTGGGAATGTTCGACAGCTCCGCGGTCATCGTTTTTCGTCAGAAAATAGATTTTTTGGACTGTACCAAAAATGATTCCAAATGTCAATTGGACCGTGCCTCATGTTGAATAACCACTTTTTAAACCCTCACAGTGCCCAAAATTGCCATTTTTACAGAGTTTTGCTTACTTAGAAGCTTTAATTTTGACCAATTTCAGGCACAGAAATGACTTTAAACACATTTATTTTAGTTGAAAAAGTAATAATTCACATCCAACAGTAATTTACAGCCAAAAGATTAAATGTTAAAATTTCATCGAAATTGACCATTTTGGGAACGTTCGACAGCTCCGCGGTCATCGTTTTTCATCCGAAAATTGAATTTTTGGACTGTACCAAAAATGATTCCAAATGTCAATTGGATCGTGCCTCATGTTGAATAACCACTTTTTAAACCCTCGCAGTGCCCAAAATGGCAATTTTTACAGAGTTTTGCTTACTCAGAAGCTTCAATTTTGACCAATTTCAGGCACAGAAATGACTTTAAACACATTTATTTTAGTTGAAAAAGTAATAATTCACATCCAACAGTAATTTACATCCAAAAGATTAAATGTTAAAATTTCATCGAAATTGACCATTTTGGGAACGTTCGACAGCTCCGCGGTCATCGTTTTTCGTCCGAAAATTGAATTTTTGGACTGTACCAAAAATGATTCCAAATGTCAATTGGATCGTGCCTCATGTTGAATAACCACTTTTTAAACCCTCGCAGTGCCCAAAATGGCAATTTTTACAGAGTTTTGCTTACTCAGAAGCTTCAATTTTGACCAATTTCAGGCACAGAAATGACTTTAAACACATTTATTTTAGTTGAAAAAGTAATAATTCACATCCAACAGTAATTTACATCCAAAAGATTAAATGTTAAAATTTCATCGAAATTGACCATTTTGGGAACGTTCGACAGCTCCGCGGTCATCGTTTTTCGTCCGAAAATTGAATTTTTGGACTGTACCAAAAATGATTCCAAATGTCAATTGGATCGTGCCTCATGTTGAATAACCATTTTTTAAACCCTCACAGTGACCAAAATTGCCATTTTTACAGAGTTTTGCATACTCAGAAGCTTCAATTTTGACCAATTTCAGGCACAGGAATGACTTTAAACACATTTATTTTAGTTGAGAAAGTAATATTTCACATCTAACAGTAATTTACAGGCAAAAGATTACATTTTAAAATTTCATCGAAATTGACCATTTTGGGAATGTTCGACAGCTCCGCGGTCATCGTTTTTCGTCAGAAAATAGATTTTTTGGACTGTACCAAAAATGATTCCAAATGTCAATTGGACCGTGCCTCATGTTGAATAACCACTTTTTAAACCCTCACAGTGCCCAAAATTGCCATTTTTACAGAGTTTTGCTTACTTAGAAGCTTTAATTTTGACCAATTTCAGGCACAGAAATGACTTTAAACACATTTATTTTAGTTGAAAAAGTAATAATTCACATCCAACAGTAATTTACAGCCAAAAGATTAAATGTTAAAATTTCATCGAAATTGACCATTTTGGGAACGTTCGACAGCTCCGCGGTCATCGTTTTTCATCCGAAAATTGAATTTTTGGACTGTACCAAAAATGATTCCAAATGTCAATTGGATCGTGCCTCATGTTGAATAACCACTTTTTAAACCCTCGCAGTGCCCAAAATGGCAATTTTTACAGAGTTTTGCTTACTCAGAAGCTTCAATTTTGACCAATTTCAGGCACAGAAATGACTTTAAACACATTTATTTTAGTTGAAAAAGTAATAATTCACATCCAACAGTAATTTACATCCAAAAGATTAAATGTTAAAATTTCATCGAAATTGACCATTTTGGGAACGTTCGACAGCTCCGCGGTCATCGTTTTTCGTCCGAAAATTGAATTTTTGGACTGTACCAAAAATGATTCCAAATGTCAATTGGATCGTGCCTCATGTTGAATAACCATTTTTTAAACCCTCACAGTGACCAAAATTGCCATTTTTACAGAGTTTTGCATACTCAGAAGCTTCAATTTTGACCAATTTCAGGCACAGGAATGACTTTAAACACATTTATTTTAGTTGAGAAAGTAATATTTCACATCTAACAGTAATTTACAGGCAAAAGATTACATTTTAAAATTTCATCGAAATTGACCATTTTGGGAATGTTCGACAGCTCCGCGGTCATCGTTTTTCGTCAGAAAATAGATTTTTTGGACTGTACCAAAAATGATTCCAAATGTCAATTGGACCGTGCCTCATGTTGAATAACCACTTTTTAAACCCTCACAGTGCCCAAAATTGCCATTTTTACAGAGTTTTGCTTACTTAGAAGCTTTAATTTTGACCAATTTCAGGCACAGAAATGACTTTAAACACATTTATTTTAGTTGAAAAAGTAATAATTCACATCCAACAGTAATTTACAGCCAAAAGATTAAATGTTAAAATTTCATCGAAATTGACCATTTTGGGAACGTTCGACAGCTCCGCGGTCATCGTTTTTTGTCTGAAAATTGATTTTTTGGACTGTACCAAAAATGATTCCAAATGTCAATTGGACCGTGCCTCATGTTGAATAACCACTTTTTAAACCGTTGCAGTGCCCAAAATGGCAATTTTTACAGAGTTTTGCTTACTCAGAAGCTTCAATTTTGACCAATTTCAGGCACAGAAATGACTTTAAACACATTTATTTTAGTTGAAAAAGTAATAATTCACATCCAACAGTAATTTACATCCAAAAGATTAAATGTTAAAATTTCATCGAAATTGACCATTTTGGGAACGTTCGACAGCTCCGCGGTCATCGTTTTTCGTCCGAAAATTGAATTTTTGGACTGTACCAAAAATGATTCCAAATGTCAATTGGATCGTGCCTCATGTTGAATAACCATTTTTTAAACCCTCACAGTGACCAAAATTGCCATTTTTACAGAGTTTTGCATACTCAGAAGCTTCAATTTTGACCAATTTCAGGCACAGGAATGACTTTAAACACATTTATTTTAGTTGAGAAAGTAATATTTCACATCTAACAGTAATTTACAGGCAAAAGATTACATTTTAAAATTTCATCGAAATTGACCATTTTGGGAATGTTCGACAGCTCCGCGGTCATCGTTTTTCGTCAGAAAATAGATTTTTTGGACTGTACCAAAAATGATTCCAAATGTCAATTGGACCGTGCCTCATGTTGAATAACCACTTTTTAAACCCTCACAGTGCCCAAAATTGCCATTTTTACAGAGTTTTGCTTACTTAGAAGCTTTAATTTTGACCAATTTCAGGCACAGAAATGACTTTAAACACATTTATTTTAGTTGAAAAAGTAATAATTCACATCCAACAGTAATTTACAGCCAAAAGATTAAATGTTAAAATTTCATCGAAATTGACCATTTTGGGAACGTTCGACAGCTCCGCGGTCATCGTTTTTCATCCGAAAATTGAATTTTTGGACTGTACCAAAAATGATTCCAAATGTCAATTGGATCGTGCCTCATGTTGAATAACCACTTTTTAAACCCTCACAGTGACCAAAATTGCCATTTTTACAGAGTTTTGCATACTCAGAAGCTTCAATTTTGACCAATTTCAGGCACAGGAATGACTTTAAACACATTTATTTTAGTTGAGAAAGTAATATTTCACATCTAACAGTAATTTACAGGCAAAAGATTACATTTTAAAATTTCATCGAAATTGACCATTTTGGGAATGTTCGACAGCTCCGCGGTCATCGTTTTTCGTCAGAAAATAGATTTTTTGGACTGTACCAAAAATGATTCCAAATGTCAATTGGACCGTGCCTCATGTTGAATAACCACTTTTTAAACCCTCACAGTGCCCAAAATTGCCATTTTTACAGAGTTTTGCTTACTTAGAAGCTTTAATTTTGACCAATTTCAGGCACAGAAATGACTTTAAACACATTTATTTTAGTTGAAAAAGTAATAATTCACATCCAACAGTAATTTACAGCCAAAAGATTAAATGTTAAAATTTCATCGAAATTGACCATTTTGGGAACGTTCGACAGCTCCGCGGTCATCGTTTTTCATCCGAAAATTGAATTTTTGGACTGTACCAAAAATGATTCCAAATGTCAATTGGATCGTGCCTCATGTTGAATAACCATTTTTTAAACCCTCACAGTGACCAAAATTGCCATTTTTACAGAGTTTTGCATACTCAGAAGCTTCAATTTTGACCAATTTCAGGCACAGGAATGACTTTAAACACATTTATTTTAGTTGAGAAAGTAATATTTCACATCTAACAGTAATTTACAGGCAAAAGATTACATTTTAAAATTTCATCGAAATTGACCATTTTGGGAATGTTCGACAGCTCCGCGGTCATCGTTTTTCGTCAGAAAATAGATTTTTTGGACTGTACCAAAAATGATTCCAAATGTCAATTGGACCGTGCCTCATGTTGAATAACCACTTTTTAAACCCTCACAGTGCCCAAAATTGCCATTTTTACAGAGTTTTGCTTACTTAGAAGCTTTAATTTTGACCAATTTCAGGCACAGAAATGACTTTAAACACATTTATTTTAGTTGAAAAAGTAATAATTCACATCCAACAGTAATTTACAGCCAAAAGATTAAATGTTAAAATTTCATCGAAATTGACCATTTTGGGAACGTTCGACAGCTCCGCGGTCATCGTTTTTCATCCGAAAATTGAATTTTTGGACTGTACCAAAAATGATTCCAAATGTCAATTGGATCGTGCCTCATGTTGAATAACCACTTTTTAAACCCTCGCAGTGCCCAAAATGGCAATTTTTACAGAGTTTTGCTTACTCAGAAGCTTCAATTTTGACCAATTTCAGGCACAGAAATGACTTTAAACACATTTATTTTAGTTGAAAAAGTAATAATTCACATCCAACAGTAATTTACATCCAAAAGATTAAATGTTAAAATTTCATCGAAATTGACCATTTTGGGAACGTTCGACAGCTCCGCGGTCATCGTTTTTCATCCGAAAATTGAATTTTTGGACTGTACCAAAAATGATTCCAAATGTCAATTGGATCGTGCCTCATGTTGAATAACCACTTTTTAAACCCTCACAGTGACCAAAATTGCCATTTTTACAGAGTTTTGCATACTCAGAAGCTTCAATTTTGACCAATTTCAGGCACAGGAATGACTTTAAACACATTTATTTTAGTTGAGAAAGTAATATTTCACATCTAACAGTAATTTACAGGCAAAAGATTACATTTTAAAATTTCATCGAAATTGACCATTTTGGGAATGTTCGACAGCTCCGCGGTCATCGTTTTTCGTCAGAAAATAGATTTTTTGGACTGTACCAAAAATGATTCCAAATGTCAATTGGACCGTGCCTCATGTTGAATAACCACTTTTTAAACCCTCACAGTGCCCAAAATTGCCATTTTTACAGAGTTTTGCTTACTTAGAAGCTTTAATTTTGACCAATTTCAGGCACAGAAATGACTTTAAACACATTTATTTTAGTTGAAAAAGTAATAATTCACATCCAACAGTAATTTACAGCCAAAAGATTAAATGTTAAAATTTCATCGAAATTGACCATTTTGGGAACGTTCGACAGCTCCGCGGTCATCGTTTTTCATCCGAAAATTGAATTTTTGGACTGTACCAAAAATGATTCCAAATGTCAATTGGATCGTGCCTCATGTTGAATAACCATTTTTTAAACCCTCACAGTGACCAAAATTGCCATTTTTACAGAGTTTTGCATACTCAGAAGCTTCAATTTTGACCAATTTCAGGCACAGGAATGACTTTAAACACATTTATTTTAGTTGAGAAAGTAATATTTCACATCTAACAGTAATTTACAGGCAAAAGATTACATTTTAAAATTTCATCGAAATTGACCATTTTGGGAATGTTCGACAGCTCCGCGGTCATCGTTTTTCGTCAGAAAATAGATTTTTTGGACTGTACCAAAAATGATTCCAAATGTCAATTGGACCGTGCCTCATGTTGAATAACCACTTTTTAAACCCTCACAGTGCCCAAAATTGCCATTTTTACAGAGTTTTGCTTACTTAGAAGCTTTAATTTTGACCAATTTCAGGCACAGAAATGACTTTAAACACATTTATTTTAGTTGAAAAAGTAATAATTCACATCCAACAGTAATTTACAGCCAAAAGATTAAATGTTAAAATTTCATCGAAATTGACCATTTTGGGAACGTTCGACAGCTCCGCGGTCATCGTTTTTCATCCGAAAATTGAATTTTTGGACTGTACCAAAAATGATTCCAAATGTCAATTGGATCGTGCCTCATGTTGAATAACCACTTTTTAAACCCTCGCAGTGCCCAAAATGGCAATTTTTACAGAGTTTTGCTTACTCAGAAGCTTCAATTTTGACCAATTTCAGGCACAGAAATGACTTTAAACACATTTATTTTAGTTGAAAAAGTAATAATTCACATCCAACAGTAATTTACATCCAAAAGATTAAATGTTAAAATTTCATCGAAATTGACCATTTTGGGAACGTTCGACAGCTCCGCGGTCATCGTTTTTCGTCCGAAAATTGAATTTTTGGACTGTACCAAAAATGATTCCAAATGTCAATTGGATCGTGCCTCATGTTGAATAACCATTTTTTAAACCCTCACAGTGACCAAAATTGCCATTTTTACAGAGTTTTGCATACTCAGAAGCTTCAATTTTGACCAATTTCAGGCACAGGAATGACTTTAAACACATTTATTTTAGTTGAGAAAGTAATATTTCACATCTAACAGTAATTTACAGGCAAAAGATTACATTTTAAAATTTCATCGAAATTGACCATTTTGGGAATGTTCGACAGCTCCGCGGTCATCGTTTTTCGTCAGAAAATAGATTTTTTGGACTGTACCAAAAATGATTCCAAATGTCAATTGGACCGTGCCTCATGTTGAATAACCACTTTTTAAACCCTCACAGTGCCCAAAATTGCCATTTTTACAGAGTTTTGCTTACTTAGAAGCTTTAATTTTGACCAATTTCAGGCACAGAAATGACTTTAAACACATTTATTTTAGTTGAAAAAGTAATAATTCACATCCAACAGTAATTTACATCCAAAAGATTAAATGTTAAAATTTCATCGAAATTGACCATTTTGGGAACGTTCGACAGCTCCGCGGTCATCGTTTTTCGTCCGAAAATTGAATTTTTGGACTGTACCAAAAATGATTCCAAATGTCAATTGGATCGTGCCTCATGTTGAATAACCATTTTTTAAACCCTCACAGTGACCAAAATTGCCATTTTTACAGAGTTTTGCATACTCAGAAGCTTCAATTTTGACCAATTTCAGGCACAGGAATGACTTTAAACACATTTATTTTAGTTGAGAAAGTAATATTTCACATCCAACAGTAATTTACAGCCAAAAGATTAAATGTTAAAATTTCATCGAAATTGACCATTTTGGGAACGTTCGACAGCTCCGCGGTCATCGTTTTTCATCCGAAAATTGAATTTTTGGACTGTACCAAAAATGATTCCAAATGTCAATTGGATCGTGCCTCATGTTGAATAACCACTTTTTAAACCCTCGCAGTGCCCAAAATGGCAATTTTTACAGAGTTTTGCTTACTCAGAAGCTTCAATTTTGACCAATTTCAGGCACAGAAATGACTTTAAACACATTTATTTTAGTTGAAAAAGTAATAATTCACATCCAACAGTAATTTACATCCAAAAGATTAAATGTTAAAATTTCATCGAAATTGACCATTTTGGGAACGTTCGACAGCTCCGCGGTCATCGTTTTTCGTCCGAAAATTGAATTTTTGGACTGTACCAAAAATGATTCCAAATGTCAATTGGATCGTGCCTCATGTTGAATAACCATTTTTTAAACCCTCACAGTGACCAAAATTGCCATTTTTACAGAGTTTTGCATACTCAGAAGCTTCAATTTTGACCAATTTCAGGCACAGGAATGACTTTAAACACATTTATTTTAGTTGAGAAAGTAATATTTCACATCTAACAGTAATTTACAGGCAAAAGATTACATTTTAAAATTTCATCGAAATTGACCATTTTGGGAATGTTCGACAGCTCCGCGGTCATCGTTTTTCGTCAGAAAATAGATTTTTTGGACTGTACCAAAAATGATTCCAAATGTCAATTGGACCGTGCCTCATGTTGAATAACCACTTTTTAAACCCTCACAGTGCCCAAAATTGCCATTTTTACAGAGTTTTGCTTACTTAGAAGCTTTAATTTTGACCAATTTCAGGCACAGAAATGACTTTAAACACATTTATTTTAGTTGAAAAAGTAATAATTCACATCCAACAGTAATTTACAGCCAAAAGATTAAATGTTAAAATTTCATCGAAATTGACCATTTTGGGAACGTTCGACAGCTCCGCGGTCATCGTTTTTCATCCGAAAATTGAATTTTTGGACTGTACCAAAAATGATTCCAAATGTCAATTGGATCGTGCCTCATGTTGAATAACCACTTTTTAAACCCTCGCAGTGCCCAAAATGGCAATTTTTACAGAGTTTTGCTTACTCAGAAGCTTCAATTTTGACCAATTTCAGGCACAGAAATGACTTTAAACACATTTATTTTAGTTGAAAAAGTAATAATTCACATCCAACAGTAATTTACATCCAAAAGATTAAATGTTAAAATTTCATCGAAATTGACCATTTTGGGAACGTTCGACAGCTCCGCGGTCATCGTTTTTCGTCCGAAAATTGAATTTTTGGACTGTACCAAAAATGATTCCAAATGTCAATTGGATCGTGCCTCATGTTGAATAACCACTTTTTAAACCCTCGCAGTGCCCAAAATGGCAATTTTTACAGAGTTTTGCTTACTCAGAAGCTTCAATTTTGACCAATTTCAGGCACAGAAATGACTTTAAACACATTTATTTTAGTTGAAAAAGTAATAATTCACATCCAACAGTAATTTACATCCAAAAGATTAAATGTTAAAATTTCATCGAAATTGACCATTTTGGGAACGTTCGACAGCTCCGCGGTCATCGTTTTTCGTCCGAAAATTGAATTTTTGGACTGTACCAAAAATGATTCCAAATGTCAATTGGATCGTGCCTCATGTTGAATAACCATTTTTTAAACCCTCACAGTGACCAAAATTGCCATTTTTACAGAGTTTTGCATACTCAGAAGCTTCAATTTTGACCAATTTCAGGCACAGGAATGACTTTAAACACATTTATTTTAGTTGAGAAAGTAATATTTCACATCTAACAGTAATTTACAGGCAAAAGATTACATTTTAAAATTTCATCGAAATTGACCATTTTGGGAATGTTCGACAGCTCCGCGGTCATCGTTTTTCGTCAGAAAATAGATTTTTTGGACTGTACCAAAAATGATTCCAAATGTCAATTGGACCGTGCCTCATGTTGAATAACCACTTTTTAAACCCTCACAGTGCCCAAAATTGCCATTTTTACAGAGTTTTGCTTACTTAGAAGCTTTAATTTTGACCAATTTCAGGCACAGAAATGACTTTAAACACATTTATTTTAGTTGAAAAAGTAATAATTCACATCCAACAGTAATTTACAGCCAAAAGATTAAATGTTAAAATTTCATCGAAATTGACCATTTTGGGAACGTTCGACAGCTCCGCGGTCATCGTTTTTCATCCGAAAATTGAATTTTTGGACTGTACCAAAAATGATTCCAAATGTCAATTGGATCGTGCCTCATGTTGAATAACCACTTTTTAAACCCTCGCAGTGCCCAAAATGGCAATTTTTACAGAGTTTTGCTTACTCAGAAGCTTCAATTTTGACCAATTTCAGGCACAGAAATGACTTTAAACACATTTATTTTAGTTGAAAAAGTAATAATTCACATCCAACAGTAATTTACATCCAAAAGATTAAATGTTAAAATTTCATCGAAATTGACCATTTTGGGAACGTTCGACAGCTCCGCGGTCATCGTTTTTCGTCCGAAAATTGAATTTTTGGACTGTACCAAAAATGATTCCAAATGTCAATTGGATCGTGCCTCATGTTGAATAACCATTTTTTAAACCCTCACAGTGACCAAAATTGCCATTTTTACAGAGTTTTGCATACTCAGAAGCTTCAATTTTGACCAATTTCAGGCACAGGAATGACTTTAAACACATTTATTTTAGTTGAGAAAGTAATATTTCACATCTAACAGTAATTTACAGGCAAAAGATTACATTTTAAAATTTCATCGAAATTGACCATTTTGGGAATGTTCGACAGCTCCGCGGTCATCGTTTTTCGTCAGAAAATAGATTTTTTGGACTGTACCAAAAATGATTCCAAATGTCAATTGGACCGTGCCTCATGTTGAATAACCACTTTTTAAACCCTCACAGTGCCCAAAATTGCCATTTTTACAGAGTTTTGCTTACTTAGAAGCTTTAATTTTGACCAATTTCAGGCACAGAAATGACTTTAAACACATTTATTTTAGTTGAAAAAGTAATAATTCACATCCAACAGTAATTTACAGCCAAAAGATTAAATGTTAAAATTTCATCGAAATTGACCATTTTGGGAACGTTCGACAGCTCCGCGGTCATCGTTTTTTGTCTGAAAATTGATTTTTTGGACTGTACCAAAAATGATTCCAAATGTCAATTGGACCGTGCCTCATGTTGAATAACCACTTTTTAAACCGTTGCAGTGCCCAAAATGGCAATTTTTACAGAGTTTTGCTTACTCAGAAGCTTCAATTTTGACCAATTTCAGGCACAGAAATGACTTTAAACACATTTATTTTAGTTGAAAAAGTAATAATTCACATCCAACAGTAATTTACATCCAAAAGATTAAATGTTAAAATTTCATCGAAATTGACCATTTTGGGAACGTTCGACAGCTCCGCGGTCATCGTTTTTCGTCCGAAAATTGAATTTTTGGACTGTACCAAAAATGATTCCAAATGTCAATTGGATCGTGCCTCATGTTGAATAACCATTTTTTAAACCCTCACAGTGACCAAAATTGCCATTTTTACAGAGTTTTGCATACTCAGAAGCTTCAATTTTGACCAATTTCAGGCACAGGAATGACTTTAAACACATTTATTTTAGTTGAGAAAGTAATATTTCACATCTAACAGTAATTTACAGGCAAAAGATTACATTTTAAAATTTCATCGAAATTGACCATTTTGGGAATGTTCGACAGCTCCGCGGTCATCGTTTTTCGTCAGAAAATAGATTTTTTGGACTGTACCAAAAATGATTCCAAATGTCAATTGGACCGTGCCTCATGTTGAATAACCACTTTTTAAACCCTCACAGTGCCCAAAATTGCCATTTTTACAGAGTTTTGCTTACTTAGAAGCTTTAATTTTGACCAATTTCAGGCACAGAAATGACTTTAAACACATTTATTTTAGTTGAAAAAGTAATAATTCACATCCAACAGTAATTTACAGCCAAAAGATTAAATGTTAAAATTTCATCGAAATTGACCATTTTGGGAACGTTCGACAGCTCCGCGGTCATCGTTTTTCATCCGAAAATTGAATTTTTGGACTGTACCAAAAATGATTCCAAATGTCAATTGGATCGTGCCTCATGTTGAATAACCACTTTTTAAACCCTCACAGTGACCAAAATTGCCATTTTTACAGAGTTTTGCATACTCAGAAGCTTCAATTTTGACCAATTTCAGGCACAGGAATGACTTTAAACACATTTATTTTAGTTGAGAAAGTAATATTTCACATCTAACAGTAATTTACAGGCAAAAGATTACATTTTAAAATTTCATCGAAATTGACCATTTTGGGAATGTTCGACAGCTCCGCGGTCATCGTTTTTCGTCAGAAAATAGATTTTTTGGACTGTACCAAAAATGATTCCAAATGTCAATTGGACCGTGCCTCATGTTGAATAACCACTTTTTAAACCCTCACAGTGCCCAAAATTGCCATTTTTACAGAGTTTTGCTTACTTAGAAGCTTTAATTTTGACCAATTTCAGGCACAGAAATGACTTTAAACACATTTATTTTAGTTGAAAAAGTAATAATTCACATCCAACAGTAATTTACAGCCAAAAGATTAAATGTTAAAATTTCATCGAAATTGACCATTTTGGGAACGTTCGACAGCTCCGCGGTCATCGTTTTTCATCCGAAAATTGAATTTTTGGACTGTACCAAAAATGATTCCAAATGTCAATTGGATCGTGCCTCATGTTGAATAACCATTTTTTAAACCCTCACAGTGACCAAAATTGCCATTTTTACAGAGTTTTGCATACTCAGAAGCTTCAATTTTGACCAATTTCAGGCACAGGAATGACTTTAAACACATTTATTTTAGTTGAGAAAGTAATATTTCACATCTAACAGTAATTTACAGGCAAAAGATTACATTTTAAAATTTCATCGAAATTGACCATTTTGGGAATGTTCGACAGCTCCGCGGTCATCGTTTTTCGTCAGAAAATAGATTTTTTGGACTGTACCAAAAATGATTCCAAATGTCAATTGGACCGTGCCTCATGTTGAATAACCACTTTTTAAACCCTCACAGTGCCCAAAATTGCCATTTTTACAGAGTTTTGCTTACTTAGAAGCTTTAATTTTGACCAATTTCAGGCACAGAAATGACTTTAAACACATTTATTTTAGTTGAAAAAGTAATAATTCACATCCAACAGTAATTTACAGCCAAAAGATTAAATGTTAAAATTTCATCGAAATTGACCATTTTGGGAACGTTCGACAGCTCCGCGGTCATCGTTTTTCATCCGAAAATTGAATTTTTGGACTGTACCAAAAATGATTCCAAATGTCAATTGGATCGTGCCTCATGTTGAATAACCACTTTTTAAACCCTCGCAGTGCCCAAAATGGCAATTTTTACAGAGTTTTGCTTACTCAGAAGCTTCAATTTTGACCAATTTCAGGCACAGAAATGACTTTAAACACATTTATTTTAGTTGAAAAAGTAATAATTCACATCCAACAGTAATTTACATCCAAAAGATTAAATGTTAAAATTTCATCGAAATTGACCATTTTGGGAACGTTCGACAGCTCCGCGGTCATCGTTTTTCGTCCGAAAATTGAATTTTTGGACTGTACCAAAAATGATTCCAAATGTCAATTGGATCGTGCCTCATGTTGAATAACCATTTTTTAAACCCTCACAGTGACCAAAATTGCCATTTTTACAGAGTTTTGCATACTCAGAAGCTTCAATTTTGACCAATTTCAGGCACAGGAATGACTTTAAACACATTTATTTTAGTTGAGAAAGTAATATTTCACATCTAACAGTAATTTACAGGCAAAAGATTACATTTTAAAATTTCATCGAAATTGACCATTTTGGGAATGTTCGACAGCTCCGCGGTCATCGTTTTTCGTCAGAAAATAGATTTTTTGGACTGTACCAAAAATGATTCCAAATGTCAATTGGACCGTGCCTCATGTTGAATAACCACTTTTTAAACCCTCACAGTGCCCAAAATTGCCATTTTTACAGAGTTTTGCTTACTTAGAAGCTTTAATTTTGACCAATTTCAGGCACAGAAATGACTTTAAACACATTTATTTTAGTTGAAAAAGTAATAATTCACATCCAACAGTAATTTACAGCCAAAAGATTAAATGTTAAAATTTCATCGAAATTGACCATTTTGGGAACGTTCGACAGCTCCGCGGTCATCGTTTTTCATCCGAAAATTGAATTTTTGGACTGTACCAAAAATGATTCCAAATGTCAATTGGATCGTGCCTCATGTTGAATAACCACTTTTTAAACCCTCGCAGTGCCCAAAATGGCAATTTTTACAGAGTTTTGCTTACTCAGAAGCTTCAATTTTGACCAATTTCAGGCACAGAAATGACTTTAAACACATTTATTTTAGTTGAAAAAGTAATAATTCACATCCAACAGTAATTTACATCCAAAAGATTAAATGTTAAAATTTCATCGAAATTGACCATTTTGGGAACGTTCGACAGCTCCGCGGTCATCGTTTTTCGTCCGAAAATTGAATTTTTGGACTGTACCAAAAATGATTCCAAATGTCAATTGGATCGTGCCTCATGTTGAATAACCATTTTTTAAACCCTCACAGTGACCAAAATTGCCATTTTTACAGAGTTTTGCATACTCAGAAGCTTCAATTTTGACCAATTTCAGGCACAGGAATGACTTTAAACACATTTATTTTAGTTGAGAAAGTAATATTTCACATCTAACAGTAATTTACAGGCAAAAGATTACATTTTAAAATTTCATCGAAATTGACCATTTTGGGAATGTTCGACAGCTCCGCGGTCATCGTTTTTCGTCAGAAAATAGATTTTTTGGACTGTACCAAAAATGATTCCAAATGTCAATTGGACCGTGCCTCATGTTGAATAACCACTTTTTAAACCCTCACAGTGCCCAAAATTGCCATTTTTACAGAGTTTTGCTTACTTAGAAGCTTTAATTTTGACCAATTTCAGGCACAGAAATGACTTTAAACACATTTATTTTAGTTGAAAAAGTAATAATTCACATCCAACAGTAATTTACAGCCAAAAGATTAAATGTTAAAATTTCATCGAAATTGACCATTTTGGGAACGTTCGACAGCTCCGCGGTCATCGTTTTTCATCCGAAAATTGAATTTTTGGACTGTACCAAAAATGATTCCAAATGTCAATTGGATCGTGCCTCATGTTGAATAACCACTTTTTAAACCCTCGCAGTGCCCAAAATGGCAATTTTTACAGAGTTTTGCTTACTCAGAAGCTTCAATTTTGACCAATTTCAGGCACAGAAATGACTTTAAACACATTTATTTTAGTTGAAAAAGTAATAATTCACATCCAACAGTAATTTACATCCAAAAGATTAAATGTTAAAATTTCATCGAAATTGACCATTTTGGGAACGTTCGACAGCTCCGCGGTCATCGTTTTTCGTCCGAAAATTGAATTTTTGGACTGTACCAAAAATGATTCCAAATGTCAATTGGATCGTGCCTCATGTTGAATAACCACTTTTTAAACCCTCGCAGTGCCCAAAATGGCAATTTTTACAGAGTTTTGCTTACTCAGAAGCTTCAATTTTGACCAATTTCAGGCACAGAAATGACTTTAAACACATTTATTTTAGTTGAAAAAGTAATAATTCACATCCAACAGTAATTTACATCCAAAAGATTAAATGTTAAAATTTCATCGAAATTGACCATTTTGGGAACGTTCGACAGCTCCGCGGTCATCGTTTTTCGTCCGAAAATTGAATTTTTGGACTGTACCAAAAATGATTCCAAATGTCAATTGGATCGTGCCTCATGTTGAATAACCATTTTTTAAACCCTCACAGTGACCAAAATTGCCATTTTTACAGAGTTTTGCATACTCAGAAGCTTCAATTTTGACCAATTTCAGGCACAGGAATGACTTTAAACACATTTATTTTAGTTGAGAAAGTAATATTTCACATCTAACAGTAATTTACAGGCAAAAGATTACATTTTAAAATTTCATCGAAATTGACCATTTTGGGAATGTTCGACAGCTCCGCGGTCATCGTTTTTCGTCAGAAAATAGATTTTTTGGACTGTACCAAAAATGATTCCAAATGTCAATTGGACCGTGCCTCATGTTGAATAACCACTTTTTAAACCCTCACAGTGCCCAAAATTGCCATTTTTACAGAGTTTTGCTTACTTAGAAGCTTTAATTTTGACCAATTTCAGGCACAGAAATGACTTTAAACACATTTATTTTAGTTGAAAAAGTAATAATTCACATCCAACAGTAATTTACAGCCAAAAGATTAAATGTTAAAATTTCATCGAAATTGACCATTTTGGGAACGTTCGACAGCTCCGCGGTCATCGTTTTTCATCCGAAAATTGAATTTTTGGACTGTACCAAAAATGATTCCAAATGTCAATTGGATCGTGCCTCATGTTGAATAACCACTTTTTAAACCCTCGCAGTGCCCAAAATGGCAATTTTTACAGAGTTTTGCTTACTCAGAAGCTTCAATTTTGACCAATTTCAGGCACAGAAATGACTTTAAACACATTTATTTTAGTTGAAAAAGTAATAATTCACATCCAACAGTAATTTACATCCAAAAGATTAAATGTTAAAATTTCATCGAAATTGACCATTTTGGGAACGTTCGACAGCTCCGCGGTCATCGTTTTTCGTCCGAAAATTGAATTTTTGGACTGTACCAAAAATGATTCCAAATGTCAATTGGATCGTGCCTCATGTTGAATAACCATTTTTTAAACCCTCACAGTGACCAAAATTGCCATTTTTACAGAGTTTTGCATACTCAGAAGCTTCAATTTTGACCAATTTCAGGCACAGGAATGACTTTAAACACATTTATTTTAGTTGAGAAAGTAATATTTCACATCTAACAGTAATTTACAGGCAAAAGATTACATTTTAAAATTTCATCGAAATTGACCATTTTGGGAATGTTCGACAGCTCCGCGGTCATCGTTTTTCGTCAGAAAATAGATTTTTTGGACTGTACCAAAAATGATTCCAAATGTCAATTGGACCGTGCCTCATGTTGAATAACCACTTTTTAAACCCTCACAGTGCCCAAAATTGCCATTTTTACAGAGTTTTGCTTACTTAGAAGCTTTAATTTTGACCAATTTCAGGCACAGAAATGACTTTAAACACATTTATTTTAGTTGAAAAAGTAATAATTCACATCCAACAGTAATTTACAGCCAAAAGATTAAATGTTAAAATTTCATCGAAATTGACCATTTTGGGAACGTTCGACAGCTCCGCGGTCATCGTTTTTTGTCTGAAAATTGATTTTTTGGACTGTACCAAAAATGATTCCAAATGTCAATTGGACCGTGCCTCATGTTGAATAACCACTTTTTAAACCGTTGCAGTGCCCAAAATGGCAATTTTTACAGAGTTTTGCTTACTCAGAAGCTTCAATTTTGACCAATTTCAGGCACAGAAATGACTTTAAACACATTTATTTTAGTTGAAAAAGTAATAATTCACATCCAACAGTAATTTACATCCAAAAGATTAAATGTTAAAATTTCATCGAAATTGACCATTTTGGGAACGTTCGACAGCTCCGCGGTCATCGTTTTTCGTCCGAAAATTGAATTTTTGGACTGTACCAAAAATGATTCCAAATGTCAATTGGATCGTGCCTCATGTTGAATAACCATTTTTTAAACCCTCACAGTGACCAAAATTGCCATTTTTACAGAGTTTTGCATACTCAGAAGCTTCAATTTTGACCAATTTCAGGCACAGGAATGACTTTAAACACATTTATTTTAGTTGAGAAAGTAATATTTCACATCTAACAGTAATTTACAGGCAAAAGATTACATTTTAAAATTTCATCGAAATTGACCATTTTGGGAATGTTCGACAGCTCCGCGGTCATCGTTTTTCGTCAGAAAATAGATTTTTTGGACTGTACCAAAAATGATTCCAAATGTCAATTGGACCGTGCCTCATGTTGAATAACCACTTTTTAAACCCTCACAGTGCCCAAAATTGCCATTTTTACAGAGTTTTGCTTACTTAGAAGCTTTAATTTTGACCAATTTCAGGCACAGAAATGACTTTAAACACATTTATTTTAGTTGAAAAAGTAATAATTCACATCCAACAGTAATTTACAGCCAAAAGATTAAATGTTAAAATTTCATCGAAATTGACCATTTTGGGAACGTTCGACAGCTCCGCGGTCATCGTTTTTCATCCGAAAATTGAATTTTTGGACTGTACCAAAAATGATTCCAAATGTCAATTGGATCGTGCCTCATGTTGAATAACCACTTTTTAAACCCTCACAGTGACCAAAATTGCCATTTTTACAGAGTTTTGCATACTCAGAAGCTTCAATTTTGACCAATTTCAGGCACAGGAATGACTTTAAACACATTTATTTTAGTTGAGAAAGTAATATTTCACATCTAACAGTAATTTACAGGCAAAAGATTACATTTTAAAATTTCATCGAAATTGACCATTTTGGGAATGTTCGACAGCTCCGCGGTCATCGTTTTTCGTCAGAAAATAGATTTTTTGGACTGTACCAAAAATGATTCCAAATGTCAATTGGACCGTGCCTCATGTTGAATAACCACTTTTTAAACCCTCACAGTGCCCAAAATTGCCATTTTTACAGAGTTTTGCTTACTTAGAAGCTTTAATTTTGACCAATTTCAGGCACAGAAATGACTTTAAACACATTTATTTTAGTTGAAAAAGTAATAATTCACATCCAACAGTAATTTACAGCCAAAAGATTAAATGTTAAAATTTCATCGAAATTGACCATTTTGGGAACGTTCGACAGCTCCGCGGTCATCGTTTTTCATCCGAAAATTGAATTTTTGGACTGTACCAAAAATGATTCCAAATGTCAATTGGATCGTGCCTCATGTTGAATAACCATTTTTTAAACCCTCACAGTGACCAAAATTGCCATTTTTACAGAGTTTTGCATACTCAGAAGCTTCAATTTTGACCAATTTCAGGCACAGGAATGACTTTAAACACATTTATTTTAGTTGAGAAAGTAATATTTCACATCTAACAGTAATTTACAGGCAAAAGATTACATTTTAAAATTTCATCGAAATTGACCATTTTGGGAATGTTCGACAGCTCCGCGGTCATCGTTTTTCGTCAGAAAATAGATTTTTTGGACTGTACCAAAAATGATTCCAAATGTCAATTGGACCGTGCCTCATGTTGAATAACCACTTTTTAAACCCTCACAGTGCCCAAAATTGCCATTTTTACAGAGTTTTGCTTACTTAGAAGCTTTAATTTTGACCAATTTCAGGCACAGAAATGACTTTAAACACATTTATTTTAGTTGAAAAAGTAATAATTCACATCCAACAGTAATTTACAGCCAAAAGATTAAATGTTAAAATTTCATCGAAATTGACCATTTTGGGAACGTTCGACAGCTCCGCGGTCATCGTTTTTCATCCGAAAATTGAATTTTTGGACTGTACCAAAAATGATTCCAAATGTCAATTGGATCGTGCCTCATGTTGAATAACCACTTTTTAAACCCTCGCAGTGCCCAAAATGGCAATTTTTACAGAGTTTTGCTTACTCAGAAGCTTCAATTTTGACCAATTTCAGGCACAGAAATGACTTTAAACACATTTATTTTAGTTGAAAAAGTAATAATTCACATCCAACAGTAATTTACATCCAAAAGATTAAATGTTAAAATTTCATCGAAATTGACCATTTTGGGAACGTTCGACAGCTCCGCGGTCATCGTTTTTCGTCCGAAAATTGAATTTTTGGACTGTACCAAAAATGATTCCAAATGTCAATTGGATCGTGCCTCATGTTGAATAACCATTTTTTAAACCCTCACAGTGACCAAAATTGCCATTTTTACAGAGTTTTGCATACTCAGAAGCTTCAATTTTGACCAATTTCAGGCACAGGAATGACTTTAAACACATTTATTTTAGTTGAGAAAGTAATATTTCACATCTAACAGTAATTTACAGGCAAAAGATTACATTTTAAAATTTCATCGAAATTGACCATTTTGGGAATGTTCGACAGCTCCGCGGTCATCGTTTTTCGTCAGAAAATAGATTTTTTGGACTGTACCAAAAATGATTCCAAATGTCAATTGGACCGTGCCTCATGTTGAATAACCACTTTTTAAACCCTCACAGTGCCCAAAATTGCCATTTTTACAGAGTTTTGCTTACTTAGAAGCTTTAATTTTGACCAATTTCAGGCACAGAAATGACTTTAAACACATTTATTTTAGTTGAAAAAGTAATAATTCACATCCAACAGTAATTTACAGCCAAAAGATTAAATGTTAAAATTTCATCGAAATTGACCATTTTGGGAACGTTCGACAGCTCCGCGGTCATCGTTTTTCATCCGAAAATTGAATTTTTGGACTGTACCAAAAATGATTCCAAATGTCAATTGGATCGTGCCTCATGTTGAATAACCACTTTTTAAACCCTCGCAGTGCCCAAAATGGCAATTTTTACAGAGTTTTGCTTACTCAGAAGCTTCAATTTTGACCAATTTCAGGCACAGAAATGACTTTAAACACATTTATTTTAGTTGAAAAAGTAATAATTCACATCCAACAGTAATTTACATCCAAAAGATTAAATGTTAAAATTTCATCGAAATTGACCATTTTGGGAACGTTCGACAGCTCCGCGGTCATCGTTTTTCGTCCGAAAATTGAATTTTTGGACTGTACCAAAAATGATTCCAAATGTCAATTGGATCGTGCCTCATGTTGAATAACCACTTTTTAAACCCTCGCAGTGCCCAAAATGGCAATTTTTACAGAGTTTTGCTTACTCAGAAGCTTCAATTTTGACCAATTTCAGGCACAGAAATGACTTTAAACACATTTATTTTAGTTGAAAAAGTAATAATTCACATCCAACAGTAATTTACATCCAAAAGATTAAATGTTAAAATTTCATCGAAATTGACCATTTTGGGAACGTTCGACAGCTCCGCGGTCATCGTTTTTCGTCCGAAAATTGAATTTTTGGACTGTACCAAAAATGATTCCAAATGTCAATTGGATCGTGCCTCATGTTGAATAACCATTTTTTAAACCCTCACAGTGACCAAAATTGCCATTTTTACAGAGTTTTGCATACTCAGAAGCTTCAATTTTGACCAATTTCAGGCACAGGAATGACTTTAAACACATTTATTTTAGTTGAGAAAGTAATATTTCACATCTAACAGTAATTTACAGGCAAAAGATTACATTTTAAAATTTCATCGAAATTGACCATTTTGGGAATGTTCGACAGCTCCGCGGTCATCGTTTTTCGTCAGAAAATAGATTTTTTGGACTGTACCAAAAATGATTCCAAATGTCAATTGGACCGTGCCTCATGTTGAATAACCACTTTTTAAACCCTCACAGTGCCCAAAATTGCCATTTTTACAGAGTTTTGCTTACTTAGAAGCTTTAATTTTGACCAATTTCAGGCACAGAAATGACTTTAAACACATTTATTTTAGTTGAAAAAGTAATAATTCACATCCAACAGTAATTTACAGCCAAAAGATTAAATGTTAAAATTTCATCGAAATTGACCATTTTGGGAACGTTCGACAGCTCCGCGGTCATCGTTTTTCATCCGAAAATTGAATTTTTGGACTGTACCAAAAATGATTCCAAATGTCAATTGGATCGTGCCTCATGTTGAATAACCACTTTTTAAACCCTCGCAGTGCCCAAAATGGCAATTTTTACAGAGTTTTGCTTACTCAGAAGCTTCAATTTTGACCAATTTCAGGCACAGAAATGACTTTAAACACATTTATTTTAGTTGAAAAAGTAATAATTCACATCCAACAGTAATTTACATCCAAAAGATTAAATGTTAAAATTTCATCGAAATTGACCATTTTGGGAACGTTCGACAGCTCCGCGGTCATCGTTTTTCGTCCGAAAATTGAATTTTTGGACTGTACCAAAAATGATTCCAAATGTCAATTGGATCGTGCCTCATGTTGAATAACCATTTTTTAAACCCTCACAGTGACCAAAATTGCCATTTTTACAGAGTTTTGCATACTCAGAAGCTTCAATTTTGACCAATTTCAGGCACAGGAATGACTTTAAACACATTTATTTTAGTTGAGAAAGTAATATTTCACATCTAACAGTAATTTACAGGCAAAAGATTACATTTTAAAATTTCATCGAAATTGACCATTTTGGGAATGTTCGACAGCTCCGCGGTCATCGTTTTTCGTCAGAAAATAGATTTTTTGGACTGTACCAAAAATGATTCCAAATGTCAATTGGACCGTGCCTCATGTTGAATAACCACTTTTTAAACCCTCACAGTGCCCAAAATTGCCATTTTTACAGAGTTTTGCTTACTTAGAAGCTTTAATTTTGACCAATTTCAGGCACAGAAATGACTTTAAACACATTTATTTTAGTTGAAAAAGTAATAATTCACATCCAACAGTAATTTACAGCCAAAAGATTAAATGTTAAAATTTCATCGAAATTGACCATTTTGGGAACGTTCGACAGCTCCGCGGTCATCGTTTTTTGTCTGAAAATTGATTTTTTGGACTGTACCAAAAATGATTCCAAATGTCAATTGGACCGTGCCTCATGTTGAATAACCACTTTTTAAACCGTTGCAGTGCCCAAAATGGCAATTTTTACAGAGTTTTGCTTACTCAGAAGCTTCAATTTTGACCAATTTCAGGCACAGAAATGACTTTAAACACATTTATTTTAGTTGAAAAAGTAATAATTCACATCCAACAGTAATTTACATCCAAAAGATTAAATGTTAAAATTTCATCGAAATTGACCATTTTGGGAACGTTCGACAGCTCCGCGGTCATCGTTTTTCGTCCGAAAATTGAATTTTTGGACTGTACCAAAAATGATTCCAAATGTCAATTGGATCGTGCCTCATGTTGAATAACCATTTTTTAAACCCTCACAGTGACCAAAATTGCCATTTTTACAGAGTTTTGCATACTCAGAAGCTTCAATTTTGACCAATTTCAGGCACAGGAATGACTTTAAACACATTTATTTTAGTTGAGAAAGTAATATTTCACATCTAACAGTAATTTACAGGCAAAAGATTACATTTTAAAATTTCATCGAAATTGACCATTTTGGGAATGTTCGACAGCTCCGCGGTCATCGTTTTTCGTCAGAAAATAGATTTTTTGGACTGTACCAAAAATGATTCCAAATGTCAATTGGACCGTGCCTCATGTTGAATAACCACTTTTTAAACCCTCACAGTGCCCAAAATTGCCATTTTTACAGAGTTTTGCTTACTTAGAAGCTTTAATTTTGACCAATTTCAGGCACAGAAATGACTTTAAACACATTTATTTTAGTTGAAAAAGTAATAATTCACATCCAACAGTAATTTACAGCCAAAAGATTAAATGTTAAAATTTCATCGAAATTGACCATTTTGGGAACGTTCGACAGCTCCGCGGTCATCGTTTTTCATCCGAAAATTGAATTTTTGGACTGTACCAAAAATGATTCCAAATGTCAATTGGATCGTGCCTCATGTTGAATAACCACTTTTTAAACCCTCACAGTGACCAAAATTGCCATTTTTACAGAGTTTTGCATACTCAGAAGCTTCAATTTTGACCAATTTCAGGCACAGGAATGACTTTAAACACATTTATTTTAGTTGAGAAAGTAATATTTCACATCTAACAGTAATTTACAGGCAAAAGATTACATTTTAAAATTTCATCGAAATTGACCATTTTGGGAATGTTCGACAGCTCCGCGGTCATCGTTTTTCGTCAGAAAATAGATTTTTTGGACTGTACCAAAAATGATTCCAAATGTCAATTGGACCGTGCCTCATGTTGAATAACCACTTTTTAAACCCTCACAGTGCCCAAAATTGCCATTTTTACAGAGTTTTGCTTACTTAGAAGCTTTAATTTTGACCAATTTCAGGCACAGAAATGACTTTAAACACATTTATTTTAGTTGAAAAAGTAATAATTCACATCCAACAGTAATTTACAGCCAAAAGATTAAATGTTAAAATTTCATCGAAATTGACCATTTTGGGAACGTTCGACAGCTCCGCGGTCATCGTTTTTCATCCGAAAATTGAATTTTTGGACTGTACCAAAAATGATTCCAAATGTCAATTGGATCGTGCCTCATGTTGAATAACCATTTTTTAAACCCTCACAGTGACCAAAATTGCCATTTTTACAGAGTTTTGCATACTCAGAAGCTTCAATTTTGACCAATTTCAGGCACAGGAATGACTTTAAACACATTTATTTTAGTTGAGAAAGTAATATTTCACATCTAACAGTAATTTACAGGCAAAAGATTACATTTTAAAATTTCATCGAAATTGACCATTTTGGGAATGTTCGACAGCTCCGCGGTCATCGTTTTTCGTCAGAAAATAGATTTTTTGGACTGTACCAAAAATGATTCCAAATGTCAATTGGACCGTGCCTCATGTTGAATAACCACTTTTTAAACCCTCACAGTGCCCAAAATTGCCATTTTTACAGAGTTTTGCTTACTTAGAAGCTTTAATTTTGACCAATTTCAGGCACAGAAATGACTTTAAACACATTTATTTTAGTTGAAAAAGTAATAATTCACATCCAACAGTAATTTACAGCCAAAAGATTAAATGTTAAAATTTCATCGAAATTGACCATTTTGGGAACGTTCGACAGCTCCGCGGTCATCGTTTTTCATCCGAAAATTGAATTTTTGGACTGTACCAAAAATGATTCCAAATGTCAATTGGATCGTGCCTCATGTTGAATAACCACTTTTTAAACCCTCGCAGTGCCCAAAATGGCAATTTTTACAGAGTTTTGCTTACTCAGAAGCTTCAATTTTGACCAATTTCAGGCACAGAAATGACTTTAAACACATTTATTTTAGTTGAAAAAGTAATAATTCACATCCAACAGTAATTTACATCCAAAAGATTAAATGTTAAAATTTCATCGAAATTGACCATTTTGGGAACGTTCGACAGCTCCGCGGTCATCGTTTTTCGTCCGAAAATTGAATTTTTGGACTGTACCAAAAATGATTCCAAATGTCAATTGGATCGTGCCTCATGTTGAATAACCATTTTTTAAACCCTCACAGTGACCAAAATTGCCATTTTTACAGAGTTTTGCATACTCAGAAGCTTCAATTTTGACCAATTTCAGGCACAGGAATGACTTTAAACACATTTATTTTAGTTGAGAAAGTAATATTTCACATCTAACAGTAATTTACAGGCAAAAGATTACATTTTAAAATTTCATCGAAATTGACCATTTTGGGAATGTTCGACAGCTCCGCGGTCATCGTTTTTCGTCAGAAAATAGATTTTTTGGACTGTACCAAAAATGATTCCAAATGTCAATTGGACCGTGCCTCATGTTGAATAACCACTTTTTAAACCCTCACAGTGCCCAAAATTGCCATTTTTACAGAGTTTTGCTTACTTAGAAGCTTTAATTTTGACCAATTTCAGGCACAGAAATGACTTTAAACACATTTATTTTAGTTGAAAAAGTAATAATTCACATCCAACAGTAATTTACAGCCAAAAGATTAAATGTTAAAATTTCATCGAAATTGACCATTTTGGGAACGTTCGACAGCTCCGCGGTCATCGTTTTTCATCCGAAAATTGAATTTTTGGACTGTACCAAAAATGATTCCAAATGTCAATTGGATCGTGCCTCATGTTGAATAACCACTTTTTAAACCCTCGCAGTGCCCAAAATGGCAATTTTTACAGAGTTTTGCTTACTCAGAAGCTTCAATTTTGACCAATTTCAGGCACAGAAATGACTTTAAACACATTTATTTTAGTTGAAAAAGTAATAATTCACATCCAACAGTAATTTACATCCAAAAGATTAAATGTTAAAATTTCATCGAAATTGACCATTTTGGGAACGTTCGACAGCTCCGCGGTCATCGTTTTTCGTCCGAAAATTGAATTTTTGGACTGTACCAAAAATGATTCCAAATGTCAATTGGATCGTGCCTCATGTTGAATAACCATTTTTTAAACCCTCACAGTGACCAAAATTGCCATTTTTACAGAGTTTTGCATACTCAGAAGCTTCAATTTTGACCAATTTCAGGCACAGGAATGACTTTAAACACATTTATTTTAGTTGAGAAAGTAATATTTCACATCTAACAGTAATTTACAGGCAAAAGATTACATTTTAAAATTTCATCGAAATTGACCATTTTGGGAATGTTCGACAGCTCCGCGGTCATCGTTTTTCGTCAGAAAATAGATTTTTTGGACTGTACCAAAAATGATTCCAAATGTCAATTGGACCGTGCCTCATGTTGAATAACCACTTTTTAAACCCTCACAGTGCCCAAAATTGCCATTTTTACAGAGTTTTGCTTACTTAGAAGCTTTAATTTTGACCAATTTCAGGCACAGAAATGACTTTAAACACATTTATTTTAGTTGAAAAAGTAATAATTCACATCCAACAGTAATTTACAGCCAAAAGATTAAATGTTAAAATTTCATCGAAATTGACCATTTTGGGAACGTTCGACAGCTCCGCGGTCATCGTTTTTCATCCGAAAATTGAATTTTTGGACTGTACCAAAAATGATTCCAAATGTCAATTGGATCGTGCCTCATGTTGAATAACCACTTTTTAAACCCTCGCAGTGCCCAAAATGGCAATTTTTACAGAGTTTTGCTTACTCAGAAGCTTCAATTTTGACCAATTTCAGGCACAGAAATGACTTTAAACACATTTATTTTAGTTGAAAAAGTAATAATTCACATCCAACAGTAATTTACATCCAAAAGATTAAATGTTAAAATTTCATCGAAATTGACCATTTTGGGAACGTTCGACAGCTCCGCGGTCATCGTTTTTCGTCCGAAAATTGAATTTTTGGACTGTACCAAAAATGATTCCAAATGTCAATTGGATCGTGCCTCATGTTGAATAACCACTTTTTAAACCCTCGCAGTGCCCAAAATGGCAATTTTTACAGAGTTTTGCTTACTCAGAAGCTTCAATTTTGACCAATTTCAGGCACAGAAATGACTTTAAACACATTTATTTTAGTTGAAAAAGTAATAATTCACATCCAACAGTAATTTACATCCAAAAGATTAAATGTTAAAATTTCATCGAAATTGACCATTTTGGGAACGTTCGACAGCTCCGCGGTCATCGTTTTTCGTCCGAAAATTGAATTTTTGGACTGTACCAAAAATGATTCCAAATGTCAATTGGATCGTGCCTCATGTTGAATAACCATTTTTTAAACCCTCACAGTGACCAAAATTGCCATTTTTACAGAGTTTTGCATACTCAGAAGCTTCAATTTTGACCAATTTCAGGCACAGGAATGACTTTAAACACATTTATTTTAGTTGAGAAAGTAATATTTCACATCTAACAGTAATTTACAGGCAAAAGATTACATTTTAAAATTTCATCGAAATTGACCATTTTGGGAATGTTCGACAGCTCCGCGGTCATCGTTTTTCGTCAGAAAATAGATTTTTTGGACTGTACCAAAAATGATTCCAAATGTCAATTGGACCGTGCCTCATGTTGAATAACCACTTTTTAAACCCTCACAGTGCCCAAAATTGCCATTTTTACAGAGTTTTGCTTACTTAGAAGCTTTAATTTTGACCAATTTCAGGCACAGAAATGACTTTAAACACATTTATTTTAGTTGAAAAAGTAATAATTCACATCCAACAGTAATTTACAGCCAAAAGATTAAATGTTAAAATTTCATCGAAATTGACCATTTTGGGAACGTTCGACAGCTCCGCGGTCATCGTTTTTCATCCGAAAATTGAATTTTTGGACTGTACCAAAAATGATTCCAAATGTCAATTGGATCGTGCCTCATGTTGAATAACCACTTTTTAAACCCTCGCAGTGCCCAAAATGGCAATTTTTACAGAGTTTTGCTTACTCAGAAGCTTCAATTTTGACCAATTTCAGGCACAGAAATGACTTTAAACACATTTATTTTAGTTGAAAAAGTAATAATTCACATCCAACAGTAATTTACATCCAAAAGATTAAATGTTAAAATTTCATCGAAATTGACCATTTTGGGAACGTTCGACAGCTCCGCGGTCATCGTTTTTCGTCCGAAAATTGAATTTTTGGACTGTACCAAAAATGATTCCAAATGTCAATTGGATCGTGCCTCATGTTGAATAACCATTTTTTAAACCCTCACAGTGACCAAAATTGCCATTTTTACAGAGTTTTGCATACTCAGAAGCTTCAATTTTGACCAATTTCAGGCACAGGAATGACTTTAAACACATTTATTTTAGTTGAGAAAGTAATATTTCACATCTAACAGTAATTTACAGGCAAAAGATTACATTTTAAAATTTCATCGAAATTGACCATTTTGGGAATGTTCGACAGCTCCGCGGTCATCGTTTTTCGTCAGAAAATAGATTTTTTGGACTGTACCAAAAATGATTCCAAATGTCAATTGGACCGTGCCTCATGTTGAATAACCACTTTTTAAACCCTCACAGTGCCCAAAATTGCCATTTTTACAGAGTTTTGCTTACTTAGAAGCTTTAATTTTGACCAATTTCAGGCACAGAAATGACTTTAAACACATTTATTTTAGTTGAAAAAGTAATAATTCACATCCAACAGTAATTTACAGCCAAAAGATTAAATGTTAAAATTTCATCGAAATTGACCATTTTGGGAACGTTCGACAGCTCCGCGGTCATCGTTTTTTGTCTGAAAATTGATTTTTTGGACTGTACCAAAAATGATTCCAAATGTCAATTGGACCGTGCCTCATGTTGAATAACCACTTTTTAAACCGTTGCAGTGCCCAAAATGGCAATTTTTACAGAGTTTTGCTTACTCAGAAGCTTCAATTTTGACCAATTTCAGGCACAGAAATGACTTTAAACACATTTATTTTAGTTGAAAAAGTAATAATTCACATCCAACAGTAATTTACATCCAAAAGATTAAATGTTAAAATTTCATCGAAATTGACCATTTTGGGAACGTTCGACAGCTCCGCGGTCATCGTTTTTCGTCCGAAAATTGAATTTTTGGACTGTACCAAAAATGATTCCAAATGTCAATTGGATCGTGCCTCATGTTGAATAACCATTTTTTAAACCCTCACAGTGACCAAAATTGCCATTTTTACAGAGTTTTGCATACTCAGAAGCTTCAATTTTGACCAATTTCAGGCACAGGAATGACTTTAAACACATTTATTTTAGTTGAGAAAGTAATATTTCACATCTAACAGTAATTTACAGGCAAAAGATTACATTTTAAAATTTCATCGAAATTGACCATTTTGGGAATGTTCGACAGCTCCGCGGTCATCGTTTTTCGTCAGAAAATAGATTTTTTGGACTGTACCAAAAATGATTCCAAATGTCAATTGGACCGTGCCTCATGTTGAATAACCACTTTTTAAACCCTCACAGTGCCCAAAATTGCCATTTTTACAGAGTTTTGCTTACTTAGAAGCTTTAATTTTGACCAATTTCAGGCACAGAAATGACTTTAAACACATTTATTTTAGTTGAAAAAGTAATAATTCACATCCAACAGTAATTTACAGCCAAAAGATTAAATGTTAAAATTTCATCGAAATTGACCATTTTGGGAACGTTCGACAGCTCCGCGGTCATCGTTTTTCATCCGAAAATTGAATTTTTGGACTGTACCAAAAATGATTCCAAATGTCAATTGGATCGTGCCTCATGTTGAATAACCACTTTTTAAACCCTCACAGTGACCAAAATTGCCATTTTTACAGAGTTTTGCATACTCAGAAGCTTCAATTTTGACCAATTTCAGGCACAGGAATGACTTTAAACACATTTATTTTAGTTGAGAAAGTAATATTTCACATCTAACAGTAATTTACAGGCAAAAGATTACATTTTAAAATTTCATCGAAATTGACCATTTTGGGAATGTTCGACAGCTCCGCGGTCATCGTTTTTCGTCAGAAAATAGATTTTTTGGACTGTACCAAAAATGATTCCAAATGTCAATTGGACCGTGCCTCATGTTGAATAACCACTTTTTAAACCCTCACAGTGCCCAAAATTGCCATTTTTACAGAGTTTTGCTTACTTAGAAGCTTTAATTTTGACCAATTTCAGGCACAGAAATGACTTTAAACACATTTATTTTAGTTGAAAAAGTAATAATTCACATCCAACAGTAATTTACAGCCAAAAGATTAAATGTTAAAATTTCATCGAAATTGACCATTTTGGGAACGTTCGACAGCTCCGCGGTCATCGTTTTTCATCCGAAAATTGAATTTTTGGACTGTACCAAAAATGATTCCAAATGTCAATTGGATCGTGCCTCATGTTGAATAACCATTTTTTAAACCCTCACAGTGACCAAAATTGCCATTTTTACAGAGTTTTGCATACTCAGAAGCTTCAATTTTGACCAATTTCAGGCACAGGAATGACTTTAAACACATTTATTTTAGTTGAGAAAGTAATATTTCACATCTAACAGTAATTTACAGGCAAAAGATTACATTTTAAAATTTCATCGAAATTGACCATTTTGGGAATGTTCGACAGCTCCGCGGTCATCGTTTTTCGTCAGAAAATAGATTTTTTGGACTGTACCAAAAATGATTCCAAATGTCAATTGGACCGTGCCTCATGTTGAATAACCACTTTTTAAACCCTCACAGTGCCCAAAATTGCCATTTTTACAGAGTTTTGCTTACTTAGAAGCTTTAATTTTGACCAATTTCAGGCACAGAAATGACTTTAAACACATTTATTTTAGTTGAAAAAGTAATAATTCACATCCAACAGTAATTTACAGCCAAAAGATTAAATGTTAAAATTTCATCGAAATTGACCATTTTGGGAACGTTCGACAGCTCCGCGGTCATCGTTTTTCATCCGAAAATTGAATTTTTGGACTGTACCAAAAATGATTCCAAATGTCAATTGGATCGTGCCTCATGTTGAATAACCACTTTTTAAACCCTCGCAGTGCCCAAAATGGCAATTTTTACAGAGTTTTGCTTACTCAGAAGCTTCAATTTTGACCAATTTCAGGCACAGAAATGACTTTAAACACATTTATTTTAGTTGAAAAAGTAATAATTCACATCCAACAGTAATTTACATCCAAAAGATTAAATGTTAAAATTTCATCGAAATTGACCATTTTGGGAACGTTCGACAGCTCCGCGGTCATCGTTTTTCGTCCGAAAATTGAATTTTTGGACTGTACCAAAAATGATTCCAAATGTCAATTGGATCGTGCCTCATGTTGAATAACCATTTTTTAAACCCTCACAGTGACCAAAATTGCCATTTTTACAGAGTTTTGCATACTCAGAAGCTTCAATTTTGACCAATTTCAGGCACAGGAATGACTTTAAACACATTTATTTTAGTTGAGAAAGTAATATTTCACATCTAACAGTAATTTACAGGCAAAAGATTACATTTTAAAATTTCATCGAAATTGACCATTTTGGGAATGTTCGACAGCTCCGCGGTCATCGTTTTTCGTCAGAAAATAGATTTTTTGGACTGTACCAAAAATGATTCCAAATGTCAATTGGACCGTGCCTCATGTTGAATAACCACTTTTTAAACCCTCACAGTGCCCAAAATTGCCATTTTTACAGAGTTTTGCTTACTTAGAAGCTTTAATTTTGACCAATTTCAGGCACAGAAATGACTTTAAACACATTTATTTTAGTTGAAAAAGTAATAATTCACATCCAACAGTAATTTACAGCCAAAAGATTAAATGTTAAAATTTCATCGAAATTGACCATTTTGGGAACGTTCGACAGCTCCGCGGTCATCGTTTTTTGTCTGAAAATTGATTTTTTGGACTGTACCAAAAATGATTCCAAATGTCAATTGGACCGTGCCTCATGTTGAATAACCACTTTTTAAACCGTTGCAGTGCCCAAAATGGCCATTTTTACAGAGTTTTGCTTACTCAGAAGCTTCAATTTTGACCAATTTCAGGCACAGGAATGACTTTAAACACATTTATTTTAGTTGAGAAAGTAATATTTCACATCTAACAGTAATTTACAGGCAAAAGATTAAATTTTAAAATTTCATCGAAATTGACCATTTTGGGAATGTTCGACAGCTCCGCGGTCATCGTTTTTCATCAGAAAATAGATTTTTTGGACTGTACCAAAAATGATTCTAAATGTCAATTGGATCGTGCCTCATGTTGAATAACCACTTTTTAAACCCTCACAGTGCCCAAAATTGCCATTTTTACAGAGTTTTGCATACTCAGAAGCTTCAATTTTGACCAATTTCAGGCACAGAAATGACTTTAAACACATTTATTTTAGTTGAAAAAGTAATAATTCACATCCAACAGTAATTTACAGCCAAAAGATTAAATGTTAAAATTTCATCGAAATTGACCATTTTGGGAACGTTCGACAGCTCCGCGGTCATCGTTTTTCGTCCGAAAATTAATTTTTTGGACTGTACCAAAAATGATTCCAAATGTCAATTGGACCGTGCCTCATGTTGAATAACCACTTTTTAAACCCTCACAGTGACCAACATTGCCATTTTTACAGAGTTTTGCATACTCAGAAGCTTCAATTTTGACCAATTTCAGGCACAGAAATGACTTCAAACACATTTATTTTAGTTGAAAAAGTAATAATTCACATCCAACAGTAATTTACAGCCAAAAGATTAAATGTTAAAATTTCATCGAAATTGACCATTTTGGGAACGTTTGACAGCTCCGCGGTCATCGTTTTTCGTCTGAAAATTGATTTTTTGGACTGTACCAAAAATGATTCCAAATGTCAATTGGACCGTGCCTCATGTTGAATAACCACTTTTTAAACCCTTGCAGTGCCCAAAATGGCCATTTTTACAGAGTTTTGCTTACTCAGAAGCTTCAATTTTGACCAATTTCAGGCACAGAAATGACTTTAAACACATTTATTTTAGTTGAAAAAGTTATAATTCACATCCAACAGTAATTTACAGCCAAAAGAATAAATGTTAAAATTTCATCAAAATTGACCATTTTGGGAACTTTCGACAGCTCCGCGGTCATCGTTTTTCGTCCGAAAATTGAATTTTTGGACTGTACCAAAAATGATTCCAAATGTCAATTGGATCGTGCCTCATGTTGAATAATCACTTTTTAAACCCTCACAGTGCCCAAAATCACCATTTTTACAGAGTTTTGCATACTCAGAAGCTTCAATTTTGACCAATTTCAGGCACAGAAATGACTTTAAACACATTTATTTTAGTTGAAAAAGTAATAATTCACATCCAACAGTAATTTACAGCCAAAAGATTAAATGTTAAAATTTCATCGAAATTGACCATTTTGGGAACGTTCGACAGCTCCGCGGTCATCGTTTTTCGTCCGAAAATTAATTTTTTGGACTGTACCAAAAATGATTCCAAATGTCAATTGGACCGTGCCTCATGTTGAATAACCACTTTTTAAACCCTTGCAGTGCCCAAAATGGCCATTTTTAAAGAGTTTTGCTTACTCAGAAGCTTCAATTTTGACCAATTTCAGGCACAGGAATGACTTTAAACACATTTATTTTAGTTGAGAAAGTAATATTTCACATCTAACAGTAATTTACAGGCAAAAGATTAAATTTTAAAATTTCATCGAAATTGACCATTTTGGGAATGTTCGACAGCTCCGCGGTCATCGTTTTTCGTCAGAAAATAGATTTTTTGGACTGTACCAAAAATGATTCTAAATGTCAATTGGATCGTGCCTCATGTTGAATAACCACTTTTTAAACCCTCACAGTGCCCAAAATTGCCATTTTTACAGAGTTTTGCATACTCAGAAGCTTCAATTTTGACCAATTTCAGGCACAGGAATGACTTTAAACACATTTATTTTAGTTGAAAAAGTAATAATTCACATCCAACAGTAACTTACAGCCAAAAGATTAAATGTTAAAATTTCATCGAAATTGACCATTTTGGGAACGTTCGACAGCTCCGCGGTCATCGTTTTTCGTCCGAAAATTAATTTTTTGGACTGTACCAAAAATGATTCCAAATGTCAATTGGACCGTGCCTCATGTTGAATAACCACTTTTTAAACCCTCACAGTGACCAAAATTGCCATTTTTACAGAGTTTTGTATACTCAGAAGCTTCAATTTTGACCAATTTCAGGCACAGAAATGACTTCAAAGACATTTATTTTAGTTGAAAAAGTAATAATTCACATCCAACAGTAATTTACAGCCAAAAGATTAAATGTTAAAATTTCATCGAAATTGACCATTTTGGGAACGTTCGACAGCTCCGCGGTCATCGTTTTTCATCCGAAAATTGAATTTTTGGACTGTACCAAAAATGATTCCAAATGTCAATTGGATCGTGCCTCATGTTGAATAACCACTTTTTAAACCCTCGCAGTGCCCAAAATGGCAATTTTTACAGAGTTTTGCTTACTCAGAAGCTTCAATTTTGACCAATTTCAGGCACAGAAATGACTTTAAACACATTTATTTTAGTTGAAAAAGTAATAATTCACATCCAACAGTAATTTACATCCAAAAGATTAAATGTTAAAATTTCATCGAAATTGACCATTTTGGGAACGTTCGACAGCTCCGCGGTCATCGTTTTTCGTCCGAAAATTGATTTTTTGGACTGTACCAAAAATGATTCCAAATGTCAATTGGATCGTGCCTCATGTTGAATAACCATTTTTTAAACCCTCACAGTGACCAAAATTGCCATTTTTACAGAGTTTTGCATACTCAGAAGCTTCAATTTTGACCAATTTCAGGCACAGGAATGACTTTAAACACATTTATTTTAGTTGAGAAAGTAATATTTCACATCTAACAGTAATTTACAGGCAAAAGATTACATTTTAAAATTTCATCGAAATTGACCATTTTGGGAATGTTCGACAGCTCCGCGGTCATCGTTTTTCGTCAGAAAATAGATTTTTTGGACTGTACCAAAAATGATTCCAAATGTCAATTGGACCGTGCCTCATGTTGAATAACCACTTTTTAAACCCTCACAGTGCCCAAAATTGCCATTTTTACAGAGTTTTGCTTACTTAGAAGCTTTAATTTTGACCAATTTCAGGCACAGAAATGACTTTAAACACATTTATTTTAGTTGAAAAAGTAATAATTCACATCCAACAGTAATTTACAGCCAAAAGATTAAATGTTAAAATTTCATCGAAATTGACCATTTTGGGAACGTTCGACAGCTCCGCGGTCATCGTTTTTTGTCTGAAAATTGATTTTTTGGACTGTACCAAAAATGATTCCAAATGTCAATTGGACCGTGCCTCATGTTGAATAACCACTTTTTAAACCGTTGCAGTGCCCAAAATGGCCATTTTTACAGAGTTTTGCTTACTCAGAAGCTTCAATTTTGACCAATTTCAGGCACAGGAATGACTTTAAACACATTTATTTTAGTTGAGAAAGTAATATTTCACATCTAACAGTAATTTACAGGCAAAAGATTAAATTTTAAAATTTCATCGAAATTGACCATTTTGGGAATGTTCGACAGCTCCGCGGTCATCGTTTTTCATCAGAAAATAGATTTTTTGGACTGTACCAAAAATGATTCTAAATGTCAATTGGATCGTGCCTCATGTTGAATAACCACTTTTTAAACCCTCACAGTGCCCAAAATTGCCATTTTTACAGAGTTTTGCATACTCAGAAGCTTCAATTTTGACCAATTTCAGGCACAGAAATGACTTTAAACACATTTATTTTAGTTGAAAAAGTAATAATTCACATCCAACAGTAATTTACAGCCAAAAGATTAAATGTTAAAATTTCATCGAAATTGACCATTTTGGGAACGTTCGACAGCTCCGCGGTCATCGTTTTTCGTCCGAAAATTAATTTTTTGGACTGTACCAAAAATGATTCCAAATGTCAATTGGACCGTGCCTCATGTTGAATAACCACTTTTTAAACCCTCACAGTGACCAACATTGCCATTTTTACAGAGTTTTGCATACTCAGAAGCTTCAATTTTGACCAATTTCAGGCACAGAAATGACTTCAAACACATTTATTTTAGTTGAAAAAGTAATAATTCACATCCAACAGTAATTTACAGCCAAAAGATTAAATGTTAAAATTTCATCGAAATTGACCATTTTGGGAACGTTTGACAGCTCCGCGGTCATCGTTTTTCGTCTGAAAATTGATTTTTTGGACTGTACCAAAAATGATTCCAAATGTCAATTGGACCGTGCCTCATGTTGAATAACCACTTTTTAAACCCTCGCAGTGCCCAAAATGGCCATTTTTACAGAGTTTTGCTTACTCAGAAGCTTCAATTTTGACCAATTTCAGGCACAGAAATGACTTTAAACACATTTATTTTAGTTGAAAAAGTTATAATTCACATCCAACAGTAATTTACAGCCAAAAGAATAAATGTTAAAATTTCATCAAAATTGACCATTTTGGGAACTTTCGACAGCTCCGCGGTCATCGTTTTTCGTCCGAAAATTGAATTTTTGGACTGTACCAAAAAGGATTCCAAATGTCAATTGGATCGTGCCTCATGTTGAATAATCACTTTTTAAACCCTCACAGTGCCCAAAATTACCATTTTTACAGAGTTTTGCATACTCAGAAGCTTCAATTTTGACCAATTTCAGGCACAGAAATGACTTTAAACACTTTTATTTTAGTTGAAAAAGTAATAATTCACATCCAACAGTAATTTACAGCCAAAAGATTAAATGATAAAATTTCATCGAAATTGACCATTTTGCGAACGTTCGACAGCTCCGCGGTCATCGTTTTTCGTCAGAAAATTTATTTTTTGGACTGTACCAAAAATGATTCAAAATGTCAATTGGATCATGCCTCATGTTGAATAACCACTTTTTAAACCCTCACAGTGCCCAAAATTGCCATTTTTACAGAGTTTTGCTTACTTAGAAGCTTCAATTTTGACCAATTTCAGGCACAGAAATGACTTTAAACACATTTATTTTAGTTGAAAAAGTAATAATTCACATCCAACAGTAATTTACAGCCAAAAGATTAAATGTTAAAATTTCATCGAAATTGACCATTTTGGGAACGTTCGACAGCTCCGCGGTCATCGTTTTTTGTCTGAAAATTGATTTTTTGGACTGTACCAAAAATGATTCCAAATGTCAATTGGACCGTGCCTCATGTTGAATAACCACTTTTTAAACCCTTGCAGTGCCCAAAATGGCCATTTTTAAAGAGTTTTGCTTACTCAGAAGCTTCAATTTTGACCAATTTCAGGCACAGGAATGACTTTAAACACATTTATTTTAGTTGAGAAAGTAATATTTCACATCTAACAGTAATTTACAGGCAAAAGATTAAATTTTAAAATTTCATCGAAATTGACCATTTTGGGAATGTTCGACAGCTCCGCGGTCATCGTTTTTCGTCAGAAAATAGATTTTTTGGACTGTACCAAAAATGATTCTAAATGTCAATTGGATCGTGCCTCATGTTGAATAACCACTTTTTAAACCCTCACAGTGCCCAAAATTGCCATTTTTACAGAGTTTTGCATACTCAGAAGCTTCAATTTTGACCAATTTCAGGCACAGGAATGACTTTAAACACATTTATTTTAGTTGAAAAAGTAATAATTCACATCCAACAGTAACTTACAGCCAAAAGATTAAATGTTAAAATTTCATCGAAATTGACCATTTTGGGAACGTTCGACAGCTCCGCGGTCATCGTTTTTCGTCCGAAAATTAATTTTTTGGACTGTACCAAAAATGATTCCAAATGTCAATTGGACCGTGCCTCATGTTGAATAACCACTTTTTAAACCCTCACAGTGACCAAAATTGCCATTTTTACAGAGTTTTGTATACTCAGAAGCTTCAATTTTGACCAATTTCAGGCACAGAAATGACTTCAAACACATTTATTTTAGTTGAAAAAGTAATAATTCACATCCAACAGTAATTTACAGCCAAAAGATTAAATGTTAAAATTTCATCGAAATTGACCATTTTGGGAACGTTCGACAGCTCCGCGGTCATCGTTTTTCATCCGAAAATTGAATTTTTGGACTGTACCAAAAATGATTCCAAATGTCAATTGGATCGTGCCTCATGTTGAATAACCACTTTTTAAACCCTCGCAGTGCCCAAAATGGCAATTTTTACAGAGTTTTGCTTACTCAGAAGCTTCAATTTTGACCAATTTCAGGCACAGAAATGACTTTAAACACATTTATTTTAGTTGAAAAAGTAATAATTCACATCCAACAGTAATTTACATCCAAAAGATTAAATGTTAAAATTTCATCGAAATTGACCATTTTGGGAACGTTCGACAGCTCCGCGGTCATCGTTTTTCGTCCGAAAATTGATTTTTTGGACTGTACCAAAAATGATTCCAAATGTCAATTGGATCGTGCCTCATGTTGAATAACCATTTTTTAAACCCTCACAGTGACCAAAATTGCCATTTTTACAGAGTTTTGCATACTCAGAAGCTTCAATTTTGACCAATTTCAGGCACAGGAATGACTTTAAACACATTTATTTTAGTTGAGAAAGTAATATTTCACATCTAACAGTAATTTACAGGCAAAAGATTACATTTTAAAATTTCATCGAAATTGACCATTTTGGGAATGTTCGACAGCTCCGCGGTCATCGTTTTTCGTCAGAAAATAGATTTTTTGGACTGTACCAAAAATGATTCCAAATGTCAATTGGACCGTGCCTCATGTTGAATAACCACTTTTTAAACCCTCACCGTGACCAAAATTGCCATTTTTACAGAGTTTTGCATACTCAGAAGCTTCAATTTTGACCAATTTCAGGCACAGAAATGACTTTAAACACTTTTATTTTAGTTGAAAAAGTAATAATTCACATCCAACAGTAATTTACAGCCAAAAGATTAAATGATAAAATTTCATCGAAATTGACCATTTTGCGAACGTTCGACAGCTCCGCGGTCATCGTTTTTCGTCAGAAAATTTATTTTTTGGACTGTACCAAAAATGATTCAAAATGTCAATTGGATCATGCCTCATGTTGAATAACCACTTTTTAAACCCTCACAGTGCCCAAAATTGCCATTTTTACAGAGTTTTGCTTACTTAGAAGCTTCAATTTTGACCAATTTCAGGCACAGAAATGACTTTAAACACATTTATTTTAGTTGAGAAAGTAATATTTCACATCTAACAGTAATTTACAGGCAAAAGATTAAATTTTAAAATTTCATCGAAATTGACCATTTTGGGAATGTTCGACAGCTCCGCGGTCATCGTTTTTCGTCAGAAAATAGATTTTTTGGACTGTACCAAAAATGATTCTAAATGTCAATTGGATCGTGCCTCATGTTGAATAACCACTTTTTAAACCCTCACAGTGCCCAAAATTGCCATTTTTACAGAGTTTTGCATACTCAGAAGCTTCAATTTTGACCAATTTCAGGCACAGGAATGACTTTAAACACATTTATTTTAGTTGAAAAAGTAATAATTCACATCCAACAGTAACTTACAGCCAAAAGATTAAATGTTAAAATTTCATCGAAATTGACCATTTTGGGAACGTTCGACAGCTCCGCGGTCATCGTTTTTCGTCCGAAAATTAATTTTTTGGACTGTACCAAAAATGATTCCAAATGTCAATTGGACAGTGCCTCATGTTGAATAACCACTTTTTAAACCCTCACAGTGACCAAAATTGCCATTTTTACAGAGTTTTGTATACTCAGAAGCTTCAATTTTGACCAATTTCAGGCACAGAAATGACTTCAAACACATTTATTTTAGTTGAAAAAGTAATAATTCACATCCAACAGTAATTTACAGCCAAAAGATTAAATGTTAAAATTTCATCGAAATTGACCATTTTGGGAACGTTCGACAGCTCCGCGTTCATCGTTTTTCGTCCGAAAATTGATTTTTTGGACTGTACCAAAAATGATTCCAAATGTCAATTGGATCGTGCCTCATGTTGAATAACCATTTTTTAAACCCTCACAGTGACCAAAATTGCCATTTTTACAGAGTTTTGCTTACTCAGAAGCTTCAATTTTGACCAATTTCAGGCACAGAAATGACTTTAAACACATTTATTTTAGTTGAAAAAGTAATAATTCACATCCAACAGTAATTTACATCCAAAAGATTAAATGTTAAAATTTCATCGAAATTGACCATTTTGGGAACGTTCGACAGCTCCGCGTTCATCGTTTTTCGTCCGAAAATTGATTTTTTGGACTGTACCAAAAATGATTCCAAATGTCAATTGGATCGTGCCTCATGTTGAATAACCATTTTTTAAACCCTCACAGTGACCAAAATTGCCATTTTTACAGAGTTTTGCATACTCAGAAGCTTCAATTTTGACCAATTTCAGGCACAGGAATGACTTTAAACACATTTATTTTAGTTAAGAAAGTAATATTTCACATCTAACAGTAATTTACAGGCAAAAGATTACATTTTAAAATTTCATCGAAATTGACCATTTTGGGAATGTTCGACAGCTCCGCGGTCATCGTTTTTCGTCAGAAAATAGATTTTTTGGACTGTACCAAAAATGATTCTAAATGTCAATTGGATCGTGCCTCATGTTGAATAACCACTTTTTAAACCCTCACAGTGCCCAAAATTACCATTTTTACAGAGTTTTGCATACTCAGAAGCTTCAATTTTGACCAATTTCAGGCACAGAAATGACTTTAAACACATTTATTTTAGTTGAAAAAGTAATAATTCACATCCAACAGTAATTTACAGCCAAAAGATTAAATGTTAAAATTTCATCGAAATTGACCATTTTGGGAACGTTCGACAGCTCCGCGGTCATCGTTTTTCATCCGAAAATTGAATTTTTGGACTGTACCAAAAATGATTCCAAATGTCAATTGGATCGTGCCTCATGTTGAATAACCACTTTTTAAACCCTCGCAGTGCCCAAAATGGCAATTTTTACAGAGTTTTGCTTACTCAGAAGCTTCAATTTTGACCAATTTCAGGCACAGAAATGACTTTAAACACATTTATTTTAGTTGAAAAAGTAATAATTCACATCCAACAGTAATTTACATCCAAAAGATTAAATGTTAAAATTTCATCGAAATTGACCATTTTGGGAACGTTCGACAGCTCCGCGGTCATCGTTTTTCGTCCGAAAATTGATTTTTTGGACTGTACCAAAAATGATTCCAAATGTCAATTGGATCGTGCCTCATGTTGAATAACCATTTTTTAAACCCTCACAGTGACCAAAATTGCCATTTTTACAGAGTTTTGCATACTCAGAAGCTTCAATTTTGACCAATTTCAGGCACAGGAATGACTTTAAACACATTTATTTTAGTTGAGAAAGTAATATTTCACATCTAACAGTAATTTACAGGCAAAAGATTACATTTTAAAATTTCATCGAAATTGACCATTTTGGGAATGTTCGACAGCTCCGCGGTCATCGTTTTTCGTCAGAAAATAGATTTTTTGGACTGTACCAAAAATGATTCTAAATGTCAATTGGATCGTGCCTCATGTTGAATAACCACTTTTTAAACCCTCACAGTGCCCAAAATTACCATTTTTACAGAGTTTTGCATACTCAGAAGCTTCAATTTTGACCAATTTCAGGCACAGAAATGACTTTAAACACATTTATTTTAGTTGAAAAAGTAATAATTCACATCCAACAGTAATTTACAGCCAAAAGATTAAATGTTAAAATTTCATCGAAATTGACCATTTTGGGAACGTTCGACAGCTCCGCGGTCATCGTTTTTCGTCCGAAAATTAATTTTTTGGACTGTACCAAAAATGATTCCAAATGTCAATTGGACCGTGCCTCATGTTGAATAACCACTTTTTAAACCCTCACCGTGACCAAAATTGCCATTTTTACAGAGTTTTGCATACTCAGAAGCTTCAATTTTGACCAATTTCAGGCACAGAAATGACTTTAAACACTTTTATTTTAGTTGAAAAAGTAATAATTCACATCCAACAGTAATTTACAGCCAAAAGATTAAATGATAAAATTTCATCGAAATTGACCATTTTGCGAACGTTCGACAGCTCCGCGGTCATCGTTTTTCGTCAGAAAATTTATTTTTTGGACTGTACCAAAAATGATTCAAAATGTCAATTGGATCATGCCTCATGTTGAATAACCACTTTTTAAACCCTCACAGTGCCCAAAATTGCCATTTTTACAGAGTTTTGCTTACTTAGAAGCTTCAATTTTGACCAATTTCAGGCACAGAAATGACTTTAAACACATTTATTTTAGTTGAAAAAGTAATAATTCACATCCAACAGTAATTTACAGCCAAAAGATTAAATGTTAAAATTTCATCGAAATTGACCATTTTGGGAACGTTCGACAGCTCCGCGGTCATCGTTTTTTGTCTGAAAATTGATTTTTTGGACTGTACCAAAAATGATTCCAAATGTCAATTGGACCGTGCCTCATGTTGAATAACCACTTTTTAAACCCTTGCAGTGCCCAAAATGGCCATTTTTACAGAGTTTTGCTGACTCAGAAGCTTCAATTTTGACCAATTTCAGGCACAGGAATGACTTTAAACACATTTATTTTAGTTGAGAAAGTAATATTTCACATCTAACAGTAATTTACAGGCAAAAGATTAAATTTTAAAATTTCATCGAAATTGACCATTTTGGGAATGTTCGACAGCTCCGCGGTCATCGTTTTTCGTCAGAAAATAGATTTTTTGGACTGTACCAAAAATGATTCTAAATGTCAATTGGATCGTGCCTCATGTTGAATAACCACTTTTTAAACCCTCACAGTGCCCAAAATTGCCATTTTTACAGAGTTTTGCATACTCAGAAGCTTCAATTTTGACCAATTTCAGGCACAGGAATGACTTTAAACACATTTATTTTAGTTGAAAAAGTAATAATTCACATCCAACAGTAACTTACAGCCAAAAGATTAAATGTTAAAATTTCATCGAAATTGACAATTTTGGGAACGTTCGACAGCTCCGCGGTCATCGTTTTTCGTCCGAAAATTAATTTTTTGGACTGCACCAAAAATGATTCCAAATGTCAATCGGACCGTGCCTCATGTTGAATAACCACTTTTTAAACCCTCACAGTGACCAAAATTGCCATTTTTACAGAGTTTTGTATACTCAGAAGCTTCAATTTTGACCAATTTCAGGCACAGAAATGACTTCAAACACATTTATTTTAGTTGAAAAAGTAATAATTCACATCCAACAGTAATTTACAGCCAAAAGATTAAATGTTAAAATTTCATCGAAATTGACCATTTTGGGAACGTTCGACAGCTCCGCGGTCATCGTTTTTCATCCGAAAATTGAATTTTTGGACTGTACCAAAAATGATTCCAAATGTCAATTGGATCGTGCCTCATGTTGAATAACCACTTTTTAAACCCTCGCAGTGCCCAAAATGGCAATTTTTACAGAGTTTTGCTTACTCAGAAGCTTCAATTTTGACCAATTTCAGGCACAGAAATGACTTCAAACACATTTATTTTAGTTGAAAAAGTAATAATTCACATCCAACAGTAATTTACATCCAAAAGATTAAATGTTAAAATTTCATCGAAATTGACCATTTTGGGAACGTTCGACAGCTCCGCGGTCATCGTTTTTCGTCCGAAAATTGATTTTTTGGACTGTACCAAAAATGATTCCAAATGTCAATTGGATCGTGCCTCATGTTGAATAACCATTTTTTAAACCCTCACAATGACCAAAATTGCCATTTTTACAGAGTTTTGCATACTCAGAAGCTTCAATTTTGACCAATTTCAGGCACAGGAATGACTATAAACACATTTATTTTAGTTGAGAAAGTAATATTTCACATCTAACAGTAATTTACAGGCAAAAGATTAAATGATAAAATTTCATCGAAATTGACCATTTTGCGAACGTTCGACAGTCCGCGGTCATCGTTTTTCGTCAGAAAATTTATTTTTTGGACTGTACCAAAAATGATTCAAAATGTCAATTGGATCATGCCTCATGTTGAATAACCACTTTTTAAACCCTCACAGTGCCCAAAATTGCCATTTTTACAGAGTTTTGCTTACTTAGAAGCTTCAATTTTGACCAATTTCAGGCACAGAAATGACTTTAAACACATTTATTTTAGTTGAAAAAGTAATAATTCACATCCAACAGTAATTTACAGCCAAAAGATTAAATGTTAAAATTTCATCGAAATTGACCATTTTGGGAACGTTCGACAGCTCCGCGGTCATCGTTTTTCGTCCGAAAATTAATTTTTTGGACTGTACCAAAAATGATTCCAAATGTCAATTGGACCGTGCCTCATGTTGAATAACCACTTTTTAAACCCTCACAGTGACCAAAATTGCCATTTTTACAGAGTTTTGTATACTCAGAAGCTTCAATTTTGACCAATTTCAGGCACAGAAATGACTTCAAACACATTTATTTTAGTTGAAAAAGTAATAATTCACATCCAACAGTAATTTACAGCCAAAAGATTAAATGTTAAAATTTCATCGAAATTGACCATTTTGGGAACGTTCGACAGCTCCGCGGTCATCGTTTTTCATCCGAAAATTGAATTTTTGGACTGTACCAAAAATGATTCCAAATGTCAATTGGATCGTGCCTCATGTTGAATAACCACTTTTTAAACCCTCGCAGTGCCCAAAATGGCAATTTTTACAGAGTTTTGCTTACTCAGAAGCTTCAATTTTGACCAATTTCAGGCACAGAAATGACTTTAAACACATTTATTTTAGTTGAAAAAGTAATAATTCACATCCAACAGTAATTTACATCCAAAAGATTAAATGTTAAAATTTCATCGAAATTGACCATTTTGGGAACGTTCGACAGCTCCGCGGTCATCGTTTTTCGTCCGAAAATTGATTTTTTGGACTGTACCAAAAATGATTCCAAATGTCAATTGGATCGTGCCTCATGTTGAATAACCATTTTTTAAACCCTCACAGTGACCAAAATTGCCATTTTTACAGAGTTTTGCATACTCAGAAGCTTCAATTTTGACCAATTTCAGGCACAGGAATGACTTTAAACACATTTATTTTAGTTGAGAAAGTAATATTTCACATCTAACAGTAATTTACAGGCAAAAGATTACATTTTAAAATTTCATCGAAATTGACCATTTTGGGAATGTTCGACAGCTCCGCGGTCATCGTTTTTCGTCAGAAAATAGATTTTTTGGACTGTACCAAAAATGATTCTAAATGTCAATTGGATCGTGCCTCATGTTGAATAACCACTTTTTAAACCCTCACAGTGCCCAAAATTACCATTTTTACAGAGTTTTGCATACTCAGAAGCTTCAATTTTGACCAATTTCAGGCACAGAAATGACTTTAAACACATTTATTTTAGTTGAAAAAGTAATAATTCACATCCAACAGTAATTTACAGCCAAAAGATTAAATGTTAAAATTTCATCGAAATTGACCATTTTGGGAACGTTCGACAGCTCCGCGGTCATCGTTTTTCGTCCGAAAATTAATTTTTTGGACTGTACCAAAAATGATTCCAAATGTCAATTGGACCGTGCCTCATGTTGAATAACCACTTTTTAAACCCTCACCGTGACCAAAATTGCCATTTTTACAGAGTTTTGCATACTCAGAAGCTTCAATTTTGACCAATTTCAGGCACAGAAATGACTTTAAACACTTTTATTTTAGTTGAAAAAGTAATAATTCACATCCAACAGTAATTTACAGCCAAAAGATTAAATGATAAAATTTCATCGAAATTGACCATTTTGCGAACGTTCGACAGCTCCGCGGTCATCGTTTTTCGTCAGAAAATTTATTTTTTGGACTGTACCAAAAATGATTCAAAATGTCAATTGGATCATGCCTCATGTTGAATAACCACTTTTTAAACCCTCACAGTGCCCAAAATTGCCATTTTTACAGAGTTTTGCTTACTTAGAAGCTTCAATTTTGACCAATTTCAGGCACAGAAATGACTTTAAACACATTTATTTTAGTTGAAAAAGTAATAATTCACATCCAACAGTAATTTACAGCCAAAAGATTAAATGTTAAAATTTCATCGAAATTGACCATTTTGGGAACGTTCGACAGCTCCGCGGTCATCGTTTTTTGTCTGAAAATTGATTTTTTGGACTGTACCAAAAATGATTCCAAATGTCAATTGGACCGTGCCTCATGTTGAATAACCACTTTTTAAACCCTTGCAGTGCCCAAAATGGCCATTTTTACAGAGTTTTGCTTACTCAGAAGCTTCAATTTTGACCAATTTCAGGCACAGGAATGACTTTAAACACATTTATTTTAGTTGAGAAAGTAATATTTCACATCTAACAGTAATTTACAGGCAAAAGATTAAATTTTAAAATTTCATCGAAATTGACCATTTTGGGAATGTTCGACAGCTCCGCGGTCATCGTTTTTCGTCAGAAAATAGATTTTTTGGACTGTACCAAAAATGATTCTAAATGTCAATTGGATCGTGCCTCATGTTGAATAACCACTTTTTAAACCCTCACAGTGCCCAAAATTGCCATTTTTACAGAGTTTTGCATACTCAGAAGCTTCAATTTTGACCAATTTCAGGCACAGGAATGACTTTAAACACATTTATTTTAGTTGAAAAAGTAATAATTCACATCCAACAGTAACTTACAGCCAAAAGATTAAATGTTAAAATTTCATCGAAATTGACCATTTTGGGAACGTTCGACAGCTCCGCGGTCATCGTTTTTCGTCCGAAAATTAATTTTTTGGACTGCACCAAAAATTATTCCAAATGTCAATCGGACCGTGCCTCATGTTGAATAACCACTTTTTAAACCCTCACAGTGACCAAAATTGCCATTTTTACAGAGTTTTGTATACTGAGAAGCTTCAATTTTGACCAATTTCAGGCACAGAAATGACTTCAAACACATTTATTTTAGTTGAAAAAGTAATAATTCACATCCAACAGTAATTTACAGCCAAAAGATTAAATGTTAAAATTTCATCGAAATTGACCATTTTGGGAACGTTCGACAGCTCCGCGGTCATCGTTTTTCATCCGAAAATTGAATTTTTGGACTGTACCAAAAATGATTCCAAATGTCAATTGGATCGTGCCTCATGTTGAATAACCACTTTTTAAACCCTCGCAGTGCCCAAAATGGCAATTTTTACAGAGTTTTGCTTACTCAGAAGCTTCAATTTTGACCAATTTCAGGCACAGAAATGACTTCAAACACATTTATTTTAGTTGAAAAAGTAATAATTCACATCCAACAGTAATTTACATCCAAAAGATTAAATGTTAAAATTTCATCGAAATTGACCGTTTTGGGAACGTTCGACAGCTCCGCGGTCATCGTTTTTCGTCCGAAAATTGATTTTTTGGACTGTACCAAAAATGATTCCAAATGTCAATTGGATCGTGCCTCATGTTGAATAACCATTTTTTAAACCCTCACAGTGACCAAAATTGCCATTTTTACAGAGTTTTGCATACTCAGAAGCTTCAATTTTGACCAATTTCAGGCACAGGAATGACTTTAAACACATTTATTTTAGTTGAGAAAGTAATATTTCACATCTAACAGTAATTTACAGGCAAAAGATTAAATGATAAAATTTCATCGAAATTGACCATTTTGCGAACGTTCGACAGTCCGCGGTCATCGTTTTTCGTCAGAAAATTTATTTTTTGGACTGTACCAAAAATGATTCAAAATGTCAATTGGATCATGCCTCATGTTGAATAACCACTTTTTAAACCCTCACAGTGCCCAAAATTGCCATTTTTACAGAGTTTTGCTTACTTAGAAGCTTCAATTTTGACCAATTTCAGGCACAGAAATGACTTTAAACACATTTATTTTAGTTGAAAAAGTAATAATTCACATCCAACAGTAATTTACAGCCAAAAGATTAAATGTTAAAATTTCATCGAAATTGACCATTTTGGGAACGTTCGACAGCTCCGCGGTCATAGTTTTTCGTCCGAAAATTAATTTTTTGGACTGTACCAAAAATGATTCCAAATGTCAATTGGACCGTGCCTCATGTTGAATAACCACTTTTTAAACCCTCACAGTGACCAAAATTGCCATTTTTACAGAGTTTTTTATACTCAGAAGCTTCAATTTTGACCAATTTCAGGCACAGAAATGACTTCAAACACATTTATTTTAGTTGAAAAAGTAATAATTCACATCCAACAGTAATTTACAGCCAAAAGATTAAATGTTAAAATTTCATCGAAATTGACCATTTTGGGAACGTTCGACAGCTCCGCGGTCATCGTTTTTCATCCGAAAATTGAATTTTTGGACTGTACCAAAAATGATTCCAAATGTCAATTGGATTGTGCCTCATGTTGAATAACCACTTTTTAAACCCTCGCAGTGCCCAAAATGGCAATTTTTACAGAGTTTTGCTTACTCAGAAGCTTCAATTTTGACCAATTTCAGGCACAGAAATGACTTTAAACACATTTATTTTAGTTGAAAAAGTAATAATTCACATCCAACAGTAATTTACATCCAAAAGATTAAATGTTAAAATTTCATCGAAATTGACCATTTTGGGAACGTTCGACAGCTCCGCGGTCATCGTTTTTCGTCCGAAAATTGATTTTTTGGACTGTACCAAAAATGATTCAAAATGTCAATTGGATCATGCCTCATGTTGAATAACCACTTTTTAAACCCTCACAGTGCCCAAAATTGCCATTTTTACAGAGTTTTGCTTACTTAGAAGCTTCAATTTTGACCAATTTCAGGCACAGAAATGACTTTAAACACATTTATTTTAGTTGAAAAAGTAATAATTCACATCCAACAGTAATTTACAGCCAAAAGATTAAATGTTAAAATTTCATCGAAATTGACCATTTTGGGAACGTTCGACAGCTCCGCGGTCATCGTTTTTTGTCTGAAAATTGATTTTTTGGACTGTACCAAAAATGATTCCAAATGTCAATTGGACCGTGCCTCATGTTGAATAACCACTTTTTAAACCCTTGCAGTGCCCAAAATGGCCATTTTTACAGAGTTTTGCTTACTCAGAAGCTTCAATTTTGACCAATTTCAGGCACAGGAATGACTTTAAACACATTTATTTTAGTTGAGAAAGTAATATTTCACATCTAACAGTAATTTACAGGCAAAAGATTAAATTTTAAAATTTCATCGAAATTGACCATTTTGGGAATGTTCGACAGCTCCGCGGTCATCGTTTTTCGTCAGAAAATAGATTTTTTGGACTGTACCAAAAATGATTCTAAATGTCAATTGGATCGTGCCTCATGTTGAATAACCACTTTTTAAACCCTCACAGTGCCCAAAATTGCCATTTTTACAGAGTTTTGCATACTCAGAAGCTTCAATTTTGACCAATTTCAGGCACAGGAATGACTTTAAACACATTTATTTTAGTTGAAAAAGTAATAATTCACATCCAACAGTAACTTACAGCCAAAAGATTAAATGTTAAAATTTCATCGAAATTGACCATTTTGGGAACGTTCGACAGCTCCGCGGTCATCGTTTTTCGTCCGAAAATTAATTTTTTGGACTGCACCAAAAATGATTCCAAATGTCAATCGGACCGTGCCTCATGTTGAATAACCACTTTTTAAACCCTCACAGTGACCAAAATTGCCATTTTTACAGAGTTTTGTATACTCAGAAGCTTCAATTTTGACCAATTTCAGGCACAGAAATGACTTCAAACACATTTATTTTAGTTGAAAAAGTAATAATTCACATCCAACAGTAATTTACAGCCAAAAGATTAAATGTTAAAATTTCATCGAAATTGACCATTTTGGGAACGTTCGACAGCTCCGCGGTCATCGTTTTTCATCCGAAAATTGAATTTTTGGACTGTACCAAAAATGATTCCAAATGTCAATTGGATCGTGCCTCATGTTGAATAACCACTTTTTAAACCCTCGCAGTGCCCAAAATGGCAATTTTTACAGAGTTTTGCTTACTCAGAAGCTTCAATTTTGACCAATTTCAGGCACAGAAATGACTTCAAACACATTTATTTTAGTTGAAAAAGTAATAATTCACATCCAACAGTAATTTACATCCAAAAGATTAAATGTTAAAATTTCATCGAAATTGACCATTTTGGGAACGTTCGACAGCTCCGCGGTCATCGTTTTTCGTCCGAAAATTGATTTTTTGGACTGTACCAAAAATGATTCCAAATGTCAATTGGATCGTGCCTCATGTTGAATAACCATTTTTTAAACCCTCACAGTGACCAAAATTGCCATTTTTACAGAGTTTTGCTTACTTAGAAGCTTCAATTTTGACCAATTTCAGGCACAGAAATGACTTTAAACACATTTATTTTAGTTGAAAAAGTAATAATTCACATCCAACAGTAATTTACAGCCAAAAGATTAAATGTTAAAATTTCATCGAAATTGACCATTTTGGGAACGTTCGACAGCTCCGCGGTCATAGTTTTTCGTCCGAAAATTAATTTTTTGGACTGTACCAAAAATGATTCCAAATGTCAATTGGACCGTGCCTCATGTTGAATAACCACTTTTTAAACCCTCACAGTGACCAAAATTGCCATTTTTACAGAGTTTTGTATACTCAGAAGCTTCAATTTTGACCAATTTCAGGCACAGAAATGACTTCAAACACATTTATTTTAGTTGAAAAAGTAATAATTCACATCCAACAGTAATTTACAGCCAAAAGATTAAATGTTAAAATTTCATCGAAATTGACCATTTTGGGAACGTTCGACAGCTCCGCGGTCATCGTTTTTCATCCGAAAATTGAATTTTTGGACTGTACAAAAATGATTCCAAATGTCAATTGGATCGTGCCTCATGTTGAATAACCACTTTTTAAACCCTCGCAGTGCCCAAAATGGCAATTTTTACAGAGTTTTGCTTACTCAGAAGCTTCAATTTTGACCAATTTCAGGCACAGAAATGACTTTAAACACATTTATTTTAGTTGAAAAAGTAATAATTCACATCCAACAGTAATTTACATCCAAAAGATTAAATGTTAAAATTTCATCGAAATTGACCATTTTGGGAACGTTCGACAGCTCCGCGGTCATCGTTTTTCGTCCGAAAATTGATTTTTTGGACTGTACCAAAAATGATTCCAAATGTCAATTGGATCGTGCCTCATGTTGAATAACCATTTTTTAAACCCTCACAGTGACCAAAATTGCCATTTTTACAGAGTTTTGCATACTCAGAAGCTTCAATTTTGACCAATTTCAGGCACAGGAATGACTTTAAACACATTTATTTTAGTTGAGAAAGTAATATTTCACATCTAACAGTAATTTACAGGCAAAAGATTACATTTTAAAATTTCATCGAAATTGACCATTTTGGGAATGTTCGACAGCTCCGCGGTCATCGTTTTTCGTCAGAAAATAGATTTTTTGGACTGTACCAAAAATGATTCTAAATGTCAATTGGATCGTGCCTCATGTTGAATAACCACTTTTTAAACCCTCACAGTGCCCAAAATTACCATTTTTACAGAGTTTTGCATACTCAGAAGCTTCAATTTTGACCAATTTCAGGCACAGAAATGACTTTAAACACATTTATTTTAGTTGAAAAAGTATAATTCACATCCAACAGTAATTTACAGCCAAAAGATTAAATGTTAAAATTTCATCGAAATTGACCATTTTGGGAACGTTCGACAGCTCCGCGGTCATCGTTTTTCGTCCGAAAATTAATTTTTTGGACTGTACCAAAAATGATTCCAAATGTCAATTGGACCGTGCCTCATGTTGAATAACCACTTTTTAAACCCTCACCGTGACCAAAATTTGCCATTTTTACAGAGTTTTGCATACTCAGAAGCTTCAATTTTGACCAATTTCAGGCACAGAAATGACTTTAAACACTTTTATTTTAGTTGAAAAAGTAATAATTCACATCCAACAGTAATTTACAGCCAAAAGATTAAATGATAAAATTTCATCGAAATTGACCATTTTGCGAACGTTCGACAGCTCCGCGGTCATCGTTTTTCGTCAGAAAATTTATTTTTTGGACTGTACCAAAAATGATTCAAAATGTCAATTGGATCATGCCTCATGTTGAATAACCACTTTTTAAACCCTCACAGTGCCCAAAATTGCCATTTTTACAGAGTTTTGCTTACTTAGAAGCTTCAATTTTGACCAATTTCAGGCACAGAAATGACTTTAAACACATTTATTTTAGTTGAAAAAGTAATAATTCACATCCAACAGTAATTTACAGCCAAAAGATTAAATGTTAAAATTTCATCGAAATTGACCATTTTGGGAACGTTCGACAGCTCCGCGGTCATCGTTTTTTGTCTGAAAATTGATTTTTTGGACTGTACCAAAAATGATTCCAAATGTCAATTGGACCGTGCCTCATGTTGAATAACCACTTTTTAAACCCTTGCAGTGCCCAAAATGGCCATTTTTACAGAGTTTTGCTTACTCAGAAGCTTCAATTTTGACCAATTTCAGGCACAGGAATGACTTTAAACACATTTATTTTAGTTGAGAAAGTAATATTTCACATCTAACAGTAATTTACAGGCAAAAGATTAAATTTTAAAATTTCATCGAAATTGACCATTTTGGGAATGTTCGACAGCTCCGCGGTCATCGTTTTTCGTCAGAAAATAGATTTTTTGGACTGTACCAAAAATGATTCTAAATGTCAATTGGATCGTGCCTCATGTTGAATAACCACTTTTTAAACCCTCACAGTGCCCAAAATTGCCATTTTTACAGAGTTTTGCATACTCAGAAGCTTCAATTTTGACCAATTTCAGGCACAGGAATGACTTTAAACACATTTATTTTAGTTGAAAAAGTAATAATTCACATCCAACAGTAACTTACAGCCAAAAGATTAAATGTTAAAATTTCATCGAAATTGACCATTTTGGGAACGTTCGACAGCTCCGCGGTCATCGTTTTTCGTCCGAAAATTAATTTTTTGGACTGCACCAAAAATGATTCCAAATGTCAATCGGACCGTGCCTCATGTTGAATAACCACTTTTTAAACCCTCACAGTGACCAAAATTGCCATTTTTACAGAGTTTTGTATACTCAGAAGCTTCAATTTTGACCAATTTCAGGCACAGAAATGACTTCAAACACATTTATTTTAGTTGAAAAAGTAATAATTCACATCCAACAGTAATTTACAGCCAAAAGATTAAATGTTAAAATTTCATCGAAATTGACCATTTTGGGAACGTTCGACAGCTCCGCGGTCATCGTTTTTCATCCGAAAATTGAATTTTTGGACTGTACCAAAAATGATTCCAAATGTCAATTGGATCGTGCCTCATGTTGAATAACCACTTTTTAAACCCTCGCAGTGCCCAAAATGGCAATTTTTACAGAGTTTTGCTTACTCAGAAGCTTCAATTTTGACCAATTTCAGGCACAGAAATGACTTCAAACACATTTATTTTAGTTGAAAAAGTAATAATTCACATCCAACAGTAATTTACATCCAAAAGATTAAATGTTAAAATTTCATCGAAATTGACCATTTTGGGAACGTTCGACAGCTCCGCGGTCATCGTTTTTCGTCCGAAAATTGATTTTTTGGACTGTACCAAAAATGATTCCAAATGTCAATTGGATCGTGCCTCATGTTGAATAACCATTTTTTAAACCCTCACAGTGACCAAAATTGCCATTTTTACAGAGTTTTGCATACTCAGAAGCTTCAATTTTGACCAATTTCAGGCACAGGAATGACTTTAAACACATTTATTTTAGTTGAGAAAGTAATATTTCACATCTAACAGTAATTTACAGGCAAAAGATTAAATGATAAAATTTCATCGAAATTGACCATTTTGCGAACGTTCGACAGTCCGCGGTCATCGTTTTTCGTCAGAAAATTTATTTTTTGGACTGTACCAAAAATGATTCAAAATGTCAATTGGATCATGCCTCATGTTGAATAACCACTTTTTAAACCCTCACAGTGCCCAAAATTGCCATTTTTACAGAGTTTTGCTTACTTAGAAGCTTCAATTTTGACCAATTTCAGGCACAGAAATGACTTTAAACACATTTATTTTAGTTGAAAAAGTAATAATTCACATCCAACAGTAATTTACAGCCAAAAGATTAAATGTTAAAATTTCATCGAAATTGACCATTTTGGGAACGTTCGACAGCTCCGCGGTCATCGTTTTTCGTCCGAAAATTAATTTTTTGGACTGTACCAAAAATGATTCCAAATGTCAATTGGACCGTGCCTCATGTTGAATAACCACTTTTTAAACCCTCACAGTGACCAAAATTGCCATTTTTACAGAGTTTTGTATACTCAGAAGCTTCAATTTTGACCAATTTCAGGCACAGAAATGACTTCAAACACATTTATTTTAGTTGAAAAAGTAATAATTCACATCCAACAGTAATTTACAGCCAAAAGATTAAATGTTAAAATTTCATCGAAATTGACCATTTTGGGAACGTTTGACAGCTCCGCGGTCATCGTTTTTCATCCGAAAATTGAATTTTTGGACTGTACCAAAAATGATTCCAAATGTCAATTGGATCGTGCCTCATGTTGAATAACCACTTTTTAAACCCTCGCAGTGCCCAAAATGGCAATTTTCACAGAGTTTTGCTTACTCAGAAGCTTCAATTTTGACCAATTTCAGGCACAGAAATGACTTTAAACACATTTATTTTAGTTGAAAAAGTAATAATTCACATCCAACAGTAATTTACATCCAAAAGATTAAATGTTAAAATTTCATCGAAATTGACCATTTTGGGAACGTTCGACAGCTCCGCGGTCATCGTTTTTCGTCCGAAAATTGATTTTTTGGACTGTACCAAAAATGATTCCAAATGTCAATTGGATCGTGCCTCATGTTGAATAACCATTTTTTAAACCCTCACAGTGACCAAAATTGCCATTTTTACAGAGTTTTGCATACTCAGAAGCTTCAATTTTGACCAATTTCAGGCACAGGAATGACTTTAAACACATTTATTTTAGTTGAGAAAGTAATATTTCACATCTAACAGTAATTTACAGGCAAAAGATTAAATGTTAAAATTTCATCGAAATTGACCATTTTGGGAACGTTCGACAGCTCCGCGGTCATCGTTTTTCGTCCGAAAATTAATTTTTTGGACTGTACCAAAAATTATTCCAAATGTCAATTGGACCGTGCCTCATGTTGAATAACCACTTTTTAAACCCTCACAGTGACCAAAATTGCCATTTTTACAGAGTTTTGTATACTCAGAAGCTTCAATTTTGACCAATTTCAGGCACAGAAATGACTTCAAACACATTTATTTTAGTTGAAAAAGTAATAATTCACATCCAACAGTAATTTACAGCCAAAAGATTAAATGTTAAAATTTCATCGAAATTGACCATTTTGGGAACGTTCGACAGCTCCGCGGTCATCGTTTTTCATCCGAAAATTGAATTTTTGGACTGTACCAAAAATGATTCCAAATGTCAATTGGATCGTGCCTCATGTTGAATAACCACTTTTTAAACCCTCGCAGTGCCCAAAATGGCAATTTTTACAGAGTTTTGCTTACTCAGAAGCTTCAATTTTGACCAATTTCAGGCACAGAAATGACTTTAAACACATTTATTTTAGTTGAAAAAGTAATAATTCACATCCAACAGTAATTTACATCCAAAAGATTAAATGTTAAAATTTCATCGAAATTGACCATTTTGGGAACGTTCGACAGCTCCGCGGTCATCGTTTTTCGTCCGAAAATTGAATTTTTGGACTGTACCAAAAATGATTCCAAATGTCAATTGGATCGTGCCTCATGTTGAATAACCATTTTTTAAACCCTCACAGTGACCAAAATTGCCATTTTTACAGAGTTTTGCATACTCAGAAGCTTCAATTTTGACCAATTTCAGGCACAGGAATGACTTTAAACACATTTATTTTAGTTGAGAAAGTAATATTTCACATCCAACAGTAATTTACAGCCAAAAGATTAAATGTTAAAATTTCATCGAAATTGACCATTTTGGGAATGTTCGACAGCTCCGCGGTCATCGTTTTTCATCCGAAAATTGAATTTTTGGACTGTACCAAAAATGATTCCAAATGTCAATTGGATCGTGCCTCATGTTGAATAACCACTTTTTAAACCCTCGCAGTGCCCAAAATGGCAATTTTTACAGAGTTTTGCTTACTCAGAAGCTTCAATTTTGACCAATTTCAGGCACAAAAATGACTTTAAACACATTTATTTTAGTTGAAAAAGTAATAATTCACATCCAACAGTAATTTACATCCAAAAGATTAAATGTTAAAATTTCATCGAAATTGACCATTTTGGGAACGTTCGACAGCTCCGCGGTCATCGTTTTTCGTCCGAAAATTGAATTTTTGGACTGTACCAAAAATGATTCCAAATGTCAATTGGATCGTGCCTCATGTTGAATAACCATTTTTTAAACCCTCACAGTGACCAAAATTGCCATTTTTACAGAGTTTTGCATACTCAGAAGCTTCAATTTTGACCAATTTCAGGCACAGGAATGACTTTAAACACATTTATTTTAGTTGAGAAAGTAATATTTCACATCTAACAGTAATTTACAGGCAAAAGATTACATTTTAAAATTTCATCGAAATTGACCATTTTGGGAATGTTCGACAGCTCCGCGGTCATCGTTTTTCGTCAGAAAATAGATTTTTTGGACTGTACCAAAAATGATTCCAAATGTCAATTGGACCGTGCCTCATGTTGAATAACCACTTTTTAAACCCTCACAGTGCCCAAAATTGCCATTTTTACAGAGTTTTGCTTACTTAGAAGCTTTAATTTTGACCAATTTCAGGCACAGAAATGACTTTAAACACATTTATTTTAGTTGAAAAAGTAATAATTCACATCCAACAGTAATTTACAGCCAAAAGATTAAATGTTAAAATTTCATCGAAATTGACCATTTTGGGAACGTTCGACAGCTCCGCGGTCATCGTTTTTTGTCTGAAAATTGATTTTTTGGACTGTACCAAAAATGATTCCAAATGTCAATTGGACCGTGCCTCATGTTGAATAACCACTTTTTAAACCCTTGCAGTGCCCAAAATGGCCATTTTTACAGAGTTTTGCTTACTCAGAAGCTTCAATTTTGACCAATTTCAGGCACAGGAATGACTTTAAACACATTTATTTTAGTTGAGAAAGTAATATTTCACATCTAACAGTAATTTACAGGCAAAAGATTAAATTTTAAAATTTCATCGAAATTGACCATTTTGGGAATGTTCGACAGCTCCGCGGTCATCGTTTTTCATCAGAAAATAGATTTTTTGGACTGTACCAAAAATGATTCTAAATGTCAATTGGATCATGCCTCATGTTGAATAACCACTTTTTAAACCCTCACAGTGCCCAAAATTGCCATTTTTACAGAGTTTTGCATACTCAGAAGATTCAATTTTGACCAATTTCAGGCACAGAAATGACTTTAAACACATTTATTTTAGTTGAAAAAGTAATAATTCACATCCAACAGTAATTTACAGCCAAAAGATTAAATGTTAAAATTTCATCGAAATTGACCATTTTGGGAACGTTCGACAGCTCCGCGGTCATCGTTTTTCGTCCGAAAATTAATTTTTTGGACTGTACCAAAAATGATTCCAAATGTCAATTGGACCGTGCCTCATGTTGAATAAGGACTTTTTAAACCCTCACAGTGACCAACATTGCCATTTTTACAGAGTTTTGCATACTCAGAAGCTTCAATTTTGACCAATTTCAGGCACAGAAATGACTTCAAACACATTTATTTTAGTTGAAAAAGTAATAATTCACATCCAACAGTAATTTACAGCCAAAAGATTAAATGTTAAAATTTCATCAAAATTGACCATTTTGGGAACTTTCGACAGCTCCGCGGTCATCGTTTTTCGTCCGAAAATTGAATTTTTGGACTGTACCAAAAATGATTCCAAATGTCAATTGGATCGTGCCTCATGTTGAATAATCACTTTTTAAACCCTCACAGTGCCCAAAATTACCATTTTTACAGAGTTTTGCATACTCAGAAGCTTCAATTTTGACCGATTTCAGGCACAGAAATGACTTTAAACACATTTATTTTAGTTGAAAAAGTAATAATTCACATCCAACAGTAATTTACAGCCAAAAGATTAAATGTTAAAATTTCATCGAAATTGACCATTTTGGGAACGTTCGACAGCTCCGCGGTCATCGTTTTTCGTCCGAAAATTAATTTTTTGGACTGTACCAAAAATGATTCCAAATGTCAATTGGACCGTGCCTCATGTTGAATAACCACTTTTTAAACCCTCACCGTGACCAAAATTGCCATTTTTACAGAGTTTTGCATACTCAGAAGCTTCAATTTTGACCAATTTCAGGCACAGAAATGACTTTAAACACTTTTATTTTAGTTGAAAAAGTAATAATTCACATCCAACAGTAATTTACAGCCAAAAGATTAAATGATAAAATTTCATCGAAATTGACCATTTTGCGAACGTTCGACAGCTCCGCGGTCATCGTTTTTCGTCAGAAAATTTATTTTTTGGACTGTACCAAAAATGATTCAAAATGTCAATTGGATCATGCCTCATGTTGAATAACCACTTTTTAAACCCTCACAGTGCCCAAAATTGCCATTTTTACAGAGTTTTGCTTACTTAGAAGCTTCAATTTTGACCAATTTCAGGCACAGAAATGACTTTAAACACATTTATTTTAGTTGAAAAAGTAATAATTCACATCCAACAGTAATTTACAGCCAAAAGATTAAATGTTAAAATTTCATCGAAATTGACCATTTTGGGAACGTTCGACAGCTCCGCGGTCATCGTTTTTTGTCTGAAAATTGATTTTTTGGACTGTACCAAAAATGATTCCAAATGTCAATTGGACCGTGCCTCATGTTGAATAACCACTTTTTAAACCCTTGCAGTGCCCAAAATGGCCATTTTTAAAGAGTTTTGCTTACTCAGAAGCTTCAATTTTGACCAATTTCAGGCACAGGAATGACTTTAAACACATTTATTTTAGTTGAGAAAGTAATATTTCACATCTAACAGTAATTTACAGGCAAAAGATTAAATTTTAAAATTTCATCGAAATTGACCATTTTGGGAATGTTCGACAGCTCCGCGGTCATCGTTTTTCGTCAGAAAATAGATTTTTTGGACTGTACCAAAAATGATTCTAAATGTCAATTGGATCGTGCCTCATGTTGAATAACCACTTTTTAAACCCTCACAGTGCCCAAAATTGCCATTTTTACAGAGTTTTGCATACTCAGAAGCTTCAATTTTGACCAATTTCAGGCACAGGAATGACTTTAAACACATTTATTTTAGTTGAAAAAGTAATAATTCACATCCAACAGTAACTTACAGCCAAAAGATTAAATGTTAAAATTTCATCGAAATTGACCATTTTGGGAACGTTCGACAGCTCCGCGGTCATCGTTTTTCGTCCGAAAATTAATTTTTTGGACTGTACCAAAAATAATTCCAAATGTCAATTGGACCGTGCCTCATGTTGAATAACCACTTTTTAAACCCTCACAGTGACCAAAATTGCCATTTTTACAGAGTTTTGTATACTCAGAAGCTTCAATTTTGACCAATTTCAGGCACAGAAATGACTTCAAACACATTTATTTTAGTTGAAAAAGTAATAATTCACATCCAACAGTAATTTACATCCAAAAGATTAAATGTTAAAATTTCATCGAAATTGACCATTTTGGGAACGTTCGACAGCTCCGCGGTCATCGTTTTTCGTCCGAAAATTGATTTTTTGGACTGTACCAAAAATGATTCCAAATGTCAATTGGATCATGCCTCATGTTGAATAACCACTTTTTAAACCCTCACAGTGCCCAAAATTGCCATTTTTACAGAGTTTTGCTTACTTAGAAGCTTCAATTTTGACCAATTTCAGGCACAGAAATGACTTTAAACACATTTATTTTAGTTGAAAAAGTAATAATTCACATCCAACAGTAATTTACAGCCAAAAGATTAAATGTTAAAATTTCATCGAAATTGACCATTTTGGGAACGTTCGACAGCTCCGCGGTCATCGTTTTTTGTCTGAAAATTGATTTTTTGGACTGTACCAAAAATGATTCCAAATGTCAATTGGACCGTGCCTCATGTTGAATAACCACTTTTTAAACCCTTGCAGTGCCCAAAATGGCCATTTTTAAAGAGTTTTGCTTACTCAGAAGCTTCAATTTTGACCAATTTCAGGCACAGGAATGACTTTAAACACATTTATTTTAGTTGAGAAAGTAATATTTCACATCTAACAGTAATTTACAGGCAAAAGATTAAATTTTAAAATTTCATCGAAATTGACCATTTTGGGAATGTTCGACAGCTCCGCGGTCATCGTTTTTCGTCAGAAAATAGATTTTTTGGACTGTACCAAAAATGATTCTAAATGTCAATTGGATCGTGCCTCATGTTGAATAACCACTTTTTAAACCCTCACAGTGCCCAAAATTGCCATTTTTACAGAGTTTTGCATACTCAGAAGCTTCAATTTTGACCAATTTCAGGCACAGGAATGACTTTAAACACATTTATTTTAGTTGAAAAAGTAATAATTCACATCCAACAGTAACTTACAGCCAAAAGATTAAATGTTAAAATTTCATCGAAATTGACCATTTTGGGAACGTTCGACAGCTCCGCGGTCATCGTTTTTCGTCCGAAAATTAATTTTTTGGACTGTACCAAAAATGATTCCAAATGTCAATTGGACCGTGCCTCATGTTGAATAACCACTTTTTAAACCCTCACAGTGACCAAAATTGCCATTTTTACAGAGTTTTGTATACTCAGAAGCTTCAATTTTGACCAATTTCAGGCACAGAAATGACTTCAAACACATTTATTTTAGTTGAAAAAGTAATAATTCACATCCAACAGTAATTTACAGCCAAAAGATTAAATGTTAAAATTTCATCGAAATTGACCATTTTGGGAACGTTCGACAGCTCCGCGGTCATCGTTTTTCATCCGAAAATTGAATTTTTGGACTGTACCAAAAATGATTCCAAATGTCAATTGGATCGTGCCTCATGTTGAATAACCACTTTTTAAACCCTCGCAGTGCCCAAAATGGCAATTTTTACAGAGTTTTGCTTACTCAGAAGCTTCAATTTTGACCAATTTCAGGCACAGAAATGACTTTAAACACATTTATTTTAGTTGAAAAAGTAATAATTCACATCCAACAGTAATTTACATCCAAAAGATTAAATGTTAAAATTTCATCGAAATTGACCATTTTGGGAACGTTCGACAGCTCCGCGGTCATCGTTTTTCGTCCGAAAATTGATTTTTTGGACTGTACCAAAAATGATTCCAAATGTCAATTGGATCGTGCCTCATGTTGAATAACCATTTTTTAAACCCTCACAGTGACCAAAATTGCCATTTTTACAGAGTTTTGCATACTCAGAAGCTTCAATTTTGACCAATTTCAGGCACAGGAATGACTTTAAACACATTTATTTTAGTTGAGAAAGTAATATTTCACATCTAACAGTAATTTACAGGCAAAAGATTACATTTTAAAATTTCATCGAAATTGACCATTTTGGGAATGTTCGACAGCTCCGCGGTCATTGTTTTTCGTCAGAAAATAGATTTTTTGGACTGTACCAAAAATGATTCCAAATGTCAATTGGACCGTGCCTCATGTTGAATAACCACTTTTTAAACCCTCACCGTGACCAAAATTGCCATTTTTACAGAGTTTTGCATACTCAGAAGCTTCAATTTTGACCAATTTCAGGCACAGAAATGACTTTAAACACTTTTATTTTAGTTGAAAAAGTAATAATTCACATCCAACAGTAATTTACAGCCAAAAGATTAAATGATAAAATTTCATCGAAATTGACCATTTTGCGAACGTTCGACAGCTCCGCGGTCATCGTTTTTCGTCAGAAAATTTATTTTTTGGACTGTACCAAAAATGATTCAAAATGTCAATTGGATCATGCCTCATGTTGAATAACCACTTTTTAAACCCTCACAGTGCCCAAAATTGCCATTTTTACAGAGTTTTGCTTACTTAGAAGCTTCAATTTTGACCAATTTCAGGCACAGAAATGACTTTAAACACATTTATTTTAGTTGAAAAAGTAATAATTCACATCCAACAGTAATTTACAGCCAAAAGATTAAATGTTAAAATTTCATCGAAATTGACCATTTTGGGAACGTTCGACAGCTCCGCGGTCATCGTTTTTTGTCTGAAAATTGATTTTTTGGACTGTACCAAAAATGATTCCAAATGTCAATTGGACCGTGCCTCATGTTGAATAACGACTTTTTAAACCCTTGCAGTGCCCAAAATGGCCATTTTTACAGAGTTTTGCTTACTCAGAAGCTTCAATTTTGACCAATTTCAGGCACAGGAATGACTTTAAACACATTTATTTTAGTTGAGAAAGTAATATTTCACATCTAACAGTAATTTACAGGCAAAAGATTAAATTTTAAAATTTCATCGAAATTGACCATTTTGGGAATGTTCGACAGCTCCGCGGTCATCGTTTTTCGTCAGAAAATAGATTTTTTGGACTGTACCAAAAATGATTCTAAATGTCAATTGGATCGTGCCTCATGTTGAATAACCACTTTTTAAACCCTCACAGTGCCCAAAATTGCCATTTTTACAGAGTTTTGCATACTCAGAAGCTTCAATTTTGACCAATTTCAGGCACAGGAATGACTTTAAACACATTTATTTTAGTTGAAAAAGTAATAATTCACATCCAACAGTAATTTACAGCCAAAAGATTAAATGTTAAAATTTCATCGAAATTGACCATTTTGGGAACGTTCGACAGCTCCGCGGTCATCGTTTTTCATCCGAAAATTGAATTTTTGGACTGTACCAAAAATGATCCCAAATGTCAATTGGATCGTGCCTCATGTTGAATAACCACTTTTTAAACCCTCGCAGTTCCCAAAATGGCAATTTTTACAGAGTTTTGCTTACTCAGAAGCTTCAATTTTGACCAATTTCAGGCACAGAAATGACTTTAAACACATTTATTTTAGTTGAAAAAGTAATAATTCACATCCAACAGTAATTTACATCCAAAAGATTAAATGTTAAAATTTCATCGAAATTGACCATTTTGGGAACGTTCGACAGCTCCGCGTTCATCGTTTTTCGTCCGAAAATTGATTTTTTGGACTGTACCAAAAATGATTCCAAATGTCAATTGGATCGTGCCTCATGTTGAATAACCATTTTTTAAACCCTCACAGTGACCAAAATTGCCATTTTTACAGAGTTTTGCATACTCAGAAGCTTCAATTTTGACCAATTTCAGGCACAGGAATGACTTTAAACACATTTATTTTAGTTAAGAAAGTAATATTTCACATCTAACAGTAATTTACAGGCAAAAGATTACATTTTAAAATTTCATCGAAATTGACCATTTTGGGAATGTTCGACAGCTCCGCGGTCATCGTTTTTCGTCAGAAAATAGATTTTTTGGACTGTACCAAAAATGATTCTAAATGTCAATTGGATCGTGCCTCATGTTGAATATTCACTTTTTAAACCCTCACAGTGCCCAAAATTACCATTTTTACAGAGTTTTGCATACTCAGAAGCTTCAATTTTGACCAATTTCAGGCACAGAAATGACTTTAAACACATTTATTTTAGTTGAAAAAGTAATAATTCACATCCAACAGTAATTTACAGCCAAAAGATTAAATGTTAAAATTTCATCGAAATTGACCATTTTGGGAACGTTCGACAGCTCCGCGGTCATCGTTTTTCATCCGAAAATTGAATTTTTGGACTGTACCAAAAATGATTCCAAATGTCAATTGGATCGTGCCTCATGTTGAATAACCACTTTTTAAACCCTCGCAGTGCCCAAAATGGCAATTTTTACAGAGTTTTGCTTACTCAGAAGCTTCAATTTTGACCAATTTCAGGCACAGAAATGACTTTAAACACATTTATTTTAGTTGAAAAAGTAATAATTCACATCCAACAGTAATTTACATCCAAAAGATTAAATGTTAAAATTTCATCGAAATTGACCATTTTGGGAACGTTCGACAGCTCCGCGGTCATCGTTTTTCGTCCGAAAATTGATTTTTTGGACTGTACCAAAAATGATTCCAAATGTCAATTGGATCGTGCCTCATGTTGAATAACCATTTTTTAAACCCTCACAGTGACCAAAATTGCCATTTTTACAGAGTTTTGCATACTCAGAAGCTTCAATTTTGACCAATTTCAGGCACAGGAATGACTTTAAACACATTTATTTTAGTTGAGAAAGTAATATTTCACATCTAACAGTAATTTACAGGCAAAAGATTACATTTTAAAATTTCATCGAAATTGACCATTTTGGGAATGTTCGACAGCTCCGCGGTCATCGTTTTTCGTCAGAAAATAGATTTTTTGGACTGTACCAAAAATGATTCTAAATGTCAATTGGATCGTGCCTCATGTTGAATAACCACTTTTTAAACCCTCACAGTGCCCAAAATTACCATTTTTACAGAGTTTTGCATACTCAGAAGCTTCAATTTTGACCAATTTCAGGCACAGAAATGACTTTAAACACATTTATTTTAGTTGAAAAAGTAATAATTCACATCCAACAGTAATTTACAGCCAAAAGATTAAATGTTAAAATTTCATCGAAATTGACCATTTTGGGAACGTTCGACAGCTCCGCGGTCATCGTTTTTTGTCTGAAAATTGATTTTTTGGACTGTACCAAAAATGATTCCAAATGTCAATTGGACCGTGCCTCATGTTGAATAACCACTTTTTAAACCGTTGCAGTGCCCAAAATGGCCATTTTTACAGAGTTTTGCTTACTCAGAAGCTTCAATTTTGACCAATTTCAGGCACAGGAATGACTTTAAACACATTTATTTTAGTTGAGAAAGTAATATTTCACATCTAACAGTAATTTACAGGCAAAAGATTAAATTTTAAAATTTCATCGAAATTGACCATTTTGGGAATGTTCGACAGCTCCGCGGTCATCGTTTTTCATCAGAAAATAGATTTTTTGGACTGTACCAAAAATGATTCTAAATGTCAATTGGATCGTGCCTCATGTTGAATAACCACTTTTTAAACCCTCACAGTGCCCAAAATTGCCATTTTTACAGAGTTTTGCATACTCAGAAGCTTCAATTTTGACCAATTTCAGGCACAGAAATGACTTTAAACACATTTATTTTAGTTGAAAAAGTAATAATTCACATCCAACAGTAATTTACAGCCAAAAGATTAAATGTTAAAATTTCATCGAAATTGACCATTTTGGGAACGTTCGACAGCTCCGCGGTCATCGTTTTTCGTCCGAAAATTAATTTTTTGGACTGTACCAAAAATGATTCCAAATGTCAATTGGACCGTGCCTCATGTTGAATAACCACTTTTTAAACCCTCACAGTGACCAACATTGCCATTTTTACAGAGTTTTGCATACTCAGAAGCTTCAATTTTGACCAATTTCAGGCACAGAAATGACTTCAAACACATTTATTTTAGTTGAAAAAGTAATAATTCACATCCAACAGTAATTTACAGCCAAAAGATTAAATGTTAAAATTTCATCGAAATTGACCATTTTGGGAACGTTTGACAGCTCCGCGGTCATCGTTTTTCGTCTGAAAATTGATTTTTTGGACTGTACCAAAAATGATTCCAAATGTCAATTGGACCGTGCCTCATGTTGAATAACCACTTTTTAAACCCTCGCAGTGCCCAAAATGGCCATTTTTACAGAGTTTTGCTTACTCAGAAGCTTCAATTTTGACCAATTTCAGGCACAGAAATGACTTTAAACACATTTATTTTAGTTGAAAAAGTTATAATTCACATCCAACAGTAATTTACAGCCAAAAGAATAAATGTTAAAATTTCATCAAAATTGACCATTTTGGGAACTTTCGACAGCTCCGCGGTCATCGTTTTTCGTCCGAAAATTGAATTTTTGGACTGTACCAAAAATGATTCCAAATGTCAATTGGATCGTGCCTCATGTTGAATAATCACTTTTTAAACCCTCACAGTGCCCAAAATTACCATTTTTACAGAGTTTTGCATACTCAGAAGCTTCAATTTTGACCAATTTCAGGCACAGAAATGACTTTAAACACTTTTATTTTAGTTGAAAAAGTAATAATTCACATCCAACAGTAATTTACAGCCAAAAGATTAAATGATAAAATTTCATCGAAATTGACCATTTTGCGAACGTTCGACAGCTCCGCGGTCATCGTTTTTCGTCAGAAAATTTATTTTTTGGACTGTACCAAAAATGATTCAAAATGTCAATTGGATCATGCCTCATGTTGAATAACCACTTTTTAAACCCTCACAGTGCCCAAAATTGCCATTTTTACAGAGTTTTGCTTACTTAGAAGCTTCAATTTTGACCAATTTCAGGCACAGAAATGACTTTAAACACATTTATTTTAGTTGAAAAAGTAATAATTCACATCCAACAGTAATTTACAGCCAAAAGATTAAATGTTAAAATTTCATCGAAATTGACCATTTTGGGAACGTTCGACAGCTCCGCGGTCATCGTTTTTTGTCTGAAAATTGATTTTTTGGACTGTACCAAAAATGATTCCAAATGTCAATTGGACCGTGCCTCATGTTGAATAACCACTTTTTAAACCCTTGCAGTGCCCAAAATGGCCATTTTTAAAGAGTTTTGCTTACTCAGAAGCTTCAATTTTGACCAATTTCAGGCACAGGAATGACTTTAAACACATTTATTTTAGTTGAGAAAGTAATATTTCACATCTAACAGTAATTTACAGGCAAAAGATTAAATTTTAAAATTTCATCGAAATTGACCATTTTGGGAATGTTCGACAGCTCCGCGGTCATCGTTTTTCGTCAGAAAATAGATTTTTTGGACTGTACCAAAAATGATTCTAAATGTCAATTGGATCGTGCCTCATGTTGAATAACCACTTTTTAAACCCTCACAGTGCCCAAAATTGCCATTTTTACAGAGTTTTGCATACTCAGAAGCTTCAATTTTGACCAATTTCAGGCACAGGAATGACTTTAAACACATTTATTTTAGTTGAAAAAGTAATAATTCACATCCAACAGTAACTTACAGCCAAAAGATTAAATGTTAAAATTTCATCGAAATTGACCATTTTGGGAACGTTCGACAGCTCCGCGGTCATCGTTTTTCGTCCGAAAATTAATTTTTTGGACTGTACCAAAAATGATTCCAAATGTCAATTGGACCGTGCCTCATGTTGAATAACCACTTTTTAAACCCTCACAGTGACCAAAATTGCCATTTTTACAGAGTTTTGTATACTCAGAAGCTTCAATTTTGACCAATTTCAGGCACAGAAATGACTTCAAACACATTTATTTTAGTTGAAAAAGTAATAATTCACATCCAACAGTAATTTACAGCCAAAAGATTAAATGTTAAAATTTCATCGAAATTGACCATTTTGGGAACGTTCGACAGCTCCGCGGTCATCGTTTTTCATCCGAAAATTGAATTTTTGGACTGTACCAAAAATGATTCCAAATGTCAATTGGATCGTGCCTCATGTTGAATAACCACTTTTTAAACCCTCGCAGTGCCCAAAATGGCAATTTTTACAGAGTTTTGCTTACTCAGAAGCTTCAATTTTGACCAATTTCAGGCACAGAAATGACTTTAAACACATTTATTTTAGTTGAAAAAGTAATAATTCACATCCAACAGTAATTTACATCCAAAAGATTAAATGTTAAAATTTCATCGAAATTGACCATTTTGGGAACGTTCGACAGCTCCGCGGTCATCGTTTTTCGTCCGAAAATTGATTTTTTGGACTGTACCAAAAATGATTCCAAATGTCAATTGGATCGTGCCTCATGTTGAATAACCATTTTTTAAACCCTCACAGTGACCAAAATTGCCATTTTTACAGAGTTTTGCATACTCAGAAGCTTCAATTTTGACCAATTTCAGGCACAGGAATGACTTTAAACACATTTATTTTAGTTGAGAAAGTAATATTTCACATCTAACAGTAATTTACAGGCAAAAGATTACATTTTAAAATTTCATCGAAATTGACCATTTTGGGAATGTTCGACAGCTCCGCGGTCATCGTTTTTCGTCAGAAAATAGATTTTTTGGACTGTACCAAAAATGATTCCAAATGTCAATTGGACCGTGCCTCATGTTGAATAACCACTTTTTAAACCCTCACCGTGACCAAAATTGCCATTTTTACAGAGTTTTGCATACTCAGAAGCTTCAATTTTGACCAATTTCAGGCACAGAAATGACTTTAAACACTTTTATTTTAGTTGAAAAAGTAATAATTCACATCCAACAGTAATTTACAGCCAAAAGATTAAATGATAAAATTTCATCGAAATTGACCATTTTGCGAACGTTCGACAGCTCCGCGGTCATCGTTTTTCGTCAGAAAATTTATTTTTTGGACTGTACCAAAAATGATTCAAAATGTCAATTGGATCATGCCTCATGTTGAATAACCACTTTTTAAACCCTCACAGTGCCCAAAATTGCCATTTTTACAGAGTTTTGCTTACTTAGAAGCTTCAATTTTGACCAATTTCAGGCACAGAAATGACTTTAAACACATTTATTTTAGTTGAGAAAGTAATATTTCACATCTAACAGTAATTTACAGGCAAAAGATTAAATTTTAAAATTTCATCGAAATTGACCATTTTGGGAATGTTCGACAGCTCCGCGGTCATCGTTTTTCGTCAGAAAATAGATTTTTTGGACTGTACCAAAAATGATTCTAAATGTCAATTGGATCGTGCCTCATGTTGAATAACCACTTTTTAAACCCTCACAGTGCCCAAAATTGCCATTTTTACAGAGTTTTGCATACTCAGAAGCTTCAATTTTGACCAATTTCAGGCACAGGAATGACTTTAAACACATTTATTTTAGTTGAAAAAGTAATAATTCACATCCAACAGTAACTTACAGCCAAAAGATTAAATGTTAAAATTTCATCGAAATTGACCATTTTGGGAACGTTCGACAGCTCCGCGGTCATCGTTTTTCGTCCGAAAATTAATTTTTTGGACTGTACCAAAAATGATTCCAAATGTCAATTGGACAGTGCCTCATGTTGAATAACCACTTTTTAAACCCTCACAGTGACCAAAATTGCCATTTTTACAGAGTTTTGTATACTCAGAAGCTTCAATTTTGACCAATTTCAGGCACAGAAATGACTTCAAACACATTTATTTTAGTTGAAAAAGTAATAATTCACATCCAACAGTAATTTACAGCCAAAAGATTAAATGTTAAAATTTCATCGAAATTGACCATTTTGGGAACGTTCGACAGCTCCGCGTTCATCGTTTTTCGTCCGAAAATTGATTTTTTGGACTGTACCAAAAATGATTCCAAATGTCAATTGGATCGTGCCTCATGTTGAATAACCATTTTTTAAACCCTCACAGTGACCAAAATTGCCATTTTTACAGAGTTTTGCTTACTCAGAAGCTTCAATTTTGACCAATTTCAGGCACAGAAATGACTTTAAACACATTTATTTTAGTTGAAAAAGTAATAATTCACATCCAACAGTAATTTACATCCAAAAGATTAAATGTTAAAATTTCATCGAAATTGACCATTTTGGGAACGTTCGACAGCTCCGCGTTCATCGTTTTTCGTCCGAAAATTGATTTTTTGGACTGTACCAAAAATGATTCCAAATGTCAATTGGATCGTGCCTCATGTTGAATAACCATTTTTTAAACCCTCACAGTGACCAAAATTGCCATTTTTACAGAGTTTTGCATACTCAGAAGCTTCAATTTTGACCAATTTCAGGCACAGGAATGACTTTAAACACATTTATTTTAGTTAAGAAAGTAATATTTCACATCTAACAGTAATTTACAGGCAAAAGATTACATTTTAAAATTTCATCGAAATTGACCATTTTGGGAATGTTCGACAGCTCCGCGGTCATCGTTTTTCGTCAGAAAATAGATTTTTTGGACTGTACCAAAAATGATTCTAAATGTCAATTGGATCGTGCCTCATGTTGAATAACCACTTTTTAAACCCTCACAGTGCCCAAAATTACCATTTTTACAGAGTTTTGCATACTCAGAAGCTTCAATTTTGACCAATTTCAGGCACAGAAATGACTTTAAACACATTTATTTTAGTTGAAAAAGTAATAATTCACATCCAACAGTAATTTACAGCCAAAAGATTAAATGTTAAAATTTCATCGAAATTGACCATTTTGGGAACGTTCGACAGCTCCGCGGTCATCGTTTTTCATCCGAAAATTGAATTTTTGGACTGTACCAAAAATGATTCCAAATGTCAATTGGATCGTGCCTCATGTTGAATAACCACTTTTTAAACCCTCGCAGTGCCCAAAATGGCAATTTTTACAGAGTTTTGCTTACTCAGAAGCTTCAATTTTGACCAATTTCAGGCACAGAAATGACTTTAAACACATTTATTTTAGTTGAAAAAGTAATAATTCACATCCAACAGTAATTTACATCCAAAAGATTAAATGTTAAAATTTCATCGAAATTGACCATTTTGGGAACGTTCGACAGCTCCGCGGTCATCGTTTTTCGTCCGAAAATTGATTTTTTGGACTGTACCAAAAATGATTCCAAATGTCAATTGGATCGTGCCTCATGTTGAATAACCATTTTTTAAACCCTCACAGTGACCAAAATTGCCATTTTTACAGAGTTTTGCATACTCAGAAGCTTCAATTTTGACCAATTTCAGGCACAGGAATGACTTTAAACACATTTATTTTAGTTGAGAAAGTAATATTTCACATCTAACAGTAATTTACAGGCAAAAGATTACATTTTAAAATTTCATCGAAATTGACCATTTTGGGAATGTTCGACAGCTCCGCGGTCATCGTTTTTCGTCAGAAAATAGATTTTTTGGACTGTACCAAAAATGATTCTAAATGTCAATTGGATCGTGCCTCATGTTGAATAACCACTTTTTAAACCCTCACAGTGCCCAAAATTACCATTTTTACAGAGTTTTGCATACTCAGAAGCTTCAATTTTGACCAATTTCAGGCACAGAAATGACTTTAAACACATTTATTTTAGTTGAAAAAGTAATAATTCACATCCAACAGTAATTTACAGCCAAAAGATTAAATGTTAAAATTTCATCGAAATTGACCATTTTGGGAACGTTCGACAGCTCCGCGGTCATCGTTTTTCGTCCGAAAATTAATTTTTTGGACTGTACCAAAAATGATTCCAAATGTCAATTGGACCGTGCCTCATGTTGAATAACCACTTTTTAAACCCTCACCGTGACCAAAATTGCCATTTTTACAGAGTTTTGCATACTCAGAAGCTTCAATTTTGACCAATTTCAGGCACAGAAATGACTTTAAACACTTTTATTTTAGTTGAAAAAGTAATAATTCACATCCAACAGTAATTTACAGCCAAAAGATTAAATGATAAAATTTCATCGAAATTGACCATTTTGCGAACGTTCGACAGCTCCGCGGTCATCGTTTTTCGTCAGAAAATTTATTTTTTGGACTGTACCAAAAATGATTCAAAATGTCAATTGGATCATGCCTCATGTTGAATAACCACTTTTTAAACCCTCACAGTGCCCAAAATTGCCATTTTTACAGAGTTTTGCTTACTTAGAAGCTTCAATTTTGACCAATTTCAGGCACAGAAATGACTTTAAACACATTTATTTTAGTTGAAAAAGTAATAATTCACATCCAACAGTAATTTACAGCCAAAAGATTAAATGTTAAAATTTCATCGAAATTGACCATTTTGGGAACGTTCGACAGCTCCGCGGTCATCGTTTTTTGTCTGAAAATTGATTTTTTGGACTGTACCAAAAATGATTCCAAATGTCAATTGGACCGTGCCTCATGTTGAATAACCACTTTTTAAACCCTTGCAGTGCCCAAAATGGCCATTTTTACAGAGTTTTGCTTACTCAGAAGCTTCAATTTTGACCAATTTCAGGCACAGGAATGACTTTAAACACATTTATTTTAGTTGAGAAAGTAATATTTCACATCTAACAGTAATTTACAGGCAAAAGATTAAATTTTAAAATTTCATCGAAATTGACCATTTTGGGAATGTTCGACAGCTCCGCGGTCATCGTTTTTCGTCAGAAAATAGATTTTTTGGACTGTACCAAAAATGATTCTAAATGTCAATTGGATCGTGCCTCATGTTGAATAACCACTTTTTAAACCCTCACAGTGCCCAAAATTGCCATTTTTACAGAGTTTTGCATACTCAGAAGCTTCAATTTTGACCAATTTCAGGCACAGGAATGACTTTAAACACATTTATTTTAGTTGAAAAAGTAATAATTCACATCCAACAGTAACTTACAGCCAAAAGATTAAATGTTAAAATTTCATCGAAATTGACAATTTTGGGAACGTTCGACAGCTCCGCGGTCATCGTTTTTCGTCCGAAAATTAATTTTTTGGACTGCACCAAAAATGATTCCAAATGTCAATCGGACCGTGCCTCATGTTGAATAACCACTTTTTAAACCCTCACAGTGACCAAAATTGCCATTTTTACAGAGTTTTGTATACTCAGAAGCTTCAATTTTGACCAATTTCAGGCACAGAAATGACTTCAAACACATTTATTTTAGTTGAAAAAGTAATAATTCACATCCAACAGTAATTTACAGCCAAAAGATTAAATGTTAAAATTTCATCGAAATTGACCATTTTGGGAACGTTCGACAGCTCCGCGGTGATCGTTTTTCATCCGAAAATTGAATTTTTGGACTGTACCAAAAATGATTCCAAATGTCAATTGGATCGTGCCTCATGTTGAATAACCACTTTTTAAACCCTCGCAGTGCCCAAAATGGCAATTTTTACAGAGTTTTGCTTACTCAGAAGCTTCAATTTTGACCAATTTCAGGCACAGAAATGACTTCAAACACATTTATTTTAGTTGAAAAAGTAATAATTCACATCCAACAGTAATTTACATCCAAAAGATTAAATGTTAAAATTTCATCGAAATTGACCATTTTGGGAACGTTCGACAGCTCCGCGGTCATCGTTTTTCGTCCGAAAATTGATTTTTTGGACTGTACCAAAAATGATTCCAAATGTCAATTGGATCGTGCCTCATGTTGAATAACCATTTTTTAAACCCTCACAATGACCAAAATTGCCATTTTTACAGAGTTTTGCATACTCAGAAGCTTCAATTTTGACCAATTTCAGGCACAGGAATGACTATAAACACATTTATTTTAGTTGAGAAAGTAATATTTCACATCTAACAGTAATTTACAGGCAAAAGATTAAATGATAAAATTTCATCGAAATTGACCATTTTGCGAACGTTCGACAGTCCGCGGTCATCGTTTTTCGTCAGAAAATTTATTTTTTGGACTGTACCAAAAATGATTCAAAATGTCAATTGGATCATGCCTCATGTTGAATAACCACTTTTTAAACCCTCACAGTGCCCAAAATTGCCATTTTTACAGAGTTTTGCTTACTTAGAAGCTTCAATTTTGACCAATTTCAGGCACAGAAATGACTTTAAACACATTTATTTTAGTTGAAAAAGTAATAATTCACATCCAACAGTAATTTACAGCCAAAAGATTAAATGTTAAAATTTCATCGAAATTGACCATTTTGGGAACGTTCGACAGCTCCGCGGTCATCGTTTTTCGTCCGAAAATTAATTTTTTGGACTGTACCAAAAATGATTCCAAATGTCAATTGGACCGTGCCTCATGTTGAATAACCACTTTTTAAACCCTCACAGTGACCAAAATTGCCATTTTTACAGAGTTTTGTATACTCAGAAGCTTCAATTTTGACCAATTTCAGGCACAGAAATGACTTCAAACACATTTATTTTAGTTGAAAAAGTAATAATTCACATCCAACAGTAATTTACAGCCAAAAGATTAAATGTTAAAATTTCATCGAAATTGACCATTTTGGGAACGTTCGACAGCTCCGCGGTCATCGTTTTTCATCCGAAAATTGAATTTTTGGACTGTACCAAAAATGATTCCAAATGTCAATTGGATCGTGCCTCATGTTGAATAACCACTTTTTAAACCCTCGCAGTGCCCAAAATGGCAATTTTTACAGAGTTTTGCTTACTCAGAAGCTTCAATTTTGACCAATTTCAGGCACAGAAATGACTTTAAACACATTTATTTTAGTTGAAAAAGTAATAATTCACATCCAACAGTAATTTACATCCAAAAGATTAAATGTTAAAATTTCATCGAAATTGACCATTTTGGGAACGTTCGACAGCTCCGCGGTCATCGTTTTTCGTCCGAAAATTGATTTTTTGGACTGTACCAAAAATGATTCCAAATGTCAATTGGATCGTGCCTCATGTTGAATAACCATTTTTTAAACCCTCACAGTGACCAAAATTGCCATTTTTACAGAGTTTTGCATACTCAGAAGCTTCAATTTTGACCAATTTCAGGCACAGGAATGACTTTAAACACATTTATTTTAGTTGAGAAAGTAATATTTCACATCTAACAGTAATTTACAGGCAAAAGATTACATTTTAAAATTTCATCGAAATTGACCATTTTGGGAATGTTTGACAGCTCCGCGGTCATCGTTTTTCGTCAGAAAATAGATTTTTTGGACTGTACCAAAAATGATTCTAAATGTCAATTGGATCGTGCCTCATGTTGAATAACCACTTTTTAAACCCTCACAGTGCCCAAAATTACCATTTTTACAGAGTTTTGCATACTCAGAAGCTTCAATTTTGACCAATTTCAGGCACAGAAATGACTTTAAACACATTTATTTTAGTTGAAAAAGTAATAATTCACATCCAACAGTAATTTACAGCCAAAAGATTAAATGTTAAAATTTCATCGAAATTGACCATTTTGGGAACGTTCGACAGCTCCGCGGTCATCGTTTTTCGTCCGAAAATTAATTTTTTGGACTGTACCAAAAATGATTCCAAATGTCAATTGGACCGTGCCTCATGTTGAATAACCACTTTTTAAACCCTCACCGTGACCAAAATTGCCATTTTTACAGAGTTTTGCATACTCAGAAGCTTCAATTTTGACCAATTTCAGGCACAGAAATGACTTTAAACACTTTTATTTTAGTTGAAAAAGTAATAATTCACATCCAACAGTAATTTACAGCCAAAAGATTAAATGATAAAATTTCATCGAAATTGACCATTTTGCGAACGTTCGACAGCTCCGCGGTCATCGTTTTTCGTCAGAAAATTTATTTTTTGGACTGTACCAAAAATGATTCAAAATGTCAATTGGATCATGCCTCATGTTGAATAACCACTTTTTAAACCCTCACAGTGCCCAAAATTGCCATTTTTACAGAGTTTTGCTTACTTAGAAGCTTCAATTTTGACCAATTTCAGGCACAGAAATGACTTTAAACACATTTATTTTAGTTGAAAAAGTAATAATTCACATCCAACAGTAATTTACAGCCAAAAGATTAAATGTTAAAATTTCATCGAAATTGACCATTTTGGGAACGTTCGACAGCTCCGCGGTCATCGTTTTTTGTCTGAAAATTGATTTTTTGGACTGTACCAAAAATGATTCCAAATGTCAATTGGACCGTGCCTCATGTTGAATAACCACTTTTTAAACCCTTGCAGTGCCCAAAATGGCCATTTTTACAGAGTTTTCCTTACTCAGAAGCTTCAATTTTGACCAATTTCAGGCACAGGAATGACTTTAAACACATTTATTTTAGTTGAGAAAGTAATATTTCACATCTAACAGTAATTTACAGGCAAAAGATTAAATTTTAAAATTTCATCGAAATTGACCATTTTGGGAATGTTCGACAGCTCCGCGGTCATCGTTTTTCGTCAGAAAATAGATTTTTTGGACTGTACCAAAAATGATTCTAAATGTCAATTGGATCGTGCCTCATGTTGAATAACCACTTTTTAAACCCTCACAGTGCCCAAAATTGCCATTTTTACAGAGTTTTGCATACTCAGAAGCTTCAATTTTGACCAATTTCAGGCACAGGAATGACTTTAAACACATTTATTTTAGTTGAAAAAGTAATAATTCACATCCAACAGTAACTTACAGCCAAAAGATTAAATGTTAAAATTTCATCGAAATTGACCATTTTGGGAACGTTCGACAGCTCCGCGGTCATCGTTTTTCGTCCGAAAATTAATTTTTTGGACTGCACCAAAAATGATTCCAAATGTCAATCGGACCGTGCCTCATGTTGAATTACCACTTTTTAAACCCTCACAGTGACCAAAATTGCCATTTTTACAGAGTTTTGTATACTGAGAAGCTTCAATTTTGACCAATTTCAGGCACAGAAATGACTTCAAACACATTTATTTTAGTTGAAAAAGTAATAATTCACATCCAACAGTAATTTACAGCCAAAAGATTAAATGTTAAAATTTCATCGAAATTGACCATTTTGGGAACGTTCGACAGCTCCGCGGTCATCGTTTTTCATCCGAAAATTGAATTTTTGGACTGTACCAAAAATGATTCCAAATGTCAATTGGATCGTGCCTCATGTTGAATAACCACTTTTTAAACCCTCGCAGTGCCCAAAATGGCAATTTTTACAGAGTTTTGCTTACTCAGAAGCTTCAATTTTGACCAATTTCAGGCACAGAAATGACTTCAAACACATTTATTTTAGTTGAAAAAGTAATAATTCACATCCAACAGTAATTTACATCCAAAAGATTAAATGTTAAAATTTCATCGAAATTGACCATTTTGGGAACGTTCGACAGCTCCGCGGTCATCGTTTTTCGTCCGAAAATTGATTTTTTGGACTGTACCAAAAATGATTCCAAATGTCAATTGGATCGTGCCTCATGTTGAATAACCATTTTTTAAACCCTCACAGTGACCAAAATTGCCATTTTTACAGAGTTTTGCATACTCAGAAGCTTCAATTTTGACCAATTTCAGGCACAGGAATGACTTTAAACACATTTATTTTAGTTGAGAAAGTAATATTTCACATCTAACAGTAATTTACAGGCAAAAGATTAAATGATAAAATTTCATCGAAATTGACCATTTTGCGAACGTTCGACAGTCCGCGGTCATCGTTTTTCGTCAGAAAATTTATTTTTTGGACTGTACCAAAAATGATTCAAAATGTCAATTGGATCATGCCTCATGTTGAATAACCACTTTTTAAACCCTCACAGTGCCCAAAATTGCCATTTTTACAGAGTTTTGTATACTCAGAAGCTTCAATTTTGACCAATTTCAGGCACAGAAATGACTTCAAACACATTTATTTTAGTTGAAAAAGTAATAATTCACATCCAACAGTAATTTACAGCCAAAAGATTAAATGTTAAAATTTCATCGAAATTGACCATTTTGGGAACGTTCGACAGCTCCGCGGTCATCGTTTTTCATCCGAAAATTGAATTTTTGGACTGTACCAAAAATGATTCCAAATGTCAATTGGATTGTGCCTCATGTTGAATAACCACTTTTTAAACCCTCGCAGTGCCCAAAATGGCAATTTTTACAGAGTTTTGCTTACTCAGAAGCTTCAATTTTGACCAATTTCAGGCACAGAAATGACTTTAAACACATTTATTTTAGTTGAAAAAGTAATAATTCACATCCAACAGTAATTTACATCCAAAAGATTAAATGTTAAAATTTCATCGAAATTGACCATTTTGGGAACGTTCGACAGCTCCGCGGTCATCGTTTTTCGTCCGAAAATTGATTTTTTGGACTGTACCAAAAATGATTCAAAATGTCAATTGGATCATGCCTCATGTTGAATAACCACTTTTTAAACCCTCACAGTGCCCAAAATTGCCATTTTTACAGAGTTTTGCTTACTTAGAAGCTTCAATTTTGACCAATTTCAGGCACAGAAATGACTTTAAACACATTTATTTTAGTTGAAAAAGTAATAATTCACATCCAACAGTAATTTACAGCCAAAAGATTAAATGTTAAAATTTCATCGAAATTGACCATTTTGGGAACGTTCGACAGCTCCGCGGTCATCGTTTTTTGTCTGAAAATAGATTTTTTGGACTGTACCAAAAATGATTCCAAATGTCAATTGGACCGTGCCTCATGTTGAATAACCACTTTTTAAACCCTTGCAGTGCCCAAAATGGCCATTTTTACAGAGTTTTGCTTACTCAGAAGCTTCAATTTTGACCAATTTCAGGCACAGGAATGACTTTAAACACATTTATTTTAGTTGAGAAAGTAATATTTCACATCTAACAGTAATTTACAGGCAAAAGATTAAATTTTAAAATTTCATCGAAATTGACCATTTTGGGAATGTTCGACAGCTCCGCGGTCATCGTTTTTCGTCAGAAAATAGATTTTTTGGACTGTACCAAAAATGATTCTAAATGTCAATTGGATCGTGCCTCATGTTGAATAACCACTTTTTAAACCCTCACAGTGCCCAAAATTGCCATTTTTACAGAGTTTTGCATACTCAGAAGCTTCAATTTTGACCAATTTCAGGCACAGGAATGACTTTAAACACATTTATTTTAGTTGAAAAAGTAATAATTCACATCCAACAGTAACTTACAGCCAAAAGATTAAATGTTAAAATTTCATCGAAATTGACCATTTTGGGAACGTTCGACAGCTCCGCGGTCATCGTTTTTCGTCCGAAAATTAATTTTTTGGACTGCACCAAAAATGATTCCAAATGTCAATTGGATCGTGCCTCATGTTGAATAACCACTTTTTAAACCCTCGCAGTGCCCAAAATGGCAATTTTTACAGAGTTTTGCTTACTCAGAAGCTTCAATTTTGACCAATTTCAGGCACAGAAATGACTTCAAACACATTTATTTTAGTTGAAAAAGTAATAATTCACATCCAACAGTAATTTACATCCAAAAGATTAAATGTTAAAATTTCATCGAAATTGACCATTTTGGGAACGTTCGACAGCTCCGCGGTCATCGTTTTTCGTCCAAAAATTGATTTTTTGGACTGTACCAAAAATGATTCCAAATGTCAATTGGATCGTGCCTCATGTTGAATAACCATTTTTTAAACCCTCACAATGACCAAAATTGCCATTTTTACAGAGTTTTGCATACTCAGAAGCTTCAATTTTGACCAATTTCAGGCACAGGAATGACTATAAACACATTTATTTTAGTTGAGAAAGTAATATTTCACATCTAACAGTAATTTACAGGCAAAAGATTAAATGATAAAATTTCATCGAAATTGACCATTTTGCGAACGTTCGACAGTCCGCGGTCATCGTTTTTCGTCAGAAAATTTATTTTTTGGACTGTACCAAAAATGATTCAAAATGTCAATTGGATCATGCCTCATGTTGAATAACCACTTTTTAAACCCTCACAGTGCCCAAAATTGCCATTTTTACAGAGTTTTGCTTACTTAGAAGCTTCAATTTTGACCAATTTCAGGCACAGAAATGACTTTAAACACATTTATTTTAGTTGAAAAAGTAATAATTCACATCCAACAGTAATTTACAGCCAAAAGATTAAATGTTAAAATTTCATCGAAATTGACCATTTTGGGAACGTTCGACAGCTCCGCGGTCATCGTTTTTCGTCCGAAAATTAATTTTTTGGACTGTACCAAAAATGATTCCAAATGTCAATTGGACCGTGCCTCATGTTGAATAACCACTTTTTAAACCCTCACAGTGACCAAAATTGCCATTTTTACAGAGTTTTGTATACTCAGAAGCTTCAATTTTGACCAATTTCAGGCACAGAAATGACTTCAAACACATTTATTTTAGTTGAAAAAGTAATAATTCACATCCAACAGTAATTTACAGCCAAAAGATTAAATGTTAAAATTTCATCGAAATTGACCATTTTGGGAACGTTCGACAGCTCCGCGGTCATCGTTTTTCATCCGAAAATTGAATTTTTGGACTGTACCAAAAATGATTCCAAATGTCAATTGGATCGTGCCTCATGTTGAATAACCACTTTTTAAACCCTCGCAGTGCCCAAAATGGCAATTTTTACAGAGTTTTGCTTACTCAGAAGCTTCAATTTTGACCAATTTCAGGCACAGAAATGACTTTAAACACATTTATTTTAGTTGAAAAAGTAATAATTCACATCCAACAGTAATTTACATCCAAAAGATTAAATGTTAAAATTTCATCGAAATTGACCATTTTGGGAACGTTCGACAGCTCCGCGGTCATCGTTTTTCGTCCGAAAATTGATTTTTTGGACTGTACCAAAAATGATTCCAAATGTCAATTGGATCGTGCCTCATGTTGAATAACCATTTTTTAAACCCTCACAGTGACCAAAATTGCCATTTTTACAGAGTTTTGCATACTCAGAAGCTTCAATTTTGACCAATTTCAGGCACAGGAATGACTTTAAACACATTTATTTTAGTTGAGAAAGTAATATTTCACATCTAACAGTAATTTACAGGCAAAAGATTACATTTTAAAATTTCATCGAAATTGACCATTTTGGGAATGTTCGACAGCTCCGCGGTCATCGTTTTTCGTCAGAAAATAGATTTTTTGGACTGTACCAAAAATGATTCTAAATGTCAATTGGATCGTGCCTCATGTTGAATAACCACTTTTTAAACCCTCACAGTGCCCAAAATTACCATTTTTACAGAGTTTTGCATACTCAGAAGCTTCAATTTTGACCAATTTCAGGCACAGAAATGACTTTAAACACATTTATTTTAGTTGAAAAAGTAATAATTCACATCCAACAGTAATTTACAGCCAAAAGATTAAATGTTAAAATTTCATCGAAATTGACCATTTTGGGAACGTTCGACAGCTCCGCGGTCATAGTTTTTCGTCCGAAAATTAATTTTTTGGACTGTACCAAAAATGATTCCAAATGTCAATTGGACCGTGCCTCATGTTGAATAACCACTTTTTAAACCCTCACAGTGACCAAAATTGCCATTTTTACAGAGTTTTGTATACTCAGAAGCTTCAATTTTGACCAATTTCAGGCACAGAAATGACTTCAAACACATTTATTTTAGTTGAAAAAGTAATAATTCACATCCAACAGTAATTTACAGCCAAAAGATTAAATGTTAAAATTTCATCGAAATTGACCATTTTGGGAACGTTCGACAGCTCCGCGGTCATCGTTTTTCATCTGAAAATTGAATTTTTGGACTGTACCAAAAATGATTCCAAATGTCAATTGGATTGTGCCTCATGTTGAATAACCACTTTTTAAACCCTCGCAGTGCCCAAAATGGCAATTTTTACAGAGTTTTGCTTACTCAGAAGCTTCAATTTTGACCAATTTCAGGCACAGAAATGACTTTAAACACATTTATTTTAGTTGAAAAAGTAATAATTCACATCCAACAGTAATTTACATCCAAAAGATTAAATGTTAAAATTTCATCGAAATTGACCATTTTGGGAACGTTCGACAGCTCCGCGGTCATCGTTTTTCGTCCGAAAATTGATTTTTTGGACTGTACCAAAAATGATTCAAAATGTCAATTGGATCATGCCTCATGTTGAATAACCACTTTTTAAACCCTCACAGTGCCCAAAATTGCCATTTTTACAGAGTTTTGCTTACTTAGAAGCTTCAATTTTGACCAATTTCAGGCACAGAAATGACTTTAAACACATTTATTTTAGTTGAAAAAGTAATAATTCACATCCAACAGTAATTTACAGCCAAAAGATTAAATGTTAAAATTTCATCGAAATTGACCATTTTGGGAACGTTCGACAGCTCCGCGGTCATCGTTTTTTGTCTGAAAATTGATTTTTTGGACTGTACCAAAAATGATTCCAAATGTCAATTGGACCGTGCCTCATGTTGAATAACCACTTTTTAAACCCTTGCAGTGCCCAAAATGGCCATTTTTACAGAGTTTTGCTTACTCAGAAGCTTCAATTTTGACCAATTTCAGGCACAGGAATGACTTTAAACACATTTATTTTAGTTGAGAAAGTAATATTTCACATCTAACAGTAATTTACAGGCAAAAGATTAAATTTTAAAATTTCATCGAAATTGACCATTTTGGGAATGTTCGACAGCTCCGCGGTCATCGTTTTTCGTCAGAAAATAGATTTTTTGGACTGTACCAAAAATGATTCTAAATGTCAATTGGATCGTGCCTCATGTTGAATAACCACTTTTTAAACCCTCACAGTGCCCAAAATTGCCATTTTTACAGAGTTTTGCATACTCAGAAGCTTCAATTTTGACCAATTTCAGGCACAGGAATGACTTTAAACACATTTATTTTAGTTGAAAAAGTAATAATTCACATCCAACAGTAACTTACAGCCAAAAGATTAAATGTTAAAATTTCATCGAAATTGACCATTTTGGGAACGTTCGACAGCTCCGCGGTCATCGTTTTTCGTCCGAAAATTAATTTTTTGGACTGCACCAAAAATGATTCCAAATGTCAATTGGATCGTGCCTCATGTTGAATAACCACTTTTTAAACCCTCGCAGTGCCCAAAATGGCAATTTTTACAGAGTTTTGCTTACTCAGAAGCTTCAATTTTGACCAATTTCAGGCACAGAAATGACTTCAAACACATTTATTTTAGTTGAAAAAGTAATAATTCACATCCAACAGTAATTTACATCCAAAAGATTAAATGTTAAAATTTCATCGAAATTGACCATTTTGGGAACGTTCGACAGCTCCGCGGTCATCGTTTTTCGTCCGAAAATTGATTTTTTGGACTGTACCAAAAATGATTCCAAATGTCAATTGGATCGTGCCTCATGTTGAATAACCATTTTTTAAACCCTCACAATGACCAAAATTGCCATTTTTACAGAGTTTTGCATACTCAGAAGCTTCAATTTTGACCAATTTCAGGCACAGGAATGACTATAAACACATTTATTTTAGTTGAGAAAGTAATATTTCACATCTAACAGTAATTTACAGGCAAAAGATTAAATGATAAAATTTCATCGAAATTGACCATTTTGCGAACGTTCGACAGTCCGCGGTCATCGTTTTTCGTCAGAAAATTTATTTTTTGGACTGTACCAAAAATGATTCAAAATGTCAATTGGATCATGCCTCATGTTGAATAACCACTTTTTAAACCCTCACAGTGCCCAAAATTGCCATTTTTACAGAGTTTTGCTTACTTAGAAGCTTCAATTTTGACCAATTTCAGGCACAGAAATGACTTTAAACACATTTATTTTAGTTGAAAAAGTAATAATTCACATCCAACAGTAATTTACAGCCAAAAGATTAAATGTTAAAATTTCATCGAAATTGACCATTTTGGGAACGTTCGACAGCTCCGCGGTCATCGTTTTTCGTCCGAAAATTAATTTTTTGGACTGTACCAAAAATGATTCCAAATGTCAATTGGACCGTGCCTCATGTTGAATAACCACTTTTTAAACCCTCACAGTGACCAAAATTGCCATTTTTACAGAGTTTTGTATACTCAGAAGCTTCAATTTTGACCAATTTCAGGCACAGAAATGACTTCAAACACATTTATTTTAGTTGAAAAAGTAATAATTCACATCCAACAGTAATTTACAGCCAAAAGATTAAATGTTAAAATTTCATCGAAATTGACCATTTTGGGAACGTTCGACAGCTCCGCGGTCATCGTTTTTCATCCGAAAATTGAATTTTTGGACTGTACCAAAAATGATTCCAAATGTCAATTGGATCGTGCCTCATGTTGAATAACCACTTTTTAAACCCTCGCAGTGCCCAAAATGGCAATTTTTACAGAGTTTTGCTTACTCAGAAGCTTCAATTTTGACCAATTTCAGGCACAGAAATGACTTTAAACACATTTATTTTAGTTGAAAAAGTAATAATTCACATCCAACAGTAATTTACATCCAAAAGATTAAATGTTAAAATTTCATCGAAATTGACCATTTTGGGAACGTTCGACAGCTCCGCGGTCATCGTTTTTCGTCCGAAAATTGATTTTTTGGACTGTACCAAAAATGATTCCAAATGTCAATTGGATCGTGCCTCATGTTGAATAACCATTTTTTAAACCCTCACAGTGACCAAAATTGCCATTTTTACAGAGTTTTGCATACTCAGAAGCTTCAATTTTGACCAATTTCAGGCACAGGAATGACTTTAAACACATTTATTTTAGTTGAGAAAGTAATATTTCACATCTAACAGTAATTTACAGGCAAAAGATTACATTTTAAAATTTCATCGAAATTGACCATTTTGGGAATGTTCGACAGCTCCGCGGTCATCGTTTTTCGTCAGAAAATAGATTTTTTGGACTGTACCAAAAATGATTCTAAATGTCAATTGGATCGTGCCTCATGTTGAATAACCACTTTTTAAACCCTCACAGTGCCCAAAATTACCATTTTTACAGAGTTTTGCATACTCAGAAGCTTCAATTTTGACCAATTTCAGGCACAGAAATGACTTTAAACACATTTATTTTAGTTGAAAAAGTAATAATTCACATCCAACAGTAATTTACAGCCAAAAGATTAAATGTTAAAATTTCATCGAAATTGACCATTTTGGGAACGTTCGACAGCTCCGCGGTCATCGTTTTTCGTCCGAAAATTAATTTTTTGGACTGTACCAAAAATGATTCCAAATGTCAATTGGACCGTGCCTCATGTTGAATAACCACTTTTTAAACCCTCACCGTGACCAAAATTGCCATTTTTACAGAGTTTTGCTTACTTAGAAGCTTCAATTTTGACCAATTTCAGGCACAGAAATGACTTTAAACACATTTATTTTAGTTGAAAAAGTAATAATTCACATCCAACAGTAATTTACAGCCAAAAGATTAAATGTTAAAATTTCATCGAAATTGACCATTTTGGGAACGTTCGACAGCTCCGCGGTCATCGTTTTTTGTCTGAAAATTGATTTTTTGGACTGTACCAAAAATGATTCCAAATGTCAATTGGACCGTGCCTCATGTTGAATAACCACTTTTTAAACCCTTGCAGTGCCCAAAATGGCCATTTTTACAGAGTTTTGCTTACTCAGAAGCTTCAATTTTGACCAATTTCAGGCACAGGAATGACTTTAAACACATTTATTTTAGTTGAGAAAGTAATATTTCACATCCAACAGTAATTTACAGCCAAAAGATTAAATGTTAAAATTTCATCGAAATTGACCATTTTGGGAATGTTCGACAGCTCCGCGGTCATCGTTTTTCGTCAGAAAATAGATTTTTTGGACTGTACCAAAAATGATTCTAAATGTCAATTGGATCGTGCCTCATGTTGAATAACCACTTTTTAAACCCTCACAGTGCCCAAAATTGCCATTTTTACAGAGTTTTGCATACTCAGAAGCTTCAATTTTGACCAATTTCAGGCACAGGAATGACTTTAAACACATTTATTTTAGTTGAAAAAGTAATAATTCACATCCAACAGTAACTTACAGCCAAAAGATTAAATGTTAAAATTTCATCGAAATTGACCATTTTGGGAACGTTCGACAGCTCCGCGGTCATCGTTTTTCGTCCGAAAATTAATTTTTTGGACTGCACCAAAAATGATTCCAAATGTCAATCGGACCGTGCCTCATGTTGAATAACCACTTTTTAAACCCTCACAGTGACCAAAATTGCCATTTTTACAGAGTTTTGTATACTGAGAAGCTTCAATTTTGACCAATTTCAGGCACAGAAATGACTTCAAACACATTTATTTTAGTTGAAAAAGTAATAATTCACATCCAACAGTAATTTACAGCCAAAAGATTAAATGTTAAAATTTCATCGAAATTGACCATTTTGGGAACGTTCGACAGCTCCGCGGTCATCGTTTTTCATCCGAAAATTGAATTTTTGGACTGTACCAAAAATGATTCCAAATGTCAATTGGATCGTGCCTCATGTTGAATAACCACTTTTTAAACCCTCGCAGTGCCCAAAATGGCAATTTTTACAGAGTTTTGCTTACTCAGAAGCTTCAATTTTGACCAATTTCAGGCACAGAAATGACTTCAAACACATTTATTTTAGTTGAAAAAGTAATAATTCACATCCAACAGTAATTTACATCCAAAAGATTAAATGTTAAAATTTCATCGAAATTGACCATTTTGGGAACGTTCGACAGCTCCGCGGTCATCGTTTTTCGTCCGAAAATTGATTTTTTGGACTGTACCAAAAATGATTCCAAATGTCAATTGGATCGTGCCTCATGTTGAATAACCATTTTTTAAACCCTCACAGTGACCAAAATTGCCATTTTTACAGAGTTTTGCATACTCAGAAGCTTCAATTTTGACCAATTTCAGGCACAGGAATGACTTTAAACACATTTATTTTAGTTGAGAAAGTAATATTTCACATCTAACAGTAATTTACAGGCAAAAGATTAAATGATAAAATTTCATCGAAATTGACCATTTTGCGAACGTTCGACAGTCCGCGGTCATCGTTTTTCGTCAGAAAATTTATTTTTTGGACTGTACCAAAAATGATTCAAAATGTCAATTGGATCATGCCTCATGTTGAATAACCACTTTTTAAACCCTCACAGTGCCCAAAATTGCCATTTTTACAGAGTTTTGCTTACTTAGAAGCTTCAATTTTGACCAATTTCAGGCACAGAAATGACTTTAAACACATTTATTTTAGTTGAAAAAGTAATAATTCACATCCAACAGTAATTTACAGCCAAAAGATTAAATGTTAAAATTTCATCGAAATTGACCATTTTGGGAACGTTCGACAGCTCCGCGGTCATAGTTTTTCGTCCGAAAATTAATTTTTTGGACTGTACCAAAAATGATTCCAAATGTCAATTGGACCGTGCCTCATGTTGAATAACCACTTTTTAAACCCTCACAGTGACCAAAATTGCCATTTTTACAGAGTTTTGTATACTCAGAAGCTTCAATTTTGACCAATTTCAGGCACAGAAATGACTTCAAACACATTTATTTTAGTTGAAAAAGTAATAATTCACATCCAACAGTAATTTACAGCCAAAAGATTAAATGTTAAAATTTCATCGAAATTGACCATTTTGGGAACGTTCGACAGCTCCGCGGTCATCGTTTTTCATCCGAAAATTGAATTTTTGGACTGTACCAAAAATGATTCCAAATGTCAATTGGATTGTGCCTCATGTTGAATAACCACTTTTTAAACCCTCGCAGTGCCCAAAATGGCAATTTTTACAGAGTTTTGCTTACTCAGAAGCTTCAATTTTGACCAATTTCAGGCACAGAAATGACTTTAAACACATTTATTTTAGTTGAAAAAGTAATAATTCACATCCAACAGTAATTTACATCCAAAAGATTAAATGTTAAAATTTCATCGAAATTGACCATTTTGGGAACGTTCGACAGCTCCGCGGTCATCGTTTTTCGTCCGAAAATTGATTTTTTCGGACTGTACCAAAAATGATTCAAAATGTCAATTGGATCATGCCTCATGTTGAATAACCACTTTTTAAACCCTCACAGTGCCCAAAATTGCCATTTTTACAGAGTTTTGCTTACTTAGAAGCTTCAATTTTGACCAATTTCAGGCACAGAAATGACTTTAAACACATTTATTTTAGTTGAAAAAGTAATAATTCACATCCAACAGTAATTTACAGCCAAAAGATTAAATGTTAAAATTTCATCGAAATTGACCATTTTGGGAACGTTCGACAGCTCCGCGGTCATCGTTTTTTGTCTGAAAATTGATTTTTTGGACTGTACCAAAAATGATTCCAAATGTCAATTGGACCGTGCCTCATGTTGAATAACCACTTTTTAAACCCTTGCAGTGCCCAAAATGGCCATTTTTACAGAGTTTTGCTTACTCAGAAGCTTCAATTTTGACCAATTTCAGGCACAGGAATGACTTTAAACACATTTATTTTAGTTGAGAAAGTAATATTTCACATCTAACAGTAATTTACAGGCAAAAGATTAAATTTTAAAATTTCATCGAAATTGACCATTTTGGGAATGTTCGACAGCTCCGCGGTCATCGTTTTTCGTCAGAAAATAGATTTTTTGGACTGTACCAAAAATGATTCTAAATGTCAATTGGATCGTGCCTCATGTTGAATAACCACTTTTTAAACCCTCACAGTGCCCAAAATTGCCATTTTTACAGAGTTTTGCATACTCAGAAGCTTCAATTTTGACCAATTTCAGGCACAGGAATGACTTTAAACACATTTATTTTAGTTGAAAAAGTAATAATTCACATCCAACAGTAACTTACAGCCAAAAGATTAAATGTTAAAATTTCATCGAAATTGACCATTTTGGGAACGTTCGACAGCTCCGCGGTCATCGTTTTTCGTCCGAAAATTAATTTTTTGGACTGCACCAAAAATGATTCCAAATGTCAATCGGACCGTGCCTCATGTTGAATAACCACTTTTTAAACCCTCACAGTGACCAAAATTGCCATTTTTACAGAGTTTTGTATACTCAGAAGCTTCAATTTTGACCAATTTCAGGCACAGAAATGACTTCAAACACATTTATTTTAGTTGAAAAAGTAATAATTCACATCCAACAGTAATTTACAGCCAAAAGATTAAATGTTAAAATTTCATCGAAATTGACCATTTTGGGAACGTTCGACAGCTCCGCGGTCATCGTTTTTCATCCGAAAATTGAATTTTTGGACTGTACCAAAAATGATTCCAAATGTCAATTGGATCGTGCCTCATGTTGAATAACCACTTTTTAAACCCTCGCAGTGCCCAAAATGGCAATTTTTACAGAGTTTTGCTTACTCAGAAGCTTCAATTTTGACCAATTTCAGGCACAGAAATGACTTCAAACACATTTATTTTAGTTGAAAAAGTAATAATTCACATCCAACAGTAATTTACATCCAAAAGATTAAATGTTAAAATTTCATCGAAATTGACCATTTTGGGAACGTTCGACAGCTCCGCGGTCATCGTTTTTCGTCCGAAAATTGATTTTTTGGACTGTACCAAAAATGATTCCAAATGTCAATTGGATCGTGCCTCATGTTGAATAACCATTTTTTAAACCCTCACAGTGACCAAAATTGCCATTTTTACAGAGTTTTGCATACTCAGAAGCTTCAATTTTGACCAATTTCAGGCACAGGAATGACTTTAAACACATTTATTTTAGTTGAGAAAGTAATATTTCACATCTAACAGTAATTTACAGGCAAAAGATTAAATGATAAAATTTCATCGAAATTGACCATTTTGCGAACGTTCGACAGTCCGCGGTCATCGTTTTTCGTCAGAAAATTTATTTTTTGGACTGTACCAAAAATGATTCAAAATGTCAATTGGATCATGCCTCATGTTGAATAACCACTTTTTAAACCCTCACAGTGCCCAAAATTGCCATTTTTACAGAGTTTTGCTTACTTAGAAGCTTCAATTTTGACCAATTTCAGGCACAGAAATGACTTTAAACACATTTATTTTAGTTGAAAAAGTAATAATTCACATCCAACAGTAATTTACAGCCAAAAGATTAAATGTTAAAATTTCATCGAAATTGACCATTTTGGGAACGTTCGACAGCTCCGCGGTCATCGTTTTTCGTCCGAAAATTGATTTTTTGGACTGTACCAAAAATGATTCCAAATGTCAATTGGATCGTGCCTCATGTTGAATAACCATTTTTTAAACCCTCACAGTGACCAAAATTGCCATTTTTACAGAGTTTTGCATACTCAGAAGCTTCAATTTTGACCAATTTCAGGCACAGGAATGACTTTAAACACATTTATTTTAGTTGAGAAAGTAATATTTCACATCTAACAGTAATTTACAGGCAAAAGATTACATTTTAAAATTTCATCGAAATTGACCATTTTGGGAATGTTCGACAGCTCCGCGGTCATCGTTTTTCGTCAGAAAATAGATTTTTTGGACTGTACCAAAAATGATTCTAAATGTCAATTGGATCGTGCCTCATGTTGAATAACCACTTTTTAAACCCTCACAGTGCCCAAAATTACCATTTTTACAGAGTTTTGCATACTCAGAAGCTTCAATTTTGACCAATTTCAGGCACAGAAATGACTTTAAACACATTTATTTTAGTTGAAAAAGTAATAATTCACATCCAACAGTAATTTACAGCCAAAAGATTAAATGTTAAAATTTCATCGAAATTGACCATTTTGGGAACGTTCGACAGCTCCGCGGTCATCGTTTTTCGTCCGAAAATTAATTTTTTGGACTGTACCAAAAATGATTCCAAATGTCAATTGGACCGTGCCTCATGTTGAATAACCACTTTTTAAACCCTCACCGTGACCAAAATTGCCATTTTTACAGAGTTTTGCATACTCAGAAGCTTCAATTTTGACCAATTTCAGGCACAGAAATGACTTTAAACACTTTTATTTTAGTTGAAAAAGTAATAATTCACATCCAACAGTAATTTACAGCCAAAAGATTAAATGATAAAATTTCATCGAAATTGACCATTTTGCGAACGTTCGACAGCTCCGCGGTCATCGTTTTTCGTCAGAAAATTTATTTTTTGGACTGTACCAAAAATGATTCAAAATGTCAATTGGATCATGCCTCATGTTGAATAACCACTTTTTAAACCCTCACAGTGCCCAAAATTGCCATTTTTACAGAGTTTTGCTTACTTAGAAGCTTCAATTTTGACCAATTTCAGGCACAGAAATGACTTTAAACACATTTATTTTAGTTGAAAAAGTAATAATTCACATCCAACAGTAATTTACAGCCAAAAGATTAAATGTTAAAATTTCATCGAAATTGACCATTTTGGGAACGTTCGACAGCTCCGCGGTCATCGTTTTTCATCCGAAAATTGAATTTTTGGACTGTACCAAAAATGATTCCAAATGTCAATTGGATCGTGCCTCATGTTGAATAACCACTTTTTAAACCCTCGCAGTGCCCAAAATGGCCATTTTTACAGAGTTTTGCTTACTCAGAAGCTTCAATTTTGACCAATTTCAGGCACAGAAATGACTTCAAACACATTTATTTTAGTTGAAAAAGTAATAATTCACATCCAACAGTAATTTACATCCAAAAGATTAAATGTTAAAATTTCATCGAAATTGACCATTTTGGGAACGTTCGACAGCTCCGCGGTCATCGTTTTTCGTCCGAAAATTGATTTTTTGGACTGTACCAAAAATGATTCCAAATGTCAATTGGATCGTGCCTCATGTTGAATAACCATTTTTTAAACCCTCACAGTGACCAAAATTGCCATTTTTACAGAGTTTTGCATACTCAGAAGCTTCAATTTTGACCAATTTCAGGCACAGGAATGACTTTAAACACATTTATTTTAGTTGAGAAAGTAATATTTCACATCTAACAGTAATTTACAGGCAAAAGATTAAATGATAAAATTTCATCGAAATTGACCATTTTGCGAACGTTCGACAGTCCGCGGTCATCGTTTTTCGTCAGAAAATTTATTTTTTGGACTGTACCAAAAATGATTCAAAATGTCAATTGGATCATGCCTCATGTTGAATAACCACTTTTTAAACCCTCACAGTGCCCAAAATTGCCATTTTTACAGAGTTTTGCTTACTTAGAAGCTTCAATTTTGACCAATTTCAGGCACAGAAATGACTTTAAACACATTTATTTTAGTTGAAAAAGTAATAATTCACATCCAACAGTAATTTACAGCCAAAAGATTAAATGTTAAAATTTCATCGAAATTGACCATTTTGGGAACGTTCGACAGCTCCGCGGTCATCGTTTTTCGTCCGAAAATTAATTTTTTGGACTGTACCAAAAATTATTCCAAATGTCAATTGGATCGTGCCTCATGTTGAATAACCACTTTTTAAACCCTCGCAGTGCCCAAAATGGCAATTTTTACAGAGTTTTGCTTACTCAGAAGCTTCAATTTTGACCAATTTCAGGCACAGAAATGACTTTAAACACATTTATTTTAGTTGAAAAAGTAATAATTCACATCCAACAGTAATTTACATCCAAAAGATTAAATGTTAAAATTTCATCGAAATTGACCATTTTGGGAACGTTCGACAGCTCCGCGGTCATCGTTTTTCGTCCGAAAATTGAATTTTTGGACTGTACCAAAAATGATTCCAAATGTCAATTGGATCGTGCCTCATGTTGAATAACCATTTTTTAAACCCTCACAGTGACCAAAATTGCCATTTTTACAGAGTTTTGCTTACTCAGAAGCTTCAATTTTGACCAATTTCAGGCACAAAAATGACTTTAAACACATTTATTTTAGTTGAAAAAGTAATAATTCACATCCAACAGTAATTTACATCCAAAAGATTAAATGTTAAAATTTCATCGAAATTGACCATTTTGGGAACGTTCGACAGCTCCGCGGTCATCGTTTTTCGTCCGAAAATTGAATTTTTGGACTGTACCAAAAATGATTCCAAATGTCAATTGGATCGTGCCTCATGTTGAATAACCATTTTTTAAACCCTCACAGTGACCAAAATTGCCATTTTTACAGAGTTTTGCATACTCAGAAGCTTCAATTTTGACCAATTTCAGGCACAGGAATGACTTTAAACACATTTATTTTAGTTGAGAAAGTAATATTTCACATCTAACAGTAATTTACAGGCAAAAGATTACATTTTAAAATTTCATCGAAATTGACCATTTTGGGAATGTTCGACAGCTCCGCGGTCATCGTTTTTCGTCAGAAAATAGATTTTTTGGACTGTACCAAAAATGATTCCAAATGTCAATTGGACCGTGCCTCATGTTGAATAACCACTTTTTAAACCCTCACAGTGCCCAAAATTGCCATTTTTACAGAGTTTTGCTTACTTAGAAGCTTTAATTTTGACCAATTTCAGGCACAGAAATGACTTTAAACACATTTATTTTAGTTGAAAAAGTAATAATTCACATCCAACAGTAATTTACAGCCAAAAGATTAAATGTTAAAATTTCATCGAAATTGACCATTTTGGGAACGTTCGACAGCTCCGCGGTCATCGTTTTTTGTCTGAAAATTGATTTTTTGGACTGTACCAAAAATGATTCCAAATGTCAATTGGACCGTGCCTCATGTTGAATAACCACTTTTTAAACCCTTGCAGTGCCCAAAATGGCCATTTTTACAGAGTTTTGCTTACTCAGAAGCTTCAATTTTGACCAATTTCAGGCACAGGAATGACTTTAAACACATTTATTTTAGTTGAGAAAGTAATATTTCACATCTAACAGTAATTTACAGGCAAAAGATTAAATTTTAAAATTTCATCGAAATTGACCATTTTGGGAATGTTCGACAGCTCCGCGGTCATCGTTTTTCATCAGAAAATAGATTTTTTGGACTGTACCAAAAATGATTCTAAATGTCAATTGGATCGTGCCTCATGTTGAATAACCACTTTTTAAACCCTCACAGTGCCCAAAATTGCCATTTTTACAGAGTTTTGCATACTCAGAAGATTCAATTTTGACCAATTTCAGGCACAGAAATGACTTTAAACACATTTATTTTAGTTGAAAAAGTAATAATTCACATCCAACAGTAATTTACAGCCAAAAGATTAAATGTTAAAATTTCATCGAAATTGACCATTTTGGGAACGTTCGACAGCTCCGCGGTCATCGTTTTTCGTCCGAAAATTAATTTTTTGGACTGTACCAAAAATGATTCCAAATGTCAATTGGACCGTGCCTCATGTTGAATAACCACTTTTTAAACCCTCACAGTGACCAACATTGCCATTTTTACAGAGTTTTGCATACTCAGAAGCTTCAATTTTGACCAATTTCAGGCACAGAAATGACTTCAAACACATTTATTTTAGTTGAAAAAGTAATAATTCACATCCAACAGTATTTACAGCCAAAAGATTAAATGTTAAAATTTCATCAAAATTGACCATTTTGGGAACTTTCGACAGCTCCGCGGTCATCGTTTTTCGTCCGAAAATTGAATTTTTGGACTGTACCAAAAATGATTCCAAATGTCAATTGGATCGTGCCTCATGTTGAATAATCACTTTTTAAACCCTCACAGTGCCCAAAATTACCATTTTTACAGAGTTTTGCATACTCAGAAGCTTCAATTTTGACCAATTTCAGGCACAGAAATGACTTTAAACACATTTATTTTAGTTGAAAAAGTAATAATTCACATCCAACAGTAATTTACAGCCAAAAGATTAAATGTTAAAATTTCATCGAAATTGACCATTTTGGGAACGTTCGACAGCTCCGCGGTCATCGTTTTTCGTCCGAAAATTAATTTTTTGGACTGTACCAAAAATGATTCCAAATGTCAATTGGACCGTGCCTCATGTTGAATAACCACTTTTTAAACCCTCACCGTGACCAAAATTGCCATTTTTACAGAGTTTTGCATACTCAGAAGCTTCAATTTTGACCAATTTCAGGCACAGAAATGACTTTAAACACTTTTATTTTAGTTGAAAAAGTAATAATTCACATCCAACAGTAATTTACAGCCAAAAGATTAAATGATAAAATTTCATCGAAATTGACCATTTTGCGAACGTTCGACAGCTCCGCGGTCATCGTTTTTCGTCAGAAAATTTATTTTTTGGACTGTACCAAAAATGATTCAAAATGTCAATTGGATCATGCCTCATGTTGAATAACCACTTTTTAAACCCTCACAGTGCCCAAAATTGCCATTTTTACAGAGTTTTGCTTACTTAGAAGCTTCAATTTTGACCAATTTCAGGCACAGAAATGACTTTAAACACATTTATTTTAGTTGAAAAAGTAATAATTCACATCCAACAGTAATTTACAGCCAAAAGATTAAATGTTAAAATTTCATCGAAATTGACCATTTTGGGAACGTTCGACAGCTCCGCGGTCATCGTTTTTTGTCTGAAAATTGATTTTTTGGACTGTACCAAAAATGATTCCAAATGTCAATTGGACCGTGCCTCATGTTGAATAACCACTTTTTAAACCCTTGCAGTGCCCAAAATGGCCATTTTTAAAGAGTTTTGCTTACTCAGAAGCTTCAATTTTGACCAATTTCAGGCACAGGAATGACTTTAAACACATTTATTTTAGTTGAGAAAGTAATATTTCACATCTAACAGTAATTTACAGGCAAAAGATTAAATTTTAAAATTTCATCGAAATTGACCATTTTGGGAATGTTCGACAGCTCCGCGGTCATCGTTTTTCGTCAGAAAATAGATTTTTTGGACTGTACCAAAAATGATTCAAAATGTCAATTGGATCATGCCTCATGTTGAATAACCACTTTTTAAACCCTCACAGTGCCCAAAATTGCCATTTTTACAGAGTTTTGCTTACTTAGAAGCTTCAATTTTGACCAATTTCAGGCACAGAAATGACTTTAAACACATTTATTTTAGTTGAAAAAGTAATAATTCACATCCAACAGTAATTTACAGCCAAAAGATTAAATGTTAAAATTTCATCGAAATTGACCATTTTGGGAACGTTCGACAGCTCCGCGGTCATAGTTTTTCGTCCGAAAATTAATTTTTTGGACTGTACCAAAAATGATTCCAAATGTCAATTGGACCGTGCCTCATGTTGAATAACCACTTTTTAAACCCTCACAGTGACCAAAATTGCCATTTTTACAGAGTTTTGTATACTCAGAAGCTTCAATTTTGACCAATTTCAGGCACAGAAATGACTTCAAACACATTTATTTTAGTTGAAAAAGTAATAATTCACATCCAACAGTAATTTACAGCCAAAAGATTAAATGTTAAAATTTCATCGAAATTGACCATTTTGGGAACGTTCGACAGCTCCGCGGTCATCGTTTTTCATCCGAAAATTGAATTTTTGGACTGTACCAAAAATGATTCCAAATGTCAATTGGATTGTGCCTCATGTTGAATAACCACTTTTTAAACCCTCGCAGTGCCCAAAATGGCAATTTTTACAGAGTTTTGCTTACTCAGAAGCTTCAATTTTGACCAATTTCAGGCACAGAAATGACTTTAAACACATTTATTTTAGTTGAAAAAGTAATAATTCACATCCAACAGTAATTTACATCCAAAAGATTAAATGTTAAAATTTCATCGAAATTGACCATTTTGGGAACGTTCGACAGCTCCGCGGTCATCGTTTTTCGTCCGAAAATTGATTTTTTGGACTGTACCAAAAATGATTCAAAATGTCAATTGGATCATGCCTCATGTTGAATAACCACTTTTTAAACCCTCACAGTGCCCAAAATTGCCATTTTTACAGAGTTTTGCTTACTTAGAAGCTTCAATTTTGACCAATTTCAGGCACAGAAATGACTTTAAACACATTTATTTTAGTTGAAAAAGTAATAATTCACATCCAACAGTAATTTACAGCCAAAAGATTAAATGTTAAAATTTCATCGAAATTGACCATTTTGGGAACGTTCGACAGCTCCGCGGTCATCGTTTTTTGTCTGAAAATTGATTTTTTGGACTGTACCAAAAATGATTCCAAATGTCAATTGGACCGTGCCTCATGTTGAATAACCACTTTTTAAACCCTTGCAGTGCCCAAAATGGCCATTTTTACAGAGTTTTGCTTACTCAGAAGCTTCAATTTTGACCAATTTCAGGCACAGGAATGACTTTAAACACATTTATTTTAGTTGAGAAAGTAATATTTCACATCTAACAGTAATTTACAGGCAAAAGATTAAATTTTAAAATTTCATCGAAATTGACCATTTTGGGAATGTTCGACAGCTCCGCGGTCATCGTTTTTCGTCAGAAAATAGATTTTTTGGACTGTACCAAAAATGATTCTAAATGTCAATTGGATCGTGCCTCATGTTGAATAACCACTTTTTAAACCCTCACAGTGCCCAAAATTGCCATTTTTACAGAGTTTTGCATACTCAGAAGCTTCAATTTTGACCAATTTCAGGCACAGGAATGACTTTAAACACATTTATTTTAGTTGAAAAAGTAATAATTCACATCCAACAGTAACTTACAGCCAAAAGATTAAATGTTAAAATTTCATCGAAATTGACCATTTTGGGAACGTTCGACAGCTCCGCGGTCATCGTTTTTCGTCCGAAAATTAATTTTTTGGACTGCACCAAAAATGATTCCAAATGTCAATCGGACCGTGCCTCATGTTGAATAACCACTTTTTAAACCCTCACAGTGACCAAAATTGCCATTTTTACAGAGTTTTGTATACTCAGAAGCTTCAATTTTGACCAATTTCAGGCACAGAAATGACTTCAAACACATTTATTTTAGTTGAAAAAGTAATAATTCACATCCAACAGTAATTTACAGCCAAAAGATTAAATGTTAAAATTTCATCGAAATTGACCATTTTGGGAACGTTCGACAGCTCCGCGGTCATCGTTTTTCATCCGAAAATTGAATTTTTGGACTGTACCAAAAATGATTCCAAATGTCAATTGGATCGTGCCTCATGTTGAATAACCACTTTTTAAACCCTCGCAGTGCCCAAAATGGCAATTTTTACAGAGTTTTGCTTACTCAGAAGCTTCAATTTTGACCAATTTCAGGCACAGAAATGACTTCAAACACATTTATTTTAGTTGAAAAAGTAATAATTCACATCCAACAGTAATTTACATCCAAAAGATTAAATGTTAAAATTTCATCGAAATTGACCATTTTGGGAACGTTCGACAGCTCCGCGGTCATCGTTTTTCGTCCGAAAATTGATTTTTTGGACTGTACCAAAAATGATTCCAAATGTCAATTGGATCGTGCCTCATGTTGAATAACCATTTTTTAAACCCTCACAGTGACCAAAATTGCCATTTTTACAGAGTTTTGCATACTCAGAAGCTTCAATTTTGACCAATTTCAGGCACAGGAATGACTTTAAACACATTTATTTTAGTTGAGAAAGTAATATTTCACATCTAACAGTAATTTACAGGCAAAAGATTAAATGATAAAATTTCATCGAAATTGACCATTTTGCGAACGTTCGACAGTCCGCGGTCATCGTTTTTCGTCAGAAAATTTATTTTTTGGACTGTACCAAAAATGATTCAAAATGTCAATTGGATCATGCCTCATGTTGAATAACCACTTTTTAAACCCTCACAGTGCCCAAAATTGCCATTTTTACAGAGTTTTGCTTACTTAGAAGCTTCAATTTTGACCAATTTCAGGCACAGAAATGACTTTAAACACATTTATTTTAGTTGAAAAAGTAATAATTCACATCCAACAGTAATTTACAGCCAAAAGATTAAATGTTAAAATTTCATCGAAATTGACCATTTTGGGAACGTTCGACAGCTCCGCGGTCATAGTTTTTCGTCCGAAAATTAATTTTTTGGACTGTACCAAAAATGATTCCAAATGTCAATTGGACCGTGCCTCATGTTGAATAACCACTTTTTAAACCCTCACAGTGACCAAAATTGCCATTTTTACAGAGTTTTGTATACTCAGAAGCTTCAATTTTGACCAATTTCAGGCACAGAAATGACTTCAAACACATTTATTTTAGTTGAAAAAGTAATAATTCACATCCAACAGTAATTTACAGCCAAAAGATTAAATGTTAAAATTTCATCGAAATTGACCATTTTGGGAACGTTCGACAGCTCCGCGGTCATCATTTTTCATCCGAAAATTGAATTTTTGGACTGTACCAAAAATGATTCCAAATGTCAATTGGATCGTGCCTCATGTTGAATAACCACTTTTTAAACCCTCGCAGTGCCCAAAATGGCAATTTTTACAGAGTTTTGCTTACTCAGAAGCTTCAATTTTGACCAATTTCAGGCACAGAAATGACTTTAAACACATTTATTTTAGTTGAAAAAGTAATAATTCACATCCAACAGTAATTTACATCCAAAAGATTAAATGTTAAAATTTCATCGAAATTGACCATTTTGGGAACGTTCGACAGCTCCGCGGTCATCGTTTTTCGTCCGAAAATTGATTTTTTGGACTGTACCAAAAATGATTCCAAATGTCAATTGGATCGTGCCTCATGTTGAATAACCATTTTTTAAACCCTCACAGTGACCAAAATTGCCATTTTTACAGAGTTTTGCATACTCAGAAGCTTCAATTTTGACCAATTTCAGGCACAGGAATGACTTTAAACACATTTATTTTAGTTGAGAAAGTAATATTTCACATCTAACAGTAATTTACAGGCAAAAGATTACATTTTAAAATTTCATCGAAATTGACCATTTTGGGAATGTTCGACAGCTCCGCGGTCATCGTTTTTCGTCAGAAAATAGATTTTTTGGACTGTACCAAAAATGATTCTAAATGTCAATTGGATCGTGCCTCATGTTGAATAACCACTTTTTAAACCCTCACAGTGCCCAAAATTACCATTTTTACAGAGTTTTGCATACTCAGAAGCTTCAATTTTGACCAATTTCAGGCACAGAAATGACTTTAAACACATTTATTTTAGTTGAAAAAGTAATAATTCACATCCAACAGTAATTTACAGCCAAAAGATTAAATGTTAAAATTTCATCGAAATTGACCATTTTGGGAACGTTCGACAGCTCCGCGGTCATCGTTTTTCGTCCGAAAATTAATTTTTTGGACTGTACCAAAAATGATTCCAAATGTCAATTGGACCGTGCCTCATGTTGAATAACCACTTTTTAAACCCTCACCGTGACCAAAATTGCCATTTTTACAGAGTTTTGCATACTCAGAAGCTTCAATTTTGACCAATTTCAGGCACAGAAATGACTTTAAACACTTTTATTTTAGTTGAAAAAGTAATAATTCACATCCAACAGTAATTTACAGCCAAAAGATTAAATGATAAAATTTCATCGAAATTGACCATTTTGCGAACGTTCGACAGCTCCGCGGTCATCGTTTTTCGTCAGAAAATTTATTTTTTGGACTGTACCAAAAATGATTCAAAATGTCAATTGGATCATGCCTCATGTTGAATAACCACTTTTTAAACCCTCACAGTGCCCAAAATTGCCATTTTTACAGAGTTTTGCTTACTTAGAAGCTTCAATTTTGACCAATTTCAGGCACAGAAATGACTTTAAACACATTTATTTTAGTTGAAAAAGTAATAATTCACATCCAACAGTAATTTACAGCCAAAAGATTAAATGTTAAAATTTCATCGAAATTGACCATTTTGGGAACGTTCGACAGCTCCGCGGTCATCGTTTTTTGTCTGAAAATTGATTTTTTGGACTGTACCAAAAATGATTCCAAATGTCAATTGGACCGTGCCTCATGTTGAATAACCACTTTTTAAACCCTTGCAGTGCCCAAAATGGCCATTTTTACAGAGTTTTGCTTACTCAGAAGCTTCAATTTTGACCAATTTCAGGCACAGGAATGACTTTAAACACATTTATTTTAGTTGAGAAAGTAATATTTCACATCTAACAGTAATTTACAGGCAAAAGATTAAATTTTAAAATTTCATCGAAATTGACCATTTTGGGAATGTTCGACAGCTCCGCGGTCATCGTTTTTCGTCAGAAAATAGATTTTTTGGACTGTACCAAAAATGATTCTAAATGTCAATTGGATCGTGCCTCATGTTGAATAACCACTTTTTAAACCCTCACAGTGCCCAAAATTGCCATTTTTACAGAGTTTTGCATACTCAGAAGCTTCAATTTTGACCAATTTCAGGCACAGGAATGACTTTAAACACATTTATTTTAGTTGAAAAAGTAATAATTCACATCCAACAGTAACTTACAGCCAAAAGATTAAATGTTAAAATTTCATCGAAATTGACCATTTTGGGAACGTTCGACAGCTCCGCGGTCATCGTTTTTCGTCCGAAAATTAATTTTTTGGACTGCACCAAAAATGATTCCAAATGTCAATCGGACCGTGCCTCATGTTGAATAACCACTTTTTAAACCCTCACAGTGACCAAAATTGCCATTTTTACAGAGTTTTGTATACTCAGAAGCTTCAATTTTGACCAATTTCAGGCACAGAAATGACTTCAAACACATTTATTTTAGTTGAAAAAGTAATAATTCACATCCAACAGTAATTTACAGCCAAAAGATTAAATGTTAAAATTTCATCGAAATTGACCATTTTGGGAACGTTCGACAGCTCCGCGGTCATCGTTTTTCATCCGAAAATTGAATTTTTGGACTGTACCAAAAATGATTCCAAATGTCAATTGGATCGTGCCTCATGTTGAATAACCACTTTTTAAACCCTCGCAGTGCCCAAAATGGCAATTTTTACAGAGTTTTGCTTACTCAGAAGCTTCAATTTTGACCAATTTCAGGCACAGAAATGACTTCAAACACATTTATTTTAGTTGAAAAAGTAATAATTCACATCCAACAGTAATTTACATCCAAAAGATTAAATGTTAAAATTTCATCGAAATTGACCATTTTGGGAACGTTCGACAGCTCCGCGGTCATCGTTTTTCGTCCGAAAATTGATTTTTTGGACTGTACCAAAAATGATTCCAAATGTCAATTGGATCGTGCCTCATGTTGAATAACCATTTTTTAAACCCTCACAGTGACCAAAATTGCCATTTTTACAGAGTTTTGCATACTCAGAAGCTTCAATTTTGACCAATTTCAGGCACAGGAATGACTTTAAACACATTTATTTTAGTTGAGAAAGTAATATTTCACATCTAACAGTAATTTACAGGCAAAAGATTAAATGATAAAATTTCATCGAAATTGACCATTTTGCGAACGTTCGACAGTCCGCGGTCATCGTTTTTCGTCAGAAAATTTATTTTTTGGACTGTACCAAAAATGATTCAAAATGTCAATTGGATCATGCCTCATGTTGAATAACCACTTTTTAAACCCTCACAGTGCCCAAAATTGCCATTTTTACAGAGTTTTGCTTACTTAGAAGCTTCAATTTTGACCAATTTCAGGCACAGAAATGACTTTAAACACATTTATTTTAGTTGAAAAAGTAATAATTCACATCCAACAGTAATTTACAGCCAAAAGATTAAATGTTAAAATTTCATCGAAATTGACCATTTTGGGAACGTTCGACAGCTCCGCGGTCATCGTTTTTCGTCCGAAAATTAATTTTTTGGACTGTACCAAAAATGATTCCAAATGTCAATTGGACCGTGCCTCATGTTGAATAACCACTTTTTAAACCCTCACAGTGACCAAAATTGCCATTTTTACAGAGTTTTGTATACTCAGAAGCTTCAATTTTGACCAATTTCAGGCACAGAAATGACTTCAAACACATTTATTTTAGTTGAAAAAGTAATAATTCACATCCAACAGTAATTTACAGCCAAAAGATTAAATGTTAAAATTTCATCGAAATTGACCATTTTGGGAACGTTTGACAGCTAGTGGTCATCGTTTTTCATCCGAAAATTGAATTTTTGGACTGTACCAAAAATGATTCCAAATGTCAATTGGATCGTGCCTCATGTTGAATAACCACTTTTTAAACCCTCGCAGTGCCCAAAATGGCAATTTTCACAGAGTTTTGCTTACTCAGAAGCTTCAATTTTGACCAATTTCAGGCACAGAAATGACTTTAAACACATTTATTTTAGTTGAAAAAGTAATAATTCACATCCAACAGTAATTTACATCCAAAAGATTAAATGTTAAAATTTCATCGAAATTGACCATTTTGGGAACGTTCGACAGCTCCGCGGTCATCGTTTTTCGTCCGAAAATTGATTTTTTGGACTGTACCAAAAATGATTCCAAATGTCAATTGGATCGTGCCTCATGTTGAATAACCATTTTTTAAACCCTCACAGTGACCAAAATTGCCATTTTTACAGAGTTTTGCATACTCAGAAGCTTCAATTTTGACCAATTTCAGGCACAGGAATGACTTTAAACACATTTATTTTAGTTGAGAAAGTAATATTTCACATCTAACAGTAATTTACAGGCAAAAGATTAAATGTTAAAATTTCATCGAAATTGACCATTTTGGGAACGTTCGACAGCTCCGCGGTCATCGTTTTTCGTCCGAAAATTAATTTTTTGGACTGTACCAAAAATTATTCCAAATGTCAATTGGACCGTGCCTCATGTTGAATAACCACTTTTTAAACCCTCACAGTGACCAAAATTGCCATTTTTACAGAGTTTTGTATACTCAGAAGCTTCAATTTTGACCAATTTCAGGCACAGAAATGACTTCAAACACATTTATTTTAGTTGAAAAAGTAATAATTCACATCCAACAGTAATTTACAGCCAAAAGATTAAATGTTAAAATTTCATCGAAATTGACCATTTTGGGAACGTTCGACAGCTCCGCGGTCATCGTTTTTCATCCGAAAATTGAATTTTTGGACTGTACCAAAAATGATTCCAAATGTCAATTGGATCGTGCCTCATGTTGAATAACCACTTTTTAAACCCTCGCAGTGCCCAAAATGGCAATTTTTACAGAGTTTTGCTTACTCAGAAGCTTCAATTTTGACCAATTTCAGGCACAGAAATGACTTTAAACACATTTATTTTAGTTGAAAAAGTAATAATTCACATCCAACAGTAATTTACATCCAAAAGATTAAATGTTAAAATTTCATCGAAATTGACCATTTTGGGAACGTTCGACAGCTCCGCGGTCATCGTTTTTCGTCCGAAAATTGAATTTTTGGACTGTACCAAAAATGATTCCAAATGTCAATTGGATCGTGCCTCATGTTGAATAACCATTTTTTAAACCCTCACAGTGACCAAAATTGCCATTTTTACAGAGTTTTGCTTACTCAGAAGCTTCAATTTTGACCAATTTCAGGCACAAAAATGACTTTAAACACATTTATTTTAGTTGAAAAAGTAATAATTCACATCCAACAGTAATTTACATCCAAAAGATTAAATGTTAAAATTTCATCGAAATTGACCATTTTGGGAACGTTCGACAGCTCCGCGGTCATCGTTTTTCGTCCGAAAATTGAATTTTTGGACTGTACCAAAAATGATTCCAAATGTCAATTGGATCGTGCCTCATGTTGAATAACCATTTTTTAAACCCTCACAGTGACCAAAATTGCCATTTTTACAGAGTTTTGCATACTCAGAAGCTTCAATTTTGACCAATTTCAGGCACAGGAATGACTTTAAACACATTTATTTTAGTTGAGAAAGTAATATTTCACATCTAACAGTAATTTACAGGCAAAAGATTACATTTTAAAATTTCATCGAAATTGACCATTTTGGGAATGTTCGACAGCTCCGCGGTCATCGTTTTTCGTCAGAAAATAGATTTTTTGGACTGTACCAAAAATGATTCCAAATGTCAATTGGACCGTGCCTCATGTTGAATAACCACTTTTTAAACCCTCACAGTGCCCAAAATTGCCATTTTTACAGAGTTTTGCTTACTTAGAAGCTTTAATTTTGACCAATTTCAGGCACAGAAATGACTTTAAACACATTTATTTTAGTTGAAAAAGTAATAATTCACATCCAACAGTAATTTACAGCCAAAAGATTAAATGTTAAAATTTCATCGAAATTGACCATTTTGGGAACGTTCGACAGCTCCGCGGTCATCGTTTTTTGTCTGAAAATTGATTTTTTGGACTGTACCAAAAATGATTCCAAATGTCAATTGGACCGTGCCTCATGTTGAATAACCACTTTTTAAACCCTTGCAGTGCCCAAAATGGCCATTTTTACAGAGTTTTGCTTACTCAGAAGCTTCAATTTTGACCAATTTCAGGCACAGGAATGACTTTAAACACATTTATTTTAGTTGAGAAAGTAATATTTCACATCTAACAGTAATTTACAGGCAAAAGATTAAATTTTAAAATTTCATCGAAATTGACCATTTTGGGAATGTTCGACAGCTCCGCGGTCATCGTTTTTCATCAGAAAATAGATTTTTTGGACTGTACCAAAAATGATTCTAAATGTCAATTGGATCGTGCCTCATGTTGAATAACCACTTTTTAAACCCTCACAGTGCCCAAAATTGCCATTTTTACAGAGTTTTGCATACTCAGAAGATTCAATTTTGACCAATTTCAGGCACAGAAATGACTTTAAACACATTTATTTTAGTTGAAAAAGTAATAATTCACATCCAACAGTAATTTACAGCCAAAAGATTAAATGTTAAAATTTCATCGAAATTGACCATTTTGGGAACGTTCGACAGCTCCGCGGTCATCGTTTTTCGTCCGAAAATTAATTTTTTGGACTGTACCAAAAATGATTCCAAATGTCAATTGGACCGTGCCTCATGTTGAATAACCACTTTTTAAACCCTCACAGTGACCAACATTGCCATTTTTACAGAGTTTTGCATACTCAGAAGCTTCAATTTTGACCAATTTCAGGCACAGAAATGACTTCAAACACATTTATTTTAGTTGAAAAAGTAATAATTCACATCCAACAGTATTTACAGCCAAAAGATTAAATGTTAAAATTTCATCAAAATTGACCATTTTGGGAACTTTCGACAGCTCCGCGGTCATCGTTTTTCGTCCGAAAATTGAATTTTTGGACTGTACCAAAAATGATTCCAAATGTCAATTGGATCGTGCCTCATGTTGAATAATCACTTTTTAAACCCTCACAGTGCCCAAAATTACCATTTTTACAGAGTTTTGCATACTCAGAAGCTTCAATTTTGACCAATTTCAGGCACAGAAATGACTTTAAACACATTTATTTTAGTTGAAAAAGTAATAATTCACATCCAACAGTAATTTACAGCCAAAAGATTAAATGTTAAAATTTCATCGAAATTGACCATTTTGGGAACCTTCGACAGCTCCGCGGTCATCGTTTTTCGTCCGAAAATTAATTTTTTGGACTGTACCAAAAATGATTCCAAATGTCAATTGGACCGTGCCTCATGTTGAATAACCACTTTTTAAACCCTCACCGTGACCAAAATTGCCATTTTTACAGAGTTTTGCATACTCAGAAGCTTCAATTTTGACCAATTTCAGGCACAGAAATGACTTTAAACACTTTTATTTTAGTTGAAAAAGTAATAATTCACATCCAACAGTAATTTACAGCCAAAAGATTAAATGATAAAATTTCATCGAAATTGACCATTTTGCGAACGTTCGACAGCTCCGCGGTCATCGTTTTTCGTCAGAAAATTTATTTTTTGGACTGTACCAAAAATGATTCAAAATGTCAATTGGATCATGCCTCATGTTGAATAACCACTTTTTAAACCCTCACAGTGCCCAAAATTGCCATTTTTACAGAGTTTTGCTTACTTAGAAGCTTCAATTTTGACCAATTTCAGGCACAGAAATGACTTTAAACACATTTATTTTAGTTGAAAAAGTAATAATTCACATCCAACAGTAATTTACAGCCAAAAGATTAAATGTTAAAATTTCATCGAAATTGACCATTTTGGGAACGTTCGACAGCTCCGCGGTCATCGTTTTTTGTCTGAAAATTGATTTTTTGGACTGTACCAAAAATGATTCCAAATGTCAATTGGACCGTGCCTCATGTTGAATAACCACTTTTTAAACCCTTGCAGTGCCCAAAATGGCCATTTTTAAAGAGTTTTGCTTACTCAGAAGCTTCGATTTTGACCAATTTCAGGCACAGGAATGACTTTAAACACATTTATTTTAGTTGAGAAAGTAATATTTCACATCTAACAGTAATTTACAGGCAAAAGATTAAATTTTAAAATTTCATCGAAATTGACCATTTTGGGAATGTTCGACAGCTCCGCGGTCATCGTTTTTCGTCAGAAAATAGATTTTTTGGACTGTACCAAAAATGATTCTAAATGTCAATTGGATCGTGCCTCATGTTGAATAACCACTTTTTAAACCCTCACAGTGCCCAAAATTGCCATTTTTACAGAGTTTTGCATACTCAGAAGCTTCAATTTTGACCAATTTCAGGCACAGGAATGACTTTAAACACATTTATTTTAGTTGAAAAAGTAATAATTCACATCCAACAGTAACTTACAGCCAAAAGATTAAATGTTAAAATTTCATCAAAATTGACCATTTTGGGAACGTTCGACAGCTCCGCGGTCATCGTTTTTCGTCCGAAAATTAATTTTTTGGACTGTACCAAAAATAATTCCAAATGTCAATTGGACCGTGCCTCATGTTGAATAACCACTTTTTAAACCCTCACAGTGACCAAAATTGCCATTTTTACAGAGTTTTGTATACTCAGAAGCTTCAATTTTGACCAATTTCAGGCACAGAAATGACTTCAAACACATTTATTTTAGTTGAAAAAGTAATAATTCACATCCAACAGTAATTTACAGCCAAAAGATTAAATGTTAAAATTTCATCGAAATTGACCATTTTGGGAACGTTCGACAGCTCCGCGGTCATCGTTTTTCATCCGAAAATTGAATTTTTGGACTGTACCAAAAATGATTCCAAATGTCAATTGGATCGTGCCTCATGTTGAATAACCACTTTTTAAACCCTCGCAGTGCCCAAAATGGCAATTTTTACAGAGTTTTGCTTACTCAGAAGCTTCAATTTTGACCAATTTCAGGCACAGAAATGACTTTAAACACATTTATTTTAGTTGAAAAAGTAATAATTCACATCCAACAGTAATTTACATCCAAAAGATTAAATGTTAAAATTTCATCGAAATTGACCATTTTGGGAACGTTCGACAGCTCCGCGGTCATCGTTTTTCGTCCGAAAATTGATTTTTTGGACTGTACCAAAAATGATTCCAAATGTCAATTGGATCATGCCTCATGTTGAATAACCACTTTTTAAACCCTCACAGTGCCCAAAATTGCCATTTTTACAGAGTTTTGCTTACTTAGAAGCTTCAATTTTGACCAATTTCAGGCACAGAAATGACTTTAAACACATTTATTTCAGTTGAAAAAGTAATAATTCACATCCAACAGTAATTTACAGCCAAAAGATTAAATGTTAAAATTTCATCGAAATTGACCATTTTGGGAACGTTCGACAGCTCCGCGGTCATCGTTTTTTGTCTGAAAATTGATTTTTTGGACTGTACCAAAAATGATTCCAAATGTCAATTGGACCGTGCCTCATGTTGAATAACCACTTTTTAAACCCTTGCAGTGCCCAAAATGGCCATTTTTAAAGAGTTTTGCTTACTCAGAAGCTTCAATTTTGACCAATTTCAGGCACAGGAATGACTTTAAACACATTTATTTTAGTTGAGAAAGTAATATTTCACATCTAACAGTAATTTACAGGCAAAAGATTAAATTTTAAAATTTCATCGAAATTGACCATTTTGGGAATGTTCGACAGCTCCGCGGTCATCGTTTTTCGTCAGAAAATAGATTTTTTGGACTGTACCAAAAATGATTCTAAATGTCAATTGGATCGTGCCTCATGTTGAATAACCACTTTTTAAACCCTCACAGTGCCCAAAATTGCCATTTTTACAGAGTTTTGCATACTCAGAAGCTTCAATTTTGACCAATTTCAGGCACAGGAATGACTTTAAACACATTTATTTTAGTTGAAAAAGTAATAATTCACATCCAACAGTAACTTACAGCCAAAAGATTAAATGTTAAAATTTCATCGAAATTGACCATTTTGGGAACGTTCGACAGCTCCGCGGTCATCGTTTTTCGTCCGAAAATTAATTTTTTGGACTGTACCAAAAATGATTCCAAATGTCAATTGGACCGTGCCTCATGTTGAATAACCACTTTTTAAACCCTCACAGTGACCAAAATTGCCATTTTTACAGAGTTTTGTATACTCAGAAGCTTCAATTTTGACCAATTTCAGGCACAGAAATGACTTCAAACACATTTATTTTAGTTGAAAAAGTAATAATTCACATCCAACAGTAATTTACAGCCAAAAGATTAAATGTTAAAATTTCATCGAAATTGACCATTTTGGGAACGTTCGACAGCTCCGCGGTCATCGTTTTTCATCCGAAAATTGAATTTTTGGACTGTACCAAAAATGATTCCAAATGTCAATTGGATCGTGCCTCATGTTGAATAACCACTTTTTAAACCCTCGCAGTGCCCAAAATGGCAATTTTTACAGAGTTTTGCTTACTCAGAAGCTTCAATTTTGACCAATTTCAGGCACAGAAATGACTTTAAACACATTTATTTTAGTTGAAAAAGTAATAATTCACATCCAACAGTAATTTACATCCAAAAGATTAAATGTTAAAATTTCATCGAAATTGACCATTTTGGGAACGTTCGACAGCTCCGCGGTCATCGTTTTTCGTCCGAAAATTGATTTTTTGGACTGTACCAAAAATGATTCCAAATGTCAATTGGATCGTGCCTCATGTTGAATAACCATTTTTTAAACCCTCACAGTGACCAAAATTACCATTTTTACAGAGTTTTGCATACTCAGAAGCTTCAATTTTGACCAATTTCAGGCACAGGAATGACTTTAAACACATTTATTTTAGTTGAGAAAGTAATATTTCACATCTAACAGTAATTTACAGGCAAAAGATTACATTTTAAAATTTCATCGAAATTGACCATTTTGGGAATGTTCGACAGCTCCGCGGTCATCGTTTTTCGTCAGAAAATAGATTTTTTGGACTGTACCAAAAATGATTCCAAATGTCAATTGGACCGTGCCTCATGTTGAATAACCACTTTTTAAACCCTCACCGTGACCAAAATTGCCATTTTTACAGAGTTTTGCATACTCAGAAGCTTCAATTTTGACCAATTTCAGGCACAGAAATGACTTTAAACACTTTTATTTTAGTTGAAAAAGTAATAATTCACATCCAACAGTAATTTACAGCCAAAAGATTAAATGATAAAATTTCATCGAAATTGACCATTTTGCGAACGTTCGACAGCTCCGCGGTCATCGTTTTTCGTCAGAAAATTTATTTTTTGGACTGTACCAAAAATGATTCAAAATGTCAATTGGATCATGCCTCATGTTGAATAACCACTTTTTAAACCCTCACAGTGCCCAAAATTGCCATTTTTACAGAGTTTTGCTTACTTAGAAGCTTCAATTTTGACCAATTTCAGGCACAGAAATGACTTTAAACACATTTATTTTAGTTGAAAAAGTAATAATTCACATCCAACAGTAATTTACAGCCAAAAGATTAAATGTTAAAATTTCATCGAAATTGACCATTTTGGGAACGTTCGACAGCTCCGCGGTCATCGTTTTTTGTCTGAAAATTGATTTTTTGGACTGTACCAAAAATGATTCCAAATGTCAATTGGACCGTGCCTCATGTTGAATAACGACTTTTTAAACCCTTGCAGTGCCCAAAATGGCCATTTTTACAGAGTTTTGCTTACTCAGAAGCTTCAATTTTGACCAATTTCAGGCACAGGAATGACTTTAAACACATTTATTTTAGTTGAGAAAGTAATATTTCACATCTAACAGTAATTTACAGGCAAAAGATTAAATTTTAAAATTTCATCGAAATTGACCATTTTGGGAATGTTCGACAGCTCCGCGGTCATCGTTTTTCGTCAGAAAATAGATTTTTTGGACTGTACCAAAAATGATTCTAAATGTCAATTGGATCGTGCCTCATGTTGAATAACCACTTTTTAAACCCTCACAGTGCCCAAAATTGCCATTTTTACAGAGTTTTGCATACTCAGAAGCTTCAATTTTGACCAATTTCAGGCACAGGAATGACTTTAAACACATTTATTTTAGTTGAAAAAGTAATAATTCACATCCAACAGTAATTTACAGCCAAAAGATTAAATGTTAAAATTTCATCGAAATTGACCATTTTGGGAACGTTCGACAGCTCCGCGGTCATCGTTTTTCATCCGAAAATTGAATTTTTGGACTGTACCAAAAATGATCCCAAATGTCAATTGGATCGTGCCTCATGTTGAATAACCACTTTTTAAACCCTCGCAGTTCCCAAAATGGCAATTTTTACAGAGTTTTGCTTACTCAGAAGCTTCAATTTTGACCAATTTCAGGCACAGAAATGACTTTAAACACATTTATTTTAGTTGAAAAAGTAATAATTCACATCCAACAGTAATTTACATCCAAAAGATTAAATGTTAAAATTTCATCGAAATTGACCATTTTGGGAACGTTCGACAGCTCCGCGTTCATCGTTTTTCGTCCGAAAATTGATTTTTTGGACTGTACCAAAAATGATTCCAAATGTCAATTGGATCGTGCCTCATGTTGAATAACCATTTTTTAAACCCTCACAGTGACCAAAATTGCCATTTTTACAGAGTTTTGCATACTCAGAAGCTTCAATTTTGACCAATTTCAGGCACAGGAATGACTTTAAACACATTTATTTTAGTTAAGAAAGTAATATTTCACATCTAACAGTAATTTACAGGCAAAAGATTACATTTTAAAATTTCATCGAAATTGACCATTTTGGGAATGTTCGACAGCTCCGCGGTCATCGTTTTTCGTCAGAAAATAGATTTTTTGGACTGTACCAAAAATGATTCTAAATGTCAATTGGATCGTGCCTCATGTTGAATATTCACTTTTTAAACCCTCACAGTGCCCAAAATTACCATTTTTACAGAGTTTTGCATACTCAGAAGCTTCAATTTTGACCAATTTCAGGCACAGAAATGACTTTAAACACATTTATTTTAGTTGAAAAAGTAATAATTCACATCCAACAGTAATTTACAGCCAAAAGATTAAATGTTAAAATTTCATCGAAATTGACCATTTTGGGAACGTTCGACAGCTCCGCGGTCATCGTTTTTCATCCGAAAATTGAATTTTTGGACTGTACCAAAAATGATTCCAAATGTCAATTGGATCGTGCCTCATGTTGAATAACCACTTTTTAAACCCTCGCAGTGCCCAAAATGGCAATTTTTACAGAGTTTTGCTTACTCAGAAGCTTCAATTTTGACCAATTTCAGGCACAGAAATGACTTTAAACACATTTATTTTAGTTGAAAAAGTAATAATTCACATCCAACAGTAATTTACATCCAAAAGATTAAATGTTAAAATTTCATCGAAATTGACCATTTTGGGAACGTTCGACAGCTCCGCGGTCATCGTTTTTCGTCCGAAAATTGATTTTTTGGACTGTACCAAAAATGATTCCAAATGTCAATTGGATCGTGCCTCATGTTGAATAACCATTTTTTAAACCCTCACAGTGACCAAAATTGCCATTTTTACAGAGTTTTGCATACTCAGAAGCTTCAATTTTGACCAATTTCAGGCACAGGAATGACTTTAAACACATTTATTTTAGTTGAGAAAGTAATATTTCACATCTAACAGTAATTTACAGGCAAAAGATTACATTTTAAAATTTCATCGAAATTGACCATTTTGGGAATGTTCGACAGCTCCGCGGTCATCGTTTTTCGTCAGAAAATAGATTTTTTGGACTGTACCAAAAATGATTCTAAATGTCAATTGGATCGTGCCTCATGTTGAATAACCACTTTTTAAACCCTCACAGTGCCCAAAATTACCATTTTTACAGAGTTTTGCATACTCAGAAGCTTCAATTTTGACCAATTTCAGGCACAGAAATGACTTTAAACACATTTATTTTAGTTGAAAAAGTAATAATTCACATCCAACAGTAATTTACAGCCAAAAGATTAAATGTTAAAATTTCATCGAAATTGACCATTTTGGGAACGTTCGACAGCTCCGCGGTCATCGTTTTTCGTCCGAAAATTAATTTTTTGGACTGTACCAAAAATGATTCCAAATGTCAATTGGACCGTGCCTCATGTTGAATAACCACTTTTTAAACCCTCACCGTGACCAAAATTGCCATTTTTACAGAGTTTTGCATACTCAGAAGCTTCAATTTTGACCAATTTCAGGCACAGAAATGACTTTAAACACTTTTATTTTAGTTGAAAAAGTAATAATTCACATCCAACAGTAATTTACAGCCAAAAGATTAAATGATAAAATTTCATCGAAATTGACCATTTTGCGAACGTTCGACAGCTCCGCGGTCATCGTTTTTCGTCAGAAAATTTATTTTTTGGACTGTACCAAAAATGATTCAAAATGTCAATTGGATCATGCCTCATGTTGAATAACCACTTTTTAAACCCTCACAGTGCCCAAAATTGCCATTTTTACAGAGTTTTGCTTACTTAGAAGCTTCAATTTTGACCAATTTCAGGCACAGAAATGACTTTAAACACATTTATTTTAGTTGAAAAAGTAATAATTCACATCCAACAGTAATTTACATCCAAAAGATTAAATGTTAAAATTTCATCGAAATTGACCATTTTGGGAACGTTCGACAGCTCCGCGGTCATCGTTTTTCGTCCGAAAATTGATTTTTTGGACTGTACCAAAAATGATTCCAAATGTCAATTGGATCGTGCCTCATGTTGAATAACCATTTTTTAAACCCTCACAGTGACCAAAATTGCCATTTTTACAGAGTTTTGCATACTCAGAAGCTTCAATTTTGACCAATTTCAGGCACAGGAATGACTTTAAACACATTTATTTTAGTTGAGAAAGTAATATTTCACATCTAACAGTAATTTACAGGCAAAAGATTACATTTTAAAATTTCATCGAAATTGACCATTTTGGGAATGTTCGACAGCTCCGCGGTCATCGTTTTTCGTCTGAAAATTAATTTTTTGGACTGTACCAAAAATGATTCCAAATGTCAATTGGACCGTGCCTCATGTTGAATAACCACTTTTTAAACCCTCACCGTGACCAAAATTGCCATTTTTACAGAGTTTTGCATACTTAGAAGCTTCAATTTTGACCAATTTCAGGCTCAGAAATGACTTTAAACACATTTATTTTAGTTGAAAAAGTAATAATTCACATCCAACAGTAATTTACAGCCAAAAGATTAAATGTTAAAATTTCATCGAAATTGACCATTTTGGGAACGTTCGACAGCTCCGCGGTCATCGTTTTTTGTCTGAAAATTGATTTTTTGGACTGTACCAAAAATGATTCCAAATGTCAATCGGACCGTGCCTCATGTTGAATAACCACTTTTTAAACCCTTGCAGTGCCCAAAATGGCCATTTTTACAGAGTTTTGCTTACTCAGAAGCTTCAATTTTGACCAATTTCAGGCACAGGAATGACTTTAAACACATTTATTTTAGTTGAGAAAGTAATATTTCACATCTATCAGTAATTTACAGGCAAAAGATTAAATTTTAAAATTTCATCGAAATTGACCATTTTGGGAATGTTCGACAGCTCCGCGGTCATCGTTTTTCGTCAGAAAATAGATTTTTTGGACTGTACCAAAAATGATTCTAAATGTCAATTGGATCGTGCCTCATGTTGAATAACCACTTTTTAAACCCTCACAGTGCCCAAAATTGCCATTTTTACAGAGTTTTGCATACGCAGAAGCTTCAATTTTGACCAATTTCAGGCACAGCAATGACTTTAAACACATTTATTTTAGTTGAAAAAGTAATAATTCACATCCAACAGTAACTTACAGCCAAAAGATTAAATGTTAAAATTTCATCGAAATTGACCATTTTGGGAACGTTCGACAGCTCCGCGGTCATCGTTTTTTGTCTGAAAATTGATTTTTTGGACTGTACCAAAAATGATTCCAAATGTCAATTGGACCGTGCCTCATGTTGAATAACCACTTTTTAAACCCTTGCAGTGCCCAAAATGGCCATTTTTACAGAGTTTTGCTTACTCAAAAGCTTCAATTTTGACCAATTTCAGGCACAGGAATGACTGTAAACACATTTATTTTAGTTGAGAAAGTAATATTTCACATCTAACAGTAATTTACAGGCAAAAGATTAAATTTTAAAATTTCATCGAAATTGACCATTTTGGGAATGTTCGACAGCTCCGCGGTCATCGTTTTTCGTCAGAAAATAGATTTTTTGGACTGTACCAAAAATGATTCTAAATGTCAATTGGATCGTGCCTCATGTTGAATAACCACTTTTTAAACCCTCACAGTGCCCAAAATTGCCATTTTTACAGAGTTTTGCATACTCAGAAGCTTCAATTTTGACCAATTTCAGGCACAGGAATGACTTTAAACACATTTATTTTAGTTGAAAAAGTAATAATTCACATCCAACAGTAACTTACAGCCAAAAGATTAAATGTTAAAATTTCATCGAAATTGACCATTTTGGGAACGTTCGACAGCTCCGCGGTCATCGTTTTTCGTCCGAAAATTAATTTTTTGGACTGTACCAAAAATGATTCCAAATGTCAATTGGACCGTGCCTCATGTTGAATAACCACTTTTTAAACCCTCACAGTGACCAAAATTGCCATTTTTACAGAGTTTTGTATACTCAGAAGCTTCAATTTTGACCAATTTCAGGCACAGAAATGACTTCAAACACATTTATTTCAGTTGAAAAAGTAATAATTCACATCCAACAGTAATTTACAGCCAAAAGATTAAATGTTAAAATTTCATCGAAATTGACCATTTTGGGAACGTTCGACAGCTCCGCGGTCATCGTTTTTTGTCTGAAAATTGATTTTTTGGACTGTACCAAAAATGATTCCAAATGTCAATTGGATCGTGCCTCATGTTGAATAACCACTTTTTAAACCCTCGCAGTGCCCAAAATGGCAATTTTTACAGAGTTTTGCTTACTCAGAAGCTTCAATTTTGACCAATTTCAGGCACAGAAATGACTTTAAACACATTTATTTTAGTTGAAAAAGTAATAATTCACATCCAACAGTAATTTACATCCAAAAGATTAAATGTTAAAATTTCATCGAAATTGACCATTTTGGGAACGTTCGACAGCTCCGCGGTCATCGTTTTTCGTCCGAAAATTGATTTTTTGGACTGTACCAAAAATGATTCCAAATGTCAATTGGATCGTGCCTCATGTTGAATAACCATTTTTTAAACCCTCACAGTGACCAAAATTGCCATTTTTACAGAGTTTTACATACTCAGAAGCTTCAATTTTGACCAATTTCAGGCACAGGAATGACTTTAAACACATTTATTTTAGTTGAGAAAGTAATATTTCACATCTAACAGTAATTTACAGGCAAAAGATTACATTTTAAAATTTCATCGAAATTGACCATTTTGGGAATGTTCGACAGCTCCGCGGTCATCGTTTTTCGTCAGAAAATAGATTTTTTGGACTGTACCAAAAATGATTCTAAATGTCAATTGGATCATGCCTCATGTTGAATAACCACTTTTTAAACCCTCACAGTGCCCAAAATTACCATTTTTACATAGTTTTGCATACTCAGAAGCTTCAATTTTGACCAATTTCAGGCACAGAAATGACTTTAAACACATTTATTTTAGTTGAAAAAGTAATAATTCACATCCAACAGTAATTTACAGCCAAAAGATTAAATGTTAAAATTTCATCGAAATTGACCATTTTGGGAACGTTCGACAGCTCCGCGGTCATCGTTTTTCGTCCGAAAATTAATTTTTTGGACTGTACCAAAAATGATTCCAAATGTCAATTGGACCGTGCCTCATGTTGAATAACCACTTTTTAAACCCTCACCGTGACCAAAATTGCCATTTTTACAGAGTTTTGCATACTCAGAAGCTTCAATTTTGACCAATTTCAGGCACAGAAATGACTTTAAACACTTTTATTTTAGTTGAAAAAGTAATAATTCACATCCAACAGTAATTTACAGCCAAAAGATTAAATGATAAAATTTCATCGAAATTGACCATTTTGCGAACGTTCGACAGCTCCGCGGTCATCGTTTTTCGTCAGAAAATTTCTTTTTTGGACTGTACCAAAAATGATTCAAAATGTCAATTGGATCATGCCTCATGTTGAATAACCACTTTTTAAACCCTCACAGTGCCCAAAATTGCCATTTTTACAGAGTTTTGCTTACTTAGAAGCTTCAATTTTGACCAATTTCAGGCACAGAAATGACTTTAAACACATTTATTTTAGTTGAAAAAGTAATAATTCACATCCAACAGTAATTTACAGCCAAAAGATTAAATGTTAAAATTTCATCGAAATTGACCATTTTGGGAACGTTCGACAGCTCCGCGGTCATCGTTTTTTGTCTGAAAATTGATTTTTTGGACTGTACCAAAAATGATTCCAAATGTCAATTGGACCGTGCCTCATGTTGAATAACCACTTTTTAAACCCTTGCAGTGCCCAAAATTGCCATTTTTAGAGAGTTTTGCTTACTCAGAAGCTTCAATTTTGACCAATTTCAGGCACAGGAATGACTTTAAACACATTTATTTTAGTTGAGAAAGTAATATTTCACATCTAACAGTAATTTACAGGCAAAAGATTAAATTTTAAAATTTCATCGAAATTGACCATTTTGGGAATGTTCGACAGCTCCGCGGTCATCGTTTTTCGTCAGAAAATAGATTTTTTGGGACTGTACCAAAAATGATTCTAAATGTCAATTGGATCGTGCCTCATGTTGAATAACCACTTTTTAAACCCTCACAGTGCCCAAAATTGCCATTTTTACAGAGTTTTGCATACTCAGAAGCTTCAATTTTGACCAATTTCAGGCACAGGAATGACTTTAAACACATTTATTTTAGTTGAAAAAGTAATAATTCACATCCAACAGTAACTTACAGCCAAAAGATTAAATGTTAAAATTTCATCGAAATTGACCATTTTGGGAACGTTCGACAGCTCCGCGGTCATCGTTTTTCATCCGAAAATTGCATTTTTGGACTGTACCAAAAATGATTCCAAATGTCAATTGGATCGTGCCTCATGTTGAATAACCACTTTTTAAACCCTCGCAGTGCCCAAAATGGCAATTTTTACAGAGTTTTGCTTACTCAGAAGCTTCAATTTTGACCAATTTCAGGCACAGAAATGACTTCAAACACATTTATTTTAGTTGAAAAAGTAATAATTCACATCCAACAGTAATTTACAGCCAAAAGATTAAATGTTAAAATTTCATCGAAATTGACCATTTTGGGAACGTTCGACAGCTCCGCGGTCATCGTTTTTCGTCCGAAAATTGATTTTTTGGACTGTACCAAAAATGATTCCAAATGTCAATTGGATCGTGCCTCATGTTGAATAACCATTTTTTAAACCCTCACAGTGACCAAAATTGCCATTTTTACAGAGTTTTGCATACTCAGAAGCTTCAATTTTGACCAATTTCAGGCACAGGAATGACTTTAAACAAATTTATTTTAGTTGAGAAAGTAATATTTCACATCTAACAGTAATTTACAGGCAAAAGATTACATTTTAAAATTTCATCGAAATTGACCATTTTGGGAATGTTCGACAGCTCCGCGGTCATCGTTTTTCGTCAAAAAATAGATTTTTTGGACTGTACCAAAAATGATTCTAAATGTCAATTGGATCGTGCCTCATGTTGAATAACCACTTTTTAAACCCTCACAGTGCCCAAAATTACCATTTTTACAGAGTTTTGCATACTCAGAAGCTTCAATTTTGACCAATTTCAGGCACAGAAATGACTTTAAACACATTTATTTTAGTTGAAAAAGTAATAATTCACATCCAACAGTAATTTACAGCCAAAAGATTAAATGTTAAAATTTCATCGAAATTGACCATTTTGGGAACGTTCGACAGCTCCGCGGTCATCGTTTTTTGTCTGAAAATTGATTTTTTGGACTGTACCAAAAATGATTCCAAATGTCAATTGGATCGTGCCTCATGTTGAATAACCACTTTTTAAACCCTCGCAGTGCCCAAAATGGCAATTTTTACAGAGTTTTGCTTACTCAGAAGCTTCAATTTTGACCAATTTCAGGCACAGAAATGACTTTAAACACATTTATTTTAGTTGAAAAAGTAATAATTCACATCCAACAGTAATTTACATCCAAAAGATTAAATGTTAAAATTTCATCGAAATTGACCATTTTGGGAACGTTCGACAGCTCCGCGGTCATCGTTTTTCGTCCGAAAATTGATTTTTTGGACTGTACCAAAAATGATTCCAAATGTCAATTGGATCGTGCCTCATGTTGAATAACCATTTTTTAAACCCTCACAGTGACCAAAATTGCCATTTTTACAGAGTTTTGCATACTCAGAAGCTTCAATTTTGACCAATTTCAGGCACAGGAATGACTTTAAACACATTTATTTTAGTTGAGAAAGTAATATTTCACATCTAACAGTAATTTACAGGCAAAAGATTACATTTTAAAATTTCATCGAAATTGACCATTTTGGGAATGTTCGACAGCTCCGCGGTCATCGTTTTTCGTCAGAAAATAGATTTTTTGGACTGTACCAAAAATGATTCTAAATGTCAATTGGATCATGCCTCATGTTGAATAACCACTTTTTAAACCCTCACAGTGCCCAAAATTACCATTTTTACATAGTTTTGCATACTCAGAAGCTTCAATTTTGACCAATTTCAGGCACAGAAATGACTTTAAACACATTTATTTTAGTTGAAAAAGTAATAATTCACATCCAACAGTAATTTACAGCCAAAAGATTAAATGTTAAAATTTCATCGAAATTGACCATTTTGGGAACGTTCGACAGCTCCGCGGTCATCGTTTTTCGTCCGAAAATTAATTTTTTGGACTGTACCAAAAATGATTCCAAATGTCAATTGGACCGTGCCTCATGTTGAATAACCACTTTTTAAACCCTCACCGTGACCAAAATTGCCATTTTTACAGAGTTTTGCATACTCAGAAGCTTCAATTTTGACCAATTTCAGGCACAGAAATGACTTTAAACACTTTTATTTTAGTTGAAAAAGTAATAATTCACATCCAACAGTAATTTACAGCCAAAAGATTAAATGATAAAATTTCATCGAAATTGACCATTTTGCGAACGTTCGACAGCTCCGCGGTCATCGTTTTTCATCAGAAAATTTATTTTTTGGACTGTACCAAAAATGATTCAAAATGTCAATTGGATCATGCCTCATGTTGAATAACCACTTTTTAAACCCTCACAGTGCCCAAAATTGCCATTTTTACAGAGTTTTGCTTACTTAGAAGCTTCAATTTTGACCAATTTCAGGCACAGAAATGACTTTAAACACATTTATTTTAGTTGAAAAAGTAATAATTCACATCCAACAGTAATTTACAGCCAAAAGATTAAATGTTAAAATTTCATCGAAATTGACCATTTTGGGAACGTTCGACAGCTCCGCGGTCATCGTTTTTTGTCTGAAAATTGATTTTTTGGACTGTACCAAAAATGATTCCAAATGTCAATTGGACCGTGCCTCATGTTGAATAACCACTTTTTAAACCCTTGCAGTGCCCAAAATTGCCATTTTTAGAGAGTTTTGCTTACTCAGAAGCTTCAATTTTGACCAATTTCAGGCACAGGAATGACTTTAAACACATTTATTTTAGTTGAGAAAGTAATATTTCACATCTAACAGTAATTTACAGGCAAAAGATTAAATTTTAAAATTTCATCGAAATTGACCATTTTGGGAATGTTCGACAGCTCCGCGGTCATCGTTTTTCGTCAGAAAATAGATTTTTTGGGACTGTACCAAAAATGATTCTAAATGTCAATTGGATCGTGCCTCATGTTGAATAACCACTTTTTAAACCCTCACAGTGCCCAAAATTGCCATTTTTACAGAGTTTTGCATACTCAGAAGCTTCAATTTTGACCAATTTCAGGCACAGGAATGACTTTAAACACATTTATTTTAGTTGAAAAAGTAATAATTCACATCCAACAGTAACTTACAGCCAAAAGATTAAATGTTAAAATTTCATCGAAATTGACCATTTTGGGAACGTTCGACAGCTCCGCGGTCATCGTTTTTCATCCGAAAATTGCATTTTTGGACTGTACCAAAAATGATTCCAAATGTCAATTGGATCGTGCCTCATGTTGAATAACCACTTTTTAAACCCTCGCAGTGCCCAAAATGGCAATTTTTACAGAGTTTTGCTTACTCAGAAGCTTCAATTTTGACCAATTTCAGGCACAGAAATGACTTCAAACACATTTATTTTAGTTGAAAAAGTAATAATTCACATCCAACAGTAATTTACAGCCAAAAGATTAAATGTTAAAATTTCATCGAAATTGACCATTTTGGGAACGTTCGACAGCTCCGCGGTCATCGTTTTTCGTCCGAAAATTGATTTTTTGGACTGTACCAAAAATGATTCCAAATGTCAATTGGATCGTGCCTCATGTTGAATAACCATTTTTTAAACCCTCACAGTGACCAAAATTGCCATTTTTACAGAGTTTTGCATACTCAGAAGCTTCAATTTTGACCAATTTCAGGCACAGGAATGACTTTAAACAAATTTATTTTAGTTGAGAAAGTAATATTTCACATCTAACAGTAATTTACAGGCAAAAGATTACATTTTAAAATTTCATCGAAATTGACCATTTTGGGAATGTTCGACAGCTCCGCGGTCATCGTTTTTCGTCAGAAAATAGATTTTTTGGACTGTACCAAAAATGATTCTAAATGTCAATTGGATCGTGCCTCATGTTGAATAACCACTTTTTAAACCCTCACAGTGCCCAAAATTACCATTTTTACAGAGTTTTGCATACTCAGAAGCTTCAATTTTGACCAATTTCAGGCACAGAAATGACTTTAAACACATTTATTTTAGTTGAAAAAGTAATAATTCACATCCAACAGTAATTTACAGCCAAAAGATTAAATGTTAAAATTTCATCGAAATTGACCATTTTGGGAACGTTCGACAGCTCCGCGGTCATCGTTTTTTGTCTGAAAATTGATTTTTTGGACTGTACCAAAAATGATTCCAAATGTCAATTGGACCGTGCCTCATGTTGAATAACCACTTTTTAAACCCTTGCAGTGCCCAAAATGGCCATTTTTACAGAGTTTTGCTTACTCAGAAGCTTCAATTTTGACCAATTTCAGGCACAGGAATGACTTTAAACACATTTATTTTAGTTGAGAAAGTAATATTTCACATCTAACAGTAACTTACAGCCAAAAGATTAAATGTTAAAATTTCATCGAAATTGACCATTTTGGGAACGTTCGAAAGCTCCGCGGTCATCGTTTTTCGTCCGAAAATTAATTTTTTGGACTGTACCAAAAATGATTCCAAATGTCAATTGGACCGTGCCTCATGTTGAATAACCACTTTTTAAACCCTCACAGTGCCCAAAATTGCCATTTTTACAGAGTTTTGTATACTCAGAAGCTTCAATTTTGACCAATTTCAGGCACAGAAATGACTTCAAACACATTTATTTTAGTTGAAAAAGTAATAATTCACATCCAACAGTAATTTACAGCCAAAAGATTAAATGTTAAAATTTCATCGAAATTGACCATTTTGGGAACGTTCGACAGCTCCGCGGTCATCGTTTTTCATCCGAAAATTGAATTTTTGGACTGTACCAAAAATGATTCCAAATGTCAATTGGATCGTGCCTCATGTTGAATAACCACTTTTTAAACCCTCGCAGTGCCCAAAATGGCAATTTTTACAGAGTTTTGCTTACTCAGAAGCTTCAATTTTGACCAATTTCAGGCACAGAAATGACTTCAAACACATTTATTTTAGTTGAAAAAGTAATAATTCACATCCAACAGTAATTTACAGCCAAAAGATTAAATGTTAAAATTTCATCGAAATTGACCATTTTGGGAACGTTCGACAGCTCCGCGGTCATCGTTTTTCGTCCGAAAATTGATTTTTTGGACTGTACCAAAAATGATTCCAAATGTCAATTGGATCGTGCCTCATGTTGAATAACCATTTTTTAAACCCTCACAGTGACCAAAATTGCCATTTTTACAGAGTTTTGCATACTCAGAAGCTTCAATTTTGACCAATTTCAGGCACAGGAATGACTTTAAACACATTTATTTTAGTTGAGAAAGTAATATTTCACATCTAACAGTAATTTACAGGCAAAAGATTACATTTTAAAATTTCATCGAAATTGACCATTTTGGGAATGTTCGACAGCTCCGCGGTCATCGTTTTTCGTCAGAAAATAGATTTTTTGGACTGTACCAAAAATGATTCTAAATGTCAATTGGATCGTGCCTCATGTTGAATAACCACTTTTTAAACCCTCACAGTGCCCAAAATTACCATTTTTACAGAGTTTTGCATACTCAGAAGCTTCAATTTTGACCAATTTCAGGCACAGAAATGACTTTAAACACATTTATTTTAGTTGAAAAAGTAATAATTCACATCCAACAGTAATTTACAGCCAAAAGATTAAATGTTAAAATTTCATCGAAATTGACCATTTTGGGAACGTTCGACAGCTCCGCGGTCATCGTTTTTCGTCCGAAAATTAATTTTTTGGACTGTACCAAAAATGATTCCAAATGTCAATTAGACCGTGCCTCATGTTGAATAACCACTTTTTAAACCCTCACCGTGACCAAAATTGCCATTTTTACAGAGTTTTGCATACTCAGAAGCCTCAATTTTGACCAATTTCAGGCACAGAAATGACTTTAAACACTTTTATTTTAGTTGAAAAAGTAATAATTCACATCCAACAGTAATTTACAGCCAAAAGATTAAATGATAAAATTTCATCGAAATTGACCATTTTGCGAACGTTCGACAGCTCCGCGGTCATCGTTTTTCGTCAGAAAATTTATTTTTTGGACTGTACCAAAAATGATTCAAAATGTCAATTGGATCATGCCTCATGTTGAATAACCACTTTTTAAACCCTCACAGTGCCCAAAATTGCCATTTTTACAGAGTTTTGCTTACTTAGAAGCTTCAATTTTGACCAATTTCAGGCACAGAAATGACTTTAAACACATTTATTTTAGTTGAAAAAGTAATAATTCACATCCAACAGTAATTTACAGCCAAAAGATTAAATGTTAAAATTTCATCGAAATTGACCATTTTGGGAACGTTCGACAGCTCCGCGGTCATCGTTTTTCGTCCGAAAATTAATTTTTTGGACTGTACCAAAAATGATTCCAAATGTCAATTGGACCGTGCCTCATGTTGAATAACCACTTTTTAAACCCTCACAGTGCCCAAAATTGCCATTTTTACAGAGTTTTGTATACTCAGAAGCTTCAATTTTGACCAATTTCAGGCACAGAAATGACTTCAAACACATTTATTTTAGTTGAAAAAGTAATAATTCACATCCAACAGTAATTTACAGCCAAAAGATTAAATGTTAAAATTTCATCGAAATTGACCATTTTGGGAACGTTCGACAGCTCCGCGGTCATCGTTTTTCATCCGAAAATTGAATTTTTGGACTGTACCAAAAATGATTCAAAATGTCAATTGGATCGTGCCTCATGTTGAATAACCACTTTTTAAACCCTCGCAGTGCCCAAAATGGCAATTTTTACAGAGTTTTGCTTACTCAGAAGCTTCAATTTTGACCAATTTCAGGCACAGAAATGACTTTAAACACATTTATTTTAGTTGAAAAAGTAATAATTCACATCCAACAGTAATTTACATCCAAAAGATTAAATGTTAAAATTTCATCGAAATTGACCATTTTGGGAACGTTCGACAGCTCCGCGGTCATCGTTTTTCGTCCGAAAATTGATTTTTTGGACTGTACCAAAAATGATTCCAAATGTCAATTGGATCGTGCCTCATGTTGAATAACCATTTTTTAAACCCTCACAGTGACCAAAATTGCCATTTTTACAGAGTTTTGCATACTCAGAAGCTTCAATTTTGACCAATTTCAGGCACAGGAATGACTTTAAACACATTTATTTTAGTTGAGAAAGTAATATTTCACATCTAACAGTAATTTACAGGCAAAAGATTACATTTTAAAATTTCATCGAAATTGACCATTTTGGGAATGTTCGACAGCTCCGCGGTCATCGTTTTTCGTCCGAAAATTAATTTTTTGGACTGTACCAAAAATGATTCCAAATGTCAATTGGACCGTGCCTCATGTTGAATAACCACTTTTTAAACCCTCACCGTGACCAAAATTGCCATTTTTACAGAGTTTTACATACTCAGAAGCTTCAATTTTGACCAATTTCAGGCACAGAAATGACTTTAAACACTTTTATTTTAGTTGAAAAAGTAATAATTCACATCCAACAGTAATTTACAGCCAAAAGATTAAATGATAAAATTTCATCGAAATTGACCATTTTTCAAACGTTCGACAGCTCCGCGGTCATCGTTTTTCGTCAGAAAATAGATTTTTTGGACTGTACCAAAAATGATTCTAAATGTCAATTGGATCGTGCCTCATGTTGAATAACCACTTTTTAAACCCTCACAGTGCCCAAAATTACCATTTTTACAGAGTTTTGCATACTCAGAAGCTTCAATTTTGACCAATTTCAGGCACAGAAATGACTTTAAACACATTTATTTTAGTTGAAAAAGTAATAATTCACATCCAACAGTAATTTACAGCCAAAAGATTAAATGTTAAAATTTCATCGAAATTGACCATTTTGGGAACGTTCGACAGCTCCGCGGTCATCGTTTTTCGTCCGAAAATTAATTTTTTGGACTGTACCAAAAATGATTCCAAATGTCAATTGGACCGTGCCTCATGTTGAATAACCACTTTTTAAACCCTCACCGTGACCAAAATTGCCATTTTTACAGAGTTTTACATACTCAGAAGCTTCAATTTTGACCAATTTCAGGCACAGAAATGACTTTAAACACTTTTATTTTAGTTGAAAAAGTAATAATTCACATCCAACAGTAATTTACAGCCAAAAGATTAAATGATAAAATTTCATCGAAATTGACCATTTTTCAAACGTTCGACAGCTCCGCGGTCATCGTTTTTCGTCAGAAAATTTATTTTTTGGACTGTACCAAAAATGATTCAAAATGTCAATTGGATCATGCCTCATGTTGAATAACCACTTTTTAAACCCTCACAGTGCCCAAAATTGCCATTTTTACAGAGTTTTGCTTACTTAGAAGCTTCAATTTTGACCAATTTCAGGCACAGTAATGACTTTAAACACATTTATTTTAGTTGAAAAAGTAATATTTCACATCTAACAGTAATTTACAGGCAAAAGATTAAATTTTAAAATTTCATCGAAATTGACCATTTTGGGAATGTTCGACAGCTCCGCGGTCATCGTTTTTCGTCAGAAAATAGATTTTTTGGGCTGTACCAAAAATGATTCTAAATGTCAATTGGATCGTGCCTCATGTTGAATAACCACTTTTTAAACCCTCACAGTGCCCAAAATTGCCATTTTTACAGAGTTTTGCTTACTCAGAAGCTTCAATTTTGACCAATTTCAGGCACAGAAATGACTTCAAACACATTTATTTTAGTTGAAAAAGTAATAATTCACATCCAACAGTAATTTACAGCCAAAAGATTAAATGTTAAAATTTCATCGAAATTGACCATTTTGGGAACGTTCGACAGCTCCGCGGTCATCGTTTTTCATCCGAAAATTGAATTTTTGGACTGTACCAAAAATGATTCCAAATGTCAATTGGATCGTGCCTCATGTTGAATAACCACTTTTTAAACCCTCGCAGTGCCCAAAATGGCAATTTTTACAGAGTTTTGCTTACTCAGAAGCTTCAATTTTGACCAATTTCAGGCACAGAAATGACTTCAAACACATTTATTTTAGTTGAAAAAGTAATAATTCACATCCAACAGTAATTTACAGCCAAAAGATTAAATGTTAAAATTTCATCGAAATTGACCATTTTGGGAACGTTCGACAGCTCCGCGGTCATCGTTTTTCGTCCGAAAATTGATTTTTTGGACTGTACCAAAAATGATTCCAAATGTCAATTGGATCGTGCCTCATGTTGAATAACCATTTTTTAAACCCTCACAGTGACCAAAATTGCCATTTTTACAGAGTTTTGCATACTCAGAAGCTTCAATTTTGACCAATTTCAGGCACAGGAATGACTTTAAACACATTTATTTTAGTTGAGAAAGTAATATTTCACATCTTACAGTAATTTACAGGCAAAAGATTACATTTTAAAATTTCATCGAAATTGACCATTTTGGGAATGTTCGACAGCTCCGCGGTCATCGTTTTTCGTCAGAAAATAGATTTTTTGGACTGTACCAAAAATGATTCTAAATGTCAATTGGACCGTGCCTCATGTTGAATAACCACTTTTTAAACCCTCACCGTGACCAAAATTGCCATTTTTACAGAGTTTTGCATACTCAGAAGCCTCAATTTTGACCAATTTCAGGCACAGAAATGACTTTAAACACTTTTATTTTAGTTGAAAAAGTAATAATTCACATCCAACAGTAATTTACAGCCAAAAGATTAAATGATAAAATTTCATCGAAATTGACCATTTTGCGAACGTTCGACAGCTCCGCGGTCATCGTTTTTCATCAGAAAATTTATTTTTTGGACTGTACCAAAAATGATTCAAAATGTCAATTGGATCATGCCTCATGTTGAATAACCACTTTTTAAACCCTCACAGTGCCCAAAATTGCCATTTTTACAGAGTTTTGCTTACTCAGAAGCTTCAATTTTGACCAATTTCAGGCACAGGAATGACTTTAAACACATTTATTTTAGTTGAGAAAGTAATATTTCACATCTAACAGTAATTTACAGGCAAAAGATTAAATTTTAAAATTTCATCGAAATTGACCATTTTGGGAATGTTCGACAGCTCCGCGGTCATCGTTTTTCGTCAGAAAATAGATTTTTTGGACTGTACCAAAAATGATTCTAAATGTCAATTGGATCGTGCCTCATGTTGAATAACCACTTTTTAAACCCTCACAGTGCCCAAAATTGCCATTTTTACAGAGTTTTGCATACTCAGAAGCTTCAATTTTGACCAATTTCAGGCACAGGAATGACTTTAAACACATTTATTTTAGTTGAAAAAGTAATAATTCACATCCAACAGTAACTTACAGCCAAAAGATTAAATGTTAAAATTTCATCGAAATTGACCATTTTGGGAACGTTCGACAGCTCCGCGGTCATCGTTTTTCGTCCGAAAATTAATTTTTTGGACTGTACCAAAAATGATTCCAAATGTCAATTGGACCGTGCCTCATGTTGAATAACCACTTTTTAAACCCTCACAGTGCCCAAAATTGCCATTTTTACAGAGTTTTGTATACTCAGAAGCTTCAATTTTGACCAATTTCAGGCACAGAAATGACTTCAAACACATTTATTTTAGTTGAAAAAGTAATAATTCACATCCAACAGTAATTTACAGCCAAAAGATTAAATGTTAAAATTTCATCGAAATTGACCATTTTGGGAACGTTCGACAGCTCCGCGGTCATCGTTTTTCATCCGAAAATTGAATTTTTGGACTGTACCAAAAATGATTCCAAATGTCAATTGGATCGCGCCTCATGTTGAATAACCACTTTTTAAACCCTCGCAGTGCCCAAAATGGCAATTTTTACAGAGTTTTGCTTACTCAGAAGCTTCAATTTTGACCAATTTCAGGCACAGAAATGACTTTAAACACATTTATTTTAGTTGAAAAAGTAATAATTCACATCCAACAGTAATTTACATCCAAAAGATTAAATGTTAAAATTTCATCGAAATTGACCATTTTGGGAACGTTCGACAGCTCCGCGGTCATCGTTTTTCGTCCGAAAATTGATTTTTTGGACTGTACCAAAAATGATTCCAAATGTCAATTGGATCGTGCCTCATGTTGAATAACCATTTTTTAAACCCTCACAGTGACCAAAATTGCCATTTTTACAGAGTTTTGCATACTCAGAAGCTTCAATTTTGACCAATTTCAGGCACAGGAATGACTTTAAACACATTTATTTTAGTTGAGAAAGTAATATTTCACATCTAACAGTAATTTACAGGCAAAAGATTACATTTTAAAATTTCATCGAAATTGACCATTTTGGGAATGTTCGACAGCTCCGCGGTCATCGTTTTTCGTCAGAAAATAGATTTTTTGGACTGTACCAAAAATGATTCTAAATGTCAATTGGATCGTGCCTCATGTTGAATAACCACTTTTTAAACCCTCACAGTGCCCAAAATTACCATTTTTACAGAGTTTTGCATACTCAGAAGCTTCAATTTTGACCAATTTCAGGCACAGAAATGACTTTAAACACATTTATTTTAGTTGAAAAAGTAATAATTCACATCCAACAGTAATTTACAGCCAAAAGATTAAATGTTAAAATTTCATCGAAATTGACCATTTTGGGAACGTTCGACAGCTCCGCGGTCATCGTTTTTCGTCCGAAAATTAATTTTTTGGACTGTACCAAAAATGATTCCAAATGTCAATTGGACCGTGCCTCATGTTGAATAACCACTTTTTAAACCCTCACCGTGACCAAAATTGCCATTTTTACAGAGTTTTGCATACTCAGAAGCTTCAATTTTGACCAATTTCAGGCACAGAAATGACTTTAAACACTTTTATTTTAGTTGAAAAAGTAATAATTCACATCCAACAGTAATTTACAGCCAAAAGATTAAATGATAAAATTTCATCGAAATTGACCATTTTTCGAACGTTCGACAGCTCCGCGGTCATCGTTTTTCGTCAGAAAATTTATTTTTTGGACTGTACCAAAAATGATTCAAAATGTCAATTGGATCATGCCTCATGTTGAATAACCACTTTTTAAACCCTCACAGTGCCCAAAATTGCCATTTTTACAGAGTTTTGCTTACTTAGAAGCTTCAATTTTGACCAATTTCAGGCACAGTAATGACTTTAAACACATTTATTTTAGTTGAAAAAGTAATATTTCACATCTAACAGTAATTTACAGGCAAAAGATTAAATTTTAAAATTTCATCGAAATTGACCATTTTGGGAATGTTCGACAGCTCCGCGGTCATCGTTTTTCGTCAGAAAATAGATTTTTTGGACTGTACCAAAAATGATTCTAAATGTCAATTGGATCGTGCCTCATGTTGAATAACCACTTTTTAAACCCTCACAGTGCCCAAAATTGCCATTTTTACAGAGTTTTGCATACTCAGAAGCTTCAATTTTGACCAATTTCAGGCACAGGAATGACTTTAAACACATTTATTTTAGTTGAAAAAGTAATAATTCACATCCAACAGTAACTTACAGCCAAAAGATTAAATGTTAAAATTTCATCGAAATTGACCATTTTGGGAACGTTCGACAGCTCCGCGGTCATCGTTTTTCGTCCGAAAATTAATTTTTTGGACTGTACCAAAAATGATTCCAAATGTCAATTGGACCGTGCCTCATGTTGAATAACCACTTTTTAAACCCTCACAGTGACCAAAATTGCCATTTTTACAGAGTTTTGTATACTCAGAAGCTTCAATTTTGACCAATTTCAGGCACAGAAATGACTTCAAACACATTTATTTTAGTTGAAAAAGTAATAATTCACATCCAACAGTAATTTACAGCCAAAAGATTAAATGTTAAAATTTCATCGAAATTGACCATTTTGGGAACGTTCGACAGCTCCGCGGTCATCGTTTTTTGTCTGAAAATTGATTTTTTGGACTGTACCAAAAATGATTCCAAATGTCAATTGGATCGTGCCTCATGTTGAATAACCACTTTTTAAACCCTCGCAGTGCCCAAAATGGCAATTTTTACAGAGTTTTGCTTACTCAGAAGCTTCAATTTTGACCAATTTCAGGCACAGAAATGACTTTAAACACATTTATTTTAGTTGAAAAAGTAATAATTCACATCCAACAGTAATTTACATCCAAAAGATTAAATTTTAAAATTTCATCGAAATTGACCATTTTGGGAATGTTCGACAGCTCCGCGGTCATCGTTTTTCGTCAGAAAATAGATTTTTTGGGACTGTACCAAAAATGATTCTAAATGTCAATTGGATCGTGCCTCATGTTGAATAACCACTTTTTAAACCCTCACAGTGCCCAAAATTGCCATTTTTACAGAGTTTTGCATACTCAGAAGCTTCAATTTTGACCAATTTCAGGCACAGGAATGACTTTAAACACATTTATTTTAGTTGAGAAAGTAATATTTCACATATAACAGTAATTTACAGGCAAAAGATTAAATGTTAAAATTTCATCGAAATTGACCATTTTGGGAATGTTCGACAGCTCCGCGGTCATCGTTTTTCGTCCGAAAATTAATTTTTTGGACTGTACCAAAAATGATTCCAAATGTCAATTGGACCGTGCCTCATGTTGAATAACCACTTTTTAAACCCTCACCGTGACCAAAATTGCCATTTTTACAGAGTTTTGCATACTCAGAAGCTTCAATTTTGACCAATTTCAGGCACAGAAATGACTTTAAACACTTTTATTTTAGTTGAAAAAGTAATAATTCACATCCAACAGTAATTTACAGCCAAAAGATTAAATGTTAAAATTTCATCGAAATTGACCATTTTGGGAACGTTCGACAGCTCCGCGGTCATCGTTTTTTGTCTGAAAATTGATTTTTTGGACTGTACCAAAAATGATTCCAAATGTCAATTGGATCGTGCCTCATGTTGAATAACCACTTTTTAAACCCTCGCAGTGCCCAAAATGGCAATTTTTACAGAGTTTTGCTTACTCAGAAGCTTCAATTTTGACCAATTTCAGGCACAGAAATGACTTTAAACACATTTATTTTAGTTGAAAAAGTAATAATTCACATCCAACAGTAATTTACATCCAAAAGATTACATTTTAAAATTTCATCGAAATTGACCATTTTGGGAATGTTCGACAGCTCCGCGGTCATCGTTTTTCGTCAGAAAATAGATTTTTTGGGACTGTACCAAAAATGATTCTAAATGTCAATTGGATCGTGCCTCATGTTGAATAACCACTTTTTAAACCCTCACAGTGCCCAAAATTGCCATTTTTACAGAGTTTTGCATACTCAGAAGCTTCAATTTTGACCAATTTCAGGCACAGGAATGACTTTAAACACATTTATTTTAGTTGAGAAAGTAATATTTCACATATAACAGTAATTTACAGGCAAAAGATTAAATGTTAAAATTTCATCGAAATTGACCATTTTGGGAATGTTCGACAGCTCCGCGGTCATCGTTTTTCGTCCGAAAATTAATTTTTTGGACTGTACCAAAAATGATTCCAAATGTCAATTGGACCGTGCCTCATGTTGAATAACCACTTTTTAAACCCTCACCGTGACCAAAATTGCCATTTTTACAGAGTTTTGCATACTCAGAAGCTTCAATTTTGACCAATTTCAGGCACAGAAATGACTTTAAACACTTTTATTTTAGTTGAAAAAGTAATAATTCACATCCAACAGTAATTTACAGCCAAAAGATTAAATGATAAAATTTCATCGAAATTGACCATTTTGCGAACGTTCGACAGCTCCGCGGTCATCGTTTTTCGTCAGAAAATTTATTTTTTGGACTGTACCAAAAATGATTCAAAATGTCAATTGGATCATGCCTCATGTTGAATAACCACTTTTTAAACCCTCACAGTGCCCAAAATTGCCATTTTTACAGAGTTTTGCTTACTTAGAAGCTTCAATTTTGACCAATTTCAGGCACAGAAATGACTTTAAACACATTTATTTTAGTTGAAAAAGTAATAATTCACATCCAACAGTAATTTACAGCCAAAAGATTAAATGTTAACATTTCATCGAAATTGACCATTTTGGGAACGTTCGACAGCTCCGCGGTCATCGTTTTTTGTCTGAAAATTGATTTTTTGGACTGTACCAAAAATGATTCCAAATGTCAATTGGACCGTGCCTCATGTTGAATAACCACTTTTTAAACCCTTGCAGTGCCCAAAATGGCCATTTTTACAGAGTTTTGCTTACTCAGAAGCTTCAATTTTGACCAATTTCAGGCACAGGAATGACTTTAAACACATTTATTTTAGTTGAGAAAGTAATATTTCACATCTAACAGTAATTTACAGGCAAAAGATTAAATTTTAAAATTTCATCGAAATTGACCATTTTGGGAATGTTCGACAGCTCCGCGGTCATCGTTTTTCGTCAGAAAATAGATTTTTTGGACTGTACCAAAAATGATTCTAAATGTCAATTGGATCGTGCCTCATGTTGAATAACCACTTTTTAAACCCTCACAGTGCCCAAAATTGCCATTTTTACAGAGTTTTGCATACTCAGAAGCTTCAATTTTGACCAATTTCAGGCACAGGAATGACTTTAAACACATTTATTTTAGTTGAAAAAGTAATAATTCACATCCAACAGTAACTTACAGCCAAAAGATTAAATGTTAAAATTTCATCGAAATTGACCATTTTGGGAACGTTCGACAGCTCCGCGGTCATCGTTTTTCGTCCGAAAATTAATTTTTTGGACTGTACCAAAAATGATTCCAAATGTCAATTGGACCGTGCCTCATGTTGAATAACCACTTTTTAAACCCTCACAGTGCCCAAAATTGCCATTTTTACAGAGTTTTGCTTACTTAGAAGCTTCAATTTTGACCAATTTCAGGCACAGAAATGACTTTAAACACATTTATTTTAGTTGAAAAAGTAATAATTCACACCCAACAGTAATTTACAGCCAAAAGATTAAATGTTAAAATTTCATCGAAATTGACCATTTTGGGAACGTTCGACAGCTCCGCGGTCATCGTTTTTTGTCTGAAAATTGATTTTTTGGACTGTACCAAAAATGATTCCAAATGTCAATTGGACCGTGCCTCATGTTGAATAACCACTTTTTAAACCCTTGCAGTGCCCAAAATGGCCATTTTTACAGAGTTTTGCTTACTCAGAAGCTTCAATTTTGACCAATTTCAGGCACAGGAATGACTTTAAACACATTTATTTTAGTTGAGAAAGTAATATTTCACATCTAACAGTAATTTACAGGCAAAAGATTAAATTTTAAAATTTCATCGAAATTGACCATTTTGGGAATGTTCGACAGCTCCGCGGTCATCGTTTTTCGTCAGAAAATAGATTTTTTGGACTGTACCAAAAATGATTCTAAATGTCAATTGGATCGTGCCTCATGTTGAATAACCACTTTTTAAACCCTCACAGTGCCCAAAATTGCCATTTTTACAGAGTTTTGCATACTCAGAAGCTTCAATTTTGACCAATTTCAGGCACAGGAATGACTTTAAACACATTTATTTTAGTTGAAAAAGTAATAATTCACATCCAACAGTAACTTACAGCCAAAAGATTAAATGTTAAAATTTCATCGAAATTGACCATTTTGGGAACGTTCGACAGCTCCGCGGTCATCGTTTTTCGTCCGAAAATTAATTTTTTGGACTGTACCAAAAATGATTCCAAATGTCAATTGGACCGTGCCTCATGTTGAATAACCACTTTTTAAACCCTCACAGTGCCCAAAATTGCCATTTTTACAGAGTTTTGCTTACTTAGAAGCTTCAATTTTGACCAATTTCAGGCACAGAAATGACTTTAAACACATTTATTTTAGTTGAAAAAGTAATAATTCACATCCAACAGTAATTTACAGCCAAAAGATTAAATGTTAAAATTTCATCGAAATTGAACATTTTGGGAACGTTCGACAGCTCCGCGGTCATCGTTTTTTGTCTGAAAATTGATTTTTTGGACTGTACCAAAAATGATTCCAAATGTCAATTGGACCGTGCCTCATGTTGAATAACCACTTTTTAAACCCTTGCAGTGCCCAAAATGGCCATTTTTACAGAGTTTTGCTTACTCAGAAGCTTCAATTTTGACCAATTTCAGGCACAGGAATGACTTTAAACACATTTATTTTAGTTGAGAAAGTAATATTTCACATCTAACAGTAATTTACAGGCAAAAGATTAAATTTTAAAATTTCATCGAAATTGACCATTTTGGGAATGTTCGACAGCTCCGCGGTCATCGTTTTTCGTCAGAAAATAGATTTTTTGGACTGTACCAAAAATGATTCTAAATGTCAATTGGATCGTGCCTCATGTTGAATAACCACTTTTTAAACCCTCACAGTGCCCAAAATTGCCATTTTTACAGAGTTTTGCATACTCAGAAGCTTCAATTTTGACCAATTTCAGGCACAGGAATGACTTTAAACACATTTATTTTAGTTGAAAAAGTAATAATTCACATCCAACAGTAACTTACAGCCAAAAGATTAAATGTTAAAATTTCATCGAAATTGACCATTTTGGGAACGTTCGACAGCTCCGCGGTCATCGTTTTTCGTCCGAAAATTAATTTTTTGGACTGTACCAAAAATGATTCCAAATGTCAATTGGACCGTGCCTCATGTTGAATAACCACTTTTTAAACCCTCACAGTGACCAAAATTGCCATTTTTACAGAGTTTTGTATACTCAGAAGCTTCAATTTTGACCAATTTCAGGCACAGAAATGACTTCAAACACATTTATTTTAGTTGAAAAAGTAATAATTCACATCCAACAGTAATTTACAGCCAAAAGATTAAATGTTAAAATTTCATCGAAATTGACCATTTTGGGAACGTTCGACAGCTCCGCGGTCATCGTTTTTCATCCGAAAATTGAATTTTTGGACTGTACCAAAAATGATTCCAAATGTCAATTGGATCGTGCCTCATGTTGAATAACCACTTTTTAAACCCTCGCAGTGCCCAAAATGGCAATTTTTACAGAGTTTTGCTTACTCAGAAGCTTCAATTTTGACCAATTTCAGGCACAGAAATGACTTTAAACACATTTATTTTAGTTGAAAAAGTAATAATTCACATCCAACAGTAATTTACATCCAAAAGATTAAATGTTAAAATTTCATCGAAATTGACCATTTTGGGAACGTTCGACAGCTCCGCGGTCATCGTTTTTCGTCAGAAAATAGATTTTTTGGACTGTACCAAAAATGATTCTAAATGTCAATTGGATCGTGCCTCATGTTGAATAACCACTTTTTAAACCCTCACAGTGCCCAAAATTACCATTTTTACAGAGTTTTGCATACTCAGAAGCTTCAATTTTGACCAATTTCAGGCACAGAAATGACTTTAAACACATTTATTTTAGTTGAAAAAGTAATAATTCACATCCAACAGTAATTTACAGCCAAAAGATTAAATGTTAAAATTTCATCGAAATTGACCATTTTGGGAACGTTCGACAGCTCCGCGGTCATCGTTTTTCGTCCGAAAATTAATTTTTTGGACTGTACCAAAAATGATTCCAAATGTCAATTGGATCATGCCTCATGTTGAATAACCACTTTTTAAACCCTCACAGTGCCCAAAATTGCCATTTTTACAGAGTTTTGCTTACTTAGAAGCTTCAATTTTGACCAATTTCAGGCACAGAAATGACTTTAAACACATTTATTTTAGTTGAAAAAGTAATAATTCACATCCAACAGTAATTTACAGCCAAAAGATTAAATGTTAAAATTTCATCGAAATTGACCATTTTGGGAACGTTCGACAGCTCCGCGGTCATCGTTTTTTGTCTGAAAATTGATTTTTTGGACTGTACCAAAAATGATTCCAAATGTCAATTGGACCGTGCCTCATGTTGAATAACCACTTTTTAAACCCTTGCAGTGCCCAAAATGGCCATTTTTACAGAGTTTTGCTTACTCAGAAGCTTCAATTTTGACCAATTTCAGGCACAGGAATGACTTTAAACACATTTATTTTAGTTGAGAAAGTAATATTTCACATCTAACAGTAATTTACAGGCAAAAGATTAAATTTTAAAATTTCATCGAAATTGACCATTTTGGGAATGTTCGACAGCTCCGCGGTCATCGTTTTTCGTCAGAAAATAGATTTTTTGGACTGTACCAAAAATGATTCTAAATGTCAATTGGATCGTGCCTCATGTTGAATAACCACTTTTTAAACCCTCACAGTGCCCAAAATTGCCATTTTTACAGAGTTTTGCATACTCAGAAGCTTCAATTTTGACCAATTTCAGGCACAGGAATGACTTTAAACACATTTATTTTAGTTGAAAAAGTAATAATTCACATCCAACAGTATTTTACAGCCAAAAGATTAAATGTTAAAATTTCATCGAAATTGGCCATTTTGGGAACGTTCGACAGCTCCGCGGTCATCGTTTTTCGTCCGAAAATTAATTTTTTGGACTGTACCAAAAATGATTCCAAATGTCAATTGGACCGTGCCTCATGTTGAATAACCACTTTTTAAACCCTCACAGTGACCAAAATTGCCATTTTTACAGAGTTTTGTATACTCAGAAGCTTCAATTTTGACCAATTTCAGGCACAGAAATGACTTCAAACACATTTATTTTAGTTGAAAAAGTAATAATTCACATCCAACAGTAATTTACAGCCAAAAGATTAAATGTTAAAATTTCATCGAAATTGACCATTTTGGGAACGTTCGACAGCTCCGCGGTCATCGTTTTTCATCCGAAAATTGAATTTTTGGACTGTACCAAAAATGATTCCAAATGTCAATTGGATCGTGTCTCATGTTGAATAACCACTTTTTAAACCCTCGCAGTGCCCAAAATGGCAATTTTTACAGAGTTTTGCTTACTCAGAAGCTTCAATTTTGACCAATTTCAGGCACAGAAATGACTTTAAACACATTTATTTTAGTTGAAAAAGTAATAATTCACATCCAACAGTAATTTACATCCAAAAGATTAAATGTTAAAATTTCATCGAAATTGACCATTTTGGGAACGTTCGACAGCTCCGCGGTCATCGTTTTTCGTCCGAAAATTGATTTTTTGGACTGTACCAAAAATGATTCCAAATGTCAATTGGATCGTGCCTCATGTTGAATAACCATTTTTTAAACCCTCACAGTGACCAAAATTGCCATTTTTACAGAGTTTTGCATACTCAGAAGCTTCAATTTTGACCAATTTCAGGCACAGGAATGACTTTAAACACATTTATTTTAGTTGAGAAAGTAATATTTCACATCTAACAGTAATTTACAGGCAAAAGATTACATTTTAAAATTTCATCGAAATTGACCATTTTGGGAATGTTCGACAGCTCCGCGGTCATCGTTTTTCGTCAGAAAATAGATTTTTTGGACTGTACCAAAAATGATTCTAAATGTCAATTGGATCGTGCCTCATGTTGAATAACCACTTTTTAAACCCTCGCAGTGCCCAAAATGGCAATTTTTACAGAGTTTTGCTTACTCAGAAGCTTCAATTTTGACCAATTTCAGGCACAGAAATGACTTTAAACACATTTATTTTAGTTGAAAAAGTAATAATTCACATCCAACAGTAATTTACATCCAAAAGATTAAATGTTAAAATTTCATCGAAATTGACCATTTTGGGAACGTTCGACAGCTCCGCGGTCATCGTTTTTCGTCCGAAAATTGATTTTTTGGACTGTACCAAAAATGATTCCAAATGTCAATTGGATCATGCCTCATGTTGAATAACCACTTTTTAAACCCTCACAGTGCCCAAAATTGCCATTTTTACAGAGTTTTGCTTACTCAGAAGCTTCAATTTTGACCAATTTCAGGCACAGGAATGACTTTAAACACATTTATTTTAGTTGAAAAAGTAATAATTCACATCCAACAGTAATTTACAGCCAAAAGATTAAATGTTAACATTTCATCGAAATTGACCATTTTGGGAACGTTCGACAGCTCCGCGGTCATCGTTTTTTGTCTGAAAATTGATTTTTTGGACTGTACCAAAAATGATTCCAAATGTCAATTGGACCGTGCCTCATGTTGAATAACCACTTTTTAAACCCTTGCAGTGCCCAAAATGGCCATTTTTACAGAGTTTTGCTTACTCAGAAGCTTCAATTTTGACCAATTTCAGGCACAGGAATGACTTTAAACACATTTATTTTAGTTGAGAAAGTAATATTTCACATCTAACAGTAATTTACAGGCAAAAGATTAAATTTTAAAATTTCATCGAAATTGACCATTTTGGGAATGTTCGACAGCTCCGCGGTCATCGTTTTTCGTCAGAAAATAGATTTTTTGGACTGTACCAAAAATGATTCCAAATGTCAATTGGACCGTGCCTCATGTTGAATAACCACTTTTTAAACCCTTGCAGTGCCCAAAATGGCCATTTTTACAGAGTTTTGCTTACTCAGAAGCTTCAATTTTGACCAATTTCAGGCACAGGAATGACTTTAAACACATTTATTTTAGTTGAGAAAGTAATATTTCACATCTAACAGTAATTTACAGGCAAAAGATTAAATTTTAAAATTTCATCGAAATTGACCATTTTGGGAATGTTCGACAGCTCCGCGGTCATCGTTTTTCGTCAGAAAATAGATTTTTTGGACTGTACCAAAAATGATTCTAAATGTCAATTGGATCGTGCCTCATGTTGAATAACCACTTTTTAAACCCTCACAGTGCCCAAAATTGCCATTTTTACAGAGTTTTGCATACTCAGAAGCTTCAATTTTGACCAATTTCAGGCACAGGAATGACTTTAAACACATTTATTTTAGTTGAAAAAGTAATAATTCACATCCAACAGTAACTTACAGCCAAAAGATTAAATGTTAAAATTTCATCGAAATTGACCATTTTGGGAACGTTCGACAGCTCCGCGGTCATCGTTTTTCGTCCGAAAATTAATTTTTTGGACTGTACCAAAAATGATTCCAAATGTCAATTGGACCGTGCCTCATGTTGAATAACCACTTTTTAAACCCTCACAGTGCCCAAAATTGCCATTTTTACAGAGTTTTGCTTACTTAGAAGCTTCAATTTTGACCAATTTCAGGCACAGAAATGACTTTAAACACATTTATTTTAGTTGAAAAAGTAATAATTCACATCCAACAGTAATTTACAGCCAAAAGATTAAATGTTAAAATTTCATCGAAATTGACCATTTTGGGAACGTTCGACAGCTCCGCGGTCATCGTTTTTTGTCTGAAAATTGATTTTTTGGACTGTACCAAAAATGATTCCAAATGTCAATTGGACCGTGCCTCATGTTGAATAACCACTTTTTAAACCCTTGCAGTGCCCAAAATGGCCATTTTTACAGAGTTTTGCTTACTCAGAAGCTTCAATTTTGACCAATTTCAGGCACAGGAATGACTTTAAACACATTTATTTTAGTTGAGAAAGTAATATTTCACATCTAACAGTAATTTACAGGCAAAAGATTAAATTTTAAAATTTCATCGAAATTGACCATTTTGGGAATGTTCGACAGCTCCGCGGTCATCGTTTTTCGTCAGAAAATAGATTTTTTGGACTGTACCAAAAATGATTCTAAATGTCAATTGGATCGTGCCTCATGTTGAATAACCACTTTTTAAACCCTCACAGTGCCCAAAATTGCCATTTTTACAGAGTTTTGCATACTCAGAAGCTTCAATTTTGACCAATTTCAGGCACAGGAATGACTTTAAACACATTTATTTTAGTTGAAAAAGTAATAATTCACATCCAACAGTAACTTACAGCCAAAAGATTAAATGTTAAAATTTCATCGAAATTGACCATTTTGGGAACGTTCGACAGCTCCACGGTCATCGTTTTTCGTCCGAAAATTAATTTTTTGGACTGTACCAAAAATGATTCCAAATGTCAATTGGACCGTGCCTCATGTTGAATAACCACTTTTTAAACCCTCACAGTGACCAAAATTGCCATTTTTACAGAGTTTTGTATACTCAGAAGCTTCAATTTTGACCAATTTCAGGCACAGAAATGACTTCAAACACATTTATTTTAGTTGAAAAAGTAATAATTCACATCCAACAGTAATTTACAGCCAAAAGATTAAATGTTAAAATTTCATCGAAATTGACCATTTTGGGAACGTTCGACAGCTCCGCGGTCATCGTTTTTCATCCGAAAATTGAATTTTTGGACTGTACCAAAAATGATTCCAAATGTCAATTGGATCGTGCCTCATGTTGAATAACCACTTTTTAAACCCTCGCAGTGCCCAAAATGGCAATTTTTACAGAGTTTTGCTTACTCAGAAGCTTCAATTTTGACCAATTTCAGACACAGAAATGACTTTAAACACATTTATTTTAGTTGAAAAAGTAATAATTCACATCCAACAGTAATTTACATCCAAAAGATTAAATGTTAAAATTTCATCGAAATTGACCATTTTGGGAACGTTCGACAGCTCCGCGGTCATCGTTTTTCGTCAGAAAATAGATTTTTTGGACTGTACCAAAAATGATTCTAAATGTCAATTGGATCGTGCCTCATGTTGAATAACCACTTTTTAAACCCTCACAGTGCCCAAAATTACCATTTTTACAGAGTTTTGCATACTCAGAAGCTTCAATTTTGACCAATTTCAGGCACAGAAATGACTTTAAACACATTTATTTTAGTTGAAAAAGTAATAATTCACATCCAACAGTAATTTACAGCCAAAAGATTAAATGTTAAAATTTCATCGAAATTGACCATTTTGGGAACGTTCGACAGCTCCGCGGTCATCGTTTTTCGTCCGAAAATTAATTTTTTGGACTGTACCAAAAATGATTCCAAATGTCAATTGGATCATGCCTCATGTTGAATAACCACTTTTTAAACCCTCACAGTGCCCAAAATTGCCATTTTTACAGAGTTTTGCTTACTTAGAAGCTTCAATTTTGACCAATTTCAGGCACAGAAATGACTTTAAACACATTTATTTTAGTTGAAAAAGTAATAATTCACATCCAACAGTAATTTACAGCCAAAAGATTAAATGTTAAAATTTCATCGAAATTGACCATTTTGGGAACGTTCGACAGCTCCGCGGTCATCGTTTTTTGTCTGAAAATTGATTTTTTGGACTGTACCAAAAATGATTCCAAATGTCAATTGGACCGTGCCTCATGTTGAATAACCACTTTTTAAACCCTTGCAGTGCCCAAAATGGCCATTTTTACAGAGTTTTGCTTACTCAGAAGCTTCAATTTTGACCAATTTCAGGCACAGGAATGACTTTAAACACATTTATTTTAGTTGAGAAAGTAATATTTCACATCTAACAGTAATTTACAGGCAAAAGATTAAATTTTAAAATTTCATCGAAATTGACCATTTTGGGAATGTTCGACAGCTCCGCGGTCATCGTTTTTCGTCAGAAAATAGATTTTTTGGACTGTACCAAAAATGATTCTAAATGTCAATTGGATCGTGCCTCATGTTGAATAACCACTTTTTAAACCCTCACAGTGCCCAAAATTGCCATTTTTACAGAGTTTTGCATACTCAGAAGCTTCAATTTTGACCAATTTCAGGCACAGGAATGACTTTAAACACATTTATTTTAGTTGAAAAAGTAATAATTCACATCCAACAGTATTTTACAGCCAAAAGATTAAATGTTAAAATTTCATCGAAATTGGCCATTTTGGGAACGTTCGACAGCTCCGCGGTCATCGTTTTTCGTCCGAAAATTAATTTTTTGGACTGTACCAAAAATGATTCCAAATGTCAATTGGACCGTGCCTCATGTTGAATAACCACTTTTTAAACCCTCACAGTGACCAAAATTGCCATTTTTACAGAGTTTTGTATACTCAGAAGCTTCAATTTTGACCAATTTCAGGCACAGAAATGACTTCAAACACATTTATTTTAGTTGAAAAAGTAATAATTCACATCCAACAGTAATTTACAGCCAAAAGATTAAATGTTAAAATTTCATCGAAATTGACCATTTTGGGAACGTTCGACAGCTCCGCGGTCATCGTTTTTCATCCGAAAATTGAATTTTTGGACTGTACCAAAAATGATTCCAAATGTCAATTGGATCGTGTCTCATGTTGAATAACCACTTTTTAAACCCTCGCAGTGCCCAAAATGGCAATTTTTACAGAGTTTTGCTTACTCAGAAGCTTCAATTTTGACCAATTTCAGGCACAGAAATGACTTTAAACACATTTATTTTAGTTGAAAAAGTAATAATTCACATCCAACAGTAATTTACATCCAAAAGATTAAATGTTAAAATTTCATCGAAATTGACCATTTTGGGAACGTTCGACAGCTCCGCGGTCATCGTTTTTCGTCCGAAAATTGATTTTTTGGACTGTACCAAAAATGATTCCAAATGTCAATTGGATCGTGCCTCATGTTGAATAACCATTTTTTAAACCCTCACAGTGACCAAAATTGCCATTTTTACAGAGTTTTGCATACTCAGAAGCTTCAATTTTGACCAATTTCAGGCACAGGAATGACTTTAAACACATTTATTTTAGTTGAGAAAGTAATATTTCACATCTAACAGTAATTTACAGGCAAAAGATTACATTTTAAAATTTCATCGAAATTGACCATTTTGGGAATGTTCGACAGCTCCGCGGTCATCGTTTTTCGTCAGAAAATAGATTTTTTGGACTGTACCAAAAATGATTCTAAATGTCAATTGGATCGTGCCTCATGTTGAATAACCACTTTTTAAACCCTCACAGTGCCCAAAATTACCATTTTTACAGAGTTTTGCATACTCAGAAGCTTCAATTTTGACCAATTTCAGGCACAGAAATGACTTTAAACACATTTATTTTAGTTGAAAAAGTAATAATTCACATCCAACAGTAATTTACAGCCAAAAGATTAAATGTTAAAATTTCATCGAAATTGACCATTTTGGGAACGTTCGACAGCTCCGCGGTCATCGTTTTTCGTCCGAAAATTAATTTTTTGGACTGTACCAAAAATGATTCCAAATGTCAATTGGACCGTGCCTCATGTTGAATAACCACTTTTTAAACCCTCACCGTGACCAAAATTGCCATTTTTACAGAGTTTTGCATACTCAGAAGCTTCAATTTTGACCAATTTCAGGCACAGAAATGACTTTAAACACTTTTATTTTAGTTGAAAAAGTAATAATTCACATCCAACAGTAATTTACAGCCAAAAGATTAAATGATAAAATTTCATCGAAATTGACCATTTTGCGAACGTTCGACAGCTCCGCGGTCATCGTTTTTCGTCAGAAAATTTATTTTTTGGACTGTACCAAAAATGATTCAAAATGTCAATTGGATCATGCCTCATGTTGAATAACCACTTTATAAACCCTCACAGTGCCCAAAATTGCCATTTTTACAGAGTTTTGCTTACTTAGAAGCTTCAATTTTGACCAATTTCAGGCACAGAAATGACTTTAAACACATTTATTTTAGTTGAAAAAGTAATAATTCACATCCAACAGTAATTTACAGCCAAAAGATTAAATGTTAAAATTTCATCGAAATTGACCATTTTGGGAACGTTCGACAGCTCCGCGGTCATCGTTTTTTGTCTGAAAATTGATTTTTTGGACTGTACCAAAAATGATTCCAAATGTCAATTGGACCGTGCCTCATGTTGAATAACCACTTTTTAAACCCTTGCAGTGCCCAAAATGGCAATTTTTACAGAGTTTTGCTTACTCAGAAGCTTCAATTTTGACCAATTTCAGGCACAGAAATGACTTTAAACACATTTATTTTAGTTGAAAAAGTAATAATTCACATCCAACAGTAATTTACATCCAAAAGATTAAATGTTAAAATTTCATCGAAATTGACCATTTTGGGAACGTTCGACAGCTCCGCGGTCATCGTTTTTCGTCCGAAAACAGATTTTTTGGACTGTACCAAAAATGATTCCAAATGTCAATTGGATCGTGCCTCATGTTGAATAACCATTTTTTGAACCCTCACAGTGACCAAAATTGCCATTTTTACAGAGTTTTGCATACTCAGAAGCTTCAATTTTGACCAATTTCAGGCACAGGAATGACTTTAAACACATTTATTTTAGTTGAGAAAGTAATAATTCACATCTAACAGTAATTTACAGGCAAAAGATTACATTTTAAAATTTCATCGAAATTGACCATTTTGGGAATGTTCGACAGCTCCGCGGTCATCGTTTTTCGTCAGAAAATAGATTTTTTGGACTGTACCAAAAATGATTCTAAATGTCAATTGGATCGTGCCTCATGTTGAATAACCACTTTTTAAACCCTCACAGTGCCCAAAATTACCATTTTTACAGAGTTTTGCATACTCAGAAGCTTCAATTTTGACCAATTTCAGGCACAGAAATGACTTTAAACACATTTATTTTAGTTGAAAAAGTAATAATTCACATCCAACAGTAATTTACAGCCAAAAGATTAAATGTTAAAATTTCATCGAAATTGACCATTTTGGGAACGTTCGACAGCTCCGCGGTCATCGTTTTTCGTCCGAAAATTAATTTTTTGGACTGTACCAAAAATGATTCAAAATGTCAATTGGACCGTGCCTCATGTTGAATAACCACTTTTTAAACCCTCACCGTGACCAAAATTGCCATTTTTACAGAGTTTTGCATACTCAGAAGCTTCAATTTTGACCAATTTCAGGCACAGAAATGACTTTAAACACTTTTATTTTAGTTGAAAAAGTAATAATTCACATCCAACAGTAATTTACAGCCAAAAGATTAAATGATAACATTTCATCGAAATTGACCATTTTGCGAACGTTCGACAGCTCCGCGGTCATCGTTTTTCGTCAGAAAATTTATTTTTTGGACTGTACCAAAAATGATTCAAAATGTCAATTGGATCATGCCTCATGTTGAATAACCACTTTATAAACCCTCACAGTGCCCAAAATTGCCATTTTTACAGAGTTTTGCTTACTTAGAAGCTTCAATTTTGACCAATTTCAGGCACAGAAATGACTTTAAACACATTTATTTTAGTTGAAAAAGTAATAATTCACATCCAACAGTAAATTACAGCCAAAAGATTAAATGTTAAAATTTCATCGAAATTGACCATTTTGGGAACGTTCGACAGCTCCGCGGTCATCGTTTTTTGTCTGAAAATTGATTTTTTGGACTGTACCAAAAATGATTCCAAATGTCAATTGGACCGTGCCTCATGTTGAATAACCACTTTTTAAACCCTTGCAGTGCCCAAAATGGCCATTTTTACAGAGTTTTGCTTACTCAGAAGCTTCAATTTTGACCAATTTCAGGCACAGGAATGACTTTAAACACATTTATTTTAGTTGAGAAAGTAATATTTCACATCTAACAGTAATTTACAGGCAAAAGATTAAATTTTAAAATTTCATCGAAATTGACCATTTTGGGAATGTTCGACAGCTCCGCGGTCATCGTTTTTCGTCAGAAAATAGATTTTTTGGACTGTACCAAAAATGATTCTAAATGTCAATTGGATCGTGCCTCATGTTGAATAACCACTTTTTAAACCCTCACAGTGCCCAAAATTGCCATTTTTACAGAGTTTTGTATACTCAGAAGCTTCAATTTTGACCAATTTCAGGCACAGAAATGACTTCAAACACATTTATTTTAGTTGAAAAAGTAATAATTCACATCCAACAGTAATTTACAGCCAAAAGATTAAATGTTAAAATTTCATCGAAATTGACCATTTTGGGAACGTTCGACAGCTCCGCGGTCATCGTTTTTCATCCGAAAATTGAAGTTTTTGGACTGTACCAAAAATGATTCCAAATGTCAATTGGATCGTGCATCATGTTGAATAACCACTTTTTAAACCCTCGCAGTACCCAAAATGGCAATTTTTACAGAGTTTTGCTTACTCAGAAGCTTCAATTTTGACCAATTTCAGGCACAGAAATGACTTTAAACACATTTATTTTAGTTGAAAAAGTAATAATTCACATCCAACAGTAATTTACATCCAAAAGATTAAATGTTAAAATTTCATCGAAATTGACCATTTTGGGAACGTTCGACAGCTCCGCGGTCATCGTTTTTCGTCCGAAAAGTGATTTTTTGGACTGTACCAAAAATGATTCCAAATGTCAATTGGATCGTGCCTCATGTTGAATAACCATTTTTTAAACCCTCACAGTGACCAAAATTGCCATTTTTACAGAGTTTTGCATACTCAGAAGCTTCAATTTTGACCAATTTCAGGCACAGGAATGACTTTAAACACATTTATTTTAGTTGAGAAAGTAATATTTCACATCTAACAGTAATTTACAGGCAAAAGATTACATTTTAAAATTTCATCGAAATTGACCATTTTGGGAATGTTCGACAGCTCCGCGGTCATCGTTTTTCGTCAGAAAATAGATTTTTTGGACTGTACCAAAAATGATTCTAAATGTCAATTGGATCGTGCCTCATGTTGAATAACCACTTTTTAAACCCTCACAGTGCCCAAAATTACCATTTTTACAGAGTTTTGCATACTCAGAAGCTTCAATTTTGACCAATTTCAGGCACAGAAATGACTTTAAACACATTTATTTTAGTTGAAAAAGTAATAATTCACATCCAACAGTAATTTACAGCCAAAAGATTAAATTTTAAAATTTCATCGAAATTGACCATTTTGGGAACGTTCGACAGCTCCGCGGTCATCGTTTTTCGTCCGAAAATTAATTTTTTGGACTGTACCAAAAATGATTCCAAATGTCAATTGGACCGTGCCTCATGTTGAATAACCACTTTTTAAACCCTCACCGTGACCAAAATTGCCATTTTTACAGAGTTTTGCATACTCAGAAGCTTCAATTTTGACCAATTTCAGGCACAGGAATGACTTTAAACACATTTATTTTAGTTGAAAAAGTAATAATTCACATCCAACAGTAACTTACAGCCAAAAGATTAAATGTTAAAATTTCATCGAAATTGACCATTTTGGGAACGTTCGACAGCTCCGCGGTCATCGTTTTTCGTCCGAAAATTAATTTTTGGGACTGTACCAAAAATGATTCCAAATGTCAATTGGACCGTGCCTCATGTTGAATAACCACTTTTTAAACCCTCACAGTGACCAAAATTGCCATTTTTACAGAGTTTTGTATACTCAGAAGCTTCAATTTTGACCAATTTCAGGCACAGAAATGACTTCAAACACATTTATTTTAGTTGAAAAAGTAATAATTCACATCCAACAGTAATTTACAGCCAAAAGATTAAATGTTAAAATTTCATCGAAATTGACCATTTTGGGAACGTTCGACAGCTCCGCGGTCATCGTTTTTCATCCGAAAATTGAATTTTTGGACTGTACCAAAAATGATTCCAAATGTCAATTGGATCGTGCCTCATGTTGAATAACCACTTTTTAAACCCTCGCAGTGCCCAAAATGGCAATTTTTACAGAGTTTTGCTTACTCAGAAGCTTCAATTTTGACCAATTTCAGGCACAGAAATGACTTTAAACACATTTATTTTAGTTGAAAAAGTAATAATTCACATCCAACAGTAATTTACATCCAAAAGATTAAATGTTAAAATTTCATCGAAATTGACCATTTTGGGAACGTTCGACAGCTCCGCGGTCATCGTTTTTCGTCAGAAAATAGATTTTTTGGACTGTACCAAAAATGATTCTAAATGTCAATTGGATCGTGCCTCATGTTGAATAACCACTTTTTAAACCCTCACAGTGCCCAAAATTACCATTTTTACAGAGTTTTGAATACTCAGAAGCTTCAATTTTGACCAATTTCAGGCACAGAAATGACTTTAAACACATTTATTTTAGTTGAAAAAGTAATAATTCACATCCAACAGTAATTTACAGCCAAAAGATTAAATGTTAAAATTTCATCGAAATTGACCATTTTGGGAACGTTCGACAGCTCCGCGGTCATCGTTTTTCGTCCGAAAATTAATTTTTTGGACTGTACCAAAAATGATTCCAAATGTCAATTGGATCATGCCTCATGTTGAATAACCACTTTTTAAACCCTCACAGTGCCCAAAATTGCCATTTTTACAGAGTTTTGCTTACTTAGAAGCTTCAATTTTGACCAATTTCAGGCACAGAAATGACTTTAAACACATTTATTTTAGTTGAAAAAGTAATAATTCACATCCAACAGTAATTTACAGCCAAAAGATTAAATGTTAAAATTTCATCGAAATTGACCATTTTGGGAACGTTCGACAGCTCCGCGGTCATCGTTTTTTGTCTGAAAATTGATTTTTTGGACTGTACCAAAAATGATTCCAAATGTCAATTGGACCGTGCCTCATGTTGAATAACCACTTTTTAAACCCTTGCAGTGCCCAAAATGGCCATTTTTACAGAGTTTTGCTTACTCAGAAGCTTCAATTTTGACCAATTTCAGGCACAGGAATGACTTTAAACACATTTATTTTAGTTGAGAAAGTAATATTTCACATCTAACAGTAATTTACAGGCAAAAGATTAAATTTTAAAATTTCATCGAAATTGACCATTTTGGGAATGTTCGACAGCTCCGCGGTCATCGTTTTTCGTCAGAAAATAGATTTTTTGGACTGTACCAAAAATGATTCTAAATGTCAATTGGATCGTGCCTCATGTTGAATAACCACTTTTTAAACCCTCACAGTGCCCAAAATTGCCATTTTTACAGAGTTTTGCATACTCAGAAGCTTCAATTTTGACCAATTTCAGGCACAGGAATGACTTTAAACACATTTATTTTAGTTGAAAAAGTAATAATTCACATCCAACAGTATTTTACAGCCAAAAGATTAAATGTTAAAATTTCATCGAAATTGGCCATTTTGGGAACGTTCGACAGCTCCGCGGTCATCGTTTTTCGTCCGAAAATTAATTTTTTGGACTGTACCAAAAATGATTCCAAATGTCAATTGGACCGTGCCTCATGTTGAATAACCACTTTTTAAACCCTCACAGTGACCAAAATTGCCATTTTTACAGAGTTTTGTATACTCAGAAGCTTCAATTTTGACCAATTTCAGGCACAGAAATGACTTCAAACACATTTATTTTAGTTGAAAAAGTAATAATTCACATCCAACAGTAATTTACAGCCAAAAGATTAAATGTTAAAATTTCATCGAAATTGACCATTTTGGGAACGTTCGACAGCTCCGCGGTCATCGTTTTTCATCCGAAAATTGAATTTTTGGACTGTACCAAAAATGATTCCAAATGTCAATTGGATCGTGTCTCATGTTGAATAACCACTTTTTAAACCCTCGCAGTGCCCAAAATGGCAATTTTTACAGAGTTTTGCTTACTCAGAAGCTTCAATTTTGACCAATTTCAGGCACAGAAATGACTTTAAACACATTTATTTTAGTTGAAAAAGTAATAATTCACATCCAACAGTAATTTACATCCAAAAGATTAAATGTTAAAATTTCATCGAAATTGACCATTTTGGGAACGTTCGACAGCTCCGCGGTCATCGTTTTTCGTCCGAAAATTGATTTTTTGGACTGTACCAAAAATGATTCCAAATGTCAATTGGATCGTGCCTCATGTTGAATAACCATTTTTTAAACCCTCACAGTGACCAAAATTGCCATTTTTACAGAGTTTTGCATACTCAGAAGCTTCAATTTTGACCAATTTCAGGCACAGGAATGACTTTAAACACATTTATTTTAGTTGAGAAAGTAATATTTCACATCTAACAGTAATTTACAGGCAAAAGATTACATTTTAAAATTTCATCGAAATTGACCATTTTGGGAATGTTCGACAGCTCCGCGGTCATCGTTTTTCGTCAGAAAATAGATTTTTTGGACTGTACCAAAAATGATTCTAAATGTCAATTGGATCGTGCCTCATGTTGAATAACCACTTTTTAAACCCTCACAGTGCCCAAAATTACCATTTTTACAGAGTTTTGCATACTCAGAAGCTTCAATTTTGACCAATTTCAGGCACAGAAATGACTTTAAACACATTTATTTTAGTTGAAAAAGTAATAATTCACATCCAACAGTAATTTACAGCCAAAAGATTAAATGTTAAAATTTCATCGAAATTGACCATTTTGGGAACGTTCGACAGCTCCGCGGTCATCGTTTTTCGTCCGAAAATTAATTTTTTGGACTGTACCAAAAATGATTCCAAATGTCAATTGGACCGTGCCTCATGTTGAATAACCACTTTTTAAACCCTCACCGTGACCAAAATTGCCATTTTTACAGAGTTTTGCATACTCAGAAGCTTCAATTTTGACCAATTTCAGGCACAGAAATGACTTTAAACACTTTTATTTTAGTTGAAAAAGTAATAATTCACATCCAACAGTAATTTACAGCCAAAAGATTAAATGATAAAATTTCATCGAAATTGACCATTTTGCGAACGTTCGACAGCTCCGCGGTCATCGTTTTTCGTCAGAAAATTTATTTTTTGGACTGTACCAAAAATGATTCAAAATGTCAATTGGATCATGCCTCATGTTGAATAACCACTTTATAAACCCTCACAGTGCCCAAAATTGCCATTTTTACAGAGTTTTGCTTACTTAGAAGCTTCAATTTTGACCAATTTCAGGCACAGAAATGACTTTAAACACATTTATTTTAGTTGAAAAAGTAATAATTCACATCCAACAGTAATTTACAGCCAAAAGATTAAATGTTAAAATTTCATCGAAATTGACCATTTTGGGAACGTTCGACAGCTCCGCGGTCATCGTTTTTTGTCTGAAAATTGATTTTTTGGACTGTACCAAAAATGATTCCAAATGTCAATTGGACCGTGCCTCATGTTGAATAACCACTTTTTAAACCCTTGCAGTGCCCAAAATGGCAATTTTTACAGAGTTTTGCTTACTCAGAAGCTTCAATTTTGACCAATTTCAGGCACAGAAATGACTTTAAACACATTTATTTTAGTTGAAAAAGTAATAATTCACATCCAACAGTAATTTACATCCAAAAGATTAAATGTTAAAATTTCATCGAAATTGACCATTTTGGGAACGTTCGACAGCTCCGCGGTCATCGTTTTTCGTCCGAAAACAGATTTTTTGGACTGTACCAAAAATGATTCCAAATGTCAATTGGATCGTGCCTCATGTTGAATAACCATTTTTTGAACCCTCACAGTGACCAAAATTGCCATTTTTACAGAGTTTTGCATACTCAGAAGCTTCAATTTTGACCAATTTCAGGCACAGGAATGACTTTAAACACATTTATTTTAGTTGAGAAAGTAATAATTCACATCTAACAGTAATTTACAGGCAAAAGATTACATTTTAAAATTTCATCGAAATTGACCATTTTGGGAATGTTCGACAGCTCCGCGGTCATCGTTTTTCGTCAGAAAATAGATTTTTTGGACTGTACCAAAAATGATTCTAAATGTCAATTGGATCGTGCCTCATGTTGAATAACCACTTTTTAAACCCTCACAGTGCCCAAAATTACCATTTTTACAGAGTTTTGCATACTCAGAAGCTTCAATTTTGACCAATTTCAGGCACAGAAATGACTTTAAACACATTTATTTTAGTTGAAAAAGTAATAATTCACATCCAACAGTAATTTACAGCCAAAAGATTAAATGTTAAAATTTCATCGAAATTGACCATTTTGGGAACGTTCGACAGCTCCGCGGTCATCGTTTTTCGTCCGAAAATTAATTTTTTGGACTGTACCAAAAATGATTCAAAATGTCAATTGGACCGTGCCTCATGTTGAATAACCACTTTTTAAACCCTCACCGTGACCAAAATTGCCATTTTTACAGAGTTTTGCATACTCAGAAGCTTCAATTTTGACCAATTTCAGGCACAGAAATGACTTTAAACACTTTTATTTTAGTTGAAAAAGTAATAATTCACATCCAACAGTAATTTACAGCCAAAAGATTAAATGATAACATTTCATCGAAATTGACCATTTTGCGAACGTTCGACAGCTCCGCGGTCATCGTTTTTCGTCAGAAAATTTATTTTTTGGACTGTACCAAAAATGATTCAAAATGTCAATTGGATCATGCCTCATGTTGAATAACCACTTTATAAACCCTCACAGTGCCCAAAATTGCCATTTTTACAGAGTTTTGCTTACTTAGAAGCTTCAATTTTGACCAATTTCAGGCACAGAAATGACTTTAAACACATTTATTTTAGTTGAAAAAGTAATAATTCACATCCAACAGTAAATTACAGCCAAAAGATTAAATGTTAAAATTTCATCGAAATTGACCATTTTGGGAACGTTCGACAGCTCCGCGGTCATCGTTTTTTGTCTGAAAATTGATTTTTTGGACTGTACCAAAAATGATTCCAAATGTCAATTGGACCGTGCCTCATGTTGAATAACCACTTTTTAAACCCTTGCAGTGCCCAAAATGGCCATTTTTACAGAGTTTTGCTTACTCAGAAGCTTCAATTTTGACCAATTTCAGGCACAGGAATGACTTTAAACACATTTATTTTAGTTGAGAAAGTAATATTTCACATCTAACAGTAATTTACAGGCAAAAGATTAAATTTTAAAATTTCATCGAAATTGACCATTTTGGGAATGTTCGACAGCTCCGCGGTCATCGTTTTTCGTCAGAAAATAGATTTTTTGGACTGTACCAAAAATGATTCTAAATGTCAATTGGATCGTGCCTCATGTTGAATAACCACTTTTTAAACCCTCACAGTGCCCAAAATTGCCATTTTTACAGAGTTTTGTATACTCAGAAGCTTCAATTTTGACCAATTTCAGGCACAGAAATGACTTCAAACACATTTATTTTAGTTGAAAAAGTAATAATTCACATCCAACAGTAATTTACAGCCAAAAGATTAAATGTTAAAATTTCATCGAAATTGACCATTTTGGGAACGTTCGACAGCTCCGCGGTCATCGTTTTTCATCCGAAAATTGAATTTTTGGACTGTACCAAAAATGATTCCAAATGTCAATTGGATCGTGCATCATGTTGAATAACCACTTTTTAAACCCTCGCAGTACCCAAAATGGCAATTTTTACAGAGTTTTGCTTACTCAGAAGCTTCAATTTTGACCAATTTCAGGCACAGAAATGACTTTAAACACATTTATTTTAGTTGAAAAAGTAATAATTCACATCCAACAGTAATTTACATCCAAAAGATTAAATGTTAAAATTTCATCGAAATTGACCATTTTGGGAACGTTCGACAGCTCCGCGGTCATCGTTTTTCGTCCGAAAAGTGATTTTTTGGACTGTACCAAAAATGATTCCAAATGTCAATTGGATCGTGCCTCATGTTGAATAACCATTTTTTAAACCCTCACAGTGACCAAAATTGCCATTTTTACAGAGTTTTGCATACTCAGAAGCTTCAATTTTGACCAATTTCAGGCACAGGAATGACTTTAAACACATTTATTTTAGTTGAGAAAGTAATATTTCACATCTAACAGTAATTTACAGGCAAAAGATTACATTTTAAAATTTCATCGAAATTGACCATTTTGGGAATGTTCGACAGCTCCGCGGTCATCGTTTTTCGTCAGAAAATAGATTTTTTGGACTGTACCAAAAATGATTCTAAATGTCAATTGGATCGTGCCTCATGTTGAATAACCACTTTTTAAACCCTCACAGTGCCCAAAATTACCATTTTTACAGAGTTTTGCATACTCAGAAGCTTCAATTTTGACCAATTTCAGGCACAGAAATGACTTTAAACACATTTATTTTAGTTGAAAAAGTAATAATTCACATCCAACAGTAATTTACAGCCAAAAGATTAAATTTTAAAATTTCATCGAAATTGACCATTTTGGGAACGTTCGACAGCTCCGCGGTCATCGTTTTTCGTCCGAAAATTAATTTTTTGGACTGTACCAAAAATGATTCCAAATGTCAATTGGACCGTGCCTCATGTTGAATAACCACTTTTTAAACCCTCACCGTGACCAAAATTGCCATTTTTACAGAGTTTTGCATACTCAGAAGCTTCAATTTTGACCAATTTCAGGCACAGAAATGACTTTAAACACTTTTATTTTAGTTGAAAAAGTAATAATTCACATCCAACAGTAATTTACAGCCAAAAGATTAAATGATAAAAATTCATCGAAATTGACCATTTTGGGAACGTTCGACAGCTCCGCGGTCATCGTTTTTCGTCAGAAAATTTATTTTTTGGACTGTACCAAAAATGATTCAAAATGTCAATTGGATCATGCCTCATGTTGAATAACCACTTTTTAAACCCTCACAGTGACCAAAATTGCCATTTTTACAGAGTTTTGTATACTCAGAAGCTTCAATTTTGACCAATTTCAGGCACAGAAATGACTTCAAACACATTTATTTTAGTTGAAAAAGTAATAATTCACATCCAACAGTAATTTACAGCCAAAAGATTAAATGTTAAAATTTCATCGAAATTGACCATTTTGGGAACGTTCGACAGCTCCGCGGTCATCGTTTTTTGTCTGAAAATTGATTTTTTGGACTGTACCAAAAATGATTCCAAATGTCAATTGGACCGTGCCTCATGTTGAATAACCACTTTTTAAACCCTTGCAGTGCCCAAAATGGCCATTTTTACAGAGTTTTGCTTACTTAGAAGCTTCAATTTTGACCAATTTCAGGCACAGAAATGACTTTAAACTCATTTATTTTAGTTGAAAAAGTAATAATTCACATCCAACAGTAATTTACAGCCAAAAGATTAAATGTTAAAATTTCATCGAAATTGACCATTTTGGGAACGTTCGACAGCTCCGCGGTCATCGTTTTTTGTCTGAAAATTGATTTTTTGGACTGTACCAAAAATGATTCCAAATGTCAATTGGACCGTGCCTCATGTTGAATAACCACTTTTTAAACCCTTGCAGTGCCCAAAATGGCCATTTTTACAGAGTTTTGCTTACTCAGAAGCTTCAATTTTGACCAATTTCAGGCACAGGAATGACTTTAAACACATTTATTTTAGTTGAGAAAGTAATATTTCACATCTAACAGTAATTTACAGGCAAAAGATTAAATTTTAAAATTTCATCGAAATTGACCATTTTGGGAATGTTCGACAGCTCCGCGGTCATCGTTTTTCGTCAGAAAATAGATTTTTTGGACTGTACCAAAAATGATTCTAAATGTCAATTGGATCGTGCCTCATGTTGAATAACCACTTTTTAAACCCTCACAGTGCCCAAAATTGCCATTTTTACAGAGTTTTGCATACTCAGAAGCTTCAATTTTGACCAATTTCAGGCACAGGAATGACTTTAAACACATTTATTTTAGTTGAAAAAGTAATAATTCACATCCAACAGTAACTTACAGCCAAAAGATTAAATGTTAAAATTTCATCGAAATTGACCATTTTGGGAACGTTCGACAGCTCCGCGGTCATCGTTTTTCGTCCGAAAATTAATTTTTGGGACTGTACCAAAAATGATTCCAAATGTCAATTGGACCGTGCCTCATGTTGAATAACCACTTTTTAAACCCTCACAGTGCCCAAAATTGCCATTTTTACAGAGTTTTGCTTACTTAGAAGCTTCAATTTTGACCAATTTCAGGCACAGAAATGACTTTAAACACATTTATTTTAGTTGAAAAAGTAATAATTCACATCCAACAGTAATTTACAGCCAAAAGATTAAATGTTAAAATTTCATCGAAATTGACCATTTTGGGAACGTTCGACAGCTCCGCGGTCATCGTTTTTTGTCTGAAAATTGATTTTTTGGACTGTACCAAAAATGATTCCAAATGTCAATTGGACCGTGCCTCATGTTGAATAACCACTTTTTAAACCCTTGCAGTGCCCAAAATGGCCATTTTTACAGAGTTTTGCTTACTCAGAAGCTTCAATTTTGACCAATTTCAGGCACAGGAATGACTTTAAACACATTTATTTTAGTTGAGAAAGTAATATTTCACATCTAACAGTAATTTAGAGGCAAAAGATTAAATTTTAAAATTTCATCGAAATTGACCATTTTGGGAATGTTCGACAGCTCCGCGGTCATCGTTTTTCGTCAGAAAATAGATTTTTTGGACTGTACCAAAAATGATTCTAAATGTCAATTGGATCGTGCCTCATGTTGAATAACCACTTTTTAAACCCTCACAGTGCCCAAAATTGCCATTTTTACAGAGTTTTGCATACTTAGAAGCTTCAATTTTGACCAATTTCAGGCACAGAAATGACTTTAAACACATTTATTTTAGTTGAAAAAGTAATAATTCACATCCAACAGTAATTTACAGCCAAAAGATTAAATGTTAAAATTTCATCGAAATTGACCATTTTGGGAACGTTCGACAGCTCCGCGGTCATCGTTTTTTGTCTGAAAATTGATTTTTTGGACTGTACCAAAAATGATTCCAAATGTCAATTGGACCGTGCCTCATGTTGAATAACCACTTTTTAAACCCTTGCAGTGCCCAAAATGGCCATTTTTACAGAGTTTTGCTTACTCAGAAGCTTCAATTTTGACCAATTTCAGGCACAGGAATGACTTTAAACACATTTATTTTAGTTGAGAAAGTAATATTTCACATCTAACAGTAATTTACAGGCAAAAGATTAAATTTTAAAATTTCATCGAAATTGACCATTTTGGGAATGTTCGACAGCTCCGCGGTCATCGTTTTTCGTCAGAAAATAGATTTTTTGGACTGTACCAAAAATGATTCTAAATGTCAATTGGATCGTGCCTCATGTTGAATAACCACTTTTTAAACCCTCACAGTGCCCAAAATTGCCATTTTTACAGAGTTTTGCATACTCAGAAGCTTCAATTTTGACCAATTTCAGGCACAGGAATGACTTTAAACACATTTATTTTAGTTGAAAAAGTAATAATTCACATCCAACAGTAACTTACAGCCAAAAGATTAAATGTTAAAATTTCATCGAAATTGACCATTTTGGGAACGTTCGACAGCTCCGCGGTCATCGTTTTTCGTCCGAAAATTAATTTTTTGGACTGTACCAAAAATGATTCCAAATGTCAATTGGACCATGCCTCATGTTGAATAACCACTTTTTAAACCCTCACAGTGACCAAAATTGCCATTTTTACAGAGTTTTGTATACTCAGAAGCTTCAATTTTGACCAATTTCAGGCACAGAAATGACTTCAAACACATTTATTTTAGTTGAAAAAGTAATAATTCACATCCAACAGTAATTTACAGCCAAAAGATTAAATGTTAAAATTTCATCGAAATTGACCATTTTGGGAACGTTCGACAGCTCCGCGGTCATCGTTTTTCATCCGAAAATTGAATTTTTGGACTGTACCAAAAATGATTCCAAATGTCAATTGGATCGTGCCTCATGTTGAATAACCACTTTTTAAACCCTCGCAGTGCCCAAAATGGCAATTTTTACAGAGTTTTGCTTACTCAGAAGCTTCAATTTTGACCAATTTCAGGCACAGAAATGACTTTAAACACATTTATTTTAGTTGAAAAAGTAATAATTCACATCCAACAGTAATTTACATCCAAAAGATTAAATGTTAAAATTTCATCGAAATTGACCATTTTGGGAACGTTCGACAGCTCCGCGGTCATCGTTTTTCGTTAGAAAATAGATTTTTTGGACTGTACCAAAAATGATTCTAAATGTCAATTGGATCGTGCCTCATGTTGAATAACCACTTTTTAAACCCTCACAGTGCCCAAAATTACCATTTTTACAGAGTTTTGCATACTCAGAAGCTTCAATTTTGACCAATTTCAGGCACAGAAATGACTTTAAACACATTTATTTTAGTTGAAAAAGTAATAATTCACATCCAACAGTAATTTACAGCCAAAAGATTAAATGTTAAAATTTCATCGAAATTGACCATTTTGGGAACGTTCGACAGCTCCGCGGTCATCGTTTTTCGTCCGAAAATTAATTTTTTGGACTGTACCAAAAATGATTCCAAATGTCAATTGGATCATGCCTCATGTTGAATAACCACTTTTTAAACCCTCACAGTGCCCAAAATTGCCATTTTTACAGAGTTTTGCTTACTTAGAAGCTTCAATTTTGACCAATTTCAGGCACAGAAATGACTTTAAACACATTTATTTTAGTTGAAAAAGTAATAATTCACATCCAACAGTAATTTACAGCCAAAAGATTAAATGTTAAAATTTCATCGAAATTGACCATTTTGGGAACGTTCGACAGCTCCGCGGTCATCGTTTTTCGTCAGAAAATTGATTTTTTGGACTGTACCAAAAATGATTCTAAATGTCAATTGGATCGTGCCTCATGTTGAATAACCACTTTTTAAACCCTCACAGTGCCCAAAATTGCCATTTTTACAGAGTTTTGCATACTCAGAAGCTTCAATTTTGACCAATTTCAGGCACAGGAATGACTTTAAACACATTTATTTTAGTTGAAAAAGTAATAATTCACATCCAACAGTAACTTACAGCCAAAAGATTAAATGTTAAAATTTCATCGAAATTGGCCATTTTGGGAACGTTCGACAGCTCCGCGGTCATCGTTTTTCGTCCGAAAATTAATTTTTTGGACTGTACCAAAAATGATTCCAAATGTCAATTGGACCGTGCCTCATGTTGAATAACCACTTTTTAAACCCTCACAGTGACCAAAATTGCCATTTTTACAGAGTTTTGTATACTCAGAAGCTTCAATTTTGACCAATTTCAGGCACAGAAATGACTTCAAACACATTTATTTTAGTTGAAAAAGTAATAATTCACATCCAACAGTAATTTACAGCCAAAAGATTAAATGTTAAAATTTCATCGAAATTGACCATTTTGGGAACGTTCGACAGCTCCGCGGTCATCGTTTTTCATCCGAAAATTGAATTTTTGGACTGTACCAAAAATGATTCCAAATGTCAATTGGACCGTGCCTCATGTTGAATAACCACTTTTTAAACCCTCGCAGTGCCCAAAATGGCAATTTTTACAGAGTTTTGCTTACTCAGAAGCTTCAATTTTGACCAATTTCAGGCACAGAAATGACTTTAAACACATTTATTTTAGTTGAAAAAGTAATAATTCACATCCAACAGTAATTTACATCCAAAAGATTAAATGTTAAAATTTCATCGAAATTGACCATTTTGGGAACGTTCGACAGCTCCGCGGTCATCGTTTTTCGTCCGAAAATTGATTTTTTGGACTGTACCAAAAATGATTCCAAATGTCAATTGGATCGTGCCTCATGTTGAATAACCATTTTTTAAACCCTCACAGTGACCAAAATTGCCATTTTTACAGAGTTTTGCTTACTTAGAAGCTTCAATTTTGACCAATTTCAGGCACAGAAATGACTTTAAACACATTTATTTTAGTTGAAAAAGTAATAATTCACATCCAACAGTAATTTACAGCCAAAAGATTAAATGTTAAAATTTCATCGAAATTGACCATTTTGGGAACGTTCGACAGCTCCGCGGTCATCGTTTTTTGTCTGAAAATTGATTTTTTGGACTGTACCAAAAATGATTCCAAATGTCAATTGGACCGTGCCTCATGTTGAATAACCACTTTTTAAACCCTTGCAGTGCCCAAAATGGCCATTTTTACAGAGTTTTGCTTACTCAGAAGCTTCAATTTTGACCAATTTCAGGCACAGGAATGACTTTAAACACATTTATTTTAGTTGAGAAAGTAATATTTCACATCTAACAGTAATTTACAGGCAAAAGATTAAATTTTAAAATTTCATCGAAATCGACCATTTTGGGAATGTTCGACAGCTCCGCGGTCATCGTTTTTCGTCAGAAAATAGATTTTTTGGACTGTACCAAAAATGATTCTAAATGTCAATTGGATCGTGCCTCATGTTGAATAACCACTTTTTAAACCCTCACAGTGCCCAAAATTGCCATTTTTACAGAGTTTTGCATACTCAGAAGCTTCAATTTTGACCAATTTCAGGCACAGGAATGACTTTAAACACATTTATTTTAGTTGAAAAAGTAATAATTCACATCCAACAGTAACTTACAGCCAAAAGATTAAATGTTAAAATTTCATCGAAATTGGCCATTTTGGGAACGTTCGACAGCTCCGCGGTCATCGTTTTTCGTCCGAAAATTAATTTTTTGGACTGTACCAAAAATGATTCCAAATGTCAATTGGACCGTGCCTCATGTTGAATAACCACTTTTTAAACCCTCACAGTGACCAAAATTGCCATTTTTACAGAGTTTTGTATACTCAGAAGCTTCAATTTTGACCAATTTCAGGCACAGAAATGACTTCAAACACATTTATTTTAGTTGAAAAAGTAATAATTCACATCCAACAGTAATTTACAGCCAAAAGATTAAATGTTAAAATTTCATCGAAATTGACCATTTTGGGAACGTTCGACAGCTCCGCGGTCATCGTTTTTCATCCGAAAATTGAATTTTTGGACTGTACCAAAAATGATTCCAAATGTCAATTGGATCGTGCCTCATGTTGAATAACCACTTTTTAAACCCTCGCAGTGCCCAAAATGGCAATTTTTACAGAGTTTTGCTTACTCAGAAGCTTCAATTTTGACCAATTTCAGGCACAGAAATGACTTTAAACACATTTATTTTAGTTGAAAAAGTAATAATTCACATCCAACAGTAATTTACATCCAAAAGATTAAATGTTAAAATTTCATCGAAATTGACCATTTTGGGAACGTTCGACAGCTCCGCGGTCATCGTTTTTCGTCCGAAAATTGATTTTTTGGACTGTACCAAAAATGATTCCAAATGTCAATTGGATCGTGCCTCATGTTGAATAACCATTTTTTAAACCCTCACAGTGACCAAAATTGCCATTTTTACAGAGTTTTGCATACTCAGAAGCTTCAATTTTGACCAATTTCAGGCACAGGAATGACTTTAAACACATTTATTTTAGTTGAGAAAGTAATATTTCACATCTAACAGTAATTTACAGGCAAAAGATTACATTTTAAAATTTCATCGAAATTGACCATTTTGGGAATGTTCGACAGCTCCGCGGTCATCGTTTTTCGTCAGAAAATAGATTTTTTGGACTGTACCAAAAATGATTCTAAATGTCAATTGGATCGTGCCTCATGTTGAATAACCACTTTTTAAACCCTCACAGTGCCCAAAATTGCCATTTTTACAGAGTTTTGCATACTCAGAAGCTTCAATTTTGACCAATTTCAGGCACAGGAATGACTTTAAACACATTTATTTTAGTTGAAAAAGTAATAATTCACATCCAACAGTAACTTACAGCCAAAAGATTAAATGTTAAAATTTCATCGAAATTGACCATTTTGGGAACGTTCGACAGCTCCGCGGTCATCGTTTTTCGTCCGAAAATTGATTTTTTGGACTGTACCAAAAATGATTCCAAATGTCAATTGGATCGTGCCTCATGTTGAATAACCATTTTTTAAACCCTCACAGTGACCAAAATTGCCATTTTTACAGAGTTTTGCATACTCAGAAGCTTCAATTTTGACCAATTTCAGGCACAGGAATGACTTTAAACACATTTATTTTAGTTGAGAAAGTAATATTTCACATCTAACAGTAATTTACAGGCAAAAGATTACATTTTAAAATTTCATCGAAATTGACCATTTTGGGAATGTTCGACAGCTCCGCGGTCATCGTTTTTCGTCAGAAAATAGATTTTTTGGACTGTACCAAAAATGATTCTAAATGTCAATTGGATCGTGCCTCATGTTGAATAACCACTTTTTAAACCCTCACAGTGCCCAAAATTACCATTTTTACAGAGTTTTGCATACTCAGAAGCTTCAATTTTGACCAATTTCAGGCACAGAAATGACTTTAAACACATTTATTTTAGTTGAAAAAGTAATAATTCACATCCAACAGTAATTTACAGCCAAAAGATTAAATGTTAAAATTTCATCGAAATTGACCATTTTGGGAACGTTCGACAGCTCCGCGGTCATCGTTTTTCGTCCGAAAATTAATTTTTTGGACTGTACCAAAAATGATTCCAAATGTCAATTGGACCGTGCCTCATGTTGAATAACCACTTTTTAAACCCTCACCGTGACCAAAATTGCCATTTTTACAGAGTTTTGCATACTCAGAAGCTTCAATTTTGACCAATTTCAGGCACAGAAATGACTTTAAACACTTTTATTTTAGTTGAAAAAGTAATAATTCACATCCAACAGTAATTTACAGCCAAAAGATTAAATGATAAAATTTCATCGAAATTGACCATTTTGCGAACGTTCGACAGCTCCGCGGTCATCGTTTTTCGTCAGAAAATTTATTTTTTGGACTGTACCAAAAATGATTCAAAATGTCAATTGGATCATGCCTCATGTTGAATAACCACTTTATAAACCCTCACAGTGCCCAAAATTGCCATTTTTACAGAGTTTTGCTTACTTAGAAGCTTCAATTTTGACCAATTTCAGGCACAGAAATGACTTTAAACACATTTATTTTAGTTGAAAAAGTAATAATTCACATCCAACAGTAATTTACAGCCAAAAGATTAAATGTTAAAATTTCATCGAAATTGACCATTTTGGGAACGTTCGACAGCTCCGCGGTCATCGTTTTTTGTCTGAAAATTGATTTTTTGGACTGTACCAAAAATGATTCCAAATGTCAATTGGACCGTGCCTCATGTTGAATAACCACTTTTTAAACCCTTGCAGTGCCCAAAATGGCAATTTTTACAGAGTTTTGCTTACTCAGAAGCTTCAATTTTGACCAATTTCAGGCACAGAAATGACTTTAAACACATTTATTTTAGTTGAAAAAGTAATAATTCACATCCAACAGTAATTTAAATCCAAAAGATTAAATGTTAAAATTTCATCGAAATTGACCATTTTGGGAACGTTCGACAGCTCCGCGGTCATCGTTTTTCGTCCGAAAACAGATTTTTTGGACTGTACCAAAAATGATTCCAAATGTCAATTGGATCGTGCCTCATGTTGAATAACCATTTTTTGAACCCTCACAGTGACCAAAATTGCCATTTTTACAGAGTTTTGCATACTCAGAAGCTTCAATTTTGACCAATTTCAGGCACAGGAATGACTTTAAACACATTTATTTTAGTTGAGAAAGTAATAATTCACATCTAACAGTAATTTACAGGCAAAAGATTACATTTTAAAATTTCATCGAAATTGACCATTTTGGGAATGTTCGACAGCTCCGCGGTCATCGTTTTTCGTCAGAAAATAGATTTTTTGGACTGTACCAAAAATGATTCTAAATGTCAATTGGATCGTGCCTCATGTTGAATAACCACTTTTTAAACCCTCACAGTGCCCAAAATTACCATTTTTACAGAGTTTTGCATACTCAGAAGCTTCAATTTTGACCAATTTCAGGCACAGAAATGACTTTAAACACATTTATTTTAGTTGAAAAAGTAATAATTCACATCCAACAGTAATTTACAGCCAAAAGATTAAATGTTAAAATTTCATCGAAATTGACCATTTTGGGAACGTTCGACAGCTCCGCGGTCATCGTTTTTCGTCCGAAAATTAATTTTTTGGACTGTACCAAAAATGATTCAAAATGTCAATTGGACCGTGCCTCATGTTGAATAACCACTTTTTAAACCCTCACCGTGACCAAAATTGCCATTTTTACAGAGTTTTGCATACTCAGAAGCTTCAATTTTGACCAATTTCAGGCACAGAAATGACTTTAAACACTTTTATTTTAGTTGAAAAAGTAATAATTCACATCCAACAGTAATTTACAGCCAAAAGATTAAATGTTAAAATTTCATCGAAATTGACCATTTTGGGAACGTTCGACAGCTCCGCGGTCATCGTTTTTCGTCAGAAAATAGATTTTTTGGACTGTACCAAAAATGATTCTAAATGTCAATTGGATCGTGCCTCATGTTGAATAACCACTTTTTAAACCCTCACAGTGCCCAAAATTACCATTTTTACAGAGTTTTGCATACTCAGAAGCTTCAATTTTGACCAATTTCAGGCACAGAAATGACTTTAAACACATTTATTTTAGTTGAAAAAGTAATAATTCACATCCAACAGTAATTTACAGCCAAAAGATTAAATGTTAAAATTTCATCGAAATTGACCATTTTGGGAACGTTCGACAGCTCCGCGGTCATCGTTTTTCGTCCGAAAATTAATTTTTTGGACTGTACCAAAAATGATTCCAAATGTCAATTGGATCATGCCTCATGTTGAATAACCACTTTTTAAACCCTCACAGTGCCCAAAATTGCCATTTTTACAGAGTTTTGCTTACTTAGAAGCTTCAATTTTGACCAATTTCAGGCACAGAAATGACTTTAAACACATTTATTTTAGTTGAAAAAGTAATAATTCACATCCAACAGTAATTTACAGCCAAAAGATTAAATGTTAAAATTTCATCGAAATTGACCATTTTGGGAACGTTCGACAGCTCCGCGGTCATCGTTTTTTGTCTGAAAATTGATTTTTTGGACTGTACCAAAAATGATTCCAAATGTCAATTGGACCGTGCCTCATGTTGAATAACCACTTTTTAAACCCTTGCAGTGCCCAAAATGGCCATTTTTACAGAGTTTTGCTTACTCAGAAGCTTCAATTTTGACCAATTTCAGGCACAGGAATGACTTTAAACACATTTATTTTAGTTGAAAAAGTAATAATTCACATCCAACAGTAACTTACAGCCAAAAGATTAAATGTTAAAATTTCATCGAAATTGGCCATTTTGGGAACGTTCGACAGCTCCGCGGTCATCGTTTTTCGTCCGAAAATTAATTTTTTGGACTGTACCAAAAATGATTCCAAATGTCAATTGGACCGTGCCTCATGTTGAATAACCACTTTTTAAACCCTCACAGTGACCAAAATTGCCATTTTTACAGAGTTTTGTATACTCAGAAGCTTCAATTTTGACCAATTTCAGGCACAGAAATGACTTCAAACACATTTATTTTAGTTGAAAAAGTAATAATTCACATCCAACAGTAATTTACAGCCAAAAGATTAAATGTTAAAATTTCATCGAAATTGACCATTTTGGGAACGTTCGACAGCTCCGCGGTCATCGTTTTTCATCCGAAAATTGAATTTTTGGACTGTACCAAAAATGATTCCAAATGTCAATTGGATCGTGCCTCATGTTGAATAACCACTTTTTAAACCCTCGCAGTGCCCAAAATGGCAATTTTTACAGAGTTTTGCTTACTCAGAAGCTTCAATTTTGACCAATTTCAGGCACAGAAATGACTTTAAACACATTTATTTTAGTTGAAAAAGTAATAATTCACATCCAACAGTAATTTACATCCAAAAGATTAAATGTTAAAATTTCATCGAAATTGACCATTTTGGGAACGTTCGACAGCTCCGCGGTCATCGTTTTTCGTCCGAAAATTGATTTTTTGGACTGTACCAAAAATGATTCCAAATGTCAATTGGATCGTGCCTCATGTTGAATAACCATTTTTTAAACCCTCACAGTGACCAAAATTGCCATTTTTACAGAGTTTTGCATACTCAGAAGCTTCAATTTTGACCAATTTCAGGCACAGGAATGACTTTAAACACATTTATTTTAGTTGAGAAAGTAATATTTCACATCTAACAGTAATTTACAGGCAAAAGATTACATTTTAAAATTTCATCGAAATTGACCATTTTGGGAATGTTCGACAGCTCCGCGGTCATCGTTTTTCGTCAGAAAATAGATTTTTTGGACTGTACCAAAAATGATTCTAAATGTCAATTGGATCGTGCCTCATGTTGAATAACCACTTTTTAAACCCTCACAGTGCCCAAAATTACCATTTTTACAGAGTTTTGCATACTCAGAAGCTTCAATTTTGACCAATTTCAGGCACAGAAATGACTTTAAACACATTTATTTTAGTTGAAAAAGTAATAATTCACATCCAACAGTAATTTACAGCCAAAAGATTAAATGTTAAAATTTCATCGAAATTGACCATTTTGGGAACGTTCGACAGCTCCGCGGTCATCGTTTTTCGTCCGAAAATTAATTTTTTGGACTGTACCAAAAATGATTCCAAATGTCAATTGGACCGTGCCTCATGTTGAATAACCACTTTTTAAACCCTCACCGTGACCAAAATTGCCATTTTTACAGAGGTTTGCATACTCAGAAGCTTCAATTTTGACCAATTTCAGGCACAGAAATGACTTTAAACACATTTATTTTAGTTGAAAAAGTAATAATTCACATCCAACAGTAATTTACAGCCAAAAGATTAAATGTTAAAATTTCATCGAAATTGACCATTTTGGGAACGTTCGACAGCTCCGCGGTCATCGTTTTTCGTCCGAAAATTAATTTTTTGGACTGTACCAAAAATGATTCCAAATGTCAATTGGACCGTGCCTCATGTTGAATAACCACTTTTTAAACCCTCACCGTGACCAAAATTGCCATTTTTACAGAGTTTTGCATACTCAGAAGCTTCAATTTTGACCAATTTCAGGCACAGAAATGACTTTAAACACTTTTATTTTAGTTGAAAAAGTAATAATTCACATCCAACAGTAATTTACAGCCAAAAGATTAAATGATAAAATTTCATCGAAATTGACCATTTTGCGAACGTTCGACAGCTCCGCGGTCATCGTTTTTCGTCAGAAAATGTATTTTTTGGACTGTACCAAAAATGATTCAAAATGTCAATTGGATCATGCCTCATGTTGAATAACCACTTTTTAAACCCTCACAGTGCCCAAAATTGCCATTTTTACAGAGTTTTGCTTACTTAGAAGCTTCAATTTTGACCAATTTCAGGCACAGAAATGACTTTAAACACATTTATTTTAGTTGAAAAAGTAATAATTCACATCCAACAGTAATTTACAGCCAAAAGATTAAATGTTAAAATTTCATCGAAATTGACCATTTTGGGAACGTTCGACAGCTCCGCGGTCATCGTTTTTTGTCTGAAAATTGATTTTTTGGACTGTACCAAAAATGATTCCAAATGTCAATTGGACCGTGCCTCATGTTGAATAACCACTTTTTAAACCCTTGCAGTGCCCAAAATGGCCATTTTTACAGAGTTTTGCTTACTCAGAAGCTTCAATTTTGACCAATTTCAGGCACAGGAATGACTTTAAACACATTTATTTTAGTTGAGAAAGTAATATTTCACATCTAACAGTAATTTACAGGCAAAAGATTAAATTTTAAAATTTCATCGAAATTGACCATTTTGGGAATGTTCGACAGCTCCGCGGTCATCGTTTTTCGTCAGAAAATAGATTTTTTGGACTGTACCAAAAATGATTCTAAATGTCAATTGGATCGTGCCTCATGTTGAATAACCACTTTTTAAACCCTCACAGTGCCCAAAATTGCCATTTTTACAGAGTTTTGCTTACTCAGAAGCTTCAATTTTGACCAATTTCAGGCACAGAAATGACTTTAAACACATTTATTTTAGTTGAAAAAGTAATAATTCACATCCAACAGTAATTTACATCCAAAAGATTAAATGTTAAAATTTCATCGAAATTGACCATTTTGGGAACGTTCGACAGCTCCGCGGTCATCGTTTTTTGTCTGAAAATTGATTTTTTGGACTGTACCAAAAATGATTCCAAATGTCAATTGGACCGTGCCTCATGTTGAATAACCACTTTTTAAACCCTTGTAGTGCCCAAAATGGCCATTTTTACAGAGTTTTGCTTACTCAGAAGCTTCAATTTTGACCAATTTCAGGCACAGGAATGACTTTAAACACATTTATTTTAGTTGAGAAAGTAATATTTCACATCTAACAGTAATTTACAGGCAAAAGATTAAATTTTAAAATTTCATCGAAATTGACCATTTTGGGAATGTTCGACAGCTCCGCGGTCATCGTTTTTCGTCAGAAAATAGATTTTTTGGACTGTACCAAAAATGATTCTAAATGTCAATTGGATCGTGCCTCATGTTGAATAACCACTTTTTAAACCCTCACAGTGCCCAAAATTACCATTTTTACAGAGTTTTGCATACTCAGAAGCTTCAATTTTGACCAATTTCAGGCACAGAAATGACTTTAAACACATTTATTTTAGTTGAAAAAGTAATAATTCACATCCAACAGTAATTTACAGCCAAAAGATTAAATGTTAAAATTTCATCGAAATTGACCATTTTGGGAACGTTCGACAGCTCCGCGGTCATCGTTTTTCGTCCGAAAATTAATTTTTTGGACTGTACCAAAAATGATTCCAAATGTCAATTGGACCGTGCCTCATGTTGAATAACCACTTTTTAAACCCTCACCGTGACCAAAATTGCCATTTTTACAGAGTTTTGCATACTCAGAAGCTTCAATTTTGACCAATTTCAGGCACAGAAATGACTTTAAACACTTTTATTTTAGTTGAAAAAGTAATAATTCACATCCAACAGTAATTTACAGCCAAAAGATTAAATGATAAAATTTCATCGAAATTGACCATTTTGCGAACGTTCGACAGCTCCGCGGTCATCGTTTTTCGTCAGAAAATGTATTTTTTGGACTGTACCAAAAATGATTCAAAATGTCAATTGGATCATGCCTCATGTTGAATAACCACTTTTTAAACCCTCACAGTGCCCAAAATTGCCATTTTTACAGAGTTTTGCTTACTTAGAAGCTTCAATTTTGACCAATTTCAGGCACAGAAATGACTTTAAACACATTTATTTTAGTTGAAAAAGTAATAATTCACATCCAACAGTAATTTACAGCCAAAAGATTAAATGTTAAAATTTCATCGAAATTGACCATTTTGGGAACGTTCGACAGCTCCGCGGTCATCGTTTTTTGTCTGAAAATTGATTTTTTGGACTGTACCAAAAATGATTCCAAATGTCAATTGGACCGTGCCTCATGTTGAATAACCACTTTTTAAACCCTTGCAGTGCCCAAAATGGCCATTTTTACAGAGTTTTGCTTACTCAGAAGCTTCAATTTTGACCAATTTCAGGCACAGGAATGACTTTAAACACATTTATTTTAGTTGAGAAAGTAATATTTCACATCTAACAGTAATTTACAGGCAAAAGATTAAATTTTAAAATTTCATCGAAATTGACCATTTTGGGAATGTTCGACAGCTCCGCGGTCATCGTTTTTCGTCAGAAAATAGATTTTTTGGACTGTACCAAAAATGATTCTAAATGTCAATTGGATCGTGCCTCATGTTGAATAACCACTTTTTAAACCCTCACAGTGCCCAAAATTGCCATTTTTACAGAGTTTTGCTTACTCAGAAGCTTCAATTTTGACCAATTTCAGGCACAGAAATGACTTTAAACACATTTATTTTAGTTGAAAAAGTAATAATTCACATCCAACAGTAATTTACATCCAAAAGATTAAATGTTAAAATTTCATCGAAATTGACCATTTTGGGAACGTTCGACAGCTCCGCGGTCATCGTTTTTCGTCCGAAAATTTATTTTTTGGACTGTACCAAAAATGATTCCAAATGTCAATTGGATCATGCCTCATGTTGAATAACCATTTTTTAAACCCTCACAGTGACCAAAATTGCCATTTTTACAGAGTTTTGCATACTCAGAAGCTTCAATTTTGACCAATTTCAGGCACAGGAATGACTTTAAACACATTTATTTTAGTTGAGAAAGTAATATTTCACATCTAACAGTAATTTACAGGCAAAAGATTACATTTTAAAATTTCATCGAAATTGACCATTTTGGGAATGTTCGACAGCTCCGCGGTCATCGTTTTTCGTCAGAAAATAGATTTTTTGGACTGTACCAAAAATGATTCTAAATGTCAATTGGATCGTGCCTCATGATGAATAACCACTTTTTAAACCCTCACAGTGCCCAAAATTACCATTTTTACAGAGTTTTGCATACTCAGAAGCTTCAATTTTGACCAATTTCAGGCACAGAAATGACTTTAAACACTTTTATTTTAGTTGAAAAAGTAATAATTCACATCCAACAGTAATTTACAGCCAAAAGATTAAATGATAAAATTTCATCGAAATTGACCATTTTGCGAACGTTCGACAGCTCCGCGGTCATCGTTTTTCGTCAGAAAATTCATTTTTTGGACTGTACCAAAAATGATTCAAAATGTCAATTGGATCATGCCTCATGTTGAATAACCACTTTTTAAACCCTCACAGTGCCCAAAATTGCCATTTTTACAGAGTTTTGCTTACTTAGAAGCTTCAATTTTGACCAATTTCAGGCACAGAAATGACTTTAAACACATTTATTTTAGTTGAAAAAGTAATAATTCACATCCAACAGTAATTTACAGCCAAAAGATTAAATGTTAAAATTTCATCGAAATTGACCATTTTGGGAACGTTCGACAGCTCCGCGGTCATCGTTTTTTGTCTGAAAATTGATTTTTTGGACTGTACCAAAAATGATTCCAAATGTCAATTGGACCGTGCCTCATGTTGAATAACCACTTTTTAAACCCTTGCAGTGCCCAAAATGGCCATTTTTACAGAGTTTTGCTTACTCAGAAGCTTCAATTTTGACCAATTTCAGGCACAGGAATGACTGTAAACACATTTATTTTAGTTGAGAAAGTAATATTTCACATCTAACAGTAATTTACAGGCAAAAGATTACATTTTAAAATTTCATCGAAATTGACCATTTTGGGAATGTTCGACAGCTCCGCAGTCATCGTTTTTCGTCAGAAAATAGATTTTTTGGACTGTACCAAAAATGATTCTAAATGTCAATTGGATCGTGCCTCATGTTGAATAACCACTTTTTAAACCCTCACAGTGCCCAAAATTGCCATTTTTACAGAGTTTTGCATACTCAGAAGCTTCAATTTTGACCAATTTCAGGCACAGGAATGACTTTAAACACATTTATTTTAGTTGAAAAAGTAATAATTCACATCCAACAGTAACTTACAGCCAAAAGATTAAATGTTAAAATTTCATCGAAATTGACCATTTTGGGAACGTTCGACAGCTCCGCGGTCATCGTTTTTCGTCCGAAAATTAATTTTTTGGACTGTACCAAAAATGATTCCAAATGTCAATTGGACCGTGCCTCATGTTGAATAACCACTTTTTAAACCCTCACAGTGACCAAAATTGCCATTTTTACAGAGTTTTGTATACTCAGAAGCTTCAATTTTGACCAATTTCAGGCACAGAAATGACTTCAAACACATTTATTTTAGTTGAAAAAGTAATAATTCACATCCAACAGTAATTTACAGCCAAAAGATTAAATGTTAAAATTTCATCGAAATTGACCATTTTGGGAACGTTCGACAGCTCCGCGGTCATCGTTTTTCATCCGAAAATTGAATTTTTGGACTGTACCAAAAATGATTCCAAATGTCAATTGGATCGTGCCTCATGTTGAATAACCACTTTTTAAACCCTCGCAGTGCCCAAAATGGCAATTTTTACAGAGTTTTGCTTACTCAGAAGCTTCAATTTTGACCAATTTCAGGCACAGAAATGACTTTAAACACATTTATTTTAGTTGAAAAAGTAATAATTCACATCCAACAGTAATTTACATCCAAAAGATTAAATGTTAAAATTTCATCGAAATTGACCATTTTGGGAACGTTCGACAGCTCCGCGGTCATCGTTTTTTGTCCGAAAATTGATTTTTTCGACTGTACCAAAAATGATTCCAAATGTCAATTGGATCGTGCCTCATGTTGAATAACCATTTTTTAAACCCTCACAGTGACCAAAATTGCCATTTTTACAGAGTTTTGCATACTCAGAAGCTTCAATTTTGACCAATTTCAGGCACAGGAATGACTTTAAACACATTTATTTTAGTTGAGAAAGTAATATTTCACATCTAACAGTAATTTACAGGCAAAAGATTACATTTTAAAATTTCATCGAAATTGACCATTTTGGGAATGTTCGACAGCTCCGCGGTCATCGTTTTTCGTCAGAAAATAGATTTTTTGGACTGTACCAAAAATGATTCTAAATGTCAATTGGATCGTGCCTCATGTTGAATAACCACTTTTTAAACCCTCACAGTGCCCAAAATTACCATTTTTACAGAGTTTTGCATACTCAGAAGCTTCAATTTTGACCAATTTCAGGCACAGAAATGACTTTAAACACATTTATTTTAGTTGAAAAAGTAATAATTCACATCCAACAGTAATTTACAGCCAAAAGATTAAATGTTAAAATTTCATCGAAATTGACCATTTTGGGAACGTTCGACAGCTCCGCGGTCATCGTTTTTCGTCCGAAAATTAATTTTTTGGACTGTACCAAAAATGATTCCAAATGTCAATTGGACCGTGCCTCATGTTGAATAACCACTTTTTAAACCCTCACCGTGACCAAAATTGCCATTTTTACAGAGTTTTGCATACTCAGAAGCTTCAATTTTGACCAATTTCAGGCACAGAAATGACTTTAAACACTTTTATTTTAGTTGAAAAAGTAATAATTCACATCCAACAGTAATTTACAGCCAAAAGATTAAATGATAACATTTCATCGAAATTGACCATTTTGCGAACGTTCGACAGCTCCGCGGTCATCGTTTTTCGTCAGAAAATTTATTTTTTGGACTGTACCAAAAATGATTCAAAATGTCAATTGGATCATGCCTCATGTTGAATAACCACTTTTTAAACCCTCACAGTGCCCAAAATTGCCATTTTTACAGAGTTTTGCTTACTTAGAAGCTTCAATTTTGACCAATTTCAGGCACAGAAATGACTTTAAACACGTTTATTTTAGTTGAAAAAGTAATAATTCACATCCAACAGTAATTTACAGCCAAAAGATTAAATGTTAAAATTTCATCGAAATTGACCATTTTGGGAACGTTCGACAGCTCCGCGGTCATCGTTTTTTGTCTGAAAATTGATTTTTTGGACTGTACCAAAAATGATTCCAAATGTCAATTGGACCGTGCCTCATGTTGAATAACCACTTTTTAAACCCTTGCAGTGCCCAAAATGGCCATTTTTACAGAGTTTTGCTTACTCAGAAGCTTCAATTTTGACAATTTCAGGCACAGGAATGACTTTAAACACATTTATTTTAGTTGAGAAAGTAATATTTCACATCTAACAGTAATTTACAGGCAAAAGATTAAATTTTAAAATTTCATCGAAATTGACCATTTTGGGAATGTTCGACAGCTCCGCGGTCATCGTTTTTCGTCAGAAAATAGATTTTTTGGACTGTACCAAAAATGATTCTAAATGTCAATTGGATCGTGCCTCATGTTGAATAACCACTTTTTAAACCCTCACAGTGCCCAAAATTGCCATTTTTACAGAGTTTTGCATACTCAGAAGCTTCAATTTTGACCAATTTCAGGCACAGGAATGACTTTAAACACATTTATTTTAGTTGAAAAAGTAATAATTCACATCCAACAGTAACTTACAGCCAAAAGATTAAATGTTAAAATTTCATCGAAATTGACCATTTTGGGAACGTTCGACAGCTCCGCGGTCATCGTTTTTCGTCCGAAAATTAATTTTTTGGACTGTACCAAAAATGATTCCAAATGTCAATTGGACCGTGCCTCATGTTGAATAACCACTTTTTAAACCCTCACAGTGACCAAAATTGCCATTTTTACAGAGTTTTGTATACTCAGAAGCTTCAATTTTGACCAATTTCAGGCACAGAAATGACTTCAAACACATTTATTTTAGTTGAAAAAGTAATAATTCACATCCAACAGTAATTTACAGCCAAAAGATTAAATGTTAAAATTTCATCGAAATTGACCATTTTGGGAACGTTCGACAGCTCCGCGGTCATCGTTTTTTGTCTGAAAATTGATTTTTTGGACTGTACCAAAAATGATTCCAAATGTCAATTGGACCGTGCCTCATGTTGAATAACCACTTTTTAAACCCTTGCAGTGCCCAAAATGGCCATTTTTACAGAGTTTTGCTTACTCAGAAGCTTCAATTTTGACCAATTTCAGGCACAGGAATGACTTTAAACACATTTATTTTAGTTGAAAAAGTAATAATTCACATCCAACAGTAACTTACAGCCAAAAGATTAAATGTTAAAATTTCATCGAAATTGACCATTTTGGGAACGTTCGACAGCTCCGCGGTCATCGTTTTTCGTCCGAAAATTAATTTTTTGGACTGTACCAAAAATGATTCCAAATGTCAATTGGACCGTGCCTCAAGTTGAATAACCACTTTTTAAACCCTCACAGTGACCAAAATTGCCATTTTTACAGAGTTTTGCTTACTTAGAAGCTTCAATTTTGACCAATTTCAGGCACAGAAATGACTTTAAACACATTTATTTTAGTTGAAAAAGTAATAATTCACATCCAACAGTAATTTACAGCCAAAAGATTAAATGTTAAAATTTCATCGAAATTGACCATTTTGGGAACGTTCGACAGCTCCGCGGTCATCGTTTTTCGTCCGAAAATTAATTTTTTGGACTGTACCAAAAATGATTCCAAATGTCAATTGGACCGTGCCTCATGTTGAATAACCACTTTTTAAACCCTCACCGTGACCAAAATTGCCATTTTTACAGAGTTTTGCATACTCAGAAGCTTCAATTTTGACCAATTTCAGGCACAGAAATGACTTTAAACACTTTTATTTTAGTTGAAAAAGTAATAATTCACATCCAACAGTAATTTACAGCCAAAAGATTAAATGATAAAATTTCATCGAAATTGACCATTTTGCGAACGTTCGACAGCTCCGCGGTCATCGTTTTTCGTCAGAAAATGTATTTTTTGGACTGTACCAAAAATGATTCAAAATGTCAATTGGATCATGCCTCATGTTGAATAACCACTTTTTAAACCCTCACAGTGCCCAAAATTGCCATTTTTACAGAGTTTTGCTTACTTAGAAGCTTCAATTTTGACCAATTTCAGGCACAGAAATGACTTTAAACACATTTATTTTAGTTGAAAAAGTAATAATTCACATCCAACAGTAATTTACAGCCAAAAGATTAAATGTTAAAATTTCATCGAAATTGACCATTTTGGGAACGTTCGACAGCTCCGCGGTCATCGTTTTTTGTCTGAAAATTGATTTTTTGGACTGTACCAAAAATGATTCCAAATGTCAATTGGACCGTGCCTCATGTTGAATAACCACTTTTTAAACCCTTGCAGTGCCCAAAATGGCCATTTTTACAGAGTTTTGCTTACTCAGAAGCTTCAATTTTGACCAATTTCAGGCACAGGAATGACTTTAAACACATTTATTTTAGTTGAGAAAGTAATATTTCACATCTAACAGTAATTTACAGGCAAAAGATTAAATTTTAAAATTTCATCGAAATTGACCATTTTGGGAATGTTCGACAGCTCCGCGGTCATCGTTTTTCGTCAGAAAATAGATTTTTTGGACTGTACCAAAAATGATTCTAAATGTCAATTGGATCGTGCCTCATGTTGAATAACCACTTTTTAAACCCTCACAGTGCCCAAAATTGCAATTTTTACAGAGTTTTGCTTACTCAGAAGCTTCAATTTTGACCAATTTCAGGCACAGAAATGACTTTAAACACATTTATTTTAGTTGAAAAAGTAATAATTCACATCCAACAGTAATTTACATCCAAAAGATTAAATGTTAAAATTTCATCGAAATTGACCATTTTGGGAACGTTCGACAGCTCCGCGGTCATCGTTTTTTGTCTGAAAATTGATTTTTTGGACTGTACCAAAAATGATTCCAAATGTCAATTGGACCGTGCCTCATGTTGAATAACCACTTTTTAAACCCTTGTAGTGCCCAAAATGGCCATTTTTACAGAGTTTTGCTTACTCAGAAGCTTCAATTTTGACCAATTTCAGGCACAGGAATGACTTTAAACACATTTATTTTAGTTGAGAAAGTAATATTTCACATCTAACAGTAATTTACAGGCAAAAGATTAAATTTTAAAATTTCATCGAAATTGACCATTTTGGGAATGTTCGACAGCTCCGCGGTCATCGTTTTTCGTCAGAAAATAGATTTTTTGGACTGTACCAAAAATGATTCTAAATGTCAATTGGATCGTGCCTCATGTTGAATAACCACTTTTTAAACCCTCACAGTGCCCAAAATTACCATTTTTACAGAGTTTTGCATACTCAGAAGCTTCAATTTTGACCAATTTCAGGCACAGAAATGACTTTAAACACATTTATTTTAGTTGAAAAAGTAATAATTCACATCCAACAGTAATTTACAGCCAAAAGATTAAATGTTAAAATTTCATCGAAATTGACCATTTTGGGAACGTTCGACAGCTCCGCGGTCATCGTTTTTCGTCCGAAAATTAATTTTTTGGACTGTACCAAAAATGATTCCAAATGTCAATTGGACCGTGCCTCATGTTGAATAACCACTTTTTAAACCCTCACCGTGACCAAAATTGCCATTTTTACAGAGTTTTGCATACTCAGAAGCTTCAATTTTGACCAATTTCAGGCACAGAAATGACTTTAAACACTTTTATTTTAGTTGAAAAAGTAATAATTCACATCCAACAGTAATTTACAGCCAAAAGATTAAATGATAAAATTTCATCGAAATTGACCATTTTGCGAACGTTCGACAGCTCCGCGGTCATCGTTTTTCGTCAGAAAATGTATTTTTTGGACTGTACCAAAAATGATTCAAAATGTCAATTGGATCATGCCTCATGTTGAATAACCACTTTTTAAACCCTCACAGTGCCCAAAATTGCCATTTTTACAGAGTTTTGCTTACTTAGAAGCTTCAATTTTGACCAATTTCAGGCACAGAAATGACTTTAAACACATTTATTTTAGTTGAAAAAGTAATAATTCACATCCAACAGTAATTTACAGCCAAAAGATTAAATGTTAAAATTTCATCGAAATTGACCATTTTGGGAACGTTCGACAGCTCCGCGGTCATCGTTTTTTGTCTGAAAATTGATTTTTTGGACTGTACCAAAAATGATTCCAAATGTCAATTGGACCGTGCCTCATGTTGAATAACCACTTTTTAAACCCTTGCAGTGCCCAAAATGGCCATTTTTACAGAGTTTTGCTTACTCAGAAGCTTCAATTTTGACCAATTTCAGGCACAGGAATGACTTTAAACACATTTATTTTAGTTGAGAAAGTAATATTTCACATCTAACAGTAATTTACAGGCAAAAGATTAAATTTTAAAATTTCATCGAAATTGACCATTTTGGGAATGTTCGACAGCTCCGCGGTCATCGTTTTTTGTCTGAAAATTGATTTTTTGGACTGTACCAAAAATGATTCCAAATGTCAATTGGACCGTGCCTCATGTTGAATAACCACTTTTTAAACCCTTGTAGTGCCCAAAATGGCCATTTTTACAGAGTTTTGCTTACTCAGAAGCTTCAATTTTGACCAATTTCAGGCACAGGAATGACTTTAAACACATTTATTTTAGTTGAGAAAGTAATATTTCACATCTAACAGTAATTTACAGGCAAAAGATTAAATTTTAAAATTTCATCGAAATTGACCATTTTGGGAATGTTCGACAGCTCCGCGGTCATCGTTTTTCGTCAGAAAATAGATTTTTTGGCCTGTACCAAAAATGATTCTAAATGTCAATTGGATCGTGCCTCATGTTGAATAACCACTTTTTAAACCCTCACAGTGCCCAAAATTACCATTTTTACAGAGTTTTGCATACTCAGAAGCTTCAATTTTGACCAATTTCAGGCACAGAAATGACTTTAAACACATTTATTTTAGTTGAAAAAGTAATAATTCACATCCAACAGTAATTTACAGCCAAAAGATTAAATGTTAAAATTTCATCGAAATTGACCATTTTGGGAACGTTCGACAGCTCCGCGGTCATCGTTTTTCGTCCGAAAATTAATTTTTTGGACTGTACCAAAAATGATTCCAAATGTCAATTGGACCGTGCCTCATGTTGAATAACCACTTTTTAAACCCTCACCGTGACCAAAATTGCCATTTTTACAGAGTTTTGCATACTCAGAAGCTTCAATTTTGACCAATTTCAGGCACAGAAATGACTTTAAACACTTTTATTTTAGTTGAAAAAGTAATAATTCACATCCAACAGTAATTTACAGCCAAAAGATTAAATGATAAAATTTCATCGAAATTGACCATTTTGCGAACGTTCGACAGCTCCGCGGTCATCGTTTTTCGTCAGAAAATGTATTTTTTGGACTGTACCAAAAATGATTCAAAATGTCAATTGGATCATGCCTCATGTTGAATAACCACTTTTTAAACCCTCACAGTGCCCAAAATTGCCATTTTTACAGAGTTTTGCTTACTTAGAAGCTTCAATTTTGACCAATTTCAGGCACAGAAATGACTTTAAACACATTTATTTTAGTTGAAAAAGTAATAATTCACATCCAACAGTAATTTACAGCCAAAAGATTAAATGTTAAAATTTCATCGAAATTGACCATTTTGGGAACGTTCGACAGCTCCGCGGTCATCGTTTTTTGTCTGAAAATTGATTTTTTGGACTGTACCAAAAATGATTCCAAATGTCAATTGGACCGTGCCTCATGTTGAATAACCACTTTTTAAACCCTTGCAGTGCCCAAAATGGCCATTTTTACAGAGTTTTGCTTACTCAGAAGCTTCAATTTTGACCAATTTCAGGCACAGGAATGACTTTAAACACATTTATTTTAGTTGAGAAATTAATATTTCACATCTAACAGTAATTTACAGGCAAAAGATTAAATTTTAAAATTTCATCGAAATTGACCATTTTGGGAATGTTCGACAGCTCCGCAGTCATCGTTTTTCGTCAGAAAATAGATTTTTTGGACTGTACCAAAAATGATTCTAAATGTCAATTGGATCGTGCCTCATGTTGAATAACCACTTTTTAAACCCTCACAGTGCCCAAAATTGCCATTTTTACAGAGTTTTGCATACTCAGAAGCTTCAATTTTGACCAATTTCAGGCACAGGAATGACTTTAAACACATTTATTTTAGTTGAAAAAGTAATAATTCACATCCAACAGTAACTTACAGCCAAAAGATTAAATGTTAAAATTTCATCGAAATTGACCATTTTGGGAACGTTCGACAGCTCCGCGGTCATCGTTTTTCGTCCGAAAATTAATTTTTTGGACTGTACCAAAAATGATTCCAAATGTCAATTGGACCGTGCCTCATGTTGAATAACCACTTTTTAAACCCTCACAGTGACCAAAATTGCCATTTTTACAGAGTTTTGTATACTCAGAAGCTTCAATTTTGACCAATTTCAGGCACAGAAATGACTTCAAACACATTTATTTTAGTTGAAAAAGTAATAATTCACATCCAACAGTAATTTACAGCCAAAAGATTAAATGTTAAAATTTCATCGAAATTGACCATTTTGGGAACGTTCATCCGCGGTCATCGTTTTTCATCCGAAAATTGAATTTTTGGACTGTACCAAAAATGATTCCAAATGTCAATTGGATCGTGCCTCATGTTGAATAACCACTTTTTAAACCCTCGCAGTGCCCAAAATGGCAATTTTTACAGAGTTTTGCTTACTCAGAAGCTTCAATTTCGACCAATTTCAGGCACAGAAATGACTTTAAACACATTTATTTTAGTTGAAAAAGTAATAATTCACATCCAACAGTAATTTACATCCAAAAGATTAAATGTTAAAATTTCATCGAAATTGACCATTTTGGGAACGTTCGACAGCTCCGCGGTCATCGTTTTTCGTCTGAAAATTGATTTTTTGGACTGTACCAAAAATGATTCCAAATGTCAATTGGATCGTGCCTCATGTTGAATAACCATTTTTTAAACCCTCACAGTGACCAAAATTGCAATTTTTACAGAGTTTTGCATACTCAGAAGCTTCAATTTTGACCAATTTCAGGCACAGGAATGACTTTAAACACATTTATTTTAGTTGAGAAAGTAATATTTCACATCTAACAGTAATTTACAGGCAAAAGATTACATTTTAAAATTTCATCGAAATTGACCATTTTGGGAATGTTCGACAGCTCCGCGGTCATCGTTTTTCGTCAGAAAATAGATTTTTTGGACTGTACCAAAAATGATTCTAAATGTCAATTGGATCGTGCCTCATGTTGAATAACCACTTTTTAAACCCTCACAGTGCCCAAAATTACCATTTTTACAGAGTTTTGCATACTCAGAAGCTTCAATTTTGACCAATTTCAGGCACAGAAATGACTTTAAACACATTTATTTTAGTTGAAAAAGTAATAATTCACATCCAACAGTAATTTACAGCCAAAAGATTAAATGTTAAAATTTCATCGAAATTGACCATTTTGGGAACGTTCGACAGCTCCGCGGTCATCGTTTTTCGTCCGAAAATTAATTTTTTGGACTGTACCAAAAATGATTCCAAATGTCAATTGGACCGTGCCTCATGTTGAATAACCACTTTTTAAACCCTCACCGTGACCAAAATTGCCATTTTTACAGAGTTTTGCATACTCAGAAGCTTCAATTTTGACCAATTTCAGTCACAGAAATGACTTTAAACACTTTTATTTTAGTTGAAAAAGTAATAATTCACATCCAACAGTAATTTACAGCCAAAAGATTAAATGATAAAATTTCATCGAAATTGACCATTTTGCGAACGTTCGACAGCTCCGCGGTCATCGTTTTTCGTCAGAAAATTTATTTTTTGGACTGTACCAAAAATGATTCAAAATGTCAATTGGATCATGCCTCATGTTGAATAACCACTTTTTAAACCCTCACAGTGCCCAAAATTGCCATTTTTACAGAGTTTTGCTTACTTAGAAGCTTCAATTTTGACCAATTTCAGGCACAGAAATGACTTTAAACACATTTATTTTAGTTGAAAAAGTAATAATTCACATCCAACAGTAATTTACAGCCAAAAGATTAAATGTTAAAATTTCATCGAAATTGACCATTTTGGGAACGTTCGACAGCTCCGCGGTCATCGTTTTTTGTCTGAAAATTGATTTTTTGGACTGTACCAAAAATGATTCCAAATGTCAATTGGACCGTGCCTCATGTTGAATAACCACTTTTTAAACCCTTGTAGTGCCCAAAATGGCCATTTTTACAGAGTTTTGCTTACTCAGAAGCTTCAATTTTGACCAATTTCAGGCACAGGAATGACTTTAAACACATTTATTTTAGTTGAGAAAGTAATATTTCACATCTAACAGTAATTTACAGGCAAAAGATTAAATTTTAAAATTTCATCGAAATTGACCATTTTGGGAATGTTCGACAGCTCCGCGGTCATCGTTTTTCGTCAGAAAATAGATTTTTTGGACTGTACCAAAAATGATTCTAAATGTCAATTGGATCGTGCCTCATGTTGAATAACCACTTTTTAAACCCTCACAGTGCCCAAAATTACCATTTTTACAGAGTTTTGCATACTCAGAAGCTTCAATTTTGACCAATTTCAGGCACAGAAATGACTTTAAACACATTTATTTTAGTTGAAAAAGTAATAATTCACATCCAACAGTAATTTACAGCCAAAAGATTAAATGTTAAAATTTCATCGAAATTGACCATTTTGGGAACGTTCGACAGCTCCGCGGTCATCGTTTTTCGTCCGAAAATTAATTTTTTGGACTGTACCAAAAATGATTCCAAATGTCAATTGGACCGTGCCTCATGTTGAATAACCACTTTTTAAACCCTCACCGTGACCAAAATTGCCATTTTTACAGAGTTTTGCATACTCAGAAGCTTCAATTTTGACCAATTTCAGGCACAGAAATGACTTTAAACACTTTTATTTTAGTTGAAAAAGTAATAATTCACATCCAACAGTAATTTACAGCCAAAAGATTAAATGATAAAATTTCATCGAAATTGACCATTTTGCGAACGTTCGACAGCTCCGCGGTCATCGTTTTTCGTCAGAAAATGTATTTTTTGGACTGTACCAAAAATGATTCAAAATGTCAATTGGATCATGCCTCATGTTTAATAACCACTTTTTAAACCCTCACAGTGCCCAAAATTGCCATTTTTACAGAGTTTTGCTTACTTAGAAGCTTCAATTTTGACCAATTTCAGGCACAGAAATGACTTTAAACACATTTATTTTAGTTGAGAAAGTAATATTTCACATCTAACAGTAATTTACAGGCAAAAGATTAAATTTTAAAATTTCATCGAAATTGACCATTTTGGGAATGTTCGACAGCTCCGCGGTCATCGTTTTTCGTCAGAAAATAGATTTTTTGGACTGTACCAAAAATGATTCTAAATGTCAATTGGATCGTGCCTCATGTTGAATAACCACTTTTTAAACCCTCACAGTGCCCAAAATTGCCATTTTTACAGAGTTTTGCATACTCAGAAGCTTCAATTTTGACCAATTTCAGGCACAGGAATGACTTTAAACACATTTATTTTAGTTGAAAAAGTAATAATTCACATCCAACAGTAACTTACAGCCAAAAGATTAAATGTTAAAATTTCATCGAAATTGACCATTTTGGGAACGTTCGACAGCTCCGCGGTCATCGTTTTTCGTCCGAAAATTAATTTTTTGGACTGTACCAAAAATGATTCCAAATGTCAATTGGACCGTGCCTCATGTTGAATAACCACTTTTTAAACCCTCACAGTGACCAAAATTGCCATTTTTACAGAGTTTTGTATACTCAGAAGCTTCAATTTTGACCAATTTCAGGCACAGAAATGACTTCAAACACATTTATTTTAGTTGAAAAAGTAATAATTCACATCCAACAGTAATTTACATCCAAAAGATTAAATGTTAAAATTTCATCGAAATTGACCATTTTGGGAACGTTCGACAGCTCCGCGGTCATCGTTTTTCGTCCGAAAATTGATTTTTTGGACTGTACCAAAAATGATTCCAAATGTCAATTGGATCGTGCCTCATGTTGAATAACCATTTTTTAAACCCTCACAGTGACCAAAATTGCCATTTTTACAGAGTTTTGCATACTCAGAAGCTTCAATTTTGACCAATTTCAGGCACAGGAATGACTTTAAACACATTTATTTTAGTTGAGAAAGTAATATTTCACATCTAACAGTAATTTACAGGCAAAAGATTACATTTTAAAATTTCATCGAAATTGACCATTTTGGGAATGTTCGACAGCTCCGCGGTCATCGTTTTTCGTCAGAAAATAGATTTTTTGGACTGTACCAAAAATGATTCTAAATGTCAATTGGATCGTGCCTCATGTTGAATAACCACTTTTTAAACCCTCACAGTGCCCAAAATTACCATTTTTACAGAGTTTTGCATATTCAGAAGCTTCAATTTTGACCAATTTCAGGCACAGAAATGACTTTAAACACATTTATTTTAGTTGAAAAAGTAATAATTCACATCCAACAGTAATTTACAGCCAAAAGATTAAATGTTAAAATTTCATCGAAATTGACCATTTTGGGAACGTTCGACAGCTCCGCGGTCATCGTTTTTCGTCCGAAAATTAATTTTTTGGACTGTACCAAAAATGATTCCAAATGTCAATTGGACCGTGCCTCATGTTGAATAACCACTTTTTAAACCCTCACCGTGACCAAAATTGCCATTTTTACAGAGTTTTGCATACTCAGAAGCTTCAATTTTGACCAATTTCAGGCACAGAAATGACTTTAAACACTTTTATTTTAGTTGAAAAAGTAATAATTCACATCCAACAGTAATTTACAGCCAAAAGATTAAATGATAAAATTTCATCGAAATTGACCATTTTGCGAACGTTCGACAGCTCCGCGGTCATCGTTTTTCGTCAGAAAATTTATTTTTTGGACTGTACCAAAAATGATTCAAAATGTCAATTGGATCATGCCTCATGTTGAATAACCACTTTTTAAACCCTCACAGTGCCCAAAATTGCCATTTTTACAGAGTTTTGCTTACTTAGAAGCTTCAATTTTGACCAATTTCAGGCACAGAAATGACTTTAAACACATTTATTTTAGTTGAAAAAGTAATAATTCACATCCAACAGTAATTTACAGCCAAAAGATTAAATGTTAAAATTTCATCGAAATTGACCATTTTGGGAACGTTCGACAGCTCCGCGGTCATCGTTTTTCGTCCGAAAATTAATTTTTTGGACTGTACCAAAAATGATTCCAAATGTCAATTGGACCGTGCCTCATGTTGAATAACCACTTTTTAAACCCTTGTAGTGCCCAAAATGGCCATTTTTACAGAGTTTTGCTTACTCAGAAGCTTCAATTTTGACCAATTTCAGGCACAGGAATGACTTTAAACACATTTATTTTAGTTGAGAAAGTAATATTTCACATCTAACAGTAATTTACAGGCAAAAGATTAAATTTTAAAATTTCATCGAAATTGACCATTTTGGGAATGTTCGACAGCTCCGCGGTCATCGTTTTTCGTCAGAAAATAGATTTTTTGGCCTGTACCAAAAATGATTCTAAATGTCAATTGGATCGTGCCTCATGTTGAATAACCACTTTTTAAACCCTCACAGTGCCCAAAATTACCATTTTTACAGAGTTTTGCATACTCAGAAGCTTCAATTTTGACCAATTTCAGGCACAGAAATGACTTTAAACACATTTATTTTAGTTGAAAAAGTAATAATTCACATCCAACAGTAATTTACAGCCAAAAGATTAAATGTTAAAATTTCATCGAAATTGACCATTTTGGGAACGTTCGACAGCTCCGCGGTCATCGTTTTTCGTCCGAAAATTAATTTTTTGGACTGTACCAAAAATGATTCCAAATGTCAATTGGACCGTGCCTCATGTTGAATAACCACTTTTTAAACCCTCACCGTGACCAAAATTGCCATTTTTACAGAGTTTTGCATACTCAGAAGCTTCAATTTTGACCAATTTCAGGCACAGAAATGACTTTAAACACTTTTATTTTAGTTGAAAAAGTAATAATTCACATCCAACAGTAATTTACAGCCAAAAGATTAAATGATAAAATTTCATCGAAATTGACCATTTTGCGAACGTTCGACAGCTCCGCGGTCATCGTTTTTCGTCAGAAAATGTATTTTTTGGACTGTACCAAAAATGATTCAAAATGTCAATTGGATCATGCCTCATGTTGAATAACCACTTTTTAAACCCTCACAGTGCCCAAAATTGCCATTTTTACAGAGTTTTGCTTACTTAGAAGCTTCAATTTTGACCAATTTCAGGCACAGAAATGACTTTAAACACATTTATTTTAGTTGAAAAAGTAATAATTCACATCCAACAGTAATTTACAGCCAAAAGATTAAGTGTTAAAATTTCATCGAAATTGACCATTTTGGGAACGTTCGACAGCTCCGCGGTCATCGTTTTTTGTCTGAAAATTGATTTTTTGGACTGTACCAAAAATGATTCCAAATGTCAATTGGACCGTGCCTCATGTTGAATAACCACTTTTTAAACCCTTGCAGTGCCCAAAATGGCCATTTTTACAGAGTTTTGCTTACTCAGAAGCTTCAATTTTGACCAATTTCAGGCACAGGAATGACTTTAAACACATTTATTTTAGTTGAGAAATTAATATTTCACATCTAACAGTAATTTACAGGCAAAAGATTAAATTTTAAAATTTCATCGAAATTGACCATTTTGGGAATGTTCGACAGCTCCGCGGTCATCGTTTTTCGTCAGAAAATAGATTTTTTGGACTGTACCAAAAATGATTCTAAATGTCAATTGGATCGTGCCTCATGTTGAATAACCACTTTTTAAACCCTCACAGTGCCCAAAATTGCCATTTTTACAGAGTTTTGCATACTCAGAAGCTTCAATTTTGACCAATTTCAGGCACAGGAATGACTTTAAACACATTTATTTTAGTTGAAAAAGTAATAATTCACATCCAACAGTAACTTACAGCCAAAAGATTAAATGTTAAAATTTCATCGAAATTGACCATTTTGGGAACGTTCGACAGCTCCGCGGTCATCGTTTTTCGTCCGAAAATTAATTTTTTGGACTGTACCAAAAATGATTCCAAATGTCAATTGGACCGTGCCTCATGTTGAATAACCACTTTTTAAACCCTCACAGTGACCAAAATTGCCATTTTTACAGAGTTTTGTATACTCAGAAGCTTCAATTTTGACCAATTTCAGGCACAGAAATGACTTCAAACACATTTATTTTAGTTGAAAAAGTAATAATTCACATCCAACAGTAATTTACAGCCAAAAGATTAAATGTTAAAATTTCATCGAAATTGACCATTTTGGGAACGTTCATCCGCGGTCATCGTTTTTCATCCGAAAATTGAATTTTTGGACTGTACCAAAAATGATTCCAAATGTCAATTGGATCGTGCCTCATGTTGAATAACCACTTTTTAAACCCTCGCAGTGCCCAAAATGGCAATTTTTACAGAGTTTTGCTTACTCAGAAGCTTCAATTTCGACCAATTTCAGGCACAGAAATGACTTTAAACACATTTATTTTAGTTGAAAAAGTAATAATTCACATCCAACAGTAATTTACATCCAAAAGATTAAATGTTAAAATTTCATCGAAATTGACCATTTTGGGAACGTTCGACAGCTCCGCGGTCATCGTTTTTCGTCCGAAAATTGATTTTTTGGACTGTACCAAAAATGATTCCAAATGTCAATTGGATCGTGCCTCATGTTGAATAACCATTTTTTAAACCCTCACAGTGACCAAAATTGCAATTTTTACAGAGTTTTGCATACTCAGAAGCTTCAATTTTGACCAATTTCAGGCACAGGAATGACTTTAAACACATTTATTTTAGTTGAGAAAGTAATATTTCACATCTAACAGTAATTTACAGGCAAAAGATTACATTTTAAAATTTCATCGAAATTGACCATTTTGGGAATGTTCGACAGCTCCGCGGTCATCGTTTTTCGTCAGAAAATAGATTTTTTGGACTGTACCAAAAATGATTCTAAATGTCAATTGGATCGTGCCTCATGTTGAATAACCACTTTTTAAACCCTCACAGTGCCCAAAATTACCATTTTTACAGAGTTTTGCATACTCAGAAGCTTCAATTTTGACCAATTTCAGGCACAGAAATGACTTTAAACACATTTATTTTAGTTGAAAAAGTAATAATTCACATCCAACAGTAACTTACAGCCAAAAGATTAAATGTTAAAATTTCATCGAAATTGACCATTTTGGGAACGTTCGACAGCTCCGCGGTCATCGTTTTTCGTCCGAAAATTAATTTTTTGGACTGTACCAAAAATGATTCCAAATGTCAATTGGACCGTGCCTCATGTTGAATAACCACTTTTTAAACCCTCACAGTGCCCAAAATTGCCATTTTTACAGAGTTTTGCATACTCAGAAGCTTCAATTTTGACCAATTTCAGGCACAGGAATGACTTTAAACACATTTATTTTAGTTGAAAAAGTAATAATTCACATCCAACAGTAACTTACAGCCAAAAGATTAAATGTTAAAATTTCATCGAAATTGACCATTTTGGGAACGTTCGACAGCTCCGCGGTCATCGTTTTTCGTCCGAAAATTAATTTTTTGGACTGTACCAAAAATGATTCCAAATGTCAATTGGACCGTGCCTCATGTTGAATAACCACTTTTTAAACCCTCACAGTGACCAAAATTGCCATTTTTACAGAGTTTTGTATACTCAGAAGCTTCAATTTTGACCAATTTCAGGCACAGAAATGACTTCAAACACATTTATTTTAGTTGAAAAAGTAATAATTCACATCCAACAGTAATTTACAGCCAAAAGATTAAATGTTAAAATTTCATCGAAATTGACCATTTTGGGAACGTTCGACAGCTCCGCGGTCATCGTTTTTCATCCGAAAATTGAATTTTTGGACTGTACCAAAAATGATTCCAAATGTCAATTGGATCGTGCCTCATGTTGAATAACCACTTTTTAAACCCTCGCAGTGCCCAAAATGGCAATTTTTACAGAGTTTTGCTTACTCAGAAGCTTCAATTTTGACCAATTTCAGGCACAGAAATGACTTTAAACACATTTATTTTAGTTGAAAAAGTAATAATTCACATCCAACAGTAATTTACATCCAAAAGATTAAATGTTAAAATTTCATCGAAATTGACCATTTTGGGAACGTTCGACAGCTCCGCGGTCATCGTTTTTCGTCCGAAAATTGATTTTTTGGACTGTACCAAAAATGATTCCAAATGTCAATTGGATCGTGCCTCATGTTGAATAACCATTTTTTAAACCCTCACAGTGACCAAAATTGCCATTTTTACAGAGTTTTGCATACTCAGAAGCTTCAATTTTGACCAATTTCAGGCACAGGAATGACTTTAAACACATTTATTTTAGTTGAGAAAGTAATATTTCACATCTAACAGTAATTTACAGGCAAAAGATTACATTTTAAAATTTCATCGAAATTGACCATTTTGGGAATGTTCGACAGCTCCGCGGTCATCGTTTTTCGTCAGAAAATAGATTTTTTGGACTGTACCAAAAATGATTCTAAATGTCAATTGGATCGTGCCTCATGTTGAATAACCACTTTTTAAACCTTCACAGTGCCCAAAATTACCATTTTTACAGAGTTTTGCATACTCAGAAGCTTCAATTTTGACCAATTTCAGGCACAGAAATGACTTTAAACACATTTATTTTAGTTGAAAAAGTAATAATTCACATCCAACAGTAATTTACAGCCAAAAGATTAAATGTTAAAATTTCATCGGAATTGACCATTTTGGGAACGTTCGACAGCTCCGCGGTCATCGTTTTTCGTCCGAAAATTAATTTTTTGGACTGTACCAAAAATGATTCCAAATGTCAATTGGACCGTGCCTCATGTTGAATAACCACTTTTTAAACCCTCACCGTGACCAAAATTGCCATTTTTACAGAGTTTTGCTTACTTAGAAGCTTCAATTTTGACCAATTTCAGGCACAGAAATGACTTTAAACACATTTATTTTAGTTGAAAAAGTAATAATTCACATCCAACAGTAATTTACAGCCAAAAGATTAAATGTTAAAATTTCATCGAAATTGACCATTTTGGGAACGTTCGACAGCTCCGCGGTCATCGTTTTTTGTCTGAAAATTGATTTTTTGGACTGTACCAAAAATGATTCCAAATGTCAATTGGACCGTGCCTCATGTTGAATAACCACTTTTTAAACCCTTGCAGTGCCCAAAATGGCCATTTTTACAGAGTTTTGCATACTCAGAAGCTTCAATTTTGACCAATTTCAGGCACAGGAATGACTTTAAACACATTTATTTTAGTTGAGAAAGTAATATTTCACATCTAACAGTAATTTACAGGCAAAAGATTAAATTTTAAAATTTCATCGAAATTGACCCTTTTGGGAATGTTCGACAGCTCCGCGGTCATCGTTTTTCGTCAGAAAATAGATTTTTTGGACTGTACCAAAAATGATTCTAAATGTCAATTGGATCGTGCCTCATGTTGAATAACCACTTTTTAAACCCTCACAGTGCCCAAAATTGCCATTTTTACAGAGTTTTGCATACTCAGAAGCTTCAATTTTGACCAATTTCAGGCACAGGAATGACTTTGAACACATTTATTTTAGTTGAAAAAGTAATAATTCACATCCAACAGTAACTTACAGCCAAAAGATTAAATGTTAAAATTTCATCGAAATTGACCATTTTGGGAACGTTCGACAGCTCCGCGGTCATCGTTTTTCGTCCGAAAATTAATTTTTTGGACTGTACCAAAAATGATTCCAAATGTCAATTGGACCGTGCCTCATGTTGAATAACCACTTTTTAAACCCTCACAGTGACCAAAATTGCCATTTTTACAGAGTTTTGCATACTCAGAAGCTTCAATTTTGACCAATTTCAGGCACAGAAATGACTTTAAACACTTTTATTTTAGTTGAAAAAGTAATAATTCACATCCAACAGTAATTTACAGCCAAAAGATTAAATGATAAAATTTCATCGAAATTGACCATTTTGCGAACGTTCGACAGCTCCGCGGTCATCGTTTTTCGTCAGAAAATTTATTTTTTGGACTGTACCAAAAATGATTCAAAATGACAATTGGATCGTGCCTCATGTTGAATAACCACTTTTTAAACCTTCACAGTGCCCAAAATTACCATTTTTACAGAGTTTTGCATACTCAGAAGCTTCAATTTTGACCAATTTCAGGCACAGAAATGACTTTAAACACATTTATTTTAGTTGAAAAAGTAATAATTCACATCCAACAGTAATTTACAGCCAAAAGATTAAATGTTAAAATTTCATCGGAATTGACCATTTTGGGAACGTTCGACAGCTCCGCGGTCATCGTTTTTCGTCCGAAAATTAATTTTTTGGACTGTACCAAAAATGATTCCAAATGTCAATTGGACCGTGCCTCATGTTGAATAACCACTTTTTAAACCCTCACCGTGACCAAAATTGCCATTTTTACAGAGTTTTGCTTACTTAGAAGCTTCAATTTTGACCAATTTCAGGCACAGAAATGACTTTAAACACATTTATTTTAGTTGAAAAAGTAATAATTCACATCCAACAGTAATTTACAGCCAAAAGATTAAATGTTAAAATTTCATCGAAATTGACCATTTTGGGAACGTTCGACAGCTCCGCGGTCATCGTTTTTTGTCTGAAAATTGATTTTTTGGACTGTACCAAAAATGATTCCAAATGTCAATTGGACCGTGCCTCATGTTGAATAACCACTTTTTAAACCCTTGCAGTGCCCAAAATGGCCATTTTTACAGAGTTTTGCTTACTCAGAAGCTTCAATTTTGACCAATTTCAGGCACAGGAATGACTTTAAACACATTTATTTTAGTTGAGAAAGTAATATTTCACATCTAACAGTAATTTACAGGCAAAAGATTAAATTTTAAAATTTCATCGAAATTGACCATTTTGGGAATGTTCGACAGCTCCGCGGTCATCGTTTTTCGTCAGAAAATAGATTTTTTGGACTGTACCAAAAATGATTCTAAATGTCAATTGGATCGTGCCTCATGTTGAATAACCACTTTTTAAACCCTCACAGTGCCCAAAATTGCCATTTTTACAGAGTTTTGCATACTCAGAAGCTTCAATTTTGACCAATTTCAGGCACAGGAATGACTTTAAACACATTTATTTTAGTTGAAAAAGTAATAATTCACATCCAACAGTAACTTACAGCCAAAAGATTAAATGTTAAAATTTCATCGAAATTGACCATTTTGGGAACGTTCGACAGCTCCGCGGTCATCGTTTTTCGTCAGAAAATTTATTTTTTGGACTGTACCAAAAATGATTCAAAATGACAATTGGATCATGCCTCATGTTGAATAACCACTTTTTAAACCCTCACAGTGCCCAAAATTGCCATTTTTACAGAGTTTTGCTTACTTAGAAGCTTCAATTTTGACCAATTTCAGGCACAGAAATGACTTTAAACACATTTATTTTAGTTGAAAAAGTAATAATTCACATCCAACAGTAATTTACAGCCAAAAGATTAAATGTTAAAATTTCATCGAAATTGACCATTTTGGGAACGTTCGACAGCTCCGCGGTCATCGTTTTTTGTCTGAAAATTGATTTTTTGGACTGTACCAAAAATGATTCCAAATGTCAATTGGACCGTGCCTCATGTTGAATAACCACTTTTTAAACCCTTGCAGTGCCCAAAATGGCCATTTTTACAGAGTTTTGCTTACTCAGAAGCTTCAATTTTGACCAATTTCAGGCACAGGAATGACTTTAAACACATTTATTTTAGTTGAGAAAGTAATATTTCACATCTAACAGTAATTTACAGGCAAAAGATTAAATTTTAAAATTTCATCGAAATTGACCATTTTGGGAATGTTCGACAGCTCCGCGGTCATCGTTTTTCGTCAGAAAATAGATTTTTTGGACTGTACCAAAAATGATTCTAAATGTCAATTGGATCGTGCCTCATGTTGAATAACCACTTTTTAAACCCTCACAGTGCCCAAAATTGCCATTTTTACAGAGTTTTGCATACTCAGAAGCTTCAATTTTGACCAATTTCAGGCACAGGAATGACTTTAAACACATTTATTTTAGTTGAAAAAGTAATAATTCACATCCAACAGTAACTTACAGCCAAAAGATTAAATGTTAAAATTTCATCGAAATTGACCATTTTGGGAACGTTCGACAGCTCCGCGGTCATCGTTTTTCGTCCGAAAATTAATTTTTTGGACTGTACCAAAAATGATTCCAAATGTCAATTGGACCGTGCCTCATGTTGAATAACCACTTTTTAAACCCTCACAGTGACCAAAATTGCCATTTTTACAGAGTTTTGTATACTCAGAAGCTTCAATTTTGACCAATTTCAGGCACAGAAATGACTTCAAACACATTTATTTTAGTTGAAAAAGTAATAATTCACATCCAACAGTAATTTACAGCCAAAAGATTAAATGTTAAAATTTCATCGAAATTGACCATTTTGGGAACGTTCGACAGCTCCGCGGTCATGGTTTTTCATCCGAAAATTGAATTTTTGGACTGTACCAAAAATGATTCCAAATGTCAATTGGATCGTGCCTCATGTTGAATAACCACTTTTTAAACCCTCGCAGTGCCCAAAATGGCAATTTTTACAGAGTTTTGCTTACTCAGAAGCTTCAATTTTGACCAATTTCAGGCACAGAAATGACTTTAAACACATTTATTTTAGTTGAAAAAGTAATAATTCACATCCAACAGTAATTTACATCCAAAAGATTAAATGTTAAAATTTCATCGAAATTGACCATTTTGGGAACGTTCGACAGCTCCGCGGTCATCGTTTTTCGTCCGAAAATTGATTTTTTGGACTGTACCAAAAATGATTCCAAATGTCAATTGGACCGTGCCTCATGTTGAATAACCACTTTTTAAACCCTCACCGTGACCAAAATTGCCATTTTTACAGAGTTTTGCATACTCAGAAGCTTCAATTTTGACCAATTTCAGGCACAGAAATGACTTTAAACACTTTTATTTTAGTTGAAAAAGTAATAATTCACATCCAACAGTAATTTACAGCCAAAAGATTAAATGATAAAATTTCATCGAAATTGACCATTTTGCGAACGTTCGACAGCTCCGCGGTCATCGTTTTTCGTCAGAAAATTTATTTTTTGGACTGTACCAAAAATGATTCAAAATGTCAATTGGATCGTGCCTCATGTTGAATAACCACTTTTTAAACCCTCACAGTGCCCAAAATTGCCATTTTTACAGAGTTTTGCTTACTTAGAAGCTTCAATTTTGACCAATTTCAGGCACAGAAATGACTTTAAACACATTTATTTTAGTTGAAAAAGTAATAATTCACATCCAACAGTAATTTACAGCCAAAAGATTAAATGTTAAAATTTCATCGAAATTGACCATTTTGGGAACGTTCGACAGCTCCGCGGTCATCGTTTTTTGTCTGAAAATTGATTTTTTGGACTGTACCAAAAATGATTCCAAATGTCAATTGGACCGTGCCTCATGTTGAATAACCACTTTTTAAACCCTTGTAGTGCCCAAAATGGCCATTTTTACAGAGTTTTGCTTACTCAGAAGCTTCAATTTTGACCAATTTCAGGCACAGGAATGACTTTAAACACATTTATTTTAGTTGAAAAAGTAATAATTCACATCCAACAGTAACTTACAGCCAAAAGATTAAATGTTAAAATTTCATCGAAATTGACCATTTTGGGAACGTTCGACAGCTCCGCGGTCATCGTTTTTCGTCCGAAAATTAATTTTTTGGACTGTACCAAAAATGATTCCAAATGTCAATTGGACCGTGCCTCATGTTGAATAACCACTTTTTAAACCCTCACAGTGACCAAAATTGCCATTTTTACAGAGTTTTGTATACTCAGAAGCTTCAATTTTGACCAATTTCAGGCACAGAAATGACTTCAAACACATTTATTTTAGTTGAAAAAGTAATAATTCACATCCAACAGTAATTTACATCCAAAAGATTAAATGTTAAAATTTCATCGAAATTGACCATTTTGGGAACGTTCGACAGCTCTGCGGTCATCGTTTTTCGTCCGAAAATTGATTTTTTGGACTGTACCAAAAATGATTCCAAATGTCAATTGGATCGTGCCTCATGTTGAATAACCATTTTTTAAACCCTCACAGTGACCAAAATTGCCATTTTTACAGAGTTTTGCATACTCAGAAGCTTCAATTTTGACCAATTTCAGGCACAGGAATGACTTTAAACACATTTATTTTAGTTGAGAAAGTAATATTTCACATCTAACAGTAATTTACAGGCAAAAGATTAAATTTTAAAATTTCATCGAAATTGACCATTTTGGGAATGTTCGACAGCTCCGCGGTCATCGTTTTTCGTCAGAAAATAGATTTTTTGGACTGTACCAAAAATGATTCTAAATGTCAATTGGATCGTGCCTCATGTTGAATAACCACTTTTTAAACCCTCACAGTGCCCAAAATTACCATTTTTACAGAGTTTTGCATACTCAGAAGCTTCAATTTTGACCAATTTCAGGCACAGAAATGACTTTAAACACATTTATTTTAGTTGAAAAAGTAATAATTCACATCCAACAGTAATTTACAGCCAAAAGATTAAATGTTAAAATTTCATCGAAATTGACCATTTTGGGAACGTTCGACAGCTCCGCGGTCATCGTTTTTCGTCCGAAAATTAATTTTTTGGACTGTACCAAAAATGATTCCAAATGTCAATTGGACTGTGCCTCATGTTGAATAACCACTTTTTAAACCCTCACCGTGACCAAAATTGCCATTTTTACAGAGTTTTGCATACTCAGAAGCTTCAATTTTGACCAATTTCAGGCACAGAAATGACTTTAAACACTTTTATTTTAGTTGAAAAAGTAATAATTCACATCCAACAGTAATTTACAGCCAAAAGATTAAATGATAAAATTTCATCGAAATTGACCATTTTGCGAACGTTCGACAGCTCCGCGGTCATCGTTTTTCGTCAGAAAATGTATTTTTTGGACTGTACCAAAAATGATTCAAAATGTCAATTGGATCATGCCTCATGTTGAATAACCACTTTTTAAACCCTCACAGTGCCCAAAATTGCCATTTTTACAGAGTTTTGCTTACTTAGAAGCTTCAATTTTGACCAATTTCAGGCACAGAAATGACTTTAAACACATTTATTTTAGTTGAAAAAGTAATAATTCACATCCAACAGTAATTTACAGCCAAAAGATTAAATGTTAAAATTTCATCGAAATTGACCATTTTGGGAACGTTCGACAGCTCCGCGGTCATCGTTTTTTGTCTGAAAATTGATTTTTTGGACTGTACCAAAAATGATTCCAAATGTCAATTGGACCGTGCCTCATGTTGAATAACCACTTTTTAAACCCTTGCAGTGCCCAAAATGGCCATTTTTACAGAGTTTTGCTTACTCAGAAGCTTCAATTTTGACCAATTTCAGGCACAGGAATGACTTTAAACACATTCATTTTAGTTGAGAAAGTAATATTTCACATCTAACAGTAATTTACAGGCAAAATATTAAATTTTAAAATTTCATCGAAATTGACCATTTTGGGAATGTTCGACAGCTCCGCGGTCATCGTTTTTCGTCAGAAAATAGATTTTTTGGACTGTACCAAAAATGATTCTAAATGTCAATTGGATCGTGCCTCATGTTGAATAACCACTTTTTAAACCCTCACAGTGCCCAAAATTGCCATTTTTACAGAGTTTTGCTTACTCAGAAGCTTCAATTTTGACCAATTTCAGGCACAGAAATGACTTTAAACACATTTATTTTAGTTGAAAAAGTAATCATTCACATCCAACAGTAATTTACAGCCAAAAGATTAAATGTTAAAATTTCATCGAAATTGACCATTTTGGGAACGTTCGACAGCTCCGCGGTCATCGTTTTTCGTCCGAAAATTAATTTTTTGGACTGTACCAAAAATGATTCCAAATGTCAATTGGACCGTGCCTCATGTTGAATAACCACTTTTTAAACCCTCACCGTGACCAAAATTGCCATTTTTACAGAGTTTTGCATACTCAGAAGCTTCAATTTTGACCAATTTCAGGCACAGACATGACTTTAAACACTTTTATTTTAGTTGAAAAAGTAATAATTCACATCCAACAGTAATTTACAGCCAAAAGATTAAATGATAAAATTTCATCGAAATTGACCATTTTGCGAACGTTCGACAGCTCCGCGGTCATCGTTTTTCGTCAGAAAATTTATTTTTTGGACTGTACCAAAAATGATTCAAAATGTCAATTGGATCATGCCTCATGTTGAATAACCACTTTATAAACCCTCACAGTGCCCAAAATTGCCATTTTTACAGAGTTTTGCTTACTTAGAAGCTTCAATTTTGACCAATTTCAGGCACAGAAATGACTTTAAACACATTTATTTTAGTTGAAAAAGTAATAATTCACATCCAACAGTAATTTACAGCCAAAAGATTAAATGTTAAAATTTCATCGAAATTGACCATTTTGGGAACGTTCGACAGCTCCGCGGTCATCGTTTTTTGTCTGAAAATTGATTTTTTGGACTGTACCAAAAATGATTCCAAATGTCAATTGGACCGTGCCTCATGTTGAATAACCACTTTTTAAACCCTTGCAGTGCCCAAAATGGCAATTTTTACAGAGTTTTGCTTACTCAGAAGCTTCAATTTTGACCAATTTCAGGCACAGAAATGACTTTAAACACATTTATTTTAGTTGAAAAAGTAATAATTCACATCCAACAGTAATTTACATCCAAAAGATTAAATGTTAAAATTTCATCGAAATTGACCATTTTGGGAACGTTCGACAGCTCCGCGGTCATCGTTTTTCGTCCGAAAACAGATTTTTTGGACTGTACCAAAAATGATTCCAAATGTCAATTGGATCGTGCCTCATGTTGAATAACCATTTTTTGAACCCTCACAGTGACCAAAATTGCCATTTTTACAGAGTTTTGCATACTCAGAAGCTTCAATTTTGACCAATTTCAGGCACAGGAATGACTTTAAACACATTTATTTTAGTTGAGAAAGTAATAATTCACATCTAACAGTAATTTACAGGCAAAAGATTACATTTTAAAATTTCATCGAAATTGACCATTTTGGGAATGTTCGACAGCTCCGCGGTCATCGTTTTTCGTCAGAAAATAGATTTTTTGGACTGTACCAAAAATGATTCTAAATGTCAATTGGATCGTGCCTCATGTTGAATAACCACTTTTTAAACCCTCACAGTGCCCAAAATTACCATTTTTACAGAGTTTTGCATACTCAGAAGCTTCAATTTTGACCAATTTCAGGCACAGAAATGACTTTAAACACATTTATTTTAGTTGAAAAAGTAATAATTCACATCCAACAGTAATTTACAGCCAAAAGATTAAATGTTAAAATTTCATCGAAATTGACCATTTTGGGAACGTTCGACAGCTCCGCGGTCATCGTTTTTCGTCCGAAAATTAATTTTTTGGACTGTACCAAAAATGATTCAAAATGTCAATTGGACCGTGCCTCATGTTGAATAACCACTTTTTAAACCCTCACCGTGACCAAAATTGCCATTTTTACAGAGTTTTGCATACTCAGAAGCTTCAATTTTGACCAATTTCAGGCACAGAAATGACTTTAAACACTTTTATTTTAGTTGAAAAAGTAATAATTCACATCCAACAGTAATTTACAGCCAAAAGATTAAATGATAACATTTCATCGAAATTGACCATTTTGCGAACGTTCGACAGCTCCGCGGTCATCGTTTTTCGTCAGAAAATTTATTTTTTGGACTGTACCAAAAATGATTCAAAATGTCAATTGGATCATGCCTCATGTTGAATAACCACTTTATAAACCCTCACAGTGCCCAAAATTGCCATTTTTACAGAGTTTTGCTTACTTAGAAGCTTCAATTTTGACCAATTTCAGGCACAGAAATGACTTTAAACACATTTATTTTAGTTGAAAAAGTAATAATTCACATCCAACAGTAATTTACAGCCAAAAGATTAAATGTTAAAATTTCATCGAAATTGACCATTTTGGGAACGTTCGACAGCTCCGCGGTCATCGTTTTTTGTCTGAAAATTGATTTTTTGGACTGTACCAAAAATGATTCCAAATGTCAATTGGACCGTGCCTCATGTTGAATAACCACTTTTTAAACCCTTGCAGTGCCCAAAATGGCCATTTTTACAGAGTTTTGCTTACTCAGAAGCTTCAATTTTGACCAATTTCAGGCACAGGAATGACTTTAAACACTTTTATTTTAGTTGAGAAAGTAATATTTCACATCTAACAGTAATTTACAGGCAAAAGATTAAATTTTAAAATTTCATCGAAATTGACCATTTTGGGAATGTTCGACAGCTCCGCGGTCATTGTTTTTCGTCAGAAAACAGATTTTTTGGACTGTACCAAAAATGATTCTAAATGTCAATTGGATCGTGCCTCATGTTGAATAACCACTTTTTAAACCCTCACAGTGACCAAAATTGCCATTTTTACAGAGTTTTGTATACTCAGAAGCTTCAATTTTGACCAATTTCAGGCACAGAAATGACTTCAAACACATTTATTTTAGTTGAAAAAGTAATAATTCACATCCAACAGTAATTTACAGCCAAAAGATTAAATGTTAAAATTTCATCGAAATTGACCATTTTGGGAACGTTCAACAGCTCCGCGGTCATCGTTTTTCGTCAGAAAATAGATTTTTTGGACTGTACCAAAAATGATTCCAAATGTCAATTGGACCGTGTCTCATGTTGAATAACCACTTTTTAAACCCTCACCGTGACCAAAATTGCCATTTTTACAGAGTTTTGCATACTCAGAAGCTTCAATTTTGACCAATTTCAGGCACAGAAATGACTTTAAACACTTTTATTTTAGTTGAAAAAGTAATAATTCACATCCAACAGTAATTTACAGCCAAAAGATTAAATGATAAAATTTCATCGAAATTGACCATTTTGCGAACGTTCGACAGCTCCGCGGTCATCGTTTTTCGTCAGAAAATTTATTTTTTGGACTGTACCAAAAATGATTCAAAATGTCAATTGGATCATGCCTCATGTTGAATAACCACTTTATAAACCCTCACAGTGCCCAAAATTGCCATTTTTACAGAGTTTTGCTTACTTAGAAGCTTCAATTTTGACCAATTTCAGGCACAGAAATGACTTTAAACACATTTATTTTAGTTGAAAAAGTAATAATTCACATCCAACAGTAATTTACAGCCAAAAGATTAAATGTTAAAATTTCATCGAAATTGACCATTTTGGGAACGTTCGACAGCTCCGCGGTCATCGTTTTTTGTCTGAAAATTGATTTTTTGGACTGTACCAAAAATGATTCCAAATGTCAATTGGACCGTGCCTCATGTTGAATAACCACTTTTTAAACCCTTGCAGTGCCCAAAATGGCAATTTTTACAGAGTTTTGCTTACTCAGAAGCTTCAATTTTGACCAATTTCAGGCACAGAAATGACTTTAAACACATTTATTTTAGTTGAAAAAGTAATAATTCACATCCAACAGTAATTTACATCCAAAAGATTAAATGTTAAAATTTCATCGAAATTGACCATTTTGGGAACGTTCGACAGCTCCGCGGTCATCGTTTTTCGTCCGAAAACAGATTTTTTGGACTGTACCAAAAATGATTCCAAATGTCAATTGGATCGTGCCTCATGTTGAATAACCATTTTTTGAACCCTCACAGTGACCAAAATTGCCATTTTTACAGAGTTTTGCATACTCAGAAGCTTCAATTTTGACCAATTTCAGGCACAGGAATGACTTTAAACACATTTATTTTAGTTGAGAAAGTAATAATTCACATCTAACAGTAATTTACAGGCAAAAGATTACATTTTAAAATTTCATCGAAATTGACCATTTTGGGAATGTTCGACAGCTCCGCGGTCATCGTTTTTCGTCAGAAAATAGATTTTTTGGACTGTACCAAAAATGATTCTAAATGTCAATTGGATCGTGCCTCATGTTGAATAACCACTTTTTAAACCCTCACAGTGCCCAAAATTACCATTTTTACAGAGTTTTGCATACTCAGAAGCTTCAATTTTGACCAATTTCAGGCACAGAAATGACTTTAAACACATTTATTTTAGTTGAAAAAGTAATAATTCACATCCAACAGTAATTTACAGCCAAAAGATTAAATGTTAAAATTTCATCGAAATTGACCATTTTGGGAACGTTCGACAGCTCCGCGGTCATCGTTTTTCGTCCGAAAATTAATTTTTTGGACTGTACCAAAAATGATTCAAAATGTCAATTGGACCGTGCCTCATGTTGAATAACCACTTTTTAAACCCTCACCGTGACCAAAATTGCCATTTTTACAGAGTTTTGCATACTCAGAAGCTTCAATTTTGACCAATTTCAGGCACAGAAATGACTTTAAACACTTTTATTTTAGTTGAAAAAGTAATAATTCACATCCAACAGTAATTTACAGCCAAAAGATTAAATGATAACATTTCATCGAAATTGACCATTTTGCGAACGTTCGACAGCTCCGCGGTCATCGTTTTTCGTCAGAAAATTTATTTTTTGGACTGTACCAAAAATGATTCAAAATGTCAATTGGATCATGCCTCATGTTGAATAACCACTTTATAAACCCTCACAGTGCCCAAAATTGCCATTTTTACAGAGTTTTGCTTACTTAGAAGCTTCAATTTTGACCAATTTCAGGCACAGAAATGACTTTAAACACATTTATTTTAGTTGAAAAAGTAATAATTCACATCCAACAGTAATTTACAGCCAAAAGATTAAATGTTAAAATTTCATCGAAATTGACCATTTTGGGAACGTTCGACAGCTCCGCGGTCATCGTTTTTTGTCTGAAAATTGATTTTTTGGACTGTACCAAAAATGATTCCAAATGTCAATTGGACCGTGCCTCATGTTGAATAACCACTTTTTAAACCCTTGCAGTGCCCAAAATGGCCATTTTTACAGAGTTTTGCTTACTCAGAAGCTTCAATTTTGACCAATTTCAGGCACAGGAATGACTTTAAACACTTTTATTTTAGTTGAGAAAGTAATATTTCACATCTAACAGTAATTTACAGGCAAAAGATTAAATTTTAAAATTTCATCGAAATTGACCATTTTGGGAATGTTCGACAGCTCCGCGGTCATTGTTTTTCGTCAGAAAACAGATTTTTTGGACTGTACCAAAAATGATTCTAAATGTCAATTGGATCGTGCCTCATGTTGAATAACCACTTTTTAAACCCTCACAGTGACCAAAATTGCCATTTTTACAGAGTTTTGTATACTCAGAAGCTTCAATTTTGACCAATTTCAGGCACAGAAATGACTTCAAACACATTTATTTTAGTTGAAAAAGTAATAATTCACATCCAACAGTAATTTACAGCCAAAAGATTAAATGTTAAAATTTCATCGAAATTGACCATTTTGGGAACGTTCAACAGCTCCGCGGTCATCGTTTTTCATCCGAAAATTGAATTTTTGGACTGTACCAAAAATGATTCCAAATGTCAATTGGATCGTGCCTCATGTTGAATAACTACTTTTTAAACCCTCGCAGTGCCCAAAATGGCAATTTTTACAGAGTTTTGCTTACTCAGAAGCTTCAATTTTGACCAATTTCAGGCACAGAAATGACTTTAAACACATTTATTTTAGTTGAAAAAGTAATAATTCACATCCAACAGTAATTTACATCCAAAAGATTAAATGTTAAAATTTCATCGAAATTGACCATTTTGGGAACGTTCGACAGCTCCGCGGTCATCGTTTTTCGTCCGAAAATTGATTTTTTGGACTGTACCAAAAATGATTCCAAATGTCAATTGGATCGTGCCTCATGTTGAATAACCATTTTTTAAACCCTCACAGTGACCAAAATTGCCATTTTTACAGAGTTTTGCATACTCAGAAGCTTCAATTTTGACCAATTTCAGGCACAGGAATGACTTTAAACACATTTATTTTAGTTGAGAAAGTAATATTTCACATCTAACAGTAATTTACAGGCAAAAGATTACATTTTAAAATTTCATCGAAATTGACCATTTTGGGAATGTTCGACAGCTCCGCGGTCATCGTTTTTCGTCAGAAAATAGATTTTTTGGACTGTACCAAAAATGATTCCAAATGTCAATTGGACCGTGCCTCATGTTGAATAACCACTTTTTAAACCCTCACCGTGACCAAAATTGCCATTTTTACAGAGTTTTGCATACTCAGAAGCTTCAATTTTGACCAATTTCAGGCACAGAAATGACTTTAAACACTTTTATTTTAGTTGAAAAAGTAATAATTCACATCCAACAGTAATTTACAGCCAAAAGATTAAATGATAAAATTTCATCGAAATTGACCATTTTGCGAACGTTCGACAGCTCCGCGGTCATCGTTTTTCGTCAGAAAATTTATTTTTTGGACTGTACCAAAAATGATTCAAAATGTCAATTGGATCATGCCTCATGTTGAATAACCACTTTTAAACCCTCACAGTGCCCAAAATTGCCATTTTTACAGAGTTTTGCTTACTTAGAAGCTTCAATTTTGACCAATTTCAGGCACAGAAATGACTTTAAACACATTTATTTTAGTTGAAAAAGTAATAATTCACATCCAACAGTAATTTACAGCCAAAAGATTAAATGTTAAAATTTCATCGAAATTGACCATTTTGGGAACGTTCGACAGCTCCGCGGTCATCGTTTTTTGTCTGAAAATTGATTTTTTGGACTGTACCAAAAATGATTCCAAATGTCAATTGGACCGTGCCTCATGTTGAATAACCACTTTTTAAACCCTTGCAGTGCCCAAAATGGCCATTTTTACAGAGTTTTGCTTACTCAGAAGCTTCAATTTTGACCAATTTCAGGCACAGGAATGACTTTAAACACATTTATTTTAGTTGAGAAAGTAATATTTCACATCTAACAGTAATTTACAGGCAAAAGATTAAATTTTAAAATTTCATCGAAATTGACCATTTTGGGAATGTTCGACAGCTCCGCGGTCATCGTTTTTCGTCAGAAAATAGATTTTTTGGACTGTACCAAAAATGATTCTAAATGTCAATTGGATCGTGCCTCATGTTGAATAACTACTTTTTAAACCCTCACAGTGCCCAAAATTGCCATTTTTACAGAGTTTTGCATACTCAGAAGCTTCAATTTTGACCAATTTCAGGCACAGGAATGACTTTAAACACATTTATTTTAGTTGAAAAAGTAATAATTCACATCCAACAGTAACTTACAGCCAAAAGATTAAATGTTAAAATTTCATCGAAATTGACCATTTTGGGAACGTTCGACAGCTCCGCGGTCATCGTTTTTCGTCCGAAAATTAATTTTTTGGATTGTACCAAAAATGATTCCAAATGTCAATTGGACCGTGCCTCATGTTGAATAACCACTTTTTAAACCCTCACAGTGACCAAAATTGCCATTTTTACAGAGTTTTGTATACTCAGAAGCTTCAATTTTGACCAATTTCAGGCACAGAAATGACTTCAAACACATTTATTTTAGTTGAAAAAGTAATAATTCACATCCAACAGTAATTTACAGCCAAAAGATTAAATGTTAAAATTTCATCGAAATTGACCATTTTGGGAACGTTCGACAGCTCCGCGGTCATCGTTTTTCATCCGAAAATTGAATTTTTGGACTGTACCAAAAATGATTCCAAATGTCAATTGGATCGTGCCTCATGTTGAATAACCACTTTTTAAACCCTCGCAGTGCCCAAAATGGCAATTTTTACAGAGTTTTGCTTACTCAGAAGCTTCAATTTTGACCAATTTCAGGCACAGAAATGACTTTAAACACATTTATTTTAGTTGAAAAAGTAATAATTCACATCCAACAGTAATTTACAACCAAAAGATTAAATGTTAAAATTTCATCGAAATTGACCATTTTGGGAACGTTCGACAGCTCCGCGGTCATCGTTTTTCGTCCGAAAATTGATTTTTTGGACTGTACCAAAAATGATTCCAAATGTCAATTGGATCGTGCCTCATGTTGAATAACCATTTTTTAAACCCTCACAGTGACCAAAATTGCCATTTTTACAGAGTTTTGCATACTCAGAAGCTTCAATTTTGACCAATTTCAGGCACAGGAATGACTTTAAACACATTTATTTTAGTTGAGAAAGTAATATTTCACATCTAACAGTAATTTACAGGCAAAAGATTACATTTTAAAATTTCATCGAAATTGACCATTTTGGGAATGTTCGACAGCTCCGCGGTCATCGTTTTTCGTCAGAAAATAGATTTTTTGGACTGTACCAAAAATGATTCTAAATGTCAATTGGATCGTGCCTCATGTTGAATAACCACTTTTTAAACCCTCACAGTGCCCAAAATTACCATTTTTACAGAGTTTTGCATACTCAGAAGCTTCAATTTTGACCAATTTCAGGCACAGAAATGACTTTAAACACATTTATTTTAGTTGAAAAAGTAATAATTCACATCCAACAGTAATTTACAGCCAAAAGATTAAATGTTAAAATTTCATCGAAATTGACCATTTTGGGAACGTTCGACAGCTCAGCGGGCAACGTTTTTTGTCTGAAAATTGATTTTTTGGACTGTACCAAAAATGATTCCAAATGTCAATTGGACCGTGCCTCATGTTGGTTAACCACTTTTTAAACCCTTGCAGTGCCCAAAATGGCCATTTTTACAGAGTTTTGCTTACTCAGAAGCTTCAATTTTGACCAATTTCAGGCACAGGAATGACTTTAAACACATTTATTTTAGTTGAGAAAGTAATATTTCACATCTAACAGTAATTTACAGGCAAAAGATTAAATTTTAAAATTTCATCGAAATTGACCATTTTGGGAATGTTCGACAGCTCCGCGGTCATCGTTTTTCGTCAGAAAATAGATTTTTTGGACTGTACCAAAAATGATTCTAAATGTCAATTGGATCGTGCCTCATGTTGAATAACCACTTTTTAAACCCTCACAGTGCCCAAAATTGCCATTTTTACAGAGTTTTGCATACTCAGAAGCTTCAATTTTGACCAATTTCAGGCACAGGAATGACTTTAAACACATTTATTTTAGTTGAAAAAGTAATAATTCACATCCAACAGTAACTTACAGCCAAAAGATTAAATGTTAAAATTTCATCGAAATTGACCATTTTGGGAACGTTCGACAGCTCTGCGGTCATCGTTTTTCGTCCGAAAATTAATTTTTTGGACTGTACCAAAAATGATTCCAAATGTCAATTGGACCGTGCCTCATGTTGAATAACCACTTTTTAAACCCTCACAGTGACCAAAATTGCCATTTTTACAGAGTTTTGCATACTCAGAAGCTTCAATTTTGACCAATTTCAGGCACAGAAATGACTTTAAACACATTTATTTTAGTTGAAAAAGTAATAATTCACATCCAACAGTAATTTACAGCCAAAAGATTAAATGTTAAAATTTCATCGGAATTGACCATTTTGGGAACGTTCGACAGCTCCGCGGTCATCGTTTTTCGTCCGAAAATTAATTTTTTGGACTGTACCAAAAATGATTCCAAATGTCAATTGGACCGTGCCTCATGTTGAATAACCACTTTTTAAACCCTCACCGTGACCAAAATTGCCATTTTTACAGAGTTTTGCTTACTTAGAAGCTTCAATTTTGACCAATTTCAGGCACAGAAATGACTTTAAACACATTTATTTAAGTTGAAAAAGTAATAATTCACATCCAACAGTAATTTACAGCCAAAAGATTAAATGTTAAAATTTCATCGAAATTGACCATTTTGGGAACGTTCGACAGCTCCGCGGTCATCGTTTTTTGTCTGAAAATTGATTTTTTGGACTGTACCAAAAATGATTCCAAATGTCAATTGGACCGTGCCTCATGTTGAATAACCACTTTTTAAACCCTTGCAGTGCCCAAAATGGCCATTTTTACAGAGTTTTGCTTACTCAGAAGCTTCAATTTTGACCAATTTCAGGCACAGGAATGACTTTAAACACATTTATTTTAGTTGAGAAAGTAATATTTCACATCTAACAGTAATTTACAGGCAAAAGATTAAATTTTAAAATTTCATCGAAATTGACCATTTTGGGAATGTTCGACAGCTCCGCGGTCATCGTTTTTCGTCAGAAAATAGATTTTTTGGACTGTACCAAAAATGATTCTAAATGTCAATTGGATCGTGCCTCATGTTGAATAACCACTTTTTAAACCCTCACAGTGCCCAAAATTGCCATTTTTACAGAGTTTTGCATACTCAGAAGCTTCAATTTTGACCAATTTCAGGCACAGGAATGACTTTAAACACATTTATTTTAGTTGAAAAAGTAATAATTCACATCCAACAGTAACTTACAGCCAAAAGATTAAATGTTAAAATTTCATCGAAATTGACCATTTTGGGAACGTTCGACAGCTCCGCGGTCATCGTTTTTCGTCCGAAAATTAATTTTTTGGACTGTACCAAAAATGATTCCAAATGTCAATTGGACCGTGCCTCATGTTGAATAACCACTTTTTAAACCCTCACAGTGACCAAAATTGCCATTTTTACAGAGTTTTGCATACTCAGAAGCTTCAATTTTGACCAATTTCAGGCACAGAAATGACTTTAAACACTTTTATTTTAGTTGAAAAAGTAATAATTCACATCCAACAGTAATTTACAGCCAAAAGATTAAATGATAAAATTTCATCGAAATTGACCATTTTGCGAACGTTCGACAGCTCCGCGGTCATCGTTTTTCGTCAGAAAATTTATTTTTTGGACTGTACCAAAAATGATTCAAAATGACAATTGGATCATGCCTCATGTTGAATAACCACTTTTTAAACCCTCACAGTGCCCAAAATTGCCATTTTTACAGAGTTTTGCTTACTTAGAAGCTTCAATTTTGACCAATTTCAGGCACAGAAATGACTTTAAACACATTTATTTTAGTTGAAAAAGTAATAATTCACATCCAACAGTAATTTACAGCCAAAAGATTAAATGTTAAAATTTCATCGAAATTGACCATTTTGGGAACGTTCGACAGCTCCGCGGTCATCGTTTTTCGTCCGAAAATTAATTTTTTGGACTGTACCAAAAATGATTCCAAATGTCAATTGGACCGTGCCTCATGTTGAATAACCACTTTTTAAACCCTCACCGTGACCAAAATTGCCATTTTTACAGAGTTTTGCATACTCAGAAGCTTCAATTTTGACCAATTTCAGGCACAGAAATGACTTTAAACACTTTTATTTTAGTTGAAAAAGTAATAATTCACATCCAACAGTAATTTACAGCCAAAAGATTAAATGATAAAATTTCATCGAAATTGACCATTTTGCGAACGTTCGACAGCTCCGCGGTCATCGTTTTTCGTCAGAAAATTTATTTTTTGGACTGTACCAAAAATGATTCAAAATGTCAATTGGATCATGCCTCATGTTGAATAACCACTTTATAAACCCTCACAGTGCCCAAAATTGCCATTTTTACAGAGTTTTGCTTACTTAGAAGCTTCAATTTTGACCAATTTCAGGCACAGAAATGACTTTAAACACATTTATTTTAGTTGAAAAAGTAATAATTCACATCCAACAGTAATTTACAGCCAAAAGATTAAATGTTAAAATTTCATCGAAATTGACCATTTTGGGAACGTTCGACAGCTCCGCGGTCATCGTTTTTTGTCTGAAAATTGATTTTTTGGACTGTACCAAAAATGATTCCAAATGTCAATTGGACCGTGCCTCATGTTGAATAACCACTTTTTAAACCCTTGCAGTGCCCAAAATGGCAATTTTTACAGAGTTTTGCTTACTCAGAAGCTTCAATTTTGACCAATTTCAGGCACAGAAATGACTTTAAACACATTTATTTTAGTTGAAAAAGTAATAATTCACATCCAACAGTAATTTACATCCAAAAGATTAAATGTTAAAATTTCATCGAAATTGACCATTTTGGGAACGTTCGACAGCTCCGCGGTCATCGTTTTTCGTCAGAAAATAGATTTTTTGGACTGTACCAAAAATGATTCTAAATGTCAATTGGATCGTGCCTCATGTTGAATAACCACTTTTTAAACCCTCACAGTGCCCAAAATTACCATTTTTACAGAGTTTTGCATACTCAGAAGCTTCAATTTTGACCAATTTCAGGCACAGAAATGACTTTAAACACATTTATTTTAGTTGAAAAAGTAATAATTCACATCCAACAGTAATTTACAGCCAAAAGATTAAATGTTAAAATTTCATCGAAATTGACCATTTTGGGAACGTTCGACAGCTCCGCGGTCATCGTTTTTCGTCCGAAAATTAATTTTTTGGACTGTACCAAAAATGATTCAAAATGTCAATTGGACCGTGCCTCATGTTGAATAACCACTTTTTAAACCCTCACCGTGACCAAAATTGCCATTTTTACAGAGTTTTGCATACTCAGAAGCTTCAATTTTGACCAATTTCAGGCACAGAAATGACTTTAAACACTTTTATTTTAGTTGAAAAAGTAATAATTCACATCCAACAGTAATTTACAGCCAAAAGATTAAATGATAACATTTCATCGAAATTGACCATTTTGCGAACGTTCGACAGCTCCGCGGTCATCGTTTTTCGTCAGAAAATTTATTTTTTGGACTGTACCAAAAATGATTCAAAATGTCAATTGGATCATGCCTCATGTTGAATAACCACTTTATAAACCCTCACAGTGCCCAAAATTGCCATTTTTACAGAGTTTTGCTTACTTAGAAGCTTCAATTTTGACCAATTTCAGGCACAGAAATGACTTTAAACACATTTATTTTAGTTGAAAAAGTAATAATTCACATCCAACAGTAATTTACAGCCAAAAGATTAAATGTTAAAATTTCATCGAAATTGACCATTTTGGGAACGTTCGACAGCTCCGCGGTCATCGTTTTTTGTCTGAAAATTGATTTTTTGGACTGTACCAAAAATGATTCCAAATGTCAATTGGACCGTGCCTCATGTTGAATAACCACTTTTTAAACCCTTGCAGTGCCCAAAATGGCCATTTTTACAGAGTTTTGCTTACTCAGAAGCTTCAATTTTGACCAATTTCAGGCACAGGAATGACTTTAAACACTTTTATTTTAGTTGAGAAAGTAATATTTCACATCTAACAGTAATTTACAGGCAAAAGATTAAATTTTAAAATTTCATCGAAATTGACCATTTTGGGAATGTTCGACAGCTCCGCGGTCATTGTTTTTCGTCAGAAAACAGATTTTTTGGACTGTACCAAAAATGATTCTAAATGTCAATTGGATCGTGCCTCATGTTGAATAACCACTTTTTAAACCCTCACAGTGACCAAAATTGCCATTTTTACAGAGTTTTGTATACTCAGAAGCTTCAATTTTGACCAATTTCAGGCACAGAAATGACTTCAAACACATTTATTTTAGTTGAAAAAGTAATAATTCACATCCAACAGTAATTTACAGCCAAAAGATTAAATGTTAAAATTTCATCGAAATTGACCATTTTGGGAACGTTCAACAGCTCCGCGGTCATCGTTTTTCATCCGAAAATTGAATTTTTGGACTGTACCAAAAATGATTCCAAATGTCAATTGGATCGTGCCTCATGTTGAATAACCACTTTTTAAACCCTCGCAGTGCCCAAAATGGCAATTTTTACAGAGTTTTGCTTACTCAGAAGCTTCAATTTTGACCAATTTCAGGCACAGAAATGACTTTAAACACATTTATTTTAGTTGAAAAAGTAATAATTCACATCCAACAGTAATTTACATCCAAAAGATTAAATGTTAAAATTTCATCGAAATTGACCATTTTGGGAACGTTCGACAGCTCCGCGGTCATCGTTTTTCGTCCGAAAATTGATTTTTTGGACTGTACCAAAAATGATTCCAAATGTCAATTGGATCGTGCCTCATGTTGAATAACCATTTTTTAAACCCTCACAGTGACCAAAATTGCCATTTTTACAGAGTTTTGCATACTCAGAAGCTTCAATTTTGACCAATTTCAGGCACAGGAATGACTTTAAACACATTTATTTTAGTTGAGAAAGTAATATTTCACATCTAACAGTAATTTACAGGCAAAAGATTACATTTTAAAATTTCATCGAAATTGACCATTTTGGGAATGTTCGACAGCTCCGCGGTCATCGTTTTTCGTCAGAAAATAGATTTTTTGGACTGTACCAAAAATGATTCCAAATGTCAATTGGACCGTGCCTCATGTTGAATAACCACTTTTTAAACCCTCACCGTGACCAAAATTGCCATTTTTACAGAGTTTTGCATACTCAGAAGCTTCAATTTTGACCAATTTCAGGCACAGAAATGACTTTAAACACTTTTATTTTAGTTGAAAAAGTAATAATTCACATCCAACAGTAATTTACAGCCAAAAGATTAAATGATAAAATTTCATCGAAATTGACCATTTTGCGAACGTTCGACAGCTCCGCGGTCATCGTTTTTCGTCAGAAAATTTATTTTTTGGACTGTACCAAAAATGATTCAAAATGTCAATTGGATCATGCCTCATGTTGAATAACCACTTTTTAAACCCTCACAGTGCCCAAAATTGCCATTTTTACAGAGTTTTGCTTACTTAGAAGCTTCAATTTTGACCAATTTCAGGCACAGAAATGACTTTAAACACATTTATTTTAGTTGAAAAAGTAATAATTCACATCCAACAGTAATTTACAGCCAAAAGATTAAATGTTAAAATTTCATCGAAATTGACCATTTTGGGAACGTTCGACAGCTCCGCGGTCATCGTTTTTCGTCCGAAAATTGATTTTTTGGACTGTACCAAAAATGATTCCAAATGTCAATTGGATCGTGCCTCATGTTGAATAACCATTTTTTAAACCCTCACAGTGACCAAAATTGCCATTTTTACAGAGTTTTGCATAATCAGAAGCTTCAATTTTGACCAATTTCAGGCACAGGAATGACTTTAAACACATTTATTTTAGTTGAGAAAGTAATATTTCACATCTAACAGTAATTTACAGGCAAAAGATTACATTTTAAAATTTCATCGAAATTGACCATTTTGGGAATGTTCGACAGCTCCGCCGTCATCGTTTTTCGTCAGAAAATAGATTTTTTGGACTGTACCAAAAATGATTCTAAATGTCAATTGGATCGTGCCTCATGTTGAATAACCACTTTTTAAACCCTCACAGTGCCCAAAATTACCATTTTTACAGAGTTTTGCATACTCAGAAGCTTCAATTTTGACCAATTTCAGGCACAGAAATGACTTTAAACACATTTATTTTAGTTGAAAAAGTAATAATTCACATCCAACAGTAATTTACAGCCAAAAGATTAAATGTTAAAATTTCATCGAAATTGACCATTTTGGGAATGTTCGACAGCTCCGCGGTCATCGTTTTTCGTCAGAAAATAGATTTTTTGGACTGTACCAAAAATGATTCTAAATGTCAATTGGATCGTGCCTCATGTTGAATAACCACTTTTTAAACCCTCACAGTGCCCAAAATTGCCATTTTTACAGAGTTTTGCATACTCAGAAGCTTCAATTTTGACCAATTTCAGGCACAGGAATGACTTTAAACACATTTATTTTAGTTGAAAAAGTAATAATTCACATCCAACAGTAACTTACAGCCAAAAGATTAAATGTTAAAATTTCATCGAAATTGACCATTTTGGGAACGTTCGACAGCTCCGCGGTCATCGTTTTTCGTCCGAAAATTAATTTTTTGGACTGTACCAAAAATGATTCCAAATGTCAATTGGACCGTGCCTCATGTTGAATAACCACTTTTTAAACCCTCACAGTGACCAAAATTGCCATTTTTACAGAGTTTTGTATACTCAGAAGCTTCAATTTTGACCAATTTCAGGCACAGAAATGACTTCAAACACATTTATTTTAGTTGAAAAAGTAATAATTCACATCCAACAGTAATTTACAGCCAAAAGATTAAATGTTAAAATTTCATCGAAATTGACCATTTTGGGAACGTTCGACAGCTCCGCGGTCATCGTTTTTCATCCGAAAATTGAATTTTTGGACTGTACCAAAAATGATTCCAAATGTCAATTGGATCGTGCCTCATGTTGAATAACCACTTTTTAAACCCTCGCAGTGCCCAAAATGGCAATTTTTACAGAGTTTTGCTTACTCAGAAGCTTCAATTTTGACCAATTTCAGGCACAGAAATGACTTTAAACACATTTATTTTAGTTGAAAAAGTAATAATTCACATCCAACAGTAATTTACATCCAAAAGATTAAATGTTAAAATTTCATCGAAATTGACCATTTTGGGAACGTTCGACAGCTCCGCGGTCATCGTTTTTCGTCCGAAAATTGATTTTTTGGACTGTACCAAAAATGATTCCAAATGTCAATTGGATCGTGCCTCATGTTGAATAACCATTTTTTAAACCCTCACAGTGACCAAAATTGCCATTTTTACAGAGTTTTGCATACTCAGAAGCTTCAATTTTGACCAATTTCAGGCACAGGAATGACTTTAAACACATTTATTTTAGTTGAGAAAGTAATATTTCACATCTAACAGTAATTTACAGGCAAAAGATTACATTTTAAAATTTCATCGAAATTGACCATTTTGGGAATGTTCGACAGCTCCGCGGTCATCGTTTTTCGTCAGAAAATAGATTTTTTGGACTGTACCAAAAATGATTCTAAATGTCAATTGGATCGTGCCTCATGTTGAATAACCACTTTTTAAACCTTCACAGTGCCCAAAATTACCATTTTTACAGAGTTTTGCATACTCAGAAGCTTCAATTTTGACCAATTTCAGGCACAGAAATGACTTTAAACACATTTATTTTAGTTGAAAAAGTAATAATTCACATCCAACAGTAATTTACAGCCAAAAGATTAAATGTTAAAATTTCATCGGAATTGACCATTTTGGGAACGTTCGACAGCTCCGCGGTCATCGTTTTTCGTCCGAAAATTAATTTTTTGGACTGTACCAAAAATGATTCCAAATGTCAATTGGACCGTGCCTCATGTTGAATAACCACTTTTTAAACCCTCACCGTGACCAAAATTGCCATTTTTACAGAGTTTTGCTTACTTAGAAGCTTCAATTTTGACCAATTTCAGGCACAGAAATGACTTTAAACACATTTATTTAAGTTGAAAAAGTAATAATTCACATCCAACAGTAATTTACAGCCAAAAGATTAAATGTTAAAATTTCATCGAAATTGACCATTTTGGGAACGTTCGACAGCTCCGCGGTCATCGTTTTTTGTCTGAAAATTGATTTTTTGGACTGTACCAAAAATGATTCCAAATGTCAATTGGACCGTGCCTCATGTTGAATAACCACTTTTTAAACCCTTGCAGTGCCCAAAATGGCCATTTTTACAGAGTTTTGCTTACTCAGAAGCTTCAATTTTGACCAATTTCAGGCACAGGAATGACTTTAAACACATTTATTTTAGTTGAGAAAGTAATATTTCACATCTAACAGTAATTTACAGGCAAAAGATTAAATTTTAAAATTTCATCGAAATTGACCATTTTGGGAATGTTCGACAGCTCCGCGGTCTTCGTTTTTCGTCAGAAAATAGATTTTTTGGACTGTACCAAAAATGATTCTAAATGTCAATTGGATCATGCCTCATGTTGAATAACCACTTTTTAAACCCTCACAGTGCCCAAAATTGCCATTTTTACAGAGTTTTGCATACTCAGAAGCTTCAATTTTGACCAATTTCAGGCACAGGAATGACTTTAAACACATTTATTTTAGTTGAAAAAGTAATAATTCACATCCAACAGTAACTTACAGCCAAAAGATTAAATGTTAAAATTTCATCGAAATTGACCATTTTGGGAACGTTCGACAGCTCCGCGGTCATCGTTTTTCGTCCGAAAATTAATTTTTTGGACTGTACCAAAAATGATTCCAAATGTCAATTGGACCGTGCCTCATGTTGAATAACCACTTTTTAAACCCTCACAGTGACCAAAATTGCCATTTTTACAGAGTTTTGCATACTCAGAAGCTTCAATTTTGACCAATTTCAGGCACAGAAATGACTTTAAACACTTTTATTTTAGTTGAAAAAGTAATAATTCACATCCAACAGTAATTTACAGCCAAAAGATTAAATGATAAAATTTCATCGAAATTGACCATTTTGCGAACGTTCGACAGCTCCGCGGTCATCGTTTTTCGTCAGAAAATTTATTTTTTGGACTGTACCAAAAATGATTCAAAATGACAATTGGATCATGCCTCATGTTGAATAACCACTTTTTAAACCCTCACAGTGCCCAAAATTGCCATTTTTACAGAGTTTTGCTTACTTAGAAGCTTCAATTTTGACCAATTTCAGGCACAGAAATGACTTTAAACACATTTATTTTAGTTGAAAAAGTAATAATTCACATCCAACAGTAATTTACAGCCAAAAGATTAAATGTTAAAATTTCATCGAAATTGACCATTTTGGGAACGTTCGACAGCTCCGCGGTCATCGTTTTTTGTCTGAAAATTGATTTTTTGGACTGTACCAAAAATGATTCCAAATGTCAATTGGACCGTGCCTCATGTTGAATAACCACTTTTTAAACCCTTGCAGTGCCCAAAATGGCCATTTTTACAGAGTTTTGCTTACTCAGAAGCTTCAATTTTGACCAATTTCAGGCACAGGAATGACTTTAAACACATTTATTTTAGTTGAGAAAGTAATATTTCACATCTAACAGTAATTTACAGGCAAAAGATTAAATTTTAAAATTTCATCGAAATTGACCATTTTGGGAATGTTCGACAGCTCCGCGGTCATCGTTTTTCGTCAGAAAATAGATTTTTTGGACTGTACCAAAAATGATTCTAAATGTCAATTGGATCGTGCCTCATGTTGAATAACCACTTTTTAAACCCTCACAGTGCCCAAAATTGCCATTTTTACAGAGTTTTGCATACTCAGAAGCTTCAATTTTGACCAATTTCAAGCACAGGAATGACTTTAAACACATTTATTTTAGTTGAAAAAGTAATAATTCACATCCAACAGTAACTTACAGCCAAAAGATTAAATGTTAAAATTTCATCGAAATTGACCATTTTGGGAACGTTCGACAGCTCCGCGGTCATCGTTTTTCGTCCGAAAATTAATTTTTTGGACTGTACCAAAAATGATTCCAAATGTCAATTGGACCGTGCCTCATGTTGAATAACCACTTTTTAAACCCTCACAGTGACCAAAATTGCCATTTTTACAGAGTTTTGTATACTCAGAAGCTTCAATTTTGACCAATTTCAGGCACAGAAATGACTTCAAACACATTTATTTTAGTTGAAAAAGTAATAATTCACATCCAACAGTAATTTACAGCCAAAAGATTAAATGTTAAAATTTCATCGAAATTGACCATTTTGGGAACGTTCGACAGCTCCGCGGTCATGGTTTTTCATCCGAAAATTGAATTTTTGGACTGTACCAAAAATGATTCCAAATGTCAATTGGATCGTGCCTCATGTTGAATAACCACTTTTTAAACCCTCGCAGTGCCCAAAATGGCAATTTTTACAGAGTTTTGCTTACTCAGAAGCTTCAATTTTGACCAATTTCAGGCACAGAAATGACTTTAAACACATTTATTTTAGTTGAAAAAGTAATAATTCACATCCAACAGTAATTTACATCCAAAAGATTAAATGTTAAAATTTCATCGAAATTGACCATTTTGGGAACGTTCGACAGCTCCGCGGTCATCGTTTTTTGTCCGAAAATTGATTTTTTGGACTGTACCAAAAATGATTCCAAATGTCAATTGGACCGTGCCTCATGTTGAATAACCACTTTTTAAACCCTCACCGTGACCAAAATTGCCATTTTTACAGAGTTTTGCATACTCAGAAGCTTCAATTTTGACCAATTTCAGGCACAGAAATGACTTTAAACACTTTTATTTTAGTTGAAAAAGTAATAATTCACATCCAACAGTAATTTACAGCCAAAAGATTAAATGATAAAATTTCATCGAAATTGACCATTTTGCGAACGTTCGACAGCTCCGCGGTCATCGTTTTTCGTCAGAAAATTTATTTTTTGGACTGTACCAAAAATGATTCAAAATGTCAATTGGATCGTGCCTCATGTTGAATAACCACTTTTTAAACCCTCACAGTGCCCAAAATTGCCATTTTTACAGAGTTTTGCTTACTTAGAAGCTTCAATTTTGACCAATTTCAGGCACAGAAATGACTTTAAACACATTTATTTTAGTTGAAAAAGTAATAATTCACATCCAACAGTAATTTACAGCCAAAAGATTAAATGTTAAAATTTCATCGAAATTGACCATTTTGGGAACGTTCGACAGCTCCGCGGTCATCGTTTTTTGTCTGAAAATTGATTTTTTGGACTGTACCAAAAATGATTCCAAATGTCAATTGGACCGTGCCTCATGTTGAATAACCACTTTTTAAACCCTTGTAGTGCCCAAAATGGCCATTTTTACAGAGTTTTGCTTACTCAGAAGCTTCAATTTTGACCAATTTCAGGCACAGGAATGACTTTAAACACATTTATTTTAGTTGAGAAAGTAATATTTCACATCTAACAGTAATTTACAGGCAAAAGATTAAATTTTAAAATTTCATCGAAATTGACCATTTTGGGAATGTACGACAGCTCCGCGGTCATCGTTTTTCGTCAGAAAATAGATTTTTTGGACTGTACCAAAAATGATTCTAAATGTCAATTGGATCGTGCCTCATGTTGAATACCCACTTTTTAAACCCTCACAGTGCCCAAAATTACCATTTTTACAGAGTTTTGCATACTCAGAAGCTTCAATTTTGACCAATTTCAGGCACAGAAATGACTTTAAACACATTTATTTTAGTTGAAAAAGTAATAATTCACATCCAACAGTAATTTACAGCCAAAAGATTAAATGTTAAAATTTCATCGAAATTGACCATTTTGGGAACGTTCGACAGCTCCGCGGTCATCGTTTTTCGTCCGAAAATTAATTTTTTGGACTGTACCAAAAATGATTCCAAATGTCAATTGGACTGTGCCTCATGTTGAATAACCACTTTTTAAACCCTCACCGTGACCAAAATTGCCATTTTTACAGAGTTTTGCATACTCAGAAGCTTCAATTTTGACCAATTTCAGGCACAGAAATGACTTTAAACACTTTTATTTAAGTTGAAAAAGTAATAATTCACATCCAACAGTAATTTACAGCCAAAAGATTAAATGTTAAAATTTCATCGAAATTGACCATTTTGGGAACGTTCGACAGCTCCGCGGTCATCGTTTTTTGTCTGAAAATTGATTTTTTGGACTGTACCAAAAATGATTCCAAATGTCAATTGGACCGTGCCTCATGTTGAATAACCACTTTTTAAACCCTTGCAGTGCCCAAAATGGCCATTTTTACAGAGTTTTGCTTACTCAGAAGCTTCAATTTTGACCAATTTCAGGCACAGGAATGACTTTAAACACATTTATTTTAGTTGAGAAAGTAATATTTCACATCTAACAGTAATTTACAGGCAAAAGATTAAATTTTAAAATTTCATCGAAATTGACCATTTTGGGAATGTTCGACAGCTCCGCGGTCTTCGTTTTTCGTCAGAAAATAGATTTTTTGGACTGTACCAAAAATGATTCTAAATGTCAATTGGATCATGCCTCATGTTGAATAACCACTTTTTAAACCCTCACAGTGCCCAAAATTGCCATTTTTACAGAGTTTTGCATACTCAGAAGCTTCAATTTTGACCAATTTCAGGCACAGGAATGACTTTAAACACATTTATTTTAGTTGAAAAAGTAATAATTCACATCCAACAGTAACTTACAGCCAAAAGATTAAATGTTAAAATTTCATCGAAATTGACCATTTTGGGAACGTTCGACAGCTCCGCGGTCATCGTTTTTCGTCCGAAAATTAATTTTTTGGACTGTACCAAAAATGATTCCAAATGTCAATTGGACCGTGCCTCATGTTGAATAACCACTTTTTAAACCCTCACAGTGACCAAAATTGCCATTTTTACAGAGTTTTGCATACTCAGAAGCTTCAATTTTGACCAATTTCAGGCACAGAAATGACTTTAAACACTTTTATTTTAGTTGAAAAAGTAATAATTCACATCCAACAGTAATTTACAGCCAAAAGATTAAATGATAAAATTTCATCGAAATTGACCATTTTGCGAACGTTCGACAGCTCCGCGGTCATCGTTTTTCGTCAGAAAATTTATTTTTTGGACTGTACCAAAAATGATTCAAAATGACAATTGGATCATGCCTCATGTTGAATAACCACTTTTTAAACCCTCACAGTGCCCAAAATTGCCATTTTTACAGAGTTTTGCTTACTTAGAAGCTTCAATTTTGACCAATTTCAGGCACAGAAATGACTTTAAACACATTTATTTTAGTTGAAAAAGTAATAATTCACATCCAACAGTAATTTACAGCCAAAAGATTAAATGTTAAAATTTCATCGAAATTGACCATTTTGGGAACGTTCGACAGCTCCGCGGTCATCGTTTTTTGTCTGAAAATTGATTTTTTGGACTGTACCAAAAATGATTCCAAATGTCAATTGGACCGTGCCTCATGTTGAATAACCACTTTTTAAACCCTTGCAGTGCCCAAAATGGCCATTTTTACAGAGTTTTGCTTACTCAGAAGCTTCAATTTTGACCAATTTCAGGCACAGGAATGACTTTAAACACATTTATTTTAGTTGAGAAAGTAATATTTCACATCTAACAGTAATTTACAGGCAAAAGATTAAATTTTAAAATTTCATCGAAATTGACCATTTTGGGAATGTTCGACAGCTCCGCGGTCATCGTTTTTCGTCAGAAAATAGATTTTTTGGACTGTACCAAAAATGATTCTAAATGTCAATTGGATCGTGCCTCATGTTGAATAACCACTTTTTAAACCCTCACAGTGCCCAAAATTGCCATTTTTACAGAGTTTTGCATACTCAGAAGCTTCAATTTTGACCAATTTCAAGCACAGGAATGACTTTAAACACATTTATTTTAGTTGAAAAAGTAATAATTCACATCCAACAGTAACTTACAGCCAAAAGATTAAATGTTAAAATTTCATCGAAATTGACCATTTTGGGAACGTTCGACAGCTCCGCGGTCATCGTTTTTCGTCCGAAAATTAATTTTTTGGACTGTACCAAAAATGATTCCAAATGTCAATTGGACCGTGCCTCATGTTGAATAACCACTTTTTAAACCCTCACAGTGACCAAAATTGCCATTTTTACAGAGTTTTGTATACTCAGAAGCTTCAATTTTGACCAATTTCAGGCACAGAAATGACTTCAAACACATTTATTTTAGTTGAAAAAGTAATAATTCACATCCAACAGTAATTTACAGCCAAAAGATTAAATGTTAAAATTTCATCGAAATTGACCATTTTGGGAACGTTCGACAGCTCCGCGGTCATGGTTTTTCATCCGAAAATTGAATTTTTGGACTGTACCAAAAATGATTCCAAATGTCAATTGGATCGTGCCTCATGTTGAATAACCACTTTTTAAACCCTCGCAGTGCCCAAAATGGCAATTTTTACAGAGTTTTGCTTACTCAGAAGCTTCAATTTTGACCAATTTCAGGCACAGAAATGACTTTAAACACATTTATTTTAGTTGAAAAAGTAATAATTCACATCCAACAGTAATTTACATCCAAAAGATTAAATGTTAAAATTTCATCGAAATTGACCATTTTGGGAACGTTCGACAGCTCCGCGGTCATCGTTTTTTGTCCGAAAATTGATTTTTTGGACTGTACCAAAAATGATTCCAAATGTCAATTGGACCGTGCCTCATGTTGAATAACCACTTTTTAAACCCTCACCGTGACCAAAATTGCCATTTTTACAGAGTTTTGCATACTCAGAAGCTTCAATTTTGACCAATTTCAGGCACAGAAATGACTTTAAACACTTTTATTTTAGTTGAAAAAGTAATAATTCACATCCAACAGTAATTTACAGCCAAAAGATTAAATGATAAAATTTCATCGAAATTGACCATTTTGCGAACGTTCGACAGCTCCGCGGTCATCGTTTTTCGTCAGAAAATTTATTTTTTGGACTGTACCAAAAATGATTCAAAATGTCAATTGGATCGTGCCTCATGTTGAATAACCACTTTTTAAACCCTCACAGTGCCCAAAATTGCCATTTTTACAGAGTTTTGCTTACTTAGAAGCTTCAATTTTGACCAATTTCAGGCACAGAAATGACTTTAAACACATTTATTTTAGTTGAAAAAGTAATAATTCACATCCAACAGTAATTTACAGCCAAAAGATTAAATGTTAAAATTTCATCGAAATTGACCATTTTGGGAACGTTCGACAGCTCCGCGGTCATCGTTTTTTGTCTGAAAATTGATTTTTTGGACTGTACCAAAAATGATTCCAAATGTCAATTGGACCGTGCCTCATGTTGAATAACCACTTTTTAAACCCTTGTAGTGCCCAAAATGGCCATTTTTACAGAGTTTTGCTTACTCAGAAGCTTCAATTTTGACCAATTTCAGGCACAGGAATGACTTTAAACACATTTATTTTAGTTGAGAAAGTAATATTTCACATCTAACAGTAATTTACAGGCAAAAGATTAAATTTTAAAATTTCATCGAAATTGACCATTTTGGGAATGTACGACAGCTCCGCGGTCATCGTTTTTCGTCAGAAAATAGATTTTTTGGACTGTACCAAAAATGATTCTAAATGTCAATTGGATCGTGCCTCATGTTGAATACCCACTTTTTAAACCCTCACAGTGCCCAAAATTACCATTTTTACAGAGTTTTGCATACTCAGAAGCTTCAATTTTGACCAATTTCAGGCACAGAAATGACTTTAAACACATTTATTTTAGTTGAAAAAGTAATAATTCACATCCAACAGTAATTTACAGCCAAAAGATTAAATGTTAAAATTTCATCGAAATTGACCATTTTGGGAACGTTCGACAGCTCCGCGGTCATCGTTTTTCGTCCGAAAATTAATTTTTTGGACTGTACCAAAAATGATTCCAAATGTCAATTGGACTGTGCCTCATGTTGAATAACCACTTTTTAAACCCTCACCGTGACCAAAATTGCCATTTTTACAGAGTTTTGCATACTCAGAAGCTTCAATTTTGACCAATTTCAGGCACAGAAATGACTTTAAACACTTTTATTTTAGTTGAAAAAGTAATAATTCACATCCAACAGTAATTTACAGCCAAAAGATTAAATGTTAAAATTTCATCGAAATTGACCATTTTGGGAACGTTCGACAGCTCCGCGGTCATCGTTTTTTGTCTGAAAATTGATTTTTTGGACTGTACCAAAAATGATTCCAAATGTCAATTGGACCGTGCCTCATGTTGAATAACCACTTTTTAAACCCTTGCAGTGCCCAAAATGGCCATTTTTACAGAGTTTTGCTTACTCAGAAGCTTCAATTTTGACCAATTTCAGGCACAGGAATGACTTTAAACACATTCATTTTAGTTGAGAAAGTAATATTTCACATCTAACAGTAATTTACAGGCAAAAGATTAAATTTTAAAATTTCATCGAAATTGACCATTTTGGGAATGTTCGACAGCTCCGCGGTCATCGTTTTTCGTCAGAAAATAGATTTTTTGGACTGTACCAAAAATGATTCTAAATGTCAATTGGATCGTGCCTCATGTTGAATAACCACTTTTTAAACCCTCACAGTGCCCAAAATTGCCATTTTTACAGAGTTTTGCTTACTCAGAAGCTTCAATTTTGACCAATTTCAGGCACAGAAATGACTTTAAACACATTTATTTTAGTTGAAAATGTAATAATTCACATCCAACAGTAATTTACATCCAAAAGATTAAATGTTAAAATTTCATCGAAATTGACCATTTTGGGAACGTTCGACAGCTCCGCGGTCATCGTTTTTCGTCCGAAAATTGATTTTTTGGACTGTACCAAAAATGATTCCAAATGTCAATTGGATCATGCCTCATGTTGAATAACCATTTTTTAAACCCTCACAGTGACCAAAATTGCCATTTTTACAGAGTTTTGCATACTCAGAAGCTTCAATTTTGACCAAATTCAGGCACAGGAATGACTTTAAACACATTTATTTTAGTTGAGAAAGTAATATTTCACATCTAACAGTAATTTACAGGCAAAAGATTACATTTTAAAATTTCATCGAAATTGACCATTTTGGAAATGTTCGACAGCTCCGCGGTCATCGTTTTTCGTCAGAAAATAGATTTTTTGGACTGTACCAAAAATGATTCTAAATGTCAATTGGATCGTGCCTCATGTTGAATAACCACTTTTTAAACCCTCACAGTGCCCAAAATTACCATTTTTACAGAGTTTTGCATACTCAGAAGCTTCAATTTTGACCAATTTCAGGCACAGAAATGACTTTAAACACATTTATTTTAGTTGAAAAAGTAATAATTCACATCCAACAGTAATTTACAGCCAAAAGATTAAATGTTAAAATTTCATCGAAATTGACCATTTTGGGAACGTTCGACAGCTCCGCGGTCATCGTTTTTCGTCCGAAAATTAATTTTTTGGACTGTACCAAAAATGATTCCAAATGTCAATTGGACCGTGCCTCATGTTGAATAACCACTTTTTAAACCCTCACCGTGACCAAAATTGCCATTTTTACAGAGTTTTGCATACTCAGAAGCTTCAATTTTGACCAATTTCAGGCACAGAAATGACTTTAAACACTTTTATTTTAGTTGAAAAAGTAATAATTCACATCCAACAGTAATTTACAGCCAAAAGATTAAATGATAAAATTTCATCGAAATTGATCATTTTGCGAACGTTCGACAGCTCCGCGGTCATCGTTTTTCGTCAGAAAATTTATTTTTTGGACTGTACCAAAAATGATTCAAAATGTCAATTGGATCATGCCTCATGTTGAATAACCACTTTTTAAACCCTCACAGTGCCCAAAATTGCCATTTTTACAGAGTTTTGCTTACTTAGAAGCTTCAATTTTGACCAATTTCAGGCACAGAAATGACTTTAAACACATTTATTTTAGTTGAAAAAGTAATAATTCACATCCAACAGTAATTTACAGCCAAAAGATTAAATGTTAAAATTTCATCGAAATTGACCATTTTGGGAACGTTCGACAGCTCCGCGGTCATCGTTTTTTGTCTGAAAATTGATTTTTTGGACTGTACCAAAAATGATTCCAAATGTCAATTGGACCGTGCCTCATGTTGAATAACCACTTTTTAAACCCTTGTAGTGCCCAAAATGGCCATTTTTACAGAGTTTTGCTTACTCAGAAGCTTCAATTTTGACCAATTTCAGGCACAGGAATGACTTTAAACACATTTATTTTAGTTGAGAAAGTAATATTTCACATCTAACAGTAATTTACAGGCAAAAGATTAAATTTTAAAATTTCATCGAAATTGACCATTTTGGGAATGTTCGACAGCTCCGCGGTCATCGTTTTTCGTCAGAAAATAGATTTTTTGGACTGTACCAAAAATGATTCTAAATGTCAATTGGATCGTGCCTCATGTTGAATAACCACTTTTTAAACCCTCACAGTGCCCAAAATTACCATTTTTACAGAGTTTTGCATACTCAGAAGCTTCAATTTTGACCAATTTCAGGCACAGAAATGACTTTAAACACATTTATTTTAGTTGAAAAAGTAATAATTCACATCCAACAGTAATTTACAGCCAAAAGATTAAATGTTAAAATTTCATCGAAATTGACCATTTTGGGAACGTTCGACAGCTCCGCGGTCATCGTTTTTCGTCCGAAAATTAATTTTTTGGACTGTACCAAAAATGATTCCAAATGTCAATTGGACCGTGCCTCATGTTGAATAACCACTTTTTAAACCCTCACCGTGACTAAAATTGCCATTTTTACAGAGTTTTGCATACTCAGAAGCTTCAATTTTGACCAATTTCAGGCACAGAAATGACTTTAAACACTTTTATTTTAGTTGAAAAAGTAATAATTCACATCCAACAGTAATTTACAGCCAAAAGATTAAATGATAAAATTTCATCGAAATTGACCATTTTGCGAACGTTCGACAGCTCCGCGGTCATCGTTTTTCGTCAGAAAATGTATTTTTTGGACTGTACCAAAAATGATTCAAAATGTCAATTGGATCATGCCTCATGTTGAATAACCACTTTTTAAACCCTCACAGTGCCCAAAATTGCCATTTTTACAGAGTTTTGCTTACTTAGAAGCTTCAATTTTGACCAATTTCAGGCACAGAAATGACTTTAAACACATTTATTTTAGTTGAAAAAGTAATAATTCACATCCAACAGTAATTTACAGCCAAAAGATTAAATGTTAAAATTTCATCAAAATTGACCATTTTGGAAACGTTCGACAGCTTCGCGGTCATCGTTTTTTGTCTGAAAATTGATTTTTTGGACTGTACCAAAAATGATTCCAAATGTCAATTAGACCGTGCCTCATGTTGAATAACCACTTTTTAAACCCTTGCAGTGCCCAAAATGGCCATTTTTACAGAGTTTTGCTTACTCAGAAGCTTCAATTTTGACCAATTTCAGGCACAGGAATGACTTTAAACACATTTATTTTAGTTGAGAAAGTAATATTTCACATCTAACAGTAATTTACAGGCAAAAGATTAAATTTTAAAATTTCATCGAAATTGACCATTTTGGGAATGTTCGACAGCTCCGCGGTCATCGTTTTTCGTCAGAAAATAGATTTTTTGGACTGTACCAAAAATTATTCTAAATGTCAATTGGATCGTGCCTCATGTTGAATAACCACTTTTTAAACCCTCACAGTGCCCAAAATTGCCATTTTTACAGAGTTTTGCATACTCAGAAGCTTCAATTTTGACCAATTTCAGGCACAGGAATGACTTTAAACACATTTATTTTAGTTGAAAAAGTAATAATTCACATCCAACAGTAACTTACAGCCAAACGATTAAATGTTAAAATTTCATCGAAATTGACCATTTTGGGAACGTTCGACAGCTCCGCGGTCACGTTTTTCATCCGAAAATTGAATTTTTGGACTGTACCAAAAATGATTCCAAATGTCAATTGGATCGTGCCTCATGTTAAATAACCACTTTTTAAACCCTCGCAGTGCCCAAAATGGCAATTTTTACAGAGTTTTGCATACTCAGAAGCTTCAATTTTGACCAATTTCAGGCACAGGAATGACTTTAAACACATTTATTTTAGTTGAAAAAGTAATAATTCACATCCAACAGTAACTTACAGCCAAAAGATTAAATGTTAAAATTTCATCGAAATTGACCATTTTGGGAACGTTCGACAGCTCCGCGGTCATCGTTTTTCATCCGAAAATTGAATTTTTGGACTGTACCAAAAATGATTCCAAATGTCAATTGGATCGTGCCTCATGTTGAATAACCACTTTTTAAACCCTCGCAGTGCCCAAAATGGCAATTTTTACAGAGTTTTGCTTACTCAGAAGCTTCAATTTTGACCAATTTCAGGCACAGAAATGACTTTAAACACATTTATTTTAGTTGAAAAAGTAATAATTCACATCCAACAGTAATTTACATCCAAAAGATTAAATGTTAAAATTTCATCGAAATTGACCATTTTGGGAACGTTCGACAGCTCCGCGGTCATCGTTTTTCGTCCGAAAATTGATTTTTTGGACTGTACCAAAAATGATTCCAAATGTCAATTGGATCGTGCCTCATGTTGAATAACCATTTTTTAAACCCTCACAGTGACCAAAATTGCCATTTTTACAGAGTTTTGCATACTCAGAAGCTTCAATTTTGACCAATTTCAGGCACAGGAATGACTTTAAACACATTTATTTTAGTTGAGAAAGTAATATTTCACATCTAACAGTAATTTACAGGCAAAAGATTACATTTTAAAACTTCATCGAAATTGACCATTTTGGGAATGTTCGACAGCTCCGCGGTCATCGTTTTTCGTCAGAAAATAGATTTTTTGGACTGTACCAAAAATGATTCTAAATGTCAATTGGATCGTGCCTCATGTTGAATAACCACTTTTTAAACCCTCACAGTGCCCAAAATTACCATTTTTACAGAGTTTTGCATACTCAGAAGCTTCAATTTTGACCAATTTCAGGCACAGAAATGACTTTAAACACATTTATTTTAGTTGAAAAAGTAATAAATCACATCCAACAGTAATTTACAGCCAAAAGATTAAATGTTAAAATTTCATCGAAATTGACCATTTTGGGAACGTTCAACAGCTCCGCGGTCATCGTTTTTCGTCCGAAAATTAATTTTTTGGACTGTACCAAAAATGATTCCAAATGTCAATTGGACCGTGCCTCATGTTGAATAACCACTTTTTAAACCCTCACCGTGACCAAAATTGCCATTTTTACAGAGTTTTGCATACTCAGAAGCTTCAATTTTGACCAATTTCAGGCACAGAAATGACTTTAAACACTTTTATTTTAGTTGAAAAAGTAATAATTCACATCCAACAGTAATTTACAGCCAAAAGATTAAATGATAAAATTTCATCGAAATTGACCATTTTGCGAACGTTCGACAGCTCCGCGGTCATCGTTTTTCGTCAGAAAATTTATTTTTTGGACTGTACCAAAAATGATTCAAAATGTCAATTGGATCATGCCTCATGTTGAATAACCACTTTTTAAACCCTCACAGTGCCCAAAATTGCCATTTTTACAGAGTTTTGCTTACTTAGAAGCTTCAATTTTGACCAATTTCAGGCACAGAAATGACTTTAAACACATTTATTTTAGTTGAAAAAGTAATAATTCACATCCAACAGTAATTTACAGCCAAAAGATTAAATGTTAAAATTTCATCGAAATTGACCATTTTGGGAACGTTTGACAGCTCCGCGGTCATCGTTTTTCGTCCGAAAATTAATTTTTTGGACTGTACCAAAAATGATTCCAAATGTCAATTGGACCGTGCCTCATGTTGAATAACCACTTTTTAAACCCTCACAGTGACCAAAATTGCCATTTTTACAGAGTTTTGCATACTCAGAAGTTTCAATTTTGACCAATTTCAGGCACAGAAATGACTTTAAACACATTTATTTTAGTTGAAAAAGTAATAATTCACATCCAACAGTAATTTACAGCCAAAAGATTAAATATTAAAATTTCATCGAAATTGACCATTTTGGGAACGTTCGACAGCTCCGCGGTCATCGTTTTTCGTCTGAAAATTGATTTTTTGGACTGTACCAAAAATGATTCCAAATGTCAATTGGACCGTGCCTCATGTTGAATAACCACTTTTTAAACCCTCACAGTGACCAAAATTGCCATTTTTACAGAGTTTTGCATACTCAGAAGCTTCAATTTTGACCAATTTCAGGCACAGAAATGACTTTAAACACTTTTATTTTAGTTGAAAAAGTAATAATTCACATCCAACAGTAATTTACAGCCAAAAGATTAAATGATAAAATTTCATCGAAATTGACCATTTTGCGAACGTTCGACAGCTCCGCGGTCATCGTTTTTCGTCAGAAAATTGATTTTTTAGACTGTACCAAAAATGATTCAAAATGTCAATTGGATCATGCCTCATGTTGAATAACCACTTTTTAAACCCTCACAGTGCCCAAAATTGCCATTTTTACAGAGTTTTGCTTACTCAGAAGCTTCAATTTTGACCAATTTCAGGCACAGAAATGACTTTAAACACATTTATTTTAGTTGAAAAAGTAATAATTCACATCCAACAGTAATTTACAGCCAAAAGATTAAATGTTAAAATTTCATCGAAATTGACCATTTTGGGAACGTTCGACAGCTCCGCGGTCATCGTTTTTCATCCGAAAATTGAATTTTTGGACTGTACCAAAAATGATTCCAAATGTCAATTGGATCGTGCCTCATGTTGAATAACCACTTTTTAAACCCTCACAGTGCCAAAAATGGCCATTTTTACAGAGTTTTGCTTACTCAGAAGCTTCAATTTTGACCAATTACAGGCACAGAAATGACTTTAAACACATTTTTTTAAGTTGAAAAAGTAATAATTCACATCCAACAGTAATATACAGCCAAAAGAATAAATGTTAACATTTCATCGAAATTGACCATTTTGGGAACTTTCGACAGCTCCGCGGTCATCGTTTTTCGTCCGAAAATTAATTTTTTGGACTGTAGCAAAAATGATTCCAAATGTCAATTGGATCGTGCCTCATGTTGAATAACCACTTTTTAAACCCTCGCAGTGCCCAAAATGGCCATTTTTACAGAGTTTTGCTTACTCAGAAGCTTCAATTTTGACCAATTTCAGGCACAGAAAAGACTTTAAACACATTTATTTTAGTTGAAAAAGTAATAATTCACATCCAACAGTAATTTACATCCAAAAGATTAAATGTTAAAATTTCATCGAAATTGACCATTTTGGGAACGTTCGACAGCTCCGCGGTCATCGTTTTTCGTCCGAAAATTGATTTTTTGGACTGTAGCAAAAATGATTCCAAATGTCAATTGGATCGTGCCTCATGTTGAATAACCACTTTTTAAATCCTCGCAGTGCCCAAAATGGCCATTTTTACAGAGTTTTGCATACTCAGAAGCTTCAATTTTGACCAATTTCAGGCACAGAAATGACTTTAAACACATTTATTTTAGTTGAAAAAGTAATAATTCACATCTAACAGTAATTTACAGCCAAAAGATTAAATGATAAAATTTCATCGAAATTGACCATTTTGGGAACGTTTGACAGCTCCGCGTTCATCGTTTTTCGTCCGAAAATTGATTTTTTGGACTGTACCAAAAATGATTCTAAATGTCAATTGGATCGTGCCTCATGTTGAATAACCACTTTTTAAACCCTCACAGTGCCCAAAATTACCATTTTTACAGAGTTTTGCATACTCAGAAGCTTCAATTTTGACCAATTTCAGGCACAGAAATGACTTTAAACACATTTATTTTAGTTGAAAAAGTAATAATTCACATCCAACAGTAATTTACAGCCAAAAGATTAAATGTTAAAATTTCATCGAAATTGACCATTTTGGGAACGTTCGACAGCTCCGCGGTCATCGTTTTTCGTCCGAAAATTAATTTTTTGGACTGTACCAAAAATGATTCCAAATGTCAATTGGACCGTGCCTCATGTTGAATAACCACTTTTTAAACCCTCACAGTGACCAAAATTGCCATTTTTACAGAGTTTTGCATACTCCGAAGCTTCAATTTTGACCAATTTCAGGCACAGAAATGACTTTAAACACTTTTATTTTAGTTGAAAAAGTAATAATTCACATCCAACAGTAATTTACAGCCAAAAGATTAAATGTTAAAATTTCATCGAAATTGACCATTTTGGGAACGTTCGACAGCTCCGCGGTCATCGTTTTTCGTCGGAAAATTGATTTTTTGGACTGTACCAAAAATGATTCCAAATGTCAATTGGACCGTGCCTCATGTTGAATAACCACTTTTTAAACCCTCACAGTGCCCAAAATTACAATTTTTACAGAGTTTTGCTTACTTAGAAGCTTCAATTTTGACCAATTTCAGGCACAGAAATGACTTTAAACACATTTATTTTAGTTGAAAAAGTAATAATTCACATCCAACAGTAATTTACAGCCAAAAGATTAAATGTTAAAATTTCATCGAAATTGACCATTTTGGGAACGTTCGACAGCTCCACGGTCATCGTTTTTTGTCTGAAAATTGATTTTTTGGACTGTACCAAAAATGATTCCAAATGTCAATTGGACCGTGCCTCATGTTGAATAACCACTTTTTAAACCCTTGCAGTGCCCAAAATGGCCATTTTTACAGAGTTTTGCTTACTCAGAAGCTTCAATTTTGACCAATTTCAGGCACAGGAATGACTTTAAACACATTTATTTTAGTTGAGAAAGTAATATTTCACATCTAACAGTAATTTACAGGCAAAAGATTAAATTTTAAAATTTCATCGAAATTGACCATTTTGGGAATGTTCGACAGCTCCGCGGTCATCGTTTTTCGTCAGAAAATAGATTTTTTGGACTGTACCAAAAATGATTCTAAATGTCAATTGGATCGTGCCTCATGTTGAATAACCACTTTTTAAACCCTCACAGTGCCCAAAATTGCCATTTTTACAGAGTTTTGCATACTCAGAAGCTTCAATTTTGACCAATTTCAGGCACAGAAATGACTTTAAACACATTTATTTTAGTTGAAAAAGTAATAATTCACATCCAACAGTAACTTACAGCCAAAAGATTAAATGTTAAAATTTCATCGAAATTGACCATTTTGGGAACGTTCGACAGCTCCGCGGTCATCGTTTTTCGTCCGAAAATTAATTTTTTGGACTGTACCAAAAATGATTCCAAATGTCAATTGGACCGTGCCTCATGTTGAATAACCACTTTTTAAACCCTCACAGTGACAAAAATTGCCATTTTTACAGAGTTTTGTATACTCAGAAGCTTCAATTTTGACCAATTTCAGGCACAGAAATGACTTCAAACACATTTATTTTAGTTGAAAAAGTAATAATTCACATCCAACAGTAATTTACAGCCAAAAGATTAAATGTTAAAATTTCATTGAAATTGACCATTTTGGGAACGTTCGACAGCTCCGCGGTCATCGTTTTTCATCCGAAAATTGAATTTTCGGACTGTACCAAAAATGATTCCAAATGTCAATTGGATCGTGCCTCATGTTGAATAACCACTTTTTAAACCCTCACAGTGCCCAAAATGGCCATTTTTACAGAGTTTTGCTTACTCAGAAGCTTCAATTTTGACCAATTTCAGGCACAGAAATGACTTTAAACACATTTATTTTAGTTGAAAAAGTAATAATTCACATCCAACAGTAATTTACATCCAAAAGATTAAATGTTAAAATTTCATCGAAATTGACCATTTTGGGAACGTTCGACAGCTCCGCGGTCATCGTTTTTCGTCCGAAAATTGATTTTTTGGACTGTACCAAAAATGATTCCAAATGTCAATTGGATCGTGCCTCATGTTGAATAACCACTTTTTAAACCCTCACAGTGCCCAAAATTGCCATTTTTACAGAGTTTTGCTTACTTAGAAGCTTCAATTTTGACCAATTTCAGGCACAGAAATGACTTTAAACACATTTATTTTAGTTGAAAAAGTAATAATTCACATCCAACAGTAATTTACAGCGAAAAGATTAAATGTTAAAATTTCATCTAAATTGACCATTTTGGGAACGTTCGACAGCTCCGCGGTCATCGTTTTTCGTCCGAAAATTAATTTTTTCGACTGTAGCAAAAATGATTCCAAATGTCAATTGGATCGTGCCTCATGTTGAATAACCACTTTTTAAACCCTTGCAGTGCCCAAAATGGCCATTTTTACAGAGTTTTGCTTACTCAGAAGCTTCAATTTTGACCAATTTCAGGCACAGGAATGACTTTAAACACATTTATTTTAGTTGAGAAAGTAATATTTCACATCTAACAGTAATTTACAGGCAAAAGATTAAATTTTAAAATTTCATCGAAATTGACCATTTTGGGAATGTTCGACAGCTCCGCGGTCATCGTTTTTCGTCAGAAAATAGATTTTTTGGACTGTACCAAAAATGATTCTAAATGTCAATTGGATCGTGCCTCATGTTGAATAACCACTTTTTAAACCCTCACAGTGCCCAAAATTGCCATTTTTACAGAGTTTTGCATACTCAGAAGCTTCAATTTTGACCAATTTCAGGCACAGAAATGACTTTAAACACATTTATTTTAGTTGAAAAAGTAATAATTCACATCCAACAGTAACTTACAGCCAAAAGATTAAATGTTAAAATTTCATCGAAATTGACCATTTTGGGAACGTTCGACAGCTCCGCGGTCATCGTTTTTCGTCCGAAAATTAATTTTTTGGACTGTACCAAAAATGATTCCAAATGTCAATTGGACCGTGCCTCATGTTGAATAACCACTTTTTAAACCCTCACAGTGACCAAAATTGCCATTTTTACAGAGTTTTGTATACTCAGAAGCTTCAATTTTGACCAATTTCAGGCACAGAAATGACTTCAAACACATTTATTTTAGTTGAAAAAGTAATAATTCACATCCAACAGTAATTTACAGCCAAAAGATTAAATGTTAAAATTTCATTGAAATTGACCATTTTGGGAACGTTCGACAGCTCCGCGGTCATCGTTTTTCATCCGAAAATTGAATTTTCGGACTGTACCAAAAATGATTCCAAATGTCAATTGGATCGTGCCTCATGTTGAATAACCACTTTTTAAACCCTCACAGTGCCCAAAATGGCCATTTTTACAGAGTTTTGCTTACTCAGAAGCTTCAATTTTGACCAATTTCAGGCACAGAAATGACTTTAAACACATTTATTTTAGTTGAAAAAGTAATAATTCACATCCAACAGTAATTTACATCCAAAAGATTAAATGTTTAAATTTCATCGAAATTGACCATTTTGGGAACGTTCGACAGCTCCGCGGTCATCGTTTTTCGTCCGAAAATTGATTTTTTGGACTGTACCAAAAATGATTCCAAATGTCAATTGGATCGTGCCTCATGTTGAATAACCACTTTTTAAACCCTCACAGTGCCCAAAATTGCCATTTTTACAGAGTTTTGCTTACTTAGAAGCTTCAATTTTGACCAATTTCAGGCACAGAAATGACTTTAAACACATTTATTTTAGTTGAAAAAGTAATAATTCACATCCAACAGTAATTTACAGCGAAAAGATTAAATGTTAAAATTTCATCTAAATTGACCATTTTGGGAACGTTCGACAGCTCCGCGGTCATCGTTTTTCGTCCGAAAATTAATTTTTTGGACTGTAGCAAAAATGATTCCAAATGTCAATTGGATCGTGCCTCATGTTGAATAACCACTTTTTAAACCCTCGCAGTGCCCAAAATGGCCATTTTTACAGAGTTTTGCTTACTCAGAAGCTTCAATTTTGACCAATTTCAGGCACAGAAATGACTTTAAACACATTTATTTTAGTTGAAAAAGTAATAATTCACATCTAACAGTAATTTACAGCCAAAAGATTAAATGATAAAATTTCATCGAAATTGACCATTTTGGGAACTTTCGACAGCTCGGCGGTCATCGTTTTTCGTCCGAAAATTGATTTTTTGGACTGTACCAAAAATGATTCCAAATGTCAATTGGACCGTGCCTCATGTTGAATAACCACTTTTTAAACCCTCACAGTGCCCAAAATTGCCATTTTTACAGAGTTTTGCTTACTCAGAAGCTTCAATTTTGACCAATTTCAGGCACAGAAATGACTTTAAACACATTTATTTTAGTTGAAAAAGTAATAATTCACATCCAACAGTAATTTACAGCCAAAAGATTAAATGTTAAAATTTCATCGAAATTGACCATTTTGGGAACGTTCGACAGCTCCGCGGTCATCGATTTTTGTCCGAAAATTGATTTTTTGGACTGTACCAAAAATGATTCCAAATGTCAATTGGACCGTGCCTCATGTTGAATAACCACTTTTTAAACCCTTGCAGTGCCCAAAATGGCCATTTTTACAGAGTTTTGCTTACTCAGAAGCTTCAATTTTGACCAATTTCAGGCACAGGAATGACTTTAAACACATTTATTTTAGTTGAGAAAGTAATATTTCACATCTAACAGTAATTTACAGGCAAAAGATTACATTTTAAAATTTCATCGAAATTGACCATTTTGGGAACGTTCGACAGCTCCGCGGTCATCGTTTTTCGTCAGAAAATAGATTTTTTGGACTGTACCAAAAATGATTCTAAATGTCAATTGGATCGTGCCTCATGTTGAATAACCACTTTTTAAACCCTCACAGTGCCCAAAATTGCCATTTTTACAGAGTTTTGCATACTCAGAAGCTTCAATTTTGACCAATTTCAGGCACAGAAATGACTTTAAACACATTTATTTTAGTTGAAAAAGTAATAATTCACATCCAACAGTAACTTACAGCCAAAAGATTAAATGTTAAAATTTCATCGAAATTGACCATTTTGGGAACGTTCGACAGCTCCGCGGTCATCGTTTTTCGTCCGAAAATTAATTTTTTGGACTGTACCAAAAATGATTCCAAATGTCAATTGGACCGTGCCTCATGTTGAATAACCACTTTTTAAACCCTCACAGTGACCAAAATTGCCATTTTTACAGAGTTTTGTATACTCAGAAGCTTCAATTTTGACCAATTTCAGGCACAGAAATGACTTTAAACACATTTATTTTAGTTGAAAAAGTAATAATTCACATCCAACAGTAATTTACAGCCAAAAGATTAAATGTTAAAATTTCATCGAAATTGACCATTTTGGGAACATTCGACAGCTCCGCGGTCATCGTTTTTCGTCCGAAAATTGACTTTTTGGACTGTACCAAAAATGATTCCAAATGTCAATTGGACCGTGCCTCATGTTGAATAACCACTTTTTAAACCCTCACAGTGCCCAAAATTGCCATTTTTACAGAGTTTTGCTTACTTAGAAGCTTCAATTTTGACCAATTTCAGGCACAGAAATGACTTTAAACACATTTATTTTAGTTGAAAAGTAATAATTCACATCCAACAGTAATTTACAGCCAAAAGATTAAATGTTAAAATTTCATCGAAATTGACCATTTTGGGAACGTTCGACAGCTCCGCGGTCATCGTTTTTTGTCTGAAAATTGATTTTTTGGACTGTACCAAAAATGATTCCAAATGTCAATTGGACCGTGCCTCATGTTGAATAACCACTTTTTAAACCCTTGCAGTGCCCAAAATGGCCATTTTTACAGAGTTTTGCTTACTCAGAAGCTTCAATTTTGACCAATTTCAGGCACAGGAATGACTTTAAACACATTTATTTTAGTTGAGAAAGTAATATTTCACATCTAACAGTAATTTACAGGCAAAAGATTAAATTTTAAAATTTCATCGAAATTGACCATTTTGGGAACGTTCGACAGCTCCGCGGTCATCGTTTTTCATCCGAAAATTGCATTTTTGGACTGTACCAAAAATGATTCCAAATGTCAATTGGATCGTGCCTCATGTTGAATAACCACTTTTTAAACCCTCACAGTGCCCAAAATGGCCATTTTTACAGAGTTTTGCTTACTCAGAAGCTTCAATTTTGACCAATTACAGGCACAGAAATGACTTTAAACACATTTTTTTAAGTTGAAAAAGTAATAATTCACATCCAACAGTAATATACAGCCAAAAGAATAAATGTTAACATTTCATCGAAATTGACCATTTTGGGAACTTTCGACAGCTCCGCGGTCATCGTTTTTCGTCCGAAAATTAATTTTTTGGACTGTAGCAAAAATGATTCCAAATGTCAATTGGATCGTGCCTCATGTTGAATAACCACTTTTTAAACCCTCGCAGTGCCCAAAATGGCCATTTTTACAGAGTTTTGCTTACTCAGAAGCTTCAATTTTGACCAATTTCAGGCACAGAAATGACTTTAAACACATTTATTTTAGTTGAAAAAGTAATAATTCACATCCAACAGTAATTTACATCCAAAAGATTAAATGTTAAAATTTCATCGAAATTGACCATTTTGGGAACGTTCGACAGCTCCGCGGTCATCGTTTTTCGTCCGAAAATTGATTTTTTGGACTGTACCAAAAATGATTCCAAATGTCAATTGGATCGTGCCTCATGTTGAATAACCATTTTTTAAACCCTCACAGTGACCAAAATTGCCATTTTAACAGAGTTTTGCATACTCAGAAGCTTCAATTTTGACCAATTTCAGGCACAGGAATGACTTTAAACACATTTATTTTAGTTGAGAAAGTAATATTTCACATCTAACAGTAATTTACAGGCAAAAGATTAAATTTTAAAATTTCATCGAAATTGACCATTTTGGGAACGTTCAACAGCTCCGCGGTCATCGTTTTTCGTCGGAAAATTGATTTTTTGGACTGTACCAAAAATGATTCAAAATGTCAATTGGATCGTGCCTCATGTTGAATAACCACTTTTTAAACCCTCACAGTGCCCAAAATTGCCATTTTTAGAGAGCTTTGCTTACTTAGAAGCTTCAATTTTGACCAATTTCAGGCACAGAAATGACTTTAAACACATTTATTTTAGTTGAAAAAGTAATATTTCACATCTAACAGTAATTTACAGGCAAAAGATTAAATTTTAAAATTTCATCGAAATTGACCATTTTGGGAACGTTCGACAGCTCCGCGGTCATCGTTTTTCGTCCGAAAATTGATTTTTCGGACTGTACCAAAAATGATTCCAAATGTCAATTGGATCGTGCCTCATGTTGAATAACCATTTTTTAAACCCTCACAGTGACCAAAATTGCCATTTTTACAGAGTTTTGCATACTCAGAAGCTTCAATTTTGACCAATTTCAGGCACAGGAATGACTTTAAACACATTTATTTTAGTTGAGAAAGTAATATTTCGCATCTAACAGTAATTTACAGGCAAAAGATTACATTTTAAAATTTCATCGAAATTGACCATTTTGGGAATGTTCGACAGCTCCGCGGTCATCGTTTTTCGTCAGAAAACAGATTTTTTGGACTGTACCAAAAATGATTCTAAATGTCAATTGGATCGTGCCTCATGTTGAATAACCACTTTTTAAACCCTCACAGTGCCCAAAATTACCATTTTTACAGAGTTTTGCATACTCAGAAGCTTCAATTTTGACCAATTTCAGGCACAGAAATGACTTTAAACACATTTATTTTAGTTGAAAAAGTAATAATTCACATCCAACAGTAATTTACAGCCAAAAGATTAAATGTTAAAATTTCATCGGAATTGACCATTTTGGGAACGTTCGACAGCTCCGCGGTCATCGTTTTTCGTCCGAAAATTAATTTTTTGGACTGTACCAAAAATGATTCCAAATGTCAATTGGACCGTGCCTCATGTTGAATAACCACTTTTTAAACCCTCACCGTGACCAAAATTGCCATTTTTACAGAGTTTTGCATACTCAGAAGCTTCAATTTTGACCAATTTCAGGCACAGAAATGACTTTAAACACTTTTATTTTAGTTGAAAAAGTAATAATTCACATCCAACAGTAATTTACAGCCAAAAGATTAAATGATAAAATTTCATCGAAATTGACCATTTTGCGAACGTTCGACAGCTCCGCGGTCATCGTTTTTCGTCAGAAAATTTATTTTTTGGACTGTACCAAAAATGATTCAAAATGTCAATTGGATCATGCCTCATGTTGAATAACCACTTTTTAAACCCTCACAGTGCCCAAAATTGCCATTTTTACAGAGTTTTGCTTACTTAGAAGCTTCAATTTTGACCAATTTCAGGCACAGAAATGACTTTAAACACATTTATTTTAGTTGAAAAAGTAATAATTCACATCCAACAGTAATTTACAGCCAAAAGATTAAATGTTAAAATTTCATCGAAATTGACCATTTTGGGAACGTTTGACAGCTCCGCGGTCATCGTTTTTTGTCTGAAAATTGATTTTTTGGACTGTACCAAAAATGATTCCAAATGTCAATTGGACCGTGCCTCATGTTGAATAACCACTTTTTAAACCCTTGCAGTGCCCAAAATGGCCATTTTTACAGAGTTTTGCTTACTCAGAAGCTTCAATTTTGACCAATTTCAGGCACAGGAATGACTTTAAACACATTTATTTTAGTTGAGAAAGTAATATTTCACATCTAACAGTAATTTACAGGCAAAAGATTAAATTTTAAAATTTCATCGAAATTGACCATTTTGGGAACGTTCGACAGCTCCGCGGTCATCGTTTTTCGTCCGAAAATTGATTTTTTGGACTGTACCAAAAATGATTCCAAATGTCAATTGGACCGTGCCTCATGTTGAATAACCACTTTTTAAACCCTTGCAGTGCCCAAAATGGCCATTTTTACAGAGTTTTGCTTACTCAGAAGCTTCAATTTTGACCAATTTCAGGCACAGGAATGACTTTAAACACATTTATTTTAGTTGAGAAAGTAATATTTCACATCTAACAGTAATTTACAGGCAAAAGATTAAATTTTAAAATTTCATCGAAATTGACCATTTTGGGAATGTTCGACAGCTCCGCGGTCATCGTTTTTCGTCAGAAAATAGATTTTTTGGACTGTACCAAAAATGATTCTAAATGTCAATTGGATCGTGCCTCATGTTGAATAACCACTTTTTAAACCCTCACAGTGCCCAAAATTGCCATTTTTACAGAGTTTTGCATACTCAGAAGCTTCAATTTTGACCAATTTCAGGCACAGAAATGACTTTAAACACATTTATTTTAGTTGAAAAAGTAATAATTCACATCCAACAGTAACTTACAGCCAAAAGATTAAATGTTAAAATTTCATCGAAATTGACCATTTTGGGAACGTTCGACAGCTCCGCGGTCATCGTTTTTCGTCCGAAAATTAATTTTTTGGACTGTACCAAAAATGATTCCAAATGTCAATTGGACCGTGCCTCATGTTGAATAACCACTTTTTAAACCCTCACAGTGACAAAAATTGCCATTTTTACAGAGTTTTGTATACTCAGAAGCTTCAATTTTGACCAATTTCAGGCACAGAAATGACTTCAAACACATTTATTTTAGTTGAAAAAGTAATAATTCACATCCAACAGTAATTTACAGCCAAAAGATTAAATGTTAAAATTTCATTGAAATTGACCATTTTGGGAACGTTCGACAGCTCCGCGGTCATCGTTTTTCATCCGAAAATTGAATTTTCGGACTGTACCAAAAATGATTCCAAATGTCAATTGGATCGTGCCTCATGTTGAATAACCACTTTTTAAACCCTCACAGTGCCCAAAATGGCCATTTTTACAGAGTTTTGCTTACTCAGAAGCTTCAATTTTGACCAATTTCAGGCACAGAAATGACTTTAAACACATTTATTTTAGTTGAAAAAGTAATAATTCACATCCAACAGTAATTTACATCCAAAAGATTAAATGTTAAAATTTCATCGAAATTGACCATTTTGGGAACGTTCGACAGCTCCGCGGTCATCGTTTTTCGTCCGAAAATTGATTTTTTGGACTGTACCAAAAATGATTCCAAATGTCAATTGGATCGTGCCTCATGTTGAATAACCACTTTTTAAACCCTCACAGTGCCCAAAATTGCCATTTTTACAGAGTTTTGCTTACTTAGAAGCTTCAATTTTGACCAATTTCAGGCACAGAAATGACTTTAAACACATTTATTTTAGTTGAAAAAGTAATAATTCACATCCAACAGTAATTTACAGCGAAAAGATTAAATGTTAAAATTTCATCTAAATTGACCATTTTGGGAACGTTCGACAGCTCCGCGGTCATCGTTTTTCGTCCGAAAATTAATTTTTTGGACTGTAGCAAAAATGATTCCAAATGTCAATTGGATCGTGCCTCATGTTGAATAACCACTTTTTAAACCCTCGCAGTGCCCAAAATGGCCATTTTTACAGAGTTTTGCTTACTCAGAAGCTTCAATTTTGACCAATTTCAGGCACAGAAATGACTTTAAACACATTTATTTTAGTTGAAAAAGTAATAATTCACATCTAACAGTAATTTACAGCCAAAAGATTAAATGATAAAATTTCATCGAAATTGACCATTTTGGGAACGTTCGACAGCTCGGCGGTCATCGTTTTTCGTCCGAAAATTGATTTTTTGGACTGTACCAAAAATGATTCCAAATGTCAATTGGACCGTGCCTCATGTTGAATAACCACTTTTTAAACCCTCACAGTGCCCAAAATTGCCATTTTTACAGAGTTTTGCTTACTCAGAAGCTTCAATTTTGACCAATTTCAGGCACAGAAATGACTTTAAACACATTTATTTTAGTTGAAAAAGTAATAATTCACATCCAACAGTAATTTACAGCCAAAAGATTAAATGTTAAAATTTCATCGAAATTGACCATTTTGGGAACGTTCGACAGCTCCGCGGTCATCGATTTTTGTCCGAAAATTGATTTTTTGGACTGTACCAAAAATGATTCCAAATGTCAATTGGACCGTGCCTCATGTTGAATAACCACTTTTTAAACCCTTGCAGTGCCCAAAATGGCCATTTTTACAGAGTTTTGCTTACTCAGAAGCTTCAATTTTGACCAATTTCAGGCACAGGAATGACTTTAAACACATTTATTTTAGTTGAGAAAGTAATATTTCACATCTAACAGTAATTTACAGGCAAAAGATTAAATTTTAAAATTTCATCGAAATTGACCATTTTGGGAATGTTCGACAGCTCCGCGGTCATCGTTTTTCGTCAGAAAATAGATTTTTTGGACTGTACCAAAAATGATTCTAAATGTCAATTGGATCGTGCCTCATGTTGAATAACCACTTTTTAAACCCTCACAGTGCCCAAAATTGCCATTTTTACAGAGTTTTGCATACTCAGAAGCTTCAATTTTGACCAATTTCAGGCACAGAAATGACTTTAAACACATTTATTTTAGTTGAAAAAGTAATAATTCACATCCAACAGTAACTTACAGCCAAAAGATTAAATGTTAAAATTTCATCGAAATTGACCATTTTGGGAACGTTCGACAGCTCCGCGGTCATCGTTTTTCGTCCGAAAATTAATTTTTTGGACTGTACCAAAAATGATTCCAAATGTCAATTGGACCGTGCCTCATGTTGAATAACCACTTTTTAAACCCTCACAGTGACCAAAATTGCCATTTTTACAGAGTTTTGTATACTCAGAAGCTTCAATTTTGACCAATTTCAGGCACAGAAATGACTTCAAACACATTTATTTTAGTTGAAAAAGTAATAATTCACATCCAACAGTAATTTACATCCAAAAGATTAAATGTTTAAATTTCATCGAAATTGACCATTTTGGGAACGTTCGACAGCTCCGCGGTCATCGTTTTTCGTCCGAAAATTGATTTTTTGGACTGTACCAAAAATGATTCCAAATGTCAATTGGATCGTGCCTCATGTTGAATAACCACTTTTTAAACCCTCACAGTGCCCAAAATTGCCATTTTTACAGAGTTTTGCTTACTTAGAAGCTTCAATTTTGACCAATTTCAGGCACAGAAATGACTTTAAACACATTTATTTTAGTTGAAAAAGTAATAATTCACATCCAACAGTAATTTACAGCGAAAAGATTAAATGTTAAAATTTCATCTAAATTGACCATTTTGGGAACGTTCGACAGCTCCGCGGTCATCGTTTTTCGTCCGAAAATTAATTTTTTGGACTGTAGCAAAAATGATTCCAAATGTCAATTGGATCGTGCCTCATGTTGAATAACCACTTTTTAAACCCTCGCAGTGCCCAAAATGGCCATTTTTACAGAGTTTTGCTTACTCAGAAGCTTCAATTTTGACCAATTTCAGGCACAGAAATGACTTTAAACACATTTATTTTAGTTGAAAAAGTAATAATTCACATCTAACAGTAATTTACAGCCAAAAGATTAAATGATAAAATTTCATCGAAATTGACCATTTTGGGAACTTTCGACAGCTCGGCGGTCATCGTTTTTCGTCCGAAAATTGATTTTTTGGACTGTACCAAAAATGATTCCAAATGTCAATTGGACCGTGCCTCATGTTGAATAACCACTTTTTAAACCCTCACAGTGCCCAAAATTGCCATTTTTACAGAGTTTTGCTTACTCAGAAGCTTCAATTTTGACCAATTTCAGGCACAGAAATGACTTTAAACACATTTATTTTAGTTGAAAAAGTAATAATTCACATCCAACAGTAATTTACAGCCAAAAGATTAAATGTTAAAATTTCATCGAAATTGACCATTTTGGGAACGTTCGACAGCTCCGCGGTCATCGATTTTTGTCCGAAAATTGATTTTTTGGACTGTACCAAAAATGATTCCAAATGTCAATTGGACCATGCCTCATGTTGAATAACCACTTTTTAAACCCTTGCAGTGCCCAAAATGGCCATTTTTACAGAGTTTTGCTTACTCAGAAGCTTCAATTTTGACCAATTTCAGGCACAGGAATGACTTTAAACACATTTATTTTAGTTGAGAAAGTAATATTTCACATCTAACAGTAATTTACAGGCAAAAGATTACATTTTAAAATTTCATCGAAATTGACCATTTTGGGAACGTTCGACAGCTCCGCGGTCATCGTTTTTCGTCAGAAAATAGATTTTTTGGACTGTACCAAAAATGATTCTAAATGTCAATTGGATCGTGCCTCATGTTGAATAACCACTTTTTAAACCCTCACAGTGCCCAAAATTGCCATTTTTACAGAGTTTTGCATACTCAGAAGCTTCAATTTTGACCAATTTCAGGCACAGAAATGACTTTAAACACATTTATTTTAGTTGAAAAAGTAATAATTCACATCCAACAGTAACTTACAGCCAAAAGATTAAATGTTAAAATTTCATCGAAATTGACCATTTTGGGAACGTTCGACAGCTCCGCGGTCATCGTTTTTCGTCCGAAAATTAATTTTTTGGACTGTACCAAAAATGATTCCAAATGTCAATTGGACCGTGCCTCATGTTGAATAACCACTTTTTAAACACTCACAGTGACCAAAATTGCCATTTTTACAGAGTTTTGTATACTCAGAAGCTTCAATTTTGACCAATTTCAGGCACAGAAATGACTTTAAACACATTTATTTTAGTTGAAAAAGTAATAATTCACATCCAACAGTAATTTACAGCCAAAAGATTAAATGTTAAAATTTCATCGAAATTGACCATTTTGGGAACATTCGACAGCTCCGCGGTCATCGTTTTTCGTCCGAAAATTGACTTTTTGGACTGTACCAAAAATGATTCCAAATGTCAATTGGACCGTGCCTCATGTTGAATAACCACTTTTTAAACCCTCACAGTGCCCAAAATTGCCATTTTTACAGAGTTTTGCTTACTTAGAAGCTTCAATTTTGACCAATTTCAGGCACAGAAATGACTTTAAACACATTTATTTTAGTTGAAAAGTAATAATTCACATCCAACAGTAATTTACAGCCAAAAGATTAAATGTTAAAATTTCATCGAAATTGACCATTTTGGGAACGTTCGACAGCTCCGCGGTCATCGTTTTTTGTCTGAAAATTGATTTTTTGGACTGTACCAAAAATGATTCCAAATGTCAATTGGACCGTGCCTCATGTTGAATAACCACTTTTTAAACCCTTGCAGTGCCCAAAATGGCCATTTTTACAGAGTTTTGCTTACTCAGAAGCTTCAATTTTGACCAATTTCAGGCACAGGAATGACTTTAAACACATTTATTTTAGTTGAGAAAGTAATATTTCACATCTAACAGTAATTTACAGGCAAAAGATTAAATTTTAAAATTTCATCGAAATTGACCATTTTGGGAACGTTCGACAGCTCCGCGGTCATCGTTTTTCATCCGAAAATTGAATTTTTGGACTGTACCAAAAATGATTCCAAATGTCAATTGGATCGTGCCTCATGTTGAATAACCACTTTTTAAACCCTCACAGTGCCCAAAATGGCCATTTTTACAGAGTTTTGCTTACTCAGAAGCTTCAATTTTGACCAATTACAGGCACAGAAATGACTTTAAACACATTTTTTTAAGTTGAAAAAGTAATAATTCACATCCAACAGTAATATACAGCCAAAAGAATAAATGTTAACATTTCATCGAAATTGACCATTTTGGGAACTTTCGACAGCTCCGCGGTCATCGTTTTTCGTCCGAAAATTAATTTTTTGGACTGTAGCAAAAATGATTCCAAATGTCAATTGGATCGTGCCTCATGTTGAATAACCACTTTTTAAACCCTCGCAGTGCCCAAAATGGCCATTTTTACAGAGTTTTGCTTACTCAGAAGCTTCAATTTTGACCAATTTCAGGCACAGAAATGACTTTAAACACATTTATTTTAGTTGAAAAAGTAATAATTCACATCCAACAGTAATTTACATCCAAAAGATTAAATGTTAAAATTTCATCGAAATTGACCATTTTGGGAACGTTCGACAGCTCCGCGGTCATCGTTTTTCGTCCGAAAATTGATTTTTTGGACTGTACCAAAAATGATTCCAAATGTCAATTGGATCGTGCCTCATGTTGAATAACCATTTTTTAAACCCTCACAGTGACCAAAATTGCCATTTTAACAGAGTTTTGCATACTCAGAAGCTTCAATTTTGACCAATTTCAGGCACAGGAATGACTTTAAACACATTTATTTTAGTTGAGAAAGTAATATTTCACATCTAACAGTAATTTACAGGCAAAAGATTAAATTTTAAAATTTTATCGAAATTGACCATTTTGGGAACGTTCGACAGCTCCGCGGTCATCGTTTTTCGTCAGAAAATTGATTTTTTGGACTGTACCAAAAATGATTCAAAATGTCAATTGGATCGTGCCTCATGTTGAATAACCACTTTTTAAACCCTCACAGTGCCCAAAATTGCCATTTTTAGAGAGCTTTGCTTACTTAGAAGCTTCAATTTTGACCAATTTCAGGCACAGAAATGACTTTAAACACATTTATTTTAGTTGAAAAAGTAATATTTCACATCTAACAGTAATTTACAGGCAAAAGATTAAATTTTAAAATTTCATCGAAATTGACCATTTTGGGAACGTTCGACAGCTCCGCGGTCATCGTTTTTCGTCCGAAAATTGATTTTTCGGACTGTACCAAAAATGATTCCAAATGTCAATTGGATCGTGCCTCATGTTGAATAACCATTTTTTAAACCCTCACAGTGACCAAAATTGCCATTTTTACAGAGTTTTGCATACTCAGAAGCTTCAATTTTGACCAATTTCAGGCACAGGAATGACTTTAAACACATTTATTTTAGTTGAGAAAGTAATATTTCGCATCTAACAGCAATTTACAGGCAAAAGATTACATTTTAAAATTTCATCGAAATTGACCATTTTGGGAATGTTCGACAGCTCCGCGGTCATCGTTTTTCGTCAGAAAATAGATTTTTTGGACTGTACCAAAAATGATTCTAAATGTCAATTGGATCGTGCCTCATGTTGAATAACCACTTTTTAAACCCTCACAGTGCCCAAAATTACCATTTTTACAGAGTTTTGCATACTCAGAAGCTTCAATTTTGACCAATTTCAGGCACAGAAATGACTTTAAACACATTTATTTTAGTTGAAAAAGTAATAATTCACATCCAACAGTAATTTACAGCCAAAAGATTAAATGTTAAAATTTCATCGGAATTGACCATTTTGGGAACGTTCGACAGCTCCGCGGTCATCGTTTTTCGTCCGAAAATTAATTTTTTGGACTGTACCAAAAATGATTCCAAATGTCAATTGGACCGTGCCTCATGTTGAATAACCACTTTTTAAACCCTCACCGTGACCAAAATTGCCATTTTTACAGAGTTTTGCATACTCAGAAGCTTCAATTTTGACCAATTTCAGGCACAGAAATGACTTTAAACACTTTTATTTTAGTTGAAAAAGTAATAATTCACATCCAACAGTAATTTACAGCCAAAAGATTAAATGATAAAATTTCATCGAAATTGACCATTTTGCGAACGTTCGACAGCTCCGCGGTCATCGTTTTTCGTCAGAAAATTTATTTTTTGGACTGTACCAAAAATGATTCAAAATGTCAATTGGATCATGCCTCATGTTGAATAACCACTTTTTAAACCCTCACAGTGCCCAAAATTGCCATTTTTACAGAGTTTTGCTTACTTAGAAGCTTCAATTTTGACCAATTTCAGGCACAGAAATGACTTTAAACACATTTATTTTAGTTGAAAAAGTAATAATTCACATCCAACAGTAATTTACAGCCAAAAGATTAAATGTTAAAATTTCATCGAAATTGACCATTTTGGGAACGTTTGACAGCTCCGCGGTCATCGTTTTTTGTCTGAAAATTGATTTTTTGGACTGTACCAAAAATGATTCCAAATGTCAATTGGACCGTGCCTCATGTTGAATAACCACTTTTTAAACCCTTGCAGTGCCCCAAATGGCCATTTTTACAGAGTTTTGCTTACTCAGAAGCTTCAATTTTGACCAATTTCAGGCACAGGAATGACTTTAAACACATTTATTTTAGTTGAGAAAGTAATATTTCACATCTAACAGTAATTTACAGGCAAAAGATTAAATTTTAAAATTTCATCGAAATTGACCATTTTGGGAATGTTCGACAGCTCCGCGGTCATCGTTTTTCGTCAGAAAATAGATTTTTTGGACTGTACCAAAAATGATTCTAAATGTCAATTGGATCGTGCCTTATGTTGAATAACCACTTTTTAAACCCTCACAGTGCCCAAAATTGCCATTTTTACAGAGTTTTGCATACTCAGAAGCTTCAATTTTGACCAATTTCAGGCACAGGAATGACTTTAAACACATTTATTTTAGTTGAAAAAGTAATAATTCACATCCAACAGTAACTTACAGCCAAAAGATTAAATGTTAAAATTTCATCGAAATTGACCATTTTGGGAACGTTCGACAGCTCCGCGGTCATCGTTTTTCGTCCGAAAATTAATTTTTTGGACTGTACCAAAAATGATTCCAAATGTCAATTGGACCGTGCCTCATGTTGAATAACCACTTTTTAAACCCTCACAGTGACCAAAATTGCCATTTTTACAGAGTTTTGTATACTCAGAAGCTTCAATTTTGACCAATTTCAGGCACAGAAATGACTTCAAACACATTTATTTTAGTTGAAAAAGAAATAATTCACATCCAACAGTAATTTACAGCCAAAAGATTAAATGTTAAAATTTCATCGAAATTGACCATTTTGGGAACGTTCGACAGCTCCGCGGTCATGGTTTTTCATCCGAAAATTGAATTTTTGGACTGTACCAAAAATGATTCCAAATGTCAATTGGATCGTGCCTCATGTTGAATAACCACTTTTTAAACCCTCGCAGTGCCCAAAATGGCAATTTTTACAGAGTTTTGCTTACTCAGAAGCTTCAATTTTGACCAATTTCAGGCACAGAAATGACTTTAAACACATTTATTTTAGTTGAAAAAGTAATAATTCACATCCAACAGTAATTTACATCCAAAAGATTAAATGTTAAAATTTCATCGAAATTGACCATTTTGGGAACGTTCGACAGCTCCGCGGTCATCGTTTTTCGTCCGAAAATTGATTTTTTGGACTGTACCAAAAATGATTCCAAATGTCAATTGGATCGTGCCTCATGTTGAATAACCATTTTTTAAACCCTCACAGTGACCAAAATTGCCATTTTTACAGAGTTTTGCATACTCAGAAGCTTCAATTTTGACCAATTTCAGGCACAGGAATGACTTTAAACACATTTATTTTAGTTGAGAAAGTAATATTTCACATCTAACAGTAATTTACAGGCAAAAGATTACATTTTAAAATTTCATCGAAATTGACCATTTTGGGAATGTTCGACAGCTCCGCGGTCATCGTTTTTCGTCAGAAAATAGATTTTTTGGACTGTACCAAAAATGATTCTAAATGTCAATTGGATCGTGCCTCATGTTGAATAACCACTTTTTAAACCCTCACAGTGCCCAAAATTACCATTTTTACAGAGTTTTGCATATTCAGAAGCTTCAATTTTGACCAATTTCAGGCACAGAAATGACTTTAAACACATTTATTTTAGTTGAAAAAGTAATAATTCACATCCAACAGTAATTTACAGCCAAAAGATTAAATGTTAAAATTTCATCGAAATTGACCATTTTGGGAACGTTCGACAGCTCCGCGGTCATCGTTTTTCGTCCGAAAATTAATTTTTTGGACTGTACCAAAAATGATTCCAAATGTCAATTGGACCGTGCCTCATGTTGAATAACCACTTTTTAAACCCTCACCGTGACCAAAATTGCCATTTTTACAGAGTTTTGCATACTCAGAAGCTTCAATTTTGACCAATTTCAGGCACAGAAATGACTTTAAACACTTTTATTTTAGTTGAAAAAGTAATAATTCACATCCAACAGTAATTTACAGCCAAAAGATTAAATGATAAAATTTCATCGAAATTGACCATTTTGCGAACGTTCGACAGCTCCGCGGTCATCGTTTTTCGTCAGAAAATTTATTTTTTGGACTGTACCAAAAATGATTCAAAATGTCAATTGGATCATGCCTCATGTTGAATAACCACTTTTTAAACCCTCACAGTGCCCAAAATTGCCATTTTTACAGAGTTTTGCTTACTTAGAAGCTTCAATTTTGACCAATTTCAGGCACAGAAATGACTTTAAACACATTTATTTTAGTTGAAAAAGTAATAATTCACATCCAACAGTAATTTACAGCCAAAAGATTAAATGTTAAAATTTCATCGAAATTGACCATTTTGGGAACGTTCGACAGCTCCACGGTCATCGTTTTTGTCTGAAAATTGATTTTTTGGACTGTACCAAAAATGATTCCAAATGTCAATTGGACCGTGCCTCATGTTGAATAACCACTTGTTAAACCCTTGCAGTGCCCAAAATGGCCATTTTTACAGAGTTTTGCTTACTCAGAAGCTTCAATTTTGACCAATTTCAGGCACAGGAATGACTTTAAACACATTTATTTTAGTTGAGAAAGTAATATTTCACATCTAACAGTAATTTACAGGCAAAAGATTAAATTTTAAAATTTCATCGAAATTGACCATTTTGGGAATGTTCGACAGCTCCGCGGTCATCGTTTTTCGTCAGAAAATAGATTTTTTGGACTGTACCAAAAATGATTCTAAATGTCAATTGGATCGTGCCTCATGTTGAATAACCACTTTTTAAACCCTCACAGTGCCCAAAATTGCCATTTTTACAGAGTTTTGCATACTCAGAAGCTTCAATTTTGACCAATTTCAGGCACAGAAATGACTTTAAACACATTTATTTTAGTTGAAAAAGTAATAATTCACATCCAACAGTAACTTACAGCCAAAAGATTAAATGTTAAAATTTCATCGAAATTGACCATTTTGGGAACGTTCGACAGCTCCGCGGTCATCGTTTTTCGTCCGAAAATTAATTTTTTGGACTGTACCAAAAATGATTCCAAATGTCAATTGGACCGTGCCTCATGTTGAATAACCACTTTTTAAACCCTCACAGTGACAAAAATTGCCATTTTTACAGAGTTTTGTATACTCAGAAGCTTCAATTTTGACCAATTTCAGGCACAGAAATGACTTCAAACACATTTATTTTAGTTGAAAAAGTAATAATTCACATCCAACAGTAATTTACAGCCAAAAGATTAAATGTTAAAATTTCATTGAAATTGACCATTTTGGGAACGTTCGACAGCTCCGCGGTCATCGTTTTTCATCCGAAAATTGAATTTTCGGACTGTACCAAAAATGATTCCAAATGTCAATTGGATCATGCCTCATGTTGAATAACCACTTTTTAAACCCTCACAGTGCCCAAAATGGCCATTTTTACAGAGTTTTGCTTACTCAGAAGCTTCAATTTTGACCAATTTCAGGCACAGAAATGACTTTAAACACATTTATTTTAGTTGAAAAAGTAATAATTCACATCCAACAGTAATTTACATCCAAAAGATTAAATGTTAAAATTTCATCGAAATTGACCATTTTGGGAACGTTCGACAGCTCCGCGGTCATCGTTTTTCGTCCGAAAATTGATTTTTTGGACTGTACCAAAATGATTCCAAATGTCAATTGGATCGTGCCTCATGTTGAATAACCACTTTTTAAACCCTCACAGTGCCCAAAATTGCCATTTTTACAGAGTTTTGCTTACTTAGAAGCTTCAATTTTGACCAATTTCAGGCACAGAAATGACTTTAAACACATTTATTTTAGTTGAAAAAGTAATAATTCACATCCAACAGTAATTTACAGCGAAAAGATTAAATGTTAAAATTTCATCTAAATTGACCATTTTGGGAACGTTCGACAGCTCCGCGGTCATCGTTTTTCGTCCGAAAATTAATTTTTTGGACTGTAGCAAAAATGATTCCAAATGTCAATTGGATCGTGCCTCATGTTGAATAACCACTTTTTAAACCCTCGCAGTGCCCAAAATGGCCATTTTTACAGAGTTTTGCTTACTCAGAAGCTTCAATTTTGACCAATTTCAGGCACAGAAATGACTTTAAACACATTTATTTTAGTTGAAAAAGTAATAATTCACATCTAACAGTAATTTACAGCCAAAAGATTAAATGATAAAATTTCATCGAAATTGACCATTTTGGGAACGTTCGACAGCTCGGCGGTCATCGTTTTTCGTCCGAAAATTGATTTTTTGGACTGTACCAAAAATGATTCCAAATGTCAATTGGACCGTGCCTCATGTTGAATAACCACTTTTTAAACCCTCACAGTGCCCAAAATTGCCATTTTTACAGAGTTTTGCTTACTCAGAAGCTTCAATTTTGACCAATTTCAGGCACAGAAATGACTTTAAACACATTTATTTTAGTTGAAAAAGTAATAATTCACATCCAACAGTAATTTACAGCCAAAAGATTAAATGTTAAAATTTCATCGAAATTGACCATTTTGGGAACGTTCGACAGCTCCGCGGTCATCGATTTTTGTCCGAAAATTGATTTTTTGGACTGTACCAAAAATGATTCCAAATGTCAATTGGACCGTGCCTCATGTTGAATAACCACTTTTTAAACTCTTGCAGTGCCCAAAATGGCCATTTTTACAGAGTTTTGCTTACTCAGAAGCTTCAATTTTGACCAATTTCAGGCACAGGAATGACTTTAAACACATTTATTTTAGTTGAGAAAGTAATATTTCACATCTAACAGTAATTTACAGGCAAAAGATTAAATTTTAAAATTTCATCGAAATTGACCATTTTGGGAATGTTCGACAGCTCCGCGGTCATCGTTTTTCGTCAGAAAATAGATTTTTTGGACTGTACCAAAAATGATTCTAAATGTCAATTGGATCGTGCCTCATGTTGAATAACCACTTTTTAAACCCTCACAGTGCCCAAAATTGCCATTTTTACAGAGTTTTGCATACTCAGAAGCTTCAATTTTGACCAATTTCAGGCACAGAAATGACTTTAAACACATTTATTTTAGTTGAAAAAGTAATAATTCACATCCAACAGTAACTTACAGCCAAAAGATTAAATGTTAAAATTTCATCGAAATTGACCATTTTGGGAACGTTCGACAGCTCCGCGGTCATCGTTTTTCGTCCGAAAATTAATTTTTTGGACTGTACCAAAAATGATTCCAAATGTCAATTGGACCGTGCCTCATGTTGAATAACCACTTTTTAAACCCTCACAGTGACCAAAATTGCCATTTTTACAGAGTTTTGTATACTCAGAAGCTTCAATTTTGACCAATTTCAGGCACAGAAATGACTTCAAACACATTTATTTTAGTTGAAAAAGTAATAATTCACATCCAACAGTAATTTACAGCCAAAAGATTAAATGTTAAAATTTCATTGAAATTGACCATTTTGGGAACGTTCGACAGCTCCGCGGTCATCGTTTTTCATCCGAAAATTGAATTTTCGGACTGTACCAAAAATGATTCCAAATGTCAATTGGATCGTGCCTCATGTTGAATAACCACTTTTTAAACCCTCACAGTGCCCAAAATGGCCATTTTTACAGAGTTTTGCTTACTCAGAAGCTTCAATTTTGACCAATTTCAGGCACAGAAATGACTTTAAACACATTTATTTTAGTTGAAAAAGTAATAATTCACATCCAACAGTAATTTACATCCAAAAGATTAAATGTTTAAATTTCATCGAAATTGACCATTTTGGGAACGTTCGACAGCTCCGCGGTCATCGTTTTTCGTCCGAAAATTGATTTTTTGGACTGTACCAAAAATGATTCCAAATGTCAATTGGATCGTGCCTCATGTTGAATAACCACTTTTTAAACCCTCACAGTGCCCAAAATTGCCATTTTTACAGAGTTTTGCTTACTTAGAAGCTTCAATTTTGACCAATTTCAGGCACAGAAATGACTTTAAACACATTTATTTTAGTTGAAAAAGTAATAATTCACATCCAACAGTAATTTACAGCGAAAAGATTAAATGTTAAAATTTCATCTAAATTGACCATTTTGGGAACGTTCGACAGCTCCGCGGTCATCGTTTTTCGTCCGAAAATTAATTTTTTCGACTGTAGCAAAAATGATTCCAAATGTCAATTGGATCGTGCCTCATGTTGAATAACCACTTTTTAAACCCTTGCAGTGCCCAAAATGGCCATTTTTACAGAGTTTTGCTTACTCAGAAGCTTCAATTTTGACCAATTTCAGGCACAGGAATGACTTTAAACACATTTATTTTAGTTGAGAAAGTAATATTTCACATCTAACAGTAATTTACAGGCAAAAGATTAAATTTTAAAATTTCATCGAAATTGACCATTTTGGGAATGTTCGACAGCTCCGCGGTCATCGTTTTTCGTCAGAAAATAGATTTTTTGGACTGTACCAAAAATGATTCTAAATGTCAATTGGATCGTGCCTCATGTTGAATAACCACTTTTTAAACCCTCACAGTGCCCAAAATTGCCATTTTTACAGAGTTTTGCATACTCAGAAGCTTCAATTTTGACCAATTTCAGGCACAGAAATGACTTTAAACACATTTATTTTAGTTGAAAAAGTAATAATTCACATCCAACAGTAACTTACAGCCAAAAGATTAAATGTTAAAATTTCATCGAAATTGACCATTTTGGGAACGTTCGACAGCTCCGCGGTCATCGTTTTTCGTCCGAAAATTAATTTTTTGGACTGTACCAAAAATGATTCCAAATGTCAATTGGACCGTGCCTCATGTTGAATAACCACTTTTTAAACCCTCACAGTGACCAAAATTGCCATTTTTACAGAGTTTTGTATACTCAGAAGCTTCAATTTTGACCAATTTCAGGCACAGAAATGACTTCAAACACATTTATTTTAGTTGAAAAAGTAATAATTCACATCCAACAGTAATTTACAGCCAAAAGATTAAATGTTAAAATTTCATTGAAATTGACCATTTTGGGAACGTTCGACAGCTCCGCGGTCATCGTTTTTCATCCGAAAATTGAATTTTCGGACTGTACCAAAAATGATTCCAAATGTCAATTGGATCGTGCCTCATGTTGAATAACCACTTTTTAAACCCTCACAGTGCCCAAAATGGCCATTTTTACAGAGTTTTGCTTACTCAGAAGCTTCAATTTTGACCAATTTCAGGCACAGAAATGACTTTAAACACATTTATTTTAGTTGAAAAAGTAATAATTCACATCCAACAGTAATTTACATCCAAAAGATTAAATGTTTAAATTTCATCGAAATTGACCATTTTGGGAACGTTCGACAGCTCCGCGGTCATCGTTTTTCGTCCGAAAATTGATTTTTTGGACTGTACCAAAAATGATTCCAAATGTCAATTGGATCGTGCCTCATGTTGAATAACCACTTTTTAAACCCTCACAGTGCCCAAAATTGCCATTTTTACAGAGTTTTGCTTACTTAGAAGCTTCAATTTTGACCAATTTCAGGCACAGAAATGACTTTAAACACATTTATTTTAGTTGAAAAAGTAATAATTCACATCCAACAGTAATTTACAGCGAAAAGATTAAATGTTAAAATTTCATCTAAATTGACCATTTTGGGAACGTTCGACAGCTCCGCGGTCATCGTTTTTCGTCCGAAAATTAATTTTTTGGACTGTAGCAAAAATGATTCCAAATGTCAATTGGATCGTGCCTCATGTTGAATAACCACTTTTTAAACCCTCGCAGTGCCCAAAATGGCCATTTTTACAGAGTTTTGCTTACTCAGAAGCTTCAATTTTGACCAATTTCAGGCACAGAAATGACTTTAAACACATTTATTTTAGTTGAAAAAGTAATAATTCACATCCAACAGTAACTTACAGCCAAAAGATTAAATGTTAAAATTTCATCGAAATTGACCATTTTGGGAACGTTCGACAGCTCCGCGGTCATCGTTTTTCGTCCGAAAATTGATTTTTTGGACTGTACCAAAAATGATTCCAAATGTCAATTGGATCGTGCCTCATGTTGAATAACCACTTTTTAAACCCTCACAGTGCCCAAAATTGCCATTTTTACAGAGTTTTGCTTACTTAGAAGCTTCAATTTTGACCAATTTCAGGCACAGAAATGACTTTAAACACATTTATTTTAGTTGAGAAAGTAATATTTCACATCTAACAGTAATTTACAGGCAAAAGATTACATTTTAAAATTTCATCGAAATTGACCATTTTGGGAACGTTCGACAGCTCCGCGGTCATCGTTTTTTGTCTGAAAATTGATTTTTTGGACTGTACCAAAAATGATTCCAAATGTCAATTGGACCGTGCCTCATGTTGAATAACCACTTTTTAAACCCTCACAGTGCCCAAAATTGCCATTTTTACAGAGTTTTGCTTACTTAGAAGCTTCAATTTTGACCAATTTCAGGCACAGGAATGACTTTAAACACATTTATTTTAGTTGAGAAAGTAATATTTCACATCTAACAGTAATTTACAGGCAAAAGATTACATTTTAAAATTTCATCGAAATTGACCATTTTGGGAACGTTCGACAGCTCCGCGGTCATCGTTTTTCGTCAGAAAATAGATTTTTTGGACTGTACCAAAAATGATTCTAAATGTCAATTGGATCGTGCCTCATGTTGAATAACCACTTTTTAAACCCTCACAGTGCCCAAAATTGCCATTTTTACAGAGTTTTGCATACTCAGAAGCTTCAATTTTGACCAATTTCAGGCACAGAAATGACTTTAAACACATTTATTTTAGTTGAAAAAGTAATAATTCACATCCAACAGTAACTTACAGCCAAAAGATTAAATGTTAAAATTTCATCGAAATTGACCATTTTGGGAACGTTCGACAGCTCCGCGGTCATCGTTTTTCGTCCGAAAATTAATTTTTTGGACTGTACCAAAAATGATTCCAAATGTCAATTGGACCGTGCCTCATGTTGAATAACCACTTTTTAAACCCTCACAGTGCCCAAAATTGCCATTTTTACAGAGTTTTGCTTACTCAGAAGCTTCAATTTTGACCAATTTCAGGCACAGAAATGACTTTAAACACATTTATTTTAGTTGAAAAAGTAATAATTCACATCCAACAGTAATTTACAGCCAAAAGATTAAATGTTAAAATTTCATCGAAATTGACCATTTTGGGAACGTTCGACAGCTCCGCGGTCATCGATTTTTGTCCGAAAATTGATTTTTTGGACTGTACCAAAAATGATTCCAAATGTCAATTGGACCGTGCCTCATGTTGAATAACCACTTTTTAAACCCTTGCAGTGCCCAAAATGGCCATTTTTACAGAGTTTTGCTTACTCAGAAGCTTCAATTTTGACCAATTTCAGGCACAGGAATGACTTTAAACACATTTATTTTAGTTGAGAAAGTAATATTTCACATCTAACAGTAATTTACAGGCAAAAGATTACATTTTAAAATTTCATCGAAATTGACCATTTTGGGAACGTTCGACAGCTCCGCGGTCATCGTTTTTCGTCAGAAAATAGATTTTTTGGACTGTACCAAAAATGATTCTAAATGTCAATTGGATCGTGCCTCATGTTGAATAACCACTTTTTAAACCCTCACAGTGCCCAAAATTGCCATTTTTACAGAGTTTTGCATACTCAGAAGCTTCAATTTTGACCAATTTCAGGCACAGAAATGACTTTAAACACATTTATTTTAGTTGAAAAAGTAATAATTCACATCCAACAGTAACTTACAGCCAAAAGATTAAATGTTAAAATTTCATCGAAATTGACCATTTTGGGAACGTTCGACAGCTCCGCGGTCATCGTTTTTCGTCCGAAAATTAATTTTTTGGACTGTACCAAAAATGATTCCAAATGTCAATTGGACCGTGCCTCATGTTGAATAACCACTTTTTAAACCCTCACAGTGACCAAAATTGCCATTTTTACAGAGTTTTGTATACTCAGAAGCTTCAATTTTGACCAATTTCAGGCACAGAAATGACTTTAAACACATTTATTTTAGTTGAAAAAGTAATAATTCACATCCAACAGTAATTTACAGCCAAAAGATTAAATGTTAAAATTTCATCGAAATTGACCATTTTGGGAACATTCGACAGCTCCGCGGTCATCGTTTTTCGTCCGAAAATTGACTTTTTGGACTGTACCAAAAATGATTCCAAATGTCAATTGGACCGTGCCTCATGTTGAATAACCACTTTTTAAACCCTCACAGTGCCCAAAATTGCCATTTTTACAGAGTTTTGCTTACTTAGAAGCTTCAATTTTGACCAATTTCAGGCACAGAAATGACTTTAAACACATTTATTTTAGTTGAAAAGTAATAATTCACATCCAACAGTAATTTACAGCCAAAAGATTAAATGTTAAAATTTCATCGAAATTGACCATTTTGGGAACGTTCGACAGCTCCGCGGTCATCGTTTTTTGTCTGAAAATTGATTTTTTGGACTGTACCAAAAATGATTCCAAATGTCAATTGGACCGTGCCTCATGTTGAATAACCACTTTTTAAACCCTTGCAGTGCCCAAAATGGCCATTTTTACAGAGTTTTGCTTACTCAGAAGCTTCAATTTTGACCAATTTCAGGCACAGGAATGACTTTAAACACATTTATTTTAGTTGAGAAAGTAATATTTCACATCTAACAGTAATTTACAGGCAAAAGATTAAATTTTAAAATTTCATCGAAATTGACCATTTTGGGAACGTTCGACAGCTCCGCGGTCATCGTTTTTCATCCGAAAATTGAATTTTTGGACTGTACCAAAAATGATTCCAAATGTCAATTGGATCGTGCCTCATGTTGAATAACCACTTTTTAAACCCTCACAGTGCCCAAAATGGCCATTTTTACAGAGTTTTGCTTACTCAGAAGCTTCAATTTTGACCAATTACAGGCACAGAAATGACTTTAAACACATTTTTTTAAGTTGAAAAAGTAATAATTCACATCCAACAGTAATATACAGCCAAAAGAATAAATGTTAACATTTCATCGAAATTGACCATTTTGGGAACTTTCGACAGCTCCGCGGTCATCGTTTTTCGTCCGAAAATTAATTTTTTGGACTGTAGCAAAAATGATTCCAAATGTCAATTGGATCGTGCCTCATGTTGAATAACCACTTTTTAAACCCTCGCAGTGCCCAAAATGGCCATTTTTACAGAGTTTTGCTTACTCAGAAGCTTCAATTTTGACCAATTTCAGGCACAGAAATGACTTTAAACACATTTATTTTAGTTGAAAAAGTAATAATTCACATCCAACAGTAATTTACATCCAAAAGATTAAATGTTAAAATTTCATCGAAATTGACCATTTTGGGAACGTTCGACAGCTCCGCGGTCATCGTTTTTCGTCCGAAAATTGATTTTTTGGACTGTACCAAAAATGATTCCAAATGTCAATTGGATCGTGCCTCATGTTGAATAACCATTTTTTAAACCCTCACAGTGACCAAAATTGCCATTTTAACAGAGTTTTGCATACTCAGAAGCTTCAATTTTGACCAATTTCAGGCACAGGAATGACTTTAAACACATTTATTTTAGTTGAGAAAGTAATATTTCACATCTAACAGTAATTTACAGGCAAAAGATTAAATTTTAAAATTTCATCGAAATTGACCATTTTGGGAACGTTCGACAGCTCCGCGGTCATCGTTTTTCGTCGGAAAATTGATTTTTTGGACTGTACCAAAAATGATTCAAAATGTCAATTGGATCGTGCCTCATGTTGAATAACCACTTTTTAAACCCTCACAGTGCCCAAAATTGCCATTTTTAGAGAGCTTTGCTTACTTAGAAGCTTCAATTTTGACCAATTTCAGGCACAGAAATGACTTTAAACACATTTATTTTAGTTGAAAAAGTAATATTTCACATCTAACAGTAATTTACAGGCAAAAGATTAAATTTTAAAATTTCATCGAAATTGACCATTTTGGGAACGTTCGACAGCTCCGCGGTCATCGTTTTTCGTCCGAAAATTGATTTTTCGGACTGTACCAAAAATGATTCCAAATGTCAATTGGATCGTGCCTCATGTTGAATAACCATTTTTTAAACCCTCACAGTGACCAAAATTGCCATTTTTACAGAGTTTTGCATACTCAGAAGCTTCAATTTTGACCAATTTCAGGCACAGGAATGACTTTAAACACATTTATTTTAGTTGAGAAAGTAATATTTCGCATCTAACAGTAATTTACAGGCAAAAGATTACATTTTAAAATTTCATCGAAATTGACCATTTTGGGAATGTTCGACAGCTCCGCGGTCATCGTTTTTCGTCAGAAAATAGATTTTTTGGACTGTACCAAAAATGATTCTAAATGTCAATTGGATCGTGCCTCATGTTGAATAACCACTTTTTAAACCCTCACAGTGCCCAAAATTACCATTTTTACAGAGTTTTGCATACTCAGAAGCTTCAATTTTGACCAATTTCAGGCACAGAAATGACTTTAAACACATTTATTTTAGTTGAAAAAGTAATAATTCACATCCAACAGTAATTTACAGCCAAAAGATTAAATGTTAAAATTTCATCGGAATTGACCATTTTGGGAACGTTCGACAGCTCCGCGGTCATCGTTTTTCGTCCGAAAATTAATTTTTTGGACTGTACCAAAAATGATTCCAAATGTCAATTGGACCGTGCCTCATGTTGAATAACCACTTTTTAAACCCTCACCGTGACCAAAATTGCCATTTTTACAGAGTTTTGCATACTCAGAAGCTTCAATTTTGACCAATTTCAGGCACAGAAATGACTTTAAACACTTTTATTTTAGTTGAAAAAGTAATAATTCACATCCAACAGTAATTTACAGCCAAAAGATTAAATGATAAAATTTCATCGAAATTGACCATTTTGCGAACGTTCGACAGCTCCGCGGTCATCGTTTTTCGTCAGAAAATTTATTTTTTGGACTGTACCAAAAATGATTCAAAATGTCAATTGGATCATGCCTCATGTTGAATAACCACTTTTTAAACCCTCACAGTGCCCAAAATTGCCATTTTTACAGAGTTTTGCTTACTTAGAAGCTTCAATTTTGACCAATTTCAGGCACAGAAATGACTTTAAACACATTTATTTTAGTTGAAAAAGTAATAATTCACATCCAACAGTAATTTACAGCCAAAAGATTAAATGTTAAAATTTCATCGAAATTGACCATTTTGGGAACGTTTGACAGCTCCGCGGTCATCGTTTTTTGTCTGAAAATTGATTTTTTGGACTGTACCAAAAATGATTCCAAATGTCAATTGGACCGTGCCTCATGTTGAATAACCACTTTTTAAACCCTTGCAGTGCCCAAAATGGCCATTTTTACAGAGTTTTGCTTACTCAGAAGCTTCAATTTTGACCAATTTCAGGCACAGGAATGACTTTAAACACATTTATTTTAGTTGAGAAAGTAATATTTCACATCTAACAGTAATTTACAGGCAAAAGATTAAATTTTAAAATTTCATCGAAATTGACCATTTTGGGAACGTTCGACAGCTCCGCGGTCATCGTTTTTCGTCCGAAAATTGATTTTTTGGACTGTACCAAAAATGATTCCAAATGTCAATTGGACCGTGCCTCATGTTGAATAACCACTTTTTAAACCCTTGCAGTGCCCAAAATGGCCATTTTTACAGAGTTTTGCTTACTCAGAAGCTTCAATTTTGACCAATTTCAGGCACAGGAATGACTTTAAACACATTTATTTTAGTTGAGAAAGTAATATTTCACATCTAACAGTAATTTACAGGCAAAAGATTAAATTTTAAAATTTCATCGAAATTGACCATTTTGGGAATGTTCGACAGCTCCGCGGTCATCGTTTTTCGTCAGAAAATAGATTTTTTGGACTGTACCAAAAATGATTCTAAATGTCAATTGGATCGTGCCTCATGTTGAATAACCACTTTTTAAACCCTCACAGTGCCCAAAATTGCCATTTTTACAGAGTTTTGCATACTCAGAAGCTTCAATTTTGACCAATTTCAGGCACAGAAATGACTTTAAACACATTTATTTTAGTTGAAAAAGTAATAATTCACATCCAACAGTAACTTACAGCCAAAAGATTAAATGTTAAAATTTCATCGAAATTGACCATTTTGGGAACGTTCGACAGCTCCGCGGTCATCGTTTTTCGTCCGAAAATTAATTTTTTGGACTGTACCAAAAATGATTCCAAATGTCAATTGGACCGTGCCTCATGTTGAATAACCACTTTTTAAACCCTCACAGTGACAAAAATTGCCATTTTTACAGAGTTTTGTATACTCAGAAGCTTCAATTTTGACCAATTTCAGGCACAGAAATGACTTCAAACACATTTATTTTAGTTGAAAAAGTAATAATTCACATCCAACAGTAATTTACAGCCAAAAGATTAAATGTTAAAATTTCATTGAAATTGACCATTTTGGGAACGTTCGACAGCTCCGCGGTCATCGTTTTTCATCCGAAAATTGAATTTTCGGACTGTACCAAAAATGATTCCAAATGTCAATTGGATCGTGCCTCATGTTGAATAACCACTTTTTAAACCCTCACAGTGCCCAAAATGGCCATTTTTACAGAGTTTTGCTTACTCAGAAGCTTCAATTTTGACCAATTTCAGGCACAGAAATGACTTTAAACACATTTATTTTAGTTGAAAAAGTAATAATTCACATCCAACAGTAATTTACATCCAAAAGATTAAATGTTAAAATTTCATCGAAATTGACCATTTTGGGAACGTTCGACAGCTCCGCGGTCATCGTTTTTCGTCCGAAAATTGATTTTTTGGACTGTACCAAAAATGATTCCAAATGTCAATTGGATCGTGCCTCATGTTGAATAACCACTTTTTAAACCCTCACAGTGCCCAAAATTGCCATTTTTACAGAGTTTTGCTTACTTAGAAGCTTCAATTTTGACCAATTTCAGGCACAGAAATGACTTTAAACACATTTATTTTAGTTGAAAAAGTAATAATTCACATCCAACAGTAATTTACAGCGAAAAGATTAAATGTTAAAATTTCATCTAAATTGACCATTTTGGGAACGTTCGACAGCTCCGCGGTCATCGTTTTTCGTCCGAAAATTAATTTTTTGGACTGTAGCAAAAATGATTCCAAATGTCAATTGGATCGTGCCTCATGTTGAATAACCACTTTTTAAACCCTCGCAGTGCCCAAAATGGCCATTTTTACAGAGTTTTGCTTACTCAGAAGCTTCAATTTTGACCAATTTCAGGCACAGAAATGACTTTAAACACATTTATTTTAGTTGAAAAAGTAATAATTCACATCTAACAGTAATTTACAGCCAAAAGATTAAATGATAAAATTTCATCGAAATTGACCATTTTGGGAACGTTCGACAGCTCGGCGGTCATCGTTTTTCGTCCGAAAATTGATTTTTTGGACTGTACCAAAAATGATTCCAAATGTCAATTGGACCGTGCCTCATGTTGAATAACCACTTTTTAAACCCTCACAGTGCCCAAAATTGCCATTTTTACAGAGTTTTGCTTACTCAGAAGCTTCAATTTTGACCAATTTCAGGCACAGAAATGACTTTAAACACATTTATTTTAGTTGAAAAAGTAATAATTCACATCCAACAGTAATTTACAGCCAAAAGATTAAATGTTAAAATTTCATCGAAATTGACCATTTTGGGAACGTTCGACAGCTCCGCGGTCATCGATTTTTGTCCGAAAATTGATTTTTTGGACTGTACCAAAAATGATTCCAAATGTCAATTGGACCGTGCCTCATGTTGAATAACCACTTTTTAAACCCTTGCAGTGCCCAAAATGGCCATTTTTACAGAGTTTTGCTTACTCAGAAGCTTCAATTTTGACCAATTTCAGGCACAGGAATGACTTTAAACACATTTATTTTAGTTGAGAAAGTAATATTTCACATCTAACAGTAATTTACAGGCAAAAGATTAAATTTTAAAATTTCATCGAAATTGACCATTTTGGGAATGTTCGACAGCTCCGCGGTCATCGTTTTTCGTCAGAAAATAGATTTTTTGGACTGTACCAAAAATGATTCTAAATGTCAATTGGATCGTGCCTCATGTTGAATAACCACTTTTTAAACCCTCACAGTGCCCAAAATTGCCATTTTTACAGAGTTTTGCATACTCAGAAGCTTCAATTTTGACCAATTTCAGGCACAGAAATGACTTTAAACACATTTATTTTAGTTGAAAAAGTAATAATTCACATCCAACAGTAACTTACAGCCAAAAGATTAAATGTTAAAATTTCATCGAAATTGACCATTTTGGGAACGTTCGACAGCTCCGCGGTCATCGTTTTTCGTCCGAAAATTAATTTTTTGGACTGTACCAAAAATGATTCCAAATGTCAATTGGACCGTGCCTCATGTTGAATAACCACTTTTTAAACCCTCACAGTGACCAAAATTGCCATTTTTACAGAGTTTTGTATACTCAGAAGCTTCAATTTTGACCAATTTCAGGCACAGAAATGACTTCAAACACATTTATTTTAGTTGAAAAAGTAATAATTCACATCCAACAGTAATTTACATCCAAAAGATTAAATGTTTAAATTTCATCGAAATTGACCATTTTGGGAACGTTCGACAGCTCCGCGGTCATCGTTTTTCGTCCGAAAATTGATTTTTTGGACTGTACCAAAAATGATTCCAAATGTCAATTGGATCGTGCCTCATGTTGAATAACCACTTTTTAAACCCTCACAGTGCCCAAAATTGCCATTTTTACAGAGTTTTGCTTACTTAGAAGCTTCAATTTTGACCAATTTCAGGCACAGAAATGACTTTAAACACATTTATTTTAGTTGAAAAAGTAATAATTCACATCCAACAGTAATTTACAGCGAAAAGATTAAATGTTAAAATTTCATCTAAATTGACCATTTTGGGAACGTTCGACAGCTCCGCGGTCATCGTTTTTCGTCCGAAAATTAATTTTTTGGACTGTAGCAAAAATGATTCCAAATGTCAATTGGATCGTGCCTCATGTTGAATAACCACTTTTTAAACCCTCGCAGTGCCCAAAATGGCCATTTTTACAGAGTTTTGCTTACTCAGAAGCTTCAATTTTGACCAATTTCAGGCACAGAAATGACTTTAAACACATTTATTTTAGTTGAAAAAGTAATAATTCACATCTAACAGTAATTTACAGCCAAAAGATTAAATGATAAAATTTCATCGAAATTGACCATTTTGGGAACTTTCGACAGCTCGGCGGTCATCGTTTTTCGTCCGAAAATTGATTTTTTGGACTGTACCAAAAATGATTCCAAATGTCAATTGGACCGTGCCTCATGTTGAATAACCACTTTTTAAACCCTCACAGTGCCCAAAATTGCCATTTTTACAGAGTTTTGCTTACTCAGAAGCTTCAATTTTGACCAATTTCAGGCACAGAAATGACTTTAAACACATTTATTTTAGTTGAAAAAGTAATAATTCACATCCAACAGTAATTTACAGCCAAAAGATTAAATGTTAAAATTTCATCGAAATTGACCATTTTGGGAACGTTCGACAGCTCCGCGGTCATCGATTTTTGTCCGAAAATTGATTTTTTGGACTGTACCAAAAATGATTCCAAATGTCAATTGGACCATGCCTCATGTTGAATAACCACTTTTTAAACCCTTGCAGTGCCCAAAATGGCCATTTTTACAGAGTTTTGCTTACTCAGAAGCTTCAATTTTGACCAATTTCAGGCACAGGAATGACTTTAAACACATTTATTTTAGTTGAGAAAGTAATATTTCACATCTAACAGTAATTTACAGGCAAAAGATTACATTTTAAAATTTCATCGAAATTGACCATTTTGGGAACGTTCGACAGCTCCGCGGTCATCGTTTTTCGTCAGAAAATAGATTTTTTGGACTGTACCAAAAATGATTCTAAATGTCAATTGGATCGTGCCTCATGTTGAATAACCACTTTTTAAACCCTCACAGTGCCCAAAATTGCCATTTTTACAGAGTTTTGCATACTCAGAAGCTTCAATTTTGACCAATTTCAGGCACAGAAATGACTTTAAACACATTTATTTTAGTTGAAAAAGTAATAATTCACATCCAACAGTAACTTACAGCCAAAAGATTAAATGTTAAAATTTCATCGAAATTGACCATTTTGGGAACGTTCGACAGCTCCGCGGTCATCGTTTTTCGTCCGAAAATTAATTTTTTGGACTGTACCAAAAATGATTCCAAATGTCAATTGGACCGTGCCTCATGTTGAATAACCACTTTTTAAACACTCACAGTGACCAAAATTGCCATTTTTACAGAGTTTTGTATACTCAGAAGCTTCAATTTTGACCAATTTCAGGCACAGAAATGACTTTAAACACATTTATTTTAGTTGAAAAAGTAATAATTCACATCCAACAGTAATTTACAGCCAAAAGATTAAATGTTAAAATTTCATCGAAATTGACCATTTTGGGAACATTCGACAGCTCCGCGGTCATCGTTTTTCGTCCGAAAATTGACTTTTTGGACTGTACCAAAAATGATTCCAAATGTCAATTGGACCGTGCCTCATGTTGAATAACCACTTTTTAAACCCTCACAGTGCCCAAAATTGCCATTTTTACAGAGTTTTGCTTACTTAGAAGCTTCAATTTTGACCAATTTCAGGCACAGAAATGACTTTAAACACATTTATTTTAGTTGAAAAGTAATAATTCACATCCAACAGTAATTTACAGCCAAAAGATTAAATGTTAAAATTTCATCGAAATTGACCATTTTGGGAACGTTCGACAGCTCCGCGGTCATCGTTTTTTGTCTGAAAATTGATTTTTTGGACTGTACCAAAAATGATTCCAAATGTCAATTGGACCGTGCCTCATGTTGAATAACCACTTTTTAAACCCTTGCAGTGCCCAAAATGGCCATTTTTACAGAGTTTTGCTTACTCAGAAGCTTCAATTTTGACCAATTTCAGGCACAGGAATGACTTTAAACACATTTATTTTAGTTGAGAAAGTAATATTTCACATCTAACAGTAATTTACAGGCAAAAGATTAAATTTTAAAATTTCATCGAAATTGACCATTTTGGGAACGTTCGACAGCTCCGCGGTCATCGTTTTTCATCCGAAAATTGAATTTTTGGACTGTACCAAAAATGATTCCAAATGTCAATTGGATCGTGCCTCATGTTGAATAACCACTTTTTAAACCCTCACAGTGCCCAAAATGGCCATTTTTACAGAGTTTTGCTTACTCAGAAGCTTCAATTTTGACCAATTACAGGCACAGAAATGACTTTAAACACATTTTTTTAAGTTGAAAAAGTAATAATTCACATCCAACAGTAATATACAGCCAAAAGAATAAATGTTAACATTTCATCGAAATTGACCATTTTGGGAACTTTCGACAGCTCCGCGGTCATCGTTTTTCGTCCGAAAATTAATTTTTTGGACTGTAGCAAAAATGATTCCAAATGTCAATTGGATCGTGCCTCATGTTGAATAACCACTTTTTAAACCCTCGCAGTGCCCAAAATGGCCATTTTTACAGAGTTTTGCTTACTCAGAAGCTTCAATTTTGACCAATTTCAGGCACAGAAATGACTTTAAACACATTTATTTTAGTTGAAAAAGTAATAATTCACATCCAACAGTAATTTACATCCAAAAGATTAAATGTTAAAATTTCATCGAAATTGACCATTTTGGGAACGTTCGACAGCTCCGCGGTCATCGTTTTTCGTCCGAAAATTGATTTTTTGGACTGTACCAAAAATGATTCCAAATGTCAATTGGATCGTGCCTCATGTTGAATAACCATTTTTTAAACCCTCACAGTGACCAAAATTGCCATTTTAACAGAGTTTTGCATACTCAGAAGCTTCAATTTTGACCAATTTCAGGCACAGGAATGACTTTAAACACATTTATTTTAGTTGAGAAAGTAATATTTCACATCTAACAGTAATTTACAGGCAAAAGATTAAATTTTAAAATTTTATCGAAATTGACCATTTTGGGAACGTTCGACAGCTCCGCGGTCATCGTTTTTCGTCAGAAAATTGATTTTTTGGACTGTACCAAAAATGATTCAAAATGTCAATTGGATCGTGCCTCATGTTGAATAACCACTTTTTAAACCCTCACAGTGCCCAAAATTGCCATTTTTAGAGAGCTTTGCTTACTTAGAAGCTTCAATTTTGACCAATTTCAGGCACAGAAATGACTTTAAACACATTTATTTTAGTTGAAAAAGTAATATTTCACATCTAACAGTAATTTACAGGCAAAAGATTAAATTTTAAAATTTCATCGAAATTGACCATTTTGGGAACGTTCGACAGCTCCGCGGTCATCGTTTTTCGTCCGAAAATTGATTTTTCGGACTGTACCAAAAATGATTCCAAATGTCAATTGGATCGTGCCTCATGTTGAATAACCATTTTTTAAACCCTCACAGTGACCAAAATTGCCATTTTTACAGAGTTTTGCATACTCAGAAGCTTCAATTTTGACCAATTTCAGGCACAGGAATGACTTTAAACACATTTATTTTAGTTGAGAAAGTAATATTTCGCATCTAACAGCAATTTACAGGCAAAAGATTACATTTTAAAATTTCATCGAAATTGACCATTTTGGGAATGTTCGACAGCTCCGCGGTCATCGTTTTTCGTCAGAAAATAGATTTTTTGGACTGTACCAAAAATGATTCTAAATGTCAATTGGATCGTGCCTCATGTTGAATAACCACTTTTTAAACCCTCACAGTGCCCAAAATTACCATTTTTACAGAGTTTTGCATACTCAGAAGCTTCAATTTTGACCAATTTCAGGCACAGAAATGACTTTAAACACATTTATTTTAGTTGAAAAAGTAATAATTCACATCCAACAGTAATTTACAGCCAAAAGATTAAATGTTAAAATTTCATCGGAATTGACCATTTTGGGAACGTTCGACAGCTCCGCGGTCATCGTTTTTCGTCCGAAAATTAATTTTTTGGACTGTACCAAAAATGATTCCAAATGTCAATTGGACCGTGCCTCATGTTGAATAACCACTTTTTAAACCCTCACCGTGACCAAAATTGCCATTTTTACAGAGTTTTGCATACTCAGAAGCTTCAATTTTGACCAATTTCAGGCACAGAAATGACTTTAAACACTTTTATTTTAGTTGAAAAAGTAATAATTCACATCCAACAGTAATTTACAGCCAAAAGATTAAATGATAAAATTTCATCGAAATTGACCATTTTGCGAACGTTCGACAGCTCCGCGGTCATCGTTTTTCGTCAGAAAATTTATTTTTTGGACTGTACCAAAAATGATTCAAAATGTCAATTGGATCATGCCTCATGTTGAATAACCACTTTTTAAACCCTCACAGTGCCCAAAATTGCCATTTTTACAGAGTTTTGCTTACTTAGAAGCTTCAATTTTGACCAATTTCAGGCACAGAAATGACTTTAAACACATTTATTTTAGTTGAAAAAGTAATAATTCACATCCAACAGTAATTTACAGCCAAAAGATTAAATGTTAAAATTTCATCGAAATTGACCATTTTGGGAACGTTTGACAGCTCCGCGGTCATCGTTTTTTGTCTGAAAATTGATTTTTTGGACTGTACCAAAAATGATTCCAAATGTCAATTGGACCGTGCCTCATGTTGAATAACCACTTTTTAAACCCTTGCAGTGCCCCAAATGGCCATTTTTACAGAGTTTTGCTTACTCAGAAGCTTCAATTTTGACCAATTTCAGGCACAGGAATGACTTTAAACACATTTATTTTAGTTGAGAAAGTAATATTTCACATCTAACAGTAATTTACAGGCAAAAGATTAAATTTTAAAATTTCATCGAAATTGACCATTTTGGGAATGTTCGACAGCTCCGCGGTCATCGTTTTTCGTCAGAAAATAGATTTTTTGGACTGTACCAAAAATGATTCTAAATGTCAATTGGATCGTGCCTTATGTTGAATAACCACTTTTTAAACCCTCACAGTGCCCAAAATTGCCATTTTTACAGAGTTTTGCATACTCAGAAGCTTCAATTTTGACCAATTTCAGGCACAGGAATGACTTTAAACACATTTATTTTAGTTGAAAAAGTAATAATTCACATCCAACAGTAACTTACAGCCAAAAGATTAAATGTTAAAATTTCATCGAAATTGACCATTTTGGGAACGTTCGACAGCTCCGCGGTCATCGTTTTTCGTCCGAAAATTAATTTTTTGGACTGTACCAAAAATGATTCCAAATGTCAATTGGACCGTGCCTCATGTTGAATAACCACTTTTTAAACCCTCACAGTGACCAAAATTGCCATTTTTACAGAGTTTTGTATACTCAGAAGCTTCAATTTTGACCAATTTCAGGCACAGAAATGACTTCAAACACATTTATTTTAGTTGAAAAAGAAATAATTCACATCCAACAGTAATTTACAGCCAAAAGATTAAATGTTAAAATTTCATCGAAATTGACCATTTTGGGAACGTTCGACAGCTCCGCGGTCATGGTTTTTCATCCGAAAATTGAATTTTTGGACTGTACCAAAAATGATTCCAAATGTCAATTGGATCGTGCCTCATGTTGAATAACCACTTTTTAAACCCTCGCAGTGCCCAAAATGGCAATTTTTACAGAGTTTTGCTTACTCAGAAGCTTCAATTTTGACCAATTTCAGGCACAGAAATGACTTTAAACACATTTATTTTAGTTGAAAAAGTAATAATTCACATCCAACAGTAATTTACATCCAAAAGATTAAATGTTAAAATTTCATCGAAATTGACCATTTTGGGAACGTTCGACAGCTCCGCGGTCATCGTTTTTGTCCGAAAATTGATTTTTTGGACTGTACCAAAAATGATTCCAAATGTCAATTGGATCGTGCCTCATGTTGAATAACCATTTTTTAAACCCTCACAGTGACCAAAATTGCCATTTTTACAGAGTTTTGCATACTCAGAAGCTTCAATTTTGACCAATTTCAGGCACAGGAATGACTTTAAACACATTTATTTTAGTTGAGAAAGTAATATTTCACATCTAACAGTAATTTACAGGCAAAAGATTACATTTTAAAATTTCATCGAAATTGACCATTTTGGGAATGTTCGACAGCTCCGCGGTCATCGTTTTTCGTCAGAAAATAGATTTTTTGGACTGTACCAAAAATGATTCTAAATGTCAATTGGATCGTGCCTCATGTTGAATAACCACTTTTTAAACCCTCACAGTGCCCAAAATTACCATTTTTACAGAGTTTTGCATATTCAGAAGCTTCAATTTTGACCAATTTCAGGCACAGAAATGACTTTAAACACATTTATTTTAGTTGAAAAAGTAATAATTCACATCCAACAGTAATTTACAGCCAAAAGATTAAATGTTAAAATTTCATCGAAATTGACCATTTTGGGAACGTTCGACAGCTCCGCGGTCATCGTTTTTCGTCCGAAAATTAATTTTTTGGACTGTACCAAAAATGATTCCAAATGTCAATTGGACCGTGCCTCATGTTGAATAACCACTTTTTAAACCCTCACCGTGACCAAAATTGCCATTTTTACAGAGTTTTGCATACTCAGAAGCTTCAATTTTGACCAATTTCAGGCACAGAAATGACTTTAAACACTTTTATTTTAGTTGAAAAAGTAATAATTCACATCCAACAGTAATTTACAGCCAAAAGATTAAATGATAAAATTTCATCGAAATTGACCATTTTGCGAACGTTCGACAGCTCCGCGGTCATCGTTTTTCGTCAGAAAATTTATTTTTTGGACTGTACCAAAAATGATTCAAAATGTCAATTGGATCATGCCTCATGTTGAATAACCACTTTTTAAACCCTCACAGTGCCCAAAATTGCCATTTTTACAGAGTTTTGCTTACTTAGAAGCTTCAATTTTGACCAATTTCAGGCACAGAAATGACTTTAAACACATTTATTTTAGTTGAAAAAGTAATAATTCACATCCAACAGTAATTTACAGCCAAAAGATTAAATGTTAAAATTTCATCGAAATTGACCATTTTGGGAACGTTCGACAGCTCCACGGTCATCGTTTTTTGTCTGAAAATTGATTTTTTGGACTGTACCAAAAATGATTCCAAATGTCAATTGGACCGTGCCTCATGTTGAATAACCACTTTTTAAACCCTTGCAGTGCCCAAAATGGCCATTTTTACAGAGTTTTGCTTACTCAGAAGCTTCAATTTTGACCAATTTCAGGCACAGGAATGACTTTAAACACATTTATTTTAGTTGAGAAAGTAATATTTCACATCTAACAGTAATTTACAGGCAAAAGATTAAATTTTAAAATTTCATCGAAATTGACCATTTTGGGAATGTTCGACAGCTCCGCGGTCATCGTTTTTCGTCAGAAAATAGATTTTTTGGACTGTACCAAAAATGATTCTAAATGTCAATTGGATCGTGCCTCATGTTGAATAACCACTTTTTAAACCCTCACAGTGCCCAAAATTGCCATTTTTACAGAGTTTTGCATACTCAGAAGCTTCAATTTTGACCAATTTCAGGCACAGAAATGACTTTAAACACATTTATTTTAGTTGAAAAAGTAATAATTCACATCCAACAGTAACTTACAGCCAAAAGATTAAATGTTAAAATTTCATCGAAATTGACCATTTTGGGAACGTTCGACAGCTCCGCGGTCATCGTTTTTCGTCCGAAAATTAATTTTTTGGACTGTACCAAAAATGATTCCAAATGTCAATTGGACCGTGCCTCATGTTGAATAACCACTTTTTAAACCCTCACAGTGACAAAAATTGCCATTTTTACAGAGTTTTGTATACTCAGAAGCTTCAATTTTGACCAATTTCAGGCACAGAAATGACTTCAAACACATTTATTTTAGTTGAAAAAGTAATAATTCACATCCAACAGTAATTTACAGCCAAAAGATTAAATGTTAAAATTTCATTGAAATTGACCATTTTGGGAACGTTCGACAGCTCCGCGGTCATCGTTTTTCATCCGAAAATTGAATTTTCGGACTGTACCAAAAATGATTCCAAATGTCAATTGGATCATGCCTCATGTTGAATAACCACTTTTTAAACCCTCACAGTGCCCAAAATGGCCATTTTTACAGAGTTTTGCTTACTCAGAAGCTTCAATTTTGACCAATTTCAGGCACAGAAATGACTTTAAACACATTTATTTTAGTTGAAAAAGTAATAATTCACATCCAACAGTAATTTACATCCAAAAGATTAAATGTTAAAATTTCATCGAAATTGACCATTTTGGGAACGTTCGACAGCTCCGCGGTCATCGTTTTTCGTCCGAAAATTGATTTTTTGGACTGTACCAAAAATGATTCCAAATGTCAATTGGATCGTGCCTCATGTTGAATAACCACTTTTTAAACCCTCACAGTGCCCAAAATTGCCATTTTTACAGAGTTTTGCTTACTTAGAAGCTTCAATTTTGACCAATTTCAGGCACAGAAATGACTTTAAACACATTTATTTTAGTTGAAAAAGTAATAATTCACATCCAACAGTAATTTACAGCGAAAAGATTAAATGTTAAAATTTCATCTAAATTGACCATTTTGGGAACGTTCGACAGCTCCGCGGTCATCGTTTTTCGTCCGAAAATTAATTTTTTGGACTGTAGCAAAAATGATTCCAAATGTCAATTGGATCGTGCCTCATGTTGAATAACCACTTTTTAAACCCTCGCAGTGCCCAAAATGGCCATTTTTACAGAGTTTTGCTTACTCAGAAGCTTCAATTTTGACCAATTTCAGGCACAGAAATGACTTTAAACACATTTATTTTAGTTGAAAAAGTAATAATTCACATCTAACAGTAATTTACAGCCAAAAGATTAAATGATAAAATTTCATCGAAATTGACCATTTTGGGAACGTTCGACAGCTCGGCGGTCATCGTTTTTCGTCCGAAAATTGATTTTTTGGACTGTACCAAAAATGATTCCAAATGTCAATTGGACCGTGCCTCATGTTGAATAACCACTTTTTAAACCCTCACAGTGCCCAAAATTGCCATTTTTACAGAGTTTTGCTTACTCAGAAGCTTCAATTTTGACCAATTTCAGGCACAGAAATGACTTTAAACACATTTATTTTAGTTGAAAAAGTAATAATTCACATCCAACAGTAATTTACAGCCAAAAGATTAAATGTTAAAATTTCATCGAAATTGACCATTTTGGGAACGTTCGACAGCTCCGCGGTCATCGATTTTTGTCCGAAAATTGATTTTTTGGACTGTACCAAAAATGATTCCAAATGTCAATTGGACCGTGCCTCATGTTGAATAACCACTTTTTAAACTCTTGCAGTGCCCAAAATGGCCATTTTTACAGAGTTTTGCTTACTCAGAAGCTTCAATTTTGACCAATTTCAGGCACAGGAATGACTTTAAACACATTTATTTTAGTTGAGAAAGTAATATTTCACATCTAACAGTAATTTACAGGCAAAAGATTAAATTTTAAAATTTCATCGAAATTGACCATTTTGGGAATGTTCGACAGCTCCGCGGTCATCGTTTTTCGTCAGAAAATAGATTTTTTGGACTGTACCAAAAATGATTCTAAATGTCAATTGGATCGTGCCTCATGTTGAATAACCACTTTTTAAACCCTCACAGTGCCCAAAATTGCCATTTTTACAGAGTTTTGCATACTCAGAAGCTTCAATTTTGACCAATTTCAGGCACAGAAATGACTTTAAACACATTTATTTTAGTTGAAAAAGTAATAATTCACATCCAACAGTAACTTACAGCCAAAAGATTAAATGTTAAAATTTCATCGAAATTGACCATTTTGGGAACGTTCGACAGCTCCGCGGTCATCGTTTTTCGTCCGAAAATTAATTTTTTGGACTGTACCAAAAATGATTCCAAATGTCAATTGGACCGTGCCTCATGTTGAATAACCACTTTTTAAACCCTCACAGTGACCAAAATTGCCATTTTTACAGAGTTTTGTATACTCAGAAGCTTCAATTTTGACCAATTTCAGGCACAGAAATGACTTCAAACACATTTATTTTAGTTGAAAAAGTAATAATTCACATCCAACAGTAATTTACAGCCAAAAGATTAAATGTTAAAATTTCATTGAAATTGACCATTTTGGGAACGTTCGACAGCTCCGCGGTCATCGTTTTTCATCCGAAAATTGAATTTTCGGACTGTACCAAAAATGATTCCAAATGTCAATTGGATCGTGCCTCATGTTGAATAACCACTTTTTAAACCCTCACAGTGCCCAAAATGGCCATTTTTACAGAGTTTTGCTTACTCAGAAGCTTCAATTTTGACCAATTTCAGGCACAGAAATGACTTTAAACACATTTATTTTAGTTGAAAAAGTAATAATTCACATCCAACAGTAATTTACATCCAAAAGATTAAATGTTTAAATTTCATCGAAATTGACCATTTTGGGAACGTTCGACAGCTCCGCGGTCATCGTTTTTCGTCCGAAAATTGATTTTTTGGACTGTACCAAAAATGATTCCAAATGTCAATTGGATCGTGCCTCATGTTGAATAACCACTTTTTAAACCCTCACAGTGCCCAAAATTGCCATTTTTACAGAGTTTTGCTTACTTAGAAGCTTCAATTTTGACCAATTTCAGGCACAGAAATGACTTTAAACACATTTATTTTAGTTGAAAAAGTAATAATTCACATCCAACAGTAATTTACAGCGAAAAGATTAAATGTTAAAATTTCATCTAAATTGACCATTTTGGGAACGTTCGACAGCTCCGCGGTCATCGTTTTTCGTCCGAAAATTAATTTTTTGGACTGTAGCAAAAATGATTCCAAATGTCAATTGGATCGTGCCTCATGTTGAATAACCACTTTTTAAACCCTCGCAGTGCCCAAAATGGCCATTTTTACAGAGTTTTGCTTACTCAGAAGCTTCAATTTTGACCAATTTCAGGCACAGAAATGACTTTAAACACATTTATTTTAGTTGAAAAAGTAATAATTCACATCTAACAGTAATTTACAGCCAAAAGATTAAATGATAAAATTTCATCGAAATTGACCATTTTGGGAACTTTCGACAGCTCGGCGGTCATCGTTTTTCGTCCGAAAATTGATTTTTTGGACTGTACCAAAAATGATTCCAAATGTCAATTGGACCGTGCCTCATGTTGAATAACCACTTTTTAAACCCTCACAGTGCCCAAAATTGCCATTTTTACAGAGTTTTGCTTACTCAGAAGCTTCAATTTTGACCAATTTCAGGCACAGAAATGACTTTAAACACATTTATTTTAGTTGAAAAAGTAATAATTCACATCCAACAGTAATTTACAGCCAAAAGATTAAATGTTAAAATTTCATCGAAATTGACCATTTTGGGAACGTTCGACAGCTCCGCGGTCATCGATTTTTGTCCGAAAATTGATTTTTTGGACTGTACCAAAAATGATTCCAAATGTCAATTGGACCGTGCCTCATGTTGAATAACCACTTTTTAAACCCTTGCAGTGCCCAAAATGGCCATTTTTACAGAGTTTTGCTTACTCAGAAGCTTCAATTTTGACCAATTTCAGGCACAGGAATGACTTTAAACACATTTATTTTAGTTGAGAAAGTAATATTTCACATCTAACAGTAATTTACAGGCAAAAGATTACATTTTAAAATTTCATCGAAATTGACCATTTTGGGAACGTTCGACAGCTCCGCGGTCATCGTTTTTCGTCAGAAAATAGATTTTTTGGACTGTACCAAAAATGATTCTAAATGTCAATTGGATCGTGCCTCATGTTGAATAACCACTTTTTAAACCCTCACAGTGCCCAAAATTGCCATTTTTACAGAGTTTTGCATACTCAGAAGCTTCAATTTTGACCAATTTCAGGCACAGAAATGACTTTAAACACATTTATTTTAGTTGAAAAAGTAATAATTCACATCCAACAGTAACTTACAGCCAAAAGATTAAATGTTAAAATTTCATCGAAATTGACCATTTTGGGAACGTTCGACAGCTCCGCGGTCATCGTTTTTCGTCCGAAAATTAATTTTTTGGACTGTACCAAAAATGATTCCAAATGTCAATTGGACCGTGCCTCATGTTGAATAACCACTTTTTAAACCCTCACAGTGACCAAAATTGCCATTTTTACAGAGTTTTGTATACTCAGAAGCTTCAATTTTGACCAATTTCAGGCACAGAAATGACTTTAAACACATTTATTTTAGTTGAAAAAGTAATAATTCACATCCAACAGTAATTTACAGCCAAAAGATTAAATGTTAAAATTTCATCGAAATTGACCATTTTGGGAACATTCGACAGCTCCGCGGTCATCGTTTTTCGTCCGAAAATTGACTTTTTGGACTGTACCAAAAATGATTCCAAATGTCAATTGGACCGTGCCTCATGTTGAATAACCACTTTTTAAACCCTCACAGTGCCCAAAATTGCCATTTTTACAGAGTTTTGCTTACTTAGAAGCTTCAATTTTGACCAATTTCAGGCACAGAAATGACTTTAAACACATTTATTTTAGTTGAAAAGTAATAATTCACATCCAACAGTAATTTACAGCCAAAAGATTAAATGTTAAAATTTCATCGAAATTGACCATTTTGGGAACGTTCGACAGCTCCGCGGTCATCGTTTTTTGTCTGAAAATTGATTTTTTGGACTGTACCAAAAATGATTCCAAATGTCAATTGGACCGTGCCTCATGTTGAATAACCACTTTTTAAACCCTTGCAGTGCCCAAAATGGCCATTTTTACAGAGTTTTGCTTACTCAGAAGCTTCAATTTTGACCAATTTCAGGCACAGGAATGACTTTAAACACATTTATTTTAGTTGAGAAAGTAATATTTCACATCTAACAGTAATTTACAGGCAAAAGATTAAATTTTAAAATTTCATCGAAATTGACCATTTTGGGAACGTTCGACAGCTCCGCGGTCATCGTTTTTCATCCGAAAATTGAATTTTTGGACTGTACCAAAAATGATTCCAAATGTCAATTGGATCGTGCCTCATGTTGAATAACCACTTTTTAAACCCTCACAGTGCCCAAAATGGCCATTTTTACAGAGTTTTGCTTACTCAGAAGCTTCAATTTTGACCAATTACAGGCACAGAAATGACTTTAAACACATTTTTTTAAGTTGAAAAAGTAATATTTCACATCCAACAGTAATATACAGCCAAAAGAATAAATGTTAACATTTCATCGAAATTGACCATTTTGGGAACTTTCGACAGCTCCGCGGTCATCGTTTTTCGTCAGAAAATTGATTTTTTTGGACTGTACCAAAAATGATTCAAAATGTCAATTGGATCGTGCCTCATGTTGAATAACCACTTTTTAAACCCTCACAGTGCCCAAAATTGCCATTTTTACAGAGTTTTGCTTACTCAGAAGCTTCAATTTTGACCAATTTCAGGCACAGAAATGACTTTAAACACATTTATTTTAGTTGAAAAAGTAATAATTCACATCCAACAGTAATTTACAGGCAAAAGATTAGATGTTAAAATTTCATCGAAATTGACCATTTTGGGAACGTTCGACAGCTCCGCGGTCATCGTTTTTCGTCCGAAAATTGATTTTTCGGACTGTACCAAAAATGATTCCAAATGTCAATTGGATCGTGCCTCATGTTGAATAACCATTTTTTAAACCCTCACAGTGACCAAAATTGCCATTTTTACAGAGTTTTGCATACTCAGAAGCTTCAATTTTGACCAATTTCAGGCACAGGAATGACTTTAAACACTTTTATTTTAGTTGAAAAAGTAATAATTCACATCCAACAGTAATTTACAGCCAAAAGATTAAATGATAAAATTTCATCGAAATTGACCATTTTGCGAACGTTCGACAGCTCCGTGGTCATCGTTTTTTGTCTGAAAATTGATTTTTTGGAAAGGGGCGACCGAATCGGTCCCCCCGAACTTATGGCCGAGTGCTTCGATCCCCCCGGGAAGCCATTTTGGGCGGGAGGCGCGTCTCAGCTGGTATGCCCGAAGCGGCGTAGCTGGGGCGCGCTCGTTCCCGCCCTAGAGTGGGCTGGCCTAGACACCGACGCAGCCAGCCACGCCCTCAGGGGCAGGCAGGGGCGGGTATACGCCCGCCCTGAAGACGGATAAAGAAGGACGCAAGACCAGAAGACATCCTCTTGTTCTTGTGCTCTGAAGCTGCACCTCCTCGCTGCACGTGAGCTCGGGACAGAACGAAGAGCCAATTTTGAGCGTTTTAATCTCTCGCTTTGTCTTTTAGATACTTCGTCGAAAGGATGCCCAAGAAAGGAGCAAAGGAATGTCGACTGACCAGTTGGTTCGGGCACTCATGAAGGACATGTCCGAAATTAAGAAACGGTTGGCGGAGCGAGACGGCGAGGAGGGATCGGGGCGTCCACCGGCCGGAGGGAAGCCAAAGAGGCCGAGAAGGGGGCCGGTCGGGGGAGACGTCCCGGTTCCCTGTTCTCCGCTCGAAACACCAGCCCCGGTACCGGCCCCGGTACCGGTTGAGGGGAATCCGATTCCCGTGATAGTCACCCCGACGGCTGCCGAAGATATGCCTCCCGAATTGGCGGCACAGTTAGCAGCATGGTTGGGGGACAGTAATGGGGGCGCCATGGCTACCGAAGCGCAAGCACTCATAAAGCAGTTGCGCGAGAAACGTGAGGCAGCCAAGGTGCCCGCGCCGGATGCGGCGATAGACAAGCCACGAGGGACGGAAGCTGCGTCCGGTGCAGGTAAGCGGCCATTGCCGATTGCAAGGGATGAGTCAACACCCTCTCGTAGAGAAAGATTGGGGCAACATGTTCCTTTGCCAATAAAGGAAAAGATTTGGGCGGGGGAATACGTTAACATTTTCTCCCTGCTCGTTGATCACTATGAGGTCGAAACTGTTAAGGGTCAAAAGGATCTGATGCATCCGAGTGTTTGGCGCGCAAAGATGGCCGCCTTTAAAGTGAATGAAAATATTGGTAACTGGGGGAATGCTTGGGGAATTTTCACGGCAATTTTGGGGGAACGTAGGCCTGATTTGCTCCCTGAATTTCCAGTATATCAGTCACGAATTATGGGGTACTCGACATCACACCAAGGTAACCAATGGTTCTGTTATGATAACCTTTTCAGGAAAGCGATGGAGCATAACAAAAGTTTAACCTGGGACTGTTACGATTCTTTAACATGGAATAAGATGAAAGAGTCGGGAATGTTGAAAGTGCCATTGGTGGGGAGTGCTGTTAGTGAGTCCTCCCGCCAAAATGGGGGGACACCCTTTCGGTCGGGTACGGGTACAGACGATTACCCGAGACCCGCCGGTAATACAGGGAGGAGGGGGTTCTGTTTCAATTTCAACAGAAGCAAATGTACTAGGCCCCCGGGATCTTGTAAGTTCAAACACGAATGTAGTGGTTGTGGGGCACCCCATCCTGAGTCCTCGTGCAGAGCCAAATTGGGTGAAAATGGGGGTAGAGGAGGCGCTAAACAGGTCTAATATAGTCCGAGGGGCGCCTTTACCAACCCCGATTGATACCCTGGCGATGATTCCCTGGCTCAGCGAATACCCAGATCGTACTTCTGCTGGGGTGCTACGAAACGGTTTTTCATATGGTTTCCGCATCCCGGTGGGTAACTTTCAGGGTGTCGGGACGTGCAAAAATCAACTTTCCGTCTTGCAGCATACTACTGTAGTACAGGATAAGATCTGGAAAGAGGTTACCCGAGGTCGGGTTGCCGGCCCGTTTCCTGTCCCCCCGGTACCGAACTTTGTTTGTTCTCCTTTAGGGGTGGTCCCCAAGAAGGACCCGGGTGAGTTTCGATTGATTCACAATTTATCAGCCCCTCATGGCCTTTCCGTAAACGATGCAATTAATCCAGAAATGTGTTCGGTGCGGTACGCATCATTCGATGAGGCCGTAGCCATTTTGAATCGCCTGGGGCCCGGGACGCTGATGGCGAAATCAGATATCGAGTCAGCGTTCCGTTTGCTCCCGGTATACCCGGATGACCAACGTTTGTTGGGATTCATGTTTCAAGGTTTGTATTACATGGACAGGTGTATGCCAATGGGGTGCTCGATATCTTGTGCTTATTTCGAGAAATTCAGTAGTTTTCTGCAATGGGTTTACACGAAGAAAACAGGTTTTCGGAATGTGATGCATTACCTCGACGACTTTCTGTTCCTTGGGGCCGCTGGGGATGATGAATGTGCCCGGGCCTTGACTGAATTTTGTGTTTTAATGAATCAATTTGGCGTGCCGTTGGCACCAGGTAAAACTGTGGGTCCCACGACTTGCCTCGAGTTCCTCGGGATCGAGTTGGACTCTAGTGAGGGTTGTTTTCGTTTACCAGCTTCCAAAGTATCGAAATTCAAGACAGCCCTGCAAATGTGTATCACCGCATCTAAAGTTACGCTGCATCAATTGCAGCAATTGGTGGGGAAGTTGAATTTTGCCTTAAGGGTGATCCCGATGGCCCGCCCCTTCTCCCGTTCGATTGCACAGGCGATGGTCGGCCTAAAGGAGGGTCACCATCGCACGAGGTTATCGGCCGAGGTCCGCCAAGACATGCGTATTTGGTTAGCTTTTTTGGCGGATTTCAATGGTCGAGTCGTCTGGAACAAACCGGCCTTGTCCTCTGAAGAGCTTGGTCTATGGACGGATTCAGCGGGAAGCATGGGTTTCGGCGCCATCTTCGGCACAAAATGGTCGGCACAAAAGTGGCCAACATGGTGGCACGATGAGGGGCTGACGAGTAATATTGCTTTCCTTGAGCTGTTTCCTATTTTGGTGGCCCTCAGATCCTGGCCCGATGGATTCAAAAATCATTCTGTCATATTTTGGTCTGACAATATGACCGTTGTAGAATGCATTAATAGTCAGGCAGCACGTTGTAAAATGATTTTGAGGCTGCTTAAAGAAATTGTCTTACTGTGTATGCAACTGAACGTGGTATTCAGAGCAAAACATGTCCCGGGGGTGATGAATCAGGCTGCTGATGCACTGTCTCGTTTTCAAATGCAGGCTTTCTCGGGTTTCCTTCCCTCAGCGGACCCCGAGCCAGCACCCTTTCCCGAAGCTCTCTGGTCTCTCGGTGCCCCGAACTTCGTTACCTCGTGGGAGAGAGTCTAGCACCAAGGACGAGGAAGGCATACGAAGGGGCGTTTCGGGCTTATTTGGCCTTTTTGGGGACTGAGAGAGGGGGACTTTGGGGGCATGAGGATTGGGTAGTACATTTTCTGATGTTCTTGCGTAAGGCTGGGAAGTCGGTGGCTACAGCCCAGAGGCATCGTGCTGCCATCTCCTTTGTTGCCAGGGCTCATAATATCCAGGACCCGACAGCGTCTTTTGCTGTACAAAAAGCGCTGCGTGGGTGGCAACGCCTTGAGGGTCGCAGAGTAGACGAGAGGCGCCCGATAGGTCTGGATAGGTTGTCCCAGTTGCTGGCCACACTCCCCGACATATGCTCGTCTCAGTTCGAGGCCTGTTTGTTCCGAGCCGCTTTTACGCTTGCATTTCATGGGGCTATGAGGATAAGTGAGCTGGTGGCAAGGAGCAAGCGGGATGTGGCGGGGGGTTTGTGCCGGGAACACGTTCAGATCAGGGGTGAGACTATGACGGTATCCTTTGTCAAGTCAAAAACCGATCAAAGTGGGGTGGGAGACTGCATAGTCATTCGCAGGATTCCAGGGTCTTCCATGTGTCCGGTGAGGTGTTTAGAGGATTACCTAGCACAAAGGGTGGCATCATGGGGGGGGGACAATGTTGAGACACGCGGACGCCACCCCACTGACAAAGTTTCAGTTTCAGCGGGTGCTCGCGATGTCAGTTACCGCAGCAGGCTTGGACCCGGGTGAGTTTGGGACCCATTCCTTTCGGATAGGGGCTGCCACTGAAGCTGCAGCCAGGGGTCTTAATGTGGAACAAGTAAAACGAGTGGGGCGTTGGTCCTCCAATTGTTATAAGAGGTATGTGCGGTTGCACATGTTGTGAAGCTGTAACAATGTACTCACGCTTCTTGTCTTTTGTTTGGTTTTCAGTTACGCAAGCCTTCGAGGCGGGGCGGACTATGCAGTCGACCCAACACCGGGCCAGCGGTCAGACATCACCGGCTGTGAAAAAGGAGGTGTGGGTCGTGGGCCACTCATACGTGAGGCGTGCCGCAGACGTATTCAAAGCAGGTGACATGATTCACGTAGCTGGGGAATACGGGTACAGGATGTCCTTCTACGGAAGGGGCGGTCTCTGTATTGACCAGTTTCAAGCTTACTTTGAGGGTTTGTTAGGGCGGATGAGGTCACCGCCGTCTATAGTCATAGTACATTTAGGGGGCAATGATTTGGTCACCACCGGTAGACGACTTCTCCTGGAGGCAATGCTTTCCACCGTAAGTTGGTTGGCGAGGAAAGTTCCGGGGTGCATAATTGCGTGGTCTCATATGATCCCACGAAAAGTGTGGCGGGGGGCTATTTCGATCCCTGCTTTGAACCATTCTGCTAGGAAACTTAATAACAAAATGAGTAGGTTGTTCCGTTCCAGGACATTGCATTCTATCTCGCACGGTTGTATTAATGATGACAGTATGTATATGGGGGATGGTGTGCATTTGTCTCGGGTGGGAAATGAGTTACTCATAGGAGACTTCTTAGCATGGTTAAAAACGTTGGAACATGACCTTTAGCTAGGAGTTTTGGTGGGGGGCCCGGATAGCCGGTCAACTATCCGGGCCTGTGGCGGTAAGGTCATGATCGGTGAGCACTAATTAGTAGATCCCTATGAGTGGGCGTCACCCAACACGGATGGGAGCGCTCGGGAGAGGTGGCCATTGGCCCCTCAATGGGGAGGCGGTCCCTTCTAAGGATGGGTCGCCGGAAGTAAAGGAAAGGCGGTCAAGGCCCCTTCCTTTGTAGGAGGGGTTACAGCCCCCTCCTGGGGAATTTCCCGGGGCCAGTGACATCTGCGACGGCAGATGCGGTAAGTTGTGTGGGGTTGGGATAAGGGCCACGATACCTTCTAGATACCTCACACGAGTATTCGAACAACCTTTAACTGGCGTCGAGTTTTAGGTGCCCCCGTCAAGTCAAGGGAAATTGGTAGTAGTTGCACTTGAGGTACGCCTCCGTGCTGTCGCCCATCCCAAGTGGGAGGGGTAAGTCCGGTTAGGGATCTTGACACCGGTTATGACCTTGCCGTTGGCCCTTAAACGTTAGGTTGTACAATTTCAATATGTCAAGAAATGTTTTGTAGGTTGCTAGTTCGGCTAGGAGAACCTCTGTATTAGAGAATCTGTTAAGGTTAGCCAAACATCGCAATATGGTAATGAAATTGTACATAACATGAAACGTTTAATGTTTTAATTTTGTTTTAATAAATACGGCCGGGATGGTCACTCCATCCCACTTCCAAAAACTTCAAGAACTGTTTCCGGTTTCACTCCTTTTGGGGATTGTGTTGAGAGGGGGTGGCGGGTATCTCGGCTATATGGAAAGGGGCGACCGAATCGGTCCCCCCGAACTTATGGCCGAGTGCTTCGATCCCCCCGGGAAGCCATTTTGGGCGGGAGGCGCGTCTCAGCTGGTATGCCCGAAGCGGCGTAGCTGGGGCGCGCTCGTTCCCGCCCTAGAGTGGGCTGGCCTAGACACCGACGCAGCCAGCCACGCCCTCAGGGGCAGGCAGGGGCGGGTATACGCCCGCCCTGAAGACGGATAAAGAAGGACGCAAGACCAGAAGACATCCTCTTGTTCTTGTGCTCTGAAGCTGCACCTCCTCGCTGCACGTGAGCTCGGGACAGAACGAAGAGCCAATTTTGACCCACCCACCAGCCCCTGAAGACAGCCAGTTGTGTATAAGAAAGTTGATTAATTTTGTTTCGTTTTCGTTTCCAGGTTGTAGTGCCATGTTGATTTTGAGTTAATAAAGAATGTTCGTTTTGAGTATGTTTGCCATTAAAGATATTCAGTTAGTGTCGAATGTTGATATATGCTCTTTCAGTCATAGTGGCCAATGTATTCTTAGGTTAATTTGCACTGTCGTATTTATTCTGGTAGGCGGTAAGGTCATGATCGGTGAGCACTAATTAGTAGATCCCTATGAGTGGGCGTCACCCAACACGGATGGGAGCGCTCGGGAGAGGTGGCCATTGGCCCCTCAATGGGGAGGCGGTCCCTTCTAAGGATGGGTCGCCGGAAGTAAAGGAAAGGCGGTCAAGGCCCCTTCCTTTGTAGGAGGGGTTACAGCCCCCTCCTGGGGAATTTCCCGGGGCCAGTGACATCTGCGACGGCAGATGCGGTAAGTTGTGTGGGGTTGGGATAAGGGCCACGATACCTTCTAGATACCTCACACGAGTATTCGAACGACCTTTAACTGGCGTCGAGTTTTAGGTGCCCCGTCAAGTCAAGGGAAATTGGTAGTAGTTGCACTTGAGGTACGCCTCCGTGCTGTCGCCCATCCCAAGTGGGAGGGGTAAGTCCGGTTAGGGATCTTGACACCGGTTATGACCTTGCCGTTGGCCCTTAAACGTTAGGTTGTACAATTTCAATATGTCAAGAAATGTTTTGTAGGTTGCTAGTTCGGCTAGGAGAACCTCTGTATTAGAGAATCTGTTAAGGTTAGCCAAACATCGCAATATGGTAATGAAATTGTACATAACATGAAACGTTTAATGTTTTAATTTTGTTTTAATAAATACGGCCGGGATGGTCACTCCATCCCACTTCCAAAAACTTCAAGAACTGTTTCCGGTTTCACTCCTTTTGGGAATTGTGTTGAGAGGGGGTGGCGGGTATCTCGGCTATATGGACTGTACCAAAAATGATTCCAAATGTCAATTGGACCGTGCCTCATGTTGAATAACCACTTTTTAAACCCTTGCAGTGCCCAAAATGGCCATTTTTACAGAGTTTTGCTTACTCAGAAGCTTCAATTTTGACCAATTTCAGGCACAGGAATGACTTTAAACACATTTATTTTAGTTGAGAAAGTAATATTTCACATCTAACAGTAATTTACAGGCAAAAGATTAAATTTTAAAATTTCATCGAAATTGACCATTTTGGGAATGTTCGACAGCTCCGCGGTCATCGTTTTTCGTCAGAAAATAGATTTTTTGGACTGTACCAAAAATGATTCTAAATGTCAATTGGATCGTGCCTCATGTTGAATAACCACTTTTTAAACCCTCACAGTGCCCAAAATTGCCATTTTTACAGAGTTTTGCATACTCAGAAGCTTCAATTTTGACCAATTTCAGGCACAGGAATGACTTTAAACACATTTATTTTAGTTGAAAAAGTAATAATTCACATCCAACAGTAACTTACAGCCAAAAGATTAAATGTTAAAATTTCATCGAAATTGACCATTTTGGGAACGTTCGACAGCTCCGCGGTCATCGTTTTTCGTCCGAAAATTAATTTTTTGGACTGTACCAAAAATGATTCCAAATGTCAATTGGACCGTGCCTCATGTTGAATAACCACTTTTTAAACCCTCACAGTGACCAAAATTGCCATTTTTACAGAGTTTTGTATACTCAGAAGCTTCAATTTTGACCAATTTCAGGCACAGAAATGACTTCAAACACATTTATTTTAGTTGAAAAAGAAATAATTCACATCCAACAGTAATTTACAGCCAAAAGATTAAATGTTAAAATTTCATCGAAATTGACCATTTTGGGAACGTTCGACAGCTCCGCGGTCATGGTTTTTCATCCGAAAATTGAATTTTTGGACTGTACCAAAAATGATTCCAAATGTCAATTGGATCGTGCCTCATGTTGAATAACCACTTTTTAAACCCTCGCAGTGCCCAAAATGGCAATTTTTACAGAGTTTTGCTTACTCAGAAGCTTCAATTTTGACCAATTTCAGGCACAGAAATGACTTTAAACACATTTATTTTAGTTGAAAAAGTAATAATTCACATCCAACAGTAATTTACATCCAAAAGATTAAATGTTAAAATTTCATCGAAATTGACCATTTTGGGAACGTTCGACAGCTCCGCGGTCATCGTTTTTCGTCCGAAAATTGATTTTTTGGACTGTACCAAAAATGATTCCAAATGTCAATTGGATCGTGCCTCATGTTGAATAACCATTTTTTAAACCCTCACAGTGACCAAAATTGCCATTTTTACAGAGTTTTGCATACTCAGAAGCTTCAATTTTGACCAATTTCAGGCACAGGAATGACTTTAAACACATTTATTTTAGTTGAGAAAGTAATATTTCACATCTAACAGTAATTTACAGGCAAAAGATTACATTTTAAAATTTCATCGAAATTGACCATTTTGGGAATGTTCGACAGCTCCGCGGTCATCGTTTTTCGTCAGAAAATAGATTTTTTGGACTGTACCAAAAATGATTCTAAATGTCAATTGGATCGTGCCTCATGTTGAATAACCACTTTTTAAACCCTCACAGTGCCCAAAATTACCATTTTTACAGAGTTTTGCATATTCAGAAGCTTCAATTTTGACCAATTTCAGGCACAGAAATGACTTTAAACACATTTATTTTAGTTGAAAAAGTAATAATTCACATCCAACAGTAATTTACAGCCAAAAGATTAAATGTTAAAATTTCATCGAAATTGACCATTTTGGGAACGTTCGACAGCTCCGCGGTCATCGTTTTTCGTCCGAAAATTAATTTTTTGGACTGTACCAAAAATGATTCCAAATGTCAATTGGACCGTGCCTCATGTTGAATAACCACTTTTTAAACCCTCACCGTGACCAAAATTGCCATTTTTACAGAGTTTTGCATACTCAGAAGCTTCAATTTTGACCAATTTCAGGCACAGAAATGACTTTAAACACTTTTATTTTAGTTGAAAAAGTAATAATTCACATCCAACAGTAATTTACAGCCAAAAGATTAAATGATAAAATTTCATCGAAATTGACCATTTTGCGAACGTTCGACAGCTCCGCGGTCATCGTTTTTCGTCAGAAAATTTATTTTTTGGACTGTACCAAAAATGATTCAAAATGTCAATTGGATCATGCCTCATGTTGAATAACCACTTTTTAAACCCTCACAGTGCCCAAAATTGCCATTTTTACAGAGTTTTGCTTACTTAGAAGCTTCAATTTTGACCAATTTCAGGCACAGAAATGACTTTAAACACATTTATTTTAGTTGAAAAAGTAATAATTCACATCCAACAGTAATTTACAGCCAAAAGATTAAATGTTAAAATTTCATCGAAATTGACCATTTTGGGAACGTTCGACAGCTCCGCGGTCATCGTTTTTTGTCTGAAAATTGATTTTTTGGACTGTACCAAAAATGATTCCAAATGTCAATTGGACCGTGCCTCATGTTGAATAACCACTTTTTAAACCCTTGTAGTGCCCAAAATGGCCATTTTTACAGAGTTTTGCTTACTCAGAAGCTTCAATTTTGACCAATTTCAGGCACAGGAATGACTTTAAACACATTTATTTTAGTTGAGAAAGTAATATTTCACATCTAACAGTAATTTACAGGCAAAAGATTAAATTTTAAAATTTCATCGAAATTGACCATTTTGGGAATGTTCGACAGCTCCGCGGTCATCGTTTTTCGTCAGAAAATAGATTTTTTGGCCTGTACCAAAAATGATTCTAAATGTCAATTGGATCGTGCCTCATGTTGAATAACCACTTTTTAAACCCTCACAGTGCCCAAAATTACCATTTTTACAGAGTTTTGCATACTCAGAAGCTTCAATTTTGACCAATTTCAGGCACAGAAATGACTTTAAACACATTTATTTTAGTTGAAAAAGTAATAATTCACATCCAACAGTAATTTACAGCCAAAAGATTAAATGATAAAATTTCATCGAAATTGACCATTTTGCGAACGTTCGACAGCTCCGCGGTCATCGTTTTTCGTCAGAAAATGTATTTTTTGGACTGTACCAAAAATGATTCAAAATGTCAATTGGATCATGCCTCATGTTGAATAACCACTTTTTAAACCCTCACAGTGCCCAAAATTGCCATTTTTACAGAGTTTTGCTTACTTAGAAGCTTCAATTTTGACCAATTTCAGGCACAGAAATGACTTTAAACACATTTATTTTAGTTGAAAAAGTAATAATTCACATCCAACAGTAATTTACAGCCAAAAGATTAAATGTTAAAATTTCATCGAAATTGACCATTTTGGGAACGTTCGACAGCTCCGCGGTCATCGTTTTTTGTCTGAAAATGGATTTTTTGGACTGTACCAAAAATGATTCCAAATGTCAATTGGACCGTGCCTCATGTTGAATAACCACTTTTTAAACCCTTGCAGTGCCCAAAATGGCCATTTTTACAGAGTTTTGCTTACTCAGAAGCTTCAATTTTGACCAATTTCAGGCACAGGAATGACTTTAAACACATTTATTTTAGTTGAGAAATTAATATTTCACATCTAACAGTAATTTACAGGCAAAAGATTAAATTTTAAAATTTCATCGAAATTGACCATTTTGGGAATGTTCGACAGCTCCGCGGTCATCGTTTTTCGTCAGAAAATAGATTTTTTGGACTGTACCAAAAATGATTCTAAATGTCAATTGGATCGTGCCTCATGTTGAATAACCACTTTTTAAACCCTCACAGTGCCCAAAATTGCCATTTTTACAGAGTTTTGCATACTCAGAAGCTTCAATTTTGACCAATTTCAGGCACAGGAATGACTTTAAACACATTTATTTTAGTTGAAAAAGTAATAATTCACATCCAACAGTAACTTACAGCCAAAAGATTAAATGTTAAAATTTCATCGAAATTGACCATTTTGGGAACGTTCGACAGCTCCGCGGTCATCGTTTTTCGTCCGAAAATTAATTTTTTGGACTGTACCAAAAATGATTCCAAATGTCAATTGGACCGTGCCTCATGTTGAATAACCACTTTTTAAACCCTCACAGTGACCAAAATTGCCATTTTTACAGAGTTTTGTATACTCAGAAGCTTCAATTTTGACCAATTTCAGGCACAGAAATGACTTCAAACACATTTATTTTAGTTGAAAAAGTAATAATTCACATCCAACAGTAATTTACAGCCAAAAGATTAAATGTTAAAATTTCATCGAAATTGACCATTTTGGGAACGTTCATCCGCGGTCATCGTTTTTCATCCGAAAATTGAATTTTTGGACTGTACCAAAAATGATTCCAAATGTCAATTGGATCGTGCCTCATGTTGAATAACCACTTTTTAAACCCTCGCAGTGCCCAAAATGGCAATTTTTACAGAGTTTTGCTTACTCAGAAGCTTCAATTTCGACCAATTTCAGGCACAGAAATGACTTTAAACACATTTATTTTAGTTGAAAAAGTAATAATTCACATCCAACAGTAATTTACATCCAAAAGATTAAATGTTAAAATTTCATCGAAATTGACCATTTTGGGAACGTTCGACAGCTCCGCGGTCATCGTTTTTCGTCTGAAAATTGATTTTTTGGACTGTACCAAAAATGATTCCAAATGTCAATTGGATCGTGCCTCATGTTGAATAACCATTTTTTAAACCCTCACAGTGACCAAAATTGCAATTTTTACAGAGTTTTGCATACTCAGAAGCTTCAATTTTGACCAATTTCAGGCACAGGAATGACTTTAAACACATTTATTTTAGTTGAGAAAGTAATATTTCACATCTAACAGTAATTTACAGGCAAAAGATTACATTTTAAAATTTCATCGAAATTGACCATTTTGGGAATGTTCGACAGCTCCGCGGTCATCGTTTTTCGTCAGAAAATAGATTTTTTGGACTGTACCAAAAATGATTCTAAATGTCAATTGGATCGTGCCTCATGTTGAATAACCACTTTTTAAACCCTCACAGTGCCCAAAATTACCATTTTTACAGAGTTTTGCATACTCAGAAGCTTCAATTTTGACCAATTTCAGGCACAGAAATGACTTTAAACACATTTATTTTAGTTGAAAAAGTAATAATTCACATCCAACAGTAATTTACAGCCAAAAGATTAAATGTTAAAATTTCATCGAAATTGACCATTTTGGGAACGTTCGACAGCTCCGCGGTCATCGTTTTTCGTCCGAAAATTAATTTTTTGGACTGTACCAAAAATGATTCCAAATGTCAATTGGACCGTGCCTCATGTTGAATAACCACTTTTTAAACCCTCACCGTGACCAAAATTGCCATTTTTACAGAGTTTTGCATACTCAGAAGCTTCAATTTTGACCAATTTCAGGCACAGAAATGACTTTAAACACTTTTATTTTAGTTGAAAAAGTAATAATTCACATCCAACAGTAATTTACAGCCAAAAGATTAAATGATAAAATTTCATCGAAATTGACCATTTTGCGAACGTTCGACAGCTCCGCGGTCATCGTTTTTCGTCAGAAAATTTATTTTTTGGACTGTACCAAAAATGATTCAAAATGTCAATTGGATCATGCCTCATGTTGAATAACCACTTTTTAAACCCTCACAGTGCCCAAAATTGCCATTTTTACAGAGTTTTGCTTACTTAGAAGCTTCAATTTTGACCAATTTCAGGCACAGAAATGACTTTAAACACATTTATTTTAGTTGAAAAAGTAATAATTCACATCCAACAGTAATTTACAGCCAAAAGATTAAATGTTAAAATTTCATCGAAATTGACCATTTTGGGAACGTTCGACAGCTCCGCGGTCATCGTTTTTTGTCTGAAAATTGATTTTTTGGACTGTACCAAAAATGATTCCAAATGTCAATTGGACCGTGCCTCATGTTGAATAACCACTTTTTAAACCCTTGTAGTGCCCAAAATGGCCATTTTTACAGAGTTTTGCTTACTCAGAAGCTTCAATTTTGACCAATTTCAGGCACAGGAATGACTTTAAACACATTTATTTTAGTTGAGAAAGTAATATTTCACATCTAACAGTAATTTACAGGCAAAAGATTAAATTTTAAAATTTCATCGAAATTGACCATTTTGGGAATGTTCGACAGCTCCGCGGTCATCGTTTTTCGTCAGAAAATAGATTTTTTGGACTGTACCAAAAATGATTCTAAATGTCAATTGGATCGTGCCTCATGTTGAATAACCACTTTTTAAACCCTCACAGTGCCCAAAATTACCATTTTTACAGAGTTTTGCATACTCAGAAGCTTCAATTTTGACCAATTTCAGGCACAGAAATGACTTTAAACACATTTATTTTAGTTGAAAAAGTAATAATTCACATCCAACAGTAATTTACAGCCAAAAGATTAAATGTTAAAATTTCATCGAAATTGACCATTTTGGGAACGTTCGACAGCTCCGCGGTCATCGTTTTTCGTCCGAAAATTAATTTTTTGGACTGTACCAAAAATGATTCCAAATGTCAATTGGACCGTGCCTCATGTTGAATAACCACTTTTTAAACCCTCACCGTGACCAAAATTGCCATTTTTACAGAGTTTTGCATACTCAGAAGCTTCAATTTTGACCAATTTCAGGCACAGAAATGACTTTAAACACTTTTATTTTAGTTGAAAAAGTAATAATTCACATCCAACAGTAATTTACAGCCAAAAGATTAAATGATAAAATTTCATCGAAATTGACCATTTTGCGAACGTTCGACAGCTCCGCGGTCATCGTTTTTCGTCAGAAAATGTATTTTTTGGACTGTACCAAAAATGATTCAAAATGTCAATTGGATCATGCCTCATGTTTAATAACCACTTTTTAAACCCTCACAGTGCCCAAAATTGCCATTTTTACAGAGTTTTGCTTACTTAGAAGCTTCAATTTTGACCAATTTCAGGCACAGAAATGACTTTAAACACATTTATTTTAGTTGAGAAAGTAATATTTCACATCTAACAGTAATTTACAGGCAAAAGATTAAATTTTAAAATTTCATCGAAATTGACCATTTTGGGAATGTTCGACAGCTCCGCGGTCATCGTTTTTCGTCAGAAAATAGATTTTTTGGACTGTACCAAAAATGATTCTAAATGTCAATTGGATCGTGCCTCATGTTGAATAACCACTTTTTAAACCCTCACAGTGCCCAAAATTGCCATTTTTACAGAGTTTTGCATACTCAGAAGCTTCAATTTTGACCAATTTCAGGCACAGGAATGACTTTAAACACATTTATTTTAGTTGAAAAAGTAATAATTCACATCCAACAGTAACTTACAGCCAAAAGATTAAATGTTAAAATTTCATCGAAATTGACCATTTTGGGAACGTTCGACAGCTCCGCGGTCATCGTTTTTCGTCCGAAAATTAATTTTTTGGACTGTACCAAAAATGATTCCAAATGTCAATTGGACCGTGCCTCATGTTGAATAACCACTTTTTAAACCCTCACAGTGACCAAAATTGCCATTTTTACAGAGTTTTGTATACTCAGAAGCTTCAATTTTGACCAATTTCAGGCACAGAAATGACTTCAAACACATTTATTTTAGTTGAAAAAGTAATAATTCACATCCAACAGTAATTTACATCCAAAAGATTAAATGTTAAAATTTCATCGAAATTGACCATTTTGGGAACGTTCGACAGCTCCGCGGTCATCGTTTTTCGTCCGAAAATTGATTTTTTGGACTGTACCAAAAATGATTCCAAATGTCAATTGGATCGTGCCTCATGTTGAATAACCATTTTTTAAACCCTCACAGTGACCAAAATTGCCATTTTTACAGAGTTTTGCATACTCAGAAGCTTCAATTTTGACCAATTTCAGGCACAGGAATGACTTTAAACACATTTATTTTAGTTGAGAAAGTAATATTTCACATCTAACAGTAATTTACAGGCAAAAGATTACATTTTAAAATTTCATCGAAATTGACCATTTTGGGAATGTTCGACAGCTCCGCGGTCATCGTTTTTCGTCAGAAAATAGATTTTTTGGACTGTACCAAAAATGATTCTAAATGTCAATTGGATCGTGCCTCATGTTGAATAACCACTTTTTAAACCCTCACAGTGCCCAAAATTACCATTTTTACAGAGTTTTGCATATTCAGAAGCTTCAATTTTGACCAATTTCAGGCACAGAAATGACTTTAAACACATTTATTTTAGTTGAAAAAGTAATAATTCACATCCAACAGTAATTTACAGCCAAAAGATTAAATGTTAAAATTTCATCGAAATTGACCATTTTGGGAACGTTCGACAGCTCCGCGGTCATCGTTTTTCGTCCGAAAATTAATTTTTTGGACTGTACCAAAAATGATTCCAAATGTCAATTGGACCGTGCCTCATGTTGAATAACCACTTTTTAAACCCTCACCGTGACCAAAATTGCCATTTTTACAGAGTTTTGCATACTCAGAAGCTTCAATTTTGACCAATTTCAGGCACAGAAATGACTTTAAACACTTTTATTTTAGTTGAAAAAGTAATAATTCACATCCAACAGTAATTTACAGCCAAAAGATTAAATGATAAAATTTCATCGAAATTGACCATTTTGCGAACGTTCGACAGCTCCGCGGTCATCGTTTTTCGTCAGAAAATTTATTTTTTGGACTGTACCAAAAATGATTCAAAATGTCAATTGGATCATGCCTCATGTTGAATAACCACTTTTTAAACCCTCACAGTGCCCAAAATTGCCATTTTTACAGAGTTTTGCTTACTTAGAAGCTTCAATTTTGACCAATTTCAGGCACAGAAATGACTTTAAACACATTTATTTTAGTTGAAAAAGTAATAATTCACATCCAACAGTAATTTACAGCCAAAAGATTAAATGTTAAAATTTCATCGAAATTGACCATTTTGGGAACGTTCGACAGCTCCGCGGTCATCGTTTTTTGTCTGAAAATTGATTTTTTGGACTGTACCAAAAATGATTCCAAATGTCAATTGGACCGTGCCTCATGTTGAATAACCACTTTTTAAACCCTTGTAGTGCCCAAAATGGCCATTTTTACAGAGTTTTGCTTACTCAGAAGCTTCAATTTTGACCAATTTCAGGCACAGGAATGACTTTAAACACATTTATTTTAGTTGAGAAAGTAATATTTCACATCTAACAGTAATTTACAGGCAAAAGATTAAATTTTAAAATTTCATCGAAATTGACCATTTTGGGAATGTTCGACAGCTCCGCGGTCATCGTTTTTCGTCAGAAAATAGATTTTTTGGCCTGTACCAAAAATGATTCTAAATGTCAATTGGATCGTGCCTCATGTTGAATAACCACTTTTTAAACCCTCACAGTGCCCAAAATTACCATTTTTACAGAGTTTTGCATACTCAGAAGCTTCAATTTTGACCAATTTCAGGCACAGAAATGACTTTAAACACATTTATTTTAGTTGAAAAAGTAATAATTCACATCCAACAGTAATTTACAGCCAAAAGATTAAATGTTAAAATTTCATCGAAATTGACCATTTTGGGAACGTTCGACAGCTCCGCGGTCATCGTTTTTCGTCCGAAAATTAATTTTTTGGACTGTACCAAAAATGATTCCAAATGTCAATTGGACCGTGCCTCATGTTGAATAACCACTTTTTAAACCCTCACCGTGACCAAAATTGCCATTTTTACAGAGTTTTGCATACTCAGAAGCTTCAATTTTGACCAATTTCAGGCACAGAAATGACTTTAAACACTTTTATTTTAGTTGAAAAAGTAATAATTCACATCCAACAGTAATTTACAGCCAAAAGATTAAATGATAAAATTTCATCGAAATTGACCATTTTGCGAACGTTCGACAGCTCCGCGGTCATCGTTTTTCGTCAGAAAATGTATTTTTTGGACTGTACCAAAAATGATTCAAAATGTCAATTGGATCATGCCTCATGTTGAATAACCACTTTTTAAACCCTCACAGTGCCCAAAATTGCCATTTTTACAGAGTTTTGCTTACTTAGAAGCTTCAATTTTGACCAATTTCAGGCACAGAAATGACTTTAAACACATTTATTTTAGTTGAAAAAGTAATAATTCACATCCAACAGTAATTTACAGCCAAAAGATTAAATGTTAAAATTTCATCGAAATTGACCATTTTGGGAACGTTCGACAGCTCCGCGGTCATCGTTTTTTGTCTGAAAATTGATTTTTTGGACTGTACCAAAAATGATTCCAAATGTCAATTGGACCGTGCCTCATGTTGAATAACCACTTTTTAAACCCTTGCAGTGCCCAAAATGGCCATTTTTACAGAGTTTTGCTTACTCAGAAGCTTCAATTTTGACCAATTTCAGGCACAGGAATGACTTTAAACACATTTATTTTAGTTGAGAAATTAATATTTCACATCTAACAGTAATTTACAGGCAAAAGATTAAATTTTAAAATTTCATCGAAATTGACCATTTTGGGAATGTTCGACAGCTCCGCGGTCATCGTTTTTCGTCAGAAAATAGATTTTTTGGACTGTACCAAAAATGATTCTAAATGTCAATTGGATCGTGCCTCATGTTGAATAACCACTTTTTAAACCCTCACAGTGCCCAAAATTGCCATTTTTACAGAGTTTTGCATACTCAGAAGCTTCAATTTTGACCAATTTCAGGCACAGGAATGACTTTAAACACATTTATTTTAGTTGAAAAAGTAATAATTCACATCCAACAGTAACTTACAGCCAAAAGATTAAATGTTAAAATTTCATCGAAATTGACCATTTTGGGAACGTTCGACAGCTCCGCGGTCATCGTTTTTCGTCCGAAAATTAATTTTTTGGACTGTACCAAAAATGATTCCAAATGTCAATTGGACCGTGCCTCATGTTGAATAACCACTTTTTAAACCCTCACAGTGACCAAAATTGCCATTTTTACAGAGTTTTGTATACTCAGAAGCTTCAATTTTGACCAATTTCAGGCACAGAAATGACTTCAAACACATTTATTTTAGTTGAAAAATTAATAATTCACATCCAACAGTAATTTACAGCCAAAAGATTAAATGTTAAAATTTCATCGAAATTGACCATTTTGGGAACGTTCATCCGCGGTCATCGTTTTTCATCCGAAAATTGAATTTTTGGACTGTACCAAAAATGATTCCAAATGTCAATTGGATCGTGCCTCATGTTGAATAACCACTTTTTAAACCCTCGCAGTGCCCAAAATGGCAATTTTTACAGAGTTTTGCTTACTCAGAAGCTTCAATTTCGACCAATTTCAGGCACAGAAATGACTTTAAACACATTTATTTTAGTTGAAAAAGTAATAATTCACATCCAACAGTAATTTACATCCAAAAGATTAAATGTTAAAATTTCATCGAAATTGACCATTTTGGGAACGTTCGACAGCTCCGCGGTCATCGTTTTTCGTCCGAAAATTGATTTTTTGGACTGTACCAAAAATGATTCCAAATGTCAATTGGATCGTGCCTCATGTTGAATAACCATTTTTTAAACCCTCACAGTGACCAAAATTGCAATTTTTACAGAGTTTTGCATACTCAGAAGCTTCAATTTTGACCAATTTCAGGCACAGGAATGACTTTAAACACATTTATTTTAGTTGAGAAAGTAATATTTCACATCTAACAGTAATTTACAGGCAAAAGATTACATTTTAAAATTTCATCGAAATTGACCATTTTGGGAATGTTCGACAGCTCCGCGGTCATCGTTTTTCGTCAGAAAATAGATTTTTTGGACTGTACCAAAAATGATTCTAAATGTCAATTGGATCGTGCCTCATGTTGAATAACCACTTTTTAAACCCTCACAGTGCCCAAAATTACCATTTTTACAGAGTTTTGCATACTCAGAAGCTTCAATTTTGACCAATTTCAGGCACAGAAATGACTTTAAACACATTTATTTTAGTTGAAAAAGTAATAATTCACATCCAACAGTAATTTACAGCCAAAAGATTAAATGTTAAAATTTCATCGAAATTGACCATTTTGGGAACGTTCGACAGCTCCGCGGTCATCGTTTTTCGTCCGAAAATTAATTTTTTGGACTGTACCAAAAATGATTCCAAATGTCAATTGGACCGTGCCTCATGTTGAATAACCACTTTTTAAACCCTCACCGTGACCAAAATTGCCATTTTTACAGAGTTTTGCATACTCAGAAGCTTCAATTTTGACCAATTTCAGGCACAGAAATGACTTTAAACACTTTTATTTTAGTTGAAAAAGTAATAATTCACATCCAACAGTAATTTACAGCCAAAAGATTAAATGATAAAATTTCATCGAAATTGACCATTTTGCGAACGTTCGACAGCTCCGCGGTCATCGTTTTTCGTCAGAAAATTTATTTTTTGGACTGTACCAAAAATGATTCAAAATGTCAATTGGATCATGCCTCATGTTGAATAACCACTTTTTAAACCCTCACAGTGCCCAAAATTGCCATTTTTACAGAGTTTTGCTTACTTAGAAGCTTCAATTTTGACCAATTTCAGGCACAGAAATGACTTTAAACACAATTATTTTAGTTGAAAAAGTAATAATTCACATCCAACAGTAATTTACAGCCAAAAGATTAAATGTTAAAATTTCATCGAAATTGACCATTTTGGGAACGTTCGACAGCTCCGCGGTCATCGTTTTTTGTCTGAAAATTGATTTTTTGGACTGTACCAAAAATGATTCCAAATGTCAATTGGACCGTGCCTCATGTTGAATAACCACTTTTTAAACCCTTGTAGTGCCCAAAATGGCCATTTTTACAGAGTTTTGCTTACTCAGAAGCTTCAATTTTGACCAATTTCAGGCACAGGAATGACTTTAAACACATTTATTTTAGTTGAGAAAGTAATATTTCACATCTAACAGTAATTTACAGGCAAAAGATTAAATTTTAAAATTTCATCGAAATTGACCATTTTGGGAATGTTCGACAGCTCCGCGGTCATCGTTTTTCGTCAGAAAATAGATTTTTTGGACTGTACCAAAAATGATTCTAAATGTCAATTGGATCGTGCCTCATGTTGAATAACCACTTTTTAAACCCTCACAGTGCCCAAAATTACCATTTTTACAGAGTTTTGCATACTCAGAAGCTTCAATTTTGACCAATTTCAGGCACAGAAATGACTTTAAACACATTTATTTTAGTTGAAAAAGTAATAATTCACATCCAACAGTAATTTACAGCCAAAAGATTAAATGATAAAATTTCATCGAAATTGACCATTTTGCGAACGTTCGACAGCTCCGCGGTCATCGTTTTTCGTCAGAAAATGTATTTTTTGGACTGTACCAAAAATGATTCAAAATGTCAATTGGATCATGCCTCATGTTGAATAACCACTTTTTAAACCCTCACAGTGCCCAAAATTGCCATTTTTACAGAGTTTTGCTTACTTAGAAGCTTCAATTTTGACCAATTTCAGGCACAGAAATGACTTTAAACACATTTATTTTAGTTGAAAAAGTAATAATTCACATCCAACAGTAATTTACAGCCAAAAGATTAAATGTTAAAATTTCATCGAAATTGACCATTTTGGGAACGTTCGACAGCTCCGCGGTCATCGTTTTTTGTCTGAAAATTGATTTTTTGGACTGTACCAAAAATGATTCCAAATGTCAATTGGACCGTGCCTCATGTTGAATAACCACTTTTTAAACCCTTGCAGTGCCCAAAATGGCCATTTTTACAGAGTTTTGCTTACTCAGAAGCTTCAATTTTGACCAATTTCAGGCACAGGAATGACTTTAAACACATTTATTTTAGTTGAGAAAGTAATATTTCACATCTAACAGTAATTTACAGGCAAAAGATTAAATTTTAAAATTTCATCGAAATTGACCATTTTGGGAATGTTCGACAGCTCCGCGGTCATCGTTTTTCGTCAGAAAATAGATTTTTTGGACTGTACCAAAAATGATTCTAAATGTCAATTGGATCGTGCCTCATGTTGAATAACCACTTTTTAAACCCTCACAGTGCCCAAAATTGCCATTTTTACAGAGTTTTGCATACTCAGAAGCTTCAATTTTGACCAATTTCAGGCACAGGAATGACTTTAAACACATTTATTTTAGTTGAAAAAGTAATAATTCACATCCAACAGTAACTTACAGCCAAAAGATTAAATGTTAAAATTTCATCGAAATTGACCATTTTGGGAACGTTCGACAGCTCCGCGGTCATCGTTTTTCGTCCGAAAATTAATTTTTTGGACTGTACCAAAAATGATTCCAAATGTCAATTGGACCGTGCCTCATGTTGAATAACCACTTTTTAAACCCTCACAGTGACCAAAATTGCCATTTTTACAGAGTTTTGTATACTCAGAAGCTTCAATTTTGACCAATTTCAGGCACAGAAATGACTTCAAACACATTTATTTTAGTTGAAAAAGTAATAATTCACATCCAACAGTAATTTACAGCCAAAAGATTAAATGTTAAAATTTCATCGAAATTGACCATTTTGGGAACGTTCGACAGCTCCGAGGTCATCGTTTTTCATCCGAAAATTGAATTTTTGGACTGTACCAAAAATGATTCCAAATGTCAATTGGATCGTGCCTCATGTTGAATAACCACTTTTTAAACCCTCGCAGTGCCCAAAATGGCAATTTTTACAGAGTTTTGCTTACTCAGAAGCTTCAATTTCGACCAATTTCAGGCACAGAAATGACTTTAAACACATTTATTTTAGTTGAAAAAGTAATAATTCACATCCAACAGTAATTTACATCCAAAAGATTAAATGTTAAAATTTCATCGAAATTGACCATTTTGGGAACGTTCGACAGCTCCGCGGTCATCGTTTTTCGTCCGAAAATTGATTTTTTGGACTGTACCAAAAATGATTCCAAATGTCAATTGGATCATGCCTCATGTTGAATAACCATTTTTTAAACCCTCACAGTGACCAAAATTGCCATTTTTACAGAGTTTTGCATACTCAGAAGCTTCAATTTTGACCAATTTCAGGCACAGGAATGACTTTAAACACATTTATTTTAGTTGAGAAAGTAATATTTCACATCTAACAGTAATTTACAGGCAAAAGATTACATTTTAAAATTTCATCGAAATTGACCATTTTGGGAATGTTCGACAGCTCCGTGGTCATCGTTTTTCGTCAGAAAATAGATTTTTTGGACTGTACCAAAAATGATTCTAAATGTCAATTGGATCGTGCCTCATGTTGAATAACCACTTTTTAAACCCTCACAATGCCCAAAATTACCATTTTTACAGAGTTTTGCATACTCAGAAGCTTCAATTTTGACCAATTTCAGGCACAGAAATGACTTTAAACACATTTATTTTAGTTGAAAAAGTAATAATTCACATCCAACAGTAATTTACAGCCAAAAGATTAAATGTTAAAATTTCATCGAAATTGACCATTTTGGGAACGTTCGACAGCTCCGCGGTCATCGTTTTTCGTCCGAAAATTAATTTTTTGGACTGTACCAAAAATGATTCCAAATGTCAATTGGACCGTGCCTCATGTTGAATAACCACTTTTTAAACCCTCACCGTGACCAAAATTGCCATTTTTACAGAGTTTTGCATACTCAGAAGCTTCAATTTTGACCAATTTCAGGCACAGAAATGACTTTAAACACTTTTATTTTAGTTGAAAAAGTAATAATTCACATCCAACAGTAATTTACAGCCAAAAGATTAAATGATAAAATTTCATCGAAATTGACCATTTTGCGAACGTTCGACAGCTCCGCGGTCATCGTTTTTCGTCAGAAAATTTATTTTTTGGACTGTACCAAAAATGATTCAAAATGTCAATTGGATCATGCCTCATATTGAATAACCACTTTTTAAACCCTCACAGTGCCCAAAATTGCCATTTTTACAGAGTTTTGCTTACTTAGAAGCTTCAATTTTGACCAATTTCAGGCACAGAAATGACTTTAAACACATTTATTTTAGTTGAAAAAGTAATAATTCACATCCAACAGTAATTTACAGCCAAAAGATTAAATGTTAAAATTTCATCGAAATTGACCATTTTGGGAACGTTCGACAGCTCCGCGGTCATCGTTTTTTGTCTGAAAATTGATTTTTTGGACTGTACCAAAAATGATTCCAAATGTCAATTGGACCGTGCCTCATGTTGAATAACCACTTTTTAAACCCTTGTAGTGCCCAAAATGGCCATTTTTACAGAGTTTTGCTTACTCAGAAGCTTCAATTTTGACCAATTTCAGGCACAGGAATGACTTTAAACACATTTATTTTAGTTGAGAAAGTAATATTTCACATCTAACAGTAATTTACAGGCAAAAGATTAAATTTTAAAATTTCATCGAAATTGACCATTTTGGGAATGTTCGACAGCTCCGCGGTCATCGTTTTTCGTCAGAAAATAGATTATTTGGACTGTACCAAAAATGATTCTAAATGTCAATTGGACCGTGCCTCATGTTGAATAACCACTTTTTAAACCCTCACCGTGACCAAAATTGCCATTTTTACAGAGTTTTGCATACTCAGAAGCTTCAATTTTGACCAATTTCAGGCACAGAAATGACTTTAAACACTTTTATTTTAGTTGAAAAAGTAATAATTCACATCCAACAGTAATTTACAGCCAAAAGATTAAATGATAAAATTTCATCGAAATTGACCATTTTGCGAACGTTCGACAGCTCCGCGGTCATCGTTTTTCGTCAGAAAATGTATTTTTTGGACTGTACCAAAAATGATTCAAAATGTCAATTGGATCATGCCTCATGTTGAATAACCACTTTTTAAACCCTCACAGTGCCCAAAATTGCCATTTTTACAGAGTTTTGCTTACTTAGAAGCTTCAATTTTGACCAATTTCAGGCACAGAAATGACTTTAAACACATTTATTTTAGTTGAAAAAGTAATAATTCACATCCAACAGTAATTTACAGCCAAAAGATTAAATGTTAAAATTTCATCGAAATTGACCATTTTGGGAACGTTCGACAGCTCCGCGGTCATCGTTTTTTGTCTGAAAATTGATTTTTTGGACTGTACCAAAAATGATTCCAAATGTCAATTGGACCGTGCCTCATGTTGAATAACCACTTTTTAAACCCTTGCAGTGCCCAAAATGGCCATTTTTACAGAGTTTTGCTTACTCAGAAGCTTCAATTTTGACCAATTTCAGGCACAGGAATGACTTTAAACACATTTATTTTAGTTGAGAAATTAATATTTCACATCTAACAGTAATTTACAGGCAAAAGATTAAATTTTAAAATTTCATCGAAATTGACCATTTTGGGAATGTTCGACAGCTCCGCGGTCATCGTTTTTCGTCAGAAAATAGATTTTTTGGACTGTACCAAAAATGATTCTAAATGTCAATTGGATCGTGCCTCATGTTGAATAACCACTTTTTAAACCCTCACAGTGCCCAAAATTGCCATTTTTACAGAGTTTTGCATACTCAGAAGCTTCAATTTTGACCAATTTCAGGCACAGGAATGACTTTAAACACATTTATTTTAGTTGAAAAAGTAATAATTCACATCCAACAGTAACTTACAGCCAAAAGATTAAATGTTAAAATTTCATCGAAATTGACCATTTTGGGAACGTTCGACAGCTCCGCGGTCATCGTTTTTCGTCCGAAAATTAATTTTTTGGACTGTACCAAAAATGATTCCAAATGTCAATTGGACCGTGCCTCATGTTGAATAACCACTTTTTAAACCCTCACAGTGACCAAAATTGCCATTTTTACAGAGTTTTGTATACTCAGAAGCTTCAATTTTGACCAATTTCAGGCACAGAAATGACTTCAAACACATTTATTTTAGTTGAAAAAGTAATAATTCACATCCAACAGTAATTTACAGCCAAAAGATTAAATGTTAAAATTTCATCGAAATTGACCATTTTGGGAACGTTCATCCGCGGTCATCGTTTTTCATCCGAAAATTGAATTTTTGGACTGTACCAAAAATGATTCCAAATGTCAATTGGATCGTGCCTCATGTTGAATAACCACTTTTTAAACCCTCGCAGTGCCCAAAATGGCAATTTTTACAGAGTTTTGCTTACTCAGAAGCTTCAATTTCGACCAATTTCAGGCACAGAAATGACTTTAAACACATTTATTTTAGTTGAAAAAGTAATAATTCACATCCAACAGTAATTTACATCCAAAAGATTAAATGTTAAAATTTCATCGAAATTGACCATTTTGGGAACGTTCGACAGCTCCGCGGTCATCGTTTTTCGTCCGAAAACTGATTTTTTGGACTGTACCAAAAATGATTCCAAATGTCAATTGGATCGTGCCTCATGTTGAATAACCATTTTTTAAACCCTCACAGTGACCAAAATTGCAATTTTTACAGAGTTTTGCATACTCAGAAGCTTCAATTTTGACCAATTTCAGGCACAGGAATGACTTTAAACACATTTATTTTAGTTGAGAAAGTAATATTTCACATCTAACAGTAATTTACAGGCAAAAGATTACATTTTAAAATTTCATCGAAATTGACCATTTTGGGAATGTTCGACAGCTCCGCGGTCATCGTTTTTCGTCAGAAAATAGATTTTTTGGACTGTACCAAAAATGATTCTAAATGTCAATTGGATCGTGCCTCATGTTGAATAACCACTTTTTAAACCCTCACAGTGCCCAAAATTACCATTTTTACAGAGTTTTGCATACTCAGAAGCTTCAATTTTGACCAATTTCAGGCACAGAAATGACTTTAAACACATTTATTTTAGTTGAAAAAGTAATAATTCACATCCAACAGTAATTTACAGCCAAAAGATTAAATGTTAAAATTTCATCGAAATTGACCATTTTGGGAACGTTCGACAGCTCCGCGGTCATCGTTTTTCGTCCGAAAATTAATTTTTTGGACTGTACCAAAAATGATTCCAAATGTCAATTGGACCGTGCCTCATGTTGAATAACCACTTTTTAAACCCTCACCGTGACCAAAATTGCCATTTTTACAGAGTTTTGCATACTCAGAAGCTTCAATTTTGACCAATTTCAGGCACAGAAATGACTTTAAACACTTTTATTTTAGTTGAAAAAGTAATAATTCACATCCAACAGTAATTTACAGCCAAAAGATTAAATGATAAAATTTCATCGAAATTGACCATTTTGCGAACGTTCGACAGCTCCGCGGTCATCGTTTTTCGTCAGAAAATTTATTTTTTGGACTGTACCAAAAATGATTCAAAATGTCAATTGGATCATGCCTCATGTTGAATAACCACTTTTTAAACCCTCACAGTGCCCAAAATTGCCATTTTTACAGAGTTTTGCTTACTTAGAAGCTTCAATTTTGACCAATTTCAGGCACAGAAATGACTTTAAACACATTTATTTTAGTTGAAAAAGTAATAATTCACATCCAACAGTAATTTACAGCCAAAAGATTAAATGTTAAAATTTCATCGAAATTGACCATTTTGGGAACGTTCGACAGCTCCGCGGTCATCGTTTTTTGTCTGAAAATTGATTTTTTGGACTGTACCAAAAATGATTCCAAATGTCAATTGGACCGTGCCTCATGTTGAATAACCACTTTTTAAACCCTTGTAGTGCCCAAAATGGCCATTTTTACAGAGTTTTGCTTACTCAGAAGCTTCAATTTTGACCAATTTCAGGCACAGGAATGACTTTAAACACATTTATTTTAGTTGAGAAAGTAATATTTCACATCTAACAGTAATTTACAGGCAAAAGATTAAATTTTAAAATTTCATCGAAATTGACCATTTTGGGAATGTTCGACAGCTCCGCGGTCATCGTTTTTCGTCAGAAAATAGATTTTTTGGACTGTACCAAAAATGATTCTAAATGTCAATTGGATCGTGCCTCATGTTGAATAACCACTTTTTAAACCCTCACAGTGCCCAAAATTACCATTTTTACAGAGTTTTGCATACTCAGAAGCTTCAATTTTGACCAATTTCAGGCACAGAAATGACTTTAAACACATTTATTTTAGTTGAAAAAGTAATAATTCACATCCAACAGTAATTTACAGCCAAAAGATTAAATGTTAAAATTTCATCGAAATTGACCATTTTGGGAACTCCGTTCGACAGCTCCGCGGTCATCGTTTTTCGTCCGAAAATTAATTTTTTGGACTGTACCAAAAATGATTCCAAATGTCAATTGGACCGTGCCTCATGTTGAATAACCACTTTTTAAACCCTCACCGTGACCAAAATTGCCATTTTTACAGAGTTTTGCATACTCAGAAGCTTCAATTTTGACCAATTTCAGGCACAGAAATGACTTTAAACACTTTTATTTTAGTTGAAAAAGTAATAATTCACATCCAACAGTAATTTACAGCCAAAAGATTAAATGATAAAATTTCATCGAAATTGACCATTTTGCGAACGTTCGACAGCTCCGCGGTCATCGTTTTTCGTCAGAAAATGTATTTTTTGGACTGTACCAAAAATGATTCAAAATGTCAATTGGATCATGCCTCATGTTGAATAACCACTTTTTAAACCCTCACAGTGCCCAAAATTGCCATTTTTACAGAGTTTTGCTTACTTAGAAGCTTCAATTTTGACCAATTTCAGGCACAGAAATGACTTTAAACACATTTATTTTAGTTGAAAAAGTAATAATTCACATCCAACAGTAATTTACAGCCAAAAGATTAAATGTTAAAATTTCATCGAAATTGACCATTTTGGGAACGTTCGACAGCTCCGCGGTCATCGTTTTTTGTCTGAAAATTGATTTTTTGGACTGTACCAAAAATGATTCCAAATGTCAATTGGACCGTGCCTCATGTTGAATAACCACTTTTTAAACCCTTGCAGTGCCCAAAATGGCCATTTTTACAGAGTTTTGCTTACTCAGAAGCTTCAATTTTGACCAATTTCAGGCACAGGAATGACTTTAAACACATTTATTTTAGTTGAGAAAGTAATATTTCACATCTAACAGTAATTTACAGGCAAAAGATTAAATTTTAAAATTTCATCGAAATTGACCATTTTGGGAATGTTCGACAGCTCCGCGGTCATCGTTTTTCGTCAGAAAATAGATTTTTTGGACTGTACCAAAAATGATTCTAAATGTCAATTGGATCGTGCCTCATGTTGAATAACCACTTTTTAAACCCTCACAGTGCCCAAAATTGCCATTTTTACAGAGTTTTGCATACTCAGAAGCTTCAATTTTGACCAATTTCAGGCACAGGAATGACTTTAAACACATTTATTTTAGTTGAAAAAGTAATAATTCACATCCAACAGTAACTTACAGCCAAAAGATTAAATGTTAAAATTTCATCGAAATTGACCATTTTGGGAACGTTCGACAGCTCCGCGGTCATCGTTTTTCGTCCGAAAATTAATTTTTTGGACTGTACCAAAAATGATTCCAAATGTCAATTGGACCGTGCCTCATGTTGAATAACCACTTTTTAAACCCTCACAGTGACCAAAATTGCCATTTTTACAGAGTTTTGTATACTCAGAAGCTTCAATTTTGACCAATTTCAGGCACAGAAATGACTTCAAACACATTTATTTTAGTTGAAAAAGTAATAATTCACATCCAACAGTAATTTACAGCCAAAAGATTAAATGTTAAAATTTCATCGAAATTGACCATTTTGGGAACGTTCGACAGCTCTGCGGTCATCGTTTTTCGTCCGAAAATTAATTTTTTGGACTGTACCAAAAATGATTCCAAATGTCAATTGGATCGTGCCTCATGTTGAATAACCACTTTTTAAACCCTCGCAGTGCCCAAAATGGCAATTTTTACAGAGTTTTGCTTACTCAGAAGCTTCAATTTCGACCAATTTCAGGCACAGAAATGACTTTAAACACATTTATTTTAGTTGAAAAAGTAATAATTCACATCCAACAGTAATTTACATCCAAAAGATTAAATGTTAAAATTTCATCGAAATTGACCATTTTGGGAACGTTCGACAGCTCCGCGGTCATCGTTTTTCGTCCGAAAATTGATTTTTTGGACTGTACCAAAAATGATTCCAAATGTCAATTGGATCATGCCTCATGTTGAATAACCATTTTTTAAACCCTCACAGTGACCAAAATTGCCATTTTTACAGAGTTTTGCATACTCAGAAGCTTCAATTTTGACCAATTTCAGGCACAGAAATGACTTTAAACACATTTATTTTAGTTGAAAAAGTAATAATTCACATCCAACAGTAATTTACAGCCAAAAGATTAAATGTTAAAATTTCATCGAAATTGACCATTTTGGGAACGTTCGACAGCTCCGCGGTCATCGTTTTTTGTCTGAAAATTGATTTTTTGGACTGTACCAAAAATGATTCCAAATGTCAATTGGACCGTGCCTCATGTTGAATAACCACTTTTTAAACCCTTGCAGTGCCCAAAATGGCAATTTTTACAGAGTTTTGCTTACTCAGAAGCTTCAATTTTGACCAATTTCAGGCACAGGAATGACTTTAAACACATTTATTTTAGTTGAGAAAGTAATATTTCACATCTAACAGTAATTTACAGGCAAAAGATTAAATTTTAAAATTTCATCGAAATTGACCATTTTGGGAATGTTCGACAGCTCCGCGGTCATCGTTTTTCGTCAGAAAATAGATTTTTTGGACTGTACCAAAAATGATTCTAAATGTCAATTGGATCGTGCCTCATGTTGAATAACCACTTTTTAAACCCTCACAGTGCCCAAAATTGCCATTTTTACAGAGTTTTGCATACTCAGAAGCTTCAATTTTGACCAATTTCAGGCACAGGAATGACTTTAAACACATTTATTTTAGTTGAAAAAGTAATAATTCACATCCAACAGTAACTTACAGCCAAAAGATTAAATGTTAAAATTTCATCGAAATTGACCATTTTGGGAACGTTCGACAGCTCCGCGGTCATCGTTTTTCGTCCGAAAATTAATTTTTTGGACTGTACCAAAAATGATTCCAAATGTCAATTGGACCGTGCCTCATGTTGAATAACCACTTTTTAAACCCTCACAGTGACCAAAATTGCCATTTTTACAGAGTTTTGTATACTCAGAAGCTTCAATTTTGACCAATTTCAGGCACAGAAATGACTTCAAACACATTTATTTTAGTTGAAAAAGTAATAATTCACATCCAACAGTAATTTACAGCCAAAAGATTAAATGTTAAAATTTCATCGAAATTGACCATTTTGGGAACGTTCGACAGCTCTGCGGTCATCGTTTTTCGTCCGAAAATTAATTTTTTGGACTGTACCAAAAATGATTCCAAATGTCAATTGGATCGTGCCTCATGTTGAATAACCACTTTTTAAACCCTCGCAGTGCCCAAAATGGCAATTTTTACAGAGTTTTGCTTACTCAGAAGCTTCAATTTCGACCAATTTCAGGCACAGAAATGACTTTAAACACATTTATTTTAGTTGAAAAAGTAATAATTCACATCCAACAGTAATTTACATCCAAAAGATTAAATGTTAAAATTTCATCGAAATTGACCATTTTGGGAACGTTCGACAGCTCCGCGGTCATCGTTTTTCGTCCGAAAATTGATTTTTTGGACTGTACCAAAAATGATTCCAAATGTCAATTGGATCATGCCTCATGTTGAATAACCATTTTTTAAACCCTCACAGTGACCAAAATTGCCATTTTTACAGAGTTTTGCATACTCAGAAGCTTCAATTTTGACCAATTTCAGGCACAGGAATGACTTTAAACACATTTATTTTAGTTGAGAAAGTAATATTTCACATCTAACAGTAATTTACAGGCAAAAGATTACATTTTAAAATTTCATCGAAATTGACCATTTTGGGAATGTTCGACAGCTCCGTGGTCATCGTTTTTCGTCAGAAAATAGATTTTTTGGACTGTACCAAAAATGATTCTAAATGTCAATTGGATCGTGCCTCATGTTGAATAACCACTTTTTAAACCCTCACAATGCCCAAAATTACCATTTTTACAGAGTTTTGCATACTCAGAAGCTTCAATTTTGACCAATTTCAGGCACAGAAATGACTTTAAACACATTTATTTTAGTTGAAAAAGTAATAATTCACATCCAACAGTAATTTACAGCCAAAAGATTAAATGTTAAAATTTCATCGAAATTGACCATTTTGGGAACGTTCGACAGCTCCGCGGTCATCGTTTTTCGTCCGAAAATTAATTTTTTGGACTGTACCAAAAATGATTCCAAATGTCAATTGGACCGTGCCTCATGTTGAATAACCACTTTTTAAACCCTCACCGTGACCAAAATTGCCATTTTTACAGAGTTTTGCATACTCAGAAGCTTCAATTTTGACCAATTTCAGGCACAGAAATGACTTTAAACACTTTTATTTTAGTTGAAAAAGTAATAATTCACATCCAACAGTAATTTACAGCCAAAAGATTAAATGATAAAATTTCATCGAAATTGACCATTTTGCGAACGTTCGACAGCTCCGCGGTCATCGTTTTTCGTCAGAAAATTTATTTTTTGGACTGTACCAAAAATGATTCAAAATGTCAATTGGATCATGCCTCATATTGAATAACCACTTTTTAAACCCTCACAGTGCCCAAAATTGCCATTTTTACAGAGTTTTGCTTACTTAGAAGCTTCAATTTTGACCAATTTCAGGCACAGAAATGACTTTAAACACATTTATTTTAGTTGAAAAAGTAATAATTCACATCCAACAGTAATTTACAGCCAAAAGATTAAATGTTAAAATTTCATCGAAATTGACCATTTTGGGAACGTTCGACAGCTCCGCGGTCATCGTTTTTTGTCTGAAAATTGATTTTTTGGACTGTACCAAAAATGATTCCAAATGTCAATTGGACCGTGCCTCATGTTGAATAACCACTTTTTAAACCCTTGTAGTGCCCAAAATGGCCATTTTTACAGAGTTTTGCTTACTCAGAAGCTTCAATTTTGACCAATTTCAGGCACAGGAATGACTTTAAACACATTTATTTTAGTTGAGAAAGTAATATTTCACATCTAACAGTAATTTACAGGCAAAAGATTAAATTTTAAAATTTCATCGAAATTGACCATTTTGGGAATGTTCGACAGCTCCGCGGTCATCGTTTTTCGTCAGAAAATAGATTTTTTGGACTGTACCAAAAATGATTCTAAATGTCAATTGGATCGTGCCTCATGTTGAATAACCACTTTTTAAACCCTCACAGTGCCCAAAATTACCATTTTTACAGAGTTTTGCATACTCAGAAGCTTCAATTTTGACCAATTTCAGGCACAGAAATGACTTTAAACACATTTATTTTAGTTGAAAAAGTAATAATTCACATCCAACAGTAATTTACAGCCAAAAGATTAAATGTTAAAATTTCATCGAAATTGACCATTTTGGGAACGTTCGACAGCTCCGCGGTCATCGTTTTTCGTCCGAAAATTAATTTTTTGGACTGTACCAAAAATGATTCCAAATGTCAATTGGACCGTGCCTCATGTTGAATAACCACTTTTTAAACCCTCACCGTGACCAAAATTGCCATTTTTACAGAGTTTTGCATACTCAGAAGCTTCAATTTTGACCAATTTCAGGCACAGAAATGACTTTAAACACTTTTATTTTAGTTGAAAAAGTAATAATTCACATCCAACAGTAATTTACAGCCAAAAGATTAAATGATAAAATTTCATCGAAATTGACCATTTTGCGAACGTTCGACAGCTCCGCGGTCATCGTTTTTCGTCAGAAAATGTATTTTTTGGACTGTACCAAAAATGATTCAAAATGTCAATTGGATCATGCCTCATGTTGAATAACCACTTTTTAAACCCTCACAGTGCCCAAAATTGCCATTTTTACAGAGTTTTGCTTACTTAGAAGCTTCAATTTTGACCAATTTCAGGCACAGAAATGACTTTAAACACATTTATTTTAGTTGAAAAAGTAATAATTCACATCCAACAGTAATTTACAGCCAAAAGATTAAATGTTAAAATTTCATCGAAATTGACCATTTTGGGAACGTTCGACAGCTTCGCGGTCATCGTTTTTTGTCTGAAAATTGATTTTTTGGACTGTACCAAAAATGATTCCAAATGTCAATTGGACCGTGCCTCATGTTGAATAACCACTTTTTAAACCCTTGCAGTGCCCAAAATGGCCATTTTTACAGAGTTTTGCTTACTCAGAAGCTTCAATTTTGACCAATTTCAGGCACAGGAATGACTTTAAACACATTTATTTTAGTTGAGAAAGTAATATTTCACATCTAACAGTAATTTACAGGCAAAAGATTAAATTTTAAAATTTCATCGAAATTGACCATTTTGGGAATGTTCGACAGCTCCGCGGTCATCGTTTTTCGTCAGAAAATAGATTTTTTGGACTGTACCAAAAATGATTCTAAATGTCAATTGGATCGTGCCTCATGTTGAATAACCACTTTTTAAACCCTCACAGTGCCCAAAATTGCCATTTTTACAGAGTTTTGCATACTCAGAAGCTTCAATTTTGACCAATTTCAGGCACAGGAATGACTTTAAACACATTTATTTTAGTTGAAAAAGTAATAATTCACATCCAACAGTAACTTACAGCCAAAAGATTAAATGTTAAAATTTCATCGAAATTGACCATTTTGGGAACGTTCGACAGCTCCGCGGTCATCGTTTTTCGTCCGAAAATTAATTTTTTGGACTGTACCAAAAATGATTCCAAATGTCAATTGGACCGTGCCTCATGTTGAATAACCACTTTTTAAACCCTCACAGTGACCAAAATTGCCGTTTTTACAGAGTTTTGTATACTCAGAAGCTTCAATTTTGACCAATTTCAGGCACAGAAATGACTTCAAACACATTTATTTTAGTTGAAAAAGTAATAATTCACATCCAACAGTAATTTACAGCCAAAAGATTAAATGTTAAAATTTCATCGAAATTGACCATTTTGGGAACGTTCGACAGCTCCGCGGTCATCGTTTTTCATCCGAAAATTGAATTTTTGGACTGTACCAAAAATGATTCCAAATGTCAATTGGATCGTGCCTCATGTTGAATAACCACTTTTTAAACCCTCGCAGTGCCCAAAATGGCAATTTTTACAGAGTTTTGCTTACTCAGAAGCTTCAATTTTGACCAATTTCAGGCACAGAAATGACTTTAAACACATTTATTTTAGTTGAAAAAGTAATAATTCACATCCAACAGTAATTTACATCCAAAAGATTAAATGTTAACATTTCATCGAAATTGACCATTTTGGGAACGTTCGACAGCTCCGCGGTCATCGTTTTTCGTCCGAAAATTGATTTTTTGGACTGTACCAAAAATGATTCCAAATGTCAATTGGATCGTGCCTCATGTTGAATAACCATTTTTTAAACCATCACAGTGACCAAAATTGCCATTTTTACAGAGTTTTGCATACTCAGAAGCTTCAATTTTGACCAATTTCAGGCACAGGAATGACTTTAAACACATTTATTTTAGTTGAGAAAGTAATATTTCACATCTAACAGTAATTTACAGGCAAAAGATTACATTTTAAAATTTCATCGAAATTGACCATTTTGGGAATGTTCGACAGCTCCGCGGTCATCGTTTTTCGTCAGAAAATAGATTTTTTGGACTGTACCAAAAATGATTCTAAATGTCAATTGGATCGTGCCTCATGTTGAATAACCACTTTTTAAACCCTCACAGTGCTCAAAATTACCATTTTTACAGAGTTTTGCATACTCAGAAGCTTCAATTTTGACCAATTTCAGGCACAGAAATGACTTTAAACACATTTATTTTAGTTGAAAAAGTAATAATTCACATCCAACAGTAATTTACAGCCAAAAGATTAAATGTTAAAATTTCATCGAAATTGACCATTTTGGGAACGTTCGACAGCTCCGCGGTCATCGTTTTTCGTCCGAAAATTAATTTTTTGGACTGTACCAAAAATGATTCCAAATGTCAATTGGACCGTGCCTCATGTTGAATAACCACTTTTTAAACCCTCACCGTGACCAAAATTGCCATTTTTACAGAGTTTTGCATACTCAGAAGCTTCAATTTTGACCAATTTCAGGCACAGAAATGACTTTAAACACTTTTATTTTAGTTGAAAAGTAATAATTCACATCCAACAGTAATTTACAGCCAAAAGATTAAATGTTAAAATTTCATCGAAATTGACCATTTTGGGAACGTTCGACAGCTCCGCGGTCATCGTTTTTCGTCCGAAAATTAATTTTTTGGACTGTACCAAAAATGATTCCAAATGTCAATTGGACCGTGCCTCATGTTGAATAACCACTTTTTAAACCCTCACCGTGACCAAAATTGCCATTTTTACAGAGTTTTGCATACTCAGAAGCTTCAATTTTGACCAATTTCAGGCACAGAAATGACTTTAAACACTTTTATTTTAGTTGAAAAAGTAATAATTCACATCCAACAGTAATTTACAGCCAAAAGATTAAATGATAAAATTTCATCGAAATTGACCATTTTGCGAACGTTCGACAGCTCCGCGGTCATCGTTTTTCGTCAGAAAATGTATTTTTTGGACTGTACCAAAAATGATTCAAAATGTCAATTGGATCATGCCTCATGTTGAATAACCACTTTTTAAACCCTCACAGTGCCCAAAATTGCCATTTTTACAGAGTTTTGCTTACTTAGAAGCTTCAATTTTGACCAATTTCAGGCACAGAAATGACTTTAAACACATTTATTTTAGTTGAAAAAGTAATAATTCACATCCAACAGTAATTTACAGCCAAAAGATTAAATGTTAAAATTTCATTGAAATTGACCATTTTGGGAACGTTCGACAGCTTCGCGGTCATCGTTTTTTGTCTGAAAATTGATTTTTTGGACTGTACCAAAAATGATTCCAAATGTCAATTGGACCGTGCCTCATGTTGAATAACCACTTTTTAAACCCTTGCAGTGCCCAAAATGGCCATTTTTACAGAGTTTTGCTTACTCAGAAGCTTCAATTTTGACCAATTTCAGGCACAGGAATGACTTTAAACACATTTATTTTAGTTGAGAAAGTAATATTTCACATCTAACAGTAATTTACAGGCAAAAGATTAAATTTTAAAATTTCATCGAAATTGACCATTTTGGGAATGTTCGACAGCTCCGCGGTCATCGTTTTTCGTCAGAAAATAGATTTTTTGGACTGTACCAAAAATGATTCTAAATGTCAATTGGATCGTGCCTCATGTTGAATAACCACTTTTTAAACCCTCACAGTGCCCAAAATTGCCATTTTTACAGAGTTTTGCATACTCAGAAGCTTCAATTTTGACCAATTTCAGGCACAGGAATGACTTTAAACACATTTATTTTAGTTGAAAAAGTAATAATTCACATCCAACAGTAACTTACAGCCAAAAGATTAAATGTTAAAATTTCATCGAAATTGACCATTTTGGGAACGTTCGACAGCTCCGCGGTCATCGTTTTTCGTCCGAAAATTAACTTTTTTGGACTGTACCAAAAATGATTCCAAATGTCAATTGGACCGTGCCTCATGTTGAATAACCACTTTTTAAACCCTCACAGTGACCAAAATTGCCGTTTTTACAGAGTTTTGTATACTCAGAAGCTTCAATTTTGACCAATTTCAGGCACAGAAATGACTTCAAACACATTTATTTTAGTTGAAAAAGTAATAATTCACATCCAACAGTAATTTACAGCCAAAAGATTAAATGTTAAAATTTCATCGAAATTGACCATTTTGGGAACGTTCGACAGCTCCGCGGTCATCGTTTTTCGTCCGAAAATTGATTTTTTGGACTGTACCAAAAATGATTCCAAATGTCAATTGGATCGTGCCTCATGTTGAATAACCATTTTTTAAACCCTCACAGTGACCAAAATTGCCATTTTTACAGAGTTTTGCATACTCAGAAGCTTCAATTTTGACCAATTTCAGGCACAGGAATGACTTTAAACACATTTATTTTAGTTGAGAAAGTAATATTTCACATCTAACAGTAATTTACAGGCAAAAGATTACATTTTAAAATTTCATCGAAATTGACCATTTTGGGAATGTTCGACAGCTCCGCGGTCATCGTTTTTCGTCAGAAAATAGATTTTTTGGACTGTACCAAAAATGATTCTAAATGTCAATTGGATCGTGCCTCATGTTGAATAACCACTTTTTAAACCCTCACAGTGCTCAAAATTACCATTTTTACAGAGTTTTGCATACTCAGAAGCTTCAATTTTGACCAATTTCAGGCACAGAAATGACTTTAAACACATTTATTTTAGTTGAAAAAGTAATAATTCACATCCAACAGTAATTTACAGCCAAAAGATTAAATGTTAAAATTTCATCGAAATTGACCATTTTGGGAACGTCCGAAAATTAATTTTTTGGACTGTACCAAAAATGATTCCAAATGTCAATTGGACCGTGCCTCATGTTGAATAACCACTTTTTAAACCCTCACCGTGACCAAAATTGCCATTTTTACAGAGTTTTGCATACTCAGAAGCTTCAATTTTGACCAATTTCAGGCACAGAAATGACTTTAAACACTTTTATTTTAGTTGAAAAAGTAATAATTCACATCCAACAGTAATTTACAGCCAAAAGATTAAATGTTAAAATTTCATCGAAATTGACCATTTTGGGAACGTTCGACAGCTCCGCGGTCATCGTTTTTCGTCCGAAAATTAATTTTTTGGACTGTACCAAAAATGATTCCAAATGTCAATTGGACCGTGCCTCATGTTGAATAACCACTTTTTAAACCCTCACAGTGACCAAAATTGCCATTTTTACAGAGTTTTGCATACTCAGAAGTTTCAATTTTGACCAATTTCAGGCACAGAAATGACTTTAAACACATTTATTTTAGTTGAAAAAGTAATAATTCACATCCAACAGTAATTTACAGCCAAAAGATTAAATATTAAAATTTCATCGAAATTGACCATTTTGGGAACGTTCGACAGCTCCGCGGTCATCGTTTTTCGTCCGAAAATTGATTTTTTGGACTGTACCAAAAATGATTCCAAATGTCAATTGGACCGTGCCTCATGTTGAATAACCACTTTTTAAACCCTCACAGTGACCAAAATTGCCATTTTTACAGAGTTTTGCATACTCAGAAGCTTCAATTTTGACCAATTTCAGGCACAGAAATGACTTTAAACACTTTTATTTTAGTTGAAAAAGTAATAATTCACATCCAACAGTAATTTACAGCCAAAAGATTAAATGATAAAATTTCATCGAAATTGACCATTTTGCGAACGTTCGACAGCTCCGCGGTCATCGTTTTTCGTCAGAAAATTTATTTTTTGGACTGTACCAAAAATGATTCAAAATGTCAATTGGATCATGCCTCATGTTGAATAACCACTTTTTAAACCCTCACAGTGCCCAAAATTGCCATTTTTACAGAGTTTTGCTTACTCAGAAGCTTCAATTTTGACCAATTTCAGGCACAGAAATGACTTTAAACACATTTATTTTAGTTGAAAAAGTAATAATTCACATCCAACAGTAATTTACAGCCAAAAGATTAAATGTTAAAATTTCATCGAAATTGACCATTTTGGGAACGTTCGACAGCTCCGCGGTCATCGTTTTTCATCCGAAAATTGAATTTTTGGACTGTACCAAAAATGATTCCAAATGTCAATTGGATCGTGCCTCATGTTGAATAACCACTTTTTAAACCCTCACAGTGCCAAAAATGGCCATTTTTACAGAGTTTTGCTTACTCAGAAGCTTCAATTTTGACCAATTTCAGGCACAGAAATGACTTTAAACACATTTATTTTAGTTGAAAAAGTAATAATTCACATCCAACAGTAATTTACAGCCAAAAGATTAAATGTTAAAATTTCATCGAAATTGACCATTTTGGGAACGTTCGACAGCTCCGCGGTCATCGTTTTTCATCCGAAAATTGAATTTTTGGACTGTACCAAAAATGATTCCAAATGTCAATTGGATCGTGCCTCATGTTGAATAACCACTTTTTAAACCCTCACAGTGCCAAAAATGGCCATTTTTACAGAGTTTTGCTTACTCAGAAGCTTCAATTTTGACCAATTACAGGCACAGAAATGACTTTAAACACATTTTTTTAAGTTGAAAAAGTAATAATTCACATCCAACAGTAATATACAGCCAAAAGAATAAATGTTAACATTTCATCGAAATTGACCATTTTGGGAACTTTCGACAGCTCCGCGGTCATCGTTTTTCGTCCGAAAATTAATTTTTTGGACTGTAGCAAAAATGATTCCAAATGTCAATTGGATCGTGCCTCATGTTGAATAACCACTTTTTAAACCCTCGCAGTGCCCAAAATGGCCATTTTTACAGAGTTTTGCTTACTCAGAAGCTTCAATTTTGACCAATTTCAGGCACAGAAATGACTTTAAACACATTTATTTTAGTTGAAAAAGTAATAATTCACATCCAACAGTAATTTACATCCAAAAGATTAAATGTTAAAATTTCATCGAAATTGACCATTTTGGGAACGTTCGACAGCTCCGCGGTCATCGTTTTTCGTCCGAAAATTGATTTTTTGGACTGTAGCAAAAATGATTCCAAATGTCAATTGGATCGTGCCTCATGTTGAATAACCACTTTTTAAACCCTCGCAGTGCCCAAAATGGCCATTTTTATAGAGTTTTGCATACTCAGAAGCTTCAATTTTGACCAATTTCAGGCACAGAAATGACTTTAAACACATTTATTTTAGTTGAAAAAGTAATAATTCACATCTAACAGTAATTTACAGCCAAAAGATTAAATGATAAAATTTCATCGAAATTGACCATTTTGGGAACGTTTGACAGCTCCGCGTTCATCGTTTTTCGTCCGAAAATTGATTTTTTGGACTGTACCAAAAATGATTCTAAATGTCAATTGGATCGTGCCTCATGTTGAATAACCACTTTTTAAACCCTCACAGTGCCCAAAATTACCATTTTTACAGAGTTTTGCATACTCAGAAGCTTCAATTTTGACCAATTTCAGGCACAGAAATGACTTTAAACACATTTATTTTAGTTGAAAAAGTAATCATTCACATCCAACAGTAATTTACAGCCAAAAGATTAAATGTTAAAATTTCATCGAAATTGACCATTTTGGGAACGTTCGACAGCTCCGCGGTCATCGTTTTTCGTCCGAAAATTAATTTTTTGGACTGTACCAAAAATGATTCCAAATGTCAATTGGACCGTGCCTCATGTTGAATAACCACTTTTTAAACCCTCACAGTGACCAAAATTGCCATTTTTACAGAGTTTTGCATACTCAGAAGCTTCAATTTTGACCAATTTCAGGCACAGAAATGACTTTAAACACTTTTATTTTAGTTGAAAAAGTAATAATTCACATCCAACAGTAATTTACAGCCAAAAGATTAAATGTTAAAATTTCATCGAAATTGACCATTTTGGGAACGTTCGACAGCTCCGCGGTCATCGTTTTTCGTCCGAAAATTGATTTTTTGGACTGTACCAAAAATGATTCCTAATGTCAATTGGACAGTGCCTCATGTTGAATAACCACTTTTTAAACCCTCACAGTGCCCAAAATTGCCATTTTTACAGAGTTTTGCTTACTTAGAAGCTTCAATTTTGACCAATTTCAGGCACAGAAATGACTTTAAACACATTTATTTTAGTTGAAAAAGTAATAATTCACATCCAACAGTAATTTACAGCCAAAAGATTAAATGTTAAAATTTCATCGAAATTGACCATTTTGGGAACGTTCGACAGCTCAGCGGTCATCGTTTTTTGTCTGAAAATTGATTTTTTGGACTGTACCAAAAATGATTCCAAATGCCAATTGGACCGTGCCTCATGTTGAATAACCACTTTTTAAACCCTTGCAGTGCCCAAAATGGCCATTTTTACAGAGTTTTGCTTACTCAGAAGCTTCAATTTTGACCAATTTCAGGCACAGGAATGACTTTAAACACATTTATTTTAGTTGAGAAAGTAATATTTCACATCTAACAGTAATTTACAGGCAAAAGATTAAATTTTAAAATTTCATCGAAATTGACCATTTTGGGAATGTTCGACAGCTCCGCGGTCATCGTTTTTCGTCAGAAAATAGATTTTTTGGACTGTACCAAAAATGATTCTAAATGTCAATTGGATCGTGCCTCATGTTGAATAACCACTTTTTAAACCCTCACAGTGCCCAAAATTGCCATTTTTACAGAGTTTTGCATACTCAGAAGCTTCAATTTTGACCAATTTCAGGCACAGAAATGACTTTAAACACATTTATTTTAGTTGAAAAAGTAATAATTCACATCCAACAGTAACTTACAGCCAAAAGATTAAATGTTAAAATTTCATCGAAATTGACCATTTTGGGAACGTTCGACAGCTCCGCGGTCATCGTTTTTCGTCCGAAAATTAATTTTTTGGACTGTACCAAAAATGATTCCAAATGTCAATTGGACCGTGCCTCATGTTGAATAACCACTTTTTAAACCCTCACAGTGACCAAAATTGCCATTTTTACAGAGTTTTGTATACTCAGAAGCTTCAATTTTGACCAATTTCAGGCACAGAAATGACTTCAAACACATTTATTTTAGTTGAAAAAGTAATAATTCACATCCAACAGTAATTTACAGCCAAAAGATTAAATGTTAAAATTTCATTGAAATTGACCATTTTGGGAACGTTCGACAGCTCCGCGGTCATCGTTTTTCATCCGAAAATTGAATTTTCGGACTGTACCAAAAATGATTCCAAATGTCAATTGGATCGTGCCTCATGTTGAATAACCACTTTTTAAACCCTCACAGTGCCCAAAATGGCCATTTTTACAGAGTTTTGCTTACTCAGAAGCTTCAATTTTGACCAATTTCAGGCAGAGAAATGACTTTAAACACATTTATTTTAGTTGAAAAAGTAATAATTCACATCCAACAGTAATTTACATCCAAAAGATTAAATGTTAAAATTTCATCGAAATTGACCATTTTGGGAACGTTCGACAGCTCCGCGGTCATCGTTTTTCGTCCGAAAATTGATTTTTTGGACTGTACCAAAAATGATTCCAAATGTCAATTGGATCGTGCCTCATGTTGAATAACCATTTTTTAAACCCTCACAGTGACCAAAATTGCCATTTTAACAGAGTTTTGCATACTCAGAAGCTTCAATTTTGACCAATTTCAGGCACAGGAATGACTTTAAACACATTTATTTTAGTTGAGAAAGTAATATTTCACATCTAACAGTAATTTACAGGCAAAAGATTAAATTTTAAAATTTCATCGAAATTGACCATTTTGGGAACGTTCGACAGCTCCGCGGTCATCGTTTTTCGTCAGAAAATTGATTTTTTGGACTGTACCAAAAATGATTCAAAATGTCAATTGGATCGTGCCTCATGTTGAATAACCACTTTTTAAACCCTCAAAGTGCCCAAAATTGCCATTTTTACAGAGTTTTGCTTACTTAGAAGCTTCAATTTTGACCAATTTCAGGCACAGAAATGACTTTAAACACATTTATTTTAGTTGAAAAAGTAATAATTCACATCCAACAGTAATTTACAGCGAAAAGATTAAATGTTAAAATTTCATCTAAATTGACCATTTTGGGAACGTTCGACAGCTCCGCGGTCATCGTTTTTCGTCCGAAAATTAATTTTTTGGACTGTAGCAAAAATGATTCCAAATGTCAATTGGATCGTGCCTCATGTTGAATAACCACTTTTTAAACCCTCGCAGTGCCCAAAATGGCCATTTTTACAGAGTTTTGCTTACTCAGAAGCTTCAATTTTGACCAATTTCAGGCACAGAAATGACTTTAAACACATTTATTTTAGTTGAAAAAGTAATAATTCACATCTAACAGTAATTTACAGCCAAAAGATTAAATGATAAAATTTCATCGAAATTGACCATTTTGGGAACGTTCGACAGCTCCGCGGTCATCGTTTTTCGTCCGAAAATTGATTTTTTGGACTGTACCAAAAATGATTCAAAATGTCAATTGGACCGTGCCTCGTGTTGAATAACCACTTTTTAAACCCTCACAGTGCCCAAAATTGCCATTTTTACAGAGTTTTGCTTACTCAGAAGCTTCAATTTTGACCAATTTCAGGCACAGAAATGACTTTAAACACATTTATTTTAGTTGAAAAAGTAATAATTCACATCCAACAGTAATTTACAGCCAAAAGATTAAATGTTAAAATTTCATCGAAATTGACCATTTTGGGAACGTTCGACAGCTCCGCGGTCATCGTTTTTTGTCTGAAAATTGATTTTTTGGACTGTACCAAAAATGATTCCAAATGTCAATTGGACCGTGCCTCATGTTGAATAACCACTTTTTAAACCCTTGCAGTGCCCAAAATGGCCATTTTTACAGAGTTTTGCTTACTCAGAAGCTTCAATTTTGACCAATTTCAGGCACAGGAATGACTTTAAACACATTTATTTTAGTTGAGAAAGTAATATTTCACATCTAACAGTAATTTACAGGCAAAAGATTACATTTTAAAATTTCATCGAAATTGACCATTTTGGGAACGTTCGACAGCTCCGCGGTCATCGTTTTTCGTCAGAAAATAGATTTTTTGGACTGTACCAAAAATGATTCTAAATGTCAATTGGATCGTGCCTCATGTTGAATAACCACTTTTTAAACCCTCACAGTGCCCAAAATTGCCATTTTTACAGAGTTTTGCATACTCAGAAGCTTCAATTTTGACCAATTTCAGGCACAGAAATGACTTTAAACACATTTATTTTAGTTGAAAAAGTAATAATTCACATCCAACAGTAACTTACAGCCAAAAGATTAAATGTTAAAATTTCATCGAAATTGACCATTTTGGGAACGTTCGACAGCTCCGCGGTCATCGTTTTTCGTCCGAAAATTAATTTTTTGGACTGTACCAAAAATGACTCCAAATGTCAATTGGACCGTGCCTCATGTTGAATAACCACTTTTTAAACCCTCACAGTGACCAAAATTGCCATTTTTACAGAGTTTTGTATACTCAGAAGCTTCAATTTTGACCAATTTCAGGCACAGAAATGACTTTAAACACATTTATTTTAGTTGAAAAAGTAATAATTCACATCCAAAAGTAATTTACAGCCAAAAGATTAAATGTTAAAATTTCATCGAAATTGACCATTTTGGGAACATTCGACAGCTCCGCGGTCATCGTTTTTCGTCCGAAAATTGACTTTTTGGACTGTACCAAAAATGATTCCAAATGTCAATTGGACCGTGCCTCATGTTGAATAACCACTTTTTAAACCCTCACAGTGCCCAAAATTGCCATTTTTACAGAGTTTTGCTTACTTAGAAGCTTCAATTTTGACCAATTTCAGGCACAGAAATGACTTTAAACACATTTATTTTAGTTGAAAAAGTAATAATTCACATCCAACAGTAATTTACAGCCAAAAGATTAAATGTTAAAATTTCATCGAAATTGACCATTTTGGGAACGTTCGACAGCTCCGCGGTCATCGTTTTTTGTCTGAAAATTGATTTTTTGGACTGTACCAAAAATGATTCCAAATGTCAATTGGACCGTGCCTCATGTTGAATAACCACTTTTTAAACCCTTGCAGTGCCCAAAATGGCCATTTTTACAGAGTTTTGCTTACTCAGAAGCTTCAGTTTTGACCAATTTCAGGCACAGGAATGACTTTAAACACATTTATTTTAGTTGAGAAAGTAATATTTCACATCTAACAGTAATTTACAGGCAAAAGATTAAATTTTAAAATTTCATCGAAATTGACCATTTTGGGAACGTTCGACAGCTCCGCGGTCATCGTTTTTCGTCAGAAAATTGATTTTTTGGACTGTACCAAAAATGATTCAAAATGTCAATTGGATCGTGCCTCATGTTGAATAACCACTTTTTAAACCCTCACCGTGACCAAAATTGCCATTTTTACAGAGTTTTGCATACTCAGAAGCTTCAATTTTGACCAATTTCAGGCACAGGAATGACTTTAAACACATTTATTTTAGTTGAGAAAGTAATATTTCACATCCAACAGTAATTTACAGCCAAAAGATTAAATGATAAAATTTCATCGAAATTGACCATTTTGCGAACGTTCAACAGCTCCGCGGTCATCGTTTTTCGTCAGAAAATGTATTTTTTGGACTGTACCAAAAATGATTCAAAATGTCAATTGGATCATGCCTCATGTTGAATAACCACTTTTTAAACCCTCACAGTGCCCAAAATTGCCATTTTTACAGAGTTTTGCTTACTTAGAAGCTTCAATTTTGACCAATTTCAGGCACAGAAATGACTTTAAACACATTTATTTTAGTTGAAAAAGTAATAATTCACATCCAACAGTAATTTACAGCCAAAAGATTAAATGTTAAAATTTCATCGAAATTGACCATTTTGGGAACGTTCGACAGCTTCGCGGTCATCGTTTTTTGTCTGAAAATTGATTTTTTGGACTGTACCAAAAATGATTCCAAATGTCAATTGGACCGTGCCTCATGTTGAATAACCACTTTTTAAACCCTTGCAGTGCCCAAAATGGCCATTTTTACAGAGTTTTGCTTACTCAGAAGCTTCAATTTTGACCAATTTCAGGCACAGGAATGACTTTAAACACATTTATTTTAGTTGAGAAAGTAATATTTCACATCTAACAGTAATTTACAGGCAAAAGATTAAATTTTAAAATTTCATCGAAATTGACCATTTTGGGAATGTTCGACAGCTCCGCGGTCATCGTTTTTCGTCAGAAAATAGATTTTTTGGACTGTACCAAAAATGATTCTAAATGTCAATTGGATCGTGCCTCATGTTGAATAACCACTTTTTAAACCCTCACAGTGCCCAAAATTGCCATTTTTACAGAGTTTTGCATACTCAGAAGCTTCAATTTTGACCAATTTCAGGCACAGGAATGACTTTAAACACATTTATTTTAGTTGAAAAAGTAATAATTCACATCCAACAGTAACTTACAGCCAAAAGATTAAATGTTAAAATTTCATCGAAATTGACCATTTTGGGAACGTTCGACAGCTCCGCGGTCATCGTTTTTCGTCCGAAAATTAATTTTTTGGACTGTACCAAAAATTATTCCAAATGTCAATTGGACCGTGCCTCATGTTGAATAACCACTTTTTAAACCCTCACAGTGACCAAAATTGCCATTTTTACAGAGTTTTGTATACTCAGAAGCTTCAATTTTGACCAATTTCAGGCACAGAAATGACTTCAAACACATTTATTTTAGTTGAAAAAGTAATAATTCACATCCAACAGTAATTTACAGCCAAAAGATTAAATGTTAAAATTTCATCGAAATTGACCATTTTGGGAACGTTCGACAGCTCCGCGGTCATCGTTTTTCATCCGAAAATTGAATTTTTGGACTGTACCAAAAATGATTCCAAATGTCAATTGGATCGTGCCTCATGTTGAATAACCACTTTTTAAACCCTCGCAGTGCCCAAAATGGCAATTTTTACAGAGTTTTGCTTACTCAGAAGCTTCAATTTTGACCAATTTCAGGCACAGAAATGACTTTAAACACATTTATTTTAGTTGAAAAAGTAATAATTCACATCCAACAGTAATTTACATCCAAAAGATTAAATGTTAAAATTTCATCGAAATTGACCATTTTGGGAACGTTCGACAGCTCCGCGGTCATCGTTTTTCGTCCGAAAATTGATTTTTTGGACTGTACCAAAAATGATTCCAAATGTCAATTGGATCGTGCCTCATGTTGAATAACCATTTTTTAAACCCTCACAGTGACCAAAATTGCCATTTTTACAGAGTTTTGCATACTCAGAAGCTTCAATTTTGACCAATTTCAGGCACAGGAATGACTTTAAACACATTTATTTTAGTTGAGAAAGTAATATTTCACATCTAACAGTAATTTACAGGCAAAAGATTACATTTTAAAATTTCATCGAAATTGACCATTTTGGGAATGTTCGACAGCTCCGCGGTCATCGTTTTTCGTCAGAAAATAGATTTTTTGGACTGTACCAAAAATGATTCTAAATGTCAATTGGATCGTGCCTCATGTTGAATAACCACTTTTTAAACCCTCACAGTGCTCAAAATTACCATTTTTACAGAGTTTTGCATACTCAGAAGCTTCAATTTTGACCAATTTCAGGCACAGAAATGACTTTAAACACATTTATTTTAGTTGAAAAAGTAATAATTCACATCCAACAGTAATTTACAGCCAAAAGATTAAATGTTAAAATTTCATCGAAATTGACCATTTTGGGAACGTTCGACAGCTCCGCGGTCACCGTTTTTCGTCCGAAAATTAATTTTTTGGACTGTACCAAAAATGATTCCAAATGTCAATTGGACCGTGCCTCATGTTGAATAACCACTTTTTAAACCCTCACCGTGACCAAAATTGCCATTTTTACAGAGTTTTGCATACTCAGAAGCTTCAATTTTGACCAATTTCAGGCACAGAAATGACTTTAAACACTTTTATTTTAGTTGAAAAAGTAATAATTCACATCCAACAGTAATTTACAGCCAAAAGATTAAATGTTAAAATTTCATCGAAATTGACCATTTTGGGAACGTTCGACAGCTCCGCGGTCATCGTTTTTCGTCCGAAAATTGATTTTTTGGACTGTACCAAAAATGATTCCAAATGTCAATTGGATCGTGCCTCATGTTGAATAACCATTTTTTAAACCCTCACAGTGACCAAAATTGCCATTTTAACAGAGTTTTGCATACTCAGAAGCTTCAATTTTGACCAATTTCAGGCACAGAAATGACTTTAAACACTTTTATTTTAGTTGAAAAAGTAATAATTCACATCCAACAGTAATTTACAGCCAAAAGATTAAATGTTAAAATTTCATCGAAATTGACCATTTTGGGAACGTTCGACAGCTCCGCGGTCATCGTTTTTCGTCCGAAAATTAATTTTTTGGACTGTACCAAAAATGATTCCAAATGTCAATTGGACCGTGCCTCATGTTGAATAACCACTTTTTAAACCCTCACAGTGACCAAAATTGCCATTTTTACAGAGTTTTGCATACTCAGAAGTTTCAATTTTGACCAATTTCAGGCACAGAAATGACTTTAAACACATTTATTTTAGTTGAAAAAGTAATAATTCACATCCAACAGTAATTTACAGCCAAAAGATTAAATATTAAAATTTCATCGAAATTGACCATTTTGGGAACGTTCGACAGCTCCGCGGTCATCGTTTTTCGTCCGAAAATTGATTTTTTGGACTGTACCAAAAATGATTCCAAATGTCAATTGGACCGTGCCTCATGTTGAATAACCACTTTTTAAACCCTCACAGTGACCAAAATTGCCATTTTTACAGAGTTTTGCATACTCAGAAGCTTCAATTTTGACCAATTTCAGGCACAGAAATGACTTTAAACACTTTTATTTTAGTTGAAAAAGTAATAATTCACATCCAACAGTAATTTACAGCCAAAAGATTAAATGATAAAATTTCATCGAAATTGACCATTTTGCGAACGTTCGACAGCTCCGCGGTCATCGTTTTTCGTCAGAAAATTTATTTTTTGGACTGTACCAAAAATGATTCAAAATGTCAATTGGATCATGCCTCATGTTGAATAACCACTTTTTAAACCCTCACAGTGCCCAAAATTGCCATTTTTACAGAGTTTTGCTTACTCAGAAGCTTCAATTTTGACCAATTTCAGGCACAGAAATGACTTTAAACACATTTATTTTAGTTGAAAAAGTAATAATTCACATCCAACAGTAATTTACAGCCAAAAGATTAAATGTTAAAATTTCATCGAAATTGACCATTTTGGGAACGTTCGACAGCTCCGCGGTCATCGTTTTTCATCCGAAAATTGAATTTTTGGACTGTACCAAAAATGATTCCAAATGTCAATTGGATCGTGCCTCATGTTGAATAACCACTTTTTAAACCCTCACAGTGCCAAAAATGGCCATTTTTACAGAGTTTTGCTTACTCAGAAGCTTCAATTTTGACCAATTTCAGGCACAGAAATGACTTTAAACACATTTATTTTAGTTGAAAAAGTAATAATTCACATCCAACAGTAATTTACAGCCAAAAGATTAAATGTTAAAATTTCATCGAAATTGACCATTTTGGGAACGTTCGACAGCTCCGCGGTCATCGTTTTTCATCCGAAAATTGAATTTTTGGACTGTACCAAAAATGATTCCAAATGTCAATTGGATCGTGCCTCATGTTGAATAACCACTTTTTAAACCCTCACAGTGCCAAAAATGGCCATTTTTACAGAGTTTTGCTTACTCAGAAGCTTCAATTTTGACCAATTACAGGCACAGAAATGACTTTAAACACATTTTTTTAAGTTGAAAAAGTAATAATTCACATCCAACAGTAATATACAGCCAAAAGAATAAATGTTAACATTTCATCGAAATTGACCATTTTGGGAACTTTCGACAGCTCGCGGTCATCGTTTTTCGTCCGAAAATTAATTTTTTGGACTGTAGCAAAAATGATTCCAAATGTCAATTGGATCGTGCCTCATGTTGAATAACCACTTTTTAAACCCTCGCAGTGCCCAAAATGGCCATTTTTACAGAGTTTTGCTTACTCAGAAGCTTCAATTTTGACCAATTTCAGGCACAGAAATGACTTTAAACACATTTATTTTAGTTGAAAAAGTAATAATTCACATCCAACAGTAATTTACATCCAAAAGATTAAATGTTAAAATTTCATCGAAAATTGACCATTTTGGGAACGTTCGACAGCTCCGCGGTCATCGTTTTTCGTCCGAAAATTGATTTTTTGGACTGTAGCAAAAATGATTCCAAATGTCAATTGGATCGTGCCTCATGTTGAATAACCACTTTTAAACCCTCGCAGTGCCCAAAATGGCCATTTTTATAGAGTTTTGCATACTCAGAAGCTTCAATTTTGACCAATTTCAGGCACAGAAATGACTTTAAACACATTTATTTTAGTTGAAAAAGTAATAATTCACATCTAACAGTAATTTACAGCCAAAAGATTAAATGATAAAATTTCATCGAAATTGACCATTTTGGGAACGTTTGACAGCTCCGCGTTCATCGTTTTTCGTCCGAAAATTGATTTTTTGGACTGTACCAAAATGATTCTAAATGTCAATTGGATCGTGCCTCATGTTGAATAACCACTTTTTAAACCCTCACAGTGCCCAAAATTACCATTTTTACAGAGTTTTGCATACTCAGAAGCTTCAATTTGACCAATTTCAGGCACAGAAATGACTTTAAACACATTTATTTTAGTTGAAAAAGTAATCATTCACATCCAACAGTAATTTACAGCCAAAAGATTAAATGTTAAAATTTCATCGAAATTGACCATTTTGGGAACGTTCGACAGCTCCGCGGTCATCGTTTTTCGTCCGAAAATTAATTTTTTGGACTGTACCAAAATGATTCCAAATGTCAATTGGACCGTGCCTCATGTTGAATAACCACTTTTTAAACCCTCACAGTGACCAAAATTGCCATTTTTACAGAGTTTTGCATACTCAGAAGCTTCAATTTTGACCAATTTCAGGCACAGAAATGACTTTAAACACTTTTATTTTAGTTGAAAAAGTAATAATTCACATCCAACAGTAATTTACAGCCAAAAGATTAAATGTTAAAATTTCATCGAAATTGACCATTTTGGGAACGTTCGACAGCTCCGCGGTCATCGTTTTTCGTCCGAAAATGATTTTTTGGACTGTACCAAAAAGATTCCTAATGTCAATTGGACAGTGCCTCATGTTGAATAACCACTTTTTAAACCCTCACAGTGCCCAAAATTGCCATTTTTACAGAGTTTTGCTTACTTAGAAGCTTCAATTTTGACCAATTTCAGGCACAGAAATGACTTTAAACACATTTATTTTAGTTGAAAAAGTAATAATTCACATCCAACAGTAATTTACAGCCAAAAGATTAAATGTTAAATTTCATCGAAATTGACCATTTTGGGAACGTTCGACAGCTCAGCGGTCATCGTTTTTTGTCTGAAAATTGATTTTTTGGACTGTACCAAAAATGATTCCAAATGCCAATTGGACCGTGCCTCATGTTGAATAACCACTTTT